>NC_059429.1:94016688-95266688 GCF_021028975.2 Sphaerodactylus townsendi | reverse complement strand
AGTAAAATAAAAAACAGCTTTTATAATCTGTAGAAATTTATAATAAATTGAGGATAAATATTCATACCTTTTCAGATTACATGGTTTGGAATGTACGCAAATTGGCTGCCTGAAGAACATTACTTCCTGTGACTGTTTCAAAATACTTGAAAACTTTTAAAACAGTTCTAGAATCAAACAATTCTAAGCAAGAAAAGGTTATTTACAATGGTGACTATTTGTTCAGTGAAAACAAGAGTTCGTGCTTTGAACCCCAAAAGAGGTCAAAACCATTAGCTGAATGTGAGCCCAAACACAGATTAAAATGGGTAGGAAATCTTGTAAACAGTTCAGTTCAGTTTCCTTTGCTGTTAGGTGGGAGAGCGTAGGTCTTCCTGTTGCATAATGTTTGTGTCAGCAGCAGGAAAACATGAAACGACTTGACAGCAACAGCCAGCAATGAAGCAGTCACAAACAACATCTCCATTCAAGTGTTGAAAGAATCCCACTTGCTGCTGTGTATTTTTTTCATCCTGCTAGTAAAACTGCTTCCAGTGCAAATTAAGAAAAAGCAGGGTGGAGGCAAAAATTGTTGAGAAACATACTTCTGAGAATTTCAAGCTCCTGAAAACAGCCGTGTGTGTGTGTGTGTGTGTGTGTGTTAGTTAATCCTGTGCCTATCTCCAATTTACAATCACACTGAACACTGAGAACAAAACTTTCAACTGTGACCTCAAAGATTCTCTTTATTTGTTGATAAAGGTAAGTAGGCAATATCATTGAGCACTTTGCTGTTCTTATACAATAATAATGAACATTCAAACCAGTCTAAGGTTTTTAAAACTTTGGAACCCAATAGGGTTTTTATGTGACAAGACTTTAAAAATGACCTAGCAAGCTCCTGTACTTTTAGCAGAAGTGTACTTTCCAGGGCTTGGAACAGCAGTCAAACATTCTCATGGGATGAAGATGAACATCAATAGCTGCTAACAAGGCTCTTGTGAGGCAAGCAGAAATGGAAAAGGTACAGCTTGTTATGATATGTATGAGAAAAACTGTGATGTCCACCTGTCCCACAACTGTTACTGGCACCTGCCAGGATAAACAGCAACTATTGGCCTATGTCTATGTTATACATCATCATTTGGGAGAGAACAATAATTTGTTTTGACTCACAAGGACTGAGTCACAAGGGCTAAGATTCCCATATGTAGAAAGCATGCAAAGAGTGAAGTACAATTTGGTGGGCGGGGCTGACTATATGTTCCTGAACTCTAACAATGCTGATTAATAACAAGTGAGGCCTACAGCACTCAGTCACAGCATTTCACATCTCCAACCCTGAAGGAAGCTCTACTTGTGGAAAGCCATGTAAATTACATAAGACTTCCAAATGTGAAGACTAGGGAATACAGCATGGAGCCAGGAAGAATCTCAGCAAGTCTGAGCCAGCTTTTCTCATGGTTACTCCCTGAAGTAGGTAGATCTGAAAAGCCTTGTAATTTACCAGGCTTGGTTGCAGCACTGAAAATTCTTGAGCTCTTCAGAGAAAGGAAATCATGTTCTTTTGTATTTAAAGAACAGAGGAAGAAATGTGGGTGTCCCAACTTATTGTGTTTCCTTAGAAACAAACACAATACAACACAATTGTCTACGACAATCCCTTTTTTGCTCAGTACACTGGATTTTGGCCTTTGGCTCGAGTAGTCCAATTTCCCAAAGTGTAAACACTGTGTTATGTGGCTTGTTACTGGATGGCTCTTTGTGAAAGAGTTAAACAAAGAAATCTATGATGATTTCCTGAAACTGGTGTTGCCTAACAGAACCATATAACTGATTTAAACCAAAGAATTACACAAACATATTTCAAGAAACTAAAGGAGTTTACAAAGGTAAATCTGAAATTATAGTCCAGAGACTTGTTCTTCTGAAACAGCAAAGAAAAGGCCATTGTAAGCTACATAGTGTCTCACAGATGTAAATCTTCAAGGATCTTTTGTTTTGTATCTTTTATACCAGTTTACAGGTCTTTCACATTTTTATTCTTGTCAGAATGCTGTGTTTTGTAGTCCCTATGTATACTTGCAAATGTGCCTTACCCCCTCAAACCTGAGAGGACAATGAAAGATACCCACCACACAAATCACTCCATACTGTGCCATGAAGAAAAACACATCAAACACATGCCTCTGAAGATGCCTGCGACAGATGCAGGCGAAACATTAGTAGCTAAGATCAGCAGACCCGGCCCCACAGCCCTGAAAACCCACAACAGCCAGTTGAAAGTAGTTTGTTCTACGCTTCCAAGCAGAATTTAGATGCCACAAAGGCATTCCTGAGCTTTTAAGACTGTATGTGAACCACTCATTCAAACTCAAATTGCTGCTTACCATTGGGATATTCACCAGAATGAGTTCAGGACGTTGAAGTCCCCCAAAACAATAAGTCGAGGGAATCGCAACGCCCACTCGGCCACCGCCTCCAGCAGCCGTGGCAGGCCATCTCCAGGTGCGCTAGGCGACCGGTACACCAGGAGAACGGCCAACCTCTCCCCAGACAGCCACTCCAGTCCAGCACACTTGAATATCTAGACTTGTTTCAGTTGGTTTGGGCTGGACTTGGCCTTAGTTGCCCTGTTGGATAATCTTCATTGGGGGAGTGATAAGGGGAGTACATCCCTGTTGATTCTCTTGGACCTCTTTTCAGCATTCCATACCATCAACCATGACATTCTTCTGGAGAGACTGATTTGAGTTAGAAGTGGGGGGCGAATCATGCCTTGGTGGTTCCATTCTTGCTTGCTTGACCAATTTCAAATGGTGGTGCTGGGAGACTGCTGCTTGGCCTCATGGCATTTATGCTATGGGGCACTTTGTAGGGTTTCCTCCTATCTCTCATGCTGTTTAACATATGCAAGAAACTGCTGAAAGATAATCAAGGAATTAAAGTTCCATCAATATACAGATGATACCTAGCTTATTTTTTTGTGGGGGAGGGGAGTCACAGCTTACTTATGGCAATCTCATAAGGTTTTCAAGGCAAAAGATGCTCAGAGATGGTTTGCCATTGCCTGCCTCCACATCATGATCCTTGGCAAAAGTGGGAATGTGAACCTGATTTTCCAGGTCCTCGTCCAGGGGTCTGCAACCTGTGGCTCTCCAATTGGCCATGGTGGCAGGGGCTGATGGGAATTGTAGTCCATGAACATCTGGAGAGCTACAGGTTGCAGACTCCTGTCCTAGTCTGACACCTTAACCTCTATACAACACAGCTCCACTTCTCCTTAACCTCTGAGCCAGGTGTGTCTGTGGAAGTCCTAAACAGGTGCCTGGATATGGTAATGGGAGGATGATGGCCAGTAAACTGAAGCTCAGTCCAGGCAAGACTGAGCTTCTGCTGGTCAATTAGAGAGGGGTTTGAGGACTGAGGAGTTAGGCTGTCCTGGAGGGGGTTGCATTCCTGAAGGAACATGTTTATGGCATGATACACCAACTGTGGCCATTCTTTGAAAAGCATGTTCTGGCCACAGTGATTCATGGACTGATCACATAGATTACTATAATGCACTTTATATGGGGCTGCCTTTGAAAACAGTCCAGACACTTGAGCTTGTCCAAAATTCAGCCAGTAGGCTATTTTCAGTAGTGGGATACAGGTGTCATTTCACCCTAATACTGGCTGCCCATTTATTTACAGGCACAATTCAGAGTGCTGGTTCTTACCTTTAAAATACAAAGAGGGTTGGGACTAGGGTACTTGAACAACTCAATATTGTTCAGCCCCCGCTCCTCCCGCCCCCCAACCTGCCTTACTAGCCCTGCCTGAAGCACCTCACTTGTGGAATGCCTTTCGATTGAGGGATTGATGTTTGACACTAGTGTAGCCTGGAAACTATTGTTTTATGTCTGTGTTTTTATGATATGCTTTTTATGCCAGGCTGGGGCTTTAATGCTGGAGTTTAATGTTTTGTTTTTATTGTTTTATTAGATGCCTTGGGCAGATTCCCGGAGAGGCAGCATAAACAGGTTCTAAATGAGTAGAAGGCTTATTAACACATGGTAGTATGTTAATTGAAAAAAAAGGTGTGATTGTGGGTGCCTGTGCAGTGACAGCACTAGCAGGATTTTAGCCTAAGCCTACTTCTTTGCCCTGCCTTGCTTGCCTGCCCACACCCAAGGCCAAGCTCAGTGATAGCGAGGAATCTTCTCAAACAGGTAGAGGGTATAGCAACAGCCAGGGTAGATGTGTTAGGGAGTGTCTTCTCTTATACTAGGTGGGCTGGGGATATTTAAAGCATGAAAAGCATAAATTGGGAGTGGCAGCAATATCCATTATGTAAAATGGAGAAAGCCTTCTTAGCAATAATTGAAATGCTTTCAAATGCTCATGTGCTTTTTGGGCTTTGTGTTTCTAACATGAAACTTGTTTATGCTAAGCGATAGGGCTGGCTGCTCTTGGCATAGTAGGTGGTATCATGCTCTTTCTTTGTCCCTCTAATGTTTCTTGTTTTATTATGAGCTCTAGAGGCACAGAACTGAGGCTGCTCAGCCATCTTACACTATCGGTGGAGACATTTTTCTGCACCAGGGGGATCACCTTATAAAGCCTGGATTTACCAGTTTCAAGAGACAGAAGAAAACCTAAATTGCTTAAGCTGGAATTATAACTAAACACAGCAATAAGTGGAGGAAATCGGTGGAACACTTCAAAATAAAAGGCTTAAAGATTGTGCTACTGCTCAGTTTGTGGGACCTTCGGAGACTTTTTTACTGTGCCCATTAAACTTTTTAAAAACCATTTCTGCCTCTAAGTTCGCTCTTGGACAGAACCAATACTTTTTGTTTCTGAATTAAAATTGAATGCACACTTTCTTCATATGCTTGAAAAGTTGAGTAAGAATTGCATACCCTTGGAGGACTCTACCTTCTGTATTTTTAAATGCCCTGCAGGTGGGTATACCTTTGACTGGAAAAAGTAAGCCCAAAGCAGTAACTCGTGCAGAAACACAGGGGGAGATTCCATCTGAAGGAAGAATCAGGAAAAAGGAACTGGAGAAGATTCCATTCAGGACCGGGGATGTGAGGCAGGATGCAGGAGGAATTATTAATCTTTTCCTCCTGATTCATTTCTGTAATCTCTCTCTCTCTGTCCTAGGGGGAGCTGCTGTTTGCTCCCACCTGGGCCAAACAGCATTTGATAAATTCACAGGAACCTTTTAAAGGCTGCATTTACAATAGCACCTACCTTATACAATATTATACCCCCCCCCTTTCCTGCTTGTGGTTTTGTAGTCAGCACAGAAAGTTTCTTAATTTGCTTTCCTGTGAAATTATCTTTAAAAGGAGAGGCACCCTGCTCTAGCAAGCCCATACTGAGCTGGGGGGAAGCTGCCATCCCCCCCTCCAAGAACTTAACAAGGAACCATAGTAGCATTAGGTGTAAAAGCTCCTACATAGCACACACACGGCGCCCAGAAAAGGCTTTTATAAATCCCACAAAGGTTGCAATTAGATGGGCCCACCCAGACTGGCTTTCATGTCATTAAAGTCTTTCATTTCAGAGCTGCCATCCCTCAAAAAAGAAATGATTACTTCAGTACCATTGCTGATTACATAACAGATAGTATGCACTCGGGTGTGGTGTAGTGGGAAAGAACCACATGTGCTGGGTAACAAGCAGTCACAAGCACTGCTGTCTCCCAGAAAAACTTCATGATCTCATTCTCCTTACAAAGCACATATATGATTTTGCAAATGAGGATGGCAGCATCTTATTGTTCTGAGATATGGGGTGGAAACTATTTCAAGAAACTGTCTCCTTGAAGCAATTTCTTGCTCAATTCAAACATGGTTCAGGTTGAGGCCTAGAAAAAAGGGCAGTTTCTTTTTCTGAAAACTCAGGACAAGTTGCTTGTAGCTTCAAAGACTCAGACAAAAGAGGTGGGAAATAATCCAGATGCCAGTCACACCATTAGGTCTAGACTTTAGTAGTTTCAAGGCCACAAGATCGTAGGGGAGTACTTTCCATCGGGTTAGCACATGAATGGGAGGTGTTGGTTAACTGGACCTGATGCAGCTGCAGGTCATTTAATCAAATTGGCAAACTCATCTGATTGGTTGGATCTCCTGGTTAGCAATATATTTAATAGGTGAAATTATATCATTTGCTGAACATTGGTGATTAGAATCAGGCTAATGTGGGCCATTCATCATATAGAGATGAACTTTTTATTCCGGTTTTGCATAGTGCTGTGTCAGGATTCCATTTGATTCTGGGACTCTTTTTGATTTTGTTTGGGTCATCCTAACCAGCAACCTTGTCTTGTAATTTGAAAAACTATTGACTCTAGTCTTAAGGGTAACATCTGGCTCTTGAGCCAATGCTTGCAAATGGGCTTAGTTTCGACATGCAGTTTTATTGTTTCTGTTTTCATTATTCACTGCTCTTTTGTGGAGTATTTCTGCACAATTTTATAATAAAATACTTTATATTTTGCAGAAGTTTTTAAATTCAGGTGGCTTCGATCAGAATTCAGTACTTTAGCCTTCATTGGCTATAGCTACTAGATTAACTATTTTCTGAAAGTTGCCTTGTAAGCAGCCAAACTTGCAAAAGTGACTTTCTTGATCTTAGCCCTTGGATGGCTGGAGACTTGACCCTTAGCCTCTGACTGGCTTAGTAGTGAAGGGGCTGGTGGGAGCACTGCTCTGGAGTGGGAGGACACATTTCAGCCTTTTTGGTTGTCCTGCTTGACCTGCCCTTACAGGAGCTCTTGCCTTTAAGGTCACTTGACAAACTATTCCAAACTATTGTACAGCTTCTGTGGTGACTGGAAAATGATCTTGTCAGGACTGTGGCAGCTAACAATTCTTCAGTAGTCTTGGGAAGAAAAATATAATTAATCCCTTCAATGGACCTACTACAACTCTTTCTTGGGAAGGTCTTTCATTTGCTAATGAACAATCCTGGCTGAACTCCATTTGGTTGAACCTCCTAAGAGTAACAATGTGGCTGACCACTGATTGAACAGTTGAATTCCAAAACACAAAACTGTCTTTAAGTTATCACAGCATGACTCAATCTAAAGTTGGGCAGCCCAATCCAGAAAGGCAGACCTACTTATGGAGCTAGCGCAGCCTTGAGTTGGTGGAGGTGCCAAGCCTGTTGGCTCAAGGGGTAAATGATACCCTCAGCACTGATACAACAAATGCTGGATGTCCCAGCTCCAGTGGGGCTGTGCTGGCATTCAAAATGGATGCTGGCATGGAGGGGGGCTGGGGCATTCCTAGGTGTGGAGCGGACTAATATCAGCTCCCACCCTAGGTTTGCAGCCAGTTACGCTGCAGCCCTGGTCCTATGCCACTGTAAGTCCATTGGCTCCAGTGGAGGGTTTTCCAAAAGCCCTTTGGAGGTAGCAGGGCCACCATGGTCTGTATTGGGCTGTAAGACTAATTTATTATTTTTTCTGCAGCAGCCCCCATTCCCACCCCTTACTTCTGAGACCAGACAAAAAGACATTGGCTTGGAGTCTATCCCTTCTTCCTAATGATGCTCGTATTTGGCCATTGCAGAGATGGCCTGCTACTGCAGCATGCTTCCTCTAGTGCTGGGCACTTTCATTCATGCAAGACCAGTGTCATCCAAAGAGCTGAAAAGAGAAGTTTATGCTCTGCTGCAGAGGCCCACCTCTGCAGTGGATAAAAAAGGTATATGGAGAAAGACCGTATAGGCACCAAACCATGTTTTTATACCTCCTGATCTTGTGTCAAGGACATGGAAGACAACTTGTGCCTAGAGGAAATGCATCATTTTTGTGATTTTGTTTAGCTCCTGCATATGTTTTACTTGGAGTTGAAGAGATTTACTTCCATTGAAAGGGTCACAGCCTTAAAGCACAAATCCCTTGAACCAGCTTCTGTGCAGGCTGTTCTGTTTGAAGGCCAAATTGCAGTGAAGAGCCTGGAGTAATCTCTACCCTGCTCTAAGGGAAGGTGTGCTTAGCACTAATTGTACAAGGAGAAGCAAAATATAATAATGGCAAAATCTCAAACCTGGAGGACTTGAGTGGTCTTTTTTTCAGTGCAGGCTGATGCAACATCAACTGATCATCATAAGAACAGCAACAGTGTTGGTCAGTTTCAAAAATATCAGTATGGGATGACAATGAATCACCACACACACACACTTTATCCTGTTTTCAGTTTCATCATTAACAGCACTACTATCAGGGGTGCGAGAAACAGCACGTTCTGCTAGACAGTGAATTCAATTAAAGGACATTATTTGTAAGAACCAATGAAAATATCAGTTAGCTCATTTCCAGCAAGATTAGGAATTATGTCTACCATACAAATGCGGCAACACTACTCCTGAATTCCTTTTTCAAACACCATAAATATTCAGTTATTACTCACTTGTATGGGGTCAATTTCTGTGAAGGTACTGCTTCTATTCTGGAAATATCAGGCTCATTCCGCACATGCAGAATAATAAACTTTGAAACTGCTTTCAGTGCTCTTTGAAGTTGTGCAGAATGGCAAAATCCACTTGCAAACAGTTGTGAGAGTGGTTTGAAAATGCATTATTTTGTGTGTGCAGAAGGGGGCCTCAGTTTCCTAGCTCTGGAAAAAAAATGAGGTTTTTACTCCAACAAGAGTACTGTTGCTCTTGCAATTACTACATGAAATACAGCTGCTCAAATGTCACAGTTACTTACTGAACAATGTGATGTCATGTGTCCAGCAACACAACTCAAAGGTCATGGTCTGCACTGTTTCATTCTTGTTCAATTTTATTTTTAAAACTTCTTTAGAAAGTGAATTCTTTCTTCCTTGGAGTGTTCATGTAGCCCCCCCCCCCCCCCGAGTAATGTCACACTATTTTCTTTTTAATTATATATATTAATGATACAAGGACATGCTGTCCACTTCAGCCCTGGAAGAACTCTCTCTTTCTCCCTCCAAAATTTTCTTCTGAGCATAAGTGCATAAGATTGTATTGTTAGTCACCTTTCTGACTCACCGAGACATCCTAAGTGACTGCTACTTAAAAAACAACAACAATGAACTAAAACTTTAAATACATTATATCTCAGGTGCAGATGAGAAAAACAGCAAAACCAGGCCATCTACAGAAATAGGGATCTCTGCCTACACAGGATACAACCTAGGTATTAAAGAAGATAAATCTATAAATTAATCAAAGGAGAAAACTCATACAAAAACAGTCTGAGAATTGGAGATTTTCCAAAAGAAAGGGAATGTTCACAGCAGTTAAGCATCAGATACAAGACCAAGGGGGTGAGGAGAGAAACTTAGGTCAGTAATAGTTATAGGCAGTGACCAGATCACAAATTGCAGTCCTGAAATTAGTGGCAATAATTTATTGTATTTCATAAACCAAGTCAATGGTGGGAATACAATTCCATCTCAATAAATGAAAAGCAGTATGTAGTGTTCAGTACTAATTTTTTACTTCTTTAGAAACTGAGTTCTTTCTTCCTGTATCTTATGGGAGTGTTTATTTGGAAAATTAAAAAAGATCTCTCTGGTATACTGGCACAAAAAACAAAGAAATTATATTGCAAAAACTCTTTGCTAGCAGTTTTGTCATGAGTTTTTATCCTGAGTGCAAGTCTGTTCTATTTTGTGCATTTGGGCTTTCTCTCTTTTAATGTAGTTTTCTACTTGCTGGTCAAAGGTTTGGAGAGACCAACACTTTGAGCTGTTCAATGGAGAAAAGTCATATTTCTGAAGAAGGCCCCCTGGAGAACTGGCAGGCTGGAATGGCATGTCCTTTTGGGAGCCACACGTATAGTTGACGTCATTCTGACCAGGATGCAATGATGCGGAAGGGACACAGTCTTCCAAGCCCACCTGGCAAAGCTGATCATTGTTATCTGAGATGGAACAAGAAGTCTTGACAACCACTTCCAAACTCGGCTTTGATGTCACAGTTGTCTGATATTTTGAGAACTGATCAGCAATACTGGTCTTTAACTGATGCGTGGTGGATGTCACAACAGACTGCATGGGAAAATGCCCACTCTGGTCCTCAAGGTTTTGAGGTTTTATTTTCTGCTTCCCGCTACATGAGTACCCAGAACGCCTTCTTTGTGAATAAGGCAGAGATTTCTTCAAGGGCTCTGGGCAGCTTTCCTGAGAAAGTTCTGCATCCTGGCTATCTTCAAACAAAACCCCCCTTGGCACATGACAATAAGAAGCTAGTTTCAGTATTTTTGAAGGCCTTTCCTGCTTCTTGCTCGGTAGATGCATGAATCTTTTCACCGATTCAGGCAGTTTAGACTCCTCAGGTGACCGATTTTCAGAACTCAAGTACTGCTTGAAATATTTCTGACATACTGAAGTCTTCACTACTGGGATTATGGAGCAGGGCTTCAGCCAAGCCACGAACTCCAACAACTCTTGGAAAGATGAATGGTCTGAGTAAGGAATAACATGGGCATCAGGGTGATTGATCTTCACTGGTCGACTGGTGGGGAGGATAGCTATGGTTGGATGCCTCTTGTTCCAGCTGATCATGTTTGCTTGGCAGATTTCTGAAAAATCTACCACATGAATCCATCCAGCCTCTTCCTCAGTTCTGAACACATTCTCCAGCCCCAAGAGAATCATCAGTTCCAGCTTCCTAGGGCTCACCACAATCCAAGTGCCAAATTCTTGGGCTAGCTGTACTAAGAGGGACTCCTTTCCCAAAGTGTAAGTACCTGCAAAGGATAAATAATCACATCAATGCAAAGGATAATTACTTTAGTGATCTTGTTAACTCAACCTGTATTGATCATTCCAATGAAATAAAGTAATATATCAGTCCCTGACTTTGGATACAACAACAATTTAGCTGCTAGGCTTAATTATTTCTAAAACCAAGACTTCAAAGAACTGAAACATTACACCTTCCTTTGGAAAGATAATTCATGTCAGGATGATCTAGTCCAAGGACATCCCATTAAAGGGGAGAGCCAGAACAAAACAGTTAAAATCGGGAGGTCTTGCAAGCTTGGCAGCGGTTGTCACCATCCCCTCTGTCTATCCTAACAGTCAGAAGCCAAGAGGCACCCCTGTGAGCCACACCACTTGCAGAGTGAGTTTCACAAAATTAAAATGAAATGGCTAGTATGTAACCATGAGGGTCTAGGACTTGATGTAGATTGAAGCCATCTAAAGACAAACACACTACAAAATATGATGAAAGGGAAATTATTAAAATGTGCAAGAATACAACCAAAAGAACAGTGAGGAATAAAATAATAAAGCCTAAACCAAAATAAACCAACTACACAACAGAATAGCACTAGTTCAAAAGGCAAAAATTCAGTGTCAAGAAGCAAGACGTTAACATTTCTAGCTGCAATCCTTCAGCTTTGCAAAGGTCACTCTATCCAGAGGAAGAGTCCCAAGGAGTCAGGGAACCAGTGACAGGCACCAAGAACACACTTGTCAAGGTCCAAATGGTGAATCAAGGAACCATAGCAAAGGATACCCAGAAGCACAATTTTGCTAGGCTTTATGGGCAGAAGAACTGAGGTGGTCAGGGGCCCAATGACCAATCAAATCCATTCTTGGTGATCTAAGACAATCATGCTACTCTGTTGCTGACCAGGTGACCTTAAGGGTCAGAGTTGGATAACAAGATGTGATTTATTCTGCAGTCATAAACCCTCCCTTCTCATGATCAGACAATAATTTCATCAGTTTAATTAGTTGGAATGTAGTGCCGTGATTCTGTGGACTGGGCCAATCTAAGGAGTCAAGCTTGAGACCATTTTTTTACTCCCCAAACATGGTCCCTTATCAATGTCTAAAGGTCAGAGCTCTGCCACACCACAAGGATACAACAGTTAAATTCCACTCCATTATTTTAAAGTAGGCCCTTTAAGTGGGATTTCTAAGCTGTGTGGCCACAGTCTGCAAATGTGCCACACTCCACTGTGAGGTGGAACTCAGTTTCTTAACAGTTCACACTTTAAAAGATTATTTTTCCCAAAAGACACTAGAAAAGCATGCTGATCAACTGAAAAAGTCATCCTTTTTGTCCTTGAACATTAAATCAGTTATAATTTATGCTCTGTTTGTTTGGCCTACTACCCACTCTGTTCAAAGCTTGTCTCAACCATCATTTGAAAATTTCACCCAGTCTTTTAGGACTGCTCACCAATTTTAACCAGATGATCGGGGTGGGCCCGGATCAGATCTTTGATTTTCTCAGTGGCCTCCTGCCGGGATGGAAGGATACGTTCAGGATGACAATTGGTAGTGTCCAGATAGAGGATGTTGATCAGTTTTGAGTTCTTCAGAGCTGGCTCCTGCTGCATGTTCAGATTGTAACGAAAATCACCTGTTAAGAAAGATATTGCAGGCTATCAGACTACCATAACTACTTCTCTGTCAAGGGGAACTGCCATTTGGAAGGTGACAGAGCAACACCCGCATGATTTCAGTTTAAATGTCTTCATTTATCCTTGCAACACCTTTGGGGAGTTAGCATGTGCAAAAGATGATTATTCACCCAAGAGCAACAACTGAGTGTTGTGAGATGAAGGGAGATTTAAATTTGTGCTCTCACATCCAAGACAAAAGTCCAACCAATGCACTGTAACAGCTCCCACCACAGTGAGCCCTGTGCAATGCTGCAAAAATGGGAAGCAATTTACTTCATTTATGCTTCACCTTTTCCCCCCAATAAGGATCAAAACCAGCTTACAATGTTGTCATCTCCTCAGTTTCATTCTTACAATAGCTTTGCAAGGTAGGTTAAATGAGAATGTGTGACTGGCCCAATGTCACCCAGCAAGTTGCCATGGCAGAGTTGGGATAAAAACATGGGCCCCAGAGATACACATTTAGCACTGGGGGGAAAATAAGCAGTAAAGCTGGGATATGAAGGAAAATATTAAAAAGAGTTCAAAATACGTAATGCCCATATCTCACAAATAAGGAACTCATACCAGTGTATAGGATGACACCAAAGTAGCCTTCAAAGAGGAACATGACAGATCCAGGGCAATGATTAGCATCTATCAAGGTCACAGTCACAGTTTCTTTGCCGATCTCATCCATGGGCAAAACATGGCTCTCTCCCACTTCAAGAGGGTGGATCCAACGCTCAGCAACCTGGCATCAAGATAAATGCATGTTACAATCAACTGTAGGCTTTCATTTAAGACAGCAGTTCTCAGACTTTAGGAACCCAAAAGCCATTGTTTTTACATGCTTTTTAAAAAGACCAACAAGCTTTCCTCTCCTCCATCATCGATATCCACCGTATGTCACAAAGTCCCCTTTCAAAGTGGGTAGCAAGCTGTATGTGCCCCAAGCAAGCCTCCATCCTCTAGTGTCATTTAAATATTAGAGTAAGAACCACAACAGTGGCATTTTAAAACCAAATGGTGCCTGTCCATGGCCTTCAAATAGAATGTATCAATTCTATAAGGCTACAATTCAAAAGACCCTCACCCACAGGGGTTTTGTATTTAGAACTGCAAAAAAAACCCCTTAAAAACTTCCAGATTGTTGGTAAACAGAGGTGAAAATAGGCCTGGAAAACCTTTCAGATGCTCACAGAAATACCAAAATACAATATCAGTGTCACAAAAAACAAACTTTCAGCATTCAGTTTTAAATCTATATTGTCTAGGAACAGAATGGCCTCTCCTGTAGTATCTTTTGCATTGAAAAATTTCCTTACAGTGATTCAGCCAAGTAGGCCTGAACTATCAGATCCTGGCAGGTTCCCCCTGGCTAGTGTTCAGGAAACTAGGCGCCCACTAGGTGTTGAGTTTGAAAAACCAGTGAGGACTCCATTTTCATGTTAGCTAGATAAGTATGTGGGTAGCTCAACCCTTTTGTCCTTACAAATGATTTACAGAATCGGTGAAGTTTGAGACTCTCCAGTTTGAAAAATACAGCCACAAAAAAAAATGATAGAAAACTGGAAAGATCTACCTTCAATCGCAAATGCAAGATTTGACCAGTGATAGGAGAACAATAGATAGGCTGGTTCCAGGTGCTAGAAAGCCCCACAGTATGGTCACTGTGCATGTGAGAAAGGAAGAATAAGCGAGCTTGGCTAGCTTTTCTTATATTCCAGAAATCCACCGCAATGGGCGTGTCTGCAATCTGAGCCCCGTTCATCAATCCCGCTCTTTCAGACTCCTGTAAAGCCAACAGAAAGATATGCATATCAACAAAAAGGAGGTTTGGAGAAAAAACTTAACAGGAGATAGACTGAGATATTTGATGTTCATAATGTGGTGGTCTGTCATTAAGGCTACAAACTGAACCAAGTCAATAGAGCACTTGGACACCCATATGTAATCAACAGGAAGGTACTAATTGTTCTCCATTAACAGGACTGAGATTGTAATAGTAGTACATGATGACACTCTTACAATTCAATTGCAAGTACTGTCTTGGAAGTAAATCCCACAGAATTGAATGTTAATATAATCTCACTCAATTTATCAGGAAGTAAGTCCCATAAAATTAAAACCAAGGTTAACGTCAAGGGATTGTTACAGAGCTACTGCTTCTTCACGAAGATATCTAATGAAATCATGAGCAATTCAGATGCTCTTGTGGATTTCTGAAAACTGTTTGAATAGTGGGGACACTATTCCCCTAGTAAAGAAAGGATTAGCTGTTCGTTAATGCTGTGAATTCAGTGCAGGAGCACCGCAGTCAAACCAGCCTGTAGGACTGTAATTTAGTTGTAGGAGTACTAATCTTATCTCTTTCCTGAGATCCTAGAAAATACTCATCAGAATTCATTATACATAATGGAAATAACACACATTTTGTCACTTGTTATAAAAGCCACATGAAGAAGTGGGTTCTATTCCATCTTGTCATGAACCAGGACAAGTGGTAGCCTACCCGAATCTGAGAAAAGGCAAAACAGCTTCTTAGTCCCCTTTCAACTCCCCCCCCCTTTATTTCACGACTACCAACAGAGGGAAGACTTTTTCTCCCACAGTTGGCCTCACCCAACAGCCTTCCCGTTATAATCTTATGGTTTTCTTACAGAATCCAATTAACTCACAATTATCATATACAGCATAGTGGCTTTTAGAAGCGGTGTTGAAAACAAAACTTCAGGAACTGTGTACTTGCACAACAAAATGAAGTTATTACTGAAGATTTTTGAAAGCATTAATAATATATACAAAATAATGTTCAAACTGTTGGCACAATACTGTGCAGATATTTCAAGCAAGACAATAACAACAGAAAACACATCTACCCAAACCTAACTAGACTGTTCTATCTTCTGGTAGGATCCAGAAGAAATGAATTCTTTTAATTCAACCTGATTTCTTTCACAGGTCAGCTCCTTACCTTGTCGAGAAGTCAATTTCCCCCCACTTCTTTCTCTGGTGTTCTGACTTGTCCTTCTTTCTGGTCCTTCTGCTCACTAGGTTGCTTACTCTTGTTTATATATGTTTGATCTAGAACAGATTTTGACAGATCAGTATGGGGAGCCCTAAGTTTTGCTTCCCAAAGTCTGAGTTTTGAGTTTCATCAAGTGTGGATCGTTTATAAGACCTAATGGATAATAGCTCCTGTAACCTTTGCTTGCTAGGAAGCCAGAAGTGTTAAGCGAGACTGTTACATACGCAGATATGTAACTGCAACAAGGTGAAGAAAATCTCTGACGTGTAGAAACTTTAGAGACAGAAAACCAATGAGTTTGTGACATGATTGTGAATAACCGTATTTGGAATAGCATACTCATACCCTTATACAAGTATATACATGCTTTGCTTTTGGAACAACTCACTGGAAAAATGCCTAGTGGGCATGAGCCCCGTTTCTCCTGCCAGTATAATAATAAGGCTTTATTTCCTGGATCATCTGGTTGTCTTCTTGTATGTTCTACACAAATACATTTTTTTGGTTTCTATTTCACAGGCTGACCTTCTTTTCTACTTGAGAATGACCATTTTTGCCCCAAAGCAAACAATTTTGTAAATTAAGTATAACAAACACAAAGTGCAAAATAATGGTAACTTCCATTTCTTCACAACACCCACAAAAGTTTATATTGGAATAAAACTATACATTGCCACTATTCTCTTTTTTTTCCTCACTGGTCAGGGAGGCTCATTACAGCAAGAAAAAAAGGAGAAACTTTGAGAGAGGACAGAGAGGAAGTTGAAAGACTCAGTGCCAATTTTGCCTCCCCCCCCCCCCCCCGGGAAAAAATAGGATCATCTAGAGATTATAATAGGCAAGTCACAACATCCAGGCTGCTGGCTGACATAGACAGAGAGGTTGCTGACCTCTCTACACTGGATGCGTACAGATCCACTGAGTCAGAGGGTATACACCCAAGAGTGCTTAAAGAACTTTCTAGAGAGCTTGCAGAGCCTTTGGAGGATGGGAGAAGTATCACAAGACTCGAGTAAGGTGAATGTTATCCCAATCTTCAAAAAAAAAGGGGAGGAGGGATGACCCAGAAAACTACAGAACTGTTACTCTGACATCTGTCCCAGGGAAGTTATTGAAGCAGATTTTAAAGGGATTAATCTGCAAGGACAACTTAGTGATCCAAGGAAGTCAGAAAAGATATGTTCCCAATACGTCCTGCAAGACCATCCTCATTTCCTTCTTTGATCAAGTGATGAGCTTATTGGATCTTGGAAAAGTCATCAATGTTGCTTTCCTGGTTTCCGTAAAGCTTTTGACAGGGTTTCCCATGATGTTCTAATGGGTAAACTGGATCTCTGAGGACTAGACTTTAGGATACTTAGGTGGATAGGGAACTAGTCTGAAAACTACATCCAAAAAGTACTTGCCAATGACATTTCATCTACTGGAGGAAGGTATCCGGGGGTGTCACAGGGCTCAGTTCTGAATCCAGTACTTTTCAATATTTTTATAAATGATCTGGATGAGGGAATGGAAGGACTACACATTAAATTTGTAGATGACATCAAATTGGGAGAAGCAGCAAGCACATCAGAAGATACAGAATTCAACAAGATATGAACACATTGGAAAAGTGGATGGTTGAGAATAAGATACAATTCAACAGGGATAAATGCAGAGTTTTACATCTGGATAATAAAAATTTGAACCACACATAGTGGATGGGGAATACGTTTCTGGATAGCAGAATAATGGGTATAAATTATAGGCAGAGAGGTACTCGCTGGATATCAGGGTTTTTTTGTTTTGTTTTTTTACAGTTTGAGTAGTTCAGCAGTGGAGTCAGCTATCCCTCACTGGCAGTCTTCAAGCAGTGGCTGGAGAAGACTTGTAAGAGATTCTTTAGGCTGATCTTGCATCAAGGTGTGAGTTGAACTAGATGGCCTGTATAGCCCCTTCCAACTCTAAGGCCGCTTACCAAGATCGGTGCTTGCCGGGCTCCCCACTGGCCAAGAGTGCGTGGGCGGCTGCATATGGAAGCCCGCTTTGCATGCAAAGCATGCGAATCCATGGCGGTTGGAGGTCGGCAGGCGGCTCCACATCGAGTCACTTCGTCAGCCTTCATTCATATTGAAATTTCAGTCGCCATGTTGGCGTCACAGCTCCGCCCATCGCTTCGCCCTCCGCAACCCCTGGAGGTCGGAGGGACAGTGTGGGCGGGGCTGCGACGTACCGCAGGCTTAACACTGAAAGCAGGACACCGTGAGTGGGCGGAGATGGAGACAGCGTCTTCCGGGCGGCGCTGGTTCAGCGACCGGGCCTGGAAGATCGCCCTCCCCAACAAACAACCCTCTTCTTTAAAGTTGGTTAGTTGTTTAGGGCGGCTTGACGCCGCTCTGGGGAGTGGAAGAAGAGTCAGGCGCTGCAGCAGCAGCGCCAGTGCGAACCGGGCGCCTGGGGGCGCCTTTTTTGGCGCCCCCAGGCCGTCATAAATGGGCCGTGCGGAAACGGCCTAAGATTCTTTGTTTCCAACGTGTCTGGAAAGCCAGCACAAACATTTTCTAAACAAACAGACCAAAGATAATGTGGCATACAGATTGGAGAGAGGAGCTGCTAGAAATGATTTAGTAGAGATCTTTCTTGTAACTTAAACTGCACCTATTTCTCCTTGATTTAATGGGAATGTTTAAAGCTAGGACAACATGGGAACTCAGGTTAGGAATTCAAGAAGGATCCAACTAACTTAAATGAATAATGTCTGGCAAAATTTCAGATACCTACCAAGTTGTGTGATATTGTGCACCACTGCACATTTTTCACAAGGTAAGTTGCAATGTTAAACAACAGACAGTGGCTAGTTTCACGCAAATTATTTGCCTGGGTATGATGCTGCTGGGGAAGTTTTTTGCTGTCTCCCAACAGCATCATGTTGTATTTGTATACCCCCAGAGGTTCCCCAGTTTTTCCTATCTTTTCCAATCCTGTTTTGGTCTGAATTTTTGGTAAAGAACTCAGCAAAACTTGGATGGTTCCCTTCAAACAGAAACCACTTTTTCTCCACAGTAGTCTTTTCCTTCCCCCACCACTTTGGGGCTTTAAAAAATAGCTGAATATTGCTGTAAAACTACACTGACTTGTCAGCTCAATCCTCAGCATTCATTATTTTAAGGAAATTAAGACTCTGGGTATTCATTACCTGAACGAAGAGAACTAGCCTTTTTAAAAGTAAAAGACATAATCGATTGAAAGGACCCTGGTGGTGCAGGGGAGGTCGCCAAGGGGGTTCTGATTGATGCGATAATCAACTGAAGTGACGGAAAAAAGCAGGCAAAGAATGGCAGGAGTTTGCAACCCTTCCCAAACAACCTCGGACGGACCTGCAAAGATCTTACGCAAAAGTAGATTCGACTCCTTGCAGAAGACCGATTGGCACATCTCAAATGCTTAACACCACGGTTTATGCCAGCTGATTCTGAAAGTGATTATAACGGGACTTACAGAGGAGCTTGCAGTCAAGTAACAGCACTGAATCCGATCTTCCTTTCGAGGAAACACGCATCGTCCCGAGCAGCAGAAGGGGAGCAGAGCACACCGCTTTACAGCCAGAGTCCCGTGCCAAACGGTTTGCTCTTGAGCCGCCGCATCGCTCCCCGCTCCCCAAATCAGGACGCTTCCTATGGCCCGTGGGAACAAACGGGTTCTTGATTTAAAAGGGGAGGAACGCGCTGTTCAGGGTCACGCTAATTCTGCAATCTAAAGGAGAAGGGATAGGGGCGGTCCAACTTCTAACGAGTCGCGTTTCCCACCCTCCCGTTCAAATATCACGTATAACCATAGACTGCAAAGCGCGCTTCCCGCCAAAGAACAAAAAAAGTAGTTTACTCGGTCACAAGACATGACAGTACATGCGCATGCGCCATTCTTCTAGCGCTTAAAACAAGGCTTGCGCCCTTTGAAACGGCCTGGCGGAAGTCCACTTGTGACATCCACTGCGCATGTTCTTTTGAGACTTTCGGGGGAAAGCGGAGCGATTTCCTAGGGCTAAGTGGAAGGGTTCCATGCAATTCAGTTCCGGTTTCGTTAAGGGTCCTTGATGCGCAGAATAAGGGATGGTTACAGTACTGAAGATAGCTGATGGTTTCAAGTAATGATGTCATTCATTGTATTGTCGAAGGCTTTCACGGCCGGAATCACTGGGGTGCTGTGTGGTTTCCGGGCTGTATGGCCGTGCTCTAGATGTCATTCATTGTCTCTCCCCCCAACTATTTGTTAGTACTGAGTTTCTGGTTTGCATGTATGGGAGAGAAGGAAGACGAAGGGATTAAAAACTGGGGCCGTTTCTGCACGGGCAATTCATGGCGGCCTGGAGACGGTAAAAACACCGTCTCCAGGCCGCCATTCGCACGGGGGGCGCAGCTGCAACGCAGCCGCGCCGCCCTCGCGCCGCCCGGCCGGCATGAAGGCGGTGTTTCCAGAGCGCTTCCCAGCGCTCTTTGAAACGTTGGTACGAAGCCGCTGCCGAGCGAACGGCAGCGGCTTCATGCCGCCTCCCCCACCCGGCAATCTCACTCTTTTCATCAGCGTCGCCGAGGCTCGGGGATGTTTCGCCCTGCGCGCCCGTTTCAGCGGAAATATGTCCCAGGCCCGGCGACACGCCGGAGGCCCGGGGACAGTTGTCGTATTGGGCGCTGACAGCTCCTGCTGCCGGCTGCCCAGCAGCCGCCAATCAGTCCACGCAAAATGGTCCCAGTTGTTCAGGCTGGCGCGCGCAATGCGCCGACCTTGCCGTTTCCGCCGCCGCGGCGGAAACGGCCAGGGGCCGTTTCTGACACCAGCACCATGGCCTGACGGTAAACACCGTCTCCAGGGCCGCCATTCTCACAGCATCGGGGCAGCGCAGCGCCTGCAATCGTGCCGCTGCCCCTCGCGCCGCCCGGTTTATACGAAGGCGGCGTTTCCAGAGCGCTTCCCCAGCTGAAATGCTGGCGATGAAGCCGCTGCCGAGCGAACGGGCAGCGGTTTATGCCGCCTCCCCACCCGGCACTCTCAGGTTTCTAGTAATGCCGAGGCCTGGGATATTTGGTCTGGTACTCGCTTCAGGCGCGCAGGGCCAGTGTCCTCAGGCCTGGCGACACGCCGGAGGCCCAAGTCAGATAATAGTCGGCGCTGGCTGCCTGAAGGTGCCAAGGACCGTCCATGCGGACGGTCCCAGCGTCTTCAGGTCGGCGCGCAATGCGCCGACCTCGCCGTTTCCGCCGCCGTGCGGAAACGGCCAGGGTTTCAGTACTGGCTTTCTGTGTTTGCCAAGAATATGTTTGCTGCCCCGTCTGTATTTTTTCAAGGAACACCAGGCTGACAAAGTTCAAAACAGTCTTTTGTATTCAATAATATTGCTTACTGTGCGATTGTTAGTGGAAGCGATCCTGAAGATATATGAGCTCTGGGCACTGAAGAGCTTTGTTATGTCCTAACCAGCACCTTGAATCAAAAGCAGACAAAAAGTTAATCAATGTAATTATTTTAACACAGGTGGAAAGTATCAGTTGCGACTAACTCAGAGAATAAATGAAGAAGCATTATTTTACAGAGATCTCTAGAGTTCGCCGCCTTTTATCTTTTTCCGTTTTTAAAAGCGCATAACAGGATGCGCGGGATACACGTCTGTCTGACGAAGCGGGCTGTGGCTTTACATAACAAGAGCGCTGCTTCTTTCATTCCATTTATGTTTTTAATCGCATGGCTCGTCTCCTTTTGAGAAGGTGAAAAGACGTCATGCTTTTGCAATCCACTTTTGAATTGCATTCTGTGAGGCCCTTAAGAAGGGGAAAATAGGATGCCATTGAGGGGGTGATTATTAAAGAACGGCACTATTTCAGAGCAACGCATTTTCTAGCTCTGATGACAGTGTGTGAATTTTTACGCACACCCCGATGCAGTTCTACCACTCGTGCCCCACACACGGAGGATTAGACCAAGGGCACGGGAAGTGGAAGACTAAGACTTCCGGTTGGTGGAACGAGTGAAGTTCGCACTTAGGTCCGCATGAAAGATAAGCAAGGTCTTGCTAACGCTCCTCTGCTCCTTTCCTGCTTGGTTGTGTGTGTGGCAACAGCTTTTCCGCACTTTTCCGGAGTCTATTAGGGACTTCTAGATAAGATTGCATATTATGGGGTGTCTATAGCTTGTCCTTAAGCCTCTAAAGGAGTCTGAATCTAGGGCTTTTTCACCCTGCTCGCTCCTGCCTTTCCTGGCATTGCGGCGCTGCATGGCAGAGATTGGACAGGATACAGCGAGACCTACTTGCTATGGGGGAAGCTGCTGTATTCGTTTTAGGCTTGGGGAGTGGAGTACAAGTTTATTATGTTTGATGATGTTCAGTAGTGAAATGGGTGGCTATGAAAAATACATACGTGCTTCCACACCTAAGACATGCTGGAAAATGGGACTTGGTAAATTAGCGAACAAGAAAAGGCTCCTTATAAAGTGGTGTATCCAGGACTGAGTGTACTCCATGAGATATAAATACTGAGAACAACATAATCATAACCTTCATTAGCATAAATATATTGAAATCAACTGATTGGGTGGTGGAGGCTGCTCAGTTCCTCTGGGAATTTATAAAATCTGGAAGGGAGGGTTGTGGGGATGGTGGTGTGTGTGAGGGGGAAGTCTGCAAAATGTTCTCTCCGGTTTGCATTCCAGCAACCTCTTCTCTCTAAGGTTGAGCTTCATAACTGTGTGTTTATCAGTCGGGTTGGGAGGTTAGCACTGATTCTTTCAAACCCCTGGAACTCCCCAGGTACATAAACAAAAATGATTTTGTATATTAAAAAGACATATACCCTTTCCCGAAGGCTGGATAAAGAGTAAGTGTTTGCATTGAACTCCCCAAGGCACTCCTGTTGAGTGTGATAAGGGAGTGTGTGTGGAATAGACTCACTTAAGCCTAAAGCAGTGGTTCTCAACCTGGGGGTCGGGACCCCTTTGGAGGTCGAACGACCTTTTCACAGGGGTCGCCTAAGACTCTCTGCATCAGTGTTCTCCATCTGTAAAATGGATAAATGACATTAGGGTTGGGGGTCACCACAACATGAGGAACTGTATTAAAAGGTCGCGGCATTAGGAAGGTTGAGAACCACTGATCTATAATGAACTTGCAGTTTTTTGGTTGATGGAGAGTGGTACTCGGCTACATATTTCTTTCTGCAGTTTTTGTGGTCCCTTGTCTTTTAACCTCTGTTCTGAATAAATTCAGTTCCGGAAAGGGAGTGTATGTATAATCCCTTTCACCTCCTGTTAGTACTAATGTATTCTTCCATGGTTGCTACTTACAGTGTATAGATCCAGTCCAGTGTCTGCAGGATGCCATACCTAGGCTCAGAGGATACAGTGAAGGAACTGAAGAAAGCTTTGTCTAACCCTCACATCCAAGCTGACCCTCTTCGCTACAGGAATGTTATCCAGCGAGTGATCAGGTGCATGACCTGGACTACAGTGTCATTATTATCGGAGGGTTGTAATTGGGCATATGAAATTCTAAAGTTCTTGATTAGTGAGTGATGTATGTGCTAATTTTCTCATGCAGACGCAGTGTTTTGTAGTTAGAGATACTTGGTTTCAAATCATTAGTTAATACTTTGATTCAGATCCTTAGTTAACCATGGAGGCTTCTGGCCAGTGTTATCAGGCTGTTGCGAGAGTAAGATGGTGGAGCTTCTTGGAGAAAGTATCGAATACCCACTCACAGAACTGCCATAACCAGGAGAAGTGGGGAGGGATCATTTGAAGTAGGGAACTGGTTACTTGATGAAGTGAGATCTGACTTTTGCTGGAATAAATTTTATTTGCTTACAGCATTTATATTCTACCACATCTCCTCAGACTCTAGGGAGCTAACAATGTAGCACCGATTTGCAAGGACACAAAACATCACAGTTTTGTTAAAACAATGCTCAGATTAAAAACACAAATGAATTTAAAAAGACAGACATTAGCAAAACCTCAAACGATTAAAAATTCTGAGTCACGATCACACAAAAGTTAAAGGAGCACAGCCAAATCATTAGTTTTAGGATAGTGCTGGGCTCCTGCTTTATTTTGCCTCTACAGGCTAACATAACTACCAGTCTGTAATGGCTATTTAACAGAAGATTGAAACATTAATCTGATCTGCATTAATGTTGTGAATTATCTCAACTTTTTTGTAACTGTGTTAAGAGTAGTTTTGGTGGATCGGACTAATGGTCCATATAGGGCAGCATCCAGTCTCACATAGTGGTCAAATGGTTCCTCTGGAAAGCCAACATTTAGGCACAGAAACCAAGGCCTTCTCCAAGTGTTTCCTCCTAGCACTGGCATTCAGAAGGTAACTCTCTGGTTGTGGATGTTCTCTTCAGTCACCATGTTAGTCCCCATAAATTTATCTAGTCTCTTTTAAAGCCATCAGTGCCTTTACTACCATCAGCCCTCCCTACTTTAGAGTGAATTCACATTTTAACAACTTCTTTAGTAAAGAATTTCCTGGGGTGTTGTGTGGTTTCCGGGCTGTATGGCCAGTTCTAGCAGCATTTTCTCCTGACATTTCGCCTGCATCTGTGGCTGGCATCTGATGGTAGTAAAGCAAGTGGACTATATATACCTGTGGAATGTCCAAGGTGGGAGGATGTGGAAAGGATGCAGTTAGCAAGCTTGATTTGCATGTGTTGAGTGGGATCCACCCATTTAGCATGTGAGTAACCATGAATATAGCATAATCAATTAGTGAGGGCATCTGCATTGTAGTAGCCTGTTCTTTTGATCCCTTTGATTGCTTACTGCCTAGAGTGGTGGGTGGTCTTCTGGGTGGTATTCACTAGCCCTTTGACTGCTTACTGCCTGGAGACATCCTTTGTCTGGGAGGTGTTCATTAGTCACTGACTTGATTCTAGTGTTTTTCAGTACTGGTAGCCAATTTTTTTTTTCATTTTCGTGGTTTCTTCCTTTCTGTTGAAATTGTCCATGTACTTGTGGATTTCAATGGCTTCTCTGTGTAGTCTGACATAGCGGATGTCAGAGTGGTCCAGAATTTCTGTGTTTTCAAATAACGTCAGGAGAAAATGCTGCTAGAACAGGACCATACAGCTCAGAAACTACACAACACCCCAGTGATTCTGGCCATGAAAGCCTTCAACAATACAAATAACTTCCTGTTGCCTATCCTGACACTGTTATCTGTCAAGTTCATCGGGTGCCCTCAAGTTCTATACCTTGTCTCACAGAAAGCAAAAACCTCAATAATGAATTAATCTGTAGCCACTTCCTGGACCTTCTGTGCAGCTGAATGCTCCGCTTCGGTCCTAGCGCCTGGCCAATTCTGTGCCCCCCCCCCCCCCCAAAAATCCTGATTCTCCAGCAGCATTTTAAAAGCCATTTTAAGCTTATGTCAAAACCTTTATTTTGTGCAATATTAAGCTTGTCACTTTGATTAAAAAAGCATTTTAGTTCATCCAAACACTATTTGCAGTATTTGCCTTTTTCTTATAACTGTGCCTGCCATTTTGTGTCAGCTTCTAAAAAATGTAAAATGCAGGAAGTGCTGTGTGTGATTTCCTGTGTCATCTTGAGCATCCTTAATTCAAATAATAGAAACAGTACAGTGTGTAGCTTCCTGTTGGTCTTCTCATGGTCTTTGGTTCCCTGTTTTGGTTCCCTTATTCACGCTGAAACAGTTGTATTCCACATTTGAAGAGAGAAAACTCTGCACAAATCTCTCTCAAGTCCTCTTCCAATAATAGCTGAGCTCTGAGATATGTATAGATTATATTGGCATATGTGCTTTGTTTTGAATAAAAGGGTATGGGAACGGGCAAGATGTGTAACTTATTCCTTATAGTGGACCTTAGATTAATTTAGATACTAGAGCATGGGTTATAATTGCACTGAGGTGAAATTAGACTTGTTGCTCTGACGATGAAATTCAGGTGAATGTTGTCTTCCAGGATATTGTGGGTAGATAGTCAATTGTCACCCCCATCTAATGTGAACAGCAATAATGCAATGTTTATCCTAACGAAAGCTGTGATTCCTTAGTCTTTTTAATAATTTTAAAGTAAATTTAAGTTGAAGTGGGTCTTTTAAAATGTTACATCTTGTTTGCAGGCATATGACCCAAGGCGTGGATGTATCCAGCGTCTTTATGGAAATGGTTAAAGCTAGCGCTACAATTGATATAGTTCAGAAGAAGCTAGTATACTTGTACATGTGTACATATGCTCCGTTGAAGCCCGATCTAGCTCTTTTAGCTATCAACACTCTGTGCAAAGACTGTTCAGACCCCAACCCCATGGTTAGAGGCCTGGCCCTACGTAGCATGTGCAGTCTCAGGTAAGACAATGATTTGATTTGGAAGTAAAGTGGTTTTGCTTATTATGGATGCTTGTGAACAAAGGTATTTTGTAATTAGCCCCATACAGATTTTATTGGTTAACACCTGATGACCTGATCTGTGAGCTATTGCACTGGAGTGGCACTTCATAGAACTGGTTTAAGTATCAGCAGTTAAGAATGATACAAGAGTGGAAGCTGAGCTTTCATGCTGGGTGGGTCCAAACTCAACTCAGAATCAATATAAAGCAAATGCATGTTTTACACTGGTCTCTGCATAGTAATGTGCTAAGTGGCAGGCTTAGGGATGCACAGAATATATGAAGGGGAATTGAGAAGGACTCCAGACCTGACAGCCTACAACATTTTTAGGATGCCTGGCATACAAGAGCATCTCCAACAACCAATCCGGAATGGTCTGCGAGACAAAGCCTCCTATGTAAGGAGAGTGGCTGTTCTTGGATGTGCAAAGATGCAGAAGCTCCAAGGGGACGGTGAAGTGGGTAAATAAGCATTTATTTCTGAACAAGTCTAGTAATTTTCCAAACACATGGTTCCTGCTGTTACAATAAGTATAGATAAGGAAGTTAATTGCATTTCATTTGGATGCTGTGGTATAGTTTTTCAGAACTGGCTGTTTTGTTGAGGTTCCTTCAGAAGGGGCATTTTTACTAATGGGGCTTTCCAGGATCTGGTCTACCAAGTGAAAAATCTCCTCTACCCTTCTTCCCAGTCATTTCACAATTACACTTTGCAGTCAGCCCACATGTTATTGTGAAGATTGAACAGAGTTGATTTTTTTTTAACGTTCACACTGTCTCACATACAACTGTAATGTGACTGCAACTTGCAGGAGTACCTTTCTAGGCAGATTTTCAGACAGCCATTAATTCCCCCTTTTTTTTTTTAACAGATGGTGCGCTTGTTAATGAGCTGTACAGTTTGCTTCGTGATCAAGATCCTATTGTGGTAGTGAATTGTCTGAGATCCCTTGAGGAGATCTTGGCATGTGAGGGAGGAGTTGTCATTAATAAACCCATAGCACACCATCTTCTTAACAGGTATGTTCTCCCTAAGGCACTTGCGTGAATTAGAATCCTTGGTATTAGTTTTGTGGGTTTTCAGAAACCAACAGTTCATCAAGTTAAACTCTTGATATTAAATTCTTGATACTGATGTCCTCATTGATTGAGAATGAATCAGCACTCATTCTATTTGGAGCCCTCCCATTTTGGGAAGTTTTAGTAGCATTGGGCTAATGTTAGAGAAAAAACAAATCATTTGTTATAAGCCACTTTGGTGATCAAAAGACAGCAACTATATATTTAAGGCAGGGGCGGCCAACCTATGGTGCTTCAGATGTTCATGGACTATAATTTCCATCAGCCCCTGCCAGCATGGCCAATTGTAGTCCATGACCATCTGGAGCACCATAGGTTGGCCATCCCTAATTTAAGGTGACTAAAGCAGATACCATGAAAGTTTCCTAGTTACCTTAGAACAGCCACACACTGCCAAGCTAACCTGCCTTACAAGGTTGTTGTGATGATAAAATGGAGAAGAGAACAACATATATTACTTTGGTCCTTCAGTGCGGGAAAAAGGCTGGATATAAATTAAGTATTTATAATAAATACAGCTTGTGGACTCAAGTGCCATAGATAATGCCGAACAAGTTCCAGTCCAAATTGGTTTGGACCTAATAAAAATGTGGAGATCAGATGAAAAAATGCATGCTTTTAAACTTGCTAGGTTGCTTTCATTAGCCATTTGATTCTAATGTAATTGTGGGGCATCTTTGAAGCAGTTTTGCTTATTGTTGCTTGGTTGGTTCAGAGGGAAGCAGCCAGTGATTATTCGTTTAGAATGGATACTTTCCTTTAAGTGTCTGCAGAGTTTCCTGCTTTTAAATATATAATGCAAATCTACTGAGTGATTTAAGCAGAGATTTTCAGCTTCTACCATTTCATTTCTTGCATCAGTGAAGGCAAGTAGATAAGCATTTTCATTTTTCTGTTACAGTTTTACCCCTTCTGAGGCATTCATCAAATCCAACTTATCTTTCTGCAATAATGAGGCAGCGTTTGGTACACTTATTATTATTGCAGGTATTTTTCAAGATACTTTAAGGTATCCTGTGACAATTAAAAATTAGAGCAGTAGTAGTTCAGAGCAGGTGCATTATAATCTGAAGGAACCAGGTTTGATTCCCCGCTCTGCCGCCTGAGCTGTGGAGGCTTATCTGGGGAATTCAGAATTGCCTGTGCATTCCCACACATGCCAGCTGAGTGACCTTGGGCTAGTCACAGCTTTTTGGTGCTCTCTCAGCCCCACCTACCTCATAGGGTGTTTGTTGTGAGGGGGGAAGGGCAAGGAGATTGTAAGCCCCTTTGAGTCTCCTACAGGAGAGAAAGGGGGGATATAAATCCAAACTCTTCTTCTTCTTAAAGTAGCCTAGCAGAATGTAGCCTATCCCAACTCTGATTATGCTTCTTTTGATTCTTAGATATCAGAGATCACTTTTTTAATTAAAGATTAAATACAAGAGAATTTAACGTATCACTCCTATGTTCAAGAAGACCTTGTTTTTTATGTGTCTAGTTCAGAAACAAACCTGAAGATTTCAGGACTGTTAAAACATCTTGCCTGCTTTGGCTTCAGGGGTGATACCAATGCCATGAAGAATTAGCTTTTTTTTTCAGACATTGATTGATTTGCCAGTAGTACAGTCCTAAACAGTTACACCCCTCTAAATCCAGTTGGTTTAGAATGGTGTAACTTTTCATTTGCATTACATTGCAGGTCTTTCAACTTCTGTGTTACAGCTATTCAGCTCTTCTTGTTGTATGTGCGTGGGCCTGAAGAAGTAATTGGCTTGCAACTGTATTGAGGCCTTGCAAGTTTATTTTAAGTAAAGCATGTGGTGTTTATAGCCACTGTATTGATTTTGGTTTCCTCTTTTTGGCAGGATGCCTGACCTAGATCAGTGGGGCCAGAGTGAGGTGTTGACTTTTCTGTTGCGCTACAAGCCCCGCTGTGAAGAAGAGCTCTTTGACATCTTGAATTTACTGGATGGGTATCTCAAGAGCAGCAGTCCCAGTGTGGTAATGGCTGCTACAAAACTCTTCTTAGTGTTGGCCAGAGATTTTCCACATGTGCAGACAGATGTGTTGGTGAGAATTAAGGGCCCACTCCTAGCTGCTTGCACATCTGAGAGTAGGGAACTGTGTTTCACTGCCCTGTGCCATGTGCGTCAGATCTTAGACAGCCTTCCTGGCCATTTCAGCAGCCATTACAAGAAGTTCTTCTGCTCATATTCAGAACCACATTACATCAAATGCCAGAAGATGGATGTGCTGTGCAAACTGGTGAATGATGAGAACATGCAGCAAATATTGGAGGAGTTAAGAGGCTACTGCACTGATGTGTCAGCAGAGCTTGCACAGGGAGCAATTTTTGCCATAGGTAAATGAGCCGACATTATTTCTGTGAAAGACCCACCTTGGTATAAACAAAAGTATGTGCATGTGGAAAATGTAGGTTAAAAAACAAACAAACAGTTTGCACCAGTGTCACCCCATTCCCCCAAGGATTCTGAAGGCTGCTTCTTTGTTCCTCAGGGATAGAAAAAGAATAAGACTCTCTCCTAGCCTGCATGGTAGGCAAATCTGCTCCACGGTACCAGTTGGTTTTAGTCTGAAAGCATGACGTTTGATCATACCTCAGAATCATGATGTCCACAATGGTTTATTAATCTATTGTAATTTCTTAAGACTTCAATTGAAACCACCAGCAGACATTTTTGATCAGCACTGATTAAAATTAATAAAAGTGGTTTGGCATGGTTGCTATAGTATTAGATGTTCCTGCACATGCTTAGAATTGACTACGCAAGCAGGACTCTGAAGAGGCAGTGTAGAAATCTTCTAAATAAATTGTAAAGATGATCTTGGTCATAGTTCAGGCAAAAATTCACTTTTTAAAGGTCTGATCAAAGTCAAGTATTTCAGGGTCTTTAGATACCCACCGATTAAAGCCATAACATTCAAGTCAAGACACACCTTGTTGGAATTTGACCAGTTGCTAGTATCAGCATTTGTGTTGCCGATAAGGTATCTTATTTGGTGTTAAGTTTCACTGTTCATATATCATTGAGATGAAAAGTTCTCTCTCTCTTCATTTCATGGTCTTGCTTTCCAGTTTATAATCAGACTAGTCTGTTCTGTCCCCACATTTTTGTGAACCGTTTCCCTTTTCTCAGAGTAGTCACTTGAAGTTTATTTATTATATTTATACCCCACCCTACCCCCAAAAGGCGCAGGGTGTCTTACAATGGCATAAAGCCTAAAATCATACATAAAATTAACAAAAAATCTAAAAATAACAATTAAACAAAAACAAATCATAAAACCATTTAAAACAATCCAACTAAAATCCCCAAATGGCGAGACATATTGTTTCTTTCACGGGAGGGTCGGGAGATAGCATAATCGGGAAACATCTGGCTGGCTTGGAAAGGCCTGGTGAAACAGCTCTGTTTTACAGGCCCTGCGAATTTGGGTGAGACTCCACAGGGCCCTGATGTTACTCGGCAGCATATTGGGAGAATGTGATGGTGCTGGCACTTAAGTATACATTTTGTGTGTCAACTATAGTTTGAGTCATTTTATGTGTTGTTGTTTTTTTACCAGGCAACATTGCTAGGACATACACAGAGCAGTGTGTCAGGATATTAACAGAACTCCTGGAGCTGAAACAGGAGCATATAACTTCAGGTAACTTTCCTAACTCTTTTTATTTAAAACCAAGCGTTCACCTTTAATTATCTCTTAAAGGCAACCTGTGCCAAGACTATTGCAGTTTCTGTCATTCTTTAGTTAACCATTTTTATGTTGTCATTCTTCATCTTCAAAAGGTCATGTACTTACAGATGCTGAATAAATTAGATTTCTTCCTCCAGTTGTATGCATATAAATTATAAGCAATTCCTGCAGCTATTGAATTGAGAAATACGCACTTCTTTGCTTCAAGCAACTATCCCAAACTATATGAATGAGGGGTGTCTCTTCCTAGCTTGCTCAGCATCTGTGAAGCCTCTCAGATAGTTGTTTGGAACCTGTGTCACACTGAGTGCTATGTTTCATTGCAGCAGTGGTGCAGGTGTTCCGGGACCTGGTGTGGTTGTGTCCGCAGTGTATAGAGAGTGTGTCTCAGGCTCTGTGTGATTGTGAAGAGGCTGTCCAGGACAGTGAGGTAAGGGAGTGTTAGATTTGGAGGGGTGGTACGGTAATGGGGGGGGGGGGGGGCTGAGGTTGATGGCATGGCTCAATTAACGGGTTCATCAGACCGCAAAGGTATAAATGGAAATATAAAGTTCCGTATGAAAAAACCCTCTTTTTATGGTCCCATAAAATCAGAATGATCTATGAATCAATTCTGTAAATTTATCAAGCTGCCCTTCAGGATGTTTGAGTTCACTTCTAAGTAGCCTATTAGGGCTCTGTTTGGCAGCAGTGAGTATTCCAGCAAATTTGTTCTTTTACCATCAAATTGCATGCAGGAAAAATAAGAGGTACTTCATTAGCATAGCTCTGCTGAAATGAAAGCTGGAATATGGTTGTTTCTGCCTCTTCTCAGGAATGTTTCGATCCCCAGATTTACACCAGCAGTAAATAATCTGCTTTTCCAGCTAGAGAATTCCTCTGTTGGTTTCTTTAGCCCTTTCTATAGAAACGTTGCATGTTTTGTAGTGGAAAAGGAACTAAATAGTTTTGTCGCAAAGAGCAGTAAGAGGGAATTGAATTGTCAGCTATGCATGTCTTGAGGCAGTGCCTTTTTTTTTTTTGCTGGTTATCTGCCCCAAGTTCCATGCTTTGGGAAGTAGGTTTTTTCCTTGCCTCTTCATAGCACTGTGATCCATTTGTGTACTTCCAAGGGTTTCTTCAGCCTTTTCTCTGATCTTTCTCAAACATACTATGCTCTAAAGTTTTGGGAAAGATTATGGTAATGCCTGGATGGCTGCTGTGTGGATGGGAAAATTCAGATTTTCCAGACCACGTGGCAGCCATTTTCCCTGACTATGCATATGACAGTAATTTCCTCCCCTGCTCCTTGGGGGCTTATTTTTTTATATATATATATAAAAATGAATGCTAGAATACTATATTAATATACCATTGTAACAATACGTATATCAGGTTCTCTGAATTCTCAGCTTTCAGATTTTTAAAAAATAAGTCTCTAGTTTCTTTTCTTGCAGAGATTTAAGAGAAAAGGCATATCTTTGCCACGAAAGGGATAGAGATTTAATTTTGTTTTAAATGAAAGTTGGGAATTTAGAGAACATGCACCTGAGTTGCAAAGGTATATTGATATAATATATTCTAATTATTTTTTTAAATTGAAAAAGCCTTGGTGGTGCGAAATGTTGCTACTTCTGGGGGATTGGGGCAGGGAAATTGGGGGAACCTACCATGCGGAAGTCCTGTCACTGCTGTGTGTGGAAGCCACCAGTGTCCATATCTGCCACACTCTGTGCTGTAATTTACCCATATATGTTCAGCCTTCAGTGTCATGGTTGCTTAGTCATACAGGTAGCTTAGTTATGCAGTTAAAAGTGCTATGAAAGGTGTAAGTTAGCCCTGAGTGTGCTGTGCTCTGTTTTAATTTTTCAGGGCAAGCAAGCTCTAATCTGGCTATTGGGGGTACATGGGGAGAGAGTTCCTAATGCTCCATACGTATTAGAAGATTTTGTGGAGAATGTGAAATCAGAGGCATTCTCAGCTGTGAAGGTTGAATTGCTGACTGCTTTGGTGCGGCTCTTCTTGGTACGTCCAGCTGAGTGTCAGGATATGCTGGGTCGATTGCTATATTACTGCATTGGTAGGTGCATCTCTATTCATTTCATTTCATTTTAACCTTTAATGGCATATAAATTATTAGCATGTTTCCATTTAAAAGAGAAAACTTTTAAAACATTTAAATACAGGTATTTAAAATGCTTTCCAAGAATTTAGCCACTGCCAAGGTGATTGATGGATTGCAGTCACTTAACAGAAAGCGAGTGGTCTGGAACTTGGAGTGCTCAAGTCTTGGAAGCAACAAAGGGTGAATTAAAATCATGTGCAGGTTACTGTGAAGACAGCATTCCAGAAGAATATGAGTTATGGTTTCTATAGATCCACATCCGCAACGGCATAGTCTCTGATGTTTAGGGATCTGGAGGTACCTCCCTGAGATTTCCGCTGATGGGAAAATATTGAGGCATGCTAGCATGAATGCATGACGTTGGTTAATGGATAACAGAGATGAGAGATATTTAGCTCTTGCTCTGTAACTTAGTTGTATTCCGAGGGAGCGAGGAGAGCATACAGCCGCCTTTGTTGGATAGAAACGATGATGTTCCAGATCTCTCAGTCTTTCGCAGATCTGATTGAAAATATGCCGTTCACTATCAGTCCCAACATTGTCCAAATCAAATCCTATGGTTCTGATTTTGTTCTCGATGACTTTGAACCAGTAGAATTGAAAGTTGTCTTTAAAAAGGTTTGAGTTTATATCACCTGCAAGTGATCTAAAATGTATTTTGAGCCAATACTTTATGGTGGCAATCCAAGCTTCTGTTTCCACATATGAGAGGCCAACTTCAAGACATAAAGTTGGATAGGTGACACTATTCGGGACTCCCAAAATCCTTCTCAGAAAATATGCTTGGATTTGTTCAACATCACGTTGGAAATCGCTTATCCAAATTGGGATGCCGTAGAGGATTTTAGGCAACAAATTTGTTTGAAAAATTTTAATACGGCTTTTACTGATTGGTTTCCTTTTCCGTAGTAAAATTGGATTATGCCAGACATAGTATGTCTGGTTGATGAGATTAAGCAGGATCTATGAAGGGACCATTTTAGATTGTATTGAAAAGTGATCCCTAAATATTTAAAGGATTGAGGTACATCTCTATTAAGGTACCTGCTGGGTTTGTACATCTCATCTGGGGGGTCTTGTCCTGACAGAAGTTTCAGAAGGACTGAGAATTGCTACAATTTAAACAAATCCAGAGACTTTAAGGCCAGACTGAAATACCTGGAATACTTTTATGATTCACTTCTGCTAGGAGGTGCCATGTCTTGGGCAGCCCCATCCATAGCCTGAGGTGCCGGGAAGCAGGGCTTTTGGGTGGTGCGGGGAGGCAGGAAAAGCAAAAAATCTTCCTGACTGGTTGAAAGCATAGGGCTAAATGGCACAAGTCCAGAGCGCCAGCCATGGCATCCATGGCACGAAAGCCTGGGTGGGAAATGACTGTTCTTGGCTCCACCCCCAGGAACATCCCAGCCCACCCCTCCTGCACTGGAGTCCAATTGGACGCCAACACAGCCTGGAATAGCCAGCCTCCTAGTTTTCCCACCCCATTGGGGCATTTGCCAAATGCTCTGGCGGGGTGTGCAAATGCGCTGGCACAAGCTCAAACCGGTTCCATTGAACCATCCCCCACCCTTTGGATGGGTGCTAACGAACACCCTTTACATAGTAATTCCTTTACATAGAATTTCTAAGATTTGACCCAAGTAAATACTGTTGTGCTCATGGTTGTGAGCAAATGCATCTTACTTACTTCCAGAGGAAGAGACAGACATGATGGTACGGGACCGTGCTTTGTTCTACTATCGTCTTTTGCAAGCTGGTACCGAAGAAACAAAAAGGTTTCTGTGCAGCCCCACAGCTGATCACTCTCTGCGGCTTTTGGAAGATCAGGCTGAATGTTCTGTGAATGCGTGGGCCTCTGACTTTAACACTTTGGTGCCCATATATGGCAAAGAGCAGTGGGCAGCCATGACTGCTAACCAGGTTGTTGAGTTTCACCATAAAGACTCTGTTTGTGAAGCCTCCACAGTGATGGGAGAAGGTAACACTTCATCTGGCCATATAACCTCCCCCCAGCCTTTTTTTATCATCATCATCATCATCATCATCATCATCATCATCATCATTATTATTATTTTTATTATTTTTATTATTATTATTATTATTATATTGATACAAAACAGTTATACACAGCAAACTTCCCCTTTGGGGAAGAGGCGGCCTATAAATCTAAAATATAAATAAATAAATAAATAAATATGCTGGATTTTGTATTACATCACACGTCGGACACTTCCCAAGCATCTAGGACTGTGTGATGTATCGACGAATAATGCGTGCAGAGCCGAGTAGGGTGGCCTTTTGCAGCTGTCTATTATTATGTTTGTTGTTTGTTTGTTTGTTTGTTTGTTTGTTTGTTTGTTTGTTTGTTTGTTTGATATACCGCCCCATCCCCGAAGGGCTCTGGGTGGTGTATATAGCTTTCCTTAATGAAAATCAGAATTGTGCATTAAAATGCTGCTTTAAACATATGAATCCTGTTTTCATCCCAGTGCTCCTCTGTGCTAAACTGATAGTGATTTGTATTTCTTGATATGATTTCTGTTTCCTCTTTTCAGAGCCACTGATTACAGGAAAGAAAGAGGAAGTTCCTTATGTTGCTGCCAGCTCAAGTGGCCTTATTCTAATCCCCAGCACATGTTTGACTGCAGAACAGTTTGAGAGAACGTGGCTGAACTTGCCTGTGGGTTGCCAGCAAGCTGTTCCCTGGCAAGAAAATGTGCAACCTGAAACCATACAGGCTGCACTGCAGGTTGTCCATATCCAGACTATCGCTATGAGTAAGGCTAACTCCCAGGTCTGGAAAGCCTACTTTCATGCCCAGGATGATACAGGTTGCCTGTTCCTGACTGAGCTGCTGTTTGAGACAGGGAATGCAGAGATGCAAATGTCAGTGAAGCTGAGTGAAGACAAACCTGAAGTGCTACAGGCTTTCATCTCAATATTGGGGACAGTATTGGGGACAGTTGTGGGACTGACATCTTGATTCTTTCCAATCTTTGATATGATAATGACCTTGTACAGTTTTTGATGTATTGTAGATAGGAACGTATTGTAGATAGGAAAAGTCAAGTCTACTGGAAGGAAATTGGGGTGCTTGGAAAGGGTATAAAAACTGGATTAACTAAAATAAACTATACCTGGAGTGATCAAAGAGTCCAGGTGTTGAAGAAAAGTATAAGCTTGGGACAGCAATTAATTGCATTCACAAATAGATGTATAAACGTAGATTTCCTGGCTATTGCTATTAAAAGGGCCCTTTGTAATAGCAATCCTTTCTGAGCAGTGCTGGGTTAACCTAGCAGCAAAAGCAGCATATGCTTTTTCAAGGGCCCTGTACTATACTTTTACAAGCTGTCTGGTGAAATCACCTTCACTGTATTTTCATGATTTGGCAGCGTTATTGTTTTCATGTTGGGGGAGCTGCATGGCACGTGTTGTGGGTTCTGTGTATTTGCAAGTGTGTGTTGCCTCCTTGCTGTGTCAGGTGCTCAGGTGTAGTGTCCTTTGTGCTATCCCCCGCATTCCTAGGCCACTGCTGTGTACGCAGTTAGGTGCACTGGAGGGTGTGCCTGAGCTGCCACGGCAAGCCTGCGACAAGAGGTGTGCGCTTCCATGGCTGGGCATGATCACATATCAATTACTGTCACTTCATGACTTGTAAGTGTGATTGTATAGAGAATGTAATCATTACGGACATCATGTAATTAATAATGCGATATGAATAAATTTATTTCAAATTTAATTTTACTGAATTAGACTGGTGAGTGTAATGCAAAAATGGTGTGAATTGTGAGGAGGTGGTATGGATGTGGTTAGTGATGAGAAGATGTGGATGAATTAACAGTTTCATGTGGCACAACTCCGTTGGTGTCATTTTCTTACTTTTGACATTTGAAATTGATATCTATGTGGCGTAGGAGGTTAAGAGCTCGTGTATCTAATCTGGAGGAACCGGGTTTGATTCCCCGCTCTGCCGCCTGAGCTGTGGAGGCTTATCTGGGGAATTCAGATTAGCCTGTACACTCCCACACATGCCAGCTGGGTGACCTTGGGCTAGTCACAGCTTCTCGGAGCTCTCTCAGCCCCACCTACCTCACAGGGTGTGTGTTGTGAGGGGGGAAGGGCAAGGAGATTGTAAGCCCCTTTGAGTCTCCTGCAGGAGAGAAAGGGGGATATCAATCCAAACTCTTCTTCTTCTCTTCTTCTAAGTAATAGTATTACTGAAGTGTCAAATATTTATCACATTATTTGGCTGGATAGCAAATGAAAAAATGGATTATTTTACTACATAAGTAAATAATTTATGTTTGGATATTTATGTGCATTTTTTAATATTTAGTGTGTATTTATAACATATGCAACAGGCCCATACTAGCTTAATCCAGTCCTGTTCCTGAGAGATTAGAAACTCTTCCAATAATGAGTGCTGCTTCTTTTGAGAATTTTCTGCCATTTGCACATTAGTTATCTGACCTATGTTCAGTGCTTTTGGGAACTGGGTTTTTTCCTACTTCCCTATAGCATCATGATTCATTTGTGTTGGTCCTGGAATTTTCTCCTTTTTTCTCTAACCTGGTTAGCGCCACAGTTTCAGGAAGAATTACTGTAAAGCTCCTGTGAGGCTGGGAAAATTGGGGTTTTCCTGCCCACATGGCAGCTGTTTTCCCCAACCCTATCCCCACAGTGGCATTTACTCTCCAAGTCTCTGGGAGGCATTTTTTAAAAAAAATCTATGCCCTTCTGGTGAGTGATCTAAGGTGAGAGACATCTCTCTGCAATAGAAGAGGCAAGAGACTTTTTTAAACAATGAAAACTAGGAGTTCACACATAATAGTGGTGCACATATTGCTATAACAGTATACTGAAATTCTACTGCTGTTTTTTTTTTTAATAAACAATCCTTCAGCGGCCTGGAGGAAGGGGGACTAACTGCTGCTTAGAGACTAGGAAAGGAAACTGCAGGGAAACCTGCCATGTGGGCACCCCATCGCTTCTGAATTGTATTAGCAGCCAGACCAATAAATAAGAAAGCCACCTTCATCTTGCTGTTCTGGAAGCAACCAAGAATTGAAAGGACAGTGCGGTTTATGAGAAATCAGCAGTCTTAGAAGTATGTCTAAGGTACTATGATTACTTTTTAATAGTGTAAGTTCTAATTTAAGGGGGGGGGGGGCTGCCATTTTTTTCTAAGTCAGTGTCCAATACCAGAATCCTTGGGGAGATTGAGTCTACTATGCACCACTGAGACTGACTTTATGGTAAAGAACAAGCATTTTCAGATGTGGCTTGACTGACAAAGATAATGGGAATAATTTCACTTCTCTCTCTAGTGGCTTGCATATTGTTGGCATTATATTATATTATATCGTGACAGCATTAAAGCTAGATCTTTCCAACTGAAGCCTGGCTGCACTGCAATAGTTGTCTGTTAAAGCGTGTCTTTCCCAAATAAAAGATGTTATTTCAAGGCAAGAAACAATTACTAAAGGCCCATACAGATTGCTAACTCAATGGAATTGCAAGTATGTTCTAGGGCAGTTGATGGTCCTTATGCACAAATATTTGATGGCTTTTAGAAGTGGGTTTTGAGAATTATTTTGATAAAATGGTCCTATTAACATCAGAAAGCAAAGCAGCTTGGGAAAAAACAAGCAATGGTGCCTTTACTGATTAATGACTGAAATTTTAGTTGACAAATCAATGCTTGTATCCATAATAGATACTATTAGTTTAGTGCTAGTTCTCTTATTGGAACTGCCTCTACTAATGAGGGGTTGCTGTTCTACCATGGAGGTTTGATATTAAGTCTGATGTAGCAATTGAGACTGAAGTTGTCAGAAGAGACAAAAATATTTCTGTCAGCCTGTCCCCTTGGCCCAGAATCAAATTAAGATCCAGTTAATGAAGATACATGACTGCAGATTGAACAGCAATTTCCTAAATACTAGAGAATTGTGGTATTTTCAAATTTAGAAGAGTTGTAGGGATGGACGTAAGTCACTGGACTTGTAGCTAGTTGACTAAGGGCAATGCCTTCCTGTCGTTCCCCCCCCCCTTTTTTTTTTACCATAGCTACTCTTTGTAGCCATTTCTCTGTACCATTGCGAGTTACTTCATTTACTCTGAATGGATTGGATTCTCTTTGAATAGACAGTCATTTCTAGTTGACTTTTCTTATGTCTTCTAAGTTTGGCAACCTCTCTCTGTGGCTACAGAGGGAACAAGCCCTCATTTCCTTGGATGCTGATACCAAACAACAAGTATTCCTCCAAGCAGTTTGGTTCCTTCTACCACCTTTGATGGGATTCAGAAGAACCTGGAAGGTGCTACCTTGCATTCTAAAAGGAATGCCCATTTGGAAGCAAATGCCTGTATTGTAGCATGGAACATCCTGACATTTTGTGATTGGCCCCAGGCTCCACAGCAGTCATTTTGTGGTTATGCCCACTATCTTTCTCAACATTCCAAGAGTTCCAACATTCAAACATTTCTCAACATTCCTCAACATCCAAGGCTCAACAAGGTTGGGACCCCTCATTTAATGTCATCTGGGTTATGCTGGGTGCAGACAATACTGCTGGAACTGGCAGTAAGATGGTAGGTATGAGTGTATGTTTGTTTTCTTTTAAGTTGCAGCAGGTGCTACAAGTACTTTTGACCCAGTTACTATTGCTAACCAGCTGCAGCACATAGGAGATCAACTTGACAGTGACCTGAATCAGCATGTTCATATGCTTGACAAGAGATGGTGGAGGGAAAGGTAACAAACTCTCTAGGCTATTTAGTTAAAGAGTTTACAATCTGTCAGAGTAAAATTTTATAAGCCAGGAAAGCAATTATCCATTGCTACCTGCCACTAACAAAGCTAAAACAAACACAGTTCAGCTCAAGTCAAACACCCCATATATGTGATGTACATATATGTTCAGGTCTGGAAAAGAAAGATTTCATTTTTTTCTTTGCTGATGCTCAGAGGCTAGTTTTAAAACAGCCTTTGGGGGAAGAACAAAACCTATAAACTGTGTTCCTCAAATTAGCTTTTAAATGGAAGATTTCCCTGAATTTTCTCTATCCCAGGACCCCAACAGCAGCCATTCCCACTACCACCACCCCGGGAGGGGGGTGTCAGGGTTGTTTTTTTTAAGCTGCAGTTGAATATAGTTTTTTGCATTACCAGATTTCTTTTTCTAAAGTAAGTCTCTAGCCCTTTTGTAACAGAGATATAAGGGAAAAGTCATATCTCTGCAACAAAAGGAGGTAGTGTTCTACCTCTTTAAAATGGAAGCTGGGAATCTAGCCAGACCGATTGACTGAATACTGCCATAGCATTCTAACATAACACTTGCTGATTTTTTTGTGGCAGAGAAGAAAAGATGGCCTCTGCAGAGAATTGTGACACAGAAGATAGCACTAATACAGTTGGGACTTGGAAGATCTAGACTTTCCTGTCTGCATGGGGCCACACCAACTTTGCTTCTTTCTTTTCTAAAACATCACAGCAAAACACATATGGGAATAATTGCAGGAAAGACAGAGAAAAGTCAGATACACAGCAAGACCCTGATGTACTTACCAGTCTTCTACTGCACTTTAAGTAGTAAACTGGTGACCATAACTCAGTCAACCCACTCACAGCAGCAGCAATGTTGGAAACAGACAATAGTTGGGGAATTCTAATTGAGGGTAGTTTAAAGCAACTGTTGCTACTTCTAGTGTATACAACATTTACCTCTACAGAATATTTTTGTAACTTTTTGTATTGTTTTATAAACCAATAAGCTCTGTTCAACAAAAGAAATGAGTGTGTATATATACTGTGAGAGCAAACCACTTTTGGGAAGTAAAGCTTTCTCAAACTTGCTTGAAAGTTATTTCTGCCGCAGTCTGCGCATACAAATCTAAACAGCACACTTGCCCTGCTGCCCTCTGGTGATCAGATGCACAAGTTTATTATTATTATTATTAAACTTATATGCCACTCTACCCCATAGGGCTCAGAGTGGCTTACTTTTAATAGATTAAAATAAGATACATTGATAAATTAAAATACAATCCACTAAAACTCACAACCCCCCCTGCACCCCTTTCCTGAGGAGAGACTGGCTGATGTTATGTAGGAGGCCAGTTGATGCAGTGGCCTCAACCAAATTTGATCTAGGGCAAGCCCTAGACTATGCCTTAGTGAATCAGACACCTTGGCTAAGGAAAATCAGAGTGGGGCCCAGAATAACTGTCAGGTTTTTTAAATTTACATCATTTGTAATTGGTCTTTTTCACTGAGCCTCAAGGTAGATTACACAATTGTTAAAAATTGTTCTGTAAGAACAATTATTTTTTTAATTGTTCTATAAAAACAATAGAAAGTATACAACCAACAGAGAATAAGACTGGTTTCAAAATTAGACAGCATTACATTTATTCAAGAAAATGTTAAACTCTGCTAAGTTCTGAAACACTGTAAGTGCTGTACCCAGCATCTCCTCACCCTGTCTCAGTCTTATACAAACTTATACTCCCCCCCTTCTACTGTTACAATTATCCATTTGGGGGAATCCACTATATCTGGTCCTACGGCAGTCCCAGCCTTAGGACCCAAAACTCTCCTGTAGATTCTGTCACCACCTGGAGATTTTGAACAAGGAAGCTTGTCAGGCCGGCTCATACTTCTCCTCTTAATTGGTTGTACATGTTGGATATAGGAAAGGATCCCACCCCTCCTCAACAAAGAACAAACTGTAGAAAAGTTTATTTTTCACGTATGCACAAATAATATAATGGGAAATGTAAGAGATGCAACTACAGAAGACAAGAAAATGAAACCGTTTGTCTAGTCTCCCTCTACAGGACTTCAGAACTCCTGGATCCATCTTCTCACAACAGGAACCTAGAAGAAGGTGTGGTAAATGAGTGAGAAAACCTGCTCAACTATATTCCAACACCCCTCTTGTCCAGAAGCAGGGAGCTGCTTTTAGAAACTGAGATGCTCATTCAAATGTCATTCCAAAGGAAGAGCTGGGCCATAAACTATTTTTCCAGGACATAATCCTACTAATAAGGAATTTCTATTTAAATTCATTTGGGAACCTAGGCTGCTTTCTGCAGAGAGACTGGCTGAGCATCTGCTTTGAAGGTTCCATGTTCAGACCCTTGTGACTCCAGTTAGAAGGATCAGATCACAGATAATATGAAAGACCTTCTGCCTGAGATCGTGGCTAGCTGCTACCAGTGGGAACAGGCAATACTGACCTTGATAAACCAATAATGTGATTTCAGTAGAAGGTAGCTTCTTGTGTTTAAGTAACTTATTTATTTATTACTGTCACCATCGAGTAGACAACACATTTTAGAAATTCCACTCTTGTGTTTACAGATGGGGAAATTTGGAGAAATGGTAGAATCTCTCAGCAAGACATGGAGTAGCCATATTCCTGGTCAGGAGTACGAAACAACATTCCTGGCTGTCTTTGTGAGATGATTTAAGGACATTGTTTAAAAAATCCCTTCTGTGGCTAACTCAGCTTTACTTGCAGGGCTAATGAATGGAAATGCCCAAGTGAGAGCCTATATTGAAGAGTGTGGAGGCTGGGTGAGTTAATGTTCAGTGTTGTTTTTCATTTGTGTTGTGTTTGAAGTTTACTGTTGATTAGCACATCTCACACAGTATGTGCATGATTCCATTGCATTACATACTTAATGCTGTCAAGTCCTCACAAGATGTTTGTAAATCATTTTGGTTATTTTATTTCACATTTCCCCACTGATATGCTTTTTGTTTTAATTGTAGGAGAATCTTGAAAACAGAAGTTTTTTAAAAAAACTCCTAGTTCCTCATTTTCAGTACATGAAGCTTTGCCACACTTTGCTGCTTAGAGCTGGAAAGAGTGCTGGAAAGTTACACAGTAGTGATCTGTTCAACCTGTTAAGAATTAAAATGAGAACTAAACAAAGGGCAATGGTTGGAGGCTTGGAAAGTCAGTGGGAAAAAAGACTGGGATCTAGCTATGTCATATCAGGTCACAGCCCAACAGATAATTTATTTATACACATTTCACATAATGCTCCATTTCCAACCACCTGGCTTACAGGAGAATTGCTATCCATGCATTTTCCTAGTTGCTATGGGATGGTTCTAAAGCAGCACTTTTCTATAGCAAGACACAAGATTTGGGTCTAACCTGACACAGCATTTATTGAATGTTGGGGAAATGTGATGTCTCTGAAACTGAAGACCTGGAGGACAGGGCCACTCATATCAGTTCTATTCAAGAAGTAGATTGACTTGTGTCAATAGACTGCAATTTCCACATCTGTAAAAATTGAAATAATCCACTTTCTTGTAACAAATAACTTTGTAAAGGACTAATCATCTGGATTTATGGAAACATACCTTACTGCTTAAGGAAACTCACCAGCTTTAATGTATCCGATTCCAACGAATTACAGTTAAAGAAGCCAAGAGAATAATCAAGATCATCCAACGTAGAATGTCCCAGGAATTACAGTTCTGATTTCTAAAACCAAGGGAAGACAAGCTTGATTTTAAAAGCTAAGCATAGTTGGCCCTGGTTAGTACTTGAATGAGAGGCCACCAAGCAAGTGCTAAGGGGTCACAGTGCCAAGGCAGGCAATGGCAAACCACCTCTGTTCATTGAAATCATCATGACAGATGCTTGCTGGGAGGTTCCAAGGCAATCATCTTCCTATGCAGCAGTGGGATGTGTTATAACAAACCTTTATAACTACTTTTTAGCAGCCCTGCCTTTGCTTGTGTCTTTCAAGTTTTGGGCAATCTCATATTAGATGAATAGATACCAGTATCTGTCTCATGTTGTAGGTTGTTCTTTGTCTATGTACCCAAGACTATAAAGGATAAATAAAATGCAGATTTAAAAACAAAATAATTTGGATTGCATTTATATCAGTGATGGCGAACCTATGGCATGGGTGCCAGAGGTGGCACTCGGAGCCTTCTCTGTGGGCACGCGCACGCAGAGTTTGTCATGTGGGGGGCGGAAAATCACCCCTCAACACACACATATCTAGGCTGGCCTGGGTCACTGAGCACGATGTGCGTGCACAGCGGTGAGCAGGGAGGACTCTGCTGGTGGGCCTGGTGCCTGTGCTCCGGGTGGCTGCTGCCCAAGGGGGGGGCAGAGGAGACAGAGGCGGAGATGCTAGAGAGGCACAGAGTGGTGTGCACAGGACTTGCTGGAGGCTAGAGCAGGCTGGCCCCTGCTTGAGTGGGTGGGGCGGAGAAAGAGGGAGCCAACCGGTTTTTTCTAAACTAAAACCTCAGTATTCAGGTTAAATTGCCGGGTTGGCACTTTGCGATAAATAACTGGGGTTTGGGTTGCTATTTGGGCACTCAGTCTCAAAAAGGTTCGCCATCACTGATTTATATGATGACGCAGATGGTGTTTACCATTTAATATAACTAATACTTACCCTTTTGTGACATTTAGAAGGCCAGAGGAGTTGGAAGAGAATGATACATTTAAAAGAAACTTGGAACTGCCTGGAGAAGTTGCAGTCATCTCAACTGTAGACAGTGTAGTAGTGAAGAAATTAGAAGAGGGAGTGGAGGATGGAGTGGTTCGTATGCTGCCATGTCTTGCAGGATCTGCAGACAACAAATTAACTCACTGTATTTACAAACCTGAGCAAGCTACATATTATTTCACTGACTAATTTAGCACATTTTATACTGAAAAGAACTACAGAAATTAATCTGCACTAGCTCTGCAAGCAATGAAGATTAGATTAAGAATATAAGAACAATGTGATGCGATAGCCATGTGTAAAATTTGAAGCAACCTCATATTGAAGCTTGTTTTCTACTGTTCCAGAGATTAGGGCAAGAAATAATGGATTCAAAGTGCGAGAAAAGAGATTCCACCTAAACATCAGGAAGAACTTCCTGACGATCAGACCTATTAAAAGTGGAATATGCTGCCTTGAAGTGTGGTGGAGTCTCCTTCTTTGGAGGTTTTTGAACAGAGGTTGAATGGCCATCTGTCAGAAGTGCTTTGATTGTGTGTTCCTGCACAGTTGGGGGTTGGACTTGATGGCCCTTGAGGTCTCTTCCAACTCTATGATTCTATGGTTCTACATTAAACCATGAAGATTAATGGTTCATATAGGAGCCAACTGAATGTCCCCAAAAGGGCTACAGGCAAGCATTGAAGCTACAGTTTCCTTCTGTAGTTGTCCCAAACACTGTTATTCAGAGGGTAATTGACTTAAAATGTAGAGGTTTCATGTGGTCACTGTTGTAGATAGAGGAGATAACTCATTAGAAAAAAGAAAATTCTGTGACGCTGTTGTTGCCACCCTGAGCCCAATAAATAAATAAATAAATAATATAGTACAAGCAAAAAGCACTTTATTGCAAGCTAAAAATTAGCCAAAAGCTTGAGTGGCTACAAAAAACACTAATAGTATTTCAAGCTTCACAAATGGAAAAAAGTAGTATCGAAGGCATGAAAAAAAGTGGTTCCACTCTACTCAACACTAGTCAAACCTCATTTGGAGTACAATAGTCACCTTCAAGTGATACACTTTTAAAAGATGAAGGGCGTTTCACCACTTGCCACGCCCCCCCGTGTGCCCCATGCTGCTCTCAGCGCGCATCATTTCTGGCGCGTGCCCGGGCTTCCCTGCTGTTTGGAAGAGCGCTAGGAATGTGTAGCTGAGGAAGCGCTTGACAGCGATCCAGCATTAGGGGAGGCTGACTGCGTTGTTGCCGCCCCTGTAGTAGGGAGTGCAGGGGGGGACCCAGCAGCTACTGCCTACCAATAAGCGTGAGGGGCAGAAAAGGTAAGTGGGGAAAGAACAGACAAATTAGAACAAGTTTAGAGCAGTGCAATAAAGATGGTCATGGGTCTGGAAAACAAGTCAAGTAAGGAAAGGTTGAAGGAACTAGGTATCTTTAGCCTGAATAAGGGAAAACTGAGCAGAGACATGGGTGGCTTTCACATAGGGGCAAGCTTGTTTTGGTTTCCTCGTGGTTGTTGTGGCTTCAAGACCACACCACGGGCTTTTAATGCCCTGACCCAGCTGTGAGTAAGCTTCCCATCCCAGTCACAGCCCAAGGACAAATAGCCACTGAGGCCCAGTCATGCCTCAGGCTGCCCCTCTCCAGGCAGGCAAGATTTTGCTGCTGCCCACAAGGTAGGCAGATTCAAAACCTGACAGCGATGGAGCTGACAGCTGCCTGCTTTTCCTCCATCCTTCCCTCATGAGGGAAGGGTGGGGGAAATAAGGCTGGGTGAGCCAGTGCAGCCTGGGTGCCTACAGACCTGGGCTGGCAAGGTGCTGCCTCTGTCCCATGATCCACATGGGTACAGAGGTGATTGGCAGCAGAACTGGCAGCCAACTGCTCTTTCTTCCTTTCTCTTTCATGTGGGTGGGTGCAGGAGAAGGAAGGTCTGGCAATACCACCAGCACCATCATGCCATACAAACTGGGGAGTGCCCCTCAGGGCTGACACAGCTGACAAGCCTTTTCTGGAGACTCTGCACCCTAGCCTAATGAGCAGGCCAGCTGTTTCCAACAGCTTATATAGTGTAGTGGCAATGGGACTTCCACCTGACAGGTTTTCTCAACATTTCTCCGCCTCAGGCCCCCAGCAGCAGCCATTCCTCCCTCCCCCAAAGCAACTGGGACTTTTTCATTTTTTTTAAAAAATGGCCTCTATTAAAGGCAAATAACATTTTCTCTCTCTCCAATGAAGTAGCAACTGCAAGTGTGCCCACAGCCTCCATAGCTAGTTTCCTGATTCTAATGTAAGTAAATAGATGCTTATTGCCTGTCATAACATTTTGAAACAATAGGCTCTTATCTACTTTAAAATCATAAATCTGTTTTGCAGGGATCCAGTGATAATCTCAAAGTGATATTGCTGCTATACTAAGGTACTTGTTCATTCATAATCATAATAGAGATCGCTGTGTGTAACCAGAGATGACTGCAGGAAAAACCTTTTACATTTACTTCAGGAGGATAAAGCCAGTGACTCACATAAAATGCTTTACCTCTCTTGACCACCAGTTTCACCTGGATCATTATGTCAGCATAAGGTTTCTCTATTCCACACCAATATGTTCCTGAATCATCTTCTGTTAGCTGCTGCAGAATCACTGTAAATGTTCCTGTTCTGGAGGAATCACTGAGTAACAATTTTCTTTTATCGTACCACTTGACATTCTCTGTGTCTCCTAAAATATCACAAGATGTTCGTGAACTTCCCCGGCACCAGTATTTTTTGTAAAACTTGTATTTTTTATCATACAAACAGGTTACTGTGGTGCTTCTCCCCTCTGTGATTATCTTCTCTTTATCCACCCAGAGAAATGATGTAGAACAATCTGTAAGAAGAACCATTACACATGAGAAACCTACACAGTCTTATTGACTGACTATTTGCATCATTTTTAAATATTAAGTGTCAGCCTTACATATTGAATATTTATTTATTTATTTATTTATTTATTTATTTATTTATTTATTGTTTCGATTTATAAACCGCCCCATCCCCTGGGGGCTCTGGGCGGTGAACAACATTCACATATACAATTAATTAAATCGATAACAACAATATAATACTAAAATCCAGTAAAAGCTACTTAAAAACAGCGGTTAGCATCATAATAGGTGCCCTATTATGGCCAATTCAATTAAGATCACCCCAGTAAAAAGAAAAGGGAGGGGTCAGGTTCCTCTCTGGGAGGATAATAGGTGGTAAAGTGCAACAGATGGTATGTGCAAGAAGATGCAGGGGGGGAAGGAGAGGGGGAGGAGGAAGGGGGCGCCACTCAGCGACTGGACACTCTAAAGGCCCGGTGGAACAACTCGGTCTTACAGGCCCTGCGGAATTCATCAAGGTCCCGCAGGGCTGGACAGCTGGAGGAAGAGTGTTCCACCAGGCTGGGGCCGGGGCAGGAATGGGCCTGGCCCGTGTGGGGGCCATCCGCATCATCGAGGGGCCAGGAACCGCCAGCAAATTGGCCTCTGCTGATCGCAGAGGCCGAGTAGGGGCATATGGGGTATCACGGTCTCTCAGATCACGGAGGGTCCCAGGCCGCGTAAGGCCTTAAAGGTTAAAACCCACACCTTGAAGATGATTGAATTCCACTGGAAGCCAGTGCAGCTGGCGCAGCACTGGTTGAATATATGATCACAGAAGGAGCCCCCTGTGAGCAAACGCAGCGCTGCATGTTGGACCAGTTTCAGTTTCCGAATCAGAGCGCAGGGCAGGCCCTCGTAGAGCGAGTTACACTAGTCAAGCCTGGAGGTGACCGTTGCATGTATCACAGTGGCCAGGTCTGCCTGAGAGATGAAGGGGGCCAGCCGCCGGGCCTGCCGAAGATGGAAAAATGCAGTCCGGGTTACAAGGGCCACCTGGGTCTCCATTGAAAGAGACGAGTCCAGGTGGACCCCCAGACTGCGGACAGAGGGGGCCGGCGCCAAAATGGTCCCCTCCCACTCCGGCGGTTGGAAATCCCCTGCCTCCCCCCTGCGGCCCAGCCAAAGGATCTCCGTCTTTGATGGATTCAGTTTCAGCCTGCTCTGCTGTAACCAACCAGCGACCGCCTCCAAACAATGCTGTAGAGCTGCAGGGGCCGTGACAGCTCCCCCCTCCATCAACAGAATGAGCTGAGTGTCATCAGCGTACTGTTGACAAATCAGCCCAAAGCTCCGTACCAGCTGAGCAAGTGGTCGCATATAGATGTTAAATAATAGCGGGGACAGCAGCGCTCCCTGAGGCACCCCACATTGAAGTGGGCACCTCCGAGAGGCTTGGTCCCCGCACCACACTTGCTGGCAACGGTCCCGGAGAAACGAGGCAATCCATTGAAGGACAGTGCCCCGTATCCCGGAAACGGCCAGGCGGTGGGTCAAAAGGTCCTGATCGACCACATCAAAGCGCTTCGGTGAGATCTAACAAAACCAGCAGCGCCCGATCCGCTGGTCAAGCTGCATACCGGGAGCGTATCTGTGACGGCGACGAGAACCGTCTCCGTCCCGTGCCCAGCACGGAAGCCGGACTGGAAGGGGTCAAAGGCCGATGCGTCCTCCAGGAAGCCCTGAAGCTGCTCCAACACCCCTCTCTCAATTACCTCCCCCAGAAGCGAAAGATTCGGGGCAGGCGGTGGTGGCAGATCCCCTGGATCTAACGATGGTCTTTTCAAGAGTGGGCGGACCACTGCCTCCTTCAACCCATCCGGAAAAACTCCTTGCTCAAGGGAGCTATTGATGATATTCAACAGAATATCTCTCTTCAGTTTACATGTGAGCCCTTACAAATTAAATATCCCTTTCAATGTCAACTGCTATTTATATATTACCTATGCCAGATTTCATTCAATAATTTAAGACTGCCTCTACTGCTTCAATTGAAAATTTTTAACAACTGGGGGATTACCATCAGATGCCAGGTTTCAAGATGTTTAGAAATGCTATTATAATTTTGACATTTTAGAGAAGTTTTAATGTTTGGAAAATGCACATTGCATTGTGACTTTTCTGAGCAGTTTGTGTGCAGTTTTGCTGCACATAGGGGAGTGTTTGGGTCTATAAGGTTAGATAGTTTGCGTAGAAGAGGGCCTTGCTACCACATCTTACTATATAATTGAGCACATATTAATATGTAATTGAACAGTGTCCCTCCAATGACGAACTAGAAAAAGTGGAGGACTCTGGGAGATGTAATCCAGAGGGTACCATTTCTCATGTACAGAGCAGCTGACAGGACTACAACTCCCAGCCTCCTTCTCACTCATCTGGTGATACTTCCTAAAGCTCTGGGGGCCTCACAGGGCTGTCTTATTGCTTGCCTGAGCCAACTCTCCAATAGGAGGCCTCACACAGCTGACCTATCCCTTGCCTGAGCCAACTCTCAGGTAAGAAGAAGAAGAAGAGTTTGGATTGATATCCCCCCTTTCTCTCCTGCAGGAGACTCAAAGGGGCTTACAATCTCCTTGCTCTTCCCCCCTCACAACAAACACCCTGTGAGGTAGGTGGGGCTGAGAGAGCTCCGAGAAGCTGTGACTAGCCCAAGGTCACCCAGCTGGCGTGTGTGGGAGTGCACAGGCTAATCTGAATTCCCCAGATAAGCCTCCACAGCTCAGGCAGCAGAGCTGGGAATCAAACCCGGTTCCTCCAGATTAGATACACGAGCTCTTAACCTCCTATGCCACTGCTGCTCTTAAGTCAGCAGTGAGCCTGGTGCCAGTGGCTAGAACTAACCAGGCCACCCTACCCATGGCTGTTGGGAAGGGGGTGTTGCTGCACCTGGAATGACTCCACCTGAGGGGGTGAGAGTGGGGCTGTGGGGGGAAGAGACCTCATCATGCCCACCCAGAGCACTTCAGGTAAGTTACCGAGAACTGGATAGGGAAAGAAAGAGGTTTGTAGAGGAGGAGGAGGAGGAGAAGAGTTGGATTTATATTCCCTCTTTCTCTCCTATAGGAGACTCAAAGGGGCTTACAAACTCCTTTCCCTCTCCCCCTCACAACAAACACCCTGTGAGGTAGGTGGGGCTGAGAGAGCTCAGAAGAATTGTGACTAGCCGAAGGTCACCCAGCTGGCATGTGTTGGAGTATACAGGCTAATCTGAATTCCCCAGGTAAGCCTCCACAGCTCAAGCATCAGAGCAGGGGATCAAACCCGGTTCCTCCAGAGTACACCTGCTCTTAACCACTATGCCACTGCGTAGAAAGAGATAGTTGAAGTAGGGGCAGAAAGATAATGAATGCTGGGGAGAATAAATACAACATATGTGTTTTATTACTAATATCACTAAAATGGGTGAATCATACCCTGTTTCTCTGAAAATAAGACATCCCCTGAAAATAAGAAGTAGTAGAGGTTTTGCTGAAGTGCTAAATATAAAGCATCCCCCGATGTGTCTAGACATCCCCCCAGGGTCTAGAGACTCTAGACCAGGGGTCGGCAACCTTTAACACCCAAAGAGCCATTTGGACCCGTTTTCCACAGAAAAGAAAACACCTGGAGCCGCAAATACTTTTTGACAACTAAAATGAAGATAACACTGTATATATTCTCATGCAGGGAGAAGATCCCTTCTTTGGGGCTCATTTTTACCCTTCAAAGCAAAAAAGGGGGGAGGGGTAAAAAGCCTATTGTTTTGTACATGATTCAAATGACCAGCAATAGAACCCCCGTTTCATACATGCCTCTCTAGGAACGGGGACTCTTTCCCATTAACCCTTAGGGTGACTGTCCAAAGGAGGCTCAGAGGGCCCAAGCCACGCGGAGCCACAGTGCAAGGACGAAAGAGCCGCATGCGGCTCCAGAGCCGCGGGTTGCAGACCCCTGCTCTAGACTGAGGGGCATAATAGTACCTCTCTATTCTGCATTGGTCAGGCCTCACTTGGAATACTGTGTCCAGTTCTGGGCACTGAATTTCAGAAAGGATATTGGCAAGCTGGAACAGATCCAGAGAAGAGCAACCAAAATGGTAAAAGGTCTGGATTGCATTCTGAATGAGGAGAGACTTTGGGATCTGGGTATGTTCAGTCTGCAGAAGAGAAGGTTAAGGAGAGACATGGTAGCTGTGTTTAAATATTTGAAGGGATGTCGTGTTGAAGAGAAAGCAAGCTTATTTTCTGTTGCTCCAGAGAATAGGACAAGGAGTAATTGAATCAAGGTACAGGAAAATAGATCCCTTCTAAACGTTAGGAAGAACTTCCCGACAGTAAGGTCTTTTCGACAGTAGAATACACTGCCTCGAAGTGTGGTGAAGTCTCCTTTGGATGTTTTTAAGCAGAGACTGTGGCTGTCTGTTGTATTTTGATTGTGTATTCCTGCAGGGCAGAGGGTTAGATTTGATGGCCCTTGTTCCATACAAGTGGGAATTTAAATGACTTTAAATGGCTTTATGGCAGTTCCACATGCTTAAAATCATGTGTAACACCTTGTGCTTTCCTACCTATATTTTGTAGTGTCCAGAAATTAATTGCACAAGATCTCCCAAAAATGGAAGTACAAGTGGGAATATATGAAGTTTGACAAAGTTTTTGTTTGGAAGCATGCCCGTCAAACAGAACACCAGAGCATGCAGCTGTGGAGCGGAAAAATAAGACATCCCCTGAAAATAAGACATAGCGCATCTCTGCGAGCAAAAATTAATATGACACTGTCTTATTTTCAGAGAAACACGGTAGTCCTCTTAGAGAACGTAGTCGTCAGTATTTTTACATATTAACCTGCATAATATATTTCAAATGAAAGTGGGAAAATGGAAGGCACAGAATTCAGCAGGAAACATTTAGGAGCTGGTACCTGAAAGAGATTGCTTGAGAACAAAATTCTCAAGCTAATTTTATAACCACTTTTGAGTATTAAGAGTAAGACTCAAGATCCATATTGACTCAACCCAAGTCTTGTCCAAACTCTTCTTTAATCTGAATCCTCACAAATTTATTAAAATTCCATAAGCAAAGAAAATAAATATGGATGACACTAACTTGTAAAAATCAGACTATCATTTCTGTAGATACAAGGATTTCATCTCTCACTTAGTACAAAATGCTACCCCAAAATTATGTTCCTAGAGGATGGGAACTCTGGAACAGGTTTTGGGGGGCATTTCAGGCTGCTGTGGAACTAGAGATGTAAAATGTCTAAAAATTGTGGAAGATGCAGTGGGAGGGATTTTTTCCTGGTACTTTTGCCCTCCCTCTCCCATTGGATTTTGGGGGAAATTGAAATCTATTCAATATTCATTGTCCTATTAAACTTAGTTTGCTTAACAACATAAAATGCGTTATTTATTACTTGGCATATAAAATTGCAATATTTGACACAGGGTTTTTCCATTAATGTTGTTGGTGCCTGCGCTGCATCTTTCTTTCTTTCTTTCTTTCTTTCTTTCTTTCTTTCTTTCTTTCTTTCTTTCTTTCTTTCTTTCTTTCTTTCTTTCTTTCTTTCTTTCTTGGATGGATGGATGGATGGATGGATGGATGGATGGATGGATGGATGGATGGATTTTATAGACCGCCTTATCCCTGAAGGACTTTTTTTTTCTGCATGTGCTTTGTTTTCTCCAGTGGTCACTTTGATCTTTCCTAGCTGTTCATCCAGGTTTTTTATAAGCAAAAGTAACAGCTCGGAAATATTGAAGCAACCACTATAGGGAGTAAAACATGTCTGGAAAAGGGAAAAACCCCAGAAGTTCATAATATGAAATGATGCATAGCAGTATACCTGAAGCGTATGGGGATACAGAACCCTATAGGAAGAAACTAATTAAACCAAGCATTTGAGATGGTTGAAACAGGCAACATCTTCCATGTGAAGGCAACCATTAAAATACTGAAATGCTCACTGGTGTTCATGAGCTCGCTTCCATGTATGACACCAAGAACATTTCCCACTATCCCCTTTAAAAATGGTCTGCTTAATAACTAGAGATATACTGGTTTCAGATTATTTTAATGCATGACTTTCCCCTCCAAATTCCTGAATATCCTTATAACCACCAAAACAGGTTGAAATATTCAAGTTTAAATAACTGAAATAATGGAAACATTGTGTTAATTAACTTCAGGATATCACTGAGGTCCAAATCTGATGCTACTGTAACATTGAAGTTCATTTAAAGTGTGGTTATCAAGACAAATTTATTTCATGATATCATTGAAAGAGTTATGTACTGTAATCTGTAATCTTAAATGTAATCTGTATTTTGCATTATTGTATTTCTACAATAGTACATTTTTGAAACAAAATGCAGCTCTTCAAAAAAAATTAGCCATTTACAACAATTAAAATGTATATACAGCATTGTTGAATAATATGCTATTCCTGTTTGTTCCATAAATATTGTACTATGAGATACAAAGGAGTATCCATATTAATCTATGATACCATTTAATGTGAAAATGTGCAGGTTTGTACAAGAATAAGAAACATACTAATGTGAATTGTATCCTTGATTTCCTCAGGAAAAAAAACATCGCAAGCATTGAGTTTTATACAATTCTATAAACAACATGTACGCATCAGACCACTTGTTGAAAATTATAGATTACCCCTCTCATAATTCTGGTAGTTGATTTTCACTTAGCATTGCTGGTTCACTGGATCAAATGTGTAGTTAGAAGTCACAGCTGATAAAACACATTATGGAGAAGATCTATTTCTTAACAATTTTCTTACCTATATATACAGAAATCCAAAGGGCTACGCAAACCTTCATCTTGCTGACTGCACGCTAACTGGCAAAAGAAGTGTCTAGATAGTAATGTTAACTTTTTTTGAACTTCCTGTAGCAAGGTAGTGGTCATCCAGAGAGTCACTTCTAATCAAATGTTAACAATCTCTGAGAACTCAACAGATGACAACAGTTTCATGGAATTGCTATAGAGGCTAGCAGGCTGGTTTGGGCAGACTGAGCATATCCTGTCTGCCTATAAGTGGATGGAGAACATGGTTTCTGCACCCAGTTATGTGTTGGGTTATGAATGCAGTAACATGGAGTGGGACTGAGGGGGAATTTAACTAGATTTACCTTTGCTGCAGCCTGAAGCGTATCTTTTGGTACATTGTTTTGGTACATTTTGGTATACCAGTGGCATAGGAGGTTAAGAGCTCATGTATCTGATCTGGAGGAACCGGGTTTGATTCTCCGCTCTGCCGCCTGAGCTGTGGAGGCTTATCTGGGGAATTCAGATTAGCCTGTACACTCCCACACACGCCAGCTGAGTGACCTTGGGCTAGTCACAGCTTTTCGCTCTCTCAGCCCCACCTACTTCACAGGGTGTTTGTTGTGAGGGGGGAAGAGCAAGGAGATAGTAAGCCCCTTTGAGTCTCCTACAGGAGAGAAAGGGGGGATATAAATCCAAACTCCTCCTCCTCCTCCTCTTCCTCTTCCTCTATATTGTTTTCAACAGGGCTATGTGATGATTTTTCAACATTTAAATATACAGACCAGATCAGTTCACTTCATATATCTGGACACTCTTTTATATTGTTCTGTTTTTTTATCTGCATTGTTGATAACGTATGTATTCTGCATAGTACAGAAATCTGTACCTGGGATGCACATTTCACCAGTAGAGAATGAGATGGTGAGTATTCTTAAAGTCTTTTATTAGAAAGTGATACATCTGTTAATTTCAGGCCATATCTGATAGAGGGAGAACGTGATATAAAATGGTTGTGTCTGCCCCCTCAGCCTGTAAAGATGGGGACTATATGGCAATGTTGTCATACGCTATTCTCTGCTGCAGCCCTTCAGTATGGGGACAATTATTATGGTCTGTGTTGGTATTTGCAGCAATTAAACAAAACTGGGGAGTGGGGGGGTGGCAGGGGGCAGGGGAACTTTGCATTTATCACTCCTAAATAAAATCTTGGTTTAAAATAGCATAAATTCCTGACCTTCTGTTTTTGATAAGAAGGATGTATGGAAGAGAAACACTGAAACCTAATCAAGATAATGATAAAACTCTTGATTGCTTTGGTGTCTCTTCTCCCCATTTTACTCCCCATTTCCCCTTTAAGGTGGAGGAAAGGAAGCTTTTCTGCTGCTCTGGCTTAAAGGAGAAAGCCCAAGAGCTTCACAGGTCTACTTGGAAACAGTATGTCATCATATCAAAGTTCCTTCCAAGGGTACCGATATTTAGCCGACCACACAGGGCAAAATCACCTGTACGGAAGCATTGCCATGCTGTTAAGTATATATATATCATATTAAATTCTTTCCCCATCATTGTGGAAGCCAATTTGGGGCAACAGAGTTTGCCTTCTGATTCTGTTCTGTATTTCTTTACATATGACACATTAAGATGTATCAGTCAAGAAACAGCTGGTGGGGCAATGCTCCCGATTTATAGAGAGACTGAGAAACTATGCACTTCCTGTGTTCCAAATGCATGAATCAAGCAAGAAAGGCAGTTAGCATTCTGTTTTTGAGTTCATTTTCCAAAAGAAGCAACTGAATCAAGATCTTTTTGAGGGGTAGGTGGATGATCACAGTTCAAATAACATGCATTCCAGGAATTGGCTAGCCTCTTACTCACTGACCCTGTGTAAGTTTAACGTACAAAACAAAAATGTCTGGGCTTGATGGAACTTTCCAAAGTTCATCCAAGGCCATGTGAAAGGGTGGTAATGTCTGAATATTTCTGAGTTTTCTGGCAAAGCTGAGGACTAAGGCATGACTGTCACATTTGAATAACTAAGTAATTTCTCAAGGGAGAGGGATGAACGAAGGCTCTTCCTCTGACAAGATTATTTATCTACACAGACGTAGTTCAAATTGATGAATGAAGGCAGCTCTAGGAATGAACACTGATCTCATTAGTGGGCTAAATCAGGGACCTGGGGTAACTTCTCAGGGGATGATTCTGACAGGGTTTTGTTGCTCATCAGGCGGAGATTGCTCCAGAGAATTACCTGGTGAGAATCTGTTCCAGAGGAAAGCTCAGTAGTGAGTTCAGCAAGATCCATGTGAGCAAAGCAAAATGTTTGACTTCCTTTGAGAAACCGTGTATTATTTAAAACTTTCAAAGGAGGCACTAGGACCCAGGGTGGAATGGTTCTTTTAATTTCCCCCACTGTGACTGCTACACACATACTAATTTCCTTTAGGTCTTGTGATGAAGTAACTAAACCACAACCTTCAACGGGAACCCTCTGTGCTGGTGGTTTCCATTGCAGCATATGTTTGTCATGTCCATCTTCATCTCTGGCAGTTCAGCCTCTCACAGTTTTACAGCATGGATCAAAGAGAAATTCTCATGCAAAACCTGGAAAGAGTCAAGAGCCAAAAACTCAACAGAGAGGAATTTTCAAATGAATTTTTGGTAAGCAATCTACAGCACTTCTTCTGTGTTTGACGTTGTGGTAAGCAGAGAGATCTGGCTATTGTGGCAAATGCCACATATTGTTCAGTCTCAACTATTGTGAGTCCTAATGTAACAATGCCACTTTCTAGCACAATTAGCGAGTATAATAAGTAATTAGCTAGATTTTAAAAAACATTGAAAGGGAAAAGTTTTTAATTGTCTGGTTCGTAGTCTTTACAGTTCTTCCTGTTTGTTCTCATACGGATGAACTGATGGAAATTCACTGTTGGTTTTGCTGTAAAATGGTGTTCTGCTGAATTCCTACTGAAATTTTAGATATACTGGGAGAGAGTTTGGCTCAAATATTTAGAAAATGATTATTCAATCAATTTCATTCATTGGGTATTGAAAGCTAAATAATTTTCCCTCACTCACTAGAATTATGGCATCACTGTATATCAAGGGAAAATAGGTTTTAAAAGGTGTCACCACAAGTTTGTTAAACTTTTAAAAAATTCTTATGCTTGCAATTCAATTGAAACATCTACATTGATAAAAATCTATGTACAGGTTAAGCATGGCTTAATTTTATTCCACGTTAATAATACACAGAAATGTGTCATTCATAGATGTATATCTTCTTGTGAAATTCCTCAGAGATCCATTCTGGAAAAGGCAGACAGGATTGCAAGCTTCTTGCTAACTCATTTCTGAGAATTAAAGCACCCAGATTATTACATTTCCATATTTTCCACACTTTTTTTTAATGTGCTGGTGTCTCCTTAACTTTTCACCTCCCAGTGAAATTGTAGCATCAAGCCTTCAGCTGTGGACTCACACTGTTACCGCTACTGGTTTAGAGATGTGATGTTGGTTTGTTATTTTTTAATCATATTTTTATTTGGTTTTACAAGAGACATGTGCTTGTTGAAATACAATGGAGTTTTATATCTTTTTTCTTAACTAATTTGTGTTTGCTCTGCCAAACTGGCATTAAAGTGAGGAGTCGGCATCTCCTCTGGCAGACCTGATGTGGGGAAGAATGCATGCCTCTTGTAGGGCTTACATGTTAACATGCAACCTCTCTATTCCCTTCCAGTAGAAGCAGACAGGTGTTATGCTTCTACGGCTGTTTCTGCATGGTCCAAATATCCCTGGTTGAGTAAGGGAAATATCCCAGTCTGACCAAGAAGTTTGCACGGTTCCCAGTCCTAAAGCCGGTTTGCCCCACAATATTTACCATATCCTGGGATTTTCAAAAATCGCCAAGTTTATTTTTCCCACCCAGCTGCCTGATTGCCCTGCCCTGCCGCCCGCCCTGCCACTCACCCCCTGATCTCCCCACCTGACGTCATGTCAGTTTTCAACTCTGCTGAGCTGCTGACTGTTGCAGCTCACCCTTCCCGAAATGTTCCCCCAAGCATGTTTTCTGCTCATGGTATCGACTGGGTTCCATTTTGCCTGGGTTAATCAGGAGTGGAGTCCCAAAATGTCCCCGTTTTTTGTACATGTACTGTTGCTTGGAGCACATAGCTAGGGAGATGTGCACTTTGGGCTGAATGTTAGTGGGCATATCACAGGGGGGCGGGGTGTTTCTCATTTTCCACAAAAATATGAGAATGTGAGTGGGAACGTGATGTGATGCTGTGCCCCACTGTTTTTTGCTGCCACTTGCCGTGTTGAGGCCTGCGCCAGGCCCTATCCAGAACTTTTCAGCAGCTGCTGCCCCCAAACAACAGTCAATCGGAATGTGGGACACTGGGGTATGTTTGCGCATGCGCAGATACACTTGTGGTGTACATACAAAAAACCCGGGCTCATGCAAAACAAACTGGAGTATCTTCTCCTGCGCCAGGCCCTATCCAGGCCCTTTTCCACAGCTGCTGCCCCCAAACAACAGCCAATCGGAATGTGGGACACTGGGGTATGTTTGCGCATGCGTGGATACACTTGTGGTGTACATACAAAAAACCTGGGCTTATGCAAAACAAACTGGAGTATTTCCTCCCCATTTTCACTTGATTCCTTCACAGAAACGGGCAGCCATGCGAAGAGAGAAACTGGGATAAAATAGACCTGGATAGTAAGATGCCAATTGTAACCTGGTATATTTGTGCCGTTGCAGAAATGGACTAGGTGATACAAAAAAACAAGCTGTATTAACTTACATGGGGGAAGTCATAATGTGTAGCTACAAGATTAGGTTTAGTACTACGGAAGGATTTTTTTAAAAAAATTAACTATTTGGAAGCACCAACAATCTCCCAATTTCTTCCTCCTGCTGGGGTTTCATGGTAAAGATGGAAATGCTTTGTAAGTTAGACAGTAACTAATTTCAGATAGACAGTAACTAATTTTTCCACAGGGCTGTATCCTTTGGTGGTCTTTCAGATGGCAGTTACACAGCAAAATTCACATATATTTGGGTCAAAGACATTCAAACCATCACCTTCTCATTTTACTACCAGATTAGTTATCCATACTGAGGCATCTCTACATTGTACAATGGAAATTAAATGAAATATTATTGTGAATGCAGCAGATAGATATTTTCCAAGAGTCAGCTTTTTTCACTTTTCATTTCCCTAGAAGGAAAGAATATGAGCCCATTCACACATAGCTGTGATAAAACCAGTCAAGTTAATCATAGAGCTGATTTCTAGTTTCCACAGATTCATGTTAAGGAATGTGGTGTGATTAATCTCTGAAGAGAGATGCTGTAGCTCTATTCTGTATGAAAACTATAACTAAAATCCAGATGTATGGAGCAAAGTGTAGACTAGTCTGTCAAGGCAATCCTTCTACCATGCTCAGAGCAGGGACGTAGCTATAGATTTTTTATTGGGGGGGTTCAGTGTGTGTGGCCACGCCCCCACCCACCCCTAGGGGGCGTGGCCACACCTACTCAATCCCCACCGTGGCCTCAGTACTTATAAAAGCAGCTCTCTGAGGCCCGGGACAGCAGACTCCCCCGCCCAACCCCCACCCCCCACTGGCTGGGCTCCCAGCCAGCAGTCTCTTCTGCCCTCTTGTCTGGGCAGAGGCGTAGCTAGGGAGAATGGAGCCCGGTGCAAAATCTGAGTTTTGCGCCCCCCCCCCCCCCGTGGGCGGCTGCTATGATGCTGGAATCCACCCCCAAACAGCATCACTTTCAATGGTGTTTAAACTAGGGAGCCCAGATTCTCCTTTTAAATCCACCTTAAAGGGAAAATCTGGGGTCCCCAGTTAAAACAACATCTGGTATAAAGGGAATGGGGAGATTCCCAGACAGCAGGAGTTGCCCTGACTTTCAGGTTGTATTTTGTTCCTGTGCACCAATAGCGACTTGCAAGCCCTCAGGTGAATTAATAAGAACACGACATTTATTTGCAAGCCGGCCAGGGGCTGCCAAGGACGAGGCATCTTTCTCACGAAGAACCCCCAGATCCAGGAAAAAAACCAAATAATATGTCAAGAATATGTCTCCAAGGTGGGCCTGGAGAGGGTCCTTTGCCCACTGCTGTGCCCACTTTCCTGACCTGCTAGATTGGTTGGGGATAGGGTGGGGTACAAATATAATTGAAATGAAAATGAAATGAAATGAAAGTGATGCTGTTTTGGGGTGGATTATCCCCCACCCTGAAACAGCATCACTTTCAATGTTTAAACTGTGGACCTCAGATTCTCCCTTTAAATCCATGCCGAAGGGGGTAGATTTAAAAGGAGACTCTGGAAAAATTTAGGGGGGTGTCTGCTGTCAGGGGTGCAATTGTTAAGCTAGCAGCACCAAACATTCAGGGTATCTTTAGGACACTCTCCTGATAATACCACCCAGGTTTGGTGAAGTTTAGTTCATGGGGGCCAAAGTTATGGACCCTCAAATGTGTAGCCCCCCATCTCCTATTAGCTTCCATTGGAAACAATGGGGGATGGGGCACCCCCTTTGAGAGTCCATAACTTTGGATCCCCTGAACCAAACCTCACCAAACCTGGGTGGTATCATCAGGAGAGTCTCCCAACAAATCCCTGAAATTTTGGTGCTGCTAGCTTAAAAACTGCACCCCCTGCAGGCCAAAAATGAAAAAACACTTTATGAAATGAAAATGAAAAAAATACAAAAAACCCACAAACAGGGGTGGTGGTGGAGCTTCGGACATGTAATGGGCGGGGTTGAACCCGAGAACCCCCCCTTACCTATGTCCTTGGATCAGAGAATGATGGAGCTATATATATATATATATCCCTGAACCCCCCCCCCCCCCAATATATATATGGGCTGCCAGCACCCAAACCACTGATGTCCCCTTTTTCCTTTCTCTTGATAAGTAAAGCATGGTTGACAAATGGTGACAGATGTGGAGGTTAGTGCTGGCAGCCTACAGCACTGGCCCTATGAATTTTGAACTGAGCAGGGCATTTATTTCTGACTGAATGGATACAATTTGGTGAGAAGCAGGAAAAGTTTAGGCAGTTCTTTCATGCTAGGAAAGTATGACAAGTCAAATGTTCAAATAGCTTCAAAATTAGTTGTGGGTTAATTAGTCTTTTGGATGTGTCTGTAGTTTTAGTTTTCAGGGTTATTGTAATGTGAACACTTGATCTTCTCACAATTTTGGAAACTCTTGACCCTAATCTTACGAATTACAAATTACAGAAGTCTATCTTCACTTTTCCACTTAAAACTATGCATTTGGAAAGGGAAACTGGACAAATGAGCTATTAGAAGTGATGCTATCTTTACTTCCACTAAAATTTATGTCTTTTTAGATGCTTAAGTGCACTGTTTTAGCAAGGCCTACAGTTTATAGTGACTCATTCAATTTATTTACTTTATATACAAGTGAACCATGGCTGAGTCTCCCCCCTCCCCCCTGCTTATTATTGTGCAAGCAGCTCTGTTTTCAGATAACTGTGGGTGTATTCAAAATAGTGGCACCATATTGCATCCTCTGTGGGGAAAAAATGTAACCATCATATTCTCATCAGCCATTCTTATTGGCTACAAACAAAATCCTTTCTAGCCAGTTAAATGGAGGACTTTGGTGGTACATCTGAAACCTACTTCCTATAGAATTTGGAAAGATTTCATATAAACATTGTGGGTAACATTTTCTAAGGTATGTTAGTTGATGGCTTCCACTGAAACATTCTTCTATTGTAATCCTTCCCCCATGTACTAACAGGTTGTCCATCTGTCCATGATACTGAGATATCTTTGTGAGACTGCTTCTCTCACTTACCATTTTGCCTGATAAATATGAGTGGTGAAATTGTTATGTGCATTTTGCATCAAAGAGCAGCTTTCAAGATTTGATACTTTGAGTGTTTAACTGAAGAATCTGGGAAACTTTAGAATTCATATAAACGCTGGTTAATTATTATTTTTTCTCAAGATATCAAATATTCAGTTTTAGATGTGTGAAGCTTTTAAAATAATGGTGTAATATCTTGTGATGTACATAACGTGTATACTGATTGGATCTCCCTAAAATCACGGCAGAAATGTGGAGAAATAAAGCAGTGCACAGTACACAACAATGATCCTGCCATATCTCTGGCTCATTGTTCTAGGCAACAAATCACAGTGGCCATTTATGCAGGAGACCCCCATGGTGTGCTAACAACTGAAGGAGGCAAGTGGTTTTAGAAATCATGAATTGGGTGTGGAAATGGGCTAATGCAAATACTATAGGTAACATGGTTAAATGATTTGCAAGACTGTACATAGAAAGAAGTCGACAGCGGCTTCAGAGAGCAGGGAAAACTGGGTCAAACAAACGTCAGAAGACGGCAAGGGAGCCTCCAGTTCATTTATTGTCTCTAAGGTGGAGGGAAGGTCCTGGCGGAGCGACGCGACTTTATCCGCAAAAAATACGCCCCCGCCTGGTGGAACGCTCTACCTCCCACAGCCTCACAGCTTGGGGCCCTGCGGGATCTTAAAGAATTTCACTTGGGAGCCTGCAAGGCAGGAGGCTGGTGTTCCACCTGCCCGGACCCCTTGAGGGGTCCGGCCGCTGATGCCCCCCCTCCTCTCTCCTCTCCTCTCCTCTCTTATAACATCTGTGGACCCGTTTTGGGACCAGTGCTCTTTAACCTATTCATAAATGACCTGGAAGTATGGGTTGGAAGTGTGGTGGCCAAGTTTGCAGATGATACCAAATTATGTAGGGTGGTGAGAACCACAAAGGATTGCGAAGAGCTCCAAGCGGACCTTGAAAAATTAGGTGAGTGGGCTATGAAATGGCAAATGCAGTTCAATGTAGCAAAATGTAAAGTGATGCACATAGGGGCAAAAAAACCAAACTTCACATACACGCTACAGGGGTCAGTGCTATCAGTCACAGACCAGGAAAGGGATTTAGGCATCTTAGTTGATAGTTCCATGGGAATGTCAACTCAATGCATGACAGCTGTGAAAAAGGCAAACTCTATGCTGGGGATAATTAGAAAAGGAATTGATAATAAAACTGCAAAGATTGTCATGCCCTTATATAAAGCAGTGGTGCGATCGCACTTGGAGTACTGTGTCCAGTTCTGGTCGCCGCATCTCAAAAAGGATATTGAGGAGATAGAAAAAGTGCAGAGAAGGGCAACGAGGATGATTGAGGGACTGGAGCACCTTCCCTATGAGGAGAGGCTGCAGCGTTTGGGACTCTTTGGATTTGGAGAGGAGGCTGAGGGGGATATGATTGAAGTCTACAAAAAAATTATGCATGGGGTAGAAAATGTTGACAGAGAAATTTTTCTCTCTTTCTCACAATACTAGAACCAGGGGGCATTCATTGAAAATGCTGGGGGGAAGAATTAGGACTAATAAAAGGAAACACTTCTTCACGCAACGTGTGATTAGTGTTTGGAATATGCTGCCACAGGAGGTGGTGATGGCCACTAACCTGGATAGCTTTAAAAGGGGCTTGGACAGATTTATGGAGGAGAAGTCGATTTATGGCTACCAATCTTGATCCTCTTTGATCTGAGATTGCAAATGCCTTAACAGACCAGGTGATCGGGAGCAACAGCCGCAGAAGGCCATTGTGTTCACATCCTACATGTGAGCTCCCAAAGGCACCTGGTGGGCCACTGCGAGTAGCAGAGAGCTGGACTAGATGGACTTTGGTCTGATCCAGCTGGCTTGTTCTTATGTTCTTATGACCCTGCCGTTCCCCCATCCCGTCTCCTCCCCTTTTTCTTTTTAGGGGATTGCTAGTAGGTCGCCATCGTTAATTTTGATATTAGGATGCTGCATTTTAATGGGGTTAATTTTAGCATATAGAGCTATATTTAACTTTGATTTTATTTGTGCTCTATTTGTTTGTTCTGTTAGCCGCCCTGAGCCCTTCGGGGGAGGGCGGTTTATAAATACAATAAATAAATAAGTATGGGATGTTGAACCACGTAAAGGAATTAAGTAGGAGGATATGGAATATGGTAGTAGTGAGTAACTTAGCAGCTATTACTAAGACATGATTGAGCAATGATAGAACGATGATTGATTTCATGAACGTTTGAGGAAAATGAGTATAATTTTGGAACAGAAATAAAACTTGAAAGACTGTGTTCACATAGATAATACCAGTTCTGTATTATGAAGTTAATGGAGCATAAAAACCCAAACACAACTGTTCTGTTTATGAGTTTGTTTGGAATGACAGTCAAACATTGAGTCTTATTTAATTTAATATGCTGGCATTTTACCCATAGGGTTGGCAAGGGGGTTGAGTGGCTGCCATTTTAGGCATGCTTACCTGGAAGTAAGCTAAATAGAATTCAATTTAAGCGTGCATAGTGATTGCTTGATGAGAAGGAAAGGGACTTGTGTTAATGAGCATTCTGAGGTATTTTTGGATATGGAGCTTATGTTCATACCATTTTTATAATTTGGAAGGGCGTTTCCATCTACTTTGTTGTAATATGTACTGCTGATCAATAGTCCTTTCTGCGCAAACCTTTTTAAATGTTTTGAGGCAGGAAATACAACGCTTTCTCCATGGAGTTCTGCATGGTTGTTGTCCCCCCCACCCCACCCCGCCTTACATTCCAAAAGTGTTTCATTGCCAGCCTGGAAACATTTTCTCTGAAACCCCTTTTCCTGCAATTATTTTGTGTGAAATGTTTTCAAAACATCTTCCCTTGCTGTCTAGACTTATTTAAAATGTTTTTTTCTTTCCTGCTGCATTTTCCACACCTTTTCGTGCTGTCCCTGAACTTTCCCCTCAGTGCCATTTTATCTCATCCCTGAGCTCACCCTGTTCCACCTTGCCTCTTTATTTTTGTCAGTTCATGGTTTAAAAATTTTTGGTTAAATCTTCAAAGCATCAATGATGCACAGCAACAGAGAATCCACGCATCAAGTCTTCAAAGCCTCAATTCTACAAATAGCCAAAAAAGAGGAAAAAAATACCACTCGCAGTGGCCATGAATTGTTTCCAGAGGGTGAGTGCGAACAAATGGGAGGGGAATCAAAACATTTTGCAAACGTTCTGCAAATGTTTTAGGTGACTTGTGCAGAAAGGGCCAGTGTCTTGCTGTAAAATTTTAATTGTTTTGGAATGACTGGATTGCTGGGAGGCAATATGGTGGAAAGCGGTGGAAGACAAGTCATTGACCTAAATGACATAAATGAGATTACCTGAGACTCTGTCTTGGCTAGAGACTTAGTAGTTTATCTCTATTTCTGTGACCATTGTCAGGAATTGGGAATCTGAGACAATAATAAAATACTTTGTCAACCACCAGATTTTGTAGTGGTTGCAAAATTTATGAATAGTTCTGTCATTTTAGATAATCCAGAAGTTTGATCATATCTTGATTTGGACTTTGGGATTCAAGTTGTGGTCAGACTGTGTATAGATGTACCCATCTAGATTGATGGATATGGGAAGTGTTCCCCGCCCCACCCCGCAATGGAGTATGCAGGTGAGGTGAACTTAACCGTGCCCCCCTCCTTGCTACAGCAACTAGCAGTGTTGGAAGAAATGCTTCAAGCAATGGAACGCAATGAGTGGGCGGAGTTTAGCTCTCCTAATCGATACTCTTCATTTTCTGGAAAGAAAGACATCCACAATCTCCTACTTTCCATGTTAATTTGAGGACATGTGAATAAATATTTATGAATGTCTCTGTCCCATTTGCTTTGACCTTCAGAAGCAGGGATATTGCTGGGGGTCTGGAGACTGGCAAAAAACATCACAGCAGTTAGATACTCTTGAGTTCCTTTTGTATTGTCAATAGGTGAAGGATTTTCATATTTTCCATACGTGCCTGTGATTCCACCACACCTGTTCAAGGGCTTCAGAAATTCTTACACAAGGATAATGTTCTAAGAAGCCACATCAGAAATGCACGTGTCTGAACTAAGCGTGGTTTCAGCTCGGCATGCAAACTTTCCACTTCCCCCAAGCCTCCCACTGCAAATGACGGCTGTTCTGTTCTCACTGTGGTTGTCTCAAGAGAGGCCGGTTTGGAAATAATTATAGTTGCAGTCCTATGACATTGCTAACATATTCTCTATAATCTCTTTTTCATGTTTCAACTGTAGAAACTGAAAAGGCAATCAGCAGCCTACAGAGCAGACAAAATCTACCCAACAGTGACAGCAGAGAGGCCAGAAAACATCACCAAGAACCGCTACAAAGATATCTTGCCATGTATGTTAGACGTTTACTACTGTGTTGCTTGAGCCTTCCAGCCAATGTGTAAGTGTAGAATGAGCAACTGGAGGATGTCCCTGTATTTGTGTATGTGTACACATGCAGAATGATGTGCGCATACACAAAGCAGTGGCTCTGGCCACGTTCCAAGTTGTCATCTAGATATTGATACAGTGGAGGAAGAACAGTAATATGGATTTCAATATACAATGCTTGAATTTTAAGAAGAGCCAGAGAATGGCCAAATGAAATGGGACCTCGAAGAATCTGTGAATGGACCTCCTACAATTGCTTCAGCACGATAACAGCAACTGTGTATGGGGGGAGATATGGCACACAGGGAGGGCTGTCACTTCCCCTGCCCCCTGTGGTAGTAGTCGGGTTCCGCCCAGTGGTGGGATTCAGCAGGTTCGCACCGCTTCGGCAAAACCAGTTGTTAAAATGGTGCTTGTAAACAACCAGTTGTTAAATTATTTGAATCCCACCACTGGTCCCGCCCTTTTGTTAACTTGCCTCCCCACATCTCTCATCATTGCAGCCTCTGATGATGCCAGAATCTGGAAAGGGTTTTTTTCTCCAGCAGCATATTCTTCCTCCTCCTCCTCCTCCTCCTCCTCCTCCTCCTCCTCCTCCTCCAAGCAGCTCACTTTCTTGCAGTGTGTGTGGGGCTGATAGATTCTATCATTATTATTCCCCTTCCTGTTCAATTTAAAGGCACTTTTGCAGGCTGTCCTTTATCCCTCCAGTCTCAGCCCTCCCCTGAGGATTTGTCTCTTGAGGATTCTTCTCCTCTTGAAAAGCAAAGATCCAGCCAGTCTGTTGCAGAAGCTAATTAGCATTGTATGGCTAATGTCATTTTGGAGGAGGCATTTGCAGGGGAAATCAAGAGGACCCTTTCCACAATCAACTTCTACTTTCCCCATGCTCACTAATTTCCCCTACAGCAATAGAAAATGATGTAAGCTACTTGGGTCCCCACTGGTGAGAAAGGAAGGAAATAAATACTTAAGGGAGAGGGAATTTAAGACTTGTCAAGCAAAAACTGCCCCAGAGTCCTGCTGTTTGTTTCACTGGGAAAACCTAAATGTACTGAATACAGGTTTCCCCACTGGAACAAATCACAGCTCATAAGAACATAAGAACTAGCCTGCTGGATCAGACCAAAGTCCATCTAGTCCAGCATTCTGCTACTCGCAGTGGCCCAGCAGGTGCCTTTGGGAGCTCACATGCAGTATGTGAAAGCAATGGCCTTCTGCTGCTGCTGCTCACGAGCACCTGGTCTGCTAAGGCATTTGCAATCTGAGATCAAGGAGGATCAAGATTGGTAGCCATAGACTTCTCCTCCATAAATCTGTCCAAGCCCTTTTTAAAGCTATCCAGGTTAGTGGCCATCACCACCTCCTGTGGCAGCATATTCCAAACACTAATCACACGTTGCGTGAAGAAGTGTTTCCTTTTATTAGTCCTAATTCTTCCCCCCAGCATTTTCAATGAATGCCCCCTGGTTCTAGTATTGTGAGAAAGAGAGAAAAATTTCTCTCTGTCAACATTTTCTACCCCATGCATAATTTTATAGACTTCAATCATATCCCCCCTCAGACGTCTCCTCTCCAAACTAAAGAGTCCCAAACGCTGCAGCCTCTCCTCATAAGGAAGGTGCTCCAATCATTCAATCATCCTCGTTGCCCTTCTCTGCACTTTTTCTATCTCTTCGACATCCTTTTTGAGATGTGACCAGAACTGAACACAGTACTCCAAGTGCGGTCGCACCACTGCTTTATATAAGGGCATGACAATCCTTGCAGTTTTATTATCAACTCCTTTCCTAATTATCCCCAGCATAGAGTTTGCCTTTTTCACAGCTGCCATGCATTGAGTTGACATTCCCATGGAACTATCAACTAAGACACCCCAATCCCTTTCCTGGTCTGTGACTGATAGCACTGACCCCTGTAGCGTGTATGTGAAGTTTGGATTTTTTGCCCCTATGTGCATCACTTTACATTTTGCTACATTGAACTGCATTTGCCATTTCTTAGCCCACTCACCTAATTTTTCAAGGTCCGCTTGGAGCTCTTCGCAATCCTTTGTGGTTCTCACCACCCTACATAATTTGGTATCATCTGCAAACTTGGCTACCACACTACCCACCTCTACTTCCAGGTCATTTATGAATAAGTTAAAGAGCACTGGTCCCAATACGGATCCTTGGGGGACACCACTCCCTACATCTCTCCATTGTGAGAACTTCCCATTTATACCCACCCTTTGTTTCCTGTTCCTCAACCAGTTTTTAATCCATAGGAGGACTTCCCCTCTTATTCCTTCATTGCTGAGTTTTCTCAACAGTCTCTGATGAGGAACTTTGTCAAAAGGCTTTTGGAAATCCAAGTAGACAGTGTCCACTGGTTCCCCCTTATCCACATGTCTGTTTACACCCTCAAAGAACTCTAGCTCCCTGAGTCCATTTCAGATTGGGGAAAATAGCATGGGGAAGAAAACTCCAGATGGAGTGCAATGCCATGCTGGGAGGCCAGAGGGAATTTGATGGCCCAGGTGGCTGGCTGATCTATGATTGTAATAAAATCTGGTAAGTAAGAAGGTCCATGCTGTGGGTGATCAGAAGTGCCTTTCATTTGCATTGTGCATCTTTAGACCCAAGTTGAATTAACTAAAGAGATTTACTATGAACAAGGTTCAATTTAAAATCAAATGTATTACATGATAGGGAAGAGATGCAAAGTACGCTTGGGTGGGGATAGATTGGTACATGAGAGGAAATGAAAAAGGTTTTTGGAGAGGGAGCCTTTGAAGGATAAGGAATTCTCCTAGTGGCACATAGACCCAAACAGGTATACTGCTCCAATATCAGCAAGCATTAAACTGCTTTGTTAACCCTCATTGCTAAACTGTTGTTCTAATAATCCTAATCCTCTTTCAGAATGCACAGAAGAAATAAGCAAAAGATGAGCAGAGTTGAAAACCATTTAGCACATAAGTGGTCGCTTTTATCTTTGTTAAGGCCAGAAAATATTATGGGGAGTGTATTGTGTATTCCTGCATTGCAGGGAGTTGGACTTGATGGCCCTTGGGGTCTCTTCCAACTCTATGATTCTATAAGTGACCCATTAGGTCACAAAGATATGCTGCACAAAAAATATCCCCCCTCCCCCGCAGCCACTACTGGGAATGTTTATTCATGACAACTTGCTGTAGCAGAAAGCGTGCAAGGGTAATATCCTCTGGAGCATCTGCCACAGGAAATCCTGACTTGAACTGAAATCTCTAGAGACCATCCTATGAAATAGTTGACAATTGTTCCTTTTACTGTTTCTTTTAGATGACCACAGCCGAGTGAAGCTGTCTCTGATCACTTCTGATAAAGACTCCAATTACATCAATGCAAATTTTATTCAGGTGGTAATTTATGCATGGGGTCTTTTGTTGCCTGTGGGATATTACTGTCATGGGCTAAAAACACATCTTGGGCTAATCAGCTGTGCAGAGTGAAAAAACAGTTGCATAACTAATAATCTGTAACTTTGTCAAAAGTCATGTTTACTTGGTATAATTGACCAAACGTTTCTCCACTCACAGGAAGGTTAACAAAGAGAAATCTGTAACTATATCGATCCTTAGCAGTCCCAGGGTTTTCAGATCTTGGGTCATAGGTCTGTTCCAGGAAAACCCTCTTCATCCTTGTGTCTTCAGTGCAGGCCCAGATGGGACAACACAGGTGCAGGCTAGCTGCTGGGAATCTGTTTCCACGTTTCTAGATGCTTCAGTGTCTTAGGAGCAGGGCTGTTTCCCACCCAAACAGTCATGTGACAGAGGTGGGGAAGTGTGCTCCTCCCTTGGTTCTCTGTTTGCCGCTGTGGAGAGAGGATGTGTTTGCTTCATGCATCAGTGTCTCATCAGAACTTCTTGATCCAGAGATGATATTATTCAAGAAATGCTCAGAATGTGGCATAAAGATGGCACAAAAAAGTGAGCACAACCAGTGCCTCTTTTGTTTGAGGAAGACAACGTTCCTGAGAATTGCCTGGCCTATAAGATGTTTATACTTAAGGCAAGGCATGAGAAGGATTTGTACCTTAAGGCAGCGTTATGCAAAAAATTATTGAAAGAAACTGACGACTGAGAAACAGAAGAAAAAAAATGAAACCACTCTCTGGTGGTTTTTATGCCGACTACACCCTCTAACCCTACAACTGATGCAATATCTGGGGCAAAAAAGCGTCTGAGCCCCCAGCTAAAAATGCCAAGAAAAAGGCAAAGTATACTTTGATAGAATCTATTCAGCAAGCAAAGTTTCCACATTGGAAGGACTCCACCTTTCCTCAACATCAATCATCGATACCTCCTTGGAGGTCATCAGCTTTGTCCTCTTGAAATCACCTCCTCAACATCAAGACCTGTTGCCTAGGCACTGGTCTCTGCTCTCAGCTCTCTGTCATGCTCTGGGTTCGAAAGAACACTGAATGCCACTGGCCACTCCACATCGAACTCAGTGTCAAGACAGTTCCCCTTGATGTCGACACTCCAGATCACCATTATGGGGGTCCTGTACACCTGGTGTGGAAGGATCTTGTTACAAGTGTCTCAGACCACCATCACCTTCCCTCAACAGACCTTCTTCACCTGTAGTATCAAAGGGAGCACTGTTTGAAGTGCCAGTTCTTCCATTGGTGATATTTGAATGTCAAGAAAGAGTCCCTGCACTTTGGATCCATAATACAAAGGATGGCAAGCAACCAGTCATGAGCAGCACAATTTCCATGGGACTTTTGCCCTGGTATATTGATCACCCCATGGACATAGCTGGGGAATCCCTAGATGTTTGACCAGGATCAACCTTAAGCATAGTAGGTTCATGGCACCTCAGAAATGTAACGATCATCAACTGTCAAGGCCAGGGAAACCACACCAACAGCGCAAACCCTCTCTGAAGAGGAGAATGATTCAGAACAGGAATTGGAGAGTGTGTCTGAGTGCCCATCTGTTCTGTCTCCAGATGATGTGATGGTGTTAGGTCTTGGAACCTTAAGCCAATAAAAGGACTCTGAAGTATTGATCAGTAGCATTTATTGAAGAGGTATTGAAGCACCATACTTGGCAAAGCCAGTTCTGATGAAGCTGGCATTCACAGACCCCTTTATCCCCCATTGAAACCCCCCTTCCCGTTTTCCCAAGAGGTTGTGAAAAACAGTCTTCGGAGCTAAGGTGCCCCAAGGTCGGTGGCAGATTTCAAGAGAGAGCCACCTAGCTTCCTGCCCTCTGAGATAATAGATGCAATACAGTTCTCATGGGACAGAAGTACCAGGGGAAGCCTAGTTGTCCACAAAATGTGTGAAGCCATAAAATAAAGATCCAGGAAAGAATGCACAGATGGCAGTAAATACATATAGCTGGCTGGTTACATATATATTTCTAGCAGCATTGGTTTGTAACTTTAAGCAGTTACATGGTTCTAGGAATGCATCTCAATCACCTAGATAACACCCCCTTGACAGATGGATCCCATGCTGGTGTCACCAACCAAGGTGTTAAAAGTTATACTCAGAACAGTTAAATAAAATAGCAAAAGCCTTAGACTTGATTACTTTACATGGAATCTGAACGTGTCTGATACAATGATGAATGTATTGTGCATCCCCAACGTGGGCCTATTTGCCCTTCTTCTAATAAAGAGCATCAGAGATATAGCAGAGGGAATATGGGCAATGGCAGTGTCTAGTCAACCATCAGTAAAAATGGTAGAGAATATGTATGGGATTAAGGAGCAGGATTGTGATTTTCTTTTCCACCACTCGAGGCCAAATTACCTAGTTACAGAGGTGCTTCTGTCCAAATATAGTTCAGGAGTGCACTCCTCTCCTATGGATAAGGAAAGTCAAAAATTGGATTCAACAGGCAGAAAAGTATGTTCATTGGGTGCATTGGTGCTGAGAGTCTCTAATTTTACAACTGTTTCGGAAAAGTACCAGACGTTTTCCTGGGACCAACTGGCCCAATGTATCGATGCCTTACTTGAGGACAAAAAGACAGTGGCCAGGTATGTGAAGAGTGTGCAACTAGGTAGAAAATAATTGAATGCACTAAGGCATGTATTAGATTATGTCAATAGGTCTCTATGGCCTCAACAGTAGTCTTAAGATTCCACTCATAACTAAGAACCTCTACACTCCCAGCAGGTACAAAGGTTACAGTGGAGGACCTCCCCTTTGAGGGAAGCAATCTGTTTAGTGACCAAGCAAAGGCAGTTCTAGATAGAATTAGGAAGAGTAAGAGGACAGCTGAGTCATTGGAATCACCTACAGTTCCTTGGGACCCTACAAACAAAGGCATTTCCCGAGACAAGTTCAACAATACAAGCATAGCTGGCTCAGTGCAGAAGGTTAGAGAGCCCATGCTTCATTGCTTGTTGACATAAAACTGGTTGACATAAAACTCATAGCCCCCTTTTTGCCCAGGAGAATATGGTCCTGCACACTGTGGAAACTGGCAAGGGGAAGATACAGACCGTTTTCGCTGAAAGAGGACCTACTCCTGTTGAGCCTGTTGTTGCATCACAACATACCACTCCTGTAGCTCACAACGTGGCTGATCCAGTGATACAGAACTGGTCTGACTGTGTATTGCAGGTGATGGTGGCAACTTTCAAATCAACTGCATGCTGTTTGTATTTGGTGAAATGGAAACATTTGGTCAAGTGCATGATTATACATAAAGTCCAACTAAGCGTGTTGCCGCTTCTAGAACTGAAGGATCAGAGTTTATCCACAAGCACAGTTAACATGCATTTGGCAATTATCTCAGCTGTTCAGGGGTGTTTTTTTCTACAAAAAACTTTTTTCTACAAAAAAGTTCCTGAAAGGTCCTGGTAATTTGTCACCACCATTGAAATTACTGGTTCTCCAATGAATCCTGACCTTGGGGTCAACACAATATATAAATTCTTTGAACCATTAGCTACATGTAATTTGTCCTTTTTGTCATGCAAGACAGCCTTTCTGATGGCAGTCACATCAGCTACGAGGGTAGGGGAGCTGAGTGCACTTTGCTCGGATGCCCCTTTCATTAAGTTTTATGGGGATAAGGATGTCCTTCATCACAGCATGAAGGTCAGAGCTAATATCTAGCTTCTACTTGTCCTAGGACATTGTCCTTCCAGTCTTTTTCTTGAATCTTCTGTTTGCAGCAGACCAGACCTTTCACAGACTAGACATGAGGAGAACATTGCTATTTTATTTAGACTGGACAAAATCATCCAGAAAAGATAAACTGTTTGTGTATTTCAAGGGAGCCAAGAAGTGCAGGGCTGTCTCAGCACAAATCATTTCAAGGTGAGTGGTTTCTGCAATCAAGGCATCTTATGGGAAAGCTAAAAGAGTATGTCCACCTCTTATAAAGGCTCATTCCACCAGAGCACAAGGTTCCCCAGCAGTATTCCTGGCCAGGAGCAACCTGGTTGACTCCATATACATTCATGAGGCTCTACTTGATTGACTTTGATTCTGGGAGTGAGGCAGCTGTAGGGAGAGCAGTATTACAGTCAATTCATTGCTGATCAGCTGCCAACCACCTCCATGGTAAGTGACCTTGCAATTCCCCTATGCAGGACTGCACTGAAGACACGAAGATGAAAACAAAGTTGCACTTGCCTGTAACTATTGTTCATCAAGTGTCATCTGTGCAGGCATGCCTTCCTTCTTTTTCCCTGCTGTGGACTTCTAAAAATTACAACTGTTGATCAGCCCCACAGCAACAAAGGGAGAACTGAGGAAGATGTGCTCTTCTTGCCTCCATCATATTACCATTTGGGCAGGAAATGGCCCTTCTCTCAGCTCAAGGTGGCTGTTTGGAAACAGAGTCCCTGCAGCTGGCCTATGTCTGCACAGTCCCATGCATGTCTTTGTAGAAGACACTTGATGAACAACAGTCACGCGTAAGTGCAACTTTGTTTTCACTCTCAGTTTCCATGCTACTCGCATGCCCCTGTGGAGCTCTCCTGCTGAAATGAATGAGACATTCATCTTGTGTTGCGATAATCAAAAGAAAATGCAAAATACCCTACCATGTACAGGACTTTTAAACTATGTATGCAAGCATAATTTTATTAATACGTTAATATTTTTTTTAGGGTGTATATGAGCCACGGACCTATATAGCTACCCAGGGTCCACTTTCCCCAACTGTTCTCGACTTCTGGCGAATGATTTGGGAATATAAAATACAGGTAAAGTGCATACTTTCTACTATTTATGCTGGCAGTTTGCCCTTTAAAGGGGTTTCCCTCGCCACCAAAAGTTGTTAGGCAATACTTGAATTTCAAGAAGAGCCAGAGAAGCAGCTTTCATGCACCTTATTTATTGAAAATATTTTTATGCTGCCTTTCCATGCAGTCAGGGCCTACAATTAAAATTTTTTTTTAAAAAAATAAAGCATTTAAGTAATTTAAAATACTGTTAAAATTATACAATAATAAGTGAAAGTCCCACAAGATTTGTGGAGGGTTCCCATCTCCCTCCAGTTGTGGCTGCAGTCCCCCCAAACGTAAACACACCACCACCACAGTGACCAGGCCTGGAGTTGCTTCAGGTGTCCACTGTGGCAGCAACTGAGCCTAGAGCAGATTCCTGCTGTTGAAGACACATCTGTTTGGAGGAAATGTGACTCCAATCCACTTATTTAGGCATCTACAGATGGGGGCCACTTTTGGGGATTAGTTATATATGTTAAAAACATTAAAACAATACTAGAAGGGCCAGTAGCCATTATTGGAAGTATGTTTGAAGAAACAAAAAGTCTTCACCTGCTGGCAGAAGACCCCAAAAGAGGGATAGATGAATCTCCGTGTGGTGTGAGTTCCAAAGTTTTGGTACCACAACCTTGCGTCACTATCTTGCGTCACTATCTGTCTAGCTGCAGTTGGCAGGGGCTACTGCAGCAGCACTTCTGAAGACAATTGGTGTGTAAGCCTAGCTACATATGGGAGGAGACGGTCCTTAAAGTATGTTGGTCCCAAGCCATACAGAGCTTTAAAGCACCCTGAATTGAGTATTTTGTGATAGTCTGTATAGTTACCAAGGGAGGCATGTGTATTTGATTATTCATTTACTTCCCCCATCCCCGATTATTCAAGCACTATGTTAACTGAATAGCATCTACAACCAGTCATAGTCTAAAGGTAGTATACTGTCTATATCACACTGGTGTTTTGCAGGATCTTCTTTAGCAATTGTATTTTAAAGGTGTAGCCTTAACTTGCTGTCAGAGTAAAAGACAAAGAGCAGAGCACTGTAATTGACAGTATCTAACAAACAAACATAAGTTGACTTTCGCTTTTATCTATAGAAGGGACAGGCCTTCAGCCAGAAGCACAACTGCACTGTGTGGTCTGGAATTTAGCTGCAGAATCCAGCATGTAACATCAAAACTCACTGTGCATACTTTTTGACATCTAAAAGGAAACAAACAAGAGGGAGAAAACAAAACTGGCCCTACCTCAGCCTGTTACTGTGACCAGCGACACCACATACCTTTTCCTGTCTGACAGCTGCTGCTACTGCCATTATTCCATTCAATTTTCTAGACTGGCCATCATGGGCTTTCATGTACATGAATTATAAAAATGGCTGTGGTGCCTAAATCTTCATTAGTAATGTTAGATTTATTTTATCACAGATTAATGGCAGGTACAAAGGTTTATATAACAAGAGATGAGGCAAGTCATTATTAATAGTTGGGAACATTTTCCCAGTCTATGTCCTACCTAACCCCTCTAAATCTGCAAAAACAAATAAACAGCCCCCACCAACTACCTCCCTCACATGTTATAGTTCAGATAAACTAGGAACTTTTACAAAATTAATTTGCGTAGATTGTTCTGTGTCTAGGATTTGATCTTTTTGGATGCAGGAGGCTGCATTTTATATAGAACCCTGAATCTTCTTGCTCAAAACAATGTTCTTCAGTTGACAGCTCTGTCTGGTTCACCTTTAAACTAATGATACTAGTTCAGTGGTTCTCAACATTCCTAATGCCTCGATCCTTTAATATAGTTCCTCATGTTGTGGTGACCCCCAACCATAAAATTGGTATATGTAAAATATAAAGACCGCTTTTCAATGGTCTTAGGCGACCCCTGTGAAAGGGTTGTTTGACCCCCAAAGGGGTCGTGACCCCCAGGTTGAGAACCACTGTACTAGTTAGTATCCTTCTATTGGCTGGAAATGTTTGTCCTAAGTAGTCCTTCTTGAACTTAAGTGGCTCTTCCATTGGAAGAAGAGCCACAAGTTAAAGGAAGCCTCCTTATGTGGGAGGAAGGCTTCAGACTTTCTTAGTGGAGTTGTAGGATACAGGCCATTATGAGAAACTGGCCTGTTTTCCATGAGCAGAATGGCGCTCAGATGTGTCTTTTTCTCCCTCCAGGTTGTGATAATGGCGTGCATGGAATTTGAAATGGGGAAGGTGAGCATAGTGTCAAAGTATAGGATACCTCTGTGGTATCAAGACAATCCAGTCTGCATTAACCACCACTATTTCCTTCTTAATTATCAGAGCCCTTAACAGAATTTTCATGGTATATTTGCACCCATTCACAATACACATTGTGCACCTACAGAGGTGTATCTACATACATCTTTCTAACAATTTGTTATTTTAAGCAGTTGCACCATTCTGCGAATGTATCTCAGTCACCTAGATAGCATCCCCCTGACACCTTAGCTGTGAATTTAGAGCATTGTCCTGGTTTTACTTAGCACTGGCCTTTGTTCCTTCTTTTCCCCTTTTCAGTGTTTCTAGGATTCTGACTCTCATTACATACATTTTAGCCTAATCATAGGTTGTATTTTCTTTGCATTACTCCCAGATCTGCTGCAAGGCATACTTTGTGTCTTCTTTGCTCAGACCTCAAATTTTAGGCATGGGGGAGGGAAAATTTATATTGGGATCAGTCACAGAATATGGGAAGAAACAACTTAAGTGCTCTCCACATGCTGTTATCCTGGCCTAAAATGGTTCCAGGGAGCCACTATTTACCTTGCTGGGAACACTTTCATGTACTGATGGGTACACATAGATTTCCCCAGTGGGGCAACTGTCAGCTCCCCAAGGTTATTTCAGACTGGTAACACAGTGTGGAAGAAAGCCTTAATCACTGTCTGTCTACTACAGTCCCAATCTGAGGAATGAGTTCTGAGTATGAAAATCGCAGGGTGGTTATTGGTGGTTCCATAGTTGGTGGTTCCATAGTTGGTGACTTATTGGTGGTTCCATAGTTGGTGACTTATTGGTGGTTCCATAGTTGGTCTGGGGAAGACACCAGGAAAGTATACTGTATAGTTAGGTCCATAGTCAACATGTTCTGCTTCAATAGGAAGGTGGGAAGGAGATTCCCATCATATCTACATAGGGTATGTTGAGCATCACATCTAAGATTTGGAGCCACTTATTACTGCTGAAGTGAAGATACCATTCTCAAGTGAGTAATGGTACCACTTAAGATGGTCTTTGTTTCCAAACCTTACCTTGTAAATATGGACTCATATTCATTCTGCAACCAGGGTTTGCCATCTTCAGCTGCAGAGGGTGATGTTACAATGTGCACTGGGAGATTCTATCACAAATCTCCAAAAACATTACATAGCTTGGTGACCAAGCTGTACTAGCTGCCCACAGCAAGTCTTCAGGGGCAGAGCAAGCATAGAATGCTACAGTAGAACTACTTTGGGTTCCTTGTTTTTAATAAATATTTTAAACTGTTCCCTCTGAGAGCCACTACACTTGGGAAAAAGCAATTGAGTATCTCCAAGTATGAAACTGTTTCTAAGTAGCAAATGTTGTCCTGGGAAGATACATAACCTTAGATTTTTAATTTTCTCAACAGAAAAAATGTGAGAAATACTGGGTGGAGGTGGATGAGACCCCTATCCATTGGGGCCCATTCACTGTTTCCTGTGTGAGTACATCCATTTTGTCTTTCCTATAAGCTCATACTCTGTGTCACAGTTTATGGAAATAATTGTTGTCTATCAGTTAGAAAATGTCAACCTGGTTTGTTTCTCCTGTAGGAGGCTGAAGAAAAGAAGAACGAATATACAATTCGCACTCTGAAAGTGAACCTGAATGATAATGTAAGTGTGAAATGGTGCAAGCAATGAGGATATGTGATAGATTTGCTGTGTGTGTTTGAGTCAAAATGTTGAATCACCAATGTAGGGAAAGTATGCATTGCCAGTGTTAGTTTCCAGCGTGTTTATTGCATTCACTCTAAAATACTTTTAAACAGTTAACCAGTTCTGAAGGAAGAAAGCCAGCAGGGAAGCAGGGCTATTCAGGGTTTTATGGGGAGTGCCACATTATCAACCTGTTGGGTGGAAATCGTGGGTGTGTGCTTGATGTATGGAGCTCTTGGATTTCAGGGATCTGGTTTGTTGCCAACCTGGAGAAGCTGAGGCAGAGAGGAAGGTTTGGAAACAAAATCTTCAAGGACTTACCACAACATTTCCACACCTGTACTGAAAGGTCTTCTGCTGTTGTGGAGAATGAGAGTCCTGAGGTTGTAAGTCATCAGCTTGAAGAGGAGGGATGTGATCCCTGAGAAGGGACCTCTTCCTTGGTTGAAGGACCAATAGCCTCTAATATTGAGGGTACCTCTCTGGGATTGGGGGGAGGTGGTCTTTTGGTGGTGTGCGATTCAATTATTAGAAATATTGAAAGTGGTGTCTGTGGCAGACATTTTGACCACATAGTGACTTGCCTGCCTGGTGTGAAGGTTGCAGACATCATGTGCTGACTAGATAGGCTGATAGATTGTCCTGTAGAGGAGTCAGCAGTCATGATGCACACTGGCACCAATGATGCTGGGAAAAGTTGTTTTGTGGTCATGCAGGAAAAACTTGGGTTATCAGGCAGAAAGTTAAAGGCCAGCTCCTCAAAGGTAGCATTCTTAGAAGTACTCCCAGTTCCACATGCAGGGCCAGTTTAGAGCACCAAGTGGGCTACAGTTAGAGGGACGAGGCAGGAAATTTTTTGTTATGTTGGTGGAAGTTTAGTTAGAATCCAGTCCACTTAAAGGAAAGGAACTGGAATCGTTTGTGTGTATTATTTGATCAATTCTCTTTACATTTTTATTTGGTTTTGTGTTGTATTTCATTTGACATGGGGTTGTTGACCCTCTTCCCATCACCTTCATTAAGATAATGTAGAGCCATGTAATTAAATTAAAGCTTCCTTCCTTTTTATGTTTTTTTTACAGGAAATCAGAACTGTCTACCACTTTCATTACAGAAATTGGCCAGACCATGATATACCCTCCTCTATTGATCCCATTTTACAGCTCATACAGGAGATTCATTCCTACCACGCAAACACTAGTGACGCACCTATCTGTATACATTGCAGGTGAGGCTACTAAGCTGACAACGAAGAAGTGTGTGCTCTCTCCATCTCATTGCCTCAGGGTGGGTATGATGGATGCACCATACTAGCTCAGTGGTATTGAAGATCTTAGATTCAATCCCTGTCTTCTCTGACTAAAAGATCTCAGTTATCTGGTGTTGGGAAAGACCCTTTTCCATCTTAGGGCCTGGAATGTTGCTCTAGTCAAAGTAAACAGTTCTGACAGTTGGGCTATTCAGACATTGAAGCCCTTGTGGTCCCCCACAGGACTGGTATTAAAAGAACAGTATTCCTGTCTGGTTACTTCAGCCTGCTAGGCAGATGTGGTGGAAAAATGCCAATCAATGGTCATCTGTGCCTGCATTTTCTGCCATGTTGTTGTGTTCCAGGCTACCACCATCATGAACCAGAATCTAGCTTGGCTGAAGCATCTTCCATTGGCCTTGGACACAGAGAGAGTAGGATTGAACATCACTTCCTCCTCTAGTTCTATTCATTTCTCAGCTGGGAACCAGCGCTTGTCAGTCCTCCTTCACATCTTTTAATTGTTCCAACCTGGACTGAGGCATGCCACCAGCCTCTTTTTACCTAGAATTCCTGTGGGGATGTCGCTCAACCCATCAAGGGCCAATAGCACCTTCTGAGCAATCTCTCTCTTTCTGCTTCCTTTCTGCATCATTGGGATGGAGATTCCAGACAGCTGATGGTTAGATAGCTGACACTTTGACAGATAGCTGTCATTGACTGGCTGATTCTGAAAGGGTCAACTGCCATTGCTTAGTTGGCTAGTGCATGGACCCTTACAGGATGAGTCCATGACTCCACTAGGCCTGGGAGGGCTCTGGGCTGGATACAATTGTCTATACTAACAAAGAAGGGACATCTGGCATTTTTTCTGCTGTCCCCCATAAGTTTTGAATATACACCTATGAACTTAGAGTGACTATGTGAAATCAAGTGTGCGAACTATCCTTTATCCATGTTCTATTAATGTAATGTTCTCTGCCAGCTGACTCCATGGATAAATCCCACAGTGTTGGTCCAGTGTTTGATGGAAGGATTTCCATCAGCCAAGTGCAATTTTCTCATCTTCCAACTCCTGCTGCATCTAAAATGCTGTTCTTGGGGAACAGGGGACCCACATGAACTTCTGGGGCATTTGGAGATGAAATGGGTCAGGGAAGGCAAGAAATTTGCACTCCTCTGATGGAAATAGTGCTGTCAGCAAAAACACACATGGGACCCAGCCTTATGCCTTGGTTGTTTTCTCTGTCTATTCTTCATTCTGTTCCTAGAACCCCCACGTGTGCAATGGCCAGCTCAATCCAATCCAAACAGTGGGAGGAATAGAGTGGTGGCTGGGGATGATGTTGCAGCACCACTTCTGAAGAGGCAATTGGCAGTGTGGTTGCCAGGAGAGGAGAAAAACCTCTTCTCTCCAGTGAAAGCCCATTGCCAGGAATGACTTACACCACTCTTTTTGGTCCTCTGCAAAAAGGGGGCATTCCCAGGCCAAAGCTCCACTAGAAACCAACTAAAGTCAGCTCTAAAGAAGTCACTCCACTAGAAGCTAAATCAGCTGTGCCCCTGGGAATATCCCTGAACCATCCCCACCCATGCCAGCATGGGCTCCTGCAGTGGAGGGGTACCAGCATATGCAGCAGTTTCCAAGTTTGAGTGCCACACAGTTGTGCAGCACCCTGCCACAGAGTATTTGCCCCTTATGCTGGTGGAATGGGCACCTACGATGGTTGAAGTCCAAACCCTACTTCCATTTGGCCTTAGACTGCACTCTTGCTCACTCGTGCACACACCATCCACAGTATGTATTTTCTCTGTGATTCCATCTGGAATGCTGTGCTCCAGTGGCCATATGGAATGCTGCTATAGTTTAATTCTGTTTTCTCTGCATATGGAACATGTAAATTACTTTATTTGACCATGAGATTAAAGACTCCTTTATAACAGCATTATTAAATATAATTGACAGCAAAAATATATATATTAGTAAACAGATGTATTTCTGTAAAAGTTAACAGAGTTTTACATTACTGGTTGAGTTTGCTAAATTTGAGGAAGGGATGCCCTACAGTGATGGGGTAAGGTCAGAAACAGATTTTTAAATATATATATATTCTGCTGTCCCCCATAAGTTTTGAATATATATATATATATATATATATATATATATGTTTGGTTGATTTTAGAGATTATGATGGTACAAAATGTATTGATGAAATAAATACTTTACATTGTACCCCAAAATATCCCAGGAAGCCAATGCAAGAGCTCAGCCAGTAGAATATTATGGTCCTGGGACCCACTGTGCTCTGTACTAACTTAATTCACTATGTACACATACAAGATTTGAGCTATGATATTAATTTTTCATTTTCCTTAATTTTCTAGGCAGTTGGCAGATTTGTGCAATGCACAGTGCAATGTTGTATCAGTGTTCTTTGTGGGGAAATCCTAAGGTTCACGGACAGGTCAGATGATTGTGACAGGAAATTCTGCAGGGATTCCTTTTTTAACCTTGTACTGTCTGTTTTCATTGGCTTCCAACATGAGACATGATGTTTTCTTGGTTGTGTTAGCCGTGGAGAAGTGCAGCCGTACCCAAAGCCCTGTCTGGGCCCAGAGGAAGGGCTCCTCCAACCCGAGGATCAGGGGCTTGACAATTATTGTGTCAAGACTTATGCTTTGTTGCAGACTGTTGCTATTTTATTTTATTCTGAGAGGAATACTCTCTAATAAGGATCAAGTAGGGAACTGAGATTAAGCAGCAAATTTGGCTGTGTCTTGTCAACCAATGTCACTAAGAATTTTCAAGAAACGTTGAAATGTATTCTTTTGATATGGCTGAGAAAACAGAGACAAATATAAAATAATGAACATAAATAAAAACTGTTCATGCCTTCTCTCAACAATTCCTTTATCTTTTAGTGCTGGATGTGGAAGAACAGGAGTCATTTGTGCTGTTGATTATACTTGGACCTTGGTAAAAGATGGGGTGAGTATTTTCTCCTGAAACCTCTAAGCAACAAACTGTTTAGACTGCCCATATGGGCCATGACAATGAACCAGCTATCAGTATTAGCTTAAATTCGATACTTAGAAAAATGTGTGGTGTTCAATATTACTACTAAAGGAGGGATTTTTTTTATCAGAATGGCATATGTAAGAAGGAGGAATGATTAATCAGTTAAGCTTCTTGTAGGAACCCAAAATATAAGTGGAGATGCATTGCCAGTACAGAATGAAAGGCTGTGTATGGGCTATGAATTCCTCATCAGCAACTTTAAAATTTTTATCTCTCCTAAGATTCTCCCAATGAACTTCAGCATTTTTAACCTGATTCAAGAAATGCGTACCCAGAGGCCTTTAATAGTGCAAACTCAGGTATGCTCAGAAAATTGTTCTTGTTGGTATCCTAACTGAGGGTTTTAGAAAGCTTGCTTGTCCCACATTGTCATTGTAACTGCTATACAAGTAGCACCTGAAGTTGTGCAGAAGTCTATGAAGTTGTGCAGAAGTCTTATGTGACCACTAGCTGTAAAGCCAGCTGTAGGGTAAGCAATACAACGGGCCTAGATAGGGCGGGGGGTGAGGGCAGATAGGGGTCTGATCAGCAGGCTGGGGGGCTTGCTGAGGGTGGTGGGGGAGGCCGGGAGGAGGATGGGGGAGGGTTTGCTAGGGGAGGAGGGAAGGCCGGGAGGGCTTGCTTGGCCCATGGATCAGCTGATCCACGGGGCCAGGGGGCTTGCTGGGCGTGGGGGGAGGCCGAGGTGCTGTTGCTCCAGGGCTGGGATGAAATGCCCACCACCAATGGGGAAGCAGGACTCACTTCATGCATCCTCTTCTCTTAGTGGTGGAGGGTTCATTGTCAGACAGTCCATCCCTTAGTGTTTTAGTATTGGTAAGATAATTACGTTACAGATTCCTTTTCACACCAGAAGCATCCTAGGAAACATCAAATAAGCAGGTGTTGAAGCTGCTAGGGAAAAAGGGTGGGGAGTTCAGAGTTCAAGATACCAAAGTGCTTTAAGGGTAATGCACTTGGAGAGTATATATGCCAAACAAAGTGCCACGTAAAGAGGCTTCAGGTGCTGATTGTTACTATACTCTGTTCCACAGAAAGATGATGGTAGGGTTGTATATTCATCTGCCACAGAACAAAGCATGCCAGACTTTGTTGTAGAATGCTCCATCTGAGTCCTAGTGCCTACCTAGCCCTGCTTCCCCCATCTGCTTAAAGTTTGAAAGTAAAAATACATTTTGGCATAAATGCTCTTGTATCAAAGTATCATGTTCAATAATGCACAAAAAGTACTGGTTTTGATAAAGGCAGTGCATAAAAGTGAATGATAATTCTCATATTCATTTGGGACTCTATTCTAATGAGGAAGCATATGACTTTCTCAGCTGTTGCACCTGAACTAACCGAACTATTACCTTTCTGTGGAATATAGACAATAATCTATCTCAAAAATGCCTGTTTGAAATTCATGGATTAATCTTGAATTCAGATTTGTTTTTTATAGTGCTTTATTCATAAACAAGTTCCTGTTCAGGAAATAGAGGAATGAAGAATGTTCAATGCCCTCTTCTCCATTGCCAAAACTCAGCATGAAATCACATCTGCTTATTAAACTGACTTCCCTGACCTTGAGTTTGGAAAGTACAACTACTTTCTTGTTCCCTTACCTTTTCTACATTGGACAACTCAGACCTCTATAAAGTACAGACATGACTAGGCAAAACTGATAAATCTCTCTACGTGATTTTTCATTTTTCAGGAGCAATATAGGTTGGTTTATGATGCTGTGCTTGAGCTCTTTAAAAGGCAGCTGGAAACTTTCTCTAATCCTTCTGGTACCATATCTGTGGAGGTAAGAGTTTATGCTGTGTCTGGCTACAGATGCAGTACATTTGCACATTTCCCAAGTCATATTCTGGAACAAAAGCATATTTCCACCCAAGAGAGGAAACTGCTTTATTAAAGTACAAATGCAACATTTCATATTGGTAAATCTATTAGCTACTGTAACTGCTATACAAGTAGCACCTGAAGTTGTGCAGAAGTCTATGAATATTTCAATAACTGCTTCCCTACCTATGGTAAAACTAAACAGAAAATGGAACAGGAAATAACTCAAAAGCCTCATTCGCACTTAATGCAACTCAAGTTTAAGGGTCAAGAACAAGCCACTGTGTCATGTATACCTGATCCTCCTATCCCTTGTCTGAATTTCTTCTTTGTGCTTGGTTGGATATAATGCATAAGAGTTGCCAATTCTGCCACTCTACACTCACTACACCATTTTCACCCTCATATGATAAATAATAAGGGGAAAGGGAGTGACTTCTAATTCTCTAGCTTGAAGACTGCACTCTGTCAACCGCAGTCTGCCCACCTCCTCCCTTTTTTGCTAGTTGTGGTGTTCACAGAGACCTCCAGCTACAGCTCGAAGGGGCAGTTTCTTTCCGACATGCTGAAGGAAGTTGTGTGGTTTGACAAAGGTATGAGGCCAAGTTGTCACAGAAAGCATTTAATTACCAGGATGTGGTTTGGCAGATCTCAGCTATTATTCCCTTTGCTTGAAGACCACCTTGCCCTTGAACAGATGCCTAATCAGAAAACAGAGCTGTGGAAACTGATTCTTGGTTAAAATATAGAAAGTAAACCTACACTTCTCAAGCTAACATGATGGTTTTGACTCCAAGCTCATGAGAATGTGGCCATGGACATGTCCAGGAGAGCACATCCACATGGTGGGGGTGACAGAGAAGGAGGTCATATAAGGCAATGTCATGCCATCCTCCATCTCTTTGACCAATTCTGGACAAAGTATCCCTTCAATCTATTCCTGGTGGGCAGCATTCCCCACAAGTCAGGCAATGAGATGAAGCCACAAGTCATCAGCTAAGTGTCCCTGGAGGAGAGAAGCAGTAGTTCTTGGCACAGGTTGGTTGCTTCTTGGGCAGCCAAGTAGGAAGTGTTTGCCTTTCAGGGGCTGATTTTATTCTAGTAATCATGGGAATGGACTTTCCCAGACTCTAAAGAGATTGTTGCCTTAAGTTATCAAAGTCATATGGTTACGAGCATAGGATTGCCAGGCCACCAGCAGGAGAGTGGGGGAGGGACATGAGGAAAAATCTGCAAATAACATCACATGTCTCTAGGAATTGCCAGAAACTATATGGTATCAGTCTGATGGGGGACTGGCAATCCTAGATGAGGACCAGCAATCCTAGAAGAGGCATAATTTGAATGGGGAATTCCTCAGACCAGAAACTCTAGAGTTAGAGTGCCTGTCATGGAACTGGGTCAGGAACCTCTTAGGAAGTGCCATTGTCCCAAGGCTAAGGAGAATGGAAATGGCATATCTTCCTTGAGTATCAGTAAATGCTTGGTGAGATCCTGGGCAGTATGTTACTTGACTGCTCACAGCCAGGGTGGTCTTGCCCAGCATACAAGGATGGATGGAAAGAGGAGGCCTAACTCTTCTGCATCCCATCATTTGCCCACACTGTAGCTGAATTTTGCCCTTGGCTGATGCTATTACTTGTCTTGCTGATATTGATAATGCTGGCTGTTGATTATCCCAGTTAATGGTGCTGGCTCCTCTTATTCCATGTCCATCTGCTGCGGGCCCAATCTCTTTTAAATATGACCCAACCTTAACTACGGGTGGTATCTACAGTAACGCTGTTAAGCCTAGCCAGACTCGTAAAGAATCCTAGATCACTATTTTCTTGTCTTTCTTCTGATGTATATGATACAGTTAAATGTTTTTATCACCATTTTGGATGGAAGTGGCAGTTTACTTAGAGGAGGGCAGGCACTCAGCAGGGGAAATATATGATCCCTGTTTCCAGGGTTGATTCCCATATGGCATCTACTGCGCAGAAGCTGTTGGAAATCTTCAGTGTGGCATCAGGACTAGCAGCCCTTTGCCATTTCGACTGTGTAGTGCTGCCAGTTTTTTTCAATTAGATGGATTTTCTTTGATTCACAGCAGTCTGACAGTAGGTGAAAATGCTTGTCTCTATTCTGTAAAAAGCTTCTTCCACTGATTTTAGAGAAAGATAGAAGAAGAGACCAGGCTAGATTTTCCCAGAGAGTTGGTCACCCTATGATTGTCCACTAACATGCTTCATAGGAGTAGCTTTCCAACAACCTTTGTATGGTGAGTAAAATGTAAGAACTGGTATTGAATATAATCCAGAGATGAAATGTGGAGCACAGCAAGGGAGGATCATGTCATAGCATACAGCTGTGCACGAGACCTCCCATAGCTTGCAGTTATCACCGCCATCTTTACCAGAATTAAAAAAAATCTTTACAAAAGCATTGAGGAGTAGCTCAAAAATAGATCCAGATCAACAAGGTACTTGAGAGTACAGTGACTCTGCTTTGCTCTGGCAGATAAGATTCACCCTTGGAGTTCAAGTACCTTTCTCACCATGAAAGTTAACATCAGGTTGTTTTCCTACCTTTTCACAGACTCAAGCAAGCCATCCAACAGCCAGGACACTCATTTCTCATACAGAAACTTCTTTACAGAAACCACAGAGCAGGTAAAAAAAAGTTGACTCCTGAAACTCCTTAAACACAGGGCAAAGTCCGGGCAACTTTAAGCACTTGGGGTATTTCAGCGATGTATTCAACATATACCTCGGGAGCAACAGCCGCAGAAGGCCATTGCGTTCACATCCTACATGTGAGCTCCCAAAGGCACCTGGTGGGCCACTGCGAGTAGCAGAGAGCTGGACTAGATGGACTTTGGTCTGATCCAGCTGGCTTGTTCTTATATATTGATCCCTCCCCTTGAAACCAACAAGGCTTAGAAGTGGCTCAAATGTTTTCACAATTCGTACTTAACAATAGAAAGACAGCAAATTTGACCAGTTGAAGAGAATTCAGTCTTGACCAATCTACACTGGTTCCCAGTTTGTTTCCAGGCCCAATAAAAAGTGTTGGTGTTGACCTTTAAAGTCTTATATGGCTTGGGAACAGCATGCATTAAGGACCACCTAACCCCATATGAACCCTATCTGATTGCTAAGTCCTCCTCTGAGGTCCTGTTCTGGGTGGCCCTATTTTCTGAATTTAGATGGGTTGTTGTAGCCCAAGAGAGGACCATATATATGTTGCTGAAAAACTATTTATTTTGACCTCATCTTGCTGGACCGTAATTTTTCCTACACCATTCCCACTACTTGTATGTACACTGAGTACAATCTGTGTGTGTATGTTAAGTGCTATCAAGTCACTTCTGATTTATGGCAACTCTATGAATTAGTGACCTCCAGAACATCCTATGATTAACAGCCTTGCTCAGGTCTTCCAAACTTTATGCTGTGGCTCCCTTTATTGAGTCAATCCATCTTATCTTGGGTCTTCCTCTTTTCCTGCTGCCTTCAACCTTTCTGTGTATCCCATAGACAAGGGCTGCATCATTTTTATAGGCTGTGCAGTGTCTGAAAAGTAGTTGGAAATAACAGACATTATATAGCCAATCCTATAATATTGGCACAGTATCCTCTTTTCTATGAAATTGGCTATTATCTGTCTGATATGAGAAGTAATGTAAGCCAATTTTGATCTGTCACTGGAAATTGTCTGTCTTTTGCATTCTACCTGTTAAAGAATTCTGTATAATTTGGAAGTCTCCATTCTTCCACATGCCCAGAAAGCTGTCTTATATTTTGTGTGGTGGGATCAATAAGGCAAACATGTTAATGATTAGTAAGAACCTGCCTTTTTAATAAGAAATTACTGGAAATGCTTTTATGTGACAGAAGCACCAGCAGCTTCTGATCACATCGATTGCTCTGATTGCATGTCATATGGAAGTATTTCCAGCAGTGGATAAATATATTGATTGGTTTGTCTAAAAGCAGAGGCCTTGCTTTTGTGTTTTATTGTTTTACAAAATATGCATTAAAAATGTTGCCCAAAGCAGCATCCAAGTGCTGAAATGAAGGCTTAACATAATACCGAGACAACTGTGGCTTGCTGCTGAAAAGAGAGAAAGGAATTGTTGCCTTTTTATAGCTCTGAAATGGTGTCCTTTATTCTAGTTCAGTGCAAGAGGAACAGGAGAAAGCTCGATGTTACAGTCATGACATCTGGGGCTTAAACATCCACAGCAGACTCAGGGGTGGTGCCTCTCCATCAGTCAGACAAGCCCTTTCAATTGAAGCCTTGAACTTCAGTGGCAGCAGAAACATGACTATGACAACAGAATATAATTCTTCATTGGCAAGACAGCCACTCCATAAACATCATAGTTTGGACTTCAACAGTATTTTTTGGGAAGAGTTGCCTCTCGCTTTGAGACCAGCCTGTGAAAATGGGTTAAGCTTAGATCCAAAGGCATCTCTGTCACGGACTAAATCAACTTCTTTTGAGAGAACATCCCAAGCACTAACCAGAAAGGACTCAGGCTCCCCTTTTGGCCTCAAGCTTCATGTTGACAGAACCTTTTCCAATAAACTATCAAACCAAACCCAGCATTATATGCATAGGAACTTGCACCACCAGACCACTACTTGGTCAACTGAGGATCCGTACTTTTCTTCGCTCTCTTTGGATGATCCATGCTCCCCAACACCTGCTGAACTTACTGTGAATTTGCATGAAACCATTATCCATGTTTCTCCTCCTGAGGACTCCACAGTACACCCCTCTGACAGCACAAGGCCTAGATCACAGCAGGGTGGTCCTCAGGCCCAGAATAACCACCTATTAGATACAGTGGAATCAGCCTGCCAGGGTAAGTTTGAGAGGCTGTATTACCAGCACTTGTGAGGGGTCTGTATGACTGTTATTTAATTTTCAAAAGACTAAATGGATGCCACATTCTCAGGCTCTCAGGGAATTTTTCCTACAGTGTCTTTATCTCCAGTTTCTGCAGCTTATGTAGAAAATACTGGGGGCCTACCAAGACATAACTCAATCTAAGGGTCAGAACGTTTTCTGCTAGGCAACCTTGCTACGCGACAGGTTGATTTAAGCCCACCTGCGGAGACTTATGGATCCTATTGGTTTCCTGAATGCTCTGTGGGATCCTGGGTCCCCTGGCACCTTTGATGAGCTGGTGGAGGATTGGAATTCCAGGCTGTCCAATGCCATCTAGGTAATTGCTCCCTAGCGTCCTCTGCATCTTAGTTTCAGGTGGGTAGCCATGTTGGTCTGCAGTACAAAAACTATATTTAAGTCTAGTACTTCTTACAGACAATATTTCTAGGGTATAAGTCTTTGAGAGTCTGGAGCTTTGACTCTTGAAAGCTTATACCGTGGAAATCTTGTTGATATTTAAAGTGCTTTAATGTACTACAAGACTCAAAAGTTCCAATTCCAGTTTAATTGGAAACAATAATGAGCAATGAAAATAAGATGTACTATCTAGGTTACTCTGACTCCCTTGAATGAAATTGTCTCAGACATCAAATATGAAGATTGCCATCTGGTAGTCTCACATTTTTAAACAGCATGTAAGCAAGCATTTAAATCCTTTCATACTTCATACAGCAGGATTTGGAACACATATCACACTCTGGAATTATGTATATGATGTGCAATATATGTGAACCATATCCCTGATACATGTCTGACATTTTAATAACATTGAAATATCAGAAGTTTGCCCCAGAATGGTGGATTTTCATCAGTTCACCTGAATGAAGTTGTAGGCTGTATACTAACTGTACCAAAAGTACAGTTAGTACTTTCCCACTTGATGGCAAATATTTTGGTCTGCCACTTTTAAAGCTTTCTTTCTTTGTAATACACCAGTGGGACAATAACTATACATTTGAAGGAGAAGAGCTTCAAAGTAGGTCACACACTTAGCAGTTTCCTGCTATCTATCTCCAGTTGATGGAGAGGGTATAATGTAATATCATAGGTTCATAATCAACTTATGCTGCAGTGTCAGTGTGAACACCTGTGAAAATACATTCAAGGTCTAGGAAGACCATAACAGGTAGACTCAAGCCTGTGGTACTTTGGTAAGTTAGATATTTTCAGAAACAATTTTCAGTTGTTTTTTAATTAACAGGATCTCCCATATTGGATGCAGACATTCCTCCCCCACTGCCTGAGAGAACCCCTGAGTCTTTTATTATACCTGAAGAAACAGGTAAGCTCAAGTTGCCAAGTGGATATCATTATGTGGATGGCAGAACTCTTTGTTTAAGAAGTGGCTATCATTTATTGCTTAGCTAATTCTGCTATCCAGAAAGTTATAAACAATCTATTTTATTTTAAACTTTACAGATGACTTTTCATTGGCTGCTTCAACCCACCAATCACTTTCCAAGAATGAAAAAACTGTAAGATCTGAGGACTGGAATGGAATGCTTCAGATGAAATTATCTGATGACTTTGTGAGATTGAGGCCAAGCAAGGTAGCTAATTAGACTTTATACATTTCCTCCAGCACCATTGCTACACAGGTCTTCAGATTTCTGCCTTTCATAGCACATAAATGTTTGGGGGTCTTACTTGCTGTTCATCAACTACTCACTTAACATTTGTTACGCAAAGAGGTGGGAAGTCTCTCCCTTTTAAAGTGGGGAATCAGCAAGAGCAGACTCTTGGCTTAGCAAAAAGTCAGGCAAACTCAGGACCTTGATTACCTATTTATATGGTAGTCAGCTTTTGCAAGAAACTCACAGGAGAGCAAATAAGGTTTAACAATTTTATTAAGGGATAATGGGGTGCATAAGCACACAATAAAATAAATGCAGCAGAACACACGCACAGTCCTAGGATATAAACAGTTGCGAAGGGATAAGTCTGGAATAGATGAGGAAATCGGGGAGTATGGGTTATAGTCACCTGATCTTGGAGTGGAATAGTCCAATGAACAGAACTGAGTGACTTGTGCGTAGCTCTGGAAGAGCAACACGGTGTGGAACAATATCACAGACAGAGAGATGTCCAGAGATATTGAACATTAGCTACAGGAAGAGGGGGCTTCTTAGAGGGAAAAATGGATTCTCAGGGTTGTCTTCCAAACAGGGTCCCCTTTGTCTGGGAACACATTCAAAACAGTATTTTTGGCTAAGGTAATAAAGTATTCTTTTATTAATTTACAGGGTATGAAGCTACAGAGACCCAGATCAGGTATAGATTCTTCTGATGTTTCTGTCAGCTGTTCTGACCAATTACCATAGCTGCTTGCTTTATAATGGAAAAAATGCCATATGTATATTTGTAAGTGCCATAAAATGGCAACCAACATGGGGACCCAAGCAAGGCATTTTAACTGCAAGTGAGCCACAGACATGGTTTACCATTGCTTTCCTTGGTCTTCCCACCCAAGTATCAACCTTGCTTAGTTTCTTAGAACTGACAAAATCATGTTACATCTTCCCTCCCATAACATGCCCTACTTTCGAAGATTTATTTGTGTTTATTGTTAGTGGAAACATTTTGGTTAACAGGCTACTAAATCATTTGTCAACCAAGTTCTGTGAGAATTAGTTGAGGAAAATCAAGTTGTCTTGTTATTCATATCCTGCTCTTGTTCCAAAAGAGTACCTTCAGGTTGTAGACAGTCATGACAGTCTAACAGAACAAGTACAGAAACTAACGTTTTTTTAAAAAGTGAATTAATGGTAATATTTTGTCTCGTCTATCACATGCAACATTCTAGAAGATTATCGGGATTGCTCTTCTTCCCCTCCCCCGTTGCCTGAAAGGACCCCTGAATCCTTTATTCTTCCTGATGAGGAATGTAAGTTGGATATTGTCTGCCACCTTGGCACAAGGATTTGGGGTAATAATAATTATAGTTAAATAAATATAATAGTTATTATAGTTAAAGATTCACCTTATGATGGGGGGATTATACAGAAAAAGCAGGTTAAAAACTGGGAAGGTGTTGGGATTTGGCAAGTGCCAGTCACACAATCCAGCAATGAAGGAGTTAATTGATGCATGCTAATTAGTGAGGTCAGAAGTCACTGACCAGGTAATTGATCCCTATTGGTCAAGCAGACGTGGCATGGGCTACATGCATGTCTGCACGTAGGCTATAGATTTATATTCTTTGTTACTCTCTGCACATGCTCTCTAGTAGTCTGTTAGTCAAGCTGAGAACTAGCTAATGAAGCTAGTCAGTTAGAAAGATATTTTCCTTTTATTTTGCCTTCAAGTTCCCCTACCCTATCTTGTAGCTAGTAAACATCATTTACAGTAGACAACTGGCTCTGGCTCATTATTATGCAAACTCTGCTATATAAGTCTCACAACAGAAGGCCTTGCTGATAGTGAGTGTGGCAGTGGTAATGCAAAATAAAATGAAAAGAGTGATATGTGTCTGGCTCATTCCTCAGCTTTTTGCCTGAAATGCAGCCTTGCCATATTTAGTTCTGTGACACTGTGCTGAATGCATACGATCAAGTGACACTGCCAGAGAAACATAGAAGCCTCAGGACACTTTAACGTTAATTGCACATTGAATTATCTTGGAGAAATGTCAAAAAGGGACTAATAACCTGATTTGGCGATGGAAAAGGGAAGGAAGGAGCTTGCTTGTTGCAAGATCGACTGTTCTGGGATTGATTGAAATGGAGATACTGGTGTCAATGTAGTGTAATAGATTTATTGTTGCCCATGATGCACACACTCATTTCTTTTGTCCCATTCATGTTTTTAATCAGACAGGCTTTGGGAGTGTCCAAAGGACTGCAGAGAGTCTACATTGGGTGAAGTGGGGCACAGGAAATGAGCGTACAAGCAACAATGGCTCTGTCATTCTATTCTTAGTGGTTGTCAGTCTTGGGGTGTGTTGTCATTTCTCACAGCTTGTAAGTTTTTTAAAATGAAGATCTATGTTTTGTGGCACTGCTTCTAATGTCCTCCCACCCCCAATTGGAGAACTAAAATTTTTGTAGCCTTTAGCTAGCCCAACAGTGTATAAGGGGTTATCTATTATATAGTCTTATCCTACATTCAAGTCAGACATGTTGGATCTAAATTGATCTTACTTTCTCCTGGAGACACACTACAGGCACCAGAACTTGTTTTCAACCTTGGAACTGAGTCATGGAATATATAAACCATTCAATCAATCAATCAATCAATCAATCAATCAATCAATCAATCAATCAATCAATAAAAGCAACACTGATTTTGTAAAGATTGTCTTTTCCTCATTACTAATTGGCTTGGATCCACTATAGTGTTTCCGTGGATGGAAGGATTTTTGTCCATGGGGTATGTTTTTTTGCATCTCCTCCTCCCTCTGCAGTTCAAAATGACCCATGACATTAAGTCTTTCGAACATCTACCATATTATGACCACCATTACAGGATGATTTTAGATTTTGAAACTCCTGGTTGTCCTGCTTTTTTCTTAGCCAGAAAGAGTACTTTGCTAGACATTATGATACCTTGTTCATGAGGATCTTTAGGAACAGCAAGGTTCCCAAATTAGTGATCCCAGCCAGTGAGAACGAAGGGGTTATAGACCCCAGCCCCACAACACAGACTCCGCCTGAATCTGTAAGTGTTGAGAACCTCATGGATGAGTGGAAGAGCTTAGCACTCTTAACAACAACAAAAAAGATTGCCAGAATGCAACATGTAATAACAACCTCTTTGGATACCACTCTTGTTAACTTGCTGTCATCTGCTGACATTGAAATCACTTTACAATCTATGGATCTGCAAGGTTCTAGGAATTTTCCCCACTCAGCTCTTGGAACCCCTGTCCATCACAGACTGGATGGTCACCCTTTGCTACCTGAAGGTTCGCCAGTTTTGCTACCCTCCAATCACTCTCACCCATCAAGTGCTACTAACTCTGCAAATATTTTCCAACCTCCTAGAGCATCTAATCAAGAGTTGCCAACTCCTGGATATGGATATTTGAGGAGTTTGGATTTTTGAGGAGTTTGGATTTATATCCCCCTTTCTCTCCTGCAGGAGACTCAAAGGGGCTTACAATCTCCTTGCCCTTCCCCCCTCACAACAAACACCCTGTGAGGTGGGTGGGGCTGAGAGAGCTCAGAAGAGCTGTGACTAGCCCAAGGTCACCCAGATGGCATGTGTGGGAGTGTACAGGCTAATCTGAATTCCCCAGATAAGCCTCCACAGCTCAGGCGGCAGAGCGGGGAATCAAACCCGGTTCCTCCAGATTAGATACATGAGCTCTTAACCTCCTACACCTCTGCTGCTCCTCAGATCGACCTTAGATCGATGAGGGTGCTTAGCAGGATAAATTCCCCTACCCACGCACACCCCCCAGGAAATCCTGGGCCAAGGAGCTTGAAGAACTGGAATTTATTCAGCCTTCATTCACAGTTCCTGACCAGAACAGTTTCTCCCATGTTAACTGAAGTGCCCCTGACTCATGAGGAGGGCCAGGATGTTGCCCTACAACTTGACCCCGGTACCTTAGAATAAGAGGTCCCTGTGGGGCTTCAGGACCTTCTAAGCTCTGAGCAAAAAGTCATCACACTTAATCTAGATTAGAATTTACCACTACTAAGTTTACCAACCTAAGCTTACTCATGCAACCCTCGATTGTGGCTATAGAGAATCAGACTCCAGAGATTTACCCCAGGTCTGAACATACTATGAACCTTGTAATCTTCACTTCAACCGACCCAGGAAACTGTAATCAACTGTCAGCTGAAATACATCATTCCTGCAGCCATCAGATCAATCTGGATGCCCCAGAAAACATCTTGAATGGGAATTCTGTTTTGAAGTTGGGATCCTTGGCAGTGTCTTCTATCCCTGCAACAACAAGATCATATAACAATGGCTGTATTCAACATGATGCCCCTGGAATCTCGGATTTAGGCACTATTGAATGACGCCAGAACTCAGTCATCCTTTCCATCATGTCATGGAACATTTCTGGATGGGGAAATAAGTCCCAGGGTTCTTACTTTTGTAAATATCTGAGCAGGATTGATGTGATCCTATTACAGAAGCGTACAGGCAATTCTGAGAATTTTTCACTCACAAGGAGGCGGATTTATATATGCAGCGATTAAATTGTTCGCAGTCAAATCTTTGGCCTAGCTTACTTATGGCACTCAGCTTGGAATAGTAACTAACTTTACTAAAGTGAGTATTAGCTGGGTTCCTCAGAGCTGTTTAATCACCAAAGCAGTTTAATCACCAAAATGTACCACCCAGTGTTGTCCTAAGGCAAGAACCTGGGCTTGTATGTGTTGAGTCATACTTTTGGAGGTTAGTCATTAAGTACTGGCTTAAAATACATGCTCAACCATTGGGTTTACAATCCCTGCTGTTGGCAGCGATGCTCTAACCAGTCTGGGCAGAGAAAATAATCTTAAAACTTAAACAGATTGGGTTTGATCCCATGTACCTTCTAGAACAAGACAATAAAAAAGCAATTGCTCTTGTACTTCAAGTCTTAATGATATTGATTTGCAAACAGATTTTGCCATGCTACCATCTTTATATAAACCATTAAAGTTCTTGACAGGCTTTTCAACAGCCCCTTACCTCTCCACCATTGTGACAGCGAAATATAGATGGGATTTTTCTATGGGCCGCTTTGACACTTTTCTCTCAGCTAATGTATTGGGCAGATCTTAAAAAACTCCTGGACACCTGAGAACCTGCCCTTGTAATCCAGGGGAAGTGGATTCCATGGCTCACATCCTCTTCCATTGTGAACTTCATGTGGGAGAAAGGAATTCTTTAGTTCTTCCCCTGCTATCACAGTATGCAAATTTAATCATGTCTGATTTGGATACCTTTTATACAGAAATCTTGCTAGAAGATAGATATTCTTACGTATCTCAGCAGGTGGCCAAATTTTAAATTATGGTGTATAAAAAATGGAAACTCCTGCTAAGGCAAGAAGTTGCCAAAGGCTCATAATTGAACTAATGGCAAAGATGTTGATTGGATGCTTTTTGCTGTAATTTGCACGCATAGGGATTTTCTGTATACTGGGAACGGAGTATAGATGCTGTTTTTCTTTCCTTGCTGGCCTTTGGCTGTATAATTAAATAAATAAAAGAAAGAAACTGAAAAAAGAACAACAGGAGTGAATAAAGGAAATTGGGGGGAAAAAAGATAAAACAGCAGTTTGCTCTCTTCTTTACAGAATAGTGTAAAAAGAATTTAGTAACAGAAGATGGAATAGAGGAATATATAAAAGGAATACAAACCAAGAAGTTTACATTTGCTCACAAGGACATATTGAATCAAACTATTATGATTCAAGAAATATCACTGGCTATAATGAAATTGAAAAAAGACAAAGTGCTGGGCCCAGATGGACTTAACAATGTATTATTAGTGTTTGAAAGAAAATTTAATATTGCCACTGCAGAAAATTATGAATGAAATAAGCAAAGAGAAAACATTTCCCTCTCAATGGAAGAAGCTTATATAACATTGATAATAAAGAAGGCAGTGATTGAACAGTACCACAATTTTACAGACCCATGTCATTATTGAATGTGGACTATAAACTCTTTACCTCAATAATGTCAAAGAGAGCCCCACACTTGAGGCGGGTGCCTGGCTGTGACGCAGCAGCTGTGCTGCCCCACCACTCCCAAAGGGGCTTCCTGGAGGTGTGGGGAGGCTGCAAAAGTTCAAAAGCCTCTCTGCCACTGTGCAGCCTCTATGGGGCTGTTCAGACTTAATCCACTGGTTTTGGTGGCTTAAGTCTGACCTGCGCGCTGCTGCCGTATGATGGCGAATGACTGGGAGGGAGCTGACTGAAGTTGACCACAGTCATGACCACAGTCATGCCCCTGGACCACTTCTGCTGTGCCAACCAAGATAGCCCACAGTAATGCTGGATCTGGGGTTGGAACCAAGTCCCTGTGCCAGGGGAGGGTGGTGGCTATACATCAGCAAAATTGCCCTTCTGCCAGGGCAAGTGCCCTAGGGAGGATGAATTTGCTGGTGTGGCCAGCGTGCTGCTCCCACAGGAGATTTGGCCCTCCCCTTAGGATGGGGCTCTAAGGAAGTATATGAGAAAACTAATTCATACAGATCAGACTGGCTTTGTACCAAAGAGATGTATGAAAGATAATATACACTTTGTGATTAATACAATAGTTTGTGGGAGGGAAAGGAGAAGAAAGCATGGTTTGTGTTCCTAGATGCAGAAAAAGCAGGTGATTAGGGCCCCTTCTGCGCATGCAGAATAATGCACTTTCAATTCACTTTCAATGCACTTTGCAGCTGGATTTTACTGTGCGGAATAGCAAAATCCACTTGCAAACAATGGTGAAAGTGGATTGAATGTGCATTATTCTGCATGTGTGGAAGGGGCCAATATAGTTTGCCCCTTTGTATTGAAGATGACTGGAAATTTAAATTGTTCAAGATTTACTAACTGGATACAGAGTATTTATATTAAAAAGCATGCACACAGATTAAAATGGAGCATTAACTGATGGATTTCAAATTGAAAAAGAGACATGCCAAGTCCGTACATTATTGCCACTTCTAAATACTTTAGTGGTAGGAGTGTTGGCCACTAATATCAGACAAGAGCTTTGTTGTGGGTCAGTCCTGGGACACTGGACAAGCCTCTGAAGAGGAGCCGATTAGGGAGAAACAAACTCTTGTAAAAACCCAGCAAAATGAGTCAGAAGAGCCAGAGCAGGTTTTGACAGAAGCTCTCTAGCCTTGCAGGCTGTTTCTGACTCCAAGCCAGGCACCAGCTGAGGGAACTCATGTCTATTCTGTTCTATTTATATCTATTTAAAAGACATGTTTAAAAAGGTATTTTTTAGTATCTCACCTGCTGTAATAGGCCTGTGTGAAAGATTAGAATTGTCATTTACATTATACAGCAGGGTTTTGGTTTTTTTAAAAAAAGATGGATTATCATACTGGGAGTTCATAATTACATTTCAACCTTCCTTGATTCATCAGCTGCTGAACGGATGTATACCTTTTTCATAGGTTAGTTTAGATTGTCTTCTTCCATTTCTTGGTTCTTACACCCTGTATAGAAGTGTCTGAATGGAAGTGGTCATGATTAAATATTCTGGTTCCTAATCTTCTCTTCCCAAATCCATGGATACCTACAGTTGCTTTCCCCCTGCTCCACTCTCTAGTGAAACTAAGGATAAAAGATTTGTCAATTTCCCAACATTTTCCTTTCTTTAAAGCTGCACATATTTTTATATGAGCTTCAGTGTTACAATGAGGAATCAAAGGATGTCCCCAGATGTTGCCTGTTTCACCAGAGTTCAAAAAGGCAGAATGTAGAAATGGATGGAGGGAGAGATAATGAATATATGGTGGGTGAGTGGGGTATCCATTTTCACCAGCCATGTCGTAATGGGTTGGAATCCAAAATTCTTCAGAGGCCCTGTGGTTAATCATTCAAGTTAGGGAAGTGGGGAACTGTTTTAGCTGAAATGGGTGAAGGGATGCATAACTTTTAAATTACAGTCCAGCATAATAAAGAAGGGGAGCTGCCTGTTGTGGGTTTTCTGGGCTGTGTACATTCCTCTGAAGATGCTAGCCATAGATGTGGGTGAAATGTTTGGAGCAAAAACTACCAGACCATGGTCACACATCCTGGAAAACCCACAACAGCCAGTTGATTCTGGCTGTGAAAGCCTTCGACAATACAAAGAAGGGAAAGTTATCCAAAGTGTAAGTAAGGTGCTTCAAAATATATGCGTGCTTTTGATCCTCAGGTACAACCCAGTTCCTGCTAAGATTTGTTTACCTAATAAAGTTGGAGAGATTGATTTGGGGGGGTGGGGTATGGGTTGGCTGCTTGTATGAGTAAATTACCTCATAGCATTTAAAATTAATTATTCATATCTCCCTGTGATAGAATGATTATTAATCTTTGGAAGATCATCTGCTCATTTGTATATGTTTTATCTATTTGTGGGTCAATGACAGAATAAATACTTATTGTATTGAAACATAATTAATTATTCTTTGCTGAGCATACTTTGTTTTCCTAGGTTTACCATCTGCTTGGAACAATGTTGTGAGCCCTGGAGACTCTGAGATTAAAGCAATTGACAAATCAAAGGAAGCAAAATGCTTCAAGAGGAGTAAGGTATACAAAACAAACCATAAAGGAGAGAGGGGGGAGAGAGGGAAAGTGTAAATATTTTGCTCAGTCAGTGTGTGAGAGTATTTTACAGAACACAAGAAGCCAGATCCCTGCCCTGATGTATACAGTTTGACATAAAGGAGACTTCAAAGGAATTGGAGGGAGGTGAAGATGGGGACAAAACAAACCAAGAACATGTGTTCATTGCATTCGTGTTTGAAAAGCTAACTAGTAAAAGACCAGGACGTTTCTTATTGATGTTACTAGGGGGAGCTCTAAGCAAGAGAGAGAAGCAGATATTAACCTTCAGAGTGTGGAGCTCCAGTTATATAACTCTTTATCCATTGTGATCAACTCTTTTTTTAGGAAAGAGTTAAGGACTTCAAAGTCTTACTATACAGTATTTTCCTTGGGTCTGACCTAGATCCTGCTGATCAGATGTATGCTGTGAATTCTCACAATTCAATTTCTGTACGTGTGTGATCCCAGTTTGGATGAGGACTACTGCATGTGGGGAAAGGGGATTTAAGCCTTCTCCCCCATGCCAATTTTCTGACCTGAAATGGTCCCAAGTTTGCTTCATTGCAAAAATGTATGTTTACCCATGTACATAAAAGTTTTCTCAGCAGGTCAAATAGCAATTTCATGGGGCTGTTTGAAGTTGGAAAAACAGTGAATGGCAAGTGTGGGGATGATTAAACCCCTTCTTCCAGCACCCTGTGGTCCCAATTGGAATTGGGCCCTGGATACCTGAGAAATCATCATGGGACTTGCAACATGTATGGTTGACAGGACCTAGGGAGGACATAATAAGGTTGTCAGTTGTAAACTGTTGTGTACTTTTCTCTAGCTACAAACTGTCAGAGCAGCATGGATGGTTTTTTACTAGCTGAGGTTCCATCCTTCCTCTTGTAGTCCTGCTATTCTGAGAACTGAAAAAGAATTTTCATGTATATTTGGTTTAGAACATCACCCTTGCTAGAATAACCCCGGCCTTTCACATTACATCTCATCATTTTGAGAATATACCTTTTGCCAGTCAAGAATGCATGGTATAGTGGTCTGCTTAGAACTGCAACCTATGGGCATTGCTTATTTGATTACTTATCAGAGTTCTTTTGACAGACCTCTTCTAAATTAATGATTTCTCAACACCAGGCTTCTCTCTTTCTTTACAGAGCTTGAAAATCTTACGCAGTGTGAAAAATAGTAAGTCTTCGGAATATCCAGATTGTTGGCAAAGTATATGGAAAACACAGATGTGTTATTGTGTTTCAGACTATGAGGTGCCAAAGAACCATAACCATGTCTCTGTTGGGAGTTGAGGGCACTCAGTAGCTTAGTGAATGAATAAAACCTGTTTTGCTACTATGCTATCTTTCATTAGCATCTCGAGGGCTTCAAAAACAGGAATTAATTAAAGATCTTAATTTCTCTGCAGAGTGTTAACTGGACAGAGAATGTGGATTGTTAGTGCTAAGTCTGCTGTGGCTTCCCATTCCATTTTGTGTACACAGGACTTCTGAGAATGAAAACCTTTCTCACAAAACCTTTTGTATGAAAGCTGGACTACACATTATGGTCTCCAAAGGGGGATCAGTCTCCCCATAGTAAGCTTCCAGTCACCCAATCGTAATGCTTAGGTGGGTTCATTGTATGGATTGGGGCCCTCGTGTTGTGAGCCCCCCCCCCCCCCCGCTCCCCATAAATTTATACCAGATGTATCTGGGGGAGAAGCTTCAGCAAAAAACATCATGGACAAACATGCTTATTTAAAGCTCAGTTCTGTTATAGTTGATGTCAAACATTCTTGCTCTGATCTGCAATAAGCCACATGGATGCTAAGGAACTTTTTATGTTTACTGCTACAAACTATTCTTCAGCAGAATATTGCAAACTGTTTGCCTTCTAATGTTTGTACGCTGTTAAATCCTTGGCACTGTAAGCAACTTTTAAATCTGGTGCTGGGGAAAGATGACAACACTGCACAGCTGGATCTGGAAGGAGAGAATTGGCAGTAGCATAGACAGTGGAGGGGATTGAGTTGATACAGTCTGGTGAAGAAAGGGTGAGAAGGATGAAGAGAAACAATACAGTCTGATCCAGAGTGTATGGAGAAGAATGGTAAGCAACTGTGTGTACACAGCCTCATCTTATGGCAGGCACCACATTGCATAAAGCCTATATACATTCATTAATTAACCTTCAGCTAAGGTCTTCCACTATTTTTCTAGGCATCTGTAGTCCATCTTCACTAGTGAAACCACCAGAGCCAGACCAGTCCAATCACTCCATCTTAAGCTTTGGTACGTATGTTTTATATGAAGGTGTTCTTCCCCGTGTTCCATGCCTGTTCACTATGAACAGTTTAATAACTCTAGTTGCAGGCTCCTTAAAGAATCTAGTTGACAAGTAGCTCCTCATAGCTCCCCCTTTGCCACTGAGTATTGCTGAAATCCAGTGTGCTTCGATAAACTTGAGAAGACATGAAAGAAATCAATCCTCCTACCTGTCCTTATCATCATGTAACAATGATAACTATGATAGCCACTTGTTGTGGTTGTCCTAAAAATTGGGAGCTCCCGGGCTGAGTTCAGGAAACATGCACAACTAAAATGATCTTCTCTCCAATCTTAAAACAAATTGACTCAGCTTCATCAGAGCCAACTCTTATACCTCTAGGTTGTCTATACTCTTTTCCACTCATAGATGGAGGATAGCTGAATAAAAGTGGTGTTGCAGCAAAGCGGGGCGGGGGGGGGGGGATGGTCTCTGTAAATGCTGTGAGAAATCTATGTAAAAGTGCACTTTGCTGCAGCATTTTCTCCTCTCTCCTACTTTGGTATTAAGCATAACATTTCTTTCAGTTGTTCTTGGCCTGCTAAGTTTTTTAAAATGTTAATTATTCATCTTAGATTGGGAAACAATTCTTATACAGTATTGTAAAGTCATTACTACAAGATTTCAAACTACTTTAACAATCACACACATTTCAATAAGACCACTCTAGAGCCATGGTGGCGAACCTTTGGCACTCCAGATGTTATGGACTACAATTCCCATCAGCCCCTGCCAGCATGGCCAATTGGGAATTGTAGTCCATAACATCTGGAGTGCCAAAGGTTCGCCACCACTGCTCTAGAGTGAATGGTTTAGGCCAGGGACATGTCTTTTTATACTTCGTCAGATTCGGCATTAGCTAAATTGTACATCTGTTCTGAATATCATTCTGATTAATTGCTGTTTCATGGTACTCTTATTGTTACATGCAATAATGTCTCATGCAAACTTTTGTAAAAAAAAATGCCTAACATTTTCCTAATTTTACATTTCAGGCTTTGCAAACCGATTTTCAAAACCCAAAGGACCAAGAGATCCACCACCAAACTGGAATATTTAGTAGATTTTCTAAGATGCATCCCACCCCTTGCAGACCTGCCTTGTTCATCTACCTTCACAATGAGATCATCATTTCAACCAAAGGGCTTCTGTTGAACTGAAAGAGATGGAAAATAAAATATGGATTCTTTGTCATCTGAATACAATACAACTTCTTCTGTCAACTGACATGGATGGCAACTAGCATAAATGGAAACCAAATGCTTTGTGAGTGCTTGGCTTCTGTTCATATTTCAGTGAAGCAAAGGTGGATTGTTTCTTCAGCACTGTTTTTATTTCAGCAAGGACAGTTGTTTGGACTTCGACCTGCCCAGAATCCTGAAGGCCCTGACCCCAGTCTAAGATGTAAAGACAGGCCATAGCATAGTTCAGATGAGACAGAGCTCAGGATCATAGTTACTTATTATTAATGTGTGTGCTTTCAGATTATTCCTGTTCTCCCTGGCTATTGAATTGTGGCTGAAACTGGTTGTTTGTAACATAAAGGTGACATTACTTGCATGAATGGAGTAGTTGCCCACTTAGAAATGGTACTAGTTCTTTTTCTTACAATAATTGTAATTTCAACATGGAAAACAGATTGTTTTAAATTATTTACACCACAAGTTTGGGAACAAGGATTGTGGGACTGGAAAGATACTTTGATCTAGTACTTGGTTGGATCCAGGCATCTGTCTGTGGAAGACATGGATGTTTGTGGGTCCTCCCAACTTTCCCTTCCTTGAGAAGCCATTACTGACTCCTCAAAAGTTGATTACTGGATTTGTAGGACTCCTGTTGAATAATAGCCACATCACTTGGTGAGTTGAAGTGAAAAGAAGACAACATTGCTTTTCTGCCTCTTCTGTTAGCAGCGCTCCTCTGTCAGAAGAAGGAGTGATTTCACCCTTTCTTCTTTTCACTGCAGCCAACTGATCTGCATGGCTGTTACTCCACATAGGTCCTACAATGTAATTAACTTCTCTAGAGCTGGAAATGGCAACTGAGGGCAGAAGAAAACTGAGGAAATCTCCTTATACAAGAATTGCAAATCCATTGATCTACCAGTGAAACACTCTTTTCCATGCTCATATGTTCAAAATGTGCCTTTAGCAATGGTACGTCATGCCAGAGGTGTCTGTCAGAGAAAGTATTTAAGTTGTAAAAACACAGCCAGATGGCTGAAGCAAGTGAGATGCATTATTGTACAAGAAAGAGCAAAAATGGGGTTGGTGGGACTCCAGCAAAACTGATATGTAGTTTTCTTCCTTCTCCAAAATATGTGAAAGAGCCAAGCTTAAGTAATTTTTTTAAAAAATTAATGAAATGTATGATGCAGTATAATAGTAATGAAATGTTTTATTTATTTCCTATGGCAATTAATGCTTCTGTAGACCACATTTCTACAAAATTAAAGAGCTGTGCATATCTCATACTTATCTCAAGTGTCCACCTAGCACTACCATTGGCACATTACAAAGCGATACTTAACTTTTAATGGCATACTTACTGACTTGCCAGTAGCTACATTTCCAGTGTTAATACTCAGAACTCTGACAGATAAGGGACTCACTGCTACTTAAAAGGAAAAAAATTAAGTCAGCCATGTAGGTCAAGGACTCATTTGAATTACAGACACAAATGAGTTACAAAATACAAAGTGGGTTGTATAGGAGGAAATCTTTAGGCAGGTTATTCAATTTTGAATCTATTTGCATGGGGTTTTTTTAAAACCATGAGATTTAACATATATCGAACTCAAGGAGTACTGCTGCCTTTATAACACTTGCATTTATTTTTGATACATTCACACTGAAACCATTGTCACTCTGCCTTGGAAAGGGAGAGGAGGGATTTTTCTATATCCCACTTCCCCAAACCACAAGACAGGGGAATTGGTGACCCAACTGTGTATAAGCATATCTATATAATAGCTATTCTGTTGGATACCTATTTTGCTGCCAAATATATTTTATGAAGATCTTTTCAAGAAACAAGTGACCACCGTGGAGCAACAGATCTGGTTCATTTATCCTGGAAAAGGACCCTTTCACTTGGATACCATGCAGTAAGGGAAAGAATGCCACCCCCTTGACATATACCAGGCCCCTGGAGAATGTGTGAAACTATACTGCAATCACTACATGGGAATGATGTTATGGGATCATCTTCTGCTACAGTACTGGGAGACAGTCTTGTCAGAGTTGCTTCAGGGCTCATGACAGGGGAACAGGGAAGGAACATGCAGAGTGCCTGACTGAGACAGTGGCATTCCCACCTCTGTTCACCTGTCAGTGTGTGGAACACCCTTTGGGATGAATCTGCTCTTAGGATTCTGACATTATACACATTAGCTATCCCCTGGATGTTCTCCTAAGTTGGTGCTAAATGTCTTCCCTGTGCCTCTCTCACCATCAAATTACAATGCTGTGCGCTCTTGCCAAGAAATGGCACAGTCCTCTGGAACAGAGGCCCATGCAGCATGGCCAACCTACTGGCTTCTTGGTTGGGGTTATCTTAGTGAGGGAGGAAATTTGGCCACTGCTGGGGAGGGTGGTGGTGGTCGCAGCTGTAGTTAGCATTGTATGCTCTACAAGGACTCTGGGGTGGAGCTGTGCTAGTGGTGGTGGGGAAGCACTTGGTCTTTTCTGGTGCATGGATGAATTATAAAATCATAGAGTTGGAAGAGACCTCAAGGGCCATCAAGTCCAACCCCCCACAATGCAGGAACACATAATCAAAGCACTCCTGACAGATGGCCATCCAGCCTCTCTTTTAAAAAACTTCAAAAGGAGGAGACTCCACCACACTCCGAGGTAGTGCATTCCACTGTTGAACAGCCCTTACTGTCAGCAAGTTTTTCCTCATGTTTAGGTGGAATCTCTTTTCCTTCACCTTGAACCCATTACCCCTGATCTTAGTATCTGGAGCACCAGAAAACAAGCTTGCCCCCTCACCAACATGACGTCCCTTCAAATATCTAAACATGACTATCATGTCACCTCTTAACCTTCTCTTCACCAAACTAAACATACCCAGCTCCCCAAGTCTCTCCTTGAATGGCAGGTACCTTGCCCTACCCCCCATTAGTGGCTAGTGTGTCAGAATAGGATCTAAAAGTCCCAAGTTCAAATCCCCCTCTGAAGTGGAATCTTGCTGGAAGACATTGGGCCAGTCACCCACTTGCAATTAACCTTTCTCACGTGGTTGTTGTGAGGATAAAATGCAGGCAAGAAAAACAACATAAACCCTTTTGGGATTGCCAGTGGGGAGAAAGGAAGGATACAACATAAATAAATAGTATTGGGAACATGTTCACCCTCAATTGGAAGACATGGGAAACACTAAAACAAAAATCCTGCAGGTGTAATTTAAATCTTCCACTTCTAAGGAACTTTTTAAATAGGAAACACTGTATACAAACAACTGAACATTACAGTACTTGCCAACTGTCTTTGTACTCTGTGCACAAATCTCTATTTTCCTTATTACCCAGTTTACAGACATGTTGCGCTTCTAATTTTGTCAAGGAAGATTTAATTACAAGCAAACATGTTCAGCTAGGAGGAATTTGAAAAACAAAGAAATGCAGTTACATGCTGATTTGAGAGTCATCAAGCATGTTTTCAAGGCTTTTTTAAATGTGTGTTTTCAGTTAAGTAGATGTCAACAAAAGAAGGTGCAATTACTGTGGGTGTCTAGCAATATTTTATCTGTCCTAAGGATGCCTCTTTCGTTTGATGCACAATCTGTGTACTTGTCTTTTACAGGCCCTGCTTCTTGCTTTCATGCCAAATAGAATCTTATCCTTGGACATGAGAACATTTATTTATTTCATTGGATTTAATAGGCCACCCCTCCCTTTCCGGCTTAGGGCGGCTCACAACACACATTTAAACACATAGCCAACTAACATTAAAACATTCTAAAAATGTAGTAATTATCAATTTTCCAAGATGGCAAAAAGATTACACTAATCATGTGAGGGTTAACACTAATTAATACAGCATGATGGAAACAGGAGGGACAGACCAGATGACACCAAAGCCACCTCAACTGTATGCTGGGTGGAACAGCTCTGTCTTATAGGGCCTGTAAAACTACATTTGATCTCGCAGGGCCCTGGTCTTGCCAGACAGAGTGATCCACCGAACTGGGGCCAGGGCTGAAAAACCCCTGAAGACATTCACCTGAATTAATTGTGGAATTGGGTCCTTCCCCCTTCCTCTCTGATGCAGAGGAACAGTGTCCATTTAGGTCTTGAAGAGGGAGAAACAATCCAGCTCTGCATACACTTAGCTAACTACCGTTCCTCCCTGTTTGTTGAGCCCTACAGTCACAGACACTTCTAGAAAAGTACAAATATTGGAACAATTCGGACAACACCTTACTATGCCCCAGATAAGTATGGTAGTGATAAGCTACAAGCCTAACCAATCAACACAATTCAAAATACGCATGAAAAAATACTTGCCTGGTAGCAAACATATCTATTCTTTTTTAAAAAATCAAAATAGAATGCTGTTTTCAGCATGATATAAATACCAAAGAAATTGAAAGGGGGAAGGGTTGGTACATTATATATCAAACTTACCTTACAGTTATATGTACCAAAAATATAACTAATAAAGAAATGTGCCAATATGAATTGTCTAGTGCTTTTTTATCTCAAGCTAAACCTAATTATACAAAATAAACAATGTAGCATTTGTCCTATAAAGTTTTTATGCAACTATCCCATGGGTCAAGCATTAATCACCACAATCATTATACAGAGTTTTAACACATATACATGTAATGCATTAGTTCAAACATAAAAGTCACACTTGTTACAATATTGTATCTTATCAATTCCACACTGCAATTCAACAGGTCAAGTGTTTTTCACACTATGATTCAACAGGTCAAGTGTTTAACAAGTGCCTAGGTTCAGTTTGTTTTCAACCACTTCTTCATCAGAATATTGTTTCAATCTTTTCCTCTACAATGTACATGAAGGGACACATGAAGTGTAACTAAATAATCTGCATTCTAGAATAACAAATCTCTTTCAATGTATAAATGTACTTACCAGGGACCTGGGTGAATCCCTTATTATCTCAATAGTCACCCCCAGTACAGTCCTCAGAAACTTTGATTCTACAAAATAAAACTGGCAATGAAACTAAATTTACTTACTATTATTTAAACATCATAATAACATAACAGTACAATATTAATAAAATAATTACCTACAACAGTGTTGCAATCTTTCTTCAACAGTGTCTTTCCAAGTCATTTAAATTTCCTTTTCCAAAGTTACAGTTAAATACTGTAGTCCATTGATGAGACCCATCTGAGCTATGTAGCCCTTAGAAATCTAATTAGAACATTTGTGACAAGTTTAGATCCCCAGCCACAGGACCTTCATGTTTGATGGATTTAACTTCAGCCTGCTCTTTTTCAACCATACCATGATGGCCTCTTGGCACCTAGCCCAAACATCAAGGGTGGTAGCTGGCTGGCCTGCCTCCATCAGCAGAAAAAGCTGGGTGTCATCAGCATATTGATGGCAATCCATCCCAAAGGTCTGAACCAGTTGTGCCAAGGGTTATACATAGACATTAAATAATGTCGGTGAGAGGACTGCTTGTTGCAGCACTCTGCAAAGTGAAGGGTTCCCTAACCCTAACCAGGACACACTCTGCACAAGTGCCACCCACTGTCCCTAGGGATGGAGAAACAAGGCCATTTATTGCAAGGCTGTGACCTGAACCCCAATAACAGTAAGGCAGTAGATGAAAAGATTGTAATCAAGCTTGTCAAATGCTGCTGACCTGTGTCAAAAGCAACAGCAGTGCTGACCCACCTGGATCCAGCTAGAGTCAGAGCCCGACCCTGAGGTTTCTGTCCCATGGCCAGGCTCGAAGCAGGACTGGAATGGGTCCAGAGTATCATCCTAGAACACCTGAAGCTGCTCTACCACTGCTCTCCCCTACCTTGCCCAGAAATTACAGATTTGATTCCGATCAGTAGTTGGTTGGATCAGAAGGATCCAAAGATGTTTCCCTCTGTGTATCTTATGCACTTAAATTCATTCCAGTGTCATATTTTTACCTCTGTTCAACAGGTGCTGTTTATGTAGTTACTTTAGCCTCCCTATTGAACACATGAAAATGCCTTACAAAGTCCATCAAAGTCTTCTCAAATTGGTAGTGGGAATCACGCAGAGATCTTCTACATCAATTACTAGATTCTTTTAACTGGTGATACTGGTTGAACCTGGGAACCTGGCTTACATAGTTCTCTTCTCCTGCGTTTTGTCCTCAGAACAACCCTGTGAGACAGTTTAGGCTAATAGCTTGTATCTGGCCCAAGGTCATCAAGCGAGCTTCCATAGCAGAGTGGGGATTTGAACTTGGGTCTTCCAGTTCCTAGTCTAACACTGAACATCTTGGTTGATCTCTATAAAAAGTTTTTTCTTTGGACCAACATGGTTACTTGCCATGTCTTTCAGAGGCAGATGCCTGATGTGTTGAATAGTATGTTAACAGACTCTCATCCAGTTATTTTTTTTTGTAAAATACAAGACTGCAATGCTTCCTCTATTAGTGATTAGCAGAAATATTTGAGTGACCTATTTTATAAGCTTGAACACTACCACTGTCTCTTTAGTAATAAGTATGATGCTCCACTTCAAAAGCTTTCTGGAGCCATCTGAGAAGCAGCAGAACCGTGCAATTGCCAGGGCTTGTATTTCCCATGAAAAGAAAGGACGACTGCTCTGGAAAAGGAGTCGACCTGAGCTGATCAGTTGCAGCTTCAGGCTGAAAGGATTGCTCTGCAGTGCTTGCAAAGATAACTAGGGCAAAACTTAAAAATATGCATGATTGGTAAAATACAGCTTTGAAAACATCTGTTATCAGACATCTGCATTCAGTACCAACGGGGTAAAAACCCTCTGTCCTAGTTGTAAAGATCACTTTCAAAACCCTGTGTGTGTTAAATGCCATGTCGCTTCCGACTCATGGCGACCAGGAAGTCTTCTTAATTACAGGCAATACAAGCAGCACAGCCCTGACTCTTGCAGGAATGTGTTTACCCGGAGGCTAAAATGGTAACCTTTGTGTCTTGTAAGCCACTTTCTGGAAGTCCTGCCATAAGGGCGGAGGCTGAGAGGTGGATTTTTCTTTTCGATTTCAAGTGATCTGCTTGTCCCTGCCCAAACATTACAGCAGCAGCGCCAAATCTCAAATAAGCGAGTCTTTTCAGCTTCTTACGAATGATCTGAACATTTGTAGACAATCTGTGCTTTTCAGTAGCTTTGTCAACGTTTATTCAATAAAGTGCAAATTACACTTTTAGTAGAATCTGACCTAAAAGAGAGAATTGTAGACCCGCAAAAAAAAAAAAAAAAACACGCCTGGCTCTTGGCTCTACAGAGGCGTGAGAAGCGGTGGGAAGGAAAAGAAATCGCGCTCGGCACAGTTTTAGACCCCTCCCTTGTTCTGTTAAAATTAAAACATATTTTCCAGGACTCCTATTTGGCACGGAAAATAAGATTCAGGGCTGGTTCCTAACGAACTCCAAATTAAGCCCTAGAGAGTGCATTTTTCCGCCCACTTCAGGGCAGTGCCCCCGCTTTCTTTCCCCCTCCGCTTTCACAACTGAGCGGGTGGCCCACGTGACTAAGCCGGACTGCGTGACTTTCCGCACGCGCCTCTCCCTCGAGGACCGCTCTGTGCCAAAGCTCAAACTTCTATTCCCAGCAAGCTATGCGCGCAAGAACATGCGCGTACTTGCGCAAAACTACTGCTCCCGGCGTGCTCGCTGGGACTACGATTCCCAGTGCGCACTGGGTGGCGCCTGCGCCGTGGCTGCTGGCGCTCGGGCCATTTAAATGTGTGTGAGGGAGACGGCGAAATGGCTACGCAGATCGCTGCAGTGCGCGCCGTGTCCCGGGGCGCGGAAGAGACGCCCCCGCTCCCTCTTGGGGACCGGCCTGGCCGGCCGAGGGGAGGAGGGCGGAAGAGGAAGGGCCCTCCTGGGGAGCCCGGGGGGTGTAAAAGGGCCAAGCTGAGCCAACAGTCGCTCGTGGTAGGGCCCGGTCAGGCGGAGCCGCTGCCTCCAGCCACCGTCCCCGCCGTCCCTTCCGCCACCACCGGCCTATTCACGTTTTCGGCCCTCAGTCTACCCCCGCAGGCCACACACTGCGAGCGGCGGCGGCGGCGGCATTACCACAGGCATCGGCACCATCCGGACAGCCCCGGTTCCGAGCCTGGGCGCTCCTCCGGCGAAAAGCCGCACAAGGGCCGGCGGGGAAGCTCCGGCGACAGCGGCGGCGGGCGGCCCAGCAAGCGAGGTGAGCGGCGGCGGCGGACGCTGGGTCGGGGGAAGGATTCGTAAGCAGCCGGGTTGCTTCGGGCGCCGTGTACTTGACGGTGCCGCGGGGCCGTGCAGCCTTCTCGGGCTCTTCTTTCCTCGGCGCCTTGGAAGTCCGCCGTGACCCTCGTTTGGGGGTGGGGGGGAGCGAGTCTTGTTCCTTTCCCTTGAGTGTTTCCTCCAAGAGGTCAAATGGAGGCGTCTGTCGTTCAAAAGATGGGTGTCAGGATGGCGGGGCCCTGCCAGGTAGACAGTTGTAAGTTGTATTGTCGAAGGCTTTTGTGAAGACAGTTGTAAGTTGTGTTTGGTGCCTTCGGCTGCAGGTGAGGTTGAGGCTGCACTTGTCCAAGGGCTGTACCTTGACACCTGTCACCCTGCTAGCTGACAGCCTTGTGGAAATCTAAGCTGCCCAGGGGCCTGTTGGAGCGTTTTGTTTTTATTTTAGCATATTATTTCTTAGAGCATATTTCTTTCTTATGTGTTTGTATTGCCTTTTCTTTCAAATATGTATCCTGACTCCTCTGCCCCATTTTCAGGTTCATCCATACGCAGGGTGCTCTAAAGTTCACCCTGCCGCCGCGTTCTTATCTGTTTCTCATTCAAGTTAATCTCTAACTTGTTGATCTTGATGTGTCAAGTAATTAGATTGTCCCACTAGGTTTTCCGTATGTGGACAATCTGCTCCTCAAAATCTCAGTTTTATGGGATAGAGATGTCTTCGTAAATCTGGTTAATGCCAATTTAAATGGCAGAATATTTGCCGTTTTTTGTAACTTTTTGGTAGTCTTTTTGTAACTTAAAAAAAACTTCTTGCTGTTAATCTTGAGGATCTGATGTTTATTGTTTCACTGTTGCATAGTTTCTGCAGCTTTGCAGCTGAGTAAAGAAATTGACTGCAAGCATAACTTTAAATGAGTAGAAACTTGACATGGGAATAATGCTTTCTTGTCTGGAACAGCAGCTGGACATGTTGCTGTACAGATTTCCAAAAATCTTGTTTGTGGGAAACAGTATTCCTTGGATATTTAACATGAATATGTCATACGTAATGGTTGAAATGATTGCACTTAAAAATCCATGTAGGATTAGTTGTACCTGTCATGTTTTTAGTTCACTTGGTCTCCAAGATCACTATTAATGCATCTGTAATTTTAAGGGAGCTGCATATTTAGTTTGGGAATTTCTTATTAAATATTCCTGATGTTTTAAAAACTCATGTTTTGGTTGTGACATGTCTGTGTTTATTGCTATTGTCTGTGAAATGACTGAAATATGATTCATTATAATTCATCTGTAATCTTGGTAAAACCTGTGCCCTACAGCCATTTCTGTCAATTACCTTAGCAAAACAAGAGTATGGGCTTTGTACTTCACTTGTTTACATCTGAATTTTATATAACAACGTCTTTCCTTGTACTTCCTGCATTTCATGGCCCTTTAAACTTGCTGTTACATTTTCCCCTCTGTAACTTTGTACACATGTTTGCCTAATAAGGATCCACTAATCCATGTAAACTTGTCTTGGAATAAAATCTTCATTATGCCACAGGAGTCCAATTTATTTTTGCTGCAAGAGATTAACATAACTTCTTTAAAAGATCCTCATCTAATGGGTGGGGAGTAATGGCAACAATGTATTCTTAAAGAATGAAGTTAGGTCATTATAAGGTCACAAGAACAAACCTTATTGACATGTAAGAAAGCTTGATTTTGAATTTGATTCCTCATCTGAGACTTATGCAGCCACATTAACTATAGTAGCTGCATGGTGTGAATGATCTGTGGTGCCTAAAGCAACAACACTTTCTCTATGTTTGCCTTATGGTACTTATCCTTGTTTTCATAAGTAAGACAAAAGTGGTGCATTGTTACTGTTCTAGAGTACTGTAGTATTGTACTATAGATTTTTTTTTTTAGATCAGGCAGTCGTGGTCTATAGACTTCAAAATGATAGATATTTACACAAATAACTCATTCTTTATGTTAATGTAACAATTCTAATTGTAAATACGTAGGAACTGGAGATGACTAAACCTCTTGAATTGTGAATTCACCAAAAGTCATGATGGCAGCATTGTCCAAGATAGTGTCAAGAAAATGTCCTGCAAGCATATGATTTAGGAGTACTCTGGAACAAGCCAAAAGTTTTGCTTTGTTATCACAGCAAAGTGTACTAACTATAGTCATGATTTTAAAACTTGATATGTGTACTTTAAATAAGCAATGAACAAGAGTGCTAACATGAGTTAAATAATCTCCAGCTGTACAAGTTCTGTTTTGTTGTTTCTCAGTCCATATTTTACTTCATACATTAAACATTATTGGTTAGTGATCAAGTATTTGTACAGTAGGAGAGTAATCTGGAATAATTCCAATACTTAGACACTGCAGATAGGGTTTGGGTGCTTATTAGTTGTTTGTTTGTGTGTTACCATAGAGAATCTTTGTACACACAAGAAAGTACAGCCTCCTGAAATGCATTGAAACTGACATACAGGGGAGAAATTAGAACCTTTCTAATACTAGAGTGTTACTGTAAAATAGCACAAGCATGCTAGTCTTGATTGAAACATTTGTAGAGGGCACTTTCTTTAGTGCATCAAAGTAGACCACTTTATTTTAGTATATTACTTAGAAAAAAATCAGTTCATATGACAAAGGTACCACTTTCAATCTACTGTTGTATAATGAAACTTCATTATTTCATTTTACCACATACACTTTCCATACTGACTTGTTAAATATTTTTAAAGAGTTTTGTAAAAGCACAGGCACAAGTTATCTTCATTTCAGAAGTGATCAGAAGTATATGATTTGTGTTCATTTATTTTGGACATTTATGTACCCTTTCACCAATCAATTGAGATGTCAAGGCAGATCACAATTACAGATAAAATACAAAAATATTAATATTAAATTAATTGAAGAACAGGTAAACCAGTACCTATTCAAAATGTCCCATACGGTATTTTAAATAATTCTGACAAAGCCTTGCCAGAAGGCTTCAAGAATGCATGTCTCCCCCCCTTCTGGGAGGCCGTTCATAACAGCAGCATGGCAATAGAAAGGCCTAGGCTGTCACAGAGAGTATCCTCAAGAGTGAGGAAAGTTAGGTGTACCTGATGTGAAGGCAGGTTTATATTGGGAGAGAGGGTCCCTCAAGAATGTGTACCCCAAGTCTTGAAGTACCAGTACTTTAAATTGAACCTGGAAACAAAGAGCCAGTTCAGAGACTTCATGACCAGTATTATATGTTCTTGACAGGCAGAGCCCAATAGCTGGTGGAACACTGTTTTGTACCAGCTGAAGTCTCCCTATCACCTTCAAGTTCAGCTCAAGCTATAGTTTGTTACAGTAACCTAGCTTTGAGATAACTATTGCACAGATCATTGTGGCCAGATCAAATGTCTGCAGATATGGCATCAACCTCTGAATTAAATACAGCTGAGGGAAAGCACTTTTGCTACTGTATCCTGAACTAAATGAAACTTGAAAGCTTTTAACTGAGCCTTTCAATAAAAGTTGTACCTGATGTTACTAAAGGGAGAAACTAATCCATTCATTGCTGACATCATCTCAGTGATCACCACCTTTGTCTTATCTGGATTAATTTTCAGTTTATTTTATTTCCTTTATAGTTTGTCTTTCTTGCCAAGACTTATGGTAGAATACCCAACTTGACTATTCAGTAGGAACATATAATTAACCCCCCCCCCCGACAGATCGCATGAATCTGATTCTTCATATTCTATTATTGTCATCTCAAATTTTGCCTGTAGCTATAGATTAGGGAGTTACTCCACACATGCTGGCAAACCTTGGTTTGCTGCTGCATGTACACTTGATAAGGAGTTGTTCAAGCCTGTGTAATGCATGTCTCAGGTTTCTTTGTTTTCCCATTTTTATACTTTGCTTATCTCCTCAGTAGCTACCCAGAGTGGCTTAAAACATCATTCTTTCCCCAATTTTTGTCCCCACAACAACAGCCCTCTGAGGTAGCTTAGGTTGATCCAAGAGTAATTACCAAGAAACTTCCCTAGTAGAGTGGGGATGTGAATCTGGCTTTTCCAGATCTTAATCCAACACTCTGCACCATGCTTAAATAATACTATGTATGAAATACTTTTAGCAAAGTACAGAGGTGCTGGAGGTGGAGTAGGAAGACCCTATCACAGGTACCGGGCTTCCGCGCGATCGGAACGAATGGCGGCCTGGAGACAGCGTAAAAACGCCGCCTTCCAGGTCAGCTTCCATTCGCACAGGGGGTGCAGCTGCATCGCAGCCGCGCCGCCCGTCCGTCGCAGAGCCGGCGTTTCCCCAGAGCGCTTGGAAGCGCTCTTTTTGGGGAAACGCTGCCTCGAAGCCACTGCCGAGCGAAAGGCAGCGGCTTCATGACGCCTCCCCCACCCGGCACTTACCTTGTCCCCGGGCCTCCGGTGCGTCGTCGAGGCCTGGGGACACGCCCCCTGCCCTCCGCCGCTGGAGCAGGCGCGCAGGGTCGTCGGGTCGGCGTTCCGCCTTCGTGCGGAAACGGCCACAGTTACTAGCATGTGTTAAGGTAATTCTGGAGGGGAAATGAAGAGCAGTTGGAAAAGACTTTAAACTGGATTATTCCAGGGGTTCAATTTAGCGTCTTTCCTGGGAAGAATTAATAGCAGTAGATCCTGGGTGAGAAGCTGGTCAAAGCTTGATGTTATAAACGTCACAATTCTATTGTGATTGCACATACTGCCTTTCTTGATTTGAAATATTTAAGAGATTTACAGGAGGATGTGTACTTAGTTGCATGACTACAGCACTGTCTGTAGCCTCAAAGACCAGATTGAAATTGCTCTAGATATTAAGCAGCTGTTTAAATGTGGATGTTTAGAAATTTGGTGGCATAACTAGTGGTTTAAACTTTAAACAGGTTTCTTAAAAAGTCACCATTTGTTGGAATAAGGTTGTTGGATGATTCAGAACAGTCATGGCCAAAGTGTCATGGTGTATATTCAGTTAACAGTATGGTACAATAAGTATGAGGGCTTGTTGCTCCTTCTTTTTTCAAGGTACTTGTTGAAATTTGAAACTGCTACTTCAGTGTATGACCACTTAATGGGATTGCGAGCAGCATACTGCTGCGGTACTAGTGGCTCAACGATAAACACAAATGGCCTCACTGAGACATTTTATTTACAGTGTTTTAAGCATGGCACAGTTCAGAAATGTCATGACTTCTGCACAGAAAGAAATGGTTGGAAGAACAGCAAGTATGATAGAATATAGAGGGGAGAGTTAGGAAAGGCCAGCTGCAGAACCCAGTATCTCTGAAGTAGGGGTGAGACAGGAGTGTTGCTGTTTGTCAGGATAGACAACGCTAGGTTTAGTAGACTATTAGCTTAACTGTTTATAAGCCAACTTGGTATGCTTGGACAATAAATATCTTGGATTGGGAATATGGATTCTGAAGCTGTGGTGCCACTTAGAGTCCAGAATGGAGAGAAATAGGAAGCAAGTAACACAATCTTTGGAGATATTTGTGGATAATAAGAATGAAGTCACTAGAAAGTTGTCAGAATGGGAACGAGTGCAGTGAGAGATTCCCGCCCATATCCTATTAGAAGATCTTCATGAAACAATTTTAAAGCTTTGCCTGTGCACAACTCTGCAGGAGCAGAGTTCTCCAGAATTTATCTATTAAAGATGATTAACAACTTTTAATTCTAATAATACAGATGAGTAAGGAGACTGAGTTTGGTTCTTTGAATGAATAACCAGCAAACCAGAAAGAACATCTGCAGAAACTTTCACCTTTATTTAAAATCAAATACTCAGTAAAAAGAATACGACAGAAAAATACATTCATGAAAAAGTTAACTCTATTGTTACTGTGAGGATAAATGCTAAAATTATAAAAGTTCGTAGCATTTCTTTATCGTATTATATCAAATAATAGTTTTAAAAACAAATTAGGTTTCATTTTGGTCTCACTGCTTTTAGGGATTATCAAAAAGCCAAAGTTACATCCCCTGGTCATCTGAAACTTCCTTCCAGAGAAATCTAATTTGCTTGTCACTGAACTGCATATTTATAGAAAAATATCAATCATCTTTCTCTAAATCTGTTATATCATAATCATATGGTTATTTAGATAACTGATTGGCTTATTTGCACATGTTGATTTCATCATATTTCGTTGTGAACCAGTCATCATGTACATGAAATACATTTGCTATAGCAAGGTGAGAAAGCCAATCTAAACTCTTAACCTTTATTAAAATCAGTTAATGGAACTTTTCTGCAACTGTTCCAGTTAACTGTCCAAGATGAAAGCAACTTTAATCAAACAGTTTTCATTGACAGTTGAAAAGTTCTTGAACTTGCAAACTCAGCAAGAAAAGAATAGTGATATAGCTACAGCTATAGGATTATATTCAGGAGCCTTGGGAATATGATATACCAAACTGTGTTGAAGACACAAGAAGAATGAATGCTAACTAATCCATGTAAAAAAATGTTTGTTGGTAAAAGTTGTGTCTGTTCATTATTCAATATGTTCAGGATAGCATTCTCCAGGAGTAGACGAGGAAACCAAGTAAGGCTTTGAGGGGAGAGGGGTGTCATTGTGGCTCCATGCTTTTGAAATAACTGAAAGTAGTTTGCGGCAGCTCTAGTTCCCAGTTTTGTGCACAAGAGAGCACCCTAAGGAGGCAGTTGGAAATGTTCTGGAGCCCTCTAGGGCAGTGGAAACAAAAAAAAATATCCAGTAACTTAAATGGGCAGTCTGCTTCTGATGGCATCCATGAGATCTCCCATTTCATCCTTGCAAAACTCTTAAGATATGTTAGGATACAAAATAGTGAGAAACTGCTTGCAACAATTCAATTGAATTTGTTCTGTAAATCCATGAGACCAGCTTGTGTGACTACAGTTGCTAACAGGCCTGGAGAAAAATGTCCTACATTTTAAATAGAGGTTTGATGTGCAGAAATAGGAAACTGGAACTGTTCATAGCGTGGAAGTAAATAACATTACAAAATAACATCCAACTAAGCTGACTGTTGTGGGTTTTCGGGGCAGTGTGGCCATAGTTTCTACACATCCTAAAAAACCTACAACAGCCAGTTGATTCCTTGAAAGCCTTTGAAAATACATTCAATTAAGCCTTTATTAAAGGGGTTAGTTTTGCAGCATGTTAATTACCCATTAGGTGGTTGTTTGGGTGAGGGAGTCTTTACAGTAGTATTTTGCAGCCTATTTAGGGAGAAATCACTACCTGGTCTGTGGGTGGCCACATTTACAGCCTCCCTGATGGGCATTTGACCAGGAGTATATTGTGAGCATGTTAGAAATTGGAGGGAGATGGATAGAAGAGGGAAAAAATCCTTAAACTTTTCCTTGGCCTCAGTTTCCCCAGTTGATTCAACATTCTAAGGAGCGTGAGTAAACCAACTTCCTGTCACTCTCTTTTCTTCCACATTCAAATGCCCGCACAAGTCTGTGCCTCTGAGAGGAACAATCAGTATAACCCTTCCCAAGCTGTACCCCCCACCCCTTTTCATACAGTAATATTTTTATGTATGGGAATTCTACTGATTATTGGAACCCTCAGCTTTACTGCTGGACCAAATGATAGACTTCAGAGATTAAAGTGCCGTAGACACTTTCACTTCTTCAGATGCAATATAGCGAGTCCTTGCTAGACATATATTAATAAGACATTATAGGGAAGAGCAAACTAGGGCAAAGAGCCATGAAATACAGGAAGCACAGAATGAAATGTAACTGTGTAAAATTGAAGAAAAATACAAAATAAACTGGCAACTTCTTTAGTGTTGCTAACATGAGAAATGGCTATGGAATGTAGCAAAATGGTTACTGCCTATAATGACCAATTCTGTGCTATATATAACATCTCAGCCTCATCCATTTGTTAGTCTTCCAGTACAATACAATTGTGTATTATACCTTTTTGCACTCTACAAAGGGTAAGCAAGTCAGCCCCTACCTAAAAGAACAAACGGTCACATATTTAATGCTAAAAATAGCAATATTCAGAAATGTGAGGGGAAACTTTTCATCCTAAGGCATACTGTTCCTGATACAAGTCATCACTTTTCAGCAAGAACAGCACGAACAAAATCCCCACATACTTCCAAGGGAGACTCCAGCATGACCCAATCTTATCCTGTGATTGGAATTTGGGATCCCTTAGTTGTTTTAGGTGACAACCATCTTAGTAAATCTTAAGACTTTATTTCTGGCCTTGACCAATTTAGGAAAAGTAGACTAGCATCCAATTATGGCTCTTGTGAATGGTCTGTGAACTGCTTCTGAATTTTACATAGTTAAATCTTACCGTGTCCTGTTTGTATTTCATGATCCTTCTGGGCTATTTTCCATAAACCCAAATGTAAATGTCTGCCTAGTGAGAATCCACTGCAGAGCATATGAAGAAGCAGGTTCTAGTCCACAAGTGCTTATACTGGTATCAAATTATAATGGTTCATGAGGCTTCTATTTATTTTCTGCTGCAGTAAACTGCTGCTGTTCTGTATTGACTAGCTACAATTGCAGTGCTATTTCTGTATTAAGGGACTTTGAACAAGAAATCTTTATCGTGAATATAATTAAAATGGTAAAACTATTTATTCTCAATTCTGTGGTCAGTAGCTTTGTTACAGAGGTAATACACTTAATATCCTTTTCAAAACCAAATAGCATCACTTCTGTATTTTTATTTTGTGCTGCTGCAAGTGTCAGATCCATGTACGGTTTGAGTCAGTGTTAAATTACCTCTTCACTGAAGCAATTAATTTGAGAATTCAGGATGACTGTAATATTAATTTGGCAGCTTTAATGACAAAGTCTTACCTTTCTCCCTGCACCCCAGCAACTCAGTAGGTGTAAACAAGCACGCTTCTTCAACAGCCACATATTATGAAGAAAATACCATCACAAACTAGAAAGAAATGTGAGTTGCATGTTGCTGATTTACAAGCTAAGGTGTATAGCAGATTTCAATCTGAAATGCTTTTCCAGCCTGGTACATTCCTCTTCTAAGGAATTATGAACTGTGTATTTCAGCATCTGATGCAGTAGTATGCCTTTTTATGCCTATGCATGGACTGCCTAGATTTGATCCTTGCCATCTGCACATTTTTACTTGTAATTCTTATTACAATGAACCTTATGCTGTTAAATCAGCTGAAGAAAACTTTTCTATATTAATCCACTAGCAAAAATGTTCAGATTTAAATTTTCATACAATATTTATGAAGCTTTGATCTCAGTCCAGAATTACCTGTCCTATAAACATCAATGAAAAATGTATCAAGTTCCCTTCCTACCTGTTTTTAAACCTCTAGATAGCTACACCTAAGATATTTGATCTTGACATCGGCTATTTTCAGGAGGATTACAAAAGCATACTATCAGATTATTCTGAATTTATCAGTAGATTGTAGGTTGAAATTAATTTAAACATGTCACCTTTTTGGAACTTACATGGCAATCCTATGTACACTTATCTGAGAGTAAGTCACACTGAAAACATTGGATATTGCTTCTGAATAGACATCCATAGGACTGGGCTGATCCTCCTTTTGTGTTACAATACACTGCTAGCACTAAAGCCAATTTTAAATTTAAATAAAATAGACTCTAGACAAGGAGGGAGGATGGGAGACCTTCTCCCCCACCCTCTTCCCCCCAGGAAGATGGGAGACCTTCTCCCCCACCCTCTTCCCCCCAAGCTGGACTTACTCGAGGGTGGTGCTTGTCAACCTTGTCAGATAGGTCCAGCTGTTTGTTTGGGGTGGGAGGAGGGTGTAATGGGGAGGCTTGGGGTGGGCTTGGCAGGGCAGCAGGTGGTAAATTGCTGCTTCTGTGCTGGCCCGGGTTGCTTTTGGGGGCAGGGGAAGATAAAATGGGGAGGCTGGTGGTGGGCTTAGCAGGGCATCAAGTGGCAAACCACTGCTGCTCCAGTGTGACAATTTGTTGTTTGGGGCGGGAGGAGGCTCCTGGGTTGGGGGACAGTGGGTGGGGATAGGATGGAATGTTGCCCACCATTGGGCATGCAGAACTCACTTTGTGAGTCCTGCATGTCCACTGGCTGGGGGTTTGCCTTCGGACATTCCATTTCTTGGCAATTCTATATAAGGATACTTTACAAATGGATTTGGTAATGCCAAAAATTGCAATTACTGGGCTTATTGTTTTCTCGGAATCATGCTTAGCACCTACTGAGTAGAATAGCTTCTTTGTTAACTGCTCAACAGAGCTGCCATGCACAAATGTAGGTCTGACAAGAACTAAACAATGCCTGTGTCTATTTAAAAATGTGTTGTTGGCTTAATGCAAGATACCTAGTTCTATGTTATGAATATATAATTATGCCTTCATTTCCAATCAGGACTTCTGAGTACTTGTCATAGCAACTTACTGAGCTTTGATCTCAGCAGTAGTTTGAAGTAGGGAGCCTGTTTGTGTGGTACTGCTGTATTTGTGGACTCATTGTGACTGATAACTCATTCTGACTTCAGGCGGTGAACCAGATGATGAGTGGTGGCTTAAAATAACCATTGAAGCTGTGTATGATTTCCTGGCTGTACTGGCTGTCAGACCAGGCAATAAGAACAACTGTCTGGATTTTTCCTCTTGCCTGCCTTGTTCCTCTCTAGCAGGTTTTTCCAAACTATCCATTGCTGGTCCATAGCAGTTAATACCAATGTGTAAATATGCGTAGCACAAGCTGATGTTCATGAAGGATGGATGTACAGGAATAAACCACGTATCTTAAATTCTGTATATTCTGGGTTCTTTCCCTGCTATGAACAGCCAGGCTTTTCTTGTGGACCCTTTTGATCTTTCTTCACAATTATTTCACCAGATACCCTGAGTTTGAGAAATTTTATAAATATGAACTTGCCAAGAAGGGCATAATTTTCTTTAGTAGTCAAGCACTAATAATTCCCGTTTAGCATATCAGCCTGTTAACCATTTACATTGTGTAATAGACACTCATTTCTTTTAGTGACTGTATTTTAGAGAGCTATATTGGAGATCTGTGTCAGCAGCAACCACCTCTCTCTCCGATCCTGGGTGACCTTCTAGTTAAGCCCTGTGTATATTTCTTGGAACTTAATAGGCTTACTTCTGAGAAAATCTGTCTAGGACCCAGTTGTATATTTCTTCCTTTCTAGTGCTCGCATTTGAATATCTGAAATCACATGTAAGGTTCTATTGATAGAATATTTTCTACAGAGGAGCTGCTGTAGCATAAATAAGAGATACTGGAAGGCTGCTTGCTGTATTAAGGATTAGCAAATTTGATGGCCTCTGGTGTACATGATTTGCCAGTGAAGATTTTTTATATATACAGAGGGGAAATAAAACTTATGAACACTTGATCCAACGAATATGTGACCGAGCTTTGGTCTCACTGCCTGTCTTCTTGTTGTGACAGAGTACTGGCATTTACTCTGAGTAACTCTACTGTTCCTCCTCCCTGCAGTTGAGAATTCCAGCCAGGCTTTTAGAAAGATTTGTGTGTACTTGTCACCCTGGAGTCAGCTGTTCATGGTGGACCAACCTCTTCCTCCTTCTGGTGTTTGGTAGTGGCAAAAATAATGTTGTTCTTTCTGGATTTATTCTTCTCTAGCTTTTAAGTGAAAAAAAATCTCCTAACAAAAGCTTTATGTGCTTATTTGAAAGCTTGAGTGTTCGTCACTGCTGGAACTTCCTGAGGTTTGATCTCCCATCCTACTCTGTGTCTTTTCCATTTTGTCAGGGGAAATTCCCCGTCTATGGAGGCTGCTTCCATCTCTTTCAAGTGTAGGTGTATGGACAGTTCAGATATATTTTTCCTATCCTTCCATCTACCAATGTGGGGGTCGATGATAAATTCTGGAGAGTCCCCATTAATAGGTAGACCAACACTTTAAAATGTGTGTATGCACCACAAATTCTGTGCCCAGAAAAGCTGATCTCTGTAAGTTTCATGAAATTTGTAAATTATATGACATACATAATTACTGCAGGCAAGTTCTTCAGTGATTTGTTTTTGCTAGTGATCTGAAAAGTTAGGGAGCTAGAAAGATATGAAGCCCCTTCCTGAACTGTTGGGAGTCTGTTTTGGCCACCCCCCTCCCTTCTGAGGATTCAGCATTCATTGCCCCTCACAATTCTTTCCTTGCTTAAAAAAATTAGAAACTGGGACACATAGGAAACCGAATTCTGCATCTTACAGCTGTATAAAATCAGTGTCTACATCACTTTGCTGTTAATTCAGAAATTAGTTTTGCCTCTGATTTGGAGGTGAAGATATTCAAACCCTCCTTGTACTATGCTTTGTGACAGGATTCTCTCCTCAAAACAAACTTTTCTGTAAAGCCTTTTGCACAACCACGTATTCCCATCCAGTACAAAAATTAATCCTAAGCATGTGCTACTGAAATGTCTACATGTCCATATTCTTCCCATGTATCCCCAGCAGCAAGCTTGTTCTCTCCAGAGAATAGGACAAGGGGTAAGGGAGTCAAGAAACAGGAAAAGAGATTCCACCAAGACGGTAAGAAGAACTTCTTGATAGTAAGGGCAATTCAACAGTGGAATACGCTGCCTCAGAGTGTGGTGTAGTCGCCTCCTTTGGAGGTTTTTAAACAGAAGCTGGATGGCCATTTGTCAGGAGTGCTTTGATTGTGTTTTCCTGCATGAACTTGATGACTCTTGTGGTCTCTTCCAAATTTATGATTCTTCTATTCCTCCCTACTTCTGTTTCCTTAATGACAAGTTCCTCAGGGCAGGGATGTGACTTCTTGTAGTTTGTAGAGTGTCACTCTGACACTGCTATGTAAATAATAAACTGTAATAATACTTGAGTGAATAGCAACTGACACAGGAAATAGCTGTAACTTCTGGTTAATTTTTAGCTCATAGATTATGAATTTGAAAGATCAAGCTATATCCATAGTCTTGTGTCTAGTTTTTTCATAATGTAATGAAACAAACACATTTCTTCTAATCTGGTACATCTAAACACTGACAATTAGTAACAGTTTCCCAAGGTGTGTGTGTGGGGAGGTGTGATACTTCCTAAATTTCCTTGAGTATTTCTGTGGATAGTAATATAGCAACTGTAGAATTCTAATTTTATTATCATTTCTAGACAGCAGAGATGAGAATGGCAAGACCCAGAGAGCTGATGGTCTTATTGTTAAGAAAATCAAGAAGAAGAAGAAAAAGAAACACAGAGAAGACATGAGGGGGAGACATCTGAAAATGTACAACAAAGAAGTACAGACTGTGTGTGCTGGTCTTACCCGAATCAATAAAGAGATTTTGACTCCAAGGGTGACTGATAACTTGGAAGAGAATAAGGAATCCTTTAGGTATCTAAAAGATGAACAGCTGTGTCAGTTGAATTTGGGCATGGAAGAATACAGAATACCCCAGGGAGTGCAGTCTCCATTTACTACCCACCAGGAGCATTCTGTTCGCAGCAACTTCCTAAAAACAGGCACTAAATTTAGTAACTTTATTCATGAAGAACAACAATCAAATGGTGGAGCTCTGGTCCTTCATGCTTACATGGATGAACTCTCATTTTTGTCTCCAGTGGAGATGGAGAGGTTTGCAGAAGAGTTTCTTGCTTTGACATTCAGTGAAAATGAGAAAAATGCAGCCTACTATGCTCTAGCTATAGTCCATGGGGCAGCTGCCTACTTGCCAGACTTCTTGGATTACTTTGCTTACAACTTTCCTAACACTCCAGTAAAAATGGAAATCCTTGGCAAGAAAGATATTGAAACAACAACAATCTCAAACTTTCACACTCAGGTAAGACAAGCTTTCTTAAATATGGAAAGGTAACATGGAAAAGGCAACTAAATCCTGGCATTATGGATGAAGGCTCAGCCAAAGTCCAGACTTCATGTCAATCAGTGACACTAATTACCTAAAATTGGCTATTGCACAGCTTGCTAGATTCTATGGCTAAATCTTGGATACCACCCTAACTACTTTTGTTTCACATAACCAGCACTCCTCCACCTCCTTCCCTGATCTTAACCAATGCTGGAACATGAAATGACACTGCTAGGCAGTCCTTCAGTGATGCCTCTTTCCTCCTAGTTTTAATGCTTTTCTACAAATCCTATCCCCACCCCCCACCTCGGTCTACAGAAATGTCTGCCTGAGGAGGGATCTCACCGGGGCATAGTGCCATTGAGTCTACCCTTCAAAGCAGCCATTTTCTCCACGGGAGTTATCTCTGTTGCCTGAGAACAGCTTCAATTCCAGATCTCCAGGCAGCGCTAAATTGTGAGGAGATAGTGAGCACGGGAAGATTCGCTGTAGAGAAAAGGCTGGAAAGAGTGAATGGAAAAGGGCTGGGGGGAGGGAGAGAAAGTAGAAAAGGCAGGAAAGAGTAGAAAATAGTGTGGGAGGAAGTAGGGACATTGTGTGTGTGGGACAGGATTTATTCTTGTGGATGTCTCTGCAGTCCCCAGCTTATAATAAAGTATTTAACTTGGCTGGCTAATGCCCAAGGTTTTTAGATTTTGTGTTGGGATTCAAAGGCTTTCCTTTGGGGGGGGGGGGGGAATTCAAATCTGGGTATCACATCAGGTAGTCTGGCATTCTAACCACTGCACCAAACATTAATATCTTGTTTTTATGAAGTAAAGAATCTGAGTGTTTTTAGCACTTGCAAGATTTTGCTTGTTCACTTACAGATCAGGTTAAATCTGTGATCAAATTGAGTGATATAATGCTGGAGCTAGTAGTGAACTTTCTATACTCTGTTCCACATAAAGATGTTAGTTTGGTAAGTTGAGGTGCGGCAGTTGAAAAAATTGTATGCTTCCACATTAGAATATATGAGAATTATATGAACAATATGAGAATTATCAATCATTTTTATGCACTGCCTTTGTCAAAACCATTATTTAGTTTATTGTTGAACATGGCATTTTGACACAAAAGCATTTACACCAAAATGTATTTTTACTTTCAAATGAATGGGAGGAGCAGGGCTAGGTAAGCACCAGGATCCACAACAAAGTCCAACATGCTTTGTTCTGTGGTGGAGGAATACAGAAGCTACTAACATATTTATGTGAAACAGAGTATAGGTGGGAAGGTTGATGGAACACGCTCTAAATTTGTGGAGTAGAGATAAGCAATGTAATTGTCCATGCACTTCTTTCTGGGCAGTTGCTGGTCCTTAAAGATAATCAGGGAGATCATTTGTGGGTAGTAAGAAAAAGACAGTCAGCTCAACAACTCATATTTATAGTGCTGCTATGTTGGTCCATTTTAAACTGCTAATTACCTCTGGGCAAACTTGAACAATATTTCTCTCTGTTTCTAGGACCATCCTGTCTTTACATGGCAGGGCCAACAATCCCGCAGGGAGCAAAACTTCTGCTGTGGCTTGGTTTATTTCGCAACTGGCAGACATGGAGCAGGAGGCCACAGCTGTGGCTTGCCCCATAATAATCTTTCAGACTATGGCACTATTTCCTGGAACCACTGTAGCTTTTGGTGATTTTGGTTCCCTTGAGGACAAGTACCATACTAACATTATGACAGCCGTGGTTGCTGTGGCAGATAAATTCAGGAAAGAGCTAATGGGTCTTCCCAGTATTCTTTGTACCCCAACTGCAGAGTTAGATCTTGGTGGATTGGTGTCTGAAATGGAAGATTACAGCATTATATTTGTTATTTGTTTATTTAGGATATTTCCATTCTGCCTTTCCAGAGTCGTGCTCAAGGCTTCTTACAATTAAAATCTACATAATATTAAAAATAAGTCATTTAAAACCAAGCTGTTGGATATAGGCAGCATAAAAACTATCCAGAAAGGAGAAACAGACAGTCCATCAGAAAGCCCCCCCCCCCCCATAAAGCACATGGGTAAAAATGCACATTTTAGGTTGGCATATAAAAAAGCGTAGGTTCCAGTGAGATTTAAAGGGGAAGGTGGTCCAAAGTCTAAGTGCTGCCATAGAAGGTGCTGTCTCTAATTGCCATCCACCTTACCTGCCAGGCACAGAGAGCAGGGCTTAAGAGGCAGCTCTTAACTGGCAGGCTGGATAGGATGGGAGGAGATGGACTTGCTTTTGGTTCTGGACACATTTAGAAGATGGTACAGGATTCCTGCTCTGTTTAAAATACATTTTGTATCAGCTTGTTGTACCATCTGCTCCAAGAATAAAGGTGGAACAGTAAAAATTGTAAAGTACAGATGCATTTCGTATCAGGTTATTCTTTTTCTAGTCTTTTCAGTTATGATAGATGGTCCCTTTAGGTTCCTGCCTAGTTTGCTAGCTTAATATGTTTACCTGGAAGGCTTTTCTCTGGTTGTTATTTGTTTGGTTATTTTCTTCCCTGTTACCAAATATTTGGATTAATATTTTCAGGAATTATCTCTAGTTCAGCTTTGCTCTTTAGATGCTTTGGCATATTCCTTGCACTGGATGAAGATGGCTATTCTACTATACAACTGAGATGTTCATCATGCTTTGAGCATGGCTGTATTCTCCTGGGAGGACACAACTGTCTTTTAGTCAGCCTGTCTATTGGAAACAGCAAACTTAAGTTTGCAAGCAGGCTTTTTTTCTTTAGTTGAGTTGACCATAGACTTCACGATCCCATAACATACTAAGTGAGATATCATAAATGCTATGCTGTAGAACCAAAATGCATTGTGACTTCTTGGTGCCCTCTCAGGTCAGTCGAACTTACTGCTGTGGAACCTACAGAGCTGGTCCGATGAGGCAGATCAGCCTTGTTGGGGCAGTGGATGAAGAAGTTGGAGACTATTTCCCAGAATTTCTTGATATGTTGGAGGAATCTCCATTTCTTAGAGTAAGCATTACTTTTTCCTACATACTAAACCTTATACTTTAATATGAGCGTTAACTATATTATTAGCATTACCAATATCTGTAATACATTCCTAAGCAGTAATTGAATAGCTAGGGAGCAGAATGAACAAAACTGAGTCTGCCTTCTTCTTTGCATGACCAAATAGCAGCTCAGAGTTAGGTCCAAAACACTGGGGACAGGAGTTCATAGTACAGATATGCCCCTTCATACCCCTCAAAGCTGCTCCTTTATGGCAGGGAGACTCTTGGGAACAGAGTGGGATGCAGTACAGAGGGTTGAACTCAAGGGGAATTGGCAGAAATATATCTTTCATTCTGGGGTGGGCTTTTCTTGTTCCAGTGATCCCCCTGCCTCCGCAGGGGGCACTGCAACTATATCATTCTGTTCTACAGGGTCTCCTGACTCGAAGGAGCACTTGTTTAGGAGGCAGAGAAGGTGATATTTCATGAATATAGTTATCAAACTTACTGCATTCTGTTAAGAGAGAACAAACGTTTTTATAGGATTCTTTTGACACTCTGCCAATTTACTGTGGGATTAGTATGTGGGATCAGTATGTTCGTTAGATCCTATGGATTAGCTGATTCAGATTTCTTTTCTGGTATACAGATGACTTTGCCCTGGGGTACTCTTTCTAGCCTCAGACTTCAGTGCCGGTCACAAAGTGATGATGGCCCCATCATGTGGGTAAGGCCAGGAGAACAGATGATTCCAACAGCTGATATGCCAAAGTCCCCATTCAAGCGACGCAGGTAATACTACTTTTATTATTGAAGATGACATTTTACAGTGGGAGGAAAACTGATGATCAGGTCTACATCATTGATCTTTTTCTTCTAGTTCTAATTCTGAAACCATGTCTGTTAGTGTGCATCCCAAAGATGTTTCTAAACACATGTTCTTTTCCTTTTTAAGCTTCCTTCCTTCTTCTTCCCCTCCTTGTGCTTCCTTGTGCCAAGACCAGAAAACTATTTCCGTTGCTTCTGTGTAAAGTGCTGTACATCTTGATACCATGTATAAACAGTGTAATACCTTGTGCCTTGTATATGTTCAGCGTAGTGTTGTGTGTTTATGTTTTCATTGAATTATTCTAGATATACATTATTTTAAATATTTTTAAAGTATGAAATGTTTTAATGTTCACTGCCTTGGGACACCCATTTGAATGGAATGTTTTTAAATAAACAAATTGTCCATTCTTGAGTAGGACAAAATATTTGAAGTTGTCTGTCTTGATTTGTAATCTCTAAATTGCTATTTTGCTTTGGGAAACTGTCCTTAAAAGTGATGGAGAAGGGAGACCCTTGAATATTTTGCTGAAGTGTTTAAGAAAGATTTTTATTAATTCAGGGTTGTGAGTCCATAGAAGTGGGTCTGCTACAATAGTGGGCATGACTATTGTTCAATTTGTGGAGGTTATATAGTTACTGTTTTTAAATCAATGTAGAACTTCTTGCTTGAGTAGATCAGTGCTTTGGATGGGATGTACTATTTCACCAATGTATCAGTACAATTTATGACTGACACTGGAGTATCCTTCTTGTTGGTCATCTTTGGGATTATGATCAGGTGCAATAATTTATCCCCTGGAATTTTAGAAGGCCAGAAGTGGAGAGAAGAGAGAAAGCTGGCTTTGGCAAACAGCTGTTTAATTAAACCTAATCCCTTTAAATATTAAAAGGCTATTTTCTGTGACAAGCTTCTGAAGACCAGGATGATTCCTATAGAAAATAAAAGCCCTTTCAAATTTAAAGGACCCAGTGAGGCTGACCAGACAACTGTTTGTGGGGGTCAGCTTCCTCTTGATCCTACTCTCCCTCCCCACTCTTGCTGACTGGGAGAGGGGCTCCCCAAATGGTTGTGGTTTTTTTAAAGGTCATGATTTTGGGTGCTAAAATTTCTGGACCAGAAAACTATTCCTCAAAATAATTACAAAAGTAAAATACCTCCCCCAAACTTTAGCATATTGAAATAATACATTTAAAAACCCTAAAACAAAATTAAAACATTTTTAAGGTGCTTCCATCTATTTGGTTTCAGACCAAATTGTCAGTTTCTACCAATTCTCCTCTTTGTTTGCAGACCCTCCTTATGTAATTCCACAGATTCCCCTGTCACTCAGAAGCAGTATTTCGTGGAGATCAGTGGGAGGCAGGAAAACTCCATTCTGCTGATGAAAATTTTAGTCTGGATGTAACCCATCATCCTGTGTGTAGATAAAATAAAACAATAATTGAATATCAAAAGTTAGGAATGCACTATAATTGTAAGGCTGCCAGTTGTGCAAACCCCCCTCTCCCAATTCTAATAGTCTTCACCCTCTCTTCATTTCATTTCACAGATCAATGAATGAAATAAAAAATCTCCAGTATCTACCTCGGACCAGTGAACCCCGTGAAGTTCTTTTTGAAGACAGAACAAGAGCACATGCTGATCATGTTGGGCAGGGGTTTGACTGGCAGAGTACAGCTGCTGTAGGAGTGCTGAAAGCTGTACAGTTTGGTGAATGGTAAGTACAGTGGTGATCTGCTATGAAGGTAGAATCCAGGCAGACTTCTTTCAAATAATAATAGCAGGCACACCTGAAAAACATTTAAAATCTTGCATGTTCATGAAAATCATCAAGAATACAAATCCAGGTTTCTGCAAACTCTTGAGGTTGTTGCCTGAGGATTTTTCTTTCAACTGTAATTGCAGGGAGGAATGCTCATTGGATTTTCTTTTGCACACTCTTGGGAAAATTACTTGGCACGTTTCACTTGCATATTCCAAAGGCAAGCTAATACTTCTTTTTGGTCTGTGTGGACCACATAGACAAATTAGACTTGACTTGGAAGCTTCTAGAGCTAAGCTTTCAGGCCTAAGTGCACTTGTGCAAGTCTGAGGGTGAGGATTTGTAAAATGTTCTCACTTCTTTTTGACTTATGCAGCATCAACTGGGAACATCTTTGAATTCTCTTTTTTTGAACTTTTTTACTTTAAAGAAAATTCTTCCATTTTGCAGTTTCCTTGTGGGGAATTTTTTTTATCACTCTACCTGATCAGTGTGTGGTAGGCTGGTACAAGCAAGCACCTGTGAAGCCTTTATGAGAGCCACAGTGCTGGGTGTATTGTTTGGAAGAGGTGTTCCTCTTCACTAAACATTCACTAAACATTTCATATCTTTGTTCCTCTAGGAGTGACCAGCCACGTATAACCAAAGATGTAGTTTGTTTTCATGCGGAGGATTTCACTGATGTAGTTCAAAGACTTCAGCTGGATCTACATGAACCTCCAGTGTCTCAGGTATTAAACATTTTCTGATTGAAGCTTTTTCTATGCAAGTTTTTCCAAAGCAAAAGAGGATTTGATTTCTCCCCATCCAATTAAACAAGGCCCCCAAAACATGGAAACCCACAACAACCAGTTAATAAATACTGTTTCTGACCGAAACAAATCACTAGCTTGGATGCCATGAATCGTGAATGGAAGACACCTCACAGACATGTGTGTCTCTTCTGGGATCTCTGAAAAGTTGATGGTGGAAGTTGCGGGAGTTTAATGAACAAAGCACCATGAGTCAAGGGGAGCCATCATGAAGACTCTTTTTATACTACCTCTTATGCCAATGGGGTATTTCCTGCCAGTTGAATCTGTGGGGAATAATTAGGACTAATAAAAGGAAACACTTCTTCACACAACTTTTGATTGGTGTTTGGAATATGCTGCCACAGCAGGTGGTGATGGCCACTAACCTGGATAGCTTTAAAAAGGGCTTGGACAGATTTATGGAGGAGAAGTCGACCTATGGCTACCAATCTTGATCCTCCTTGATCTGAGATTGCAAATGGCTTAGCAGACCAGGTGCTCAGGAGCAGCAGCAGCAGAAGGCCATTGCTTTCACATCCTGCATGTGGGCTCCCAAAGGCACCTGGTGGGCCACTGGACTAGATGGTCTCCTCTGATCCAGCAGGCTTGTTCTTATGTTCTTATGCTCTTATGTGTTGGTGGGAGATGATGAGGATCATTCTGCCACGTTATTATAGGAGATTTCTCTCCAGGGGATTGTGCCTGCAAAGCTCCCCTGTCTCTGAGGATCAGCTGTTGGGATTGTGGGGAAAAGGGAAGAGGGAAAGATCTGCAACCTCATTCTTAGTTTGTACGATCCAAGCCACTATGCACCTTCACTGTTGACTTCACTGTTTAAGTGATTTTTTGTTGTATTAGTGTACCAGCAGCTCCATCTCAAGACTGTTAGTATTAGTGATACTTTAAGACAAGTTATTTTTAAGGAGTCCATTCTTCAAGTGAATCAGATGGCTTTAAAGAATTATTAATAAAGCTAAAATAGATCTGCTAGGCAGAATTTAAGCACTTTGCAGTATAAATGAATGTTTAGTATGGACCATGCACGTGGCTTACCTTCAACCTATTTTCTCCTTCTAGTGTGTTCAGTGGGTGGATGAAGCCAAGCTAAACCAAATGAGACGAGAAGGCATTCGCTATGCTAGAATCCAGCTATGTGATAATGACATCTACTTCATCCCTAGAAATGTCATTCATCAGTTCAAGACAGTCTCTGCTGTGTGTAGCTTAGCCTGGCATATAAGACTCAAACAGTATCATCCGGCAGGGGAGAATTCTCAAAGTACAGAAAGCATTTCAAATATGGACAGTAGCATCTGTGAAAAGATGGAATCAGATATTGAAGACCAATGTGTGATTGTGAAAAGAGAGTCTGAAGAAGTAGGAACAGAAGTACAGATTACAACGGTGGCACCACCTTCCTTGTTTTCATCTCTGTCGTGACTTGTCTTACAAGATGAGCTAGCTCAGTCCCTTCCAGTTTTTAAAGTAGAATTAGATCAGCAACACAATCCACAATATGATCATACAGGCTTTCTTGTGTGATATGTACATAATCATATACATTTTTAAACAGCTTTTTAAAATTTTGATGTGAAGTTATAGTTTTATAACTGGGTTATGTTTTATTGGAGATATCTTGCCTATAATTCTATAAAGAGAGGTGACATTCCAAAATGTCAAGCGTATCTTTTTTACACAGATTATGCAAAGTTAGAATTGTATTTTAGTCCCTTAGTACAGCATGTAGTAGTAAACTACAGATTTTTTTCAAGGGAATGAGGTAATAAGTTGTCATCTCTATTTTTCCTTCAGGAACTTCAAGTATTTAGTAAATCTGATACCCTTACATCTGTCCTATCTTTGGCTTTCAGCATAAAAGAGATGGTTTCTGTGGAAGATTCACAAAGTGACTCTCCCATCTGACTAATGGCTTGAATGAAAGAGAAAGCAAAGCACTTTTAATGATCAATGACATTTGTGTGTGTGAGAGAGAGAGTTTTGAAAGCCTGGAGGAAGCTCAAGTTACCAGCAGTGTAGTTTAATTGCTTATCAACACATTAACAAAGAAGCTGATATATGAGATTAGTTGCAGAGTGTGTGTGATCTTCTTGAACAGTAATAACTGACACTTCCCATACCTCTGCTTTTAATGTTTGTGGGAACAGTGTGTTTTAATAACTTCCTTGATGGCCAATTGTTAACACTAGTGTCTAATGAAAGTAACTGTTGTCAGTTTCTCCGAGGAAACTGTTCTGTTTGAGCACTTTAAGGCTTTACAATATTCTAACCAATTTGGTGGCTTGTTTAATTCACAGCAAGCATCTGAGATGGAAACCATCCTCTCCTTTGCATTGATGCACTTAATCCAGTAGAGTAGACTTAATGATATATATTGGTTGCCTTTATTCTCAAATTCTATAGTGTTGTTTCACAATAAACTATCACACACAGATTGCTATTTCCACCTGTGACTCTTGGATACACAGTGCTACTGCTGTGTTAAAAGACTATATGGCAGTATGTCAAGTGTCATTAGCTAACATTGTTTAACAGTCATACACTCTCCCCTAATATTAACTATAGTTCGCTTTTCACTTAGAGTACTCAATTACATTTATTTGTGGTAATAGAAGAAAGAAACCCTTCACATATAGGAATGGGAACTTTATGAAGGTGTAATCAAAGTTGTTTCTAAGCAGTTTGGTTCTCATTCTTACTTGGGTGAGGCAAGGAGAGAAACAAGGTGCACTATACTAACCAGACGTAAAGAAAGCAGCTGTGTTTTTAAATGCATCTTTGATATCCGTCTTTTTGGAAAAAAAACCTTGCATATAAATGTTTATAATAGCAATTACTTTGTGCAATATTGTTTTGTGTAGATTTATATGGCTGTTAGCACTTCAGTATAGCAGGCACAGTTTTAAACCAGTAGCAAAATAATCAGAAAACATTGCAGTGATTAGATAGAACCTGTATTATTACTCCTAATGTATACACACACATATGTATAGAATGTCTCGGTGCAAACCTGAAGACAAATAACAAATATGAAAAAAATCAGACTAACTTTTTAGATTGGAATGGGGGTGAATTGTGTGTAAATAAGATGTTAGGAGTAAATCTTACTATGTAAAATAATATGTTTTTATGCAGGAGTGTAATTTCAAATCTTAATTTCTAGATTGACCAATACTGGTTCAGGAAATAATCCCTGCATACTCTGGCTTTTTCCACTTTTTTACTCTTGTCAGAAGAATTTTCATAAACTTTTATGAGACTGTGCAAAGTATAATTCTTTGCTGGCAATATGAGTTTCAGTGCATCATTTCTACATATGATGACATCTTTGTTATGCCATCTTCATTTCATCATATGTTTCTTCCATTCATTTTACTAGTCTTCCAAGCCTCTGTTTGTCTTCACCCATTGTGACCATGTCATAAAAGAAGGCTTAAGCCATTTCTTGGACATTTCAGCTACCATAGATAACTGTCACCTGTAAGCCAGCACTGTGTATAACCACTCAGGAACTGGTACAATCTGAAAAGATCTTACAGATGAAAGGAAAGTCATTCATTATTTGTGTTTCCCTGTTTCACCTTGCACAAATTTAAACCAACAAATACAAAAAATAACTAAATGTTCTGCACCCCTATTCCTTGGTTATCCTTGAAAAGATGACATGCAACTACTGTTTCTCGAATAGTTCTAAGTTAAGTTACAACAGCTAACTTTTGTATATTAATGCATAAAATAGAAAAACAGCAGTATAGCCTACTAAAGCAGTAGGAAGTAATCACAGAAGTTATTTTTTAAAGCTTCTAAGGTGTCACTTGTGCCAGTTTGATACTGTGTTGCATTTAATGCAATATTCTCTTTGAATAATCATATTTCAGATATTTACAGACACTTCAAAATCTCTCTCCTGTTTACTTATCCTAATTTCACATTTTTATATAAAATGCTTGAGACACTTAAAATGGTATATAAAAACAAATTGCTATTACTTATAAATTCCAGTAAGCTCCAGTCATGCACTTGAAGCACTTCTGTATGCACACTGGAACTGTGTAGACTTCCACTTTCAGCTACAGTTCTTTGTAGTATGTCAGATTGTACTTCAGGATCCCTTGACATTCAGTAATTTGGGTGGACAGTGAGTAGCTTTAGTGGGAAAGGAAATTTACAGTACAATCCTGGGAAGAGTTACTCCAATCTAATCCTATTCATTTCAGTGGGTTTAGACTGGAATAAATGCATAGGATTGTGCTGTAAAAGGCTTTGATGCATGCATGGATCTTTGCTCTCAAGCCTCTTCTTAAAAATATGAAGAAGGACAGCTTAAGTCTAATGAATTGTATAATGGAAGTAAGAGGATCCTTTTTTGCCATGGACGATGAACTAAAAAATTAAAGTGAAAAATAGTAATAAGAGAACCTGACTTAGGATGGGAGGTGGATGAGATGTAAAGAATGACAAATGAGTGGATTTAAATGCCAGGGATCATTTGGGAAGAATAACATTTTAGACCTAAAAATACTTTAAGTATAATTTCTCAGGAAAATATTGAGGTAACAATTGGTATTAATTAGAAGATTTTGGAAATCTATCTTTCCAGTGTCACTTATATTTTAATGCCTAGATGTGTTTCTCATCGAGTTAGCTTCAGTAAATAGGAAATCTAACTTTATAAATCCTAGAGTCTATACACATGATGTAATTATAAGTTCAAAGGCTGAATGATTGTTGTAATAAAATAAATCTAGGTATTTTGTTCTGTTAGAAAGTCTTTCTCATCAAATTTCCATACGTGTCAAATATTTCAGTTAACAGTTCAGTATATCCCCGTCATCTATGAACTCAGTTGCTAAATACTAGAAGTTCCAGAAACCCGCTCTTGTCTACAAAGCCTGATTGGCTCCAAGTTCAAAAATGGGGATCCTCTTCTATTTAACTGAATATGATATCCCTTTTTATCAAAGTCCAAAGAAAAGTGGTATTTTGTGTTCATTGGCTGTATTGGTCTGCTCATCTATTTAACAAATCGGCAAAAGTAACATTAAGATATGTGAGTGAACTAAGTATTTCACATTCTTCCCCCCAAATATTTCTGAACATTAAATCTATTTTGTAGATAACAAATGTTCTCTTCCATGAAGATGGAATGTGTGGAGGACTCATGCAATATTAAGAGATACATACATTTATCATAAAGTTTTGGCATACAATAGAAGGGTTATTGTTCTGTTAGCAGTTTCCTAAATGTAAGGGCATAACTGTGTAGCAAGTGTCAGGGATGTTCTTCATTTATTGTCAAAACCCCAGGAAAAAATATGATTTAAACTCACTTTTTTTCATGCTGCCATTCACATGCTTGAATTTATACTGAGTGGTAAATGCTTTCACTTAGGGAACAATCCAGCCAATGTTAAATGCCTTTAAGTCCCATCGATTTCTGTAAGAAATTGAAATTAGTGGGATTTAAATATGCCTAATATAGGTGGGATTGCACCTTATTTTCTTATAAATGCTGAGTATTTATAGCCATATTGGTGTTTTTATTTTTTTGAAGGTTGCTGTGATTGAGGATGGTTGTCCTTCATCTCCTGAAAGCATTGTATTGTAGGTTAATTTAAGTTGGTTCAATTTCCCAATAACATTATGGCCTTCCATTAGTATACATACTAGTTATAGAACCCAACAGCACATGTAGTTGAGAAGGGGCTTCTCTTAATATAGCACTTTCAATTCTGTCTAAGCAAATACTTATACTTTACATGTTGTATAAAATAGATTTGTGTAGTGTTTTGTGATTAAATTCAGTTTTGATTGACTGGCAGCTAAGATATTTTTCTGTGGTTTTAATATATCTAAGGTCTTTGCATATAGAGAATATGTACAATTGCCTGGAAGACTGTTTTTGCTTTGTGTGGCCTTAGTATATTTATTGACATTTAGCAAGTGTTTTAAAGAGGTTTTTATAATAGTGTAAACTGGGAAAATTTTAAGCCTCTCTGTGAATAATCCTCTAACGCAGTGCATTTCTTTTAGTAGCTGATTGTACAAGCGTATCAAACTGTTAAAGCTATTTCTTTGTTTAAAAAAAGTACATGGAATGCATAGATTCCCCTCTGTAAAGTATTTTTTTAATAAACACAAGTCTGATTTGCCCTTAATGAAAACTGTTGTTTGGCAGAAAACCATATATTGGTTGTACTGGGGAGGGTGAAACAGTTCAAATATGGCTCTGATAAAATTTATCATCTTCAACTTAATCTGCCCATTATGCAAGTACTTTTTCAAAAACTGTAGACAGGTTGCTAGCCTTTTCCATACTTTGGACCTTTTTATGATCATCTTCTCACTTCCACTTCCCCAAATACTTTAGGCAGTAGTGTCCTGAATGGACTGTATAAAGAGTTAACATGCAGAATGTTCTGAATCTCCTTTAAGGGATTTGAAGAAGTGGGATTTAATCAATGAGTTGTATGAGTAATGGAAAGGTTCAGCTCTTTATGCATGTTGCCCTTGTTATGCAGATATGGTACGTGAGTAGTATTGTAAAGACAAGGTCTTGCAGCTGTCTTTACATATTATGAAAGATTCAGCATGTCTCTAAGGTGTAGCAGGTCCAGATCTAATAAGCACTTAGATCAAAAGTAACCCCATATTGCTGACGTGTACATCAGATCTTTTCAGAATTATTGCTGTATATCTGGCATACCATCTGTTCTAAAATGTGCAGTGCTTTGCTTTCCAAAAGACCCTGGAAAAAGCAAATATAATTTTTTTGTTAGCACGATTGCCACATCATTAGAAGCTTGATAGTCTGTCTCTCTGGCTGTTTACGCACAGGCGAATAACAGCGCCCTAGGGACGGTGAAAACACTGTCCCTGGGGTGCTGTTCGCACAGGAGGTGCTGCTGCATTGCAGCAGTGCCATCCTGGCTGCCCTCGAGTGGTGCAAAGGTGCCGCTTTCAAACCTCTTTAATTGACGCTGCTTTTCCTGTCCCCTCCACTAACCTTCCCATCCAGCTCTGGAGGCCTGGAGGGACACACCCACACTGCCCTCCGACCCCTGGAGGTTGGAGGGCAGCGTGGGCATGTCCCTCCTGCTCTCCAGAGCAGAGCTGGATGGGAAAGTCAATAGAGGGGCCAAACCGGAGGCAGCTCTGCTCTCCAGTTTGGTGGATCTTCGGGACTGCTCGCACACTACCGTGTGAGCAGTCCCCGAGCCTCCACCAGCATAAATTATGCTGGTGGAAGTGCGTTTCTGCCACCGTGCGGAAACAACTTCTGTGTTAAAGTATTAAAGTAGCAAGAGACCCAAAAACCTGTCAGATTCCCCGTTCAGACAATCAATAACTTGACTGGTTCAAGGCTTTTATTGAAGACATGTCAGGAACATAGAAAGAGTTCTGGCGAAAATCACACCAAACTTGATATTATGAGTGCAAGGTCCCCACCCCCACATGGGAAGCAGACAGTTCACATTGCCCGGCCCAGAGTCTCTTCTCAGCTGCAGAACTCCAAGGCCACAGCCAGAAGTGATAAAACTGCACCTGCAAAAGCAATTCCCGCCCCCGCCACGGCACCATAATGACCCAACCCCAATGATTAAAACAGTGTGGGGAATTGATTATCTCCACTGTCAGTTCCAAAGAACATTGCACAGTTAATGAATGTAAATACCACACTTTGAATCACTCTGTGGAACAGCAGCACAGCTATACACATTTGCTACAGTTGCTGTTCTAACATTATTCCAAACAAACATCTATTTAGTGATAAGTGCAAAAAATCATTTCCCCCCATAGCGGACTACATTGATGCAAGGAAATATAAGCATAGTCTGTAAAGTATCTGTTGAAACGTAATCTTTATTTAGAGCTATTTCACAGTGCCAAAGTTTCTGACTATGAACAGGTTACAAAGACAATACAAATTAGCAGAAGGAAGATGCAGAGAAGACTTAGAGGGATAGCAATTGGAAAAAAATAAAAACTGGATCTACACAGGTCTTCTGGATCCTCTAGTTTTTTTTTTTTAAACCGAACTCTCCCAAATCTGGTATCAAAAACCAAGGCAAGTGACTGAACCATAAAAAACACGAATCCAATACTTTGTGGAACAACAGTGTTCCAGACACATGGACCTAAGGCATGGATCCTCATGAATTCATATATTTACATTGAAACAAAAAACCTACTGTCAAGGAAGACTCCACAGTCCCCTTCTACTTGAATTGCTTATTGATTCAATACACTCATAGAAACTTCTTCTTTTTTGTAGTTTATTACATATAACAGGCAAACTTACAAGTTGCTCTAACGAATTAACAAAAGAAAAAAAACCTCAGGAAAAAAAAACGAACTGGGCTTCCGCTTCAGTTAAACCCTCACTCCTAACTGCCCTTCCTGTGTTCTGAGCCACATCCTCCAACTGACACTTTCAGAATGTTCCTGAACTCTTCACATGCCCCTTTTCAGCTGAAATTTAGGGGCTAAATGTCTCAAAATTTCAGTTAGATCCAATCATATCATACAGGCAATTATATATAATTAACCATTACCCTGACGACTTAGTGCATCAGCAATAATATTGTCCTTACCCTTTACATGTCGAATCTCAAATTCATAATCTTGTAGGGCTAAGGACCATCTCAAAATACGAGCATTGCTGTTTTTCATCTTGCTCAAAAAGGCCAAAGGATTATGGTCAGATCTTACAATAAACTTAGACCCTATTAGGTAAGGATGTAATTTTTTGATTGCCCACAAAATGGCGAGGCATTCCTTCTCGATCGTTGAGTATGCACATTCTCTAGGTAACAGCTTTCTACTAAGGAAAACTATTGGATGCATCAATTGGTCTTACGCCTTTCTGAACTAATGTAGCACCTAAACCTCGTTCCGAAGCATCAGTATACACTTCCAAATGGTTTGTTAAAATCAGGAGCAACTAATACTGGAGCATTTACAACAGCCCTTTTACCCCGTCAAAAGCAGTTTGACATCTATCGCCTCCAAACAACTTTAAATGGAGCTCGCTTTTACATAAGTCTGATAATGGTGTAGCTAGTTCACTTTAGTTGAGGTATGAACTTTCTATAAAACTCCAACTAATCCTAAAAAAGGACTGAATATCCTTTTTTTGTGGTTGGAATAGGCCAATTCTTAATACTGGCAACCTTAGCTTCAAGAGGCTTAATTTGACCGTTGCCGACACAGTGACCAAGGTATATCACCTCCTTCCATCCAAATTGACACTTATCAGGTCTCAAAGTTAACCCAGCTTCCTGAACCTTCTGCAAAACCATTCGTGATATGTTTCAAATGGGTCTCCCAGGAATCAGACATGATGGCTATATCATCCTGATAACCAAAGGCATAATCTAACCCAGTAAGAACCTTATCAATCAACCTCTGGAAGGTTTTGGAAGCTCCGTTTAACCCAAAAGGCATTCTCTTAAATTGAAAATGCCCAAGCCCGCATACAAAGGCTGTTTTCTCAGAGGCTTCTTTAGTTAGTGGAATTTGCCAATACCCCTTTGAACAGTCCAAGGTGCTTATAAACTCAGCACTAGCTAATCTTTTCCACCAATTCCTCCAAACGGGTGTGGGATAAGGATCAAGAGTTGTCATTAGATTAACCTTTCTAAAGTCTACACACAGTCTGAATTCAGGAGGGTCACCCTCAGACACTTGCTTTTTCTTCACTAGTACTATGGGTGCCCCCCATGCACTGTTACTAGGCTCAATAATATCCCACTTCAACATTTGTTTAACCTCCTTCTCCACAACTTCTTTCATACGATTGTTAATAGGGTATGGTGTGGTTTTAATAGGTGCGACACTTCCAGTGTCAATGTGGTGGGAAATCAGGTGAGTCAAACCGGGCTGTTCAGTAAACAACAATTCAAAGTCCTTTAACAAATGTCTAACTTGCTTACATTGACCTTCTGATAAAACCATCTTGAAATTCGAACTTTACTCACATCAGAGCACTCCTCAAAATTCCATTCCACAAACTCATCTATGTTAGTGTCAACTTGTACTGGAAAAGTCATTACAGCTCTCTCACAATACTGTTTCAACCTATTCGCATGCACAGTTCTCTGCCCATCATCTTCTTGAATTACATAATTGTCATTGGGTAAAACCTGTATTATCACATAAGGTCCCTTCCAAGCCACATCCAACTTAACAGGCTTATCCACTGACAGTAATAAAACTTTATTACCCACTGCAAAGCTGCGTGGTCTAGCCTTAACATCAAAGTAGGTCTTTTGCTTTTGCTGAGCCTGCTTCAAATTCTCTGCTGCAGCTGTCCTTACTTCCTGCAGAGTTCTTTGCAGCTCACAGAAATATGCATTTACATCCTTGGGACAAGAGTTGTCAGTAAAGCCTTCCCAATTTGCTCTAGCTAAGCCCAAAGGACCTCTGATATCTCTACCAAACAATAACTGATTTGGACTAAATCCTAGGCTTTCTTGGACTGAATCACGGAGAGCAAACGTCAAATATGGTACCGCTTGATCCCATGAATTTGAATGCTTTAGTACATAAGACTTCAACAATTGTCCGTGAAGTTCTGAATGGCCCCTCTCCACTAAAACCATTTGACTGAGGGTTATACGCCACTACAGGGCTATGCTGAACCTCAGCCAACTCACAGAAAATTTTCATCACCTGTGACATCAAATTAGGGGCTTGATCAGTCATTAGTACTTTCATCACACCATATGTGGACACAAATTCCATTAAGGCCTTAGCTACTGACACAGATGTAATGTTTCTCACACAAAAGGCACAAGGAAATCTGGTTGCATGGTCAACTATAACTACAATATACTGTTTTCCCGAACTACTTTTAGGTAAAAGGACCTAAAATGTCCAAACTGACCCTTGCAAAGGGTTCATCAATTACTGGGTAGGGTCGTGAGCTCACACCTAGTTCTATCAGTAGCGTGCCCAACCCGTTGACATACATCACATGTCTTGCAAAAATCCTTAACTGCTTTAGTCAACCCTGGCCAAACAACTGCCTTTGAATTCTTTCCATAGTCCTTCTTATTCCTAGGTGTCCAGCCAATGGGACACTATGAGCCAGTTCTAAAATTTCTTCCCTGTACTTTCTTGGAATTACTAACTGTAAGGTTACTTTTCCCTTCTCAGAAAAGCCCTGCCTCCATTTTTGGCGATACAATAAGCCAGATTGCCATATAAATCTCTCAGGATTTTCTTTAGATACTTCTCCAGAAGCAACCTCTGCCTTTTCACATAACTCTATTAAAGTAGTACATGATCTTTGTTCAGTTTTAAACTGCTCAGACCTTTCATGACATACATTTTCTTTATCCTCAAAATGGAAAGTTTCAACTTCCATAGCTGGACTAGGAGTGCTTAATGACTCCATCTTTCTTACCCTCCAATTGTGACTTAGTTAACTCAGCTTTTGCTGTCAACTCCACTTCCACCCACTTTTTCTTTTTTGCTTACCTATATTTGACTTAAGTTTTTTTTCAGCTTTAGGAATCCTAGTTGGAAACTTTTCATGTACATCTTCTAATTCCCCCCTTTGAGCCTTCTGTTTCTCTCTTTTCTCAGTGCTTGTTTTAGCCTTTGACCTAGTAACTACTGCGTTCATTTGTCTAGATTGGTACAACACATCTGCTCCAATTATAAAAGGCATATCAGAAACATCATGTACAATGGCATATATGTCCTTTTATAATTCTGGGAGTCTGGATATGAATCAGTACTAAATCTAAGTACATAGGGGGTCCTTCATATGTGGTAACCTGCATCCTCCCCATCAGCTGATGACTTATTTGCTTTTAACAACTTTCTGTTGATAGAACTTATATCTGCTCCCCTGTGTCAACAGAACCTTTCCACCCACAACTTCCCCAAGTAACACTTTCATAGCCCTGAGGATCTCCAACCCACTGTCTCTGTTCCTCAGATATCACACTATTTACATCAACCAGCTGTAACTCTCCCATTCTCACTCTTGGTTCTTGTTCAGTGGATTTAACAAGTTCCTCATCACCAGCATATCTCTTAGTTGTCAGCGCAGAGTTTCTCCAGGGACTTAGCAGAGTTTTTCATCACCACGGTGACCGGCTCTTCTCCTTCTTCACTGGAACAAGCAGAACTACCTGGTGAATCATTACTCTCCTCCCAATCTTCATTTTGCACCAAAACCCGATTATTTCCAACATGTTGCACTCTTGTTTCTCTCTTATTTCTTGCACATTGTGATTTGAAGTGACCCCTTTCTCCACACAAAAGCAGATTATATTCCTTGGTGTATAGATCTCAGCCGGTTTACTGGGCCTTGGAAAGAAGTCCTTTCTCTGAAGCGCACTTTTTTCTCCATCTTTACTCCGAACTCAATATTTCTCGGGTTGGTTTTAAACAATTCTCTCTTCTCTGATACAAAACGTGCTGGTTTTCTTTCCTTCCTTTTTGTGGCGGCCCTCTTGTCTTCGAAAGCAGCCAAGTCAGATAGACTTACTTTCTCTTTAGCTTGAACAAGAGCTGAGATTTCTTCGGGAGTGTGTGAAAAAAATTGCTCTCTTTGCTATCAAGTTGCAAAAAGTCTTCTATGGACTGAACCTTTGCAGCTCTATACCATTGTTGAACTATAAGTTTCAATCGAGCCATAAAAGCAACATAGCTCTCCTTCCTCTTAGGGAAAGCTCCCCTCAGTTCTTCTCTCAACTGGATCTCGATTTTCCAAATCTGGCTAAGGCCTGCCTTTTAAAATTCTCATAGGTGGCTTCTTCCCCAAGTGTAAGTTCACCTAATAACTGAGCTAAATCTCCAGCAACGCAAGGCCATAACGCCCTCACTTGCTCTCTTCTGGGAACTTCATTTTCTCTCAAGGCAGCTTCAAACAAAGCTAAAAAACTTTCCACTGACTCACCCTGCTGATACCTGGGGAACTGTCTCTTCTGCCAAGCTGCAGCCGACTCCCTCTGTCTATCCTGCATCAGCAAGTTCATGGAGGTTTCTTGTGCGTGCATAAACGCTATAGCATCCTCATCCATCCCTCAGTGCTGGTTGGTACTGAGGAATCGCTCTGTATCTATACTCTCCCGCCTCGTTGCATTCACTCTGGGTAGGCCTCTGGGGTGTGCTACAGACCTTTCTTGGTCATTCTCATCCATGTCTCTCGACTCCTTGCCATTCAACAGGTGTCCCTGGGCTCCCAACTCTTGAGCTACCACTCTGCTGCTTGATTCTGGCTCAGCTGAGAAAAAATGGTGTGCATATTCTGGGCTCTTCCAGTGTGACCTGCACTTCATTCACCTTTTTAGATCGAGGTTTCACTACTGGTTCGTCCATCTGCACATTCAACTGAAATCTGTGGTTTGTACTAGAGCAAATTTACACTCTTTGCTTGCCAACAAAATGCTCACTGAGTGTATTTCAAAATCCCTCCGCTTGCCACCATGTCAAGGAAGACTCCACAGTCCCCTTCTACTTGAATTGCTTATTGATTCAATACACTCATAGAAACTTCTTCTTTTTTGTAGTTTATTACATATAACAGGCAAGCTTACAAGTTGCTCTAACGAATTAACAAAAGAAAAAAACCTCAGGAAAAAAAACGAACTGGGCTTCCGCTTCAGTTAAACCCTCACTCCTAACTGCCCTTCCTGTGTTCTGAGCCACATCCTCCAACTGACACTTTCAGAATGTTCCTGAACTCTTCACACCTACCATTATATTTCAAACACCATTAAAATCATGCATCCTCCACTTTGCAGCACCACAATGGTGCAAAATGGAAATTTTGAAGCATGGATCCTCAGGATTTTTGCATTCAGTCACCAAACTCACTAGCAAATCACAATATGCTCATGGCCATATTGTGCTACAAAATCATGGATCCACTGCACTGTGGCACTGCCATGCTGGTAGCTACAAAACTGTGGCTCTGAATCATAGATCCTCATTTATTTTGTTAGATCACCCCAAATTTACTATCAAATAACATATAATGTCCATAACTTATTCCACGAAAAGCATGGATCTACTGCTTCATGGCACAGCCACGATGCAAAAATGTGGTTGATCGGCACAGATCTATATGGATGTTCAGCACTGGGTCACCCTAAACTCCCAATCAAATAACATATGTCCATGCCCACAGACTTGCTCCACAACAATCATGTAGTTTATGAGGTCCTTTCTTTGCACTACCATTGCACAAAAAAGGAATCTATAGATTCCCTCCTCTTTCCAAACTTTGTCCTCCCCAAGCACTATGTAGAATCTCCAGGAGTCCCCGCAAAGCAGAGTTGGTGTTGGGATTTTGCAAGTGTCTGTCACAACTCAGTTATAAAAGGTTTAACTGTATGTAAACAAGTTGTTGAAGTCATTGTTTATGACCAGATCTATTGATTAGCTATTGGTCAGACAGCAATTGCTCACACGTTAGTGAGCACCTACATCTGAAGTTATAAAGCAGCAGTGGCGTAAGAGGTTAAGAGCTCATGTATCTAATCTGGAGGAACCGGGTTTGATTCCCAGCTCTGCCGCCTGAGCTGTGGAGGCTTATCTGGGGAATTCAGATTAGCCTGTACACTCCCACACATGCCAGCTGGGTGACCTTGGGCTAGTCACAGCTTTGGAGCTCTCTCAGCTTCACCTACCTCACAGGGTGTTTGTTGTGAGGGGGGAAGGGCAAGGAGATTGTAAGCCCCTTTGAGTCTCCTGCAGGAGAGAAAGGGGGGATATCAATCCAAACTCTTCTTCTTCTTAAGTTAACTCTGCATCTTTGTTTGAGCAGACACCACACCAGAGAGGGTCAGACACGAGGTAAACATAATGTAAGCAGATAGCTAGCAAGATGTAACCAACATACAGTAATGTAGATGTGCAACAGGAAAGGATTTATTATTTTATCTCCATGTAACCCTCTCTAATAGTTAGTAAACTCATTAATAAAAAGCAACTGAGAATCTGTCTCTTCTGTTCTATAAGGCCTACCGTAAAAATTCCTTGCCCATAGCTTTCTCTCCGACATCTCTGTTTTCCCCTTTGTTCTATTCAGTTTCTAAAGACAGGGCAGCGGACCCCACGGGAGTCGCTTACGGCTAAGCATCTTAGGCAAGAAAGGCGCGCGCACACACGCTGCAGATCTAATAACATTTCCATGCAAGCGCCAATGAGTAACTATCTCCTTGCACTGAAGAGGATATTCGGACTTCGAATCAGAGCAGAAACGAAAGAGTGGCATATTCAGATGCATTACACTCCAAGCGTGGGTATTCGCCTTCTCCCCTTTTCCTCATACACGTCCATTCCACCATCATGCACATGCTTGTCTCGCACTTTTCCTTTCACTGCTCACACAAGTAGCGCCTAGAGGTTTTTTCACCACAAAGTAGGCGCTTTCACAGGAGAATCCCCATCCTGGGTCAGTTCGCATCGGAGATTCGACTCTCGGCTGTTACAGTCTACCTGCCTGTTCCGTGAAGAACCTGGCCGAAGGAGCTGCGGATTCGGCGCTTGACTCGTACTGCCTGCCAAGGATGAGGGGCGAACAGGCACAGGCAGTCGAGCGCCACCTCCCCGATCGGGGGCTTGGTTTCCCCCTTGTCTTTCCCCGGTTACTATGGTAACACTAAGACGCTGAGAGCGGCCGAGGTCAGGGGATGGGCCTCGGGGTATTTGGGGCATGAATGGTCAGGAGGGCTAAATTGTACGAACTGAGGAAAGGGAAGCAGCGCGAGTGGGAGAGGCTTGGAAGAGCTGACAGGAGTAACATGAGGGGTGAGTGAGTGAGAGATAGTTGCGGGGGGGGGGGGGGGTTTGCCAGAGAAGCGAGTAGAAATGTGGAAAAGGAGGGTATTAGGTGGAGCTCATCGTGAATGGAAGAGGAGGATTGCGGAGGGATAACTGTGGATGAGGAAGAAATGAAGAAGATTTTTCCTTTCTTTCCTGTAAGGAGTCTCAAAGTGGTTTGCAAACTCCTTCCCTCCCCCTCCCCTCCCCGCAACAGAACCTTGTGAGGTAGGTGGGGCTGAGAGAGTTCTGAGAGAACTGCGATTAGCCCAAGGTCACCCAGCAGGAATGCAGGAGTGGGGAAACAAACCCAGTTCATCAGATAAGAGTCCGCTGCTCATGTGGAAGAGTGGGGAATCAAACCCTGTTCTTCAAATTAGAGTCCACCTGCTCTTAACCACTACACCATGCTGGTTTATGAGGTCCTTCCAGTTTGTCTGAAAAAGTTATGCCACAAGTTTCACAAGACTTGGGTGTAATTGGGGTGCGACAGAAAACGGTTGCCTCCAAGAGCTACACAGAAAATAATCTACATACAGAAGCAGTCCAGTAATTTTCAGTCTTGTTGCTGATGCTCAAAAACTTGGCTGGGGAATGCCCAAAAAAAGCATTGGAAAATTACTCTGTGCCCCACTTCTTTCCCTTACAGTTCACAAAGCCCTGCTCAACAGTCATGAATAAAAATAATAATTGAAATGTTTTATGTAACAGCACAACTCTTCTGTTCCCCTGGCCCACTCCACATTAGCTATACCACAGAAATGATACTGACAAATTCTAAGTGCCACCAATACTATTCCTGCCTGGCATTGAGTGTATTGCCAATGAATACTTACACCTTGCTGTGTGCTTAATATTTAAGGATTGACAGGAGAATGAGCTTTCTTCTATATTTTTGATGCACAGAATTTTGGTTGTTGGGGGCTGCCCGATGGCCTCAAATGGTGAAGATGGTATTGCTTGGTACCAAAAAAAGGTTAGTTGCACGTCTTGTTTTTGATAGTAACAGTGCGCTGTTTCTTTTTCTGTTGTATTAATTAAAGGGTATTTTCCTAAAAAGGGTTCAGAACATTGTAGTGCATATGAGGGCAATTTTTACAGATGTTTTGCTCTGCCTTGGCTGCCTTAAAGTACTGCTGTTTTCAGATAATTCACAGGATGGCATCCTCTGTGTCTTTCTGTGCCCTCTGCTTTTCTGTAATCTTTACAAACCTGGTTTGGTATGATCTTGTGGAAAGATCAAAGAACCTTTGGATGCTGTGTTTAATAGAAAGGAGTTTGTTTTGGCTGGTCCCACCTACATTGGTGACACTTTACTTGCCTCATCTGTGCGGCCACCGTTCTCCTCCTCCCCAGAAGGCTTCGAAAACAAGGAATTACAAGATTGCTGTAGTATCAAGATTGCTATAGTATCAGATCTATTGCCATGATCTTACAGTTTCCAACTTTCATTAAACCAAGCTCCTAGCTCTTTTTGGTGCATATTTGCAAAGGGAAAATCGAAGACTGCAGGTTTCCCATTATAAATCTGCAGTGAAAAGAGCTAGGGGCCTTGGTCTATATACTCCAAGAGCTGCACAGAAAATAATCTACATGTAGAGGCAGCCCAGGATTTTTCAGTCTTCCTGATGCTGAATTATTGTAGGTGGTTTCTATGCTTCAGTCTTTCTTGCTGTAAGACTAAAGTGCAACACATATATCCCAGTTATAAAGTGTGTCAATTATTTGTAATGCTGCTGGCACTGTGTAATTAAGCAAAATACATAAGTATTCTTTTTCATGAATGATATCAAATTCTCTCTGAGTCTTTATGCCATCTTTAAAAACAAATTTAAAATTATGATCTTGAGATTATTTTTCCCCTAAAGTAGCACAGTATTGGAACATTTATTTATTATTTAGTTACGTCATTTAGTTTCCCTTTTTCACTTGGACTCAAGGCAGAATACATAATGAGTCAATACAATTGACAGGATGGGGTATTCAGTAAACAATACAATAGAATTAGGGTTGTAGAATCAAACCAGAAATCTACAAACAAAACTGAAGTTAAAAAATAAGTCTTAACATGAGACATTAAATGATACAAAAATTATAGTAGGATCCTAGTTTTAGTAAGCTAAACAAACTTTTCCTTTCAAATGGTCTTAAATTTTATAGTTAACAGAGCGGAATCTATGGAAGTAATTTGGTCAGTGCCATGTAATTTTGTATTGTTAATTCACTGATTTGTTAGAGGGAAGGAGGACATGAACAGTAGATTGGCTTTCAAGATTTTTTTCTTGTTTTCTTTTTTTGATAAAAGCAACTCTTTTTCAGATTGGAGCTTATGACCAACAGATATGGGAAAAGTCTACAGAACAGGCTGAGATGAAGGTAAAATGTTTTCTGCAGATAATTAAAAAACATTTTTATTTTTCTTTATATTTAGGTCCCTCACAAGTTACATTTAACAAAAGGGCCTAAAAATTACAGGCAGGAAAAAAACCCAAACAAATAAGAAAGGCAAGAAAAAAAGCAATTTTGTGTTGAAACAATCAGTACATTGTTACTGTGTAATTAGTGTAATTTTAAAGTATATAGACTGAATATAGTGTTGCTGCTGCTGGTGTTCTACATAAATTATTTTTGGTTTCAGTAGACAGGAGAGGAAGCAATTTCTTTGTAAATTTGCAAGTGTAGGTGGAATTTTACCTCTCAATGGGGACGATATTTTATAATTTCCTGGATCTTGGTGTACTAGGAAAAAACAGTAGGAAGGTTTTTCTTTTTCCATTTTGGAGCTGTTTTTAATTTGGCAGCAACCAATAGTAAGTTTCAAACTTGTTGTGTAATAGGCAGAATCCATTTATCACCTACATGTCCTAATAGAATGGCTTTGTGGATTGTTGAAGGCTTTCAAAGCCAGAATCACTAGAATGTTATGAGTTTCTTTTAAATATACTTGATTAGGTTCCAAAACCACTGAATTTTGGTTTATGATAGAAGTTATGATGGAAGGTACCAGTTACCCAACATTTTCTTCAACACAGAGTTGATTTTCCTTTATGAGTATATGTTTCAGGGGTCAAATATCACATTAAGTTTTTAAAAGAAACTTCCTTTATATTAATGAGACCAGAGGAAAAGAGTGGGTTATGAGAGCATACTTTTAACAGGAAAGCCAATTTTTTTCATTTATAACTGGGGGTCATACACTAAGAATATGTCCTCAGTGTTCTATATAAAATAGATATAGTTTTACATAGATGGGCTGGGCAATTTATTATTATCTCCTCAAATGGTGTTACCTTCCTATTAATTTCCTTTTTAATGGGGTATTTGTGAAATGTGGCAACTGAAGATACTGACAAAGGAAATTTTCTTGACTGAAGTTTTTTCATGTAAATTTTGTTGTTATAGTATTATCCCTCTTTCAGTTGTATCACATATTATTTGTAGATTATACATCTTCCTAATAAAAAAAGAACTCTGGACCCTGCCTGGAAGAAAACTGTCTTGTTCCAAGAAAGTTGTGCTGGAGATATGCCTGCAGCTAATTTTTCTTGTCATTTATTTGGAATTTGTAAAGTAGCAGTTGAAAAGGGAGTACCGTATTTAATATATTGGTGGGATGATGTCTACCTTGCATCTACACAAAGTAGATTCATTTGAATGATCCATAAGGAATTAACTATCTGCTGTAACTTCTCACTCCTCTGTAACCTGTCTGTAGACATATCTGAAATATTGAGTGGTGACTCACAAAATGTCATGTTGAAATAAATGTTGTTAGTAAAGAATTTAATACATTTTGTTAATAAAGAAAAAATAGTGGAAGCAGCTCAGAAATACTGGTGACAGTACTCAGCCTCAGTGCTACAGTTATGCCCACAGATACATGAAATACATATATCCCTAGGATGTGAAGGAGTGACTTTAGGACAGTGTGTTTGTTAGTCAGAATAGAGCAATCAGCATGCAAGTGGATAGCCTATTACTTTCACAGAAACCACCCATTCTTTCTGGTTCACCCCGTAGGGCTTCAAAAACAGACCCAAAAGGAAAGGTCACATACAGCTTGACCTAATAGATGTTGACTTGATCCGAGGTAAGTGCTATTAGAACAATGACAGTCCAGTTAATTTGACTTTAGCTTAGTGGCAGATCTGTATATGGGCTCTTTTAGTTTAGTCTGCAAGTGGGGGTTCACATGAGTGAATGGCTCTTCATTCAATATAAAATGTAATGCTAAGATTGAAGCATTTTAATTTAATTTTGACCATTGCATACTAGTTTTTCTGAACAAAATACATAGCTTTTTTAAAATGGGGAACGTTCAGTCACATGAACTTCTCCCTACAGCCTGAAGTGATGAAGTCCAGGAAAAGTTTTGCCACCTTATTGTCTGTATGAGAATTAGACCTCTGTGGTGGAAAAAGTTTTTCCAGATTCTGACCAAGGTTGCACTTTAGATGGAGTCTTGGTTTGAAAGGGAAGTAGTAAACGGAGATATAGTTCCTCTTTTTTCAACTTTAACTGGCTGTTTCTGTCATGCATGTTTTCTAGGGTCTACATTTGCCAAAACTAAACCTGAAATTCCTTGGACATCTCTTACAAGGAAAGGGATTGTGCGGGTTGTGTTCTTCCCATTTTTTAGCCACTGGTGGATACAGGTCACATCCCTGTATATTTTTATATGGCTTCTAGTTCTCTACTTGTTACAAGGTGAGTGGGGAAAAGAGATTTTTCATTGGATCCCTTGAAGAGAAAAATGTGGCAGGTATTTCAGGGTTGCCCAAATTATTTGATTCTCAGTAACCATCATTTTGTTCTACCGGCTGTTCCACTCAGTCTTCCCTAGTTCCCCTTATTACACTTGCCATCATACATGGCTTTTGGCAATGAGGTCCTATCAGCCTTGGTACTGCTTTTGGGGGGTGGGTGGGTGGGAGGGAGGACTCTTCTTTTTTGCTGGCAGAAGAGCAGGATAGAATCATAGAGTTGGAAGAGACCACAAGGGCCATCAGGTCCAACCCCGGCTGTGCAGGAGCAGACAATAGATCCAACTCAAATTATAAGCAATGTGAGAATGTCTTCTGCTGTAAAGTAGAAATCAGAAATCAATTGCTATATAAACCAGCTAATCACTTTGCAGTTCACCTGTTCCCTTATGCATGGAAAATGAAGTTATTTTGGAGAGAGGTGTGCCTCTAGCTCATCTTCTGTGACAAATAGCTGGTGAAAACTAACATGTTTGGCTTCTTGTCTCTTCCCCCAACTTTTCTTTCTAGTCATCTCTCATTGTTTTCTCCCTATTACCTTCATTTGTCTCTTCCAATATCATTTCCAATTTTTACGTGTTTCATTTTCTTTCATTTTCCTCTGTGTCACCTAAAGGGGATCTTATCTTTTGACTAGAGGAAAACTAAAGCCAATTTGACAGGGCATTACTTACATAATTGTCTTATTTTCTCTAGGCCATAAAAACAGGCATGCATGAACCAGTGCTACAGATTATGAATCTAGCCTAACTGCATACACAGACAATAACTGAGCTGGACATGAATTTATGGGTTGAATAAGGGTCACAACAATATTAATCTTACAGGACTTGTAACAACACTTGGATCTATCAATCAATTCTGTTTATAGAGTGGGTGCTTCTATTTGGACTAAGCAATCATCTTCCTTACCATAACCACTTACATAGGCAAGAACATCCTGCATTGATCTCAGCAGCAGCTTTATAAATACTTTTGGCTCCTTGTACACTCAGTCCAGTTGCATTGAGTGAGATCTTTCTATTTCAACCCTTCACAGCTCATGAGCTCTGAGAGGGTGAGACAGTCAGGCCGCCAAACCAAAGACCAAAGCTTTTGTTCTCACAACAAAGTGAATAGCTAATTTCTCCAGAAGTGAGGCACTCATGTCCTTTATTTAATTTCTGTGGTTACCCTGGGAACTCAGAACCATTTCAACAGCTATGACAGAGGTCCCCTGTGTGGTGCCCAGGGGCATTGGGGTGTCCACTGACAACTTGATTTTGTGACTGAAGGTAAGCTGTGGCACCCGTTTTGTGACAGGCTCTGTCTTCTGTGGCAGCTGTTTTGTTGTAACCATTTTGTGGCTGCATCTACCACTGTTAGAATTCCAGTGGTGCCTACAGGCTCAAAGACTGGAGACCCTTGAGCTAGGAAAAAAATTCCCTTGAAAATTTTACATCAATATTCAGCCTCAGTGTACTGAATACTGATGTCTTAGCAGCTTATAAACAGAATTTGAATCAAAATTAGACTACACAGAAATATGAAGCAAAACAGAAATTGCAAAGAATAATTGGCAGTACTAGAGATTAACGACTGAAAACTTCATCCTGCTGTCCAGTAAGATTGTCATATTATATTTATTTATTTATTTATAATTACATTTGTATACCGCCCCATCCCCTGAGGGCTCTGGGCGGTATATATATGTGATCTCAAAGATAAGATATGGGAAGGGACCCTAGCTTGGTATTAAAGGAAATGCTTCATGTGCAGAAAATCCTGTGTTCAGCCGCCAGCATTTGCCATTTAAAGGCTACTAGGCAGCAGGGCTGAGAGACACCCTTGCCTGGGACCTTGGAGACCCATTACTTCTCAGAGAAGACTGTACTAGGCTAACACCCAGTACAGTAAACACTGATGCATATGTTTTTGGGGAAAGTTTGTCTTCAGCACTGCCAACATTAATCTCAGTATCAATCATATAGATCTTTAGACAATTTACTTTCCCAGTAAACAGAGTTTCAAACTGCAGCATTGTAGAGGCTTTTTCTAAGTACGGTAGGTGTAATATTTCCAAATATTCTGTTTTTGGTTAGCTTATTTTTTGTTCTTGGTTCAACTTCATTCAGAAATTCCATCAACGCTTTGTAACATAAAAATAAAGCGTTACATATTAACAATGAAACTTGCTGACCATTCAATTTATTTTTAATGAAGCTTGTTGTCAGGAAGTTGTCTTACTGTTAAATAGTAGGTTAGGTATTTGAAAATGGAAGCCCTATTTTTCTTGTAACATTGCAGATGACATGCCTGGAAAAATAATTCTTAAACTACTATTTTTTATCACTTTGTGGAAATTTATGATAAGATCCTTTGGTTCTATGTAAAGTGTGGGCCTTCATGAGCTTTATGTGAGAAGTTTTTGAGCTGTATGGAAGTTTAAGAAGTTATTAATCTCAGTGCATCATTGTGCTCTTTCCAAGAAAGATGCTTATTAAGTAATGTACCTAGATCATTACATTTTGTCTTCATAGGTTACTTTTGTTCATTGTTCAAAATCCAGGGGGAAGATGGCTTCTAAAGTAGGCATTTTTCAAGCAGTGCTGTTGAAAAGTTTCTTTGCTTTTTGTCCTTTTGCTGTCACATAAGCATATTGAAGTATTTTAGAGGGCTTTCCAAACTATAATAATGAACATTTGTATATTGAACATTTGCATTAATAATGTGCTTCTTCACCCTACTACTCAGAAAACACAGTGCTGCTGGAAGAACAAAATAGCATTTATGCTTTGGACTGATGTATGGTATGGAATTTGCAAGAACTAGGTGGCAGGAGGGGAATGAAAATAACGTTTCATTGTATTCACGCTACCCTTGCTCTTTCTGAATGTCATCATTGGTATAGGAACCTTAAACATTCACACTTTGAGATGCATTCACATGTTCACTCTAGAGTAAAGTTGGGAGAAGAGATACTGTGGTCATCAGATCATAGAGGCACCAGTGATTGCTTTGTGAGCACTTTGGTGAAACCCTTTTGTGAATCCTGTGGTTCTACTTTTACGATGAATTATTCTGAGCTGCTGCTTCACAAGGAATTTGGATTGAGACAGAAATTGTTGTGGCTATTTGGCAACAGCAACATTTTGGCTTGTTTGTCTCTCATTTTCTCTTCACTTTCCTGGTTTCAGGTAAGGAAGATTACATGAAAGAAAAAGTTGATAACCTGGTTTTCCAGTGATGGCGCTTATGACAACTGCCCCTCCCCCCTTATGTCTTTCTCCCCAGCAAATCCAGAAGGGGAAAAACCAAGGCTAAGTTGCTTTCATGTACAGACCTCAATCCCTTGTGAAATCAGCAGGCATTTATAGTAATTCCCTCTCATTTCTTACCCATGCACGATTACTGCTCAAAACAAACAGCTGTTGTCTTTCACACTACTAAAACAAAAGGTTGCCTGATAGCGATGTCTGATGTACTGTCTTTTCAGTTGTAGCAGTTGTGTTGTACTGCATGATGCCTATTGTGAATGCAAGTGAAATTATTGGCCCTTTGTGCCTAATGCTACTGATGGGAACTGTACACTGTCAAATAGTATCTACTCAGCTGTCTAAACCCTCAGGAACAAATGGAAGCAGTGCAAGCAAGAAGAGGAGGTGAGAAAAATCAGTTTATAAGTGCGGGCAGGGAGCCGGGAAGATTTTCCTTGTGTCTTCAGTCACATTTAGTAGTTTCTAAATAAATCTATGAATTGTATATGTATCATGTAATATGAATTGTTTCCTGTCGCTAATTCTTCTTCCATATTGACTAAGACTTCTGCCAGAATTGACCTCGGAAATTTGCTTCTATTCTTTATCTTTTGGTCACTTTGGAAAAGTTTAGGCAAAGATAGTGACGTGAATTCTAGAAGAAGGTATTTATTGCTCTGATGAAAACTCTGATCTTTTAGTGACCATGCCCCCCCACCCCCCACTGCCCATTACAGAAGCATTGCAGGGGCTCTAGAATATCCTGCTTTATAGTAGCTCATAATTTAATGGAGCCAAAAGTGATGGATGGGAAGAGATGATTGGCAACATAGATGCCAGGGTATGATGCCTATGGACCAAAAATATACTTTGTTCAGTTTATGGGCACTAGGGGGCACCATGCAGGCCCTTTAGTTTTTGGAATTAAAAGAAATCAGGCCTCTTTGATAGCATTTCTCAGAAGCACAGGGGCAAAAAACCCCACTTCGAACTACTAGATTCGGCAGTACAGAAGTTTGGGCTCACATTCTAGTAATCATGGATCATATTCTGTTCTGCTAATAATCACATTGTGGTCACAGTGGATGACCTACACGCATACTGCAGATTTCATGGATGTGGCTTTATTCACCATCACCATCTCTGTAACTATTTTGGAGAGAGGGGCATTTTATTTACCATATGGCTAAAATGTAACTTCTTTTATGTACCATAATGTACTCAAATGTACCATATGAGACATATGGCTAAAATGTAACTTCTTTTAATGTAGAAAAATGCGCAAATTTGCAGGAGGTGATGGAAGCAGAGATATCAGTGCCAGTACTTCTATTGACAATATCAGCAGAGAAGAAGAGCTTTCAGAGTTGGGATCCAGGGTTAACAGCCTCTTTGACACAGTCTTGCGCAGGAGGAGCAGGGAGGGGTATGTTTGTTGATGGTGATTTTTTGAGGAATTATAACTGAAATGCTAATTGCGGCTCAGATGTGGATTGCCATATTGTATGAAACTACTTCATTCTAGCAGTCATGGGCCCCTTCCGCACACGCAAAATAATGCATTTTCAAACCACTTTCACAACTGTTTGCAAGTGGATTTTGCCATCCCGCACAGCTTCAAAGAACACTGAAAGCAGTTTGAAAGTGCATTATTCTGCATGTGCGGAATGAGCCATGTGGTCTTTGTTATGGTGAATGAACACTTTAGGGCAGCGGTGGCGAACCTATGGCACGGGTGCCAGAGGTGGCACTCAGAGCCCTTTCTGTGGGCACACGTGCACAGAGTTCATCATGGGGGAGGCGGAAAATCCACCCCCCCCGCCACAAACACACATCTAGGCTAGCCTGGGCACGATCCTTTACCTGGAAGTAAGCTCGGTTGCTAGCAATGGGGCTTGCTTCTGAGTAAACCCTCCTAAGGTCGTGATTCACCCATTCGAAGTGTTGCATGGTTGCTTCACCAAGCTCACTCCCGAGTAACGCACGCCTCTGAGCCAACCGTTTTTTCTAAACTAAAACCTCGGCATTCAGGTTAAATTGCCATGTTGGCACTTTGCGATAAATAAGTGTGTTTTGGGTTGCAGTTTGGGCACTTGGTCTCGAAAAGGTTCGCCATCACTGCTTTAGGGGCTCTAGTAAGTTGGGAGTATTTGTGGAGAGGGTTTGCAGAGAGATGGTCCATTCAATCTTTGTTCTACTTCTGCTGGATTTATCTTTTTCTGTCCAATATTATGCAATGGAAATAATTCATCTTTTTAAGGTGTAATGTGATTTTATGGAAATAATATATCTTTTTTATAGATAGCTTCTGAAGAGGGCAGATGTGCTGCTGTCTTTATATATTTTATTGGGGATTAAGGATCAAGAGTTTGTAGGAGGAATTGGACAAACGTTATTCCTTGAACCTCTAAGAACAAGTCTTAAGTGAAGGAGATGTTATAAGTGTTCATCTCTTAATTGCCAGTATTTTAGTAGATTTTAAAACAGTAATGGGAATTTTTCTCCGGTTCGTAATAATTTTCATTGCCTTCTCTTAGGATTTGGAACTTGGCTCTATGTGAGTTTTTTTAAAAAAGAAAAAAGAGTTCTTTTTTAAAAAGAGAAAAGAAAAGTCAGCTGTTGTATGCTCAGAATGATTCTGCTGCCTCTCATTTTAAAATGTGTCTACAAGGAAGACATTCTATGTGTGGAATCTCCTTCCTTAGGATAAAAAGAGGACAATTGGTAGCAGATAAATGGACTGAAACAGAACACAGCAGTGGTATCAGGTGCAGGATTTCCAAATCTGAGCTAAGTCTGCAGCGGTCCAAAAATCTTGGGATAGCTTTAAGTGCAGAAAAAAAACAGGTAAGATTTAGCTGTTATTCTTTACTGGATGTCAGTGTTCAGACTTTGCCCAAACAATAATGCATATCATAATCTTTTAAAAATTCAATTGTGGAAATTATGTGTTCTACAAAGCAATTCTAGCTTACTGTTATTCAGTCTATTGTGCTACTGTAGCCAATGATTGGAAGATTGCTCTATAGCTATACAAGCAAAACACTGCAAAAATAGTATGTTGATGTGAAGTATTCTATATACTTGCTACTATCTAGCCTTTATTGTGACTTGTTCTTTCAGAATATTGGCAGAGTCTCTGGTGTTTCTGATGAACTTTCAAGTGAAGAGGATGCTGATGCTATTGGTCAGAGAATTTTGTTGCGTAGAAGTGTCGAAGGTGCTTCTAATGTCAGCATGAGTGAGAATCCAAGAAGGATATCTTCCATTGCGTGTGCAAATCCATCAGCCTCTCAGGTAAATCTACAGATTATTATTACAGAAATAGTTTTATTAAGGAAGTGCCTTATATACTCACGTATAAGTCGACCCGCATATAAGTTGAGGCATTTAATTTTGCCTTGAAGAACTGGGAAACCTTACTGACTCACGTATAAGTCGAGGGTGGGAAAGGTCCATGGGGAGGTGGGGCGCTGAGCAGGCAAAGGAGCCACAGTTGGGGGAAAGGAGCGCCCCAGAAGCCTTTGGGAGGCTTTTTAAGGAGGGGCGAAGTGGGTCTGGGGAGAGGGAATAAGCTAGGGGCCGTGGAGGGTGAATGGGATGGAAGGTGGTGGAGGAAAAGGCAGAGGAGAATGAGGCACAGAAGGCGGCTGAAAGGGGGCAGCAGAGAAAAAGACAGCGAAGCAGAGAAAGCAGTCACTAACTCACCCTTTTTTTCCTTTCCCCCTGCAGGCTGTAAGACTTGGTTTCAGAGAAGCTGCCTGTTGGGCAGCCTGTCTCTATGGTTTTCTTAAAAGGGCAATGCTCCAAAGGTTGCTTAAGCAATCTTTGGAGCATTGCCCTTTTAAGAAAACCATGGAGACAGGCTGCCCGACAGGCAGCTTCTCTGAAACCAAGCCTGAGTCTACTGGGAGAGGAAAGGGTGAGTTAGTGAGGGGGCCTGCCAGCCGGCAGGAGAGAGCGAAGCAGAAAACTAAGCACAGAAAGTGACTGAAAGAGGGGCGGCAGAGAAGAAGGCAGGACAGAGCAAAGACAGGACAGGGGGAACACCACACAAGAATAACCGGGAAGTGGGACCCGCATATAAGTCAAGGGGGGCATTTTTCAGCCTAAAAAAAGGCTGAAAACCTTGACTTATGCGCAAGTATATACGGTAGTTTCTCTATTTCCAGTTGAACATAACTTGTGCATGACCTAGTCAGGACTTTAAACATCTGCATTATTAATTCTCTAATATGTTTTGACCATTTAGAAATATCTGGAAACTATCTGAAGTGGTAATCTGAGACTGGCTTGCATTAAGACTGATTTACGTTAGTTTAACATTAAAACTAACACTGCATTTTTTTCTGGGAATATTCAAAACTGATACAAATTGGAAAGCAGAGAACTGACATTAGAAAGCAGAGAAAATTGGAAAGCAGAGAACTAATATCAAGGATATCTCTTAAACAATATGAGGGCATTTGCTTAGTAACTTATAACCAAAGTGGTAAATGCAGATATGGAGTAGACAAGGCAATAACCCCACATTTGCACAATGCCATAGTTATTTAAAGTGCAGGCAAGAGGATAAAGGTACTAGTACTTTTGTAGTGACATTGTCTTACCAGATGTTAAAGTTAAAAGCAAGGTATCCAAGATTAGATATTTAGTATTTCTAGTTCTGAGGAGATCATTTCCAAAATAAAATTACTCGAAGCTTATTAGAACAGACTATTCTGGCAAGTTATTTGGAAAAAAATATTCTTTGTAATGCCCATGACCAAGTTGATTAGATATGCTAAATCACAGTCCCTCTGGAATAATCTGCAAGAGGAAGTTAGAACATCATTTACTTTGGCAAGCTTTTGAAGGCAGTGTAAAGCAGTTCTATTTATGGGGGCTTTTAAATGGGGAGAGGATGAAATCTTTGATGATGTTTATTTTTTGAAGTTGATAATTTGGGCTGTTGGTTTTGTACGTTCTTTGTTTATATTGCATTAAATGTGCTTGTTTGACACATTTGTGGGCTGCTATACATTTGTGTGAATGGAGGGAAAGGTGGTTCATTTAGTCTCCTGATAGCTGCATGGAAAGCAAGATATCTCCTGAGAATGGTCCTGATTTGGTTCTCTTCATAAAGAATTGCCTGGCTGTTTGGATGACCTTGCATTCCATGTGATGTTTAAACCTATTAAATAATCCCTGTTCAGGCTTCTTAATGTTGAAGCCCTTCTTGGGATCACAGTTCAGTTACCTTTTTGTTGAAGAGCACTGAATAGTTAAGAGGTATAGGCAGCAATATATGTATTGTCCAAATAGAAGTTTATCTGATGGCGTTTTTGCAGTAGTACATGAAAGCCAAACAAACTAGGAGGTCATGCGGATCTTATTTTGAAATGTTGGGCTTTCATGTACTACTGCAAAAACGCCATCAGATAAACTTCTATTTGGACAATACATATATTGCTGCCTATATCTCTTAGCTATTCAGTGCTGTTCAGCAAAAAGGTAACTGAACTGTGATCCCAAGAAGGGCTTCAACATTAAGCCCTTGATATCCTAATGTCATGAAATGCTATTGTTTATTCCACACTGGACACTAGCAAGAAAAGAAGATAGACATGTAGAATTGTTTTATTCTGTGGAAAAACATTTTGATGAAAGGTTGGAAATAAGACAAGAGCCTTCAAAGATTAGTAAAGTTGGAATAAATAATGTGTGCAGAGAAAGGATGATAGGAGACATTTATGGATTTGTGTCCTGGCTTGCATTTACTGTACATGTCCTTCAGGTCAGATTCTTGGTTGGGTACAAATTTCCCCCACACCTGAACTCATGGTATCTTCGAGACCGCATCACCCCATATGTCCCGGCACGGCCTCTCCGTTCGGCGGAGGCCAATCTATTAGTGGTCCCTGGCCCCTCAATGATGCGGCTGGCCTCCACACGGGCCAGAGCCTTTATGGCCCTGGCCCCGGCCTGGTGGAACACCCTTCCTCCAGCTGTTCGGGCCCTGCGGGACCTTAACGAGTTCCGCAGGGCCTGTAAAACGAAGTTGTTCCACCGGGCCTTTGGAGGGCCCAGCCGCTGAAACGGTGCCCTCCCCCCCGCTAGTTGGCTCTTACATCTGGGCCTATCATCTATTGTGACTCGCCGCCCTCCACCTCCCTTTCCCGGGGAGAATTTTAAAAGTGGGGTTGGCGGACGCCTTTTTTTTATTGTTATCGCTGTTTTAATGGTTTTAATAATTTATTTATATTTATTTTTTGTGTTGTACACCGCCCAGAGCCCTTCGGGGATGGGGCGGTATAAAAGTTTAAGCAATAAATAAATAAATGAATGGTGCCACAGATCAGAGAAGCCCCACTGTTTCCAAAAGTGGGCAGTGTGACTTTTTCCCTGTCTGTGCAGGGAAGGAGAAGCAGAGCAGTATGTGTTTGGCTCCCTCTGGGTTTTCACTCCTTCCCACCTTCCCTTGCCCAAGCTGGATTAGTTCCATATACTCGGCTGATATTTCCAGCAGATAGATGGCGCTTTGACGCTTACAAATTATAGAAGTGATAGATAGTTATAAAACCACTATAAAAAAGAAAAGAAAAAAAGGAAAAGAAAAAGGCAGCAAACAACCTTTGAACTAGGAGGCAAGGGGCAGGCAAAATGACTGTTGAGCTCAGAGGCATCAGCAGGGCAACTCCTCTTATGTAAACTGAAAAATGTGGGGAGACCCCACTGTGGAGCAAGTAACTTTGGGGTAAGTACTGTGTGCATAAAGGGCCAGGGTTAGAAAATATAATGTTCTTTGTATAAAAGAAAACGAACAATGAAGTAGAATATTTTATCTCGAATAAGGTATAAATCTATATTAGTTACTTTGCATTCATCTCCCTTTTTCAAGTTTCCCACTTATTTTCTTTTGTGGTCTGAAGCAGGTCAAGGAAACAATTAAATCTATTGAAGACTCTGATAGTGTAACGGACTCGGAATTAGACACAACAGCACTTCATCAGGTATCAGTTCTTCTAGAATTCCAATTATGTAACTGGAAATGAAAGGTCATACTGATCTTATGGAGGTCATAATGGAGGTCATGCGGATCTTATTTTGAAATGTTGGGCTTTCTTCCACATATGTACTGGCTGTTCTTTTGTGATCTTGCTCTTCTCACCATCTATACCGGGTTTGATTCTGGTCAAAACTTCACTTTCTGTCGTTGTTTCCTTTGTGTTGCATGAAAAGACACATTAGCCACATTGGATGAAAGATTTAGGGAGATTAGATTAGTGTATGGTTTCAATTAATGTTGCACTTTTGGATAGATGCCTTAGGACGTATTTGCATTAAACTGAATATTCTTTGTTCTTGGTCCTAATGACAGACAAGGAGTGTTGTGTGCATCACTTTGGGGTAGAGAAGGGAGAGGATGCACATTAATGTTTTCTTTGTCAGTGAAAGTTAGTTTAAAAAGCTGTTTTTTGTTATGTACCTTTTCCTTGTGTATACCTAGTCAGTTAAAAAAACCAGATGAAAACATCATATTGCACTTTTGTGTTTTTGGTGGAAAACATGGCATTTCTTATCACACACTTTTCACTTTAAAGCACAGTAGGAATGCAAGAGAATTAATTTGTTTTTAAGCTTTGTAAATGAGTATATATCTGTTGAATCCTGTTTCTACTGTTTTCAAACATGGAATCTACCCATTCATTCCAGTTTGTTAAAGCACTGCATTGACAAAAGAAACTCTCCCAAAGAGAGATTAGTAGTGGCTAAACGTGAACTTTTTTAAAAGCCGGTTTTTTAAAGCCAATTTTTTTTATTTTTCACAAAAACAGCATTAAAATTCGTCCCAGACCAATGCCTTTTCTTTACCCATCCAACATTAGCATGTCATTAAATGCCAGCTTCACTCTTGTGTGCTAGAGTTCTGATAATGATGCTAAAGCAGAAAATCAGTCTCTAGATCATTGCAGAGAACTGAGCTATAGATTTTGTCTATTAGAAAATGATAACTGATTGAGGAATACTTCCTTGGTTTCTGGTTCCAAATAACCTGTGCTAACATATTGCAGTTCCTGTGTGCAATCTGAGACATGAGTGCCTTGAGACACTAGAGGAAATGGCACTTGCCTTATACAAGTTTACCAGATCCAGTACAAGTTTAGCATCAAAGGAATCAAATGGTTTTATGCCTAATAAAGGTTTTTGGATTGGATTGGATCAAAAGAATCTCTGTTCTTTTAGACCATGGGTATAATTTAGTGTCAGCATCATTGCACCATGTGGTCCTCTAGTTGCCATGGAGCACGTGTGTGCTACACAAGGACTATTGTAGGACTGAGCTTCAGTTGTTCACACCATTGCAGTTTAAACAACTATCAACCTGTTTACCACAGGGCCTCATTAAGGTTCACAGAAATTAAGTAACTGATCTCAGTTGAATCAGGATTACATCAGCTGTCTTCTCAACGTTTTCTTATAGAACAAATCTCATTTTAGTAGTGGAGGATCTCGGAGTGGCAGTATATCCTGTAGGGACTCAGAAAGCACCCGCCATGGCTCTGAAACAGAGGATGTGCTGTGGGATGACTTGCTCCATGGGCCTGAGTGCCGCTCCTCCTTCACCAGTGACAGTGAAGAAGCCAAGGGAAAAGAAGCAAGAGGAGGCAAGCGTGATTCGAAAGACGATGTTTTCCAGCAGGTATGTATCATGCAACTTCTCCTTTTATTATTTGTGGATGTGATTTACACACATGAAAAATCAGAGTCAAGCAGCTTCTGTGATGGTTTCTGTACCATCCGGACATGGAGACAGTGTGCTGGGGAATTCTGTACATTCAGAACTCTTCACCACTTATCTGGTTATTGTTAACCTTGTTTAGGTTTGTTGTTCTCCTTATGAGCATATCCAAGCAGATGAAAGTTTAGTCTAGTTAAAAGTGAGATGAAGAGTTGACTTGGATTCTAAGCCCCACAAGTGGACTGCTAGAGGAATGTGATTTCCCACTCCCACTCACTACAGCCTTTTTTGAAATCATGTTCCTTTGGTTACTGGGCCAGAAGGAACAATAGAGAGGGCAAACTGGGTGTCTGTGGCAGTAAGGGAGAATCTGCATAAGTTGCTCGCCCAGTCTTTGCAAACAGAAATCCCATTGAGTTGGAGAAGCTGCCACTGTGCCAATAGAATGGGACCATAGGATCCAAGCTTAGGTGTGTTAACTTGGACATATTCTACAGAATACCGCGTGTGACTTAAGCAAAAGTAGTCCTGGAACACTGGGTGTGCCGAGATGAATTCAGGATCTTGGTCCATAGCAGCAGGCTTCAGTTTTATGGTATTTTATTGTAAGCAGATCGTGGCGCCCCAAATCATCTAGAAGGAGAAAGGCTTGAGCCTTGCTTGGCATTGATTCATATCTGAAATCTTAATGGAGCATTAACTATTATAATACAGAGCTGCTATGCTGAAACTACTTTTCCTCATGCTGGAGGCAGATTTTCCAGACTGTCATCAGGTTTCAGTATGGCACTGCACATTGCCATAGTCATTGTCGTTTTACCCTTGCTGCCAGTGGGATAACTCCACAGCACTCAGTACCACAACAGTTCAGAATTTTCCTGGAACAGAAGCTACACCTACTGTGCCATAACCAACATTCAGCATAACTAGTTAAAAGTGAAACTAAAGCAAAGGCTTTTTTTGGGTCATAGGATCGTATTAAAACAACTACATCATACAAGAGTACATCACCAAATTTGCAGTTCCCCACAATATAGTACAGAATATGGCTTCAAGGTCAATTTTTTCCCCTCAGAACCACCTGTTCTGGCTGCAGAACACGAGTCCCGCTTCATCCAAAGTGAGTGCTCTCATCTGGGAGGGGAGTGAATGCAAGAAACTGGACCTGTCTGTACTGGAGATTAGCGGGATCATCATGAGCAGGGTAAGAGTCATGTTCATGAGACAAACACTGGAAGAAAGAAGTAAAGTAAAGAAGTTATTTGCTCTGCATCCTGTAATGGGTGGGATACACTGTGGCTGCAATAGAGGTATAACCAAAAATACCTGGCTTGGCTGCCCAGCCATATTGTGCTTCAGTAGTCTCTTGCTGAAATGTGGTGAGCAGAGGGACATGGTTCCATCAAAGCTTTGCAGGATTCAGTGGGTTTTGGTTTTGGTATGGAAAATATTTTTCTCTGCATGCTTAGATCATCCTTTCTGTCCAAAATCTTTAGTGTTTGAAGAGGTGAATATACAATCCCCAGAGGTGGGATCCAGCAGGTTTTCACCAGTTCCCGAGAGTGGGTTACAAATTATTTGTGTGTGCCGAGAGGGGGTTACTAATTGGGTCTGCCTTTCCATCTCCATGCCCTCGCCTCCCCGAGAGGCATACTGCCTTTGAACGTGAAGGTTCCATATAGCAATTGCGACTAATAATGTAACTCCCTGAACTGGGTTAATCCCTTTCAGGTACTGCAATTCATTGATTCTCAGCCTTTCGTACCTTTTATCTCACCAGTCTCTATCAAAGAACCTGTGTGTTTCACCATTGCTATGTTCAGATTTTTGAGTTGGGGCATTATCTATAATGTGATGATGATTTAGAAATGACCGGGTGCAAAAAAAAATTGGGGGGGCCGTGGTGGGGTGGCTGCCCATGGGGGGGGCATCCAACTCAGGTTTTGCCCAGGGCTCAGGTTTGCCTAGGTATGCCTCTGCCCCCTTTGCTGAGCGGGGGCTGGCGAGGGAACCTGTTACTAAAATTTTTGGATCCCACCACTGACAATCCCCAAAGATGAGGTTTTCTTGTTAGCTGCATATATTTATGAAGTCCTGTTAACAGGTAACCTGCTTAAAAATGGAGTTTGCACAGCTGAAGGAATTTTCTCTTTGACACCTGATTGGCATTCACCATTAAAACTTAGCTGTGGTCTGTTTACAGTCTGTGTAATTTTACTTTTGCTTTCTTAATCAATAGGTCAATGCCTATCAGAAAGGATCAGGTTATCAGTGGCTGGGAAATATTGTTACTATTGGTTTGGCATTCCTTCCATTCCTCTATCGATTATTCCACTCAAAGACCCTGGAACAGTTATGGTCGCTTTCTTTAAAAGAACTTCTATTTATTTTTTGTGGGGGCCTCCCAATCCCCCCTGTTGTCTTCCTTGCAATGATTATCTTCTTTGAGCGGCTGTGCCTCACCTGGATGTTTTTCTTCATGATGTGTGTTGCTGAAAGAACGTATAAACAGGTTAGTCTGAACAACCAAGAGGTTGCAAAAAAGGCTAGAACTAGAATGCATAAAGCCTTTTGTATTCCCAGATAACACCTAATATAACAAAATGACTGATGTTTCTTCCCTTCCTACAAGTGGCAGATTCAGGTGGCAGTTGATATCTACCAAGTCACATTTAACATCTTGTAGTCATGTTGTTTCTAACTTAGAGTAATGTGTGAATATTATCAATCCTGGTTGGTAGCCTGGTATCAGGTCCTCTAAAATGTGATGTTAGAGAGGGATCTAGCATGGTTGCTTGATGGTAATACAAGTTTTTTCATAATTTATATTAATTTTTTTGGCAGCGATTTTTGTTTGCCAAACTTTTTAGCCACATTACCTCTGCTCGGAAAGCCAGGAAGTATGAAATCCCTCATTTCAGACTGAAGAAGCTGGAAAACGTTAAAATGTGGTTGTCGCTTCGCTCCTACTTAAAGGTGAGCCTGGACTAAGTGCACTGATTCTCAGCCTAAAGCAGAAGATGGAAGCTGTGGATGGTTTCTCAAACTGCTGGCATTTCAGTATGTATCAGTATTGCTCTCTGTGACTTTCTCCTCTGAACTCCTGTATTTCCTGTGCTCTCATTCAGCATTTTGTTTTGGCAGAGGCGAGGCCCGCAACGTTCTGTTGATGTCATTGTATCCTCCATCTTCTTACTGGCTCTTTCGATTGCTTTCATATGCTGTGCACAGGTAAGATTCCCATAATTGTTTACAAAGGTAATATTTACTTTAAGAGATAATTTTGCTTCTTGAAATAGGGGCAGTTTAAGCACTTGAGACTGGGGTGAGGGACTGTTCTGTGCCACTTTTCACAAGGGAAACTGTTGGGATCCCATCTGAAAACTGTTGCCTGTTTGGAAAACTTGCTCCATCAGAAAGCTTCCAGTCTTGCCTTCTGTTTTGTTTTTAAGTAAAAGTACTAGAGGGCTACTGTGTATCGGAACAAAAATGCTATAGTCCTTGTAAACAGATAGTCTTCAAGCTACAATATCTTACACTTGTTTGGAGGTCCTTATATTTAGCCCTACAAGTAGCGGTCATAATCTATTTATACACTTGTGGTCTGCTCCACAGTAAGTATACTTTCCCTTTGGGTCAGATTCTTGGTTGCACATGTTTCCCCACTCCCAAACTCACTTCACCTCAGAGGATCCGTGCAATTTCCAAAAGACTTTTCCTCTGCCTTCACAAGGAAAGCGAAGGAAATGACCATCTGTTACTCTCTCTTTAGGTTTTCTTGCTTCTCCCTGCCCCCACCCACCCACCACCCACCTGCTCAGCAGCTCTTCTGGCCATGCTATTCTTTTTATTTTCAAGCTGCTGGTCTACCAGTAATTCAGTAGGTTTTATAAAAAAAAAAACAAGGTAAATATTCTTTAATAGTTTATATATGTACTCTGCCCAAGATCAACCAAACATCCTGTTTGGTGTACTTCTTGCAAGGAGGTGAATTATATCAGAAAGGTCAAGTAGACTTCTGAGGCTACTCATGGGTATGCTGGCACTGCAATCAGAACTGACAAGAATTGTCCAGGATAACTGAAACTGGGCTATAATCCTCCTAAACATGCCTACTATGCCTACCAGGGCAACATTCACCTGGGCTGTATATCTCTGATGTAGTAAGTACAGATAGCTGCTTTGCTTATGGAGCAGGCCATTTTAAAATATGGAACTGGGTGAATGCAGAGTCACACAGGAGGGTTTTTTTTTGCCTCACCCAGTACACCCTTAAGTTAGGACTTTATGGGCAAGGAACTATTATTACTGTTCATGCTTTAAATTCCAAATGTGGTGATTTTTTTGTGCTGTAGCAGATGCTACAGAAAGTAATGGGAATCTTTGCTGATTTGTCATACTGTTTATCATAGGTTTTAAAGGGTCACAAGACATTCTTGAATGCAGCTTACAACTGGGAATTCCTGATCTGGGAAACAGCCCTGCTTCTCTTTTTGCTGCGCTTTGCATTTCTTGGGTCTGAAACCAACAAGAAATACAGTAATGTTTCAATCCTGCTCACCGAGCAGGTATCTTGTTTTTATGCATTGTTTATATGTTTAATATGTTTACATGCCTATATGCCATGACCACCTTTTCTAACTTGGCCATTTCAGAAGACACCCTTGCCAGCATTATCATTTATTATTATAGGTGTTCAGATATGGTTTTCTAATGGTAATTGCCCTAGAAGATCCTTGTATAATTCATGATATTTTATGGAGCATGTTTGAGTGTTTTAACTAGATTTGAGATAGTGTGCCTCCAAATCAGATGCTCCAAGCCAAAGGCCATGGTTTTCTACCCACAGAGCCACAATTTCACCGTGCATTTGCAGCTAGAACAAATGTGTGCTAAGTTTTCATTACACTCAGTTTTACAGAAATCAAGGTATTTTTCTGTAGAGAAACTAGCAACTGTACAGGGACTATTTGGTAAAATCTAATATCAAGAAGAAGCTGGGCAAATCTGCTAATCGTTTGGGAGTGTGGCTTCAGTATAACCACTCACCGGCTGCTTTTCTTTTGTACTTATACCTTCCATACCCAAGGAAGCAAACAGCCTGGGCACATTCCCGACAGTCTTTACCCAACCTTTCAGAAATTTTCAGAAACCTTTAAAAATGTTCAGGCCAGGCCCTTAAAACTATATCCCTTCTTCATCCAGCCAGGATCAATATGTAAATCTGCTTTCTTGGGCTGTTGTTTTTGTCTCTCTCCATCTAATTGAGCTTTTAGTGATTGGAGAACCAGAGGCATGCTTTGGCATGCAGATAAACACCATGTATAGTTTAAAATATAATTAAAAAGCACTCTTTAGCGTCAATCTCAGATGTCTTGTTTATGGCTCCAAGAAAAATACTTTAGTTGCTGACAGAACACAAGCAGCAGTGGCGTAGGAGGTTAAGAGCTCGTGTATCTAATCTGGAGGAACCGGGTTTGATTCCCCGCTCTGCCGCCTGAGCTGTGGAGGCTTATCTGGGGAATTCAGATTAGCCTGTGCACTCCCACACACTCCAGCTGGGTGACCTTGGGCTAGTCACAGCTTCTCGGAGCTCTCTCAGCCCCACCCACCTCACAGGGTGTTTGTTGTGAGGGGGGAAGGGCAAGGAGATTGTAAGCCCCTTTGAGTCTCCTGCAGGAGAGAAAGGGGGGATATAAATCCAAAACTCTTCTTCTTCTATATTGCTTTGGATAATGTCTGTAGCTGATGATTACTGGCTTTTAAGGGAGGCACAGGTGTAGCTACCATGGGGACATCCGGGGACAAGTGCCCCGGGCGCCACCTTGTGGTGGGCGCAAAAATTGCAAAATTCCACCTTGTGGTGGGCGCAAAATTCGTTTGTGGCTTTCTGTATATTTTACTGTTTTTTTTCAATTTTGGCCTGCATGATAGCAGCCAAGTTTGGTGAAGTTTGGTTCAAAGGGGGTGACCCCATCCTCCATTGTTTCCAATGGGAGCTAATAGTAGATAGGGCTATCATTTTGAGGGTCCATAACTTTGGACCTTCTGAATCAAACGTCACTAAACCTATGTGGTATCATAAGGATAGTCTCCTGCTGATACCACCCAGGTTTGGTGAAGGTTGGTTCAGGGGGTCCAAAGTTATGGACCCCCAAAAGGAGTGCTCCATCCCCCATTGTTTCCAATGGGAGCTAAGGGGGGATGGGGCTACCCTTTTGAAGGTCCATAACTTTGGACCTCCTGAACCAAACTTCACTAAACCTGGGTGGTATAATCAGGGTAGTCTCCTAAAGATAGCCTACAATTTTGGTAATGTTAGCTTAAACATTGCTCTCCTGACAGGCACCCTCAAATTTCCCCCGGGTTCTCTCTTTAAATCCACCCTCTTTGGAGTGGATTTAAAGGGAGAATCTGGGCTCCCTAGGTTAAAAAAAACATTGAAAGTATTGTTGAAGGCTTCCACAACCAGATTCAACTGGTTGTTGTGGGTTTTACAGGCTGTGTGGCCGTGGTGTGGTAGATCTTGTTCCTAACGTTTCACCTGCATCTGTGGCTGGCATCTTCAGAGGTGTATCACAGAGAGAAGTCTGTTATAAGAGAAGTCTGGACACAGTGTATAACAGACTTCTCTCTGTGATACACCTCTGAAGATACCAGCCACAGATGCAGGTGAAACATTAGAAACAAGATCTACCAGACCACAGCCACGCAGCCCAGAAAACCCACAACTAACATTGACAATGGTGCTGTTTGGGGTGGATGGGTGGGAAATCTACCCTGAAACAGCATCACTTTCAATGTTGTTTAAACTAGAGAGCCCAGAGTCTCTCTTTAAGGTGGATTTAAAAGGAGAATCTGGGCTCTCTAGTTTAAACAACATTAAAAGTGATGCTGTTTCAGGGTGGATTCCCCCCCTTCAAAAAATAGCATCACTTTCAATGTTGTTTAAACTAGGGAGCCCTGGGTGTGTTCAGATTTGTGTATTGGGGCATGTTCTATAATGTGATGGTGACTTTGAGATGATCTGGTGCAAAAAAATGTTGTCTGGTCGTGATGGGGGAGGGACGCTGCCCATATGCCCCCCCCCCCAAAACTCAGATTTTGTCCCGGGCTCCTACAGTTGCAGAACTGACCTGCTTTTAAAAAACAATCTGTGTTCCAGGTAAATTTATATTTGAAGATGGAGAAGAAGCCAGATAAGAAAGAACAGCTCATTCTTGTGAACAACGTCCTCAAGCTCTCTACCAAGCTCCTGAAGGTAAAAGGTTGAGAATAATGCAGCCTTTCGCAGTACTTTGCACCCATGTACTGGTTTGCTGGTAAGGGATGTACAACCATTCCCTCACCATATGGGAGTAGAAATAATCTTGCCACATTAATTGATCTTCTTTTACTGCAGGAGTTAGACACTCCATTTAGACTGTATGGGTTGACAATGAATCCGTTAATCTACAACATTACACGGGTGGTGATCTTGTCTGCAGTCTCTGGTGTTATAAGTGATTTGCTAGGATTCAATATCAGAGTAAGTGCTACGATGGGTGAGTGTAATTGAATGATGATTTTGTAATGTTTGTTTTCTCACCATTCTGTCAAGTCTTTGGGAAATAGAATTTCAGAGATGTTCACATTTTTGTCCAGTCAGGCACAGGTTCAGCCTTCACTTTCTTTCATATACACCTTCCTTTGAGACTGAAATTCTACTGCTAATAAAAAACCCAAGCTGATTAGAACTCTGTGCTTGCCATATTAGAACTCTGTGCTGCCTGTGCCCCAACCTTGACTTAATAGCTGGATAGTTTACAAGTAATTATTTTCTGCTATTTATGTGTGCAGATTGTAACTATATAAAAAACTGCATCAAACCTATTGAGTAAAAAAGAAGGGGGTGGTGCTGATTTGGGCACTGGCTAGGTCTGGCAATCAGCTTCTCTGCTGTGGGAAGTTCTTGAGCTTGATCCTAAGGCACACAAGTGGAGTCACACTAGAGCAGGGGTCTGCAACCTGCGGCTCTCCAGATGTTCATGAACTACAGTTCCCATCAGCCCTGCTAGCATGGCCAATTGGCCATGCTGGCAGGGGCTGATGGGAATTGTAGTCCATGAACATCTGGAGAGCCACAGGTTGCAGACCCCTGCACTAGAGGAAAGCAACTGCCCTTCCTCTCTCCTCTTTCTGTAGCCTTCTTTGCCTCCCAGCATCACGTTCCTTTCAATCTACTGATCCAAAGGGAAGAGTTGGAGTGTAAATTGGAAGTCTGCAGCAGGAAAGGGGAGTCAGCAAAAATCTATCTCTTCTTCACAAAACAGAAAAGCTGTTCTAGAAGATGCTGCCATGCCGATAGAATGGCACTGAAGAAGCCAAGCCATTGTCTAAGCTACGAAACCACTGTTTTTGGGGTGGGATTTTTAATCAGACTCATAGCCTACTTTCTCCGTGTGATAATGATGTCCAATTAATTTTTTAGTTGTGGAAAATCAAGCCATGACTTGAAGAACAGAGGTTAAATTCTCCCCTGAGCAGAGCCTGGGAATGATCAATGGAGGCGAGACGGGCTTGGTATGGAAGCTGGTGCTTTACACCAACATGCACGCATCCTCCTCACTCTTCTAAATGACTGCAGAGCTTGAAGATATGGTTCAATAAACCTTGGTAAATTATCCTAATAAGTAAAAGTTATCTTAATGAGACAAATCTGCAGCTCCCATGGAGTGCAGCAGAAACCACCCATTGCCTCTTACTGGAGAAATGTGAAATTAAGAACCAGTTGCAACAGTTGAGTTATGTTGCAGCAAAAAATAGTTCAAACTAGTCCCATTGGAGAGAACTAGAATATGAAGAAACAAGGTGTCTACAAGGATCTATTTGGGGGGGAGGGGAGGGGGTCACTTTATTTTCCCTGTATCCCCTTCTGCCCACCATTTCTTTATCTTATAGTAACCTTTATATTTTCTGTCCTTTCCCTTCTGTCTCTCTTTCCTACCCATCAACCTTTGCTGTCCCCTAGTTTTCAACTTTGTTATTCATTTATATGCTTTCTCCACAGGGGGAACTCAAAGCAACTTCTATTGTTTTCATCTCCATTTATCCTGAAAACAACCCTCTGACTGACTGCAGAGTGCGAATTCAAACTTGGGTCCCCCCAATTCCTAATACTTTTACCATTCTGGTACATTGGCTGCTACTGAATAGTAGTGAGTTACCACTGGGCATGGGTGAATCCTGGGGTAGTGAATCACTTGGTGGCAGCTGATGTGCTTGGTCCTGATGTGTGCTCTGGGGCAGATAGGAGGAAAGTGGGGGAAACTTGCAGACCCAAATAGCCATGGAAAAGGCCTTGCCCCTTCCTCTGCCTTCTACTGATTGAAAACAAGGCTTGAAGGCTGGTGATATTATTGAGATTATGTAGCACCTTCACACCATGACCACTGAGGTTCCAGAAGGATGTTTCTTAAAGCTTTAGGTGCTGCTTGTATCATTTTGGTAGGATGTCCCTGTATTATTTTTCAGAAAGCCTGTGGGTTTTCTCAGGTACCTGGAAAGCTCTGGCTTAGCTGTTTAAGGTCCAGTCTGTGGGGCCATGTGAAGAATTAAAAATGTTGACAAGTAGGGACCTGCAAGACTTGGGGAATCCCATTCCCCTTCTTTGTGTCTCTAGGCTGCCCACTTGCAGCACGGCTGCCTTCACAGACTTCCACTTCTCCCCAGCAAACCTGTGTGTGTATGTGGGGAATTTCACTTGCCCTATCCCCTGCTATCTGCCTGTACTTCTCCCTGAAGTTCTGCTCCCCGAGTTGCCTGCTTCTTCACATCTGTTGTCCTTCCCACCACCACCACTCCCCGAGTTGTCTGCTTCTTCACATCTGTTGTCCTTCCCAACACTTTTTTGGGGGCAGTGGCAGTGGCTCATGCCATCTTCCCTAACCTGCATTGCTGCAGCCTGTATGGCTCCTCTTCATCCGCCTACATGCTGCTCAGCAAGTTGAATGCCACCAAACTAATGGAAGGACATTGCGGAAGCTTAGACAACACTCCTCTATTTTGCTTCTGTGTTGACACCCCTTTAAACTTTCCCTGGAGGTTTTTTTCCTTCTTTTTCAATCCTGGGGGGTGGGGTGTTCTGCCCTAAGTCTGGGAGGGGGACCTGTTTTCTCTGCATTTAACTACGCATGGATGAAAATCAGACATAATTTTATGTAAAGTAGCTGAGGGATGTGGTGCTTAGGCCAGATGCCTGTTACTAGCAGAAACACATACTTTATTCAAATAACTGCTGACTTACACTTTTGAGAAGTCCGAAGTACAACTACTGCAAAGCCTAGAGTATCATTCAAGAAAAGCTTTTTATCAAAGTGTGGGCCGTGCTTATTTTAGCTGACTTGTAAGAAAAAATGAATGACATTCTATCCCCATATGATGAGTATAATCTCTCCAGGCATCTGGCAGTTCAGGCTGCAGTTGCTTAGTAACATACAAGCAGCACCAGAAGGTGACTTACAGTAGGTCTGCCACACACTCCAGGAGAGATGATACGTTTAAAAAAATATATAATTAGCATTCTCCAAATAACTCATTATGCAAGCTCAGATTGAGCTGCACAAGCCACACCATCTCTCCAGGAGAGAACAGCAATGTTTATATCTTACCATGGAGTAAAAATAGATGTTTTACATGACTTAAGAGGCAATTACAAATTTCTGGTGGGAGAGATTATGCCACTCATTGGTGGCATTTAACCCCATGTCAAGTGGGCTGGCCCTGAATTTTTTCCTGCTCTAGGGGACTGATGATAAAGCATTGGTACTCCTGGAACTGTTGCCAAGTAGGGCCAAAGAAGGTATGCTGATTCATACATGCCTTTTCCCTACAAATGTACTACTATGTACATGTTTGTGAAAATTGTATTCATGATTAAAACATCTCCCAAGTGCACATGCACGCAGATCAGAACATCCCTGTATGTTTTTTTCATACAACAGGAAAAAAGTGTGAAATGGTCAAATGGTATTGCATGGCAATCATTTGTTTTAAATAAAGGTAATTTCACTAGGCTTTTATAAGTTTTCTGGGCTGTGTGGCCCTGGTCTGGTAGTTTCACCCATATCTGTGGCTGACATCTTCAGAGACATGTCATGGTGAGATGTGTGAGAAACACATCTCACTGTGACAAGCCTCTGAAGATGCCAGCCGTAGATGTGGGAGAAACATTAGGAGGAGAAACCACTAGACTCCAACAAAACAGCCAGTTGATTATGGCCATGAAAAGCCTTTGACAGTAAATTCACTTGCTGATGGGGAAGATACCATTATTTTTCAAGGGAGACACTGGCCCTAGAGTTTCCTAAGGAAAACACAGTACAATTTATGCTAACAGAAAGAACTGTTGAAAGAACCATGGCAATTAACATCTCACTAAATCATACAGAAAATGGGGCAAGGAAAATTGGACAGTTTTCTTGTGTTCTTTGTAAAGGTCAAATACATATTTACAGCTGTTGGAGCCAAAAGCATCTTTCTAGTCACAATATAGTTTGAAGATGAAGCTAACCCCAACAATGATACTGTGCTTGTGTAAAAAGTTGCAGCAGCATGAGAACTGATGCAGAACATATCTGTTACAGCAATGTATGCATGTCTGCCCAAGTGTTTTTGAACAATGTTAACAGTTTATTATCGAAGGCTTTCACGGCCAGAATCACTAGAATGTTGTGGGTTTTCTGGGTTGTATGGCCGTGTTCCAGTAGTTTTTCTCCTTATGTTTTGCCTGCATCTGTGGCTGGCATCTTCAGAGGATGGGGAGATCCTCTGAAGGTGCCAGCCACAGATATAGGCAAAACATCAGGAGAAAATACTACTAGAACACGGCCATACAACCCGGAAAAACCCACAACATTCTAATGTGAACAGTTATTTTCCTTCATTACTGGAACAAACCCAACATTCCCATGCGCTGTAAACCAAGAGTAAATTATTCACAAAGGCATCTACAGTATACAGTAAACCAGAGGCCATGAACTAAAGTCTCTCTTTAATGTATCTATATAAAAAATAATGATCAATTTACAGGTCTTTCTAGTCAGAACCTCAGAAGTATATATAAAGGTGCTGTACAATATATAAACATTTACATCCAGTACAACCATAGGTTTCTCAGCATTCCAAGGCCACATTGCGAAGTCATTTTATGCAGATAAGTACAGATACAGAGTCTCTGACTAGGAGGGTTCACATTAAACAGAGGACAACCAATTATGTCACACCATTAGATGGTAGAGTAGCATCTGGGTGATGATTACTTGCTGTGTAAAGGGGAAAGGAACCATTTCAGTTTCACTAGGACATCCGGATACTTCTCAAGTTTTAATTCAATGCTATATTCTGTGTTTGAGTGGAGATAATCTTACTGAAAGGATTCATGACATTTATCAAGATATTAATCTACACAGCTTAACTCAAATATTAAGTATTTTCACAGTAATATTCTACAATATTTGCACATACTTCCTACAGCAACTTGAATTTTTAAACAAGATCAAATGACACATTAAAAAAACTATTTTAAAAACAGTTTAACCAGAAATGTTTTTGTTTCTTAAATAGCTAGTAACGCTTGTTCAGAAGCAATTAATTTTGTCTCAGTAACTTGCCTCCACAAATATGCCCAGCCAATGGGGCTTTTATCTTCCTTTCCACTTCCATTTAAGACAAATTACAAAAAGGTGCTTTTCAAGCTGAGAGCAGGTTAGAAACTATTCTGATATGCGGTATATGTGTGTGAGGGGGGGGGGGGGGACTACAATTCAAACAGAGAAAAAAGCCCTGCTGAGGATCTCTAGGGGATTTGTAAATTCATACAGCTAATGAACATACAATTTATTCAAGTTTTTAAAAAGGTGAACAGATGTTTCAGCATGATTTAAATATCTGTTATCACACTAGTAGATGGTCCTAACTGTCAAAGGAGGCAGCACCTCTAAGTACAAGACTGCCCAGAATGCCCCTTTCCTTTTCCAGCAGTGAACATCTTCTCTCCTATGACTGCTGCTGGCCAATAGGCTCTGTGCTGAAGCTTTGGCTGCAGTTGCTGTAATCGTTCCACAGTTCAGTCTCTCAATGTGATCTTTTGTGACGATCCGTCTGGAAGAAGATTAGTAAGGAAAGGAACAGTCAGCAACCATTTTCTCTAAGAAGATTAAAGCCTTGAGCAGATGAGTTGTAGGTGGCAAGCCAGGTGTCATTTATGTTGATTGTTTCCGGTTAAGTTGTAATGGCACAGTCATCTCAACGGAACAGCAAGTGAAACTCAGTAACAACTTCACGTTATCTTGACAACAGATACCTCTTCTATCAGAAAGTTCCTGAGCTCGATCCTGAAATCATGCCCCATTTGGGATCACAGGAGCTTCACTTCCTTGTGCTCACATCCAGATCATTCATAGAATTGCTAGCGTCCTGGAAGGCTGGGCCATTCCACTGGCCATTGCACTAGTATTCAGGCTGAGCAAGGAAGGAAAGACGTGCACACCATGCCTTTAATTCCTCCAAAAGCAATATTTCCAAAAGAAACAATATCTCTAAAGCTCTCAGCATTGCCTACAGTTGCTAGCAACCAGTACCGGCTTTAGTCACTCTCTATGACAGGCTCATGCAGAAGGGAAAGTACTGTGATAAAAGAACATATAGAGAAATTAAAAGCCTGAGCAAGGAGCTGGATATGGTACAGACAAAAATTCCTGCAAAGTGACGGGAGTGCTTCCCTGCTGGTATAACTGAGGCAGCTGACCTGATCCAGCAACAGAAGTGATATATCTAGAAACATATAATGGCAGTGGGGAGGCTGCCTGCAAAGAAGAAAAACTCCCAGTTGCAGCTGTTTACCCTGGTTCCTACGCAAATCAACAGAGTGGTAAAATTGATTACCCAGTGTTCTGGTGTACATGATTTTACCACAAAGAAAAAAAAGAGACAAATTATTGAATACGTTGGCCACTGAAAGAAAAAAGAATGTAAAATGTTCTTGGAATGATAAGTCATGATGTGAAGGAAAGAGTAACCTTTCACCTATTTTCTGATTGAACAGCTGTGTAAATAGCAGGTACAGACACATCTTTCCCTGTTTTGTGTATCTGGGGGAGAAGAAGAGGAAGCAAAAGTCTCACTCAGCATTAGGGTTCATACAGACAACATCAGAAAAGTACCTGCAATATATTTAATGTATTGCTGCAATGCTGGCTATCTACTGGGAGCAAGTTCTGACTTTTTTCATGGAGTGCCTGAAGCACTACCAAATCTACAATGCAGGTTAACAGAAGCCATGACAGGATATAAAATGAACCTGAACATCCCAAGCAGCGCTCTGCTAGACAGCCTACAGGTTTCTCTAAGAATCACCTGTGCACAGAGCAGGGCTAAGCAGCCCCAAAAGCTGGGGATTGGGGGTGTGGAGAGAGAAATAACTGAAGGGTGAAGAAGAAAAGTAGGATGGGGGGAAAAAGGGAAGAAAGGGAAAAGAATAAGATAAATAAGCTGATTATAAAAAGATTAGCTGAAATAGACAACATGATGAAGGAAGAAAGGGGAAATCAAATCATTTACCCAACTTCTTGGTGTATTATAAACAAAACTCATTTGTTTCCTATGGTTATCTATAATGTTTATTTTTCTATAACTGGCAAAAAATTAAAACGTTTTATTTATGGATCATCTAAGCGTTCACATAGCAAAACTACCTTCCTTTCTGCTTTACTGATCTGTGTCAAACTAAAGAACTCCTATTACCCAATCTCATTCAAAGGCAAGCAAACCATTACAACAACACTGAAAAACCCAAAGGCTCTTCCTTTACAGGTTGACACCTCCAATTAACTACATGACCAAGATGCAAAGGTGCTTCATTGTTAACATCCCTCAATATTAACATTTGCACACATGCTAAACAAAAGACTCCATTGAAAAGTTAAAATAATATACATACAAATGGGGAAAGTAAAATAGAACAGGGTTCTATTAATAGGCACAAGAAAGGACAATTTCTAAGAAGTTGATGTTGATGGATTGGTTCTGGTTCACTTAGCTTGCTGTGACTTAAGATCTTCAACGTTTAGGTGAAATTTTCATGTGTTTAACCAGCATTTTGGGGGGGAGGGGATCCAGACAACAGGAAATTCTGACACACAGCATGTTAATAAGCCTGGAAGCATATGCACATTCTGCATATTTAATTTCTAATGTTAAAAATGTTTGTTCAAACAACCCCCACAAACGCACATAATTTAGTGATGGCAACCCTGAAGCCACATACTTCAAAGTAGTCTCAGTGAAATTAATGGAATTTCATTGTGATTTTAAAACTGCTGCTTAATTTTCAGGTTGTAATTTGCATAATGTGTTGAAGTTGGCATCAACAATTGAATCAAAATGGGTATTATAAAGTAAAATGAAAATATTAAGTATGCAGAATGTGGCACTTCTTGCTCAAACTTGCTTTGTTGCTATATAATGGTTTTGAGGACAAAGATTTGTGAAAAAAAGCTACTGGGGTGTGTTTGCTCCCTGATTCCAAAGAGCCCAGAGAACCAGCCCACCCAACTTCTTGCTTAAGCAGTGAGAACTCAGAAATATCCCTTATGTAAACATGCAGCATGCCTGAGTAAATACTTCTCTTGAAACAAAATCTTCCTTTTCTGTGGCAGTGAAAAATGCAGGAGAAGATTCAACAGGATACAGTAGATAACTTGGCACAATAACGATTACTGAGTTATGATTACACTGATAATAGGCATTAAATAATTTTGTTCATTAACTCACAATACTATCAGAAAGCCTTAGCAGTGCAACGTCAGGAGCAGCAGGACACAACCTTTAAAAGGGACAAAAGGACAGCAGCTTTTGAAGAGAGTTTCTTATATGCAATCCAAAAGGTCCTTCATGCAGTCTAATTAGATCAGATCAAATCAAATGTACTTTTCATTTGGTCAATCACAGTGTCTGAAAAACAATAGTTTTGTGAAAACAAACTGACGGCATTAGAAACCTAATTAAAATATGCTCTAAAAAAGTTTTGTCAGTCAAACCCGTTTGTCAGCCACACTCACTGCTTCTGTGACTTTACTTGTACTTGGTACTTTCCAAGGTCCAGGAGTTATTGTTTTCTTCACTGGAGATCTAATCTCAGATTTGGAAATTCCATCCTCTTTGGTTTTGTCAGCTGGCTCCAAGTCATTGTCTCTGAATTTATTCAGAGGCTTTTCTGCATCAAGTCTAGTGTTTTTATCCCCAGAAAGTGTTAAATTGTCAAAAAGACCTGCCATCTGGAACCGGTTAGAGTTTAACTCTTCAAAGCTTGGCTTCGTTTTTTCATCTTCCAACCTTTTCTTCCTAAACTGATTACCCTTGGAAAGTGGGAGAGATTGCTTTGCTGACTTGGTATGTGCAGCACCTGAAGGATAATTCTCATCCTTTGTAGATATATTTATATTTTTGTTTTCCTTCACAGCTCCCCACTCTCCCAATAGAGCTTTTTCATCTTTTGGTGGTATAATTGAGGTTCTATCATTAGCAGGTATTCTGCTTTGAAGTTCTGGTAACACTTGTTCCACATTTACTTTGTCTCTGCTTCTCTCACTCTTTGGATGTTTGTGGGGACTGGCAGATCTTCCTCTCTTTTCTGGGGCAAGGCCTCTTCCAATAGTTTCATTCTCAGATTTTCCTGGGTGCTTTCCTATGTGTCTTCTGGGACTCTCTGGTTGGTCTGAGCACCCCTTGTGGTGTTTTTTAGGTTCACGCCTCCTAGGGCTGATGCTTCGTACTTGATGTTGGTCTCTGGAAGTACTATTGCTTAACTTTTTTGGACTAGCTGATCTGCCTCTGCTGGTTGATCTACCTCTGCCGGTTGCCTTGCCCTTTGCTAACTGTGCATTACTATGTGCCACCTCATTACCTAGGCTGGAGGAGAGGTCCTGCTGATTCACGTTCCTTTGTGTAGAGGTTGTATTCTCCATCTCCAAGTGGTTTTCCATTAAAGTGCTTTTCTTTTCAGGCACAGTGTTCTTCAGTTCTTCCAGTTTCTCAGACATCTGAATTTTCATTAAAGTGTCTTCTGATCCTGGCAAATGAGATACTTCAGATGTGGAAGCAGAATGTGAGGATGAGGGAAGTGGTGTCTGATCACCATGTGTCATACTTGAGGATGTTGGATTAAAACTATCCAGATCACCTGTGTCAGAATAAAAAAAATGTTAAGCAATATTTTTAAAAATCCATTGTAAACATTTAAAGGCCTTTTAGAATTAATGATAATTAATGATAAACTAGGTAGAACAACAGCAAAAGCTCATACTGTCGGAAACCAACAGGTCTCAAAAATGGCATGAGGAAAACACAGCTTAATAGATTTTGTATTCATCTGCTAATATATGTATTGAACCAATACTGTTTCGTCTTGATGTTTGCAACCCTTCTTTCTATTTTGCAAATTTGTTTTCTGGGTGTCCCAAACTTTTTATTACATGTTGTAAAATCCTTAAATCCAGCTCATCTCCCAGTAAACTCCACAACTGATTCGTCCATAACTAAAAGTACAGAAGTTTTTTCCCTACTTTGTGGTATCTGTGCTTTACACTGATGAGCTTTTCACCTGGGCACAGCTTTAGTTTGGAAACTGCTGGAACTAGTGTTTAGGCATGAAAATCCTCTCCTTTTTAAGAGACTATATGGACTGCAACATGCCGAAGGGAGAGGAGTGATGCATTCCCATCTCTCTTATGGATTCCGGCGGCATAAGTGATTAGGAACCTTCTCCATTATATTATCTATATACAATTTTTAAAAAGTTTTTCAGTTTGTGTTGTTTATAGGTGTTGTAGTAATAAGATTCCTTGTAGAGTGTATACATTTTTTCTAAAATACTTACTCTAAAGTTGTTGGCAGTGTCACCAGCCAGTGAAATCCTTCAGAGCTTGAAAAGGAAACTGACCAAGAGCATCAGAATCTAACTAGAGAAGCCAGTAAGTTCTGTTCTCCATTCTCCTTTGGAATCCATCCCAAGATAGCTTGAATGGCGAAGTATTTAATCCAATAGAGCCCAATCAGCGCCAAGGTTTTAAACATGCAAGATGTAATCTATTACCATCAGCTTTGTTGCAAGAGAAACAGTTGAAAATTCGCCATCATGAGAGAATTTGAATATGTACCATGAACTGTATAGAATCACTTGAGCAGGTGCTTTTTGTACTGCCCCCTTTATGAGGCAACCAGACTAAATCTTTTGCAACTAGTTCTGACAAAGAAAAAAAGTTTGTCGGACCAACAAAAAATCCCACACTTGTTGAATAATTATGTCGAAACTATAACCGAGACAACAGTCAAATTTCTCCGTCTTCCCATTGAGATGCGTTTACAAATGCAGAGTAAGACTAGTACTAGTACTATAGTCGGTTGTCAAGATCTATTACATTATACATGGAAACTGGGGGTTTGTGTTTATCTTATGTTGATATGTCAATGAAGGTTGACCTATCTTGACTGGCATTTGGCTGTGATCTCTGCTTCTCAGTTTTTCATCCATGGGTGTTTGCTATTTTTTCAATTTGTATCAACATAGTTTTCTGGGGCTTGTTCAACTTTATCTTCCAGTTCAATCATCAGTCCCTGAAGGACTCTGCAGCTTGTCCTCACCCAACTCATGAGCAAGATCTACAAATCACTGGATTCCTCCTTCAAGTGGCCTTTTTTGTTACCAACAGTACTGTCAAGAAGGCTATCTGAACATTGTGCCTTATGAGCTGGCCCTTCTTATATGAGGTTCAACAAGGAGAAGGTTGCTGTTCGTCCAGATATTTCTTTCTGCTGAAGGTGGCATTAGTTTTCATTTTATTTAGAACATAGAGTGTGCATTGCAGTCCTTGGATGTGATGATGGCCATGACCTTGTGCATCTGAAAGACAGCTGCTCTGGAACAACATACATACCACTTTTTATGATGCCTGAATCCCAAAAAAGGACAGTGTACCTCTTCACAGAGGTTCAGTCACTGGATCTCTCAGATCATCAAACTGCGCTATGAGCTGGATCATAAGCCAGTTCCAAGGATAATTCAAGCTCACTCTGCAAGGGCTGCTGGCTATATCTGCAACTCTCAGCAGAAGGATTCCAGTTCCTGAGCAATGCAGAGCCATCACCTTGTCCAAGTCTTGCACTTTCGGGACGTACTACATTCTAGATGTAGGACAGATGGACACTTCAGCTAAGCTGTCCTCACTGTTTTACTGAAGCACTTGTACTCACCTCCAGGTTAGTCAGCTTAAACCCATCAGTATGATGTAGAGAGACCATGAAGGAAAGGCATCCTGCTTACCAATAATCCGTGTTTTTTGATGGTGCTCTGTGAAATCACACAACCAGCCCACCTTCCTTGTGACAGGAGTCTTTAACTTGCACTCTTATCTTTTGGAAAGAACTAAGCAGGGAGACATGACTCCTCATGCTTGGGCACGTGTAGCTGAAACCACATCTAAGAGGAGAGGTTTTTCATGCTTAAATGCTATTTCTAGAAGTTTCAAAACTGAGCTTCTGCCCAAGTGCCAAGTATAAATGCACAAAGAACCACCTGCACAAGTGCTATAAGTAGGGGACCTATTGTTTTTATTGTAATTCTTGGGCCTACATTGCTTGACCTATCATCAATCTAGCTTCCAACTCTATAAACCCCTGCTAATGCAGAGCCAATCCAGCCTCAAAGGGAAGTGAGCAGCTCAGCTAAGTAAAGAAGAGCTGCCAAACACAACTAACAGCTGCAGTCCCTTTCTATTTGATGGATGGGAAGATGGGTATGGTACGCACACTCCCACAGACTTTTGGGAGAGAGTCAGCCTCTTGGAAAACTGCTGTATGTTTTGCAGAAGATGCTAGAAAGAAGACAGTTGTCATTATCGGGTTTCTTGAGGTTTGTAAGGAAATTACAGTTTAATAACCAATTTTCTTATAAGATGTTCTGTAATACGACTGCTGTTGGCACAAAGAAGGGCTTGTGGGAATATGTAGTCCTCAGCTGAAGTGGTGAGTGGCTTCTAAAGCAGGTTCTTTTGCATTTGTCATAGGCTACCCTACTGCAATTCATGCCAAAAAAGAAAACTGAAAACAGGAGAGTGAAAAACTTATTATTTAAAGCAAATAAAAAGAGGTCAATCACAAGACATGCAGATTTACCAAGTCTTTAAGGAAAGACCAAGAAAAGCACTGAAAGCTTTAATGCTGCTCAGGTTTCACGTAGGAGCACAAACTGGAAGGAGCCAAACCTGAGGGAGGAAGAGAAAAAGCCCAGGACTATATACCAAATCACAGCACACAGTTAGCAAAAGATTTCATTAGAAATGTATGATTCACAAGCAGAGGGCAAGAGCTGGTATAGTGTGAGTACAGAAAAACCCTCTTCTCCGTAATACCTTAACAGATATCTGGGTAACATGGGGAAGGGAATTTCCCTGGTTGCTGCCAGCTTTTTAATTAGGTTAGCAGTTGACTAGGTTGGTTCTGTTTTCAGTAACAAAAATGGTCTTACAAAATTATTAGAATTATAGGCGACAGAACAATTCTGCTGCACTAGGCAGTGATCTTTTTTCTAGCTGTTTTAGCTATGCCAATGTGGGAGAAGAGAGCTGATGCTACTTATTCCAAGGAGCACAGCATGGGAGCTCATAGAGGCATACTCCTGTATCACTGAGCTAATAGCACATTATCTAACCATTTCAAGAAGTGTTCCACCATGGCCGCATCTCCTTCCATTAAGATTAGAGCCATGTATGACATCCCTAAATATTCAGATCTTTTGTTTTCTTTTCATTATCTTCCTCCTTTACTATTTCCCTTCAATAGTACATACATAGAATTCTCAGGGGTTCTGAACGTTCTAGTTTTTGAAACAATTTGAACATCTTGCTGTCACAGATAAATACAATTTGCCTTTTCACTGTTACATTTGACCACATATGTGAGACAAATATACCATATGCAATCCTCCACTTCACCCAACTGTCACTTCTGAAAGGGGAAACACATAAATTATCAACCTTGGATGATTTACTGGTTGTCCCTTTCAGAAGAGAAGGTGATTGTGAGAACTGGAAGGATCATGTAAAACATTTTTATTCCATATGAGTGGTCACAGTGCCAGGGACATAACAACTAAGAAGGTCCTAGTCACTCTCACAAAAACTAGATTAGAAGGAATGAGGGTTTGTTTGTTTTTTGCTCTGAGAGCACATACCGATCCAAAGCAGTTTCCCCAGTACACTTAAAACTGGGATTTTCTATTGTTCCTGATTTTAAGCTCTTTACTTGAAGCCAAATCAGAGTTCTTATAGGCATTTCCAATAATTTCTAGACTTGCCTTCTTGCTTGCAAAAGCTACCAGTCACAAATCAGAATTGCTTATTACTTCATGATCAAATCATCACTGCTTTGAAAAGTATGTTAGAAATTTTTATTCAGCAAGCAAAGAAAAATGCTAATATATTTTATATTTGAAATAATACATGGAACTAATGTTAACTAATTCATTACTAGCTAAAGATGGTACAGAGTAAAACCTAATGAGATACTACTTGCTCGCATAGTTACTTTATGAAACAGCACTGTCTACCAAAAATTAGTTTTGAAAGGATTATCAATTATCTATGCTGCTTCTCCTAGGGAAAGGCTGGGTAACCAAGATCTGGTAAGAATATAAGAACCTGCCTTTTTAAAGTGCCATAGAAAAAGTTACATGCATAACTTTTATGTGTACATGCCACAAGACTACTTCTGAAATTTACCAAGAGAATAGGAAACTGTGTGAAAAAGCTATACATTTATATTTTTAAGGGAACTTTGCACTAGAAAATAAAAAAAATGTTTAAGAGCACCTGGAAGAACATATCCCACTGGCTTTTTCATTATTTGTACGTACTATTTGCTTTACTGACAAGACAGAGGACTGCCCTCAAGCTCCTGAAGTCAATACATGTCAAGACTCTGGTGGATTTTAAGGTTTTCACAATCACCTCTTCAAAATGGAACAGGAAGTAGGACTTGCTATGAAACTTACTTCTCTGTTGGGAAGGCTGTGAGAAGAAAGTTAGCTACTCTTTGCTTTCAGAAGACAGGACCAACACACTTGATGTGGTCTTCTAATCTTTACTATCCACAAGCAAAGGAAGAAAAGTAAGGGAGAAAAAAATAAGACTATAATTGGAGAAAATAATCAAGAAATGGCCAAACTATGTACAAGTCCAGGCAGTTGTAAGATCGGCACCTCTATAGGTTCTAGGCTCAGCAGATGATGAAGAGAACTTTAAGGCAGATCAGACTTCTATTTTTCTTTCAGTATTAGAAATCAATTAGAATAATTTAAAAGAGCAATACCAATATCTTTGGGGTAGATAAGTCAACTTGCTGTCCCCATTTTACAGAGTCCAACGGAGTACTATCCACCTAAGAAAGCTTCTGCTAAGGGCAGTTTATCAGTCTCACAATGTCTTAGAAAAATGGACACACATGTATCTGAAGCTGCTATTCATGTGTGTTTGGAGAGGGTACTTCCTGCTGTGGTCTGATTCTATATGCCAGGATAGATCCTGGGAAATCTACAGTGGTACACTGGTGGATCAGAACACATTCTTGCATTGTGATGCACACCCAGAAGACATATGTCTAATTGCCTCATTCATTTTTCCTAGGGCAGTCATTCAAGGATAAACCTTTAGGAGCACTGTCAAAGAAAGAACTGATTTTAGTAAAGGATGAGGGATCTGACTTAGAGAACAGAAACTACTTTGAGAGCAATACAAATCAAAGTTGGAGTCATCGCTAGAAAGAAAACATTTGGCTTGAATTTTTTTTTGAAAGGAAGGAAATCAGTGCATAAGAATGGAACTTACGAGGTTCCTCAGCAAGATCTTTTGGTTACAGAGCACTTAAAGAGGTAGGGGAAACCCATCATGCATCACTGTTTATCTTGAGGATGTCAACTGAAAATGGCTGGTATGAATAAGAGCTCAAAATTGCCTATACTGAGCCTTGTAGATGTACCAGTTTGCCTTAATTATGGCAGAAAAGAATGTAGGGAGCAGATAGATATTCCAGGGGCTATCAGAACAGAACAGGGGAGCATAGGAATGTCTAAATGCAGAGCTGAAACTTAGCAGTCAGATTCCTGGATCTACTTCCCAAGAGGGAGATAAAGTTGACCAGTTCCTCACTCCTGTCTTAATAATGAAGAATAGCAGTACTGACAATATGAAATGCAGGTAAATATGAATTCCCTCTCTCTGTAGTCAAGTCAGTAGTTCCAGCATCTTACCGTGATCTGGTATTAAGCCAGTTCCTGGTCGCAAAAGGAGGAGAACTTTATTTCCTCCAGACTGAATCAATTCAATGGCTCTTGTATGGGTGATTCCTTGGGTTGGTTCCCCATTGATTTCAACAATCTGGTCACCAACCTGAGGAGAGAAAAGCACCAAAATTAAGTTGCAAAGTAATTCAAGCACCTGCTCTTTATGAGGAATACTTTAGCTCCTTATTTCTTTTAAAACATCCCCCCCCCACCCCCGCACGCACTATATTACAGGTTGTGCACCTTTCGGCAATTCCTTTGGCTCCACCCCATGACATAATCAAAAGTTACGAAAATAGCATAAAGAGTTACATTCAGAAGCCTCAGACAGGATTTAAATATTACAAAATCACTATCAATTACAGATAGTATCTTTTCTATGCATAAAAACTGACCTCCATATCAATTTAATATGTCAAGTATAACTTGAGAAGTTTTTTTGAAAGCCATCAACTTCATTATAATTATTAATTCACAAACTTTTGGAAGTCCTTCTGTTCTTGTTCTGATAGAACTGTTCTGACCTTCATGTTATCTAACATACATAAACTTAGCAACCAGAATTATTAATAATGGCCAACAGGAACAAAGGTTTGTATAATGAATGCCTGATATTTTCTGATTGCATGCAGATATCATAAAAATAAAATTTCTTTATCTGGAGTGCTGTTTTAATGTCCCTCCTTTTTGGGGTTTACTGGAAAGTAACGTGTATTCGGTGGATAGTTGTGGATTAATGGGCTAAGAATGACTGAACTAGCTTTTCAAGTGTAACTTTTCTAGCATTTATTTCCTTTCTTGCAAAAAGGTGAAAATATGAATATACTACAGTTGCCAACTCTGGGTTGGAAAATTGTTAGAGATTTGGGGTCTAAAATGAATATGCCTCTCCATACAGAGGTCAATAGTGATGTTTTGGCATTGTTTTACTGCTCCTGATATTCCATATTCAATAACGTAATAAGAACAAAATAATTCCTTTTCATAATAGAACTCTTTTAAGTCTAGTAAAGAGTTACTATTGTATACCTGATCTACCATAATTATTGTTTTATCACCATAATCTCAAATCCAATCTTAGATTGCCTTTAGTTTGGCAGTATGATAATGCACCAAAACACTAAATATATCTTTAGCTACACCTTCTTTTATCAAACACCTAACATCATCATAATATTTGATCGGCCACCCCTCCCCTTTCGCAGACAACAACACACATACAATGTAAATAACAGTAATATCATAACATCAGTAAAACCCAAAAATGCATCAATAAAACCAGGAAAATACAAACAATACAACAATCCAGATGGCGCTTGACAATTCTAGGAGACAATAAAAACCTACCACACCGTGAGGGGAAAGATAGGGGAAGCCTGGGTGGTAGCCAGAGCTGCCTCAACCATCTGCCTGGCAGAACACCTCTGTCATGCAGGCCCTGTTCTAAGCTGGACAGGCCACTGGTCTCTTCAGACACAGCATTCCATCAGGCTGGGGCCAGAACTAAAAAGGCCCTAGCCCTGGCTGAGGCAAGCCAGACTTCCTTGTGGCTAGGGATCATCGGTAAGTAAGCATTTGATGATCAAAGTGCTCTTTGAGGGATGAACCAGGAGAGGCAGTCCTGTATGTACGCAGGCCCCAAACCGTTTAGGGCTTTGTACATTAGTACAAAGATCTTGAAATAAACATATGTTGGACCTACCACACTACCTGCTGCCCAAAAGCATGCTTATTCTTCTATCACCTAACATGCAGCACCGACTCCTAGAGCTGATCCAATATGTAGAGACTTCAAAATGGCTCTACTTCCTGTGACCAGTCATGTAGACCTGCAGTAACTATGATACTAGCAAGCAAGAAGAACCTGTATGACATTTCACATACTCTGCAGCTTATTTAAGCTGGATGATTGCTCATGCAATACTAGTATGTGTGCAATGTTAGTACATCAGTACAAAATGAGCATGGGCTATCTGATCTCTGGGGTGATAACACTGCATCTCTAGCAGCTGAAAGGTATAGTTTGAGCAAGAAGCTGGGCATACACAACATTGCCCAGTAAATGCTTTCCTATCAGCACCATGCTTAAATAATATGGATGCTGATGGGTATTGTTGACCATTACTAGCTATTGACATGTTCTGTTCTGGAATTTCTTATGTATTTTAAATATTTGTTTCTTCAAGTATTATACTGAATGATCTTGAACAGGGAAGCAAATTAAAGTGAAAAATGGGAGAATGAGAGAACAAATACCCGTTCTGAAGGTCTGACAGAGCTGGATTGTGGAGATGTCTCCTTCTGAAAGGATTTGGTGCAAAAGAAATAAGGAAGAGTCATAACATTTTTAGGAATGCTGAAAAAGACTAGATGCTTCCAAGATGAGCGAGAAGGAGTGGGTGGAATGGAAAAGGGGGTTGAATTGGGATCTTTCTCTTGTGAGCCCAGTGGGTATTTACAGTTTCAGGCATTTTCTAAGTACAGAACAATGCATGCTGATACCAACTCTTGCCTGACTAGTAATGAAACTGCCTTTTGGGGGTGGGGTAGGAGTAGAATGTCAAGGAAAATGAACATATAACCCAAGGATTATGTGTGTGGTTGCAGTTAAGTAGATTTACCACAAGAGGTCACCATTACATACTATCTGCAGTTGTCTAGAATTGTGTGTTATATAATGCCTTGCTAGTATAAATTTTACATGGTGCTATGTTAGTCTGATACACCAGGTATGAAGGGGATGGAAGAGATAGCATGTAAAACATGGGACAAAGTGGAGGTTTCAACCCAGTTATATGAAGCAGTTTCTGTGTTTGAGAACGGGGACAGTTTACAAAGCTTTACAATACTCCCTCTTCAGCTATTTAATGTGAGGTTGAAAAGACTATGAAATACTAGAAGAGTCCGTTTCAGTGAACACATTCATTTAGGTGGAAAAATTCTACACTGACTGAGAAATAGTATAGGACAGCTTTTGTGGTTCAGATCAGTATCTGGTTTCAGGTTTCATTATCTTAATTACCTTAAAGCCAGTTAGAGACAAATGCCGTCATTCTCTCAGATCACTGCAATAAAAACACTGTAGTAGCAATGCATCACAGGTTACTCAGCTGCACAAAGGCTTCTGCAACAAAAATTTGGTGCTACCTACTATTAACTCTTAAAAATCCTTAGAGATACAATTTTGAACTTTACAAAAACATTCCTGAATAAATTACATTGCAGTAATAACGATCCCATAGAAAAACAAATTTCTACCAGTCAGTTCTACATAGATTTCTGCCAGTCAGTTCAGTGTGCACTTTTTAAATACTCTGAAAAATAGCCTGGTCAAATCTTAGCAAGCCAGGGCAATACACTGCAGGTAAACCAATGAGCAACGCCTTCATTTTGCTTAAAGAGAATCAGGTGACCAACGGTGCAGCACTGTATCCGTGGTGATTATGGAAAAGGGGTAGGCTGGAGAGCGGTGGGGGTTTCTGATGCAAATATGAAATACTGCATAGGATGCTCAACTTTAAATTGTGACCAAATCCAGTTCCAACATGGATATTTAGCTTCTATTTCTTGTCTATACAACAGTGCACATAAGAACAGGGTCTGCCTTCTTTACAGGGGTTTTATAAAAATTAAAAAGTTAAAATGTTATGAGCATTAGAAACTAAATGAATGTTTTTATTATACTTTTGGAAGCCAGACCCATTTCTAAGTTTGAGGAATACCCAGTTTTAAAGGTATAAAGATGCCATATTTACAACAGGAGACTGTAATGCATGGAACCCCAAAAGCAAGTTACATATTCTCTCTCCAAAGCAGATGTAGCAGACTGAACTTACCATTATGTGAGCACATACAACTTAAAAAATGCTGTTAAGTCTCAGGTGACTTTTGGCGACCCCACAGGGTTTTAAAGGTAAGAGACAGTCGGGGTGGTGGGGGTGGTGGTTACTATTGCCTGTTTCTGCATAGCAACCCTGGACTTCCTTGGTGGTTTCCCAGCCATGTACTAGCCAGTGCTGACCCGGCTTAGCTTCTGAGAACTGATTAGATCAGGCCAGCTTAAGCTACTCAAATCAGGGCATATATGACTACAGAGGAGTATAACTGGAACAGAAAAAGCTCTATTGCTTGCCTTGTCCCTATTAAGCCATTCTGCCCCAAGGCATCATTTTAAATACTATTACTGTGAAAGGGCTTGCATGAATGTAGCTTAAAATGGATAGTACATGGAAATCTATGAATACATCCAACATACTTCTGGAGTGCATTGCCAAATATAACATGCAGCACCCATCTGAAATATCTGCAGGCATACATATACTCACTAGTAGTAAGAAAACCCATGCTGGTTGACCCAGAGAAAATACATATACTTTTGCCTTCAGTAGCACTGCCAGAGTCATGCTACTTGAGTGACCCGGCAGCAGCAATCATACCAGTAAAGGCTCATTCATCTGTCATCCAATGGGACTTATGTCAATGCTGTGCGGCTGTCTACATACGACAAATAAGTCAGTCTCTATCCAAGAGAATGTGAACACAGATCAGACAGCAGAAATGCTAAGTTTTGGAAGAAAGTGAAAGAATATTTCAGCTTCCAATACATTCTACAGTACACCTCAAATCACCGTACCTGAACAAAAAGACTTCAAAGGGAAATCCCAACATGAACTCAGCTAAAAAGTATTAGCAAATTTGATTTTATTCCATTTGGATGTAATTTAACACCTCTAATGGAAAATAAGTTCACGGTTCTGATTAACCTACCACAGCCAGAAACAGTCAGTAGCTGCTGCCATGAATGAATCATTGTGTTCTGATCCTGTACACATTTAGAGTCTGTACAGAAATATTATAGATTAACAGTTACCGCTCATATTTCAGTGGTATTTGGCTCACTGCTCACTTTTTTCTGTACCTGGCCCTGCAAACATATGTATGCATGTAGACATCCTCTCTCTCTCTCTCTCTCTCTCTCTCTCTCTCTCTCTCTCTCTCTCACACACACACACACACACATATACACACACAAAAGGTGGAATATACTCTTCATTTATCTGACAAAGCTACAATGTTATTCAAGTGCCACAAGACTGTTGTCTTTGTTGCAATGAACTGACACCTTTATCCCTCTGAAATTTGAGTGGTTGATTTCCAGTAGACAAGAGATCAGTTCCCAAGATGTGATTATAGTTTCCCTTTTTTATAATCAGCTGCCTGTTGTCATTTTCAAGAAGAAAGGTAGGAGATTGAATATATATATATATACTGTAATGATATTAAATGGTTGGAGAATGGCAAACTGCAAAAAATGAGTTGCTTTTCTGAGGCCCACAGGTTTTTTTTAAGAACCAAATTGCTACTTGTCATTGGTACAAGGGGAAAACAGAGAAGCAAAGAATCTAAATATATCCAGCAGGTGAACTCAAAAAACTTTACAACATCAAATCCTGGAAATGGAAGATTGACTCCTTTATGCTTCTGTGAAATTTCTCCATCCTTTCCCCTTAGCTGGGGAACTTTAGTTTACAAATATGAATGACAAGGATTCCATTGTAGATTCGCTTGAAAGGCAGAGGGAAGAAAATATTAGCAGTACTACTGGGGTGGTTTCATGCGATATATACTTAACAGATCCCATACCTAAATACCAAATGAACTTGAGGCCTTTTCTATTGACAAACAACAGAAATCACAAAAAGTTCACAGCTCTCCAAAGCACATGTCAGATAAGTAACAATGGCACTAAAAGGCATGAAATCAAGGACTTCAGAAGCACCTTGATCAGTTGTATAGGCAAGCTACAATAGCTTGCTACTTTCTATGAAAAGCTGGTCTGTTGATAATTACTGGAGATTTTTGAATTTGAAAGCTAACATCAAAGAGAGATGATCACTAAAACACTGTCAAACTTGTAAAACTCACAGCAGAGCTTATAGACACTGCTTGCAGACTAAAGGATACAAGATAATTTCAGAAAACATGTAAGTTCTATAATATAGCAATGGTGATATATTTTTATGTCATGAGTATTTGCATTGGGCATTGCTGGTATGGACAGAAGTCTCAAACAATTGTTTTTTCTATTCCTCATCTTACCCCTCTGGTATTAATCAGAAATTTTTCTTTTATTTATTTTGAAATGGTAAATTTGTGCCATAAACTAATTCACTTGAGATTTTGTCTTAAATCCATTTGCTAATTTATTTTTGAACAGGCCAAGTGTACTCCTTAACAATCCTGGAGATGTCTTTCCTGTTACTTGACAAATCCATCACAAAATCCCCCTCCCCTTTTGGCAAACTAGATCAGACTAATCCATGGATACATAATTCAATGTTGCAGCAAAGAGGAAATACCATGCAATTGGGTCACGAGTGATAAAACACTACTGACAAGAAATCTGGGACATACTCCAGCTGGTGTGGACATACTCTTCCCAACTACAGACACAGATGATTTGTTGATGGCTCTGGAATTACAAACTCTTGATGGTAAACTCTCAAAAACTCACATGAATTCTCCCATCTTTGATGGCTGCGCCATCTTCAGCTAGTCGGAGAATGAACAGCCCCATGTTATACTCCTTCCCTCCACGAAGGCTGAATCCAAAACCTCGAGGACCTCGCTCCAGCTCTACGGGATAACAGCCAGGATTCTATGTAGGAAACAAGAGGAGAGTGTGATTACTGTATTGTCGAAGGCTTTCACAGCCGGAATCACTGGGGTGCTGTGTGGTTTCCGGGCTGTATAGCAGTGTTCTAACGGCAGCGTCTCTCTAGGGAGAGAGATGCTGAGAGCTATCAACATGGCAGGCTGAAAACCACACAGCACCCCTGGTGATTACTCTATTCATCTCACCACATGCAGCCCTTTGCGAGAAACTGAGAGTGGGCTTACTATCTCCAGTCAGTGAAGTTTTGACAGCAGGATCAACCAGTTGCAGTTATTCACTTCTCCCCAGAATGAAAGCACTGGAAAAGAACGAAGCCTGAGGCTATCTCATGACTGCTCCCCAGGTACAATCTCAGGGAAAATATGCTGTCTGAACAGCGCCTCAATGAAATAGGAATAAAACATTGCTTATAAAATGAAAGAGGGCTTATTTCCAGAGACACCCCAGTTTTCCTTTGAGCTTAGAACCAGTTTAGAAAAAAAAAGTACATGAGAGTATAACATTAAGAAGAATTTAGGGAGCAGAGGGAGTGTGAATTTTATTTCTTCATAAAAAGGGGGCTGAAAATCACAACTGTATTGGGACTGCATATTGTAGGTGTAACATTTACAAGCCAGTTTATTGGAACAGCTGTACACCTGGGTCCAAGCACAACAGCAACACAGAGTATAGTTTAATACACTTTTTACATGTATTATATAAAAGTGATAATGCTTGTTTTACCATGGGATATGGTTCAATAGTTCTCTTTTGAGTATATCTTTATGAAAAAAACACATATTAACTTTTTAAAACTTAAAACCGCAATAGAAATTGCTAAACTGTTTGTTTGCTTAAGCCCTAAACCAAATCTAGTTGGGGGATTATTCAGATTGCTCTTTTAAATTTAAATAGACCAACAGATGTTCTTCCAAAAAGAATAAGTATTTGCCCTTTTCAGTTTCTTAAGACCTAAAGTACTCTCTCAAAGCTCTGTTGGTTAGAAGCTCTGAGCAATTGAACAGTGTTGCATTTACCTGTGTAATCTATCTATCTATCTATCTATCTATCTATCTATCTATCTATCTATCTATCTATCTATCTATCTATCTATCTATCTATCTATCTATCTATCTATCTATCTATCTATCTATCTATCTATCTACCTACCTATCTATCTACCTATCTATCTATCTATCTATCTACCTATCTATCCATCTATCTATCCATCTATCCATCTATCTATCCATCTATCCATCTATCTATCTATCAGTCTTATAGACCGCCCAACCCCCAAAGGGCTCTGGGCGGTGAACAACATAGAATAACAGTTACATACTAGACTGTAAATAATTTAAGTTAAAATGCAGCAATTAAGAATGATTAATAACAGCAATGCCTGCAATAATTCCTATTAAACTCTCCCAGAGGAGAAAGAGTGGAGCCCATAGATGGTAATGGACCCAAAATGTAGAGGCCCAGGGGCACTTAATCCAGCTGCTGGACACTCCAAAGGCCCAGCTGGAACAACTCGATCTTGGAGGCCCCTCACGGAACTCCACGGAATCCATGGGGCCGGACAGCTGGAGGAAGAGTGTTCCACCAGGCAGGAGGCAGGGCTGTAAAAGTCCTGGCCTAGCGTGAAGGCCAGCCGCATCATGGAGAAGACCAGGGACTACCAACAAATTGGCCTCTGCTGAACGCCCAGAGGCCTAGTAGGGACATATGGGGTAATCTGGTCCTGAAGGTATGAGGAGTCCCAGGCAGCGTAGGTCTTAAAGGAGTAAGTACCCATACCTTGAAGATGATCGAATTCAACCGGGGGAGCCAATGCAGGCAGTATTGGTTGAATATGATCTGGAAGAGCCCATTGAGCAGCGAACTGCCGCATTTTGGACCAGTTGTAACCTCCGATCAACCGCAAGGCAGGCCAGCGTGAAGCGAAGTTACAATAGTCCAGCCTGGAAGTGACCCGTTGCATGGATCACAGTGGCCAGGTCTGTGGGAGAGGAAGGGAACCAGCCTTGCTGGCCTGCTGGAAGTTACCGAAGCAACCAACCTCGGGCTATATATGGGCCACCTGGGTCTCCATCGAGAAAGAGAGCGAATCCAGGTGGGACCCCTGGCTAATGGACTGAGGGCCGGGCGTCAATAAGGGCCCCCACCTCCCACAGTGACTGCCGCTTTGAAATTCTCACCCTCTCCCCAAGACTTCGAGGAGCCAGAGGGACCCTCCGCCCTTCTTGATGGATTAAAGTTTTAACCTGCTCTGTTGCAACCAACCAGCAACCGCCTCCAAGAAACAGCTGGAGAGCTGCAGAGGCTGATGACCGCTCCCCCTTCCATCAACAGAATGAGCTGAGTATCATCAGCGTACTGATGACAGATCAGCCCAAAGCTGACAGTGGTTCACCAAGAGGACTTCTGGACATGCACACACTGAGACTGTGCACATGCAGGCCTATCTTTAGAGAATAGAAAGCTTATTTCTGTTCTGTCACTTTAAGAGCACTCGCTCCCCTCCCTTCATTCAGTTGGGGAATTTCCTGCCAAAATGGAAAGTGTTAAAAGGGAGGGGTCAGAGTGTCTCCCTCAGTTCTCTTATTGCTGGCAGGCTACATACTTGGTGCACAGAGTTGCAGTTGCTAAACTGCAGCCCACAGTGGGGTAGGAGGGTGTCATGATCAGCCCATGTCTGGTTTGATCCTGCCATGTCTCTCTTGCCTGGAACATGGGATTCTTTCTCTCGTTGTTCCCCGCCCCACCCCCCTTCATTACTGTGGTTGGGTGTACTTTCCCACTTTTTGTACATTTGTTTCCTGAGCAATGCCTTATTAACTAGGGTTGGAGATTCGGACAGTTCGAATCTGGATTTTGACCAAATCTGCACTGATTCGGACAGATTCGGACGAGCAGGGTCCGAATCTGAGCTGTCCGAATCCCATCAGATCCAAATCCATGAGATTGGGATCACCAGCGAGATGCATTTTATTTTTTTGTGAATTGTTTTTTTTCCGTTTTCGCATTTCTACATGTCATCAAAATTTCAGAAGGGTATCATCAGGGGACTGTTCATTGATACCCCAAGTTTAGTGCAGTTTGGTTCGAGGGCCAAAGTTATGGACCCTCAAAAGAGTGCCCCTATCCCTCATTCTTTCCAATTGGAGCTAAGGGGAGTGAGGACTACCCTTTGAGGGTCCACAACTTTAGTCCCCTGAACTAAACTACACCAAGCTGGAAGAGTAATCATCAGGACAGTCTCCTGATGATACCTTGAAAATATGGTACCGATACATCTACCATCATGCAAACCCCAGAAATTTGTCCAAGATTCTTTGTTCTGCAGTGACTTAGCTGCATTGCTGTCAATGGGAATTTCTGATAGAGGAGCGTGGAGTGCATTTCTCATGGTAAACCCACAAAACTTTCAGGGTATCTTCAGGAAAGTTTCTGGATGACACCATCCAGGTTTGGGAACTTTGCTTCAGGGGCAGTGGGAGATGAGCCCTACCCTTTTGAGTCCCATGGAATTGAACCTCCTGGAAGCAAAAGTTCCCCAAACCTGGATGGTGTCCAACCTGAGACTCTCCTGAAGATACCTACTGAAAGTTTTGTGACCATACCTTCAGAAATGTGCACCTCACAGCCCTCTACTAGAAATTCCCTATTGACAGCAATACAGCTAAGTCACTGCAGTACAAAGAATCTTGGACAAATTTCTGGGGGGTGCCTGCAGGGACACATTTTTAGATGCATAGGCACCAAATTATCAGGGTATCATCAGGTGACTGTCCTGGTAATTACCCGCAAGCTTTAATGCAGTTTGGTTCAGGTATGGACCCTCAAAGGGGTGCCCCATCCCCCATTGTTTCCAATGGGAGGTGATAGGGATGGGAGCTACACCTTTGAGAGTCCATAACTTTGGCTCCTGAGACCAAACTGCACCAAACTTTGGGAGGGTATCATCAGGACAGTCTCCTGATGATACCCTGAAGTATAGTATAATGTAATCAAAGAAAGCTACCCCTGCAGGCACCCCCAGAAATTTGTCCAAGATTCTTTGTTCTACATCTACACAATCCATTTCTGTCAGTAGAATTTCTGGGGGTGCCATTCTTAAGGCTAGCAGCACCAAACCTTTTAGGGTATCATCTGGAGACTGACCTGATGATGCCCCATGTTAGTGAAGATTGGATCATGGGGGCCAAAGTTATGGACTCCCAAAGGGTGTGCCCTATCCCCATTGTTTCCAATGGGGCTAATAGAAAATGGTGGCTACAGCTTTGGGAGTCCATAACTTTGGCCCCCATGATCCAAACTTCATCAAACTTAAGGGGAGCATCATCAGGACAGTCTCAAATGATACCCTGAAGTTTGTGCTACTAACTAAAAGAGTCTGGTTTGTGTTTTCACCTCCTCCACATGAAGCCTGGAGTGAGGTGAGTGGTGAAAAAACACAAACCAGAATTACAAAAAACTAAGCTGACATAAACTCAGGATATCATCAGAGGACTGTCCTGATTACACCCCAGAGTTTGGTGCAGTTTGGTTCAGGGGCCAAAGTTATGGACCCTAAAGGGGCCTGGCCCATCCCCCATTGTTCCCAATGGGGGCTAAAAAAGATGTTGGCTACCACTTTGAGAGTCCATAACTTCAGCCCCCATGATCCAAACTTGGGGGGTGTCATCAGGACAGTCTCCAGATGACACCCTGAAACTTTGGTGTCGATATGTCTAAAAATGCGCCCCTTGAAGGCACCCCCAGAAATTCCCCATTGACAGCAATACAGAAGTCACTAAAGAACAAAGAATCTTGGTTAAATTTCTGGGGGTGCCTGCAGGGGATGCATTTTTAGCCATATAGGCACCAAAATTTCAGGGTATCATCTGAAGGCTGTCCTTATGACACCCCCCAAGTTTGGTGCAGTTTGGATTATGGGGGCTGAAGTTATGGACTCTCCAAGTGGTAGCCACCATCTCTTTAGCTTCCATTGGGAACAATGGGGGATGGGGAACCCCCTTTTTGGGTCCATAACTTTGGCCCCCCTGAACCAAACTGCACCAAACTTTGGGGGGGGGGTATCATCAGGACAGTCCCCTGATTATACCCTGAAATTTTGGTGCCAATATGTCACAAAATGCGCCCCCTGAAGGCTGAAATGTGAATAAACACCAAAAAATTAAAACGCACCCCAAATTCCCGGATTTTCCCACAGATTCGGGCCAGTCCGAATCTGCAAGGTTCGGAATTTGGCCAATCCAAATCCATTGATCCGAATCTGGGCCGAATCCGAATTGGAACGAATCTGGCTGGTATTGACCAACCCTATTATTAACTCGTTAGGCACCTGCTGTTGTATTTCTGTCAGTGGTGGGGAATGTAGGTTTTGACCTGGAGTAGGCCGCCTTGTCTCTGGATCATGTCTCTGGACTGTGGGACCGGTGCGGGACCATCCCCCACTTGGGAATGGGCAGTCAGGGGTGGTGTATGACATGGGGCATGACGTGGGGTATAATGGAGAGTGCTTGTGAGGTTCAGCTTTAATTCTGGCAATAGAAGTCTAAATAGACAGCTAAATTCCTGATGCTGATTCACAGTAAAGATATCACCTGAACAAAAAGTCTTGTTAGTGAACAGTCCGAGGGCATGACCATGTGTGCCTGCACAGAAGTCCACTTGATGAACCACTGTTACACAGGTAAGTGCAATGCTGTTCTTGTCAGGGGGTTTGTATCTATATGACTGAGATGCACTCCTACCGTATCATAACTGCTTAACACTACAAATCAAATGCTGCTAAAAGATATATAAGCAGCCTCCTATCTGTTACTACTGCCATCTGAGGTATTCTTTCCTTGATCTTTATGGTTTCACACGCTTTGTAGATAATTAGGCTTTCCACTGACACCCTGATCCAATGAGAAACAGAGTCATATCTGCTATCTCGTGGGAACAGGAAGCCAGGTGGCTCTCTCTTACTATCTGCTGCCGACCTTGGGGTGCCTCAGTTTGGGGAATATTATTCACAATTTTCCTGGGAATTCGGGAGGGGAACCTTGCCAGGGATAAAGGGGGTGACAAAAGCCATGTTCTCCAGCTATCATTGTTTGAAACATACAATATGTGGGGTATCAAATAACTTAGTGTTTGCATCTAAGCCTAGCTGCAATTAGTTCTGCCTCAAAGGCCAAAACAGCCCTGAAAAGGACCATGCCCCTGCCTTTTATTGCTAGAAATCAAGGTTCAAAGGCTGACAGTATCAAATAAATTAGTTGTGGCTGCCTAGCAACCTCAACAATGGTTGCTGAGAGGGCTTTAAAAGAGTTTGGATTTATACCTCACCTTTCTCTCCTGTAAGGAGACTCAAGGTGGCTTACAAGCTCCTTTCCTTTCCTCTTCCCACAACAGACACCTAGTGAGGTAGGTGGGGTTGAGAGAGTTCCAAAGAATTGTGACTAACCCAAGGTCACCCAGCAGGAATGTAAGAGTGCAGAAACACATCTGGTTCACCAGATAAGCCTTTGCCACTTATGTGGAGGAGTGATGAATCAACCCCGGTTCTCCAGATTAGAATCCACCTGGTCTTAACCACTACTTCATGCTGGCTCTCGGCTGGAATAGTTTCTTAAACTTACAAATTATTTGGCAGTGGGGGTTAACTCCACCCCAGTATACTTTGTTTTTGAAGTTTCAGATTTTTCTGAAAGCAGGAGCTTTTCTCAGGTTTGCAGAAAATCTGTCTTCTCTAAGTTCATAGCTCTAGTCTCTGGATTTAAGTACTGACAGATTTGGCCACATTCCTCAGCAGACTACCAGACATGCCCACTTCTCAACCAGACATTCACTTGAAGAGCTGATTGCTACTGAAATATTTTTTTCTTCACCCCACCCAAACAAAATACACATACAAATGAAGGACAGAAATTTAGCTCAGATAGCCTTTCCTCCTTTTGGGGGTTAAAATGGAAAATATTATTTCATAGGGTCTGCTTTCAAATCAGCCCCTGAAAATTTTTAATGGAATTCCTCCACTGTTACATTACTAATCCCCACCCCACAGGCTGCTACAAGCTTAGCAGCTGCGTCCTTTAATTCACTGTGTCAGATAGGCACTGGATATATAGCTAAATGCACATGGGGTATTTTGGAAGCAACACACCCTGCTGGGAATACATTTTTATGCCTATACCCATATTTGCTACAAAGATAATTTGAACAAAGTCAGTGCAACTAAATGGAAAAGGAAAAAAATCTATACCTGAGAATGTTTGCTTCCTATGGTAGATGCTGCACTGATTTCTGATGGTGAGAAATGCCTGTAGCAGTTGCTTTGTTCTTTTCCAAGATCAGCTTCTGTAGTACCTCTACAATAGACAGGAAAGGGGTAGTAACTGGGATGCTATTGAGTTCTATACAAACAAAGTAGGGGTGGATTTCCAGGAGCGTTTACCAGAATCTGTGGACATGAGCAATCAACTGTCCAGATTACCTTCTTCATGGATATATTGTATCCATTTATAAAATTAAACAGGACCTAAGAGACCACTACACGTGATAAGTTTTACTTCACGCGCAAAAAATACAGGCTACAAAACATGTAGTGTAATAGAATTGACATGTGCAAAAAATATCTGGGGCATGACTAATTTCAAAGACAGAAAGGACAAAAATACGGAAGACTAGTCAGAATTTTACCATGTACCTCATTTTCTTGCAGGAAAGGTGGGGTACTCACTAAAATTATACTTCACTCAGCTATGAATTTTCATATTATTAGGCTTTTGGCCCGCTCTTACTAGATATTATGCCTGGAATAACTATCATAGGAGTTTTGTACTAGGTAGAACTAGAATTAGTTTTGTCTACAACTAGTTAAAAACTGAAGGAGGAATTTCAGTTATGATATGCATTTTATAGGCTCAGAATAATTACAGTTAAACACAGTGGAGTCAATCTTCTCAGGTGTTCTTTAATAATTGAGCGGCTCTATGTGTGGTTATAATTTCAGTTAATTTTTTGTGGTTTCTATATATCATTCCTGCCATTCTTAATAGGATATAGTTTACTAGGGATCCAGAGGAAAAAACATGCCTGCCTCTTTCAAGAAGCCCTCCATTATACACTTTCTCACCTTTCCCTTTAAGAAAGCAAAGTGTTCTGACCAGAGATTGAAATAACCAGAGGGGCATTAAGAGTTGTTTTTACCACCTTTGTGCAGCTACATAATGGTGGTTTTGAGTTAAGCAGCAATGCCTTCAGCAACACAGAAGTACTTGAAGGCACTGACCAGTATGGGTTATAGACATTAGAGTATTCTACCAAAGCTACTTAAGCAGGAGCAAGGCCTTCTGTGCTTGCAATAATTTTTGACAAACTCAAACAGCAGAATTGCAGTTTTATTTGCTCTGTCCAACACTGGCTCCATGAACACAGTAAAATCTGGAATATAAGCAAATTTTATATTTTCACCAGCAGTCTTCTCTAAATAGTCCTCTGTAAACAGATTTAGGTTGTATATAATGTACTAACTTTCAGAGCAGCCCACCACTGGAACAAGTAATAAATACAAACAAGCTACCTCTGCAAGTACTACCAGTAGCAACAAGCAATAAACAATAAATGTCTCTATAGCAGCTTAGAGCCTATGAATGAGTTCTGTATACTCTAGATCAGTGGTGGCGAACCTATGGCACAGGTGATTTTCATGTGAAGAACTAAAGCGCGATCCTTTACCTGGGAGTAAGCTCAATTGCTGGCAGTGGGGCTTGCTTCTGAGTAAACCCTCCTAGGCTTGTGATTCACCCGTTGGAAGAGTTGCATGGTTGCTTCAAAACAAAGCCACTGACTACCACCAAGTTTACTCCCGAGTAACACACGCCTCGGAGCCAACCATTTTTTCTAAACTAAAACCTCAGTATTCAGGTTAAATTGCTGTGTTGGCACTTTGCAATTAATAAGTGGGTTTTGGGTTGCAATTTGGGCACTCGGTCTCGAAAAGGTTCACCATCACTGCTCTAGATAGTCTGTGCTGCAGACTCTACTAACACATCCAATGAAACTTTCCCAAGTTCTCCTAAAGACAACGCTTGACATAAGTAGGTATAATGGGATCATGTTGGCTTATCTCTATAAGCAAATAGGTTGTCACATTTGCCACCAGCCACTACACATATCTCACTGTTGTAATCCCTACACATATCTCACTGCTGTAACCCAGCCAAAAGCCTGAGGTAGCACGGATCCCCTTACAGTCTGAAGTGAAGCGGATCTTGTGCCGCAAGCTTTCTGTAAATCAGAAATTACTTTCACCACAAAAAAATTAAATGTGAATACCATAAGATTATAAATACAGACTATTTCATACAAAATATATGAACTAAAAGAAACTAGCAGAAAAGCATAAACATACCTCTCTGTGGTCACAGAGCTGACTAGTCCTGTTCCTACTGGTCGGTGCTGAAGGGCTGGACTTTGTTTGGCAGAATTTGTTCCCGAAGGGGGACCACGGTGCTCTAATGAAGACACAAATGAAGATAACAGATACCCTTGTATATACAGGAAGAGTTAAACCACGGTTCTTGTATTACCCACTGCACTTTCTAAATATCCAGTGCAACTGCCTCTCCTGGAATGGATCAACCACTAACTGGAAACAGTTAATAACTATTCCTGAAGTGCATGTGAATATATTGATTATTTAATATATTAAGAACTCTTGTGGCAAGGCTAATAAAAACCTTTAAACCACACAGCAATTCGCCAGTTAATAAAATTCTCTAAGGAAGTGCCTCTCCCTCTAACCCAGGAAGCACATTGATTAGAACCTCGAAGGAAGTCCAACTACACTTATAAAACAAACATGCTCTGAAATATAAAGCTGACTTTCCTACTTAGAAAACAGCAATGCCTAACTGACCCCCTCCTCATTTTTAAGGGCACATTTTAAGCTAAAGAGACATTCAAAGCAAAGCAGTAAATCTTTCAAAATTCTCGCTGTAAACCAAAAAGAGAATGTTTGCAGTGATAAGGCCTGCAGACATTTCACTCTGGAGAAGCTCAGTGTGAATTAATGATTTTTTTTCAGAATGTAAATTCATTTACGTTTACAAGGCATTATGGTAAAGACTACTGTTCTGTACATATTACTACTACATATTATTACATTCTATTTCCCAGCCATTCCAGGCCTTGTAGACTTCGATACAGGATTCCTTGGCCTTACTATGACATGTGTCTGGAAGAAATATCTTTCACAGAGACCAATGCCAACATTTTCTTCCGGTTTACATTCAGAATTCTAATTAATAAGCACAGGTAAGGAAAAGCCCATCTGTCTGCATAAATCCCCCTGTGTGCATTTTTCACTTTCTACATGACTGGGGATGACTGTTTTGTACAAATATTAAAAGAATGCTTCCTGGAGCATGAAGCGTAATTTAGAGGGTTTTTTTCCTTAGAATTGAAAAGACTATTCGAGTGGAAAGAAGAATTAAAAATTTACATTTATCAGTGCTAAAGGGGAAAGACAGAAGGTTTCAAAATAGGTTTTTCAGTAGTTTAAGAGGTTCATATTCATGGATACAACCATAGGGAAAAGTAAAGTCATTTATGGCTGGGCTGATATGTTAGCCTATGTTTCAAGAACTGTTTGTATTTCTGCAATTCTTATTGCTACTGACTGGCCAGTGGAAATAGGTGGCCTGTTCCCTCAAATGTGAAACTGACTATGTTCACACTTTTGTGTGACATTGTCTTTTGTATTAATTATCTTTCACATTTTTGTATTAATTGTCTTTCCTGGGTAGCATGATTGCAATCACCAAGTGTTTTATGATTTGGAATTTTGCTGCCCACTTGTAGTGAATCTGTATGTCTGGTTGAACTGAACTCAAGGTTGAAGAATTTTAACAAAACACTGGCACTTTTTGAGCCATGTGGATTTCAGCAGCCTTTAAAGAAAATACCACATTCTGTTCCTATTCTGCCAACCACAACACACATTTGATTGCTGGTCAGTTTTAATGTTGTAGTTGGGTGACATATTCCATTGTATATCCTCATATTTGTGTTTTGTATTTGCAACATTTCTTTAAAACCCCTGAAAACATTAAATTGCATACACTTTTTAAGTTTCAACAAATGGGTACCTTTCTCAGGATGAAGGGATGCAATTTATCTGAGATGATGAGGATTCTAACCTAGAGGCAAAAGAGACTAAAACAGCCTCAACTTTACTGGCATTAAACTTGCATTTAGAGTAATAGCTCTGAGGTCCCCTCCTTTGGCATAAAATGAATTAGAATTCTGAAAAAAAAAATCTAAGCACCTTTATTGAAAAATAATGGAATACATAAGTATAAAAACCTCATTGCTGCAAGACTTGATACATGAGTAAATTAAATAGTTGATATTTTGTATAACAGACTATGAGAACATGCTAAATATTTGTGGTAAATATGAAGTAAGAGGATCCATTTTTTACTAGCATGCAGGCTTAATGTGTTTATTATTCAAAATTGTAAAAAATTACCTTTCTGGAAAAATAACAATAGCAAGTTTTATTAAATGCCCTAGAAACACATCCCAGCAAATATTTCATTTTGTGAGCTAGAGGATTAGACTGTTTTGCAGTCTAACATTTTCTAACTGCCTATAAAAGTTGAAGGGAACAAATCAGGACCAAATGTGGATGTGTCAGTGATATACTTATCTGAAGTCCTAGAAAGTCTGTGGGGTGGGGGTAGAGAGGGAGAGTTTTAAAATACAGCTAGAGAGGTTATAGCTAAATCCTTCACTTGTCCCAAAGAGAGGGGTGTTGTGTGGTTTCCAAGCTGTATGGTCGTGTTCTAGCAGCCAGGCTACTACTGTATAGATGCCCTCACTAATTGATTATGCTATCTTCATGGTTACTCACATGCTAAAATGAGTGGATCCCACTCAACACATGCAAATCAAGTTCTTTCTCCCACCCTGGACATTCCACAGGTATATATACTCCACTTGCTTCTACCATCAGATCTTCTGAAGATGCCAGCCACAGATGCAGGTGAAATGTCAGGAGAAAATGCTACTAGAACACGGCCATACAGCCCGGAAACTACACAACATCCCAGTGATTCCGGCTGTGAAAGCCTTCGACAATATATGTCTTAAAGAGATTCTCCACTTTCTGTGTCTGGAGAACATAAAGTCAGGTAAATCAGTATACTTTCATAGTACATGACTATGGCATTCATAATATTGGGGAGGTGACTGCTAAAAAGGCATTTGCTAGGCTGTTTTCTGCTGGAGTTCTTTTCAGGCTGCACTGGATTCACCCGTGGTTTCAGTATCAATCACTTCATTTTTTTTCTCATTTAGGAGACTTCCATTGAAGTTGTTGAAAAGAAAGAGGGAAGAACAAGGGCAACAAGTCCACCTCTAAGGCACCCAGGAAACAGTAGAAAATAGTTGCATTCCCCCCTCTACTCCCTCCTTTCCACCAGCAGACTTCATTCCATTCAAATGTAGCTGTAAAGGAGGTTTCTGCATAGCAGAATCTCTCCGACACAATTCAACTAAGGGCCAAACTACACAATGTGTTTTTTAATTAGTTGGGTCTGAGTTCCCTAGACCTGGTTTGCATTTTTAGCAACCAGACAGAGGCTTTGGGAACACAGTTTTAAATGTATGTGGGGATCTGATTCACCTTGGCACCATAGTGTGGGAAAGGTGCTCCTTCCTCCCCCCCCCCCCCACTGTTTCACTAAGCCAAAATGGCTTCAGTGAATTTTGGAGCTGCATGTGCATGAATGCTCCGTGTACAACTCCAAAATGGGGAGGCAATGCCCTCCACAGCTGTTTAAAATCAGGAAAATTATGAAGAAGGTAGGGTAGGAATTCCCTCTTTCCCCATGTTGTTGTCCCAATACAAATAAGACCCCCCACATGCTCTCTGTAGCTGCTGTGAAGCTGCAGGGAAAAGCAAGCTGGGTACAGGGAACTGAATACAACTCATTAAAACCTGTATTGTCCTAGTTTGGCCCCGTGAGTACAATTAAGATAGGTTTTCCTCCTGGACTTCATGAAATCTGACACCAGACAGATGGGCAAATTAAGGAGCTCAGCTTAGTCATGTTTGTGTGAAAGCGTGTCAAGTGATATATGGTTCTTACAGAATATCCTTTTCAGTAAATGCTCTTCCTCCCTCATCTGTTAACAGAATTTATTATATGCACCAGATTAGAGGCACTCCTTTACTTATTACTGACTATGATATGATGTGATGTCATATATATGTAGACATAATGCAGCATGTCAAATATTTTCCTTATACTGCCAGTTATGTAAAATATGCAGCCTAATGAAAATTTCCAGTGCAACAGTACAAAAACAGCTGACACTTGCTTACCTTCCTCAGCAATGACAGTGAGTGTGACAGTGTTTCCTGCTTCTTTTATCAGCTGCACAATATTTTCATGTGAGAGGTCTACAATTGACTGCCCATTCACTGCTGAGATTCGGTCTCCCACCTTCAGTTTCCCACACTGATCAGCTGGGCTCCCTTCAATGACACGGCCAATCTTATGAGGAATCACTGGGGAGAGAAGAGAGTCAAGATGCTGTTCATCACCCACTTTATTCACTTCTATTACATCCTTTAGAGGTTGCTGTGTTCAGTAATGAAAATCTGTTGGTGATTCCCTCCCAAAGGGAAGTCCAGCTGGCCTCGACCAGGACCAGGGTCTTTTCAGCCCTGGCCGCAGTGGCATACCTGCAATGGAGACATGGGGAGTCACATGTCCCTGGACGCCCCCTTACAACAGAAGATAGGATCCACATACAAACTGATGGCCTGTGGCAGTCTATGCTGATATATTTAAAATTTAGAAGATACTTTTAAAAGTTTTATGTATTGTTTTATTGAATGGTGGAAACCGGCCTGAACCTCTCAGGGGAGGGTGATGAATAGATCCAATAATAATTAAAAAATTTTTTTACATATGAGCATGTATTATCAACAACCAAATTCAGCTCTGGAGTATGGAGATTTTGTACTCAAAAGATGTATCTGAACTACATAAAGTCTGGTTTCATTTCAATAAAATGTTCAAAGGAATGTGGAAGATATTGTTAGGTAATGGACTCTTAGTCTTCCCTCAAATAACTATCTTCCAGAGGAAAGGGAATGAGTTGATTTATGTGTGTTACGTAGTTATGCTGAGACTAGACACTTGCTAGCATGAAATCTGCTGAAGGCCATCAGTAGGTGGCACTGATACATTTCACATCACGTACCAGAAAGATGCATGGTATGATTCATTTTAGTGACACCATCAATTCTACTTACTGCTTTAAAAACACTATTATTACCACCACAATTAAGCACTTGTAAACATTTCAAATGATCAAAATGTATTTCATATACATCTCCACAGTAATCTTTATAACTACCAATATGTAGGTCAATACCACTATCCCCATGTTTCAAGATGTTTAGGTTAGCTTCCTAAGTGTTAAAATAAGCAGCACATACTTTTACATATTGAATACGTGTTGTGGAAATTCCCCCAAAATGTACAATATCTGCCTTTCCTCATTGTGGGCCATTTTATGAGATTCTTTTGTTTGATTTGGTCAACCACAGGTTCATAGCCTCTATTCATGCCCACATACTAAGAATTCTTCCATTGAACTCTTTGAATCAAGTTTATTCCATACATGGGGTTGCCAAAAAGATATTTCTCATACAGAGTCAAATTAACATGCAATAATACTTTGAAGAAAAGTATGACTAAGAACAAATAAAATGGTGTAAATGGAAGCTAGCCTTATCAGAGCTTCTCAACACTAATGCTGGTCTTGAAAGACTAGCACATTCACTATATTCAAAGACCAGGAGCAGATTAGATTAAGACTCTCTACACGGAAGCACTGGTAACTCAAGCCAGCAAACATTTCTTTTTTCTTTCTTTAGCCTTTATTTGGCATAAAACAAATAAAATGCAAACATTTCTAAAACTCTCAAGCCTGGGAAGATATCAGGGAAAGACTGCTGAGAGGTCTGGAATGCTCTTTAACAGTGTGGACTTGGGAAACACCAATGGGAGTGGGGAAAGAAATTCAAATGAACATTAAAACTCCGCATTCAGTTGAAGTTCTCTCTCCATCCTGACAGTGTCTACCAACTACACGTGGATTTGGGGAAGGCTGGCTGAAGGAGGGGAGAGAACTGCATGCATTCTATTCACCTTGCTGCCACTGCTTCTCAAGTCCTCATGGAGAGGAAGAGAACTTTTCATACAAGCTTTTACTTGCTCTGTTTCAGTGTTAAATTACACTGACATCTGATAATTTTTTCCTAATAAATGTCTGGACTCTCCAGTGATTTATTGTTTGAAAGCTGTCTTCCTTCTTAATCGACCACCTTCTTGGGCTATTAGTTCTCTCAATTTTAATACCATTTGATGATATAATAATCACAGAGTACTTTTCATCTTTGAGGATTTGCCCAGGTTTTATTTTTCCTAGATTGTCCATCATATTCTCAAGTATTACATAATCAATTTTCTTCTTTGTGATGTTATTACAGTAAACATCAACTAGTGATGTCAACGGTGAAGTTGGCGGGCTTATTCCACCACTGCACTGAAACCATATTCTTAGCAAACCATCTCTCAAAATATGCCTTCCATCTTGATTCTGAATTGTTCTTAATGACTTCTTAATCCATAAATAGTTATGTATTCCTTCTTTAATGTCAAATGTTTCCAGTTTTACATTCTTTTGATTTGGATTAATAATCCAGTCTGACACAAAGATTAGTATGGTGGTCTAACAGTACAATTTAATGCTTGGTACAGCTAAATCTCTCTTTCCCTCTTTCATCTTGTGATATGTTAAATGTTACTCTTGGTTTATTTCCAGTTCATATAAAATTTTATATGTTTATTGTTCTCTACCATTTTAAAAGTGTTTTCATCTATATAAAAGGATAACATTACAATTTTTTTAAAAAACCCCAGCTTTGGTAATATATTTATTCTAAATGCAGAAATTCTGCCTAACCAGGAAATTTTTAATTCTTCTAATCTTTGAAGATATTTCTTGATATTTGTCCAACTTTTTTGATAATTATCTTTGTACAGGGCAACAAGGATGATTGAGGGACTGGAGCACCTTTCCTATGAGGAGAGGCTGCAGCGTTTGGGACTCTTTAGTTTGGAGAGGACACGTCTGAGGGAGGATATGATTGAAGTCTGTAAAATTATGCATAGGGTAGAAAATGTCCACAGAATTTTTTTCTATTTCTCAGAATACTAAAACCAGGGGCATACATTGAAAATGCTGGGCGGGGGGGGGGGGGGAATTAGGACTAATCAAAGGAAAAAAAATTTCATGCAACGTGTGATTGGTGTTTGGAATATGCTGCCACAGGAGGTGATGATGGCTACCTGGACAGCTTTAAAAGGGGTTTGGACAGATTTATGAGGGAGAAGTTGATCTATGGCAGGGGTAGGGAACCTGCAGCTCTCCAGATGTTCAGGAACTACAATTCCCATCAGCCCCTACCAGCATGGCCAATTGGCCATGCTGACAGAGGCTGATGGGAATTGTAGTTCCTGAACATCTGGAGAGCCGCAGGTTCCCTACCCCTGATCTATGGCTACCAATCTTGATCCTCCTTGGTCTGAGATTGAAAATGCCTTAACAGACCAGGTGCTCAGGAGCAGCAGCAGCAGAAGGCCATTTCTTTCACATCCTGCATGTGAGCTCCCAAAGGCATCTGGTGGGCCACTGCAGGTAGCAGATTGCTGGACTAGATGAGCTCTGGTTTGATCCAGCAGGCTCTTTCTTATGTTCTTACAGATTATCATTTTGTCCTGTTATATATATGCCCAAATATTTTATTGGTTTTTAGTAACATTCATGTTATTTTTTCTAACTCTTCTTCTGCTTAGTTGCTGTTAATAATATTATCTTTGTCTACTTTTTATTCAGTTTATATCCCGAATAAGTTCCAAATACATTCATTTGTTCCCTTGTGTATTTCTAAAAGCTATTTGGCCTTATTACTGATACAAGATCATCACCATTTTTCACTTTATATTCTTTTAAATCTTTTTGTATTTTAGAAATTCTTACATCTTGTCTAATTTTTGTAGCTAGTATTTCCATTGCCAGAATAAATAATATTGCTAATATTGGATATCCTTGTTGAGTTCCTTTTGTTACTTCAATTTTTTACATTGAAGATACATTTATTAAAAAAATAGCTTGATGTTTTGTGTAAATGCTTTGCATCTAGTTTAAAAATTCTGTTCCGCAATTCATATTTTGTAAGGCTTTCATTAAAAATAACTGAGATGTACCGTCAAAAGTTTTTTCTGCATCCAAAAACATAAATGCCATTTCCCACCTTTTTGAGTATTCAATTGCATTCACTAAACATAACTTTAATATATAAAGGGAATGACCCATTACTACCATAACTGTATAGACCAATCTAATTACTAAACATGGCTTATAAAATCTTCACCACAATCATGGTTGAAAGACTATGAAAATGTATTACAGACTAAAACCATGAAGATCAAATGGGATTCATTCCAGGGAGACACAATAAACAATCAACCACAGATAACACCCACCCACCACCCACCCACCCACCAACCTAGCGCTTTACATACATTAATGCAAACAAAAGTGACACAGATCCTGCCCACAGATCCAAAATTTGAAGGACCCATAACTCAGGTTAGAGGAATAGGAGGAGACAATCAGATAGGGCCTAACCAGAAAAGAGCACTTCTGCAACTCCCAGAACTTTTTCTAAATTACCAGTTATGTAAGAAACCAATTTAGATCAGGACACTAGCACTACCAAAATGGTTTTGATAGCAGCTTCTGGGTTAAGGTGCTTATTTTGAAAACAAATGAAAGCAGGGGGATAGTTTGTTCTAGTCTCAAAAAACATTAATGTTTGAATTTGTCAAACAGCTGACTTGCAAGGAACAGGCAATGCAGCAGAAGAGAAAGGTTAGTTATTTTCCTAATCTGAAATATGTGGATGGAACTAAGCTCCTGTGAAAGGAGTTTACAGAAATGGTTCTTTCCCTTCTTTTAACTCCCACAGCAGCTCCCTGCTCAAAAACAGCTGCCTTATACTGAGTCAGACCATATATAAAGGTCAGTATTATCTATTCTGATTGGCAGCAATTTTCCAGGGCCATTCACATGACCTATTACTTGATTGTTTTAAGATATTGGGGACTAAAATTGGAACCTTTTGCATACAAAGCAGATACTCTGATCCTGAACCATGGCTAAACCCTGTAAAACTCCGGCTGAGAGTCAAAGGACCTGTGAGAACAACAGGCTACATGGCAGGAAGAAGGGGAAATTGGAAAAGGCACCATTTCTTCATACTTGCAAGATGTTTGACTGCAGTTACAGAGATTGCTCCCTGCACACTGCCTATATTTGCAAAGGATGAATCCAGCCCAGGGTGGATACTGTTTCAGAGGGCTTTTTTCTCTAACTAGCACCGTTGATTCTTGGGTGAAAATCATTAAATTTAAAGTCCATCTGCTTATGTTTCTGCCATTCTGTTTCTCAAAACCCTGAAGGTCTAAGCAGAGACACATTTAATTATGCCTGGATCCTTGCAGCTGCTCATATTCTTTCTCTGATTAGCCGCTTAGACTACTGCATACACAGAAGCATTTTGAGGTGGCCCCATTCTCAAGATACCAAGTATCGACCAATTTTCTTTGTGCCAGCTGCTTTTTCACAAATGTTGTTAGCACCCTGATGACATGCCTCAATACCAAAAAGTCACCCAGATTCACCCCACTTGCTAGCTGAAAGCTTGAACTGCCTTCAGTCAGAATAGCTATTGCTGTTATATTCTAAATATTTTTTCCCGGGAAGAGAACAGATGGGATAGAGGTATGTTGAACTATGTACTTAAGAAAATTATCAATTAGCATTTCAAACCTATGACAGTAAATCTCAAGCAGTTTTTAAAAGATACAAAAATGTGATTAATTATACGTCTGAATGGTAAATTAAATATAATAGTGGTGGCAGATAGGACCTAGCGTTACCTCTATTTGAAGATAAACATGTGCTCTTCTATTCCTTCTACATTTTAATCTAATTTCATTCTGTAACTAAATTTCTGTGAATATGAAAGCACAGCACAATGTAAAATCAAAGCTTCTAATGTAGACCTTTAATTTGATATCCAGAAAGCGCAACATTTATTTAAAACGGATTCCCATGAATCCAACTGTATTGAGGTAAACAATGGTTTGGAAGTTATCCACAAAGCTGAAGTCTGCTATTATAATTCTTAATAGGACGAAGTATGTGTTTAGTTATCCTCTACTACGTTCTATGAAAGTTACCTAATTCAGTTGAAGGGTCAAACTTATCCCTTCTTTTTAAAAAAAAGATAAATGCTTTATGTTATACACCATGACAATTACACAGAGAATTTGGCTTAGTTATCAACAATAATTTCCTCTCGAATAGTGTCTAAGCTCTGACTAGACTAGACACCATAAAAATCCACTAGCAGAATGATTTTTTCCATATTTCTTACATAGGACACATAATCAACTCCACAGCATCAGAGGGCGACAGCTCCAGTTCCAGTGGTTTCTATAGCAACTGCCTTTATTAAAAAGAAGGAAAATCTGAGTACTGACCTAGTACCTTAGCAAAAGCTCATTTCTACAAATTTGTTCACTATTTCAAAGTGCAATATCATGATGCACTCTAAAATTTGTTTTTAAAAAGCTCTTTATTTTAAAAGCACTGTGTTTTAAAAGCACTGTCTTAGGCAAACAAAACTAACAGTAAAATAGTCATTAATATCCTGCAATGTTTCTAAATAAGAAAGGATAATGGGTTTTGGAAAAAGCTGGCTATGAAAAGAAAAGTCCTAAATCATTGACACTTTTGTCAAAAGAAATCAGTACTAATACACCATCCAATCTATATATTTAATTTCCAACTGTACTCTCTATTTGCGGTTACTTAAATCTGTAGAAAGGGGGCACACTTACCCCAAGCAGATTTTTCTTCAAACTTTGGGGACTCCCCATGTTTGCAGAAAAAGCTGAAATCAACAACAACATATACGAGGGTTTAAATCCCCCAAATACAATTTGTATTCACTGCACATGTGCAGACAAGGCACTTACTAGAGCAGATCAAAACTTCCCAGCCTGGCTGAGGTGGTGGAAGATGCCAGAAGCCACTCCTCCAGGCTGGTTGCAATGGTGGCTTATGCTGGCAGTCATCTCAGCCTCAGCAACAGTGGCACAGGAGAAATTCACCAGCTGTGGACACTGATGGTGCCCTGAACTCAGTCGCAGTGGCAGTGGATGTTGGCAGCCACTTTGGGCCAGTGGTAGCAGATGCTAGCTGCCACACTGGGCTCAGAAGCAGAAGACACTGGCAGCTGCTCTAAGCAGGCTGCAGCACTGACAGACACCAGAAGCTACCCCTATGCTCAGCAGCAATGGTGGAAGAGCCTGGAGCCATGGCAAGCTTGGCAATAAGGGGGGAGGATAGGATCCCCCCCTCCACTGAGAAGGAGGGAATCAGGTGATTCTCCCAGTACATTCCTGCCCCTCCCCCGAGGAATAAGGAGGGAATTGGGTGATTTCTCTTCCCCTTTGCAAATACTGCAGGTCCCCACTTGTATTATTAAAACAGTGACTGAGAAATTGACAAATTAGGATTTACAAACTGGGGGTATGGGGTGTGTGTGGAATCTATAATCAAAAAACCTACATAATTTGTACATCAGCAAGGTCTTATACAAAAGTTCATATAAGCCTACTATTCTTTGATCTACTTTTTAAAGATATTAAGAACATTTTTAAAAATAAAATCAACATTCATACAATTAATATTAATAAGATCAACATTCTGTGGAACGTACAGTAAAACTACAATTTTTTTGTAAAAAGAAAGGTATGTTTGTTGATGCGTAGACAAAAATTAGGGGGAGCTTTGGAGCATGATAACTGTTTTCAAATACCTTGTCACTTAACACGAAAATACTATTTCTTTCAAACTATTTTTATAGTGGACAGCCAAGGTGTAATGGACAGCCTTTAGTTCCACACTCTAGGCATCCCAGAAATAGTAGGCAGATACTACCTTCCTTGCCTTATCCACCCAAACTACTTAGCATTGAGCCCTTCTAAAGAAGAGACAATAAACTCATATTTTATGTTATGGAAAGAGGGTGTTGGTATGAATCACTCCAGGAATTACCTCAGATTCTATTCTACCTCCTCTGGTTTCCTGTGTAATAGAAGCATGTAATCCCACACAGTTATTTTTAAACAATATCTTACTGGCAATTTAAAATCTATGCCGTAACTAAAATCAACCTGGTTACCAGTACAGGAAGGTGTGACAAGGAGAGCGGGAGAGAAAGCACTTGGCCATCATACAGGGTTTGTAGACTAGGCATTTGGTTGCCAAAGCACTTTAAAAAATGGCCTCACCTGCCATTAGAATGGTAACAAAAGCATGATATAAAGAAGTCAACTGGTACGGCTTTTCATATTTACTTCATATTTACTTACGCCTTTAGTTATCTTGGGTCTATCTTAGGTTTTGAAAAATGTGTACAGTCAGCTTTCAGTGGGAATATTTTCATTCAAGTACCAAGAAATGATCCAGACGCATCATGGATAAGTACTATGCAGACAGTACAAATTGATCGGTTTCTCTGAAATGATATCTGATGTATTCATAAAAGTAGTATACCAAGATTTAAAAAAAATGAAATACTGCTATAATTTTCTGCCTACATTATATAATCACCCATGTCTATATCTTGGAATGCAGTGATACCTCCTAGTTTAGCTGGCTTCAAAAGGGTATTAGATAAATGTATGAAATTATATTCAGAGGCAGCTGCTGCCTCTAAAATAGTAATATGGGGGCATGGGGGGGGTGGCTAGATTAAATATGCTGAGAGCCTAAATAATGTCAACTTTAAGAGGCCCAACAGCTTTATAAAAAATAATAATTTAGTCATTTTTGCATTAAGAGAATCTTACCCCCATCCCCAAACTGAGGACCTAAACTATAGGTTACTAAACTTCTGTGTAAACTTTTTTCTAAACTTCTGTACAAATCCAACTCTGACTCTGTCAACAACAGATAGAGGTTTGGTTATAGACCCTCTGGGGCCATCTGGTAAAATATGGTGCCACTGGTCTGATTTGGCATGGCTGCTCTCATGATAGCACTGTTAATTTGCAACACTGATACAAAATATAATAAAATATATTATTTGAGGAAAGAAGTAGGCTTCTACACTTGAGCCTGAAGATGCTACAAAATAATAAAACAGGAGAAGAGGAGCATATAAATTGTCAGTTAAGGAATAACTGTAATGGCAGAAGACTCTAACCAGAAACTGCTGCCTTACATGATTTTCGTAACAACCATGAAGGAGTACTGAAAGCAAGCAACCCACCTGCATAACCAAGGCAGACAATCTTTATTTGTTACTTACCACCAGGTGGTGGCTTGTTTTTTGAAGTAAGGATTACAAAGCCAAATCCTTCATTCTCCTTCCGTTGCAGTACAATGTCATAGGCCTCTGGGAACTGCCTGGCTAGATCTGCTCGATTTATCCTGGGAGAGCCATTCTGGGAGGAGATGGGAACTTGGGATGAAGACTCTTCTTCTGATAGTTTATCTGCTAAAAATGCCATAGAAACATGTACAGGAAGAAATCAGGAAAACACTGCTCAACGAGAAGATTTATTAACAAAGTTAAACTTAACTGGTTAGAACCAAGGTGCTGAAGAGGCATTTGCAAAGACCTGAACAAGAGAATGACTTCAGCAGAATGGAATAGGACAGTTACATTTCAGAACAAAAGCAAAATAGTTAAGGAACATGAACAGGGATGAATACTTGTTTAAATTGCTCTGGGTACCCATCGGGGAAAATAGTTGGGTACAAAGAAATACAATTTAAACCAGAGAAAGAAACTTGACAGTAGTATTCCTCAATGAACCCCCTTCCAAATTTACTCCAGCTAGTTCCAGTTTTATTTGAAAAATAATAAAAATGTCATGCATTGTTTTTTAAGAAGTGCTCATAAAAATTTGGGAATCATGACAGCAGTCCTACAAAGGTTTACTCTACCAAGGCCTACTCACAAGCCTCATTGTACCACAGTGGGTAGCAGTGTTCTATTATATTTTATTTTAATTTAGAGCAACAGAGGTGATCGGGCAAGGATAATTCTGTGACAAAGAATTATCTTCCTAGTTTTCTATTTTTCCATAGAATTGTCTTCTTTGAATCAGAAACTTAGATAATGCAGTGTCATATGTCCCTGGGTCCTCTAAATAAGACAGTTGTGCTCAAGTTATGATCTTTTTTGTACACACCTTCTTTACATGCAAGAAAGCATTTTTTCATTATTAAAGCTATCTCACTATGCCACCATTACTTCAAAAAACATGTTGAACTGTCAAAATAATCCAGGATAGTAATGCAGGCTGAGGCTTAAAGCTAGAAATTGCTTTTCTTTGATTAATCTTTTCCTAGTCTCCAGGTACCCTGTTCATACAATCACTCAATCTAACCACCTACTTTATACAATGACAAACAAAAATTACCAGGAATAATACAAACAAAATACATACCAGTGCCTGCCCAATAATGCCTAGTTTGCTGCTTCAGCACAATTGGTTTTAAGAAGCCCCTCCCCCATAATAGCAGACACCTCTTTTTTTGTTTTCTCATTACTTGTACCACAGTGGGTAGCAAAAAAAACAGGGTAAGAGGAGAATGGGACACCCTTGGTGCTGTCAAAAAGGCTCAGGTAGTCTTTAGGGAGGGATTTATATGTTTTGTCACACCACAAAGCAAGGAGCTGGTGGAACGGGAATGAAAGTTTTAAATATTCCATTCTCCCAAATCTATGTTTAATCCATCACATACTACTTCCAATTTGTAGTTTAGCAAAGAGATACATTTAATATGAGGTGCTTTTTCCACTCTGCAAAAAATCTTTTTTCATTTATCCTTCAACATATTTGATCATCAAGGAGTAGCCAGAAAAAAGGCAGCGTTTCGTCTGATATATCGAAGTCAAGAACAGTAGAGTCTCTTTTTACCACTGTTATGGTCACACACATCTCAGACAAATCACTTTGTTTTTGCGCTTTGCCCTCGACAGCACCCAATGATGATTATTTTTGAGCTCCTGTGGCTGTTTGCAATACTTTTTCCAAATTTCCAATAGAGTTTGAGATGTAAATTTGGATTTACTGTAAACTGCTGTGGTACTGGGCTGGGGCAGTCTTTGGTTAACCAGGCGGCGCCTGAAAAAACTCCCAACCCAACCACAACAGATATAAGCACACAGAGAAAATTATCATTAACAGTATGACAGAACTGGAAGAAATGGGCTCAAGTTCATGAATGCTTAAGCTGGAATAGAGATGCATTAGTTTTCAAAGTGCTACAACTCATTGGTTCATTACTACTTATCAAGTGCAGCTACATTCAAATCACCTTGAAGTGTAAACAAAACATGAGAATAAGGAAGACCATCATCCAGTGAGCAATCTAAATCTGATACAGTTATCTGCTGTCGGAGAGCTCTTCTGCCAAATATGGCATCCCCAGGGGAGGATGAATTTCCAGAGTGATACCAAGCCAATGGACAAACCCCCTGTGGGTCATGTAGGTTGTACCATCTGGCAAAATCTATAATGTCATCAGGTGGAGTTGTCTCCTATGACTTGTAAACTCCAAATGTAACCAGATAGTCATTGGATAGCTGCTGAAGTGCAAACTCTCAAACCCATGGAAGATTACCTAAAGCAGGGGTAGGGAACCTGCGGCTCTCCAGATGTTCAGGAACTACAATTCCCATCAGCCTCTGTCAGCATGGCTAATTGGCCATGCTGGTAGGGGCTGATGGGAATTGTAGTTCCTGAACATCTGGAGAGCCGCAGGTTCCCTACCCCTGACCTAAAGAATATGAACAGATTCTGGTTTCCTAGAACCTTAGTCCTGAGCAAATTCAGTTAGCAAAGCAGCCCAATAGAGATTTCTCAAGAAGTCTGGGACTCTGAGATTCCCTCCAATTGCTCACATTTCAAGGAATGGAAAAATCCATAAAAAGAGCAAAAAACACAAAATCAGTTCTATCTGCCCATCAACTGCTTAGATCAAAAGAAGAGAGGAAAAAATAGAGAGCCAGTCACTGTGTCAGTTACTGGAGCAGTCTCAACTGATTTTGTTTTCTTGTTCTTTATTATAATCCCTCCATTTAAAAAAAAGAATCTTTTTAATTGAGTCAATTATAATGTCAGAAAGCCAGAATTTTATCCAGAATTTTGAAATTCTGGATAAACTGCATCCCAAGTGAGATCAGGCTACATGGGTGAGACTGGGCTCTTGGGGCTGTCATGCGTATTTATTACTTGGATCTTGGATTATATTAAGAACATAAGAAGAACATAAGAACAAGCCAGCTGGATCAGACCAGAGTCCATGTAGTCCAGCTCTCTGCTACTTGAAGTGGCCCACCAGGTGCCTTTGGGAGCTCACATGCAGGATGTGAAAGCAATGGCCTTCTGCGGCTGTTGCTCCCGATCACCTGGTCTGTTAAGGCATTTGCAATCTCAAATCAAAGAGGATCAAGATTGGTAGCCATAAATTGATGCGATGTGAAGTGTTGGAACCAAGATGGGAGCAGCTGGAAGGAAGTGCTGCCCCCCCGCCCCCAGGCTTGATTAATCAAAGAAAAGCAATTTCTAGCTTTAAACCTCAGTCTGCAAGGAAGTGCTGCCCCCCGCTAGTATTTTGCAAAGTGGAGTATGTGCTACCAAATGTCCTAGGTTGTTGCAGTATAGCAGCTGCCAGCTTCTCCCTAGGTTAGGATCAGTGAGGGGAGGATAGAAATCGAAGCAATTATGCTTGGCAGACATCACAGTTAAGTACTATGCTCTCTCTTGCTGCAGCAAAGAGGAGTGGGACATGCCAATTCTTTTCTCTCCAGTGCCTGAAAACTAAGGCCCTGTCTACACAACTTAAACTTCTAACTATGATGGGAAGGGAGAGGGGGGAAAACTGAAGCATCTAATGGATCTGTGGGTTGCAAATCTTGGTTATAAGCTATGACAGAAATTCTGTCGCTTGTTAACCAGACAGGGCTGGTCTGAGAGTCAAGGAAAAACTAACTGATAATGTTTACCAGAGGGTCATGACTGGTAATCTGACTGAAGTAATATCCCTGAACAAAAGGCTATCCCAGCTAAACACCACTTCAGAATACAGATTTTTAAAAATCTTTTAGAATACTGTGGTGCTTCCCCTTCCCGCCCAGGGCCCTCAGGGGGTGGCTCCTTCCCTCCCTCCCTTTCCTGGGGGCTGTTTTCCCCAGTGGTGTTCTTTTCCAATTGGCCCTGAGGGCCAAGAAACAATTTAGCCCACAGGGCGCCTGGCTACAAAGGCGGCCCAAGCCTGGTCCTCCCTCGTGCCCTTCTCGCCTCCCTGTTGTGGGCTACCCTGAGGCTGCCGTAGTTCCCTCACTGATGGCTAGCCTTGCCACCCCTGTGAACACGCCCAGCCCTGTTGCTTCACAGGGCTCTGTCTGCTCCCAGCGTCAAGCTAAGGCGTCTGCTCGCACGCCTGTCTGTGTCCTTCCACTCCCAGGCTCTCTCTCTCTCTCTTCTAAGGCACAGAATCACCCACCCTTCTCCACACCCCCGCTGCAGCGGCAGCTCCCGAGCACTCGAGCTCTCCCTCCTAAATAGCCTTCCTTGGCTCCGACCCTCCCCCTCTCCAGCTGCCGCCTGTCAGAGCTGAGCCAAGACAGCTCAGCTGTGCTCCGGGCACGCCCCGGTGCCTTGATCTCCTGCACTTCCGGGTTTGCCGTCTTTGACACGACGCGCCTCCCTCGGGGCGGCAACGGAGAGGTGGATCGCAGCCACGATGCTTCGGCCCCCTCTCCCGTCGCAGAGACGGGGGGGTCCCAGCCACGAAGCCTCGACCCTTCCCGGGGACGTCGCGACCCCCTCCCCCGCGTCCGTCAGTCCGGCCGCGGGGCCGATCGGAGGCCCGGTCTGAGGTCCGGTTGCCAGGACCTCGCCCACGCCCGGACAAATACTGTATATACATATTGAGTGAGTCAATAATAAATATTTGCTCTTTTTACATCTCCAGATGAAACCACATAGGCTATTAAAGGTAGGATTCAATATAGTAACTTAAAGCAGGCATTGATTCATATACCCTGTGAGTTTACTGGTTCTTTCCTATCTTGGATAATTTGCTTGTGGATACTGTGGTATTGGTTTGCTTGGTATTTCAATACAATCTACTGCATGTATATATAGAACACAATAGAATAAATTGAAATTTGTTGCACTATCTCTAGAATGCACATCACTTGAAAAGCTATGGAACTTTTGGAATAATCAATCCCATAACAAGAAGTGACACCAAGCACAACAGTACAGACTTAATTTGTAGACACTGCACGTACCACCAAAGAAGACCTTTCTGCGGACAGTCAGTAGCACCTGGCCGTTTCGTGCAGCACTTGTCATTAAGTCCAAAACTTGTTTATGTGATTTCCCTTTGACCGTGATGCCATCAATGCATACAAGCTCATCAGCTGCACGAAGTCTGCCATCTTTCTCTGCTGCTCCCAGTGGGATGATAGCTCCAATGTAGATCTAGCAACCAAGCAGACCAGTTTTAGTGTGAGAAATACAAATCCAACAGAATATTTGACGAATAAGAAAGAAAATTCATTCCAAAATCCCATTTCCCAGAATACTTGAGAGTATACAAGATTGTGTGATATCTTATTAATGCTGTAATTCTTGAAATAAAAAAACCATATTATTATTTAAGAATGTAGCATTGTAAAGTGCTGTATGGCTATCTGTGATAGGTCCTGGCAGATCAGTGCCTATACTGGTTTCCTATTGCCTTCGAACTGGAATTTAAGGTGTGTTAGTGACCTATGAGGGCATAAGTTCATTGATCTAGCACAAGGGTCTTCAAACTATGGCCCTCCAACAATTCCCATCAGCCCTGCCACTTAGCCATGCTTGTAGAGGCTAATGGGAATTGTAGTCCATGAACATCTGGAGGGCCATAGTTTGAAGACCCCTGATCTAGCATATTTGACACACTATCTCTGTCCTTATGTTCAAATCAAAGTCTCCAAAATTAATTGGGATCACCTTCATGCTAAACTCATGTACCATCAGGACTGTAATGATGTGCAAAAAGATATTCTCACTTGTTGCTCCTCAGCTATACAATAACCTTCTTTTGCAAACATGACAAAGCCTGAACCAAGAACAATTCAAAACTTGTGTAAGGTATTTTTTTCAAATTCAAGTTGTTTTTTGGTGGCCCAAGACAGAGTGGGACAAAATGGTTCAGTCACTATACTAGTGTGTCATGACTTTAATTTTAATTTAGCAACCCACTTCAGCCTTTGAGACAGGGCAGGGTACATCAGATGAAAACTCAAGCTGAATTTATGGAAGTTTTTGAACATATCCTTATAGTGGCACACCTATGTTATCCCCTAAAGCACAGGAAAAGGACAAATATAAAAGGTCACCCTTGTACTCAGACAGAATGTTCTTTTATACTAAGTATACTCTTAATGTTCTGACCCGGATGACCCAGGTTAGCCCCATCAGATCATGGAAGCTAAGCAGAGTTGGCCATGGTTAGTATTTTAATGGGAGACCACCAAAGAAGTCCAGAGTTGATGCAGAGGCAAGCAACGGCAAGTCACCTCTGTCGAATATCTTATGGGGTCACCATAAGTCAACTGTGACTTGATTACACTTTCCACTCTTATAAAAACTTGGCTAGATTCAATGTTTTCTAATCATTTTTGCCAATCTGCATCACAAAGGTAGGTGCACTATGTATCATGACAATGCATTCCCCATCCACAATTGTATCAAAATCTACCATACTGTCCCAAACTATTGTAGGGTAACTCCCCTCCCACCACATGCTTAATAACCTCCTTATGACTTACAAATAATAACCTCCTTATGACTTAATAACCTCCTTGGACTTACAAAAGCTATCTGTTATGCAATACAACAAGTGGCAGGTCAATCGGTTACAAACCTCATAGAACACACACAAGCTCTTACAAGCTGTCAGAGATATGACCCTGCAATCTCTTAGTAAATGAAGTAATTAACCCAAATCTTAGCATCTGACCCATTTATTAAGAACTGAACTCTGCTGGGTCTAACAAACTTAAGAAATAATGAAGAAGGGTGCTTAAGTAAGGATATTTTCAATGCTCACTTAAAGACAAAGTTAAACTAAAATCTAGAAATGAAGCCAGAAAATGTTATATTCATTATTTAAAATATTTATGAATAACCTTTTTTTTACATTGTTGGCCCAAGGCAATTTAAAAAGTATGTTTACATATCCACAACAGTTAAAACCACAGACCTCAGGGGAGGGAGTGAGGGGAGTGACTGAGGGGTGGCATGAAAGGGAGGGGAGGGGGGAGGGGCCCAGCATCTGGACATGGCCCACCCACCCTAGCAGAAAGCGGAAGGGGAAGGGAGGGGTGGCATGCAAGGGAAGATGAGTGAGGGAGGGGAGGGAGTGAGGGAGGGGTGGCATGCAAGGGAGGGGAGGGAGGGGCCCTGGCATCTTGACATGGCCTACCCACCCTAGTGGAGGGAGGGAGAGATGTGCCATGCAAGGGAAGGGGAGTGAGGGAGGGATGGCATGCAAGGGAGGGGAGGAGAGGGGAGACCTCAATAAAACAGTTGTCCACACAAACAACATTTAACACATTTTTATGCCCCATTTCCACCTGATTAGGTTTTGCAAGGTGGACAATAAAATCAGCATAATTAGCAAGAACACCCTTTGGAAAAAATACTCTCAAATTGTCTCCTGAATGCAAATATGGAGATTTCATTGATAACACATTCCAAATTGCTGGTAACAACAAACTGGTAACAAATTTCAAATAACTGAATATATCTGTCTCTGTAATATGGAAAAAGTAAGCAGGAACAAGATGAAGCAAATGAAATATTCTAGTTCTGTGGTACAACACTATGCAACTTGAGATACTGATAACAATATAAACTAGTTAGATCTCATATATAAGTAAGATCGTATCAAGTAAATGTAAAACTTAACCAAGCACAAACATCCAACAGCTAATTTTACTCACAGACTGATCAGGTCCATCTCCTCCAAGAACCCGAAAGCCAAAACCAGACTCTTGTTTTCTTAGGAAAACATCCAAATCCTTTGTGTTTGGAGCTAACAAAAGATAAAAACAGAAGGATCGTGTTTTCACAAGGAGCTACATTTGACCATTTCAAAGGGTATGAAAATAAAATTCTTCTTTGGAAAAGGAAAATTAGTTAAAAGCCGGACGCTTTCAAGCTATATTACTATTAAGGGTGAATTATTACCATTTGCAGAAATTTCTGGAATGGTCTGAATCCCAAGAGATAGAAAAATAAGGGATACATTTATAGAACTCAGTTATTTGTATTTAATCACAGTTCTCTCCCTTTTTTGTTTTGTCAATGTTTATGTATGTGAAATTATTGTTTAAAATATTTTGAAAAACTTCCAAAGTGAAATTTTGTCAATAAGTAATTAGATGTGCCTGGGATGGTTCCAAGTTTTAGGGCAGGTCCGTGAAGAAAATGGGCTGGAGTTGTAAAAGCCCATTTTTTCCTTATGACATTTTTTTCATTTTTTCCAATCAAAAAATAAAGAAATTTGAGAAACACAGAAAACAATATACGATGAAATATTATTATTTTTCTTTGGAATGAGTGAAATGCTTCTGAGAAAAGGATTGACTCATTCAAATGGTATAGCACTCAATTGTTTGCTGGAACAAAATCAGGCAACTGGAAAATTTTGGGAAACACAAAAAACTCACGTGGAACATTTTTTTTCTCTTGTGGACGAATTTTTTTAATTATTCGAATCGAACACCTTTATTTATTTGTTTGTTTGTTTGTTTGTTTGTTTTATTAGACTTTTATACCGCCCCATCCCCGAAGGGCTCTGGGCGGTGCACAACATATAATGGCATATAAATAATTCAACATCAACATGAACATCAACACCACAAGGTAACAACAGCCTTTACAACTTTGGGCGATTTAAAATAACGGCATTAAAAAATTTAGCCACAGCTTTAAACAACTCGTAGCTGTGGCTATTTAAAACATATATAACCTTCTGGTTATCTGTAATACCTTCGTTTCCTTGCAAGAAAGGAATTATGTGCTTCTTCCTCTCTATCTCATAAAAGGGACAATTCAACAGCATATGAGATACTGTTTCCACAGAGCCCATACAATACGGGCATTTCCTCTCTTTTCTGACTGTGGAACTTTGCAGTACATATCTTGAGTATTATTCCCCAGTCAGTGTTCCACAAAAGCAATAATCAGATCATCAGTGATGAGTAATCTTTTTTTTTTCTGATGACTGCCTTTTAAGGCAAAGGATTTTTGCTTCACTATGCCTTTAAGAGCTTGGTAACTTTTGGCCTGCAGCTTATTCTACTTACTTTTCCAGCCAATCTTTGTTCTGAGCCTCAAAGAACTCCAGCTGTCTTTGAGTTCCCCTTTCTATCTGATATCTTCTCAGGTAAAGGCAGTGGAAAGAAAGACACAGTACAGTGGAGCTTTTGCTTTTATTCTATTTATAAGGTAAGAATACGGAGCTTTTAAAAAGAACTGAAATTTGCAACTGATTTTTTTTAAGGGACAGGTAGTTTCAGCCTGACTGTGTGTATATTTATTCAGAAATAAGTCCAATTGGGCTTAATTGGGTTAATTTCAGCCTTGAACATTAACCAGAACATGGGCGCATCCAAGAATTGTCAACTTCCAGGTGGTGGCTGAAGAGCTCCTGGGATTACAATCGATCTCCAGGCAACAGAGATCAGTTAACCTGGAGACAATGGCCATTTGAGAATGTGGACTCTATGGCATATTATACCCCTCTAAAGTCCTGTCTATCCCCTCCGCTTCTCGGGCTCCACTCCAACATCTCCAGGTACTTCCCAACCCAGAACTGACAACCCTGTGCATCATCTACTTTCAAAAGGAGTGGATCTAAGGATCTTATCCACAGATTGATAGCAATACAGGGACAGAGATCCTTTGACTTGGAGATGACAGCACCTGAATTTGGTAATCGCTAATTTCTCTTTTTGCTCTGTAAAATCTGGAAAAGTGAACTGCGTTTAGTAAACTGCCAACAAATGCTTTTAAGGTGGCACAGAACACATTTTCTTGGGAAACTTGTTGGTCCCTCTTCACTACTGAAAAATGTTATTTTGGAAAGGAATTTAACCTAATCATTGTACTGACCCTTTCAACAGCATTTTTGGATGTATCAGCACCAAAATGTCAGGGTATCATCTGAAAACTGTCCTGATGGGACCCTCCCCCACAAGTTTGGTTTAGGGGGAGTTGGGAGCTACCCTTTGCTAAGAAGATGGGGGCTACCCTTTTGAGGGTCCATAACTTTGGACCCCCTGAACCAAACTGAACCAAACCTTGGGGGTGCCATCATGACAGTCTCCAGATGATACCCTGACATTTTGGTGCTGATACGTCCAAGAATGTCCTCCCTGCAAGAATATCCCTAAATTTGCCCAAGAATCTTTGTTCTGCATTGAGTTTTCTGCATTGCTGTCAATGGGGGTTGCAGGCTGGGGGGGGGCACATTTCTGAAGGCACAGTCTCAAAACTTTCAGAGTCTCATCAGGAGACTGCCCTAATGACTGCCCCCAGGTTTGGTACAGTTTGGTTGAGGGGGGCCAAAGTTATGGACCCTCAAAACTGTAGCCCCCATCTCCTATTAGCTCCCATTGGAAACAATGGGGGATAGGGGCACCCCCTTTGGGAGTCCATACCTTTGGACTCCCTGAACCAAACCTCACCAAACCTGGGGGGTAGCATAAGGACAGTCTCCTGATGATACGCTGAAATTTTGGTGCCACTAGCCTAAAAACTGCACCCCCTGCAGGGCAAAAATGGAAAACCACTAAAAATATCCAAAAACAAACCCAGCATTTTGATGCCCCCCACAAGGTGATGCCCTGGGCAGCTGCCTACCTTGCCCAATGGGCATTACGCCAGTGTTGTTTAAAAATAAAGTTGATATTTTCCCTTGGGATGCTACCTGGGGAGTGATTGGAGAGTAGGCCTTAGGGTTCCATGCTTCCTTGCCTCTATGGCAAGAGATGCTAAAGGTAATACCAAAAACAAAGTTTATTTAATCCAGGAAATCCTCAAATTCTCCTCCTGAAGTTGTTCCTCCAGGGAAAGAGGGGTGCTGGAAGTGTCTGTACAAGGCTGAGACCCTCTCCTAATCTTCTCCAGGAACAATGTGGGGAGGGGCATCTTTATAGCTCTTGAACGATCTTAACAAACATAAACTAAGCTGTAATGAAGCTGACAATTAAAATTTAAAAGTGCAGGCATTAGCTTTTAGATATCTGCAGTTACAAATTATAAACATTTCAATCTTTGCACAGTGGTAGCACAAGCAAGTTTCAAATCACAGAACAACTGGGTTTAAGAATCTCAAAAGATTAGGAAGTAATTTTTAACAGTGCAGCTAGATTAAACTTTGACTGTACAGCAGGGGTTTATTCACATCTGGTTAAAGGTAGCTGATTCTGGTATCTGTTAAAAGGCAAGCATTTGCCAAATTCACTAGTTCAGAACCTGCTTAGTTTATGTTTAGTTAGCAAGCAATACTTGTTTGAAACAAATGCTAAATTCATTAATTTTGGCTCCTTTGCACTGAGTGCACATTTTCTTTGGGTTGGATTATTGGTTATGCACATATTTCTGGCAGTCACTGCACTCACAGATCAGAGAATCTCTGTGGTTTCCAAAAGCTCAGAAGACTTTTTCTCTGCAGGGAGAGCATGCATTTTGCTTTCTTCAGGCTTCCTTGCTCTTCCCTGCCTTTCCCCACCCCCACAACAACAGTTTCTTTTGCTCTTCCAGCCACCACTTAAGAAGGAATGAAAGGACTGTCTGGGCCAGAGAATTAACACTAGACCAAAGATGGCAGGGGAAAAAAAGCAGAAGGCAACCTCCTGAGATGGATGTTGCACTACAAGAACAAGGAAGCAGGGGGTGGGCAAAATGGCAGATTAGCTCAGCACTTTGTAGCCGGAAAATTACAGGTATAAACAAAAAACCGCAGGAAAAGTCCACTGCAAAGCAAACCGTGGGGTAAGTAGTGCATGCATAAAGAGCTCTAGTTTCCATTTTCCCCCAATAAGATTTTTTCCACTGACAGGCTAATGAAGGTTAAAAACTAGCCACTGGCAGCTCACCTATGGCAAGTTAGAACTGCCTTCACTTGACAAAGCAATAAAGCTTTATACTTTTTCAAATGCAAAAAAAGTGGTTATCAAATGTATGTGTGGCAAAACAAGCTAACAACTAGTTATAGTCTAATAACTTGTGGACTTACTTACAAGGCAGGGCTACTACAGGCTTCAGATAACGTTACTTATAATTTTTGCATCATTTAATGATTTTCTTAAAAATTCAATTCATATAGCAAATCACATCTAGGATATGATTATGAACATTAACGCAGAGAGGAAAAAATACTACCATTCTATCACTATTTAATATTTGTGGAAGATAAAATGGATTTGGTACAGTGTTTCCTAACGACTTATAGATCACATTGTGCTATTACCTCAGAGCATTGCATTTGGATTCTCATTGTGATTACCAGGTTACAGTTCAATGGGTTTTAATTGCCAAAAGTTGTTTGATCTTTGTAAAACTATCTGCATCCAAGTGATTAAAAACCTTAATGAAAGGCTTCTTAAAGACAAAAATGATAGGGTTCTATTATCAAAACTACATTTGCAAAAAAAAAAAGACTGAAATGAAGGAGTATGGAAATTAAGTTTCAACAAAATTTCGATGACAGTTACACAGTACTAAGTAGGTCAGTGTCAGAGCTGGCTGCCTATCCTTTACTTCATATATGAAATTCATTCCCAGCTAATGAGTTTCCAAGGGACAATGTTGATTTATTTGCATTTTAGTCAGATATACCACCACCACAGTGGAAACAGCACAGTTTCTAAAAGCAAGCCATGTAGTCTTTGGTGGTTTCTGATTTTACTTCTTCTATGTAGCATTTTATTCTTTTAGCTGGTGCTGTTACCAATTCTAGTGGCAGTTTGATATTTCTACAGTTATTTGAAGTGTCTGCATCATTGTTCAAACTGGCCTGGCATGATGTAAGTTATTATACTAGAAACATGCTAGTCTGTGATACAAGCTTTTTTGTACGGTATAATTCACAACATTTTTATTGCAGTCATCCTCTATTTTCTTGTAGAGCAGCCATTTTCTCATACACTTCTAGCAATGCCTCTTTGGGAGCCTGCTTACAATACCTTCCCTTTTCAATTATTTTGTATTTTGGAATTGAGTAACTTGGTTCCCTTAACATTTAAATTAAAAAAAAAACAGTTTATTGTTGTGGGGTTTTTAAAAAGGTGTGGGAATTACATGCTCTGGCTTGGAAGCTTGCACCTTTGCATTTTTGAGGCATGAGAAATATTAAGTCAGTAAGCCCAATAAATAAATAAATAAATAAATATACTTGGAGGCATGATTCTTTTGCAATGGTACTCCCTTTTCAAGATGAACATGAAAAGCAGTATTTGAGATCAGAAAGCATTTCTAGAACTCTAGTGCAATATGTCACACAAGTTCATATACTCACGTTTATCTTCAAATAATATTTTAGACTTCAGATAGACTTCTGAAGGGTCTAGCTTTGGGGAAGCTGACCTTACAGCAATGGGTGGAAAAGGCATGGGCTGCGGAACTGAATCACTGATGGCCTCTTGACTTCCTACAGAAGTTTCCTCTGTTTTCTGAAACAAATTCAAGAGCACAAGCAAAATAAATGGAAAAAGTAGTAAAAGGTTTAAACAGAAGAACATGACCAAAAGGCACATTCCAGTGAACTGTTTTAAAAAGGATATTATTCTTGGTTTTTTGTTCAACTTTACAGCCTTTACGATTTTTAAAATATTTTCTGTTTAAATGTGAAGTAACAGATAACAATTATTTAATTTCCCTAGTTCTTGATTGTTTTGATACTATCAGCATTTAACAGATGCACATATGATACTTGCCTACAGGTGAATTTAGAGTTGTTCTCCACTATAGGCTAGAGGTCTATTTTTGCTAAGAACCACTTGTGCTTATGGCTCCCATCTGGTAAACCAGGTTTGCTTGACAGGAATTTCTTGTGTAGTTAATCTATGCTGACTCTATACATATGAGGACAGAACTGTAAGCTGAATCCAAAATGAAAAGTAGTAAATCTATGAGAATGTGACCAAATAAATATATCTTGCACATTTCTCAAATGTAGGTAGATGCTGTAGTGATTAATAAAATACAAATTAATTTAAAAGTATTACTGAATTGATACTAACTTTTTGTCATTATGTATTTATTCAGTCAATGAATACTAATAGTACAGTGATCATTATGAGGAGGTCCATCTATTTTTTTGATGTTGAAATGGGGTCCTTGTACTCAAAAAGTCTGGGAATCACTATCCTTGTGATAGCAAGTAGACCTGCGGCACAGTGGAATGCTGGTGACCGAGAGTAGGAGAAGCAGCCTTGGAACTCAGCTGCAACACCACCATAGTAGACACAACACAAGAAGCAGTTATTCTTCAGTGAAGCGCAGTTTATCAACAGTGGAGTTATATACAAGAAGTATTTACAGAATCACAGAACAAACCGACAGCATGCTTCACCAACACAGAAATACCCTAGCCAGTGCATGCAGTCACATCTGTTCAGAATATATACAAGTACTGACCAATCAGAATAAAGGTCACATAGTCCAGTAGAAGCCGGTTAGAACTGGTTAGAACCAGCTCACCGCCTCAAGCAACACTCAGGTGAACTGTCAGTTAGATTAGAGTGATCTGCCTTAATACACAATATGCATCAGTGAGGTAAAGCTAAACTCTGACTTCCATTGGGACAAATGATAAGCTCTGGCCTTTCACAGAATCACATGAAATTCCATTGCTAAATTACCTAAAACATTACATTATATAATAAGAGTCCATCTTGCCTTCTTTCTTTAAAATTTCTGCTGGATTCATTAGAAAATATCTTACTATATAATTGAGCAGCATATTCCCAAAGATGAACCAGAAAAAGCAAGGACTCTGGGAGATTCAGTCCAGAGGATGCCATTTCTTATGCACAGAGGGGCTGATGGGACTACAACTCCTAGACTCCTCACTCAGCTGATAACACTTCTTAAAGCTTTATGGTCCGCACAGGGATGTTCTGTTCCTTGCCTGAGGCAACCCTTTAGTAGGGTCCTTGCATAGCTGTCCTATTTCTTGCCTGAACCAACTCTCAGGTAAGTCAGCAGTGAGCCTGGCCCCAGCTGCCAGGACTGAACAGGTCACCCCACCCCAGCCTGTTTGAGGAGAGCGGGAAGGCCTCTCTGCACCCAGAACAGCTCCAGCTGAGGTGGTGAGAGCGGGCTGTGGGGGGAGTGGCCTCATTCTGGCCACCCAGAGCACTCCAGGCAAGTTACCAGGAATTAGGCTGGGGGAAGAGAAAGAAAATGAGTGCTGGGGAGTGGCAGAAAGAGAAAGCTAGGGTAGGTGGCCTGAAAGAGAAAACAAAAGTTGGGGTAGGTCAGCAGAAACACAGAGAATATAGATTTGCAGTAGGAAGAGAAAAAGAGAGAACTGAACTAAGTGGGCAGACAGAGATATGTGGGGTAGGAGGGCAGAAAGACAGTTGGGGTAGCAGAGCAAGAATAGAGAAAATTAAGAAAGGGGGTGGCAGGATAGAGAGTGAGAGGCAGAGAAGGGGGAGAACAGAAGAAGAAAAAAGTGAGGGTAATGTTCTCTTGAGTCCCCATTTCCAAGTGCCCACTTGTTACAGCCTGTAGTATTTTTTCACACCACGCCCTCCCCATCTTCACAGGTACCCTGCTGGCTCCCCCCCCCCCCGCGCGCCCTTTGCAAACCCAGGATCCAGCTTTGCTAAGGGAAGGTGCCTATTTCCCATCTTCACAGGAACCCTGCTACCCTCCTTGGCAAAGCTGAGAACATTTGGGAGAAGTGCAATTTCAGTGTTTGTGCTGGGCGCTATTTCCTGTAGATATGCCTTGTCCATGTTAGATCCTCTGGGAGGATTAGTTTTCTAGGGCCTGTTGTATTTTTCCGCAAAATGTGTTTCATTGTTAATCAGTGAATAATTAGTTAACTTTCTTCAAAGAGTGATGAAAGGGCTCAAAGGTGACATGTTCCTCAGTTCAGTTTTCTCACTATGAAAATTTATCTGATTAAACATTAATGCACCATTAAATATGCTTTGGTCCCTGATGTAATCTCTTGCCATCTTCCTATATTTGGAATGTTATACAAGGTGGTGCAGAGTATAGCTCAAAAGTAAGACTTGGGAAATCTTGAGTGATGATCAAATTGCATTAAATGCACATGTATACAAGGGTGGAGTGCAGGCTGGAAGCCTTGCTTCCATGCCAGAAAATGAGGCACAAGAAGTTCTGATGTCCCCAAAGAGTCAACAGTGGTCAGCAGTCAGAAATCAAGAATGAGGATCTTCTTACAGGCGACTGACAGACAGTTCAGACTTAGAACAACAGACTGTGCAAGCTGCAGGCTTGTTCCTTAGAAAAGGCATCTGGTTTCCAGAACTAAATGGCCTTCAGAAACAATTTGTGAACTGAATGACAGGAAACTGACCTGGTCAGTACCTGCTTGTGTGACAGGATACCCTGACAGGACAATTTAGTCTTTCAGAATCCCAAGTTTGTAGGTTTAGTGGTCAACTACCACAAAAGGAAAAGGAAGGCTGGAACTGCTTTCAAAAAGGTGAAGGTGTAACAATATGAAAGTGAACTATGTAATAGTACAATCTCCTACCTCAGCATAGGAAAACAATAGGGCAGCACCGGAGGGAACAGCCATCCAGATTCCCATCACTCCAACATTTATAAGTCACCCTGGCCTGATGATTCAGTATGCTCACATGAGTAAATGCGAATTTCATAATACAATGATTAAGACACACAATCACTCTGCTGAGTTTTTCCTTTAATTAGTGAAGTATGATGGTCTCTGGGTTCCTTCTGCAACAGTGCAGTGGCCTGATCACATACTGGTCTTGGGACATTAATAATACATTGACAAGAATTAATCAATATTTACAAATAATTCTTTTATTCTACTAACCAATTTCCAGGTCTATTTAAGGATTACTGAAATACTGAATGTGAAACAATTTGGACACCAGCCTGAAGTACTATATCAATACTAAACTATAACTTCTATAGGGGAATTTTGTGTTGATTAGAATAAGATCTACTTTATAGTCTACTAATCTACACGTAGTCTAGTCCTTTTGTGTAAATAACAACTTCTGCTGCAAATCTCCCTGATTAACAGTGAAAACATCCACAAGACTCAAATGGCTTAAAACCAGAAGCTTTTAAACCTAAACTATGCAACAAATAACAATCCTTATAATTTTAGACAGAAAAAATAGCAACATACACCACACTATATTTACCGGTAATATTGTCTACATTTTATTTAGCTAGCAGATTCTGAAATGTTTGCTCCACAATGAGACGAAGCCTGAAATGAGACTTTACAAACAGCACTTAGGTTTTTGAAGAAGAATTTTAATAGATTCAGGTCAGCCAAGGAGAAATCCCTTAAGGATTTAACAGCTGGATACATCTTCTATGTTTATAGACACAAGAACTTGCCCTTTTAAAACTCAATTAGCTCACAAAGTAGATGCCACTGAGCATTCAATTTATGGTTAGTGAATAGTGCCTGTATTTTAATGCAGTTTCCTCTAGATCTCTGGATATGGGAAAGTTACATTAGTCTAAAAGTTGATGTGACTTGAGTATTCCTACTCGGCAAAGTCTGAATCAAGAAAATTTTATTTTTAAATGATATAGCCTTTTTTAAAACTATGCCTTGTTTTAATTACAGTGAACAACGTTTATGATCTTGAGCTCCTAAAGAACGAAAGCATTTATTTGCACAAGTGGATCCAACAGATCCTGTGTTCAATATACACTATGAAATGACTTGTCCTCTAAAGATTCTTCTGCAAATGTAATGGAATATATGTGGGGTGGTATAATTTCTGAGCAGATATAATTGCATTTGATTAGCATGATAGATTTGAATTTTGTTAAATTCAACCTGTTTTTTCACTGAATGAGTATTTTGCCAAGAGTGGCAACTATTACAGAAGTCAGACCATGAAAATTATGGAAGAACCTCACTCCCCACTCAAGCTGTTTGAGGGGAATAGTTTTCCATGTCTGATTCAGCTCCGAGACTGTCATAAAAACACTTCCATTAAAATTTATGAAGTTTGGGAAATGGCAATTAATTTTAATATTACATAGTTTGCACACAAATCTGATTACAGGAAACAGCACAATGAAAGATAACACAGAAAACAGACTGAAAGATAAGATACTGCCCCCAAACTCTAATCATGGAGGAGACATACACATGAAGATGCTTTATCAGACCATTGGTCAATCAAAGTCAGTATTTTTTGTTTAGACTAATAATGGCTCTCCAGGTTTCATGTTGAAGTCTTTAACATCACCTACTACATGAACCTGTTAACTGGAGATGATGGGGACTGAACCCAGGGCCTCTTGCATACCGAACAGCTACTTTACCGCTGAGCAACAGCCCCTCCTCAAAATGTGAACCGGAAAAGCAAGTTGAACTATTAGTTCTGGCAGGAGTTTTGAAGGTTACACAGTTTTAATAGAATACAGATTTTATATATGCACCTGGGAACACTGGCAAGAGGTTTACAGTACTGTTTGCCTGCTGAAGAGTACAGCTCTTCATACCTTGCTAATCCTGAGAAAAATTGTTCTGGCAATGATACACCTGCTTTAAGCTTTGTCCCCAAATGATTGACGGTTTAGCACAAAATCCTCCTTCCCTTGTGCTGTGGCTTTTGATATCCCCATTTCCAAGGGCAAACAGACAAAGAGCCATTAAACAATTTGATTAGGTTGGACAAAGGAAGGCAAGCCACTGATATAACTAAATCAACAGCCTTTCCTTTGTTGTCTAAGAAACAGCAGCAAAGAGGTCACAATACAACTGAGGGAATGAGTGAATCTAGACATCCTCTCAAAACAGCTCTTAGAAAGTAAATGGATGGGGAGCATTTATTTGTATCTAATTTAGTAGATTATTTAGACTATATATTTTAAAAACTGAAGAAAAATAACCATCAAGCACAAACAAAATCAATATCGGTTTGTAACTACTAGCTGACTTTTAAAAAACCAGTTTATAAAAATCTCCTTTCAGAAATTGCTGGTGTCAGTCACAGATATGTTTTTCCAGTGCCCTCTGGTAATCAGAACTAAATCTGTCCCTTAAAGAATCTGGGCTAGAGATTCAATGAGAGACCCCATGTATCTTTATGGACTTGTCGATGATTTGTCTTCTTCCTTCCTAAGCAACAAATGCAGTCAATTACAGAAACCCTTATCAATACTTACATTATCAATATGCGCAACATTAGAAGATTTAGCAGGTGAGGAAGGGCCTAAAATAGAGAATAAATATTAATATAACCCATTGTACCACTACATTTTCTATAGGTCTATTAATTCTCTACACCAAAGCTCACGGGTTAAGGTTTTGTATTGCAAGAGTCTTATCATGTAAACTTTGAGTGGGAAAAGTTCTTCTCACTACAAGATATCTTGAAACACAATATTCCCCTATATTAATGAAGATGGCATAATATATTGTTGTAGATATTAACTTACTAAAGAAACTCTGCTATTCATGGATCTCATGACAAAAATCCATACTACCATAGAAATCATAAAGATATATGATGCAGTAAAGTCCGATTGCCCAATGAAGTAGCAAGAAAATTGCAAAATATAGATCTGTGAGGATGTTTTAAAAGCATTTCAGCCACAGGTAATATCAACTTCTGGAAAGGTTCCTAGGTAAATTGTTAAGAGAAAAAAACTCTATGGTTCTGTTAAGACATGACACTCCTTCAGTTAATCCTAATAACGGGTAATTTTTTATCTTAAGTACAGTAATATAAAATTATACCCATGCATTTTCAATTATTTCTGTATTTTTATCATTATATAGAAAAGAATTTTTCAATTTAGCACTACTTAGTAAACATCTGGCACACTTGTGGAATTGTTCTACAAAACATAAAGCTCTAGTACTGAAGGACAACTTAACAAGTAGAAATACATGCTTAATTGATCTTTGTTCTCCCACAGAAATTAAAGATTAAATACTGTTTTTTACAATGAACTAACCTAAAAAGGGTAGGCAGACTTCCTTCCAGCTAACTGTCAGGAAAAGTCATCCCTATCCATCTATCTGCTCTGAGAAGGCTCAACAATCATTACCCGCAGGTGATATACAAAGTAATATTATACTGTTGGTCTGGGCACTTCAGTCAGAATAGCACAGGAATTAGTGACCTGATCCTGTTTTTCATTTAATGGCCTGATTCAACAAAACTGCTATCACTAAGGAGTTACCGGAGGTAAGCTCTTCAAAACATAAATGCAGAGCCTGTTAAAGAAAACAGCCTTACTTCATAATAGGCCAATGAAGAAGTGGAATTAAAAAGTAAAAAATAAAAACAGCTAATTAATGAGCATAAATGATAAAAAACCAAAAACTCACAAGCCAGAATCTTAACTGCCTGTGTTCCAAGATTAGTCTTTAATACAAGTGTGCTGATGATCTGTATGTCTGTGGGCTAATGTCATAGATAATATAAATATGGGTGGACAATTAAGACACATAAATAAATACATGAGATAACCTCACAACCCCAAATGACATGACCTACAGAAAATTTTTCCAGAAAAGGGATAGGGAAAAGTTCTAGCTGGAGCTACTTCTATAGCAACTGCAAGTGCAGAAATATAGATAGTACTATAGAATGCAGAATTAATGACTACTGTTATACTTAATGAACTGGATCCAATCTAAGTTTTCCTAATAGAAGGAATGGGGTATTTTTCACTGGTCCCACCTTCCTGCTGCAGACTTCTTTCTGCCCTTTATTCTGTACCTGAGGGTCCCCTTTCCCCCATGAGCAACATTTCAGGGAGATCAGTGGACTGTACTGGGGTGGGTGGGAGGGTGGAGCAGGAATGTTCTGTTCCACTTGAAGAAGTGACTTACATGAGTGCAAAATTTAATTTGAACCCAACTCAATGTTTTACAAGAAGCATAAAGAGGGATTTTGTAAATATCTACATTTTAAGATACTTAAAATATCTTTACCCACCTCCCCTTAAGATAAGAAGTGGGACTTCTGCTCCAATCGGGAATTGCTTTAGCACTTCTACCACCTGGAGATGTGTCAAGTTCTGCACATTCTGATGATAAATCTCTTTAACAATATCTCCTTTCTGAAGACCATGGCACCACTGGCTGTCTAAAATCATCTTCACCTTCTGCCCTGCAGGGCTGTCAGCTATTGCAAATCCAAACCCTTTAGGGCCCTTGATTAGAGGAATTGTAACCAGTTCTGCCTGAGAGCATCCTGAAGAAGATACTGATGCCCTCTGTTCACCAAGGTCTGTTGAAGGGCCATTCAGACGACCATTGACTAAAATATGTCCTGGTTTTCCATTCTGGTCCAAAACCACTGTTCCAGGTATTAACTCTTGATTGATAATGCAGGTATCTCCTTTTGGTATTGGTTGACCATTTAAGACGGGAGTAGCAGTAACAATGTCTACAACACGGTCCTCATTTTCATCAGGAAGTGGGTATCCACGACACAAAGTCATATTCACATACTGGTTGACAGGAACTAACTGAAACATCTGGACAACATCAGCATGGGTGTGGCCAAGGACACATGTACCATTTATGTCTACAATGACATCTCCTACAAAAAAGATGAATAGGACATTGTGAAAATAAATAAAAACATTTTTATACTTCAGAATACTCAGCATCTTTTTAGTAACCTCATCAAAGAAAAGTGGTATCAACTCAGAATAATACAGTCAGAGATTGCACCATTCCCTCTTGCACATATGTTACAAAAGAAGGATTTCCTACTGTGTTTAATCTGTTAAGAACAAATAGCTCTAAATATATAAATCTGAAGCAGATCAAGGGAATTGCCATCCCATATGCTGTAGTTCATTGAATAAACCAGTCTAACCCAATCAAAAATGCATCAGATTTCTCCTCTAGTACCGGCTTGCCAGAGTCTCTCACATTAAGATTTTTCATATTGACATACTTCATTAAAAATTCTGGTTTGGAAGAAAACAAATTAAGTATGTAGCACACATATTTGCAATTCTTGCACGAAGGAAAGTCAGTTTGCATTGGCCTCTACAAATTTGCCAAATCACATTCCTTACAAATGATGGACAAGTTTATAACCACCACTCTTGGTAATCAACATTGGAATTCAATCAACTTATTGTCTCCGTAATTCTTTTCTGTGTATATGTTCACAATTCTTTTGATTTAAAGACCTAAAACATCCACTGAGTATGACAGAGAATAATTAGGTGCACAGGGAATTATGGAGAACAAAATAACTTTCAGGAACAAAAAAAAAAGGGGGGGGGAGCATTGCCCTTCTAACTACAGATGGAAGGGAAGGGAAATCCATATCTCAACACATAGAAAAAGATTGCTGTAAAGAATGACTCACGCAGAATGTTCTCTTGCTGCTGGGTTTGCACCCAGTCTGAAAATAAAGGAGAGAGAGGTGTTTGCCTAGCCCCTAAAGGCACAGTCAGGGTGGTCACCACTTTGCAGCTGAGAGGAAGACAGATGCCTTACCAGGTTTCTGGGAAATTCTAGACACTGTTTCAGACAGGTGAATCACTCACATATATAAGAAAGTGAAACAATTACAAAGAGCTAACTAAAGTTACTGGAAATAAAGAGGCCAGAATTAACCTGTAAGGACAAGATGGAAGTGCTACTGGTGGGTGGAAGGTCTGACCTGGAATTTATGATGTCACTTATTCTAGATGGGGCTGCCTTCCCCTTTAAGGAACAGGACTGCTGCTAGTTAAACTGGTGGCAGCTGTGGTGAGGAATGCTTTTTACTAGCTTCAACTGGTTATCTAGCTATAGCCTTTCCTGGGTAGAAAAGTTCTCGATCCTGATGCATGCCCTTGTTACATCAAGATTAGATTAATGCAATGTGCTCTATGTGGGGCTGCCCTTGAAAAGTGTTTGGAACACTTTAGAACAGAAGACTGCAGTCAAGATGTTGACTGGAATGGGTCTTATGGACCATATACTTGGCTCATCTACAACTGCTCCCAATTTGGTTCCGAGCATAATTCAATATGCTGGTATTTATCTTCAAAGCCTTATATGGTTTGGGACCAACATATCTGAAGGACTACCTAATCCCTTATGAACCTGTCCAATCACTATAGTCATCTGGTCACCCTGTTTCGGTTGCCCATGAGTTCTGAAATTAGGCAGGTGGAAATCCATAGGAGGGCCTTTTTGGTCATGGCACCAATGCTCTAGAACTTTTTCCTCAGGAAGATTTGTGTCCCCTTCTGCTGCCATTTTCTGCCAGCAGCTGAAATTTTTTTTTGTTTCATTTGGAATTCCCTCATTGATTCCCCTATCCTAAACAACATTTTTATATTTTGTATGTATTTTAATTCTGGTTTTGTACGCATTTTAACTGTTTTTAAAATTATTTTAATTATATGTGTTTGAGGTGGGGTTGATTTTAACAGTTTTAAAATGAAAGTTCATCATGTGTGTTTTAAACTGTGGGATACAAATGCTGCAAATAATAAAATTAACTAAATTGTTTGTAAGAATCAGCCACAGGGAAATATTAACAACATCAATTTTCCTAAATAATCAAAAGGTATCATATACAGAGGCCCCTACAGCGGCGTCCCACCAGCATATATAATGCTGGTGGAGTCCTGGGGCCGTTTGCACACTGAGGTGTGAGCAGTTCCAGAGTAACCACAGCTTGCAGGGGTGCCTTCGCACAGAGGGTCAAAGGGGGTCAAAGGGCGGCATGGGCGTGCCTCCCCATCCCTGCGGAGCTCTGCAGTGAAAGAAGGTAAGTGTGAGGGAAAATGGAGGCGCCGAAAAGTGGCGCCTCCAACCTGGTGTCATTTCCACAGCGCCAGTAGGGAAACGCTGTTTCCCAAGGAAACACCGTTTCCGCCCCGGGGGGGTGGGGGGAGCACAGCCTCATTGTGGAGGGGTCAGTTGTGCGAACAACACCCCTGCGACAATGTTTTTACTGTTTCAGGGGCGCTGTTTTTGGCCGGTGTGGACTCTGCCAGACTATGCCCTCCAACATATCAAAGCTGTTATAATCTTTTTCCATTTAGTATTTTACTTCTAGCAGCAAGCACAAAAAGGAACAATTTGGCTTTTTAACAGAAGTAGGAGTGGAATGCACATCTGAAACACAGTTTGGAAATAGATCACACAGATATTCCACAAATGCGCTTGCAAACTTAGCACAGGCAATCACATTTTTGCATCTGGGCAAGTACCACCAGGGGCGTACCTAGGCAAACTGGCGCCCGGGGACAAAACCTGAGTTTGGGCCCCCCCCCCGCCCGGTGTATGGGCGGCCACCCTCCCCCACCATGACCAAACAATGATTTTTTGTACCAGCTCACAAAACACCTCCCACTCCCATCAAAACATACATGGCTCTCTCCCCACCAACTCTTTTCCTAATTTCCTAATCACAACAACCCTATGAGGTAGGTTGTTAGCCTGAGAAACAACTCCAAGCCAGTGCAAGTGGGTATTAAGCATGTAAATCTCTCACAAATCACCCCCCCAGCAAAACATTTACCAAACAAATGTCAGCGCATCATCTCTCTCACAAAACACCTTCAGTGGAAACAGCATCACTTTCAATGGTGTTTAAACTAGGGAGCTCAGATTCTTCTTTTAAATCTACCTTAAAGGGAGAAACTGGGGTCCCCGGTTAAAACAAAATTGAAAGTGATGCTGTTTGGGGGTGGATTCTCCCCCACCCTGAAACAGCATCACTTTTGAGGGCTGGAGATTCAGATGAAACAAATACCATATTCGGCTGGAATCTGGGCAAATTTGGGCACATTCGGACAAAAATTGTCTGATTATGTCCTGCCCAACTATGAACAAATGCGAATGCAAGGTATTTGGGTTGGGGGGGGGGGTATTTTTGGTGTTTTTTCAGCCTGCAGGGAGCGCATTTTTAAAGCTAGTGGCACCATGATTTCAGGGCATCATCCAAAGACTGCCCTGATGATACCACCCGAGTTTGGCGATGTTTGGTTCAGGGGCAGCAAAGGGGCACCCCAAGACATTTGCCCAAGATTCTTTGTTTTGAAGTGACTTTGCTCCATTGTAGCTAATGAGGAATTTCTGAGGCAGGCCGCACATTTTTTAATATCTTCACCAGACTTTCAAGGTGGCTCCAAGAGGCTTTTGAGTAATAGCATCCAAGCTTGGTGAGCTTTGCTTCTGGAGTGGGCAGGGGGGGAGAGTTGGAGAGAGTTCTGGAGAGCAGAACTCAGCCCACAGGTTTTCAAGTGTGCAGGAGCAGGGGAAACAAAATAAGCCTTCCTTGGGACTATAAAATTGAACCCCCCAGAAGCAAAGGTTTCCAAACCTTGGATGCTATTACCAGGAGGCCCCTCCTGGAGCCACCCTGAAAGTCTGGTGCCTCTATCTTCAAAAAATGTGCAGCCTGCCTACACATTTCAGAAATTCCCCATTGGCTACAATGGAGCAAAGTCACTGCAAAACAAAGAATCTTAGGCAAATGTCTTCGGGTGCCTGGAAGGGGTGTATTTTTAAAGCTAGTGACACCAAATTTTCAGGGTATCATCTGTTAGCTATTCTTATGATGCCTCCCAAGTTTGGTGAAGTTATGTTCAGGGGGACCAAAGTTATGGTCCCTCAAATGGGTAGCCCCCATCTCAGGTTAGCTCCCATTGAAAACAATGGGGATGGGGGCACCCCTTTGGGGGTCCATAACTTTGCTTCCCCTGAACCAAACATCACCAAATTTGGGTGGTATCATCAGGACAGTCTCTGGATGGTACCCTGAAATTTTTGGTGCTGCTAGCTTTAAAAATGCGCCCCCTGCAGGCCGGAACGTGAAAAACACTTAAAAATTTAAAAACACACGAACGACCTTGAAATGTTGGCGCCTCCCCACGTGACCAAATGGGGGGCGCCCGGGGACAAAGGGTACCCCCTGTCCCTAGGCAGGAACGCCACTGAGTACCACTGCCCTTCTTTGGAGCCTAGAGAATGATGAGAGGTCTCCTTCACCAATGTTGACCTCTGAGAGGCTCAGAAACCAGGAAGCAATTTTGCTGCTTTCTGAATGTGTCTGAGACTCAGCACAAGAATGAGTCTCCACTCTCAAATTCAGGCCAAAGCACATGCTAAGCTCAGTATAATATCCTAGTTAAGACCCTCCCTTTCCCCCTTGGTGGCTGAGTTTGGTCCAGCTATCATGGCATTGGAATTTCTTTTTTGGGGGAGGGAAGGGATTTTTCTCAACAAATTATTTTTTCAGCTCTCCCATTTATTTTTTTGTTTAAAACAATTACTAGCTGCTCTTCTACCGTATAGTAACTCAAGACAGCTTACAATGTAAATAATAATAAAATACATAAAAACCACAACTTTAAATCAACAATTTAAAACTGCTGGTAGGCAGAAGAATTGACAAATTCCATCATGAATAAAACTTGCAACTGCCTCCTAAAGATAAAGAGTAAGGGGGCCAGATGCGCTTCCCTGAGGCAGTTATTCCATAACTGTGGGTCTGCCACTGAAAAGGCCTTCTTTTTGTGTTCATACCAGATGAGCTTCTTTGATCAATGGGGCAGTCAAGAGGGCCTCTCCCTGTGAGCTTAGTTCCCAAGCAGGAAAGTATGGGAGAAGATGGTCTGTCAGGCACTGACCCATGTAGGATTTCAAAGGTCAAAACCAATACCTTGAATAGACTCAAGAGCAGATTGGAAAGAAAAATAACGGCTGTAGGATTGGGGTCACATGAAACTGGAAACTGGTCCTGACCAGAAGTTTAACCACAGCATTCTGCACTAGCTGCAGTCTCTAAATACTCTGCAATAACCCAGTCTATACACAACTAAGGCACGGATCACTGTGGCTAGATCAGGCTGAGCCAGGAATAGGTGCAGCTGGAACACCAGCCAAAGCTGGACAAAAGCACTCCAAAACATCAGCCACTTGATTTTCTAAGGTAAATGCTAAATTGAGCAGAACTTCAAGCTGCAAACCTGGCTTTTCTAGGGGAGTGTAACATTATCCAAGACAGGGAGATCTCAAGCCCCTGGTCTGCCTTTCTGCTAAACTAGACTACCTCTGTCATGTCAGGATTAAGTTTCAATGAAACTAAGCACTGGTTTAGAACATCAATAGCTACCTTGGAATGAGATGTAAAAGAAAGGAAGAGCTGGGTATCATCTGCATATTGGCAAACTAAATCTCCTGATGATCTCTCCCAGTGGCTTCATGTACATGATAAGTAGCATGGGGTAAGATTGAACCCTGCAGAACCACACAGGCCAATGGATATGGGACAGAGCAAGAACCCCCAGCACCATAGTCTGGGGCTGGCCTCCCATACAGGATGGTTCCCATATTGAACCATCAAAACACTATACCCCTTGGTCTCAGCACTGACAGCCAGCCCAGCAAGGATATCATGGTCAGTGTTACTGAAGGCCACCCAGGTTTCAGTAGAACTAAAGGGTCACATTCCCCACCTAGTTCAACCAAAGCAGACTCTTCTAAATCCTGACCAACAGCCAGACTGAAATAAGTCCAGAAAAAAAGCCTCTTTCCTAAGAAGGAACCACCCATCCTTGCACCCTGCCCTCAAATGGACAATTAGAGACTGTCCAGATGTTTTCCATTATGACAGGGTTTGTGCATTTTGAAATTAATGTATGCATTTTAAGGTGAACAATGTGCGCCTGAAAATTAATGTAGAATGGAAGTGTCTGGAGCTGACTTCCACCATTGTCCTAAACCTTCCATCCCATCTTGGACTCACCGCCCAACAGCTGATCTGTGGGAGCTATGAGTCAGTGGCAATAAGGGACAAGGTGGGGATATGGTGTGGGTGGAGGTTGCTACTGCCCCCACAGAAGTCACTGCCAGTCGTCCCAGCAGCAGAACAGAAGGTGACGGGGAAAGGCTCAAGGACAAGAAAAAGAGGCCCAAGCCAGCACGTGGCCCAACGCCACCACAGGCCAGGCACCATCCCAAACCCTGAAAGAGGCAGGCAGGCTCTCAGGTCATGAGACCAAACTGCTGATTGGCAGGGCATGACAGATGGTCCAAGAGCCAACAGAAACCTGGCAACAGGCTCTGGCCAAGTGGAAGGAGGCAAACAAGGTAGATAAAAAAAGGAAGGAAAAGGAGAATGGGGAAAGAGAAGACGGAGAGGAAGAGAATGGGAGAGCACCAGTCTGTGAGGGCAGCCCTAGGGCACAGTGAGTGTGAGGCCTAGGCCTTTTGCACAGCTGTGAGAGACCTGGCTGAAGTCCAGGCAGACAACCACTAGTGAAGGGAAGGAAAGATGACTGAAGGCTCTGACCCAGAGCTGGCACAGGGGGCACTCCATAGTAAGAATGGAAGAAACTTGTGAAGGTGGTAGTTGTTCTCCTGGCAATCCAGTGAGGCTATTTTGCAAAACATCTGGGGTGGTATAAAGCTGGGCCAAAGGGAACTCATGCACAGTGGTTTCTTAAAACATTTTAATGTTTTAACTTTGATATTTGATATGTTTTTTTCTGGCATTTTACTGTTGTCTGCCTTGGTTCTTACTTGGTCAGGGGAAAAGCAGATATATAAATATTTCAAATAGATAAGTACTCAATAAAATAACTTTAGAACACAGACAATGATTAAGAAAGGCCCACATAAACATTTCTATAACACAAAAACAGTATACAATGCTCTACAAGCCTGGTGTTATGTCATGTCATGCATGGCTAAGATAAACTTGCAACTAAATTTAGAAAATCCTGCAGGAATTTACAGCAGCTGTGATGTACTCTAGTCTTAGACTGGAGTCCCAAAAGCCAAAAGGCTGAAATAACAAATGATATTAGTTTTAAATCTACTTCAGTCTGTTAAATATCAAAGAGTGTAAACGGTATAGTACAGTGGTGGCGAACCTATGACAAAGGTGCCAGAGGTGGCACTCAGAGCCCTCTCTGGGGGCACGTGCAAACAGAGTCCCCCCCCCCACACACACATCTAGGCTGGCCTGGGCCACTGGGCTCAATTATTAGCATTAAACCTAAGACCTAGTTTTGGGAGGCACTGTAGGTAACCCTGTTAAGTGCTGTTAAACCCCACTGATTTTCATGCGAAGAACTTAAGCGTGATCCTTCACCTGGGAGTAAGCTTGGTTGCTGGCAATGGGGCTTGCTTCTGAGTAAACCTTCCTAGGGTCGTGATTCACCAATGGGAAGAGTTGCAAAGCAAAGCCACCAGCTACCACCAAGCTTACTCCCGAGTAAAGCATGTCTCGGAGCCAACCGTTTTTCTAAACTGAAACCTCAGTATTCAGGTTAAATTGCCATGTTGGCACTTTGCAATACATAAGTGGGTTTTGGGTTGCAATTTGGGCACTCGATCTCGAAAAGGTTCGCCATCACTGGAATAGTAGGATATTGGAGGTGGAGTTAATTAATTATAATATGAGTTTGCCAGATCAGTGCTGAACTGAAGGAGATTAGAAGTGCTACTGTTGCAAATTTTTATGCCAATGGTTTAATTCTGTTTAGGATTGCACTGTAAAATCAGCAGCTGATCTGTTTCATATAGTCAAACTCTAGAAATCCAGAATAAAAATCTTCAATAAATAATAAGCCATGAAACATTTTATTCGTGCAGAATGATCATGTTTTAGTTTGTAACACAGTGATAGAGGTATTAAAATCAAACAGCTGTAGATATTCTCTTTAGATGAACTCAGTCAGCAAAGGTAAAATGCTCATTAAGCCATTTTCAAGTATTGTAAACATAACAGTCAGAAACTAATTTTCAGCCACGCCTGCCTCTTTCATGGTCACCACCCGCTTGTGCAAAACAGTGGACTGGTCTATGAGAGACTCAGCAGCATTATCATGGTCTTTCAACCTTTCCAAGAGTGTTCTTGCATCAGTCAGAATCTTCTCCACAGTACAGCCAGCCTCATGCTGCGGCAGAGCCAGAGATGCCCAATGCTCAGCCTCTTAAAAGGGAAGAAGGGACTGCAAAAGGTGAACTGAGGGGGAAAAGCAGAACTATGTAGGCACTGAACCTAAATGGAGCATTCTATGACAAAGAAGGTCCAGCACGTGACAAATATAGAACTGTACTTTAATTTTTCAGTGGAAAGAGTATAGTTGAGGACTAAATGGAAAGATTAAATAAGCACATAAAAGAGACAGGAGTAAACAATTAATACTCTGAGTTACAAGCACAGATTTTCAAGGTTTCTTTATGATCTTACTGTAAATAATTACTATCTAAATCCTTCTGCTCACCTTGTACTATGGTTAATACTAAAAATTAATTCTAGAAACAACTGCACTTTAAAATGCTTAGAAGAAAGGGTATCAAATACATAAATGCATAGTCCATTTAACATTCATCCCAGAAACCTCACCATAGAGAATGCTACTAAATTATCAGAACCACCTACTGTTTTGTTTCTTTGAGCTCAGCTGCTGAACACTGCATAGGGTCGCTCCCATAGTCAGATACTCTCTCTCTCTCTCTCTCTCTCTCTCTCTCTCTGTGTGTCTTAAGGAATTACGTAGAATGTCTGTATTTAGGCATGCCAAATGCCACTCTGAAAGGCAGTGTCCTGGAGAAGGGCCTCGGGCAAGAAAGAGAAAACGGGGCGGGGGGGGGGGGCGGGGTGAGGATAATGTTGGATTATGACTCATTTGGGCAACCCAGAGGTTACAAAAATGCCATAGTTTCTGGCACTTCATTTGATGGGCTGCTGGCACATTTGGGTTTTTGCCTGGATGTGACATTGGAATTTGGCATTTCTGTCCTTTCCCTAAAAGTTTCTGGAATCCCTTTCTGTACTACTCACTTCTTCAGGCTTAGAAATAATTTTTAATGGAGTGCATCCAACTCACCTGATGCAATTTTGCCATCTTGTGCAGCAGGTCCATCTTTCAAAACATTCTTTACCTGGAGGAACTCATCTGGCCTGTCTCCACCAATTATTGTAAAGCCAAATCCCATTGTGCTTTTTTTCAGTGATGTCCGTATAAGTGCTCCTATTAACTGAGATGGGTCTCGGGTAAAGAAAGATTTCATTGGTTCTGCACACAAGCAAAAAGTATTCCATTACAACCAGAAATCAGGAACCCAACTAAAATTGGTCACTATTGTAGAACTAAACAATTAAACAAGTTACAATTTAATATTAAAATTTGACTGCAAGAAAAAGAAAATAAGATTAACTATGAAGGGGAAGCAAAGACCCAGAAGGGCACATTTAAAGAGAATAACTTTATTTTTTGTGGGTGGGTGGGTGGAGATTTGTATAAAGGTCTGAACAAATGTTCAAAATAGGCTGAAGTCTGAAGTTTTTATTCTCTGTTACTATTTATGCTTTTATGTTGTTTTCTTTATATTACAATACTTTTCTTTTACCAGTAGGTTTTGCTTTTATTCCTTTTAGATACATATCAACTGTTTTACTTTGTTTAACCCTGTAATATATTTTATCCTTTACTTTATGTACCTTAGGCTGGTCTGTAACCACAATAAAGATTTACTGACTACAGCTCGATCCTTTTAACTGGTCATACAGGGGGATTGGACCTGGACCCAGATGCTCTACTGCTGAGCCACAATCTCCTTTTACAATCTCCTTTTTTTCATGGCTTTACCCCTTTTGGAAAGTTTACATCACTAATTTTGCCTGTCCTAGTAAATCATGGTTATTACTAGCACTGAAAACATCCAACATGTCAGGTTCAAATTGCTTATTAAAAGCTGAGCGAAGAAATGTGTATGCCAGAAGCCTTCCACCCACTGTTTCATTTTCATTCTGAAACTAGATTTCCAAATTACTGTCTAGTTATACAACAGAATGATTAGCACCACTGCTTTTTAGAATGTTTTAAACTGATTATGGCAATACAGACTTATGGAACATTAATACTCACCTAAGACATCTCAGTAGGAACAATATGGTTCATTACTAAGATTACATAATTAACACCCAAAGATTTGAAAATTCTGGCTCTAAATCAATTTTTAAATCTTATATTAGGCTTGTATTTTAAAATGTTTGCACAAAACACTACAAGGACAAGGGACTATACCTAAATGCACACTCCTTTAAGCATGTATAGTAGCAATGGCAGAGGCATTCAAAAGTAATACCTGCGATTGGAGGACCTCCATCAGTTTGTCCCAGCTGTTTTTTCCGTTTGGCTTCCAAAACTGGATTTTCAAACTGGGTTTTCTGGTTTATGTGACTGGAAAACATGAAAAATGTTCACACAATTTCACTGTGAAACATATTTCCCACAGAAAATAGTTTTAAATAAGTGGCCCTGCAACAAGTATTTTGGAAAAAAAACTTAGATCAACAATTAAATATCAATATTGAGTAAATTCATCCTCTCATATTTTAATTTTTCAAAAGATGCAAAAGTCTTTTTACTATGAAGCCAGCTGAATCTTTATTTATGTAGGAAAACACATTTTTTCTTTGGACTGAATACACCATCACCTTTAGTTTTTTTTTTAAATTATCTCTCTCCTGGCAGAGAACAGGCAGGAGGGGGAAGTTAATTCAATTGCTCAACAGCCTCACCTCAGCACTCTTTAAAAGTGCTAACAGCTGTCAAGCAGGAGACAATGGGATAGTCAAGATCCCTCCTTCCCCCATGCTGGAAAGGTGACATCTAGCAAGAAACAGAGTTTTGACAGTCGAAAATCTTATAGAGGTCTTTTCCTGGAGACTTCAGGAAAAGCTTTGTTGATTTGATCTAGCCCCTGGGCAAACAGAGATGATAAAACTCCTTGGTACAAACAGGAGCGTCTCTTTGGTTTTGATGCCATCTAGGAGGAAGGAAGCCTTCTATTTGAGCTTTTGCTGAAGGTGACCATTGCCATGTGAGGAACTGCAGGTCTGAATAAAGACTCCAAGGTAATGGAAACCATTTAAAACTATTGTAACTGCCTTTGATAAACATCAGCTAGGATACGTTCAGAGGGAGGGCCAGAGGAATTGCATGCTTACACTTTGTTCTTGGATTCCTTGCTCAATCTATTTCTGTGCTCAGAATATGAATGCATGTGTTTTCTTTTTAATAAATGTTTTATATCCTGGAAGTTGTTCTCTGTACCACGTGGATATCCACAATTTTGGATATACTATTTTAAAATAGCCCTAGGAGAAGAATGGGACAATCAGTTGGCAAGCTGCTAGTCCACCAATGTTGCACAAGTGAAATAAGCTGTGCAGGATAGGGAAGACACAGGAATGAAGAGAGACCTTAGAAGGAAATGAAGAAGAGAAGTAGGAAGCCTTGGTCCACTCTGCGAGTAATTCCTACAAGGGCCATGTGATGGCAATGGCTGAAAGAGGCTTCCAAAAGAGGGAGAGAAAAGCTAATCTGAGGGTTGGGAAAGACAGACGGGTGACCTTGGACTGCCACTGGTACCCAGACAATTTCGGACAACAAGACAGTACAGAGGCTGCACATAAGCTGGGCTATTCCACCACAATTTAGAACATGTTTGTACCACCTCTTCAAAGTCCTCCTCTAGGAGGCTTATGAGTAAAAAATCAAAATTTCAATTAAGAAGCAGCAGCTATGAAATATATGCCAGGGGCATAAGAACAGCATAAAAATATTCATTAAGCAGACCTCCAGTCAGAATCAGGACACAAAACAGCAAAAGAAGATCAAACCCCTTAGTTAAAAGCATCGTAAACAAAAATAAATGTTTTGGCCTGGTGCCTAAAAGGTAGAATATGATAAAAATAAAATAAATAAAATAAAATATCAGGCAAGCCTCAAAGGGAGGTCATTCCATGGTGATGTGCCACTACTGAAAATACATTCTCTCTAATTGCTATCCACCTCAACTCTGGAGGCAGGAACACACAGAGAAGAGTTTGGAAGTCAGAATTTAACTGCCACGTAGAACAGTATTGGAGGAAATAGACATTCAGGTAGTCTAGTCCCCAAACATGTAGAAACAGAAAGAGATGGGCTGCTAGTCCAGTGCTTTCAGTCTTAACAATAATGTGATTTAACCTTAAAAACTCATACTGTTCTTTCAGTAAATTGTAAACAAATTGCTGTTTATTTACTGAAGGATTTTAATCAATCAAGTAACCAAAATAAAGGGGTGAGTCCAACAATTAAAGTTAGGGTGAACCAAATTAAAGGTGAGGAAGTTGCATATGAAAATCCAACACACTGGCAAAAAGGCCACCTATATTACAAATAAATACCTATTTTACAAATATATGCCTGGGCCACAGATATATCTTCTCCCAACTGCTATTGTCTTTTTTTCTTTGTCTTGCCATCACATTACAGCCCACTCATAGGGTTCCAAGGCAAGAGGCATTCAGAGGTAGTTTGGATTGCTTGCCTCTGTGCCACAACCCTGGACTTCCTTGATGGTCTTGCATCCAAATACTAACCAGTGCTGACCCTGCTTAGCTTCCAAGATCTGACCAGACTGGGGTAGCCAGATTAGGACATTATATTAATTAAGAAAGAAAACTGTAACAACAGCTTTGAGATTGAGAGAAACAGTGAAGGGAAAAGCACTTCTTCTCCCTGCCTAAAACTCTTTTGCCCCATCTGCTTTTCTTTCAGAAGGGATTAATTCTAGAATTTGAAGCCAGCTGGATAGGGAACAGATGGTAAAAACAGTTGGGTGACAACAGCGGAGGGAAATATAGCGAGGAAAGAACTTCAGCTTCTACCTTTCACCTATGCTGGTTATAAAATCCCCCCTCCACTTTAAAGGAACTTGGGACATGTGATCATAACTGCTAACTGTTTACATCCATGTGAGCCTCTATAATTTATTTGCATCATACTACATCACTGGATGATAAAAGATGAAACAAAAATGTATGAAGTTGTGCCAATTTCATAGCTTGCATCAATAAAATGCATTTTACCATTTTATTTTATGCACTAACCACTGTGATTTAAGATACCCATAATTCCACAAGAGGAGTGACTTCAACTTTTCTGATTTCTATACATGACTTCATCATACAAGTAAGAGAAGAATCAGTTACACGCTCACACTGGCAGATTCTGCACGGGCGGGGGGCAGCGGCGTCCCACCAGTATAAATGATGCCGGCATGCGAGGGGCCCCAGAGCAGCTGCCGGCTCCATTTCCTATCCACACACTCACCTTCTCTCCCGACGGAGCTTGACAGGGACAAGGAGGCATGCCCATGCTGCCCTCCTACCCAAGGTGGCACCTCCAAGCCAGTGCTGTTCCCACAGAACTAGCAGGGAAATGCTGGTTCCCAAATGTTTCCCCCAAAAAAGCACAGCAATGCCTCGCTGCAGAGGCAACGGCCATGCAAACAGCACCCCGGGTGCCACTTTTCTGGTCATGTGAGGGGCACAAAATCAGTCCCGCACGTGACCAAGAAGCTGGCAGTGGGGGGAGGGCGAAGCTGGGCACCCTCTACCCTGCCCATGTCAATCACACATGGGCGGGGGTCAAGGGTGCTTGAAGACCACGAGGCAGGACTTCCTGCTGCCTTGTCAGCTCTGAGCACCCTCGACCCTGTCCATGTCACCATGGACATGGGCAAGGTCTAGGGTGTCCTGTTCCCCCCCTCGGCTCCCCGGCTCCCCCAACACTGTTTTCCTGCTCCCCAAGTCCCACCATCAGCCTCAGTGCTTATAAAAGCAGGTCTCCAAGGCCGGGGACTGAAGTCTTTTCTGGCCTGCCCGGAGGGGAGGTCAGAAGGGACTACTGGCTGCCCACTGGGAGCCGAGCCGAGGGGGAGGGTGGGGGGGGCGATGGCGGGGAGTGGTGATGGCGACATGGGTGGGATCGAGGGCGCTGGGAGATGATGGGACAGCAGGAAGGATTGCTTGGCTCTGTGCCACAACCCTGGGCTTCGACATGGGCAGGGTCGAGGGCACCCGACACCTGTGAGGGTGGCAGGGTGGAGTGGGGGCATGTCCAGAGACAATTGGTCTCCGGGAACCATTTACCCCTGGTACGCCTCTGACTCCTGGAATTGTGTTTTTACTATTCCAGAGATGCTGTTTATCACGATAAGCAAGAACTCCTATGCTTTACAGAGCCCAATTAGAACTAACCCCATCAGTTCCCTACCCAGCAATTTGACCTCAATTGGCCATGCTGACAGAGGCTGATGGGAATTGCAGTTCCTGAACATCTGGAGAGCCGCAGGTTCCCTACCCCTGCCCATGCGGAATCCGCCACTGAAAGGTTTTGCAACTAGTCTCATTCCTGATGTGTAATAGTAAGTTCATATAAAATATTTCTTAACTGTTCAAATCTACAAGTCATTTAGTTTATGCTTAAGTGACACTATTCAATCACAAATAAATAGTAAGAATAATAAACTGAGAATTTTTTTTCTCTCATTACGTTAAAAGAACTATAAACTTCGATTTCCCACCTAACAGGTAAACAATGTACATCCTATTATAACTACTGTGAGAAAATTTGCAGGCTTACTTTGATTACTGACTTGTAAATTATTAGGTTAGCTTCTAAGAAATGATACTGTGGATTGGATGCTGATTTGGCTCACTGTTATTCAAAGAGGAATTTGTAAAGTACAACTTACTGTTTTGTATTCCAAAAGGACAATATTATTAGCTGATGCCTGGCATAAAACGAGTACATGCTTCACTGAGTGATTTAAGATTTAAGCACATCTGAAAAACAGCACTACAATATAAGTTCAAATGAGTTTCAGAAGTGTGTATAATGAACTCTCCAATTAAACCATACAGTTTTGGAACTGCATCATGTGTTTCTGAATTAAAATAATATTAAACTCAGTGCAACTACAGTCTTTCAAATCCTGACTGGTTTATATCAGGGTTTGGTAGTAGATGTGCCCCCATCTGCTGGCATATGCAGATCATTGGCTATTTTGATTCATTGAAAAATACTGAACTAGTGGAAACTTTAAGCAAGAAGGCATACTCTTAACACAAGTTGTGAAGAAATGGCTTTTATCACTTGAGGTTTGGAGGGAACTTTTAACCATTTTTGGGGAGACAGAGGAAAGGAGGAAGTCAATCAATTACTTTCCAGCCTCACTTCAGTCACTTTTCCAGAAATGCTAATAGAGGTAGCAAGAGACAAGGGGTCAAGCTTCCCTTCTCCTTGCAAGCAGGAACCAGAGATTTGGAGGTTCCAAAATGCTAGAAAGGACTGAAGGAAAAACTCCTGGAGACTCCAGGAAAAAGGTTCTTTCACCCAGGCTGATGTGGTCAGTGGATAGAGCAAGGGAACCAATAAAACTCCTGGGAGTCAAGAGGAACAGCAGTGGCGTAGGGGCTAATAGCAGTGGCTAAGAGAAGGACTCTGATCTGGAGGAACCAGGTTTGATTGCCAGCTCTGCCGTTTGAGTTGTGGAGGCTTATCTGGGGAATTCAGATTAGCCTGTACATTCCCACACATGCCAGCTGGGTGACCTTGGGCTAATCACAGCTTTTCGGAGCCCTCTCAGCCCCATCCACCTCACAGGGTGTTTGTTGTGAAGAGGGAAGGGCAAGGAGATTGTAAGCCCCTTTGAGTCTCCTACAGGAGAGAAAGGGGGGATATAAATCCAAACTCCTCCTCCCTTCATGTTGGGACTCTCAGAGGGGACAGAACCTTCATCTGAGGACTGGAGGAGGCAGCCATGTTGACCATGTCCCAGGGAGCCAGAACAAATTTCCAAGTAGTGAAAACTCTGTAGATATCTGTAACATCCTATATTCAAGAGTCTGTCCTATATTCTGACATCAGATAGGGTATGCATGGATAGAGGAATTGAATTGCTCTTATTTTCCTTGCTCAATCTGGGGTTGTGTTTAAAATATGCTTGTAAACATTTTCTTTTTAATAATTTGCTTTTATCTATTGGATGCTGATAGCAGTTCTCTGTCCCACTTCAATAGACCTCTATTGTTTTGGACACACAATGTTTTAAAAAGGGGGTGCCAGGAGGGGGAAGACTGGCAGTTGGTAAGCAGCTATTCCTCCAGGAGTACACCAGGCTATAAATCGTCCTTGTGGTGCCCAGGATAGGGGAAGCAGGAGACACAGGAGAGGGAAAAGAAGCTTTAAGGGCCAGTGGGCAGTTCATACAATGGTCAGGTGGTGGCAGCAGTTACCCAAGAGACAGACAGAAGTCCCTCCAATGAAGAGTTGAGAACCCCTGGAAAAGGAGAGGAATATGGCCTGCACTTCAGAGCAGGCCCATTCTGCCACACAGGTTAGACTTTAAGCAAAAGGGCATACTCTCAATGTGAATTAATTAAATAGAGGTCTTATAGGTGTTTTAGCCTGGAGAATGGCCGGAGACATTTCTGGGTAAGAAGGGAATCTTAGGTACATAGCTAAGTGAGATGTGGGTTGAACACCTGTTCCCTTCTCTGTTATAAGTAAGTACCTGGATGTGGTCAGAACAGTGAGACTTTTGGCACAAGATGAACAGTGATTGAACCTTCTGAGCTTTGGCTATTAGCTCATGGCTTGCAGCCCCTAAGTAAGTCAGAACCAGCCCAGGATGCTGGAGTTATATATATTTATATATATATTTAAATTGTATTTGAATATGTTTGTAATCTGTTCCCACTGGAGACAGGAATACAGTAGAAAAGCTTAAACAATTAAATATAATACATAAACAGATAAACAGTTATTTCCTAATGCTTAAGAGACTATGATGATGTGATCTTGTTGTGTCAGTGTACAGGGCTCAGGGGTTCTAATGGTAAAAAAAATATTCTATATAAGATGAAAGTTAACTTATCGCACTTCACATAATTCACTATGCAGTTTTTAATTCTGCAACTAAATGTAATGTGGCAATCTAAAAGTCCATGCACTTTCAAACAGCATCCAGCTCTGCAACTTTATTCAGTTTTGATTTCCCTGTGGAGGGATTATCTGGGAAAAAATAATTGCAGCTATATCTAATAGTGACAGAGAATATACACAACATGACAAGTAGAAAAATGCTTAGCCTTCCGTTAAGACTTGTACCTTCATTTCATAAATACTTTGAATTGCTTCATTTTTAACACATTCTCATCAAGTTATCAAAATCAGCTCTACAGCAGAATAGATGGATCTTCATCTGATCCAATTCTGCTCCCAGTAATGGTTGGCAAGATGATCCCGGAAGTTCATAAATGAAAGGTGAAAATGATGCTTCTACCTCAGCATCCAGTACTCAGAAGCATAAATGCTTATCATGGATGTTACTAAACTGCTTTTCCTTTACTTCTAGCAAACCTCATTACTGTCTACATACTATTTCTCATATGGCCTTCGTCTGCAGATATCTAAATTCACACGTCAAGACCACACTTACTCAGAACAGATATTTCCACACTTAGATTTGCAGAAATATCGGACATCTTTGAAAAAATGAATTGAAAATTTAACCTACCCCCCAAAAGAAGACAATTGGTGACATCAGAGGATCCCAGGAGCCATGCTGGGCCTGGCGGCAGTAGCACAACCTCAGAGTTGCACTGGGCCTGGCAGCCCAGGTGCTCCATTGGATCCAGTGAGGATGTGGGAGGGAGGTGGATGGAGTCTCAGGTTCCCCCCCCCCCACCTGCAAACCTCAAAGGAAGGAATCAGGTGTGTGTGTGGAGAGGGTGTGAGAGTCCTTGATTACCCCTGCCAAGCCAGTCTATTGTAAGGTAACTTGGCGGGGGGGGGGGGAGTTGCGCACATTCCTGCCCACCCTGCCACCCAGGGAGACAAGTGGGAAGGCACAGCTGTCTCACTGTCCAACTACCGCCACTGAGCTGGTAATAAGACAGCTGGATGGCGGCGGCGGTGGTGGTGGAGACAGACCACAGTTATATATGATGTCATGGAGTTCACACTCCAATACAGCCATTTTCTCTGGTGGGACAGATCTCTGACCTCTGGAGTTCAGCTGTAATTTTGGGAAAACTCCACAACCCAACCAGAGGCTGGCAACCCTGCACCTGGAAGCAGTCTCTGAGTGACTTGATATCACCTGACTTCCATGATTCAACTAGGTTTGCCTGCCTGCTACCCTTCAACTTCAGCACCATGAACAGACAAGGCAGATCTTTCTACAAACCTGAGAAAAGCCCTTGGTTTGTAGAAAACCCTGCTCCATGCATGAGTGGAGGCAATGCATGAGCATGGCAACAAGCCCAGTTTGTGCCTATCACAAATAAAGAGCTATGTAATTTCACCTAAATTAACTTAAAATTGGTGCAGTTAGCGTAATTCATTATGTATTATTTAAATAAGTCCACTCCCTAATTTTTTGAGCCTAATACAAAGGTAACTTCATTGTGTGATTCCCAATTTAAGATTACCAGTCATCTAGATTTCTCTTCTTCTACATTAAAAGAAACAAACTGTTTTGGTGTTTGCATATCAGAAAGTACTTCAACTGCTTTTTCAAGGTCATTGCCCTACTCTGTCCTGTTTCCTTTTCAGTACATCCTTTTTTGAGATTGGAAATCAGAGTAGAGATATAAGAGATGACATCCTCAAAGCATCCAGTTATCCCAGTGCCTTTTCTCAGTATCTAATTAAAAAAAAACCAAGTTCACCTAGAGATGCATATTTTCTAAAAAAATTACAAAGCCATGGTATCTTCAAGAACATCAAAACAACCTTACATTATCCCAGCATTCAACTGAAGCTCTTCCCCCCCCCACCCCTGCCCCATTTCTTCAGACCATGTGGAAATGTGGGAGAGAGAAGTTCTTCCCACTGCTGCTAATCAGGTCCATGTGGACTTGAGAAGCAGCGGTGGGGAGAACTGAAATGCTTCAGGTTCAGGTTTTTAAAACACAAAGAATGTCAGTAAAAGTCAAATAAAGTCCTACTGTTTCACTAGACTAGAATCAGAGCCTAGCCTAGAATCCAGCCTCCTTATCAGTTTCTGCCAGCATGGCCAATTGGCCATGCTGACAGAGGCTGATGGGAATTGTAGTTCCTGAACATCTGGAGAGCCGCAGGTTCCCTACCCCTGCACTAGACCCTGTATACTTGAGATAGCTACAGTCTAATCAACTATTGCCATATGCTGAAACTAACATGAATTCGTTTTCAGTTCCTTGTTGCTACTCCAAGTTTAATACTAGTTTAATTTCTTAATGATGAAAAATAATGTAAAGATTCATCTAATTTTCTTCTATCAGACAGATTTCTTCTCAGGGAAACATTCATTGGCAGCACCACTAACTCAACCATCAGTTGGACATAGAACAGTTTCCGTTAGTAATAATTTAAGAACCAGATATTTATTGTCATTATTCAAGACTGCAGGTTACTATCAATCTCTACCAGCCTGAGAATTAAGCCATATATTTCCAAGTGAAATGTTTTTTAATTCTACTTTGTACCCTTAGCACACTATGCACTTAATTTAAAAACCCTAATTATCTTGAAATACATGCATACCATTGGAATGAATTACATCAGAGCAATGCTCTGCAGTTAAAAATTATGGAATGCCTGCGATTCCTGCCGTTCCCCTCCCATGGGCATTCAGGATTGGGAGAGCTGGTATTTGTGTGAGAAAAACTACTGACCGAGGATGAAATATTCCAGCCATGTATTTAGGAGGCAACACCCCATCTTTTCATTAGTAAAACACAGAGAACTTGAAACTGAACCAACGGTTGGGGAGACAGCCACACAACTGGGGTGCCAAATAGTGTTTAATAGCTCCTGTTTATTTATAAATGGGAGCCAGAATGATGCAGTAGCTAAAGTGTTGGACTACGATCTCAGAAACCCAGGTTCAACTCTCCACTCTGCCGTGGAAGCTTGCTGGGTGACCTTGGGCCAGTCACATACTTTCAGCCTAATTCACCTCACTGGATTGTTGTGAAGAGAAAACGGAGTAGAGAAGAATGATGTAAGTCACTTTGGTGGGATATAAATACAGTAAATAGCATTTGTATACCACCTTGTATCTCAAGATGTCATAATCTATGCTATTATAACCTCAGAATCTTGAACTATCAGGACTGGCAACATGAACCTAGGTAATAATATCACTAAACCAGCTGATTCAACTTTTTTTTTTACTGAACCATCTTCTGTTGTCCTAGATCAGAAATTCAGGTAGCAAAGAATCTAGTCCAGAGATAATTTAATAACTTATGGCAGGTAAGTACCATATGGTAGCTTAGAGTATAACAAGTTAATCCTTCAACAACCCAGGAAAGGCTACCTCTGCAACTGCATGTCTCAATTGTTGCTTATTTACTGCACTCGCACTAGAATCTTAAGAGGTATAATAAAAGCATAAAATAGGATAGATTTATTTTGTCTGCACATAAGATCCACATCTCAACATCACATTTTACAATGATACAGAAACTCCACATATGCAGAACATAAAACCAGGTCTTTCCTTTAAACTGAAAGTGAAGGTTTTCAGCATTCTTCCCAAGATGACACATTTTAAGGTAAACTAGCAGTAAAGCCCATTTTAAAATTAAATAAAATGGACTCTAGACAGGGGGTGGAGAGAAGGCAGGCCGGACAGGGCTGTTCCCCCTCGCTTGTTTCCCAAGCCCTGAGAGCTGAGGAAACAGAGAAGCCACATGATCCTCTATGTGAGCTCAGGTAGTTGAGCCTCGCATGGAAGATTGGGCTGTCTGCCTCCCTTGTTTCCCAAGCTCTGCATGACTTGGGAAATAGGGAAGTGTAAGGAACCTGAAAGGACCAGACTTAAAGTAACTGTAACAGTTCTTTATTTCTTAAACTTCCATGATGCACAATACAGGAAATGCAGACTCTGACCTTTCCCCACCAGACCGCTGCTTTTACGAGCTCTCTGGCCCCTGCCCACAGCACAGGGTAAATCCCCCCCCCCCGAAACTCCATCCTCCAATGTAGGTTCTCACGCGGACAGAAAGTAAGACTTCACACGCATATAGTAAGCACAGATAGGCAGCAAGGTTAACGATAACAGCAATCCTGGGCACACAGCCCAGTCTGAGGAATGTTGCCAAGGCCAGGCTGATGAACAGAAAACAGAAATCAACCCACAACCTTACAGAAGTCCAGCACGGAGGATCAGACCCACTTTTTCCCCAGCCTCGCTTCCTGAGGCCAGCAGGTCTTGGGAAGGGAGGTGGGGGACTCATCCTGTGTGCTGGACTCAGCGTACTTGGGATTTGGCAGCTTCTCTCCCCACCTAAACAGGTCTTGGGAAGGGAGATGGGGGCTGGGGCCAGTGGCTAGAATGTGAGGGATGCATTTCCAACCAATGGAAGTGAGTCCCGCACACCCATTGGTTAACGGTTCATCATTGGACATTCCGACCCTTAGCAAACTATGTATAAGGATTCCGTATTTCTATATATCTAAATGTCCTACTCTCCCAATATGTACATTTATGATAGCTCCAGCCTCCACAATGGCTTCTTTTTTCTGTACCCTCTTGCATTCAGGGATTTTTCTACTGTAGTTACTGTGCTTTGAAACAGAGTATGAGGAGGGCACCTAACTTTGATGGCTTCCAGGCATGGTTGTATATTATAGTTACGTAAGGAACCATTCGAAAGTTCCTAAAAGTATTGTAGGAATCTCAGCCCCTCAGATTGTTTTTCACTAATTCTTGGAAACTTGGGAGGAGGGGCTCGCTTTGGGGATAAAGGGGTCTGTGAATGCCAGTTTTGGCAGAACTGGCTTTGCTTGTGTGGTACTTCGATGCCTGCTCAATCAGCGCTACTGGTCAATACTTCAGAGTCCGTTTGTTGGTTTAAGGGTCGAAGACCTAACAGGCTTACCCTACAAGACACCAATAGCACCTGAGCAACTGAAGCCCCACATAAACTGGAAAAATGCATGTTCAGGTCATAGTAAGGAGAGAGCATTCCTGGATATGCTAAATGACTGTGGCTTAGACCAGATGGTTATGGAACCAACCAGGGGAGATGTGATCCTAGATCTAATTCTATGTGGGACCATGGACCTGGTGCGGGAAGTCAGTGTTGATGAGCCGATAGGGAACAGCGACCACAATGCTGTTAGATTCAGTATCTCTGCATGCGAGGAAGTGACAACTACTAATGTAGTTACATTCACTTTCAGAAAGGGAAATTTCTCAAAGATGAGGGGGATAGTGCGCAGGAAGCTAAAAGGGAAAATCAAGAGAGTCAAAACTGTCCAAGATGTTTGGAGGTTATTTAAAAACACAGTAATCAAAGCTCAGCTGGAATGTGTTCCGCAGGTTAGGAAAGACAGCGCCCAGTCCAAAAGAAAGCCACCATGGTTAACAAGGGAGGTTGAGGAAATTATCAGAAAAAAGATGTCTTTTAGAAAATGTAAAGTCCAACTTGACTGATGGAAAATACCAGAGGGAACACAAATGGCGGCAAAAGAGAAGCAAGTTAGCTGTAAGGGAGGCAAAAAAGGATTATGAGGAACACATGGCTGCGAACATCAAGACCAGCAACAAACAGTTCTTCAAGTATATCAAAAGCAGGAAGCCAGCTTAGGGGCCAGTAGGTCCAAGTAGATGACAAAGGAACAAAGGGTGTGCTAAAAGATGACAGGGAGATTGCAGAGAAGCTGAATGAATTATTTGCATCTGTCTTCACCCAAGAGGAGGCGAGGAAAATTCCTGCACCTGAACCAAGCTTCTTAGGAGGCGAATCCAAGGAACTAGTGAAGATAGTGGTAGACAAGGAAGAAGTTCTGGCAGCCATTGATAAACTAAATGCTACCAAATCCCCTCGCCCAGATTGCATTCACCCAAGAGTTCTTAAAGAGCTCAAGCATGAAATTGCTGATCTTCTCACTTTAATATGCAACTTATCCCTGAAATCAGGCTCCATCCCTGAACACTGGAAGATGGCCAATGTCACACCAATCTTTAAGAAAGGATCTAGGGGGGACTCAGGAAATTACAGGCCAGTCAGTTTGACATCTGTTCCTGGTAAATTAGTAGAATCTATCATTAAAGATAAAATTATAAAACATGTAGAAAAGCAAGACCTGCTGAGGAAGAGTCAGCATGGCTTTTGCAGAGTTCTTTGAGGGTGTAAACAGGCATGTGGATAAGGGGGAACCAGTGGACATTGTCTACTTGGATTTCCAAAAGGCTTTTGACAAAGTTTCTCACCAGAGACTATTGAAAAAAAAACTCAGCAATCAAGGAATAAGAGGGGAAGTCCTCCTATGGATTGAAAACTGGTTGAGGAACAGGAAGCAAAGGGTGGGTGTAAATGGGAAGTTCGCACAATGGAGAGATGTAGGGAGTGGTGACCCCCAAGGATCCGTTTTGGAACCAGTGCTCTTTTACCTATTCATAAATGACCTGGAAGTAGGGGTGGGTAGCGTGGTGGCTAAGTTTGCAGATGATACCAAATTAGGAAGGGTGGTGAGAACCACAAAGGATTGTGAAGAGCGCCAAGCAGACCTTTATAAATTAGGTGAGTGCGCTAAGAAATGGCAAATACAGTTCAATGTAGCGAAATGTAAAGTGATGCACATAGGGGCAAAAAATCCAAACTTCACATATACGCTGCAGGGGTCAGTGCTATCAGTCACAGACCAGGAAAGGGATTTGGGCGTCTTAGTTGATAGTTCCATGGGAATGTCAACTCAATGCATGGCAAATGTAAAAAAGGCAAACTCTATGCTGAGGATAATCAGGAAAGGAATTGATAATAAAACTGCAAAGATTGTCATGCCCTTTTATAAAGCAGAGGTGCGACCACATTTGGAGTACTGTGTTCAGTTCTGGTCGCCACATCTCAAAAAGGATATTGAAGAGATAGAAAAAGTGCAGAGAAGGTCAACAAGGATGATTGAGGGATTGGAGCACCTTCCTTATGAGGAGAGGCTGCAGCGTTTGGGACTCTTTAGTTTGGAGAGGAGACGTCTGAGGGGGAATATGATTGAAGTCTATAAAGTTATGCATGGGGTAGAAAATGTTGACAGAGAGAAATTTTTCTCTCTTTCTCACAATACTAGAACCAGGGGGCATACATTGAAAATGCTAGGGGGAAGAATTAGGACTAATAAAAGGAAACATTTTTTCACACAACGTGTAATTGGTGTTTGGAATCTGCTGCCAGAGGAGGTGATGATGGCCACTAACCTGGATAGCTTTAAAAAGGGCTTGGACAGATTTACGGATAAGTCAATCTGTGGCTACCAATCTTGATCTTCCTTGATCTTAGATTGCAAATGCCTTAGCAGACCAGGTGCTCGGGAGCAGCAGGAGCAGAAGGCCATTGCTTTCACATCCTGCTTGTGAGCTCCTAAAAGCATCTGGTGGGCCACTGCGAGTAGCAGAGTGCTGGACTAGATGGACTCTGGTCTGATCCAGCAGGCTTGTTCTTAAGTTCTTATGTTCTTAAGCCATAAAAAATCACAGATGTCAATAAACTCTACATATAGCGAAGAATCAAATGTGTTTTACAAGACAACACTTGTAATTCCAGTATCATATTGTTCCTAAATGATACATCTAACTTAGGTCCAGAAATTAATCAGAGGGAATACAACTCACAGTGAATTTATTCTCGCAATTACCAGAGTTAAGCTTTAGGAGAAAACTACAATAATCTACAATACTAATTAATTGTGCTTGTACTGGCATTCTGCATGACCCATAGAATCATCCTCAACAATAACAGAGATAATTCAGACGATCCAAGAATCATCTCATTTCAAATTCAAACATAGGAAGGATTCAATAGTTACACATTAAATGAAATCTGAACAGTAAAGATGCTTCAAATATTTGCCATCATAGGAAGACCTCCTACATCAGTGGTGGCGAACCTTTGGCACTCCAGATGTTATGGACTACAATTCCCATCAGCCCCTGCCAATATGGCCAACTGGCCATGCTGGCAGGGGCTGATGGGACTTGTAGTCCATAACATCTGGAGTGCCAAAGGTTCACCACCACGGTCCTACATGCATAAGTTCAGCGTATTTCAAGTGTCTTCGAAGGTAGGCATTAATACAGTAAAGTACTGCAGCTGGCAGTGCTACACAGAATCCTCTATCTAGTGAGGTCTTACACATTACATGCCACAGACATGACTTGAGAAAATGATAAAACCTTCTGTTTCACCAAAATAACTCCTCATACTTCAAGAATTTATTTTCTAAAAATACAGAAACAGGTAACCTACAATGCATCCAGAAAGCTCTAGAGTACCAGTACACTACATACAGCCCACAGAGACCCCACCTGTAGCCCACAGGAACAGAGAGCAAGTGTGGTGAAGTGGTTGAGAGCGTCAGACTAGTGTCTGGGAGATCCAGGTAAAAATCCTTACTTGTGCCAGAGAAGCTCATTGGGTTACCTTGGGCCTGTCACACTCTTTCTGCCTAACCTTTCTCACAGGGTTACTGTGGGGATAAAATGGAGGAGAGGAGAGCTGCTCTGGCTCCCCACTGGACAGGATGTAAAAAAAAGCCAGGAGAGCCAGCGTAGTGCAGTGATTAAAAGCAGTGGACTCTAAACTGGAGAAATGAGTTTGATTCCCCACTCCTCCACATGAAGCCTGCTGGGTGATCTTGGGCTAATCACAGTTATTTGATGTGAAAACCTCAACTACTGAACAAAGCATGCAACCACAAGAAGCAAAGTACTTTAGTAGTATTTCAGAAGTGGTGTTTGGTTGAAGTGAAGTTGTTATAAAAAAGAATGTATTTCCACACCATATGTACAATCTTCAGTAAATAAATCGGGTAAATGGGACTTCTGTCTAACTAGCTAGTCCTACACAATACTTAAAGAACTCAAAAACAGCTGTTTATAAGAGGGAATTAAGATGCTCTGTTGTTGGCAGAAAGCTAAGGAGATCTACTTAATACTAAATTGTGTTCATTGGTACACCAATGTATCTATGCAGATGTTACTTTATTCCACTGTAAGGTATATTAATAAAGTCCCCATTAGCTTGCTTTATAACTTGTAATTCTTTAAGCAGAAGTATAATTATCTATATAGCATGCCACATGATTAATGATCACACAGCAACAACTATTAACTTACTCAACATAGTATGTTCCATATTGCGGGTCTTCTATTTTTTCCCAACCATACGGAAGTTCTGTAATGAAAAATGAATAAACAGTTGGCCACTTTAATACAAACTACTGAGAAAAATCTCATGCAATTCCATGAGTGAACACATTATAGGTCATCTATTATATGTCTACTACTTACATAGGAAATATTTTTAAATTAGATGCTTCATTAATTAAATTTGCTTAGAGAAGGGGATCAAAATCCTGTAACTAAGCCACAGTGAAACAAAATGTAATATAAAAATAACCCCTTCTATTACATGAAGAGAAGCATTTTTCTAAAACTGTTTATATGCTTTAGCTGACTTATTTGATTTTCCAAAACATCTGTATGAAGCAGATTGTGGAATCGAAAAATTATGTGGGATTGATTTATATTTTGTTTAAGGTCTTAGTCTTTGAACTCTGGTTTTGATTAGCCATGCTTGAAGTACAACAGAGGATGAGTAAACTAACTATATAATTAGATCATATTCCAGAAGAGCACTAAAGTGATAGTGTCTTTTCCCTTTCCAATTAAGATAATTTACACTCTGTTTGAATGAACTGGACTATCCCCATACAATCTCAATTAATAATGTGTGGCCATTGTTTTAGACTTTAAAAGGTGTCTAGTGTGAAATTTAAACATATTATAAAACACTGCTAAAACTTTGTCCCAAATTGTTTAATCTCAAAACACTGAGGTAAAATTGTGATTATTTATTGATGCCTGTACTTCCTAGTTGTCACAAAAGTTAGATGCCTGAATTTAGGCACCCAGTAGCGCAAAATGCTAAACAAAAACTATGGAAGGTAGCCATAACAACTGGGAGGAGGGGGTGGGGAGGCAAAGGGAAAAGCATGAGACGGTGGTGAGAAGCCATAATCAGTGTAGCAAGGGGAGAAAGAAATCCACCACATCCAAGGGTATTTATATGTTCTCCTTGAGGCAAATTTGACACATAGATTTCATAACCTGTAGCACATGGGGCTAACCAAAATTTGTTTGTACATAAAGGGGTGTCCAGGTGGTACAGTCTGGAGTAAACTGACTCCTATCAACATTTTAAAGGAAAAAATTATTCATTAGAGTAGTAGAACTCAGACAATGCAAAATTTGTTTGAACAACATGCAGCAAAAATATCTATTGAACATAATCACACTCTTCCAAGACTTGATGAAAAAGATGAAAGAAAATGGAAATCACTTATTATTGTTTGTACATGGTCATATATAGTGGCACCAAGTCACCATCAGTCTATTCTACCACAGGAAGGTTTATATGTCCTTTTATCTTAGAAGATACTCCACTTGTATGTCACCAAAGGTGATGAACACAGCTATTGCCTTACCACTCTATACCACCATTTCCTTCTGACGCTGCCAAAGGTTGTGAAGCATTTGATTTACTTGTTCTCCCATTACCTTCAATGAAATGCTGAAATAGGAGGTACTAAGGCTTTATTTTCCTTTTATTGTGCCTGGATTATTTCTGCATGTTTTCATAATATCAAACTACAGAAAATTTTGTTAAGGTTTATTCTAATCCACGAAGTAGAAGGCTGACTATCAAAACCAGTGCGCTCTCGGTGTGTTTCAACTGTAGTAACTACACTGTCTTTCAGTTTTATCTGCCAAATATAAAACTGATATCCAATTATGCAGACAGATGCAACCCAGAGCCTTAAAATCCACAGACCTTTCACCATTGCCTTCCACAACAAGAAGATTGAATTGTATGTAAAACCCAGAGCTCCTTACCTCCATCTTCACAGTCTTCAGGAGCTTTTGCTTTTTTACAAAGACGAGGATCCAGCCAGGTGGTGGTTTTGGTGTTATGACTGGGAAACACAAAGTATCCAGTTAAACAATTACTTAACTCAAAAGGGGGGCCTCTATAATTTGCAACCATAGCACCATAGGAATCCTTTCCCCATGGTATGATATTTCAAGGCTTTGTGTGACATAATTTTGCACGTATCCTCTTCTTAAGCCATGTGCTGATTGGATGAGAAACTGATACCCTGAACATGTAACCTCTTCCACATGCACGTAGGTAAGGGGGGGTTCTCGGGTTTGAACTCCCCCATTCATGTCCAAAGCTCCGCCCACCCGTTTGTGGGTTTTTAAAGCATTTTAGTGCTTTTTCGGTTTTTGGCCTGCAGGGGGGGCATTGTTTGGACTAGCAGCACCAAACTTTCAGGGATTGCTTGGGGGACTCTCCTGATGATACTACCCGGGTTTGGTGAGGTTTGGTTCAGGGGGTCCAAAGTTATGGACTCGCAAAGGGGGTATCCCCATCCTCCATTGTTTCCAATGGGAGCTAATAGAAGATGGGGGCTACACCTTTGAGGGTCCATAACTTTGGATCCCCTGAACCAAACTTCACCAAACCTGGGTGGTATCATTAGGAGAGACTCCTAAAGACACCCTGAAAGTTTGGTGCTTCTAGCTTAACAATTGCACCCCTGACAGCAGGCACCCCCCAAATTTCCCCAGATTCTCGTTTTAAATCCACCCTCTTCAGCATGGATTTAAAGGGAGAATCTGAGGTCCTCAGTTTAGAAGAAGAAGAAGAGTTTGGATTTATATCCTCCCTTTCCCTCCTGTAGGATACTCAAAGGGGCTTACAATCTCCTTTCCCTTGCTCCCTCACAACAAACACCCTGTGAGGTGGGTGGGGCTGAGAGAGCTCTGAGAAGCTGTGAATAGCCCAAGGTCAGCCAGCTGGCATGTGTGGAGCAGCGAACAGGCTGTAATCTGAATTCCCCCAGATAAATCTCACAGTGTCTGTAGTGGCAGAAGCAGGGAAACCCGGGTTCTCTCCAGATTAGAATGCACCTGCTCTTAACCACTATGCCACATTGAAAGGGATGCTGTTTCAGGGTGGGGGATAATCCACCCCAAAACAGCATCACTTTCAATGTTCTTTAACTAGGGGCCCCAGATTCTCCCTTTAAGGTGGATTTAAAAGGAGAATTTGGGCTCTCTAGTTTAAACGCCATTGAAAGTGATGCTGTTTGGGGGTGGATTCCAGCATCACAGCACCAGGCTCCATTTTCCCTCTATGCCTCTGCCCAGAGGGGAGGGGCAGGGGAGGGCAGGGCAGGGCAGTCTGCTATCTCCGACCTCGGAGAGTTGCTTTTATAAGTGCTAGGCCAGGGGCGGGGCTTGGGGAGGTGTGGCCATGCCCTAGGGATGGGTGGGGGTGTGGCCCCACCCCGACACCCCCCCATAAAAAATCTATACCTACGTCCCTGCTCTTCCATTACAGAGAGGCAGTTATAAACTGAAGGGCCTGAAGCAAGAGCAGATTCTAAAAACATCAATGTTGCTTATACTAAACTACCAGCAAAGTCCATTGCGGGGGAGATGCAATGAGCCCTGGGAAAGGGTAGAAGAGAAAGCATATCCCTTGCAATGGGCTTTTAAGGGGCCGCAGCTGCAACACCCCCCCCCCTACTTCCAGCGTGACGCATGCCACTTACCTAGTTCTGGGTCTATGTATTGGGGGTGGAGAGTTTGAAGAGGTGTGGCTTGGGGTGTAGGGAGGACAGAAAGGTGAGGCTTGGCGGGGTGGACTGGGGTAGGAGGGAATGGAATAACTTTGTTTGGGGGAGGTTGGAAAGGTAAGGGTTCTGATGGGGGAAGGTGGCAAGTTGAGGGTTGGGGTGGGGGAAGGGTTGAAAGGGAAGGCTTGGAGTGGTGGGAGGGTTGAAAGGTGTAAGTAGGAGTGGGGAGGGTGGGAAGGTGAGGCTTGGGTGCGGGAAGGATTCGAAAGTGTGGGTAGGGGTGGGGGAGGGTTAGAAGGTGTGGGTAGGGATGGAAGAAGGTTGGAAGGGATGGATAGGGGTGGTGAGAGGGTGGGAAAATGAAGCTTGCTTTGCAGGGAGAGTAGTCCAGTGTTGCTTTGGAGGGAGGGGGAGGGGGGACACCGGGCCGTCTCTCGGTTCAGCATTGCTGGGGGGGGGGCAGAGGGAAGGCAGGGGAGTGCTGGGAGGTATAGATGTTGGGGGTAGAGGGAGGCAGGAGCACTTATGGGGGCCTTGGGTATGCTGCTTTGTTGGCTGGAAAGAAATTGAATGTTTCGATAGCGAACGCTGCACCCATGGGGGAGCAGGGTTCACTTCATGAGTCTTGCTGCCCCACTGGTGGAGGGTTCATCATAGCCTGGTAACCCCCCAACTTCTTCCTACCCCCCAAAGTAGAATCTGATTTCAGCTGTAATCTCAAGAGACTTCCAGACACCACCTGAAAATTGGCAAGCCTAATTTATATTTGCTTGAAAACTATCACCATGGGTACTGGTAATGATGAATATGATCAAAATAGAAAAATGTTTTTAGAAGTGTTTTATATTATGTTATATTATTTATTATATTATATTATTTAAACTTTCTCCCTTTCTTCCAAGGAACAAAGAACTGTAAATATGTTTTCTGTCCCTCATTTCATCTTCATAACAACCTTGTAATGTAGATTACCGTAAGCTTGTGATTGTACCAGTTCAAAGTTTAAGTTTGATAGCTAATTAGAGATTCCATCCCAACTCTTTACAATCCTTCCCACACTGCATCACAGCAATAGGCATACACACCCTTTCTTTCCAATTGTGAAGCATAAGTTCATGAAAAGCCTGGTTTTGGAGGTATGTCACAGTTTATACATTACAAAACAGCAGGTTTGTTTGGAGTGAGGTAAACCTAGGTTACTGCTGTCATACAATATTAGTAACTCCTCAACATTCAGCGCATGATGAATCCAGTGACTCTGGAACTGTGTGGGTGTATGTGTAAGATCAGCAGAGAACAAACAGACCAAATGAAACTTACACATGTCCCTTCTGGCTCCCTTCATAACAGATCTATAAACAGTTTCTAGTCAATGTATTGTTGAAGGAAACAGTTTCTAGTCAGCTTGATTTCAAACATTTATCTTTTTAAAGATTCAGAATAATTCACATTTATAATAAAGGATTACCAAATTGTATTGAGTTTTAATTAAAGACAATATCATAGCACTTACTAACATTCGGTAACATATGTATAAACAAAAGATAATAAGCCTAACATATTCAAATATCTGTACTCCAAAACTGAACACAAATGTTGTCTACTTACTCAATAAAATAGATCATCCCTGTGTCTGTGTAGGCCATTTCCCAGTTTTTAGGCAGAGGCTCTAGATTTTCTTCCCTTGATAAATAGTTTCTGAAATCCATGGAACTGCTTGTTTGATTGTAACTAGGTACTGGTTTCATCCAGTCAGAGGAATCTAAATGTCTTTCTTTGTTTTCTGCAATTGTTGAAGGAGAATCATCAGTCTATTATTTTTCCATGCTACTTTGCAAGCAAGGAGGAGCCTTCTTGTCCTCGTTATAAGGACAGGCCAAGTAAAAGATTCTTTCTTCTGTATTTTATACCATATTACCTTGCTGTTTTGTACTTTAAATAAATTAGTAATGATATATTTCACTTGCCATAGAGCAGGCTGAGTTATGCCTTGGCTGAAAAAATAAATATAGGATGATTATCTATGCAGTCCATTTAACTGAATGTCCTTGTGCTGAATAATACTGGCACAACCAATTACAGAACATATTGTTTTTTGCTCAAAAGTACCCAACATATCAAAAGATTATTATAAAGGGAACAAAATGGAAGCTTCAGGCAACACTGTGAATAAACTGAAATCCATGCTTCACCTAGTGGCAAATTAATAAACTATTGAGGGAAACCTTTATGTGCCCATATACCCATTTGTGCTGTGGGTGCTCTAGTCTATGAAGCTGAATTTAAAAAATGATATATGCAACACTCTGATCCTACATTTTCTAGAACTGCATATTTTAAAAATATTGGATGGGAGCAGTAATCTACTTGCACAAAGATCATGGATCGTCTCAGCTTTCCCCTTCCCCAGCACCCCTTTCCAACCCTGGGAAGAAACAGATGGATTGATTTTGCTCCCTCCTCCCTTTTCAATGTAGCCCCTCAATTCACATGACTACTATTTCACATGGTTCTCACAATCTGAATAAACCTTTCTCAGTGTCAGAAATGGTTGCAGTCTGGAGGAAGGGAAAGTGGAAAATACCCATATGATGGACAAGAGAAAGTTCCACCTGAAACTTAAATGAATGTGTTACTGCACTGTAAGTTTTGTTTGAGGCTGAAGAATGTTTTTATCAGACCTCTGCTGTCTAGCACTCAGAGCCTGTCAGACCAGCAGTTCATGGTATATCTTTTAGCAGACATAAATTCTGTATGACACAACAAGCAGCCATATACTTGCTAGGTGTGTTAAAGAAACACAAAAGGTTTGTACATGTTCCTAAATAATGCTACTGGCAATGTTATTTTAATGTTTCTATAGACTGTTTGGTTTTTGTAATCCTATGATAAATGCTTAATAAAAGTGGTGATAATGTTTTCTGCACTAGTTAGACCACCAATTGATGGTTAATTGGCTGCCCGGCATGTGCCACAGTCCTTCCTCTCTTCTCCTGGAACAGCACTCCACCTCACTGCCTGGCATTGTCCTTTCTCCACAGCCTGCTCATGGAGCCCTCCTTTTATTTATCCCTTCTGATTTTGTCCCACCTCCTTCATCCTTGAGGAGCCAATCAGCCCCTTCCCATTAACTGGTCTAGCCCAGCTGAGCTTATTTCCTCAAGCCCTCATTAATCAGCTGCTGGCCAGCTCTCAGGGATTTTTCAGGCTGCTTTAAGCAAGCAGCTTCTTCCCTGGTACTGCTGAGTGAAGAGAAAGATCTCTTCAGCTGCTGCCTCAGTGGATCTTCTTTCTTTGTAAGCAGCTAGCAACATCAGCCCAACTTGTCGCTGGAGCTCATTGACTTCGGCTCTTTTCCACTGAGCCGCTGAGTTGCTAGGCTTGACACCACTGCCTGGGCTCCTGGATGGCCAGCCCCCACTCCAGCAATACTAGTACTGGACTGGGTGTTGCCCCTTCTTTGCCCCATGGCTCCCTCTTGCCTTCTGATGGCCACGGACCAGATAAGTATCTTGGCTCCAGAGACTTGGGGTGGGGGTTGAGTTAGGCAGAGACTTACACCCAGACAAAAGGTCCACAACTGAGTATCCCACTGTTCATGTGTTATTCCTAGTAAATTAAACATGATCTTATTTAAATATGTTTGCAATATACATATTCTTAACAAATTATTCAATTGAAGGCATAAATAGGCATAATTTCTAATGCTAATAAAAGTTACAACATCTAGAAGATGTTTTGTTTTTAAGTAGCTGAGCCTACAAAAAATCATGGTGCTACATACAAGTGGTAACAAGGAAGATTTGAAAAGCAAAACCATTTTCCACACCCTGCTTGCAGTTGCTCTAGAGATGATCACAAGACCCCTAAGGATTAATTTTTTAAAAAAATCCAGCAGAAAAACTGGAAATTTGGGGATCATTTAAAAGAGCTCAATTAAATATTTTATCCTTTGGACCGAATTAAATGTTTTTCAAGACAAGAGTTGCTCCTTAAAACATACAGTATGAAGATTTTTTCCAATAATCATCTACAAGCATTAGAAAATAATTCCATGGTATCACACAGCAGACACACAACATAAAAGCTCAGTGTTTTCAATATTTAAAAATTTAACTTGAAATCCAAATTAACTGCTAGTCCTTCAGCGGCTGCAAAAAGAAAAGTTAAGCTCTCCCAAGTAGCAGTGCATTCCTCTTTCATTTACATTTCACAAAATTGGATTCTCAGCTTACTTTTAATTCTTTCTATTTTTTTTCTATCTTTTAGATGGTAGAAACTAAGATTTGTATGCAGCAAAAGTTAGCAAAAGTTTGTGGCTCTCATTCTGTAGTACCAAGGATATTTACATTTCCGTTTCTGGAAACCTGTTTCCAAAAATGTACACTTCTACATTTCAAGAATATTTTAATTTTATATTATAATTTTATATGCAAAGTTACAAGGAATATTATGCTTTAAAAGCATTAGATATTTTAAAAATTACACGTATTTTAATTTTCCCCCGAAATGTGCTTTTTTCCAGAAAAAACGTCCAGATATTCTACATCTCCAGCTGGCACACATTCAGGGAACAGAAAGAGTCATGTGACCCAGCCACCTATGAAGCAGGCAACCTTGGATTCTGCTAGTACAAATTACAATCAACGGGCATGTCAAGTACCCTCATTCTGTGCTTTCCCTGTGGGGAGAAGAAGGAGGCAAAACAGCACTGACACAGCTCATGTTGGACTGCAGCAAGCAGCAGCAACACAATTATGTATGGGGGAAGGAGCACATCTCTTAGACTTGTCCTACCAAAGGCTGGAAGTTCCAGCCTTGTACTCCAGATGCAGGGAGACAGCTCTATGGTGGGGGGAACCCAATTCCCTCATCTGCCTTGATAGACCTACTATGGATTATGAAACATCAAGGTCTTATTTTTACTGCTGATTATAAAGATGGTGCAGGCCAGCATTCCTGGTACTTTAAGAGTAAAAAGAGACAAGCTCCGCCCCCCGTTTGTGGGGTTTTTTTGTATTTTTAGTGTGTTTTTTGTTTTTGGGTCTGCAGGGGGCACAGTTTTTTTAAGCTAGCACAGGGGTAGACCTGCAGGCCTCAGGAGGTGCTCAGGAACTGAGCACATTCCCATCAGCCTCTGTCAGCATGGCCAATTGGCCATGCTGACAGAGGCTGATGGGAATTGTAGTTCCTGAACATCTGGAGAGCCGCAGGTTCCCTACCCCTGAGCTAGCAGCACCAACATTTCAGGGATTTTTTGGGAGACTCTCCTGATGATTCTACCCAGGTTTTGTGAAGTTTAGTTCAGGGGGTCCAAAGCTATGGACTCCCACAGGGGGTGCCTCCATCCCCCATTGTTTCCAATGGGAGCTAATAGAAGATGGTGGCTACACCTTTGGGAGTCCATAACTTTGAAACCCCTGAACCAAACTTCACCAAACCTGAGTGGTATCATTAGGAGAGTCTCCTAAAGATACTCTGAAAGTTTGGTGCTGCTAGCTTGACAACTGCACCACTGACAGCAGGCAAACCCCAAATTTTCCCAGATTCTCCTTTTAAACCCACCCCCTTTGGCATGGATTTAAAGGGAGAATCTGAAGTCCGCAGTTTAAACATTGAAAGTGATGTTGTTTTAGGGTGGGGGAGAATCCACCCCAAAACAGCATCACTTTCAATGTTGTTTTAACTGGGGACCCCAGATTCTCCCTTTAAGGTGGATTTAAAAGGAGAATTTGGGCTCTCTAGTTTAACCATTGAAAGTGATGCTGTTTGGGGTGGATTCCAGCATCACAGTGGCTGCCCAGGGGGGTGCATGCAAAACTCAGATTTTGCATCAGGGTCCATTTTCCCTAGCTACGCCTCTGCCCGGAGGAGCGGGCAGAAGGGGCTGCCAGCTGGAAGCCCAGTTGGTATGGGGCAGGGGAGGGTGGGGCAGGGGAGCCTGCCATCCCCGGCCACAGGAGAGCTGCTTTTATAGGTACTGAGGCGAGGGGTGGGGCTTTGGGAGGCATGGCTACACCGCCAGGGGCAGGTGGGGGCATGACCCCGCCCCCAACCCCCCCCCATAAAAAAATCTATACCTACGTCCCTGGTGTGCCTTATATTATTTGTGGCTCACTACTGGCATTGGCCGCAAGGAGATGGCCAAAGGATAATTGATGTTTCCAGCTCAGAAGAGGATTTTATCTCTGTTTCATTTTTTTAAAAATTATGCATCCTCAGTTAGAGAAGGGTCTATCCTTCCCATGGAAGACAGAAGACTGTTAACTGTCAAATAGAAGCCACTAAAGTGGCTTAAGGGAAGACAACTAGCACTCCATTTTTTTAAAGAGCAAGCCAAGGAGTGAGCTAAGAAGAATAAAGAACAATGGGTACAAATTGGATTATGGAGAAACAAGCTGCAGCAGAGCAGAGCGGGGTGGGGTGGGGGGGGGGAATATAAATTTTAAGAGAGATTAGTCAATCCTTTAGAGAAAAGCAAGGGGGAGGCTAAACTGATCCAGAGGGAATGGCAACTGGGAATAAATATTTCCAGAGCTATGACTATATTCCTAAATGGGAGGAGGGGAGCATAAATTATCATCAACTAAGAACACAGCAGCCTACAAAAAGGAAACAGAAAAGAGACAGACTACAGGTAAAGAGCCTTCTTCTCAACTGCACTGTTTATAATGGAATAAGTACTTAAGTGTGCTGACCTGTGCCTCCACCACCATTAACTGCTTCCTTTTCTTCTTCCTCTTCTTCTTCAGGAAGGGAGCTATCCATTTTCTCCATCTTGCTGACTGATGTGGTTCTTTTCCTTTGAGATTCTGGGTCAAAATCATTATCAAAAAGCACTTGGTCCACTGGATCAGGCTGAAATGGACTGGGCTCAGCCGGAGGTTTGGGAGTACCATAGAAATTACCTTGTATACATCCATGCATATATGAGAAAAAGAGAAAAAATGTGCATAATAATTAGAAATAATAATATGAGCAAGAATTTTGGAAATATACTTTATCATTCTATATTCTGAAAAACTGAGGTACTTTCTCCAGTCCAATTGACACATTTGAACTGTAGAGTTAGCCTAAGGCTTGGATAATTCATGTTGAATTAATATGATTTGCAAGCAAGTGGTCAAGGAATCTTGTCTCAACAACTAAGCATTTTTATCTAGAGGGAAGACTATGAATTCAGGTCTTACTTATCTGAAATGTTAAAATGATGCCTTACCTTTATACTGTTGTGAAAACTGCTTATAAATAAAGCTTAAAAGCAAAGAAAATGTAGCTATTTTAATTTCTGGTACTAATACTTTCAGACATATTGGTTTTTAATTTTTAGACATATTTACACAATTTTCAAAAAGAAAATATGTGTAAGAGCTACATTTCATATATTTACTGTTTGGCATACTCAGGCAACAGTGTACTGCGGTAATATTTTCCTGAGTTTAAAACAGGGCTCTGTCCGCTTTCAAATACGCAAGGATGGGAGGCTGAGGTCTTTTTTGCCAGTGCAGCAGTCAATGGCATTAACCAGACAGCCTTAATTTTACCTATTTCCATACAGTCTTAATGTTATCTGTTTTCCCATAAAATTTTTACACAGCTTTATTAGCAATCTTTTGCTGTCTCAGTTTTTCAACATTTTTTCCTGCTCTTTCTAAAACTGATTTTCCCCAGGTTTCAGGAAAAGCAGGAGGGAAAAACACTGAAAATTCAGGATACCAAGGGATTGCAAATGAAGCTGTGTGAAAACAAGGGGGAAAACCCTGTAACAAAGGGAAATGAAACTTGAACATTAAAGCTGTCTGGAAAACACTAGCAATTTCCAATCCATGAACTGCCAAAAAGACAAATAAGTGGGTTCTAGATCAAATCAAGTCTGAATTCTCTCTAGAAGCTAAAACAACTTAAGAGGCTAAGACAATAATGCTAGGAAAAGTTGAAGGCAGAAGAAAAAGAGCAAGACCCAACATGAGATAAATTAACTCAATCAAGGAAGCCACAGTCTTCAGTTTGAAAGCCCTGAACAAAGCTGTTAATGGCCCTTTCTGCACAGCACAAATAAAACATCCTGAGGGTATTAACAGAATCATCTTGGGAAGAAACTCCGAACAGCTTTTCCCAAAGACACCTTCAGGATGTGTTATTTCAGCTCAACCTTTGTTTTTTGAAAACGCTAAACTAGCAATTTTTCCCCCTCAAGATGACTTTTCCCCCCAAGATGACCCCAGAGCCCTCCGGGGGGTGAGCAGTATATCAAGTGGAACAAATAAATAAATAAAGTATGCTACCCCCATGTTGTGTGGAGAGCAGCCCATTTTATTTTTTCTGCCTGACTTTAAAGCTTCCACTTTTGTTTTCTGTGCAGCTCATGTCTGCAATTTGCAGCCACTTCAGCGATTCTCCCTGCCACTCATCATTTGCTGAAGGTTTCCCATGGAGGTTTCATCTGCTTGCTTCTCCTGAATATAAAGTACATTAATAAAGTTAGTTTTTCCTGGCGATCTTGGGAACATGTCATCCCCCCCCCTTTCAATGAGATACCTTTGAAGCTACACCAACTTGATAGGAGAATAGCCAATACACACAGATTTTGAATCTCTGTAGCTTTAAAGAAATCTTATTTTTTTAAAGGAAAAATGACATGTTCCCAAGATTGCCAGGGAAAACTAACTTCATGCATGTACTTTACACGCAAGGCAGGCAGGCAGGCGCAATGCAAGCAGAGGAAACTTCTGTGGAAACCTTCAGTAAATGGTGGGCAACATGGAAGATTCAAGCAGCAGAAAGCAGGGGGAGAGAAAAACTCGCTGTCTCCTCTAGCACTTTATTTGTCTGGGCTGTCTGGACAAAAGAAATCAGCAGATGCTTTTTCAAAGACGTCCCTGTCTTCAAAAGGTTGCACAGAAAGGATCAATGTTAGGATGTTCTGGAGATCATTCATTCATAAGACCACCATAAGTAGGAAGCAACTTGATGGTACATAACTCACATATTCTATATGATTATTTGCAAACATAGCCACATTGGGATCTGGCTGCATTTATCCAATTAGATGTAACAGTAGTGATATAGTTTACAATCCTTGAATTCCATTCAAGGATTGTAAACACATCTGTGCAAGTTTGTAAATTAGATTGTATAGATATGATCTTTCCCAGATGGGCATAGCAACCATATACCTACAACACTAGCTGAAGTCTGTGCCTCCGCTCCCAACAAGCTCCTCAAAACTACAGGTAAACTATGTCCTTGCACTGTCCCTATCTTTGACACTCTATACATTTATCTTGAATACATTAATAATTAGGTAACATACACCACTTTGCAAGAAATCACCAGACTTCCTCAATTACTATAATTTCCCAGCACAAAATAGATTTCTGATGCTGTTGCACATCAGAATGAAGCATATAACGCTAGAGCAGTTGCCTTACGTATAGCTTCTAACAAATGAATGGTTTGTTATTTTAATTTTCATTCACTAATGTCCCCAAATGAGACATACAGAACAGATTTGTAAGAATAATGGAGAACAGTGAAAATCAAGATCTGTTCTGTTTTTCATACAGCACATCATAATAAAATAACATAGAGCAATCTATTTTTTGACAGGCTAAAGTTATGAACAATTTTAGTTTTGGACAGAAACACAAAACAGCAATTTACATAAAAGCACAATTAAAATACATAATTAGAGAGATCTTGCAAGGTCCTTAGGCTTGAGATGCCAATCCCGTTCCCACAGGATCAAAGCAAAAGTACAAAAGATAAAAGACATTTCACACTGATAAAGAACTGAGCTAAACCAGGCCCCAACCAACTGTCAGGAAAGGGAGAGGAGCATCCCTTACTACCATGAGCATCCCTTCCCCCTCTTGTCAGAATTAGGGCTATTCTGACAGAGGCAAATGTGGGACAGAGAGGTCCATTTCAAAATATTCTCCATGCTTTTATTTTTCTGTTCCTGTTGCATTTTTGTGGGAAGTCAAGTGCTATGATGACATGTGAAGGAAATCAGATGGCTGCTCCACAAATTTAGCTTTCCTGAAGTTATCCCACCCCTCGAACAGAATTCTTGCTTAGGATTGCCTTCCTTGGCTGCCTTTTTACTTCTATTTTGTGGTGGTGGGGCCATTGGGTTTCGGAAAGCGAAAGTTTTACTTCCTTCTCCCCCGCGCCCCTCCCTTTTTCCCCACCAGGCCCCCAGTGTGATAATAGTGTAATTATTTCAGGGAGATTATTAGCATTAAACCTTAGACCTAGTTTTGGGGAAGCAGTGTACGTAACCCTGTTAAGCGCTGTTAAACCCCACCGATTTTCATGGGAAGAACTAAAGTGCGATCCTTTACCTGGGAATAAGCTTGGTTGCTGGCAATGGGGCTTACTTCTGAGGAAACCCTCCTAGGGTCGTGATTCACCCATTCAAAGCATTGCACAGTTGCTTCAAAGCAAAGCCACTGACTACCACCAAGCTTACTCCCAAGTAATGTGCACTTTGGAGCCAACCATTTTTTCTAAACTAAACCCTCAGTATTCAGGTTAAATTGCCATGTTGGCACTTTGCGATAAATAAGTGAGCTTTGGGTTGCAGTTTGGGCACTCAGTCTCGAAAAGGTTCGCCATCACTGCCCTATAGTGTAAGCTCACATTTTTGCAATTCATATCCATGTGGTTTTTAAAAATTTCCTTCACCATGTCCACATGGCTTCGGGGAAGCTGTAGCCTGCTGCTTTGAGCATACTTTAAAGCTAGAACTTAGCTTGAAAAATCCAGAATGATTTTTTTTTCATTTTGAAATGGGACTTGCCTGTTAAAAGTCTGTCTAGTAGATAACACTAGATTCCACATGATAGATATACTCCACGATAGATATATTTTATTATATACATGCCATCCTCTTAAAAACTAGAATCTCAGCCAACTTTTCTCTTGAAAATTTGTGAATTTACGTTGTTAATTATCCAGATAATATACCTTTGTAATGTGAAATGTGTGAATATTAACAAAGAGCATATTAAAAAGTAGGACTCAGTAGGAAAGATTAAAGCATAAATACAGTATTATTGCATTGACAGGACAATGCTCCTCTTGAAGATTAGCTGGTGGGTTGATATAATTTTTTAAGCGTACCATCATATGTTCCACTTTCTAGCAGGGCTCCACTTTCTTCTAATGCCTTAAATTGCTCAACTGGAATGAAATTATAGTCTACCCCAGGAACCTCCCCATCTCGTGGAGCTCTTGTAGTACCTAGGGGAGAAAGGGAAAGAAATAACTGTAAAGTTTTCTGGGAATCCTGGTTTACTAAGCACATTGTCACAACAGTTGACAGAAAAGGCTTAAATGCTGTATAAAAACAGCTACTTTGAAAAGGTCATAATTAGAAAACACAATCATATGAACTTCAGGATGTAAAAATGAGGCAATATATGTAGGTCTAATATATTTAACTGATATTTTCATTAATTAAAAACCTTTATTTTCTTGAGAAACAAGATGCCAACACTCTAAGTGTGTGAAAAGGCCTTAAGTGTTTCTACCCATCTGCTTGTGGGCTGGTTTATTAAAAGTGACAATGCAATGCTCAGAATATTGCAGACAGTATCAGTTAAGAACCTGCGTAAACTATGAAATAAGAGGCACTCATTTTAAACTCTCGCTTAAACAAAATTTTACTAATCTAGTATTGATATCAGATAGACCACAAAAGCAGTCAGACATAAAAAGAATATTTGGGGTTGCAACAAGCATGACACTAACTGCTAAGAAACCTACTCTGGAAGTAAAGGAATAAGAACATCAAGGAGCAAATAAAGAAACCAAGTTCTTCCCTTCTATATGCTAATTTCCGTTTCTCTTTCTGTTCAACTTGTGAAGAACACTAAAAGCCAAGTTCTGTCAAATTTCCCCATTTATCCAAGTCAATATGATCCACAGCAGTGGCATAGTGGTTAAGAGCAGGTGCATTCTAATCTGGAGGAACTGGGTTTGATTCCCTGCTCTACCGCTTGAACTGTGGAGGTTTATCTGGGGAGTTCAGATTAGCCTGTGCACTCCCACACACTCCAGCTGGGTGACCTTGGGCTAGTCACAGCTTTTAGGAGCTCTCTCAGCCCCACCTACCTCACAGGGTGTTTGTTGTGAGGGGGGAAGAGAAAGGAGATTGCAAGGCCCTTTGAGTCTCCTACAGGAGAGAAAGTGGGGATATAAATCCAAACTCTTCCTCTTCTTTAAGTGATAAAGAAGACTGCATTTTAAAAAATCAGTTCTATGCAAAGAAAATTACTAAACACACTACTGTAATTAATTGAAGCCCACACACCATTCTGCTCTTTTTTGATGGGCTGATTCAGACCTTCTCATGGCAGGAGGTGTTGTTGGCATGGCTTCAGCATCACAAAAGGGACTCAACTTCTGTAGTTGTGTGGATCTTTCTTTATCACAACAGATTTTTCCACCATACATTCTGACAGAGGTGACCCCTTGCAGCCAACCTGGCAGTTTTCTTCTCTAGCACTTTACTTATGTTAGGTCTTGGACCTTAAGTCAATAAATGGACTCTGGATTTGTTGATCAGAGGTGCTTATTGGAAGGCAGCAAAGTACCCAGTTTGAGAAAGCCAGTTCTGCCAGATCTGGCTTTTGATAACCCATTTATTCCTTCAGAATTCCCCCCTCCCATTTTCCCAAAGAAAGTGTGAAAGTCTGAGGCTTAGGCACCCCAAGGTCAGAGATAGGGGGAGATACAGCCACCTGTCATGTTTATCTCCATAGGGCACAAACACTTCCTGCCTTCCCCTGGGAGTATTGTGTCAGGGTCAGCCTACTTTATCTATGCATGTTACAAGCCATAAGGATCAAGGGAAAGAGGAAAGGAAAGTTCTGTTACATATAGCAAGCCATTTACATATATTTATATATTTATTTATTTATTTATTTATTTAATAATCAATTTTATATACCGCCCCTCCCCCGAAGGGCTCTGGGCGGTGAACAACACAATAATAACAACAATAACATTAAAACCCCAATTTAAACAGCGAATTAAATAAAATTACAGCGGCATCCGGCAAAAACTTCATAAAACGTGATAAACCCACCCTGGAAAAACAGACCTGAAGAGCTGAGGGCCCCATAGAGATTAAGGGCCCAGAGCGTAAACAAGGGGATGAGGAGGGCGCACATCAGTGGTCGGCCCCTCCAAATGCCTGGTGGAACAGTTCGGTCTTATAGGCCCTGTGGAACTCTCCAAGATCCCGCAGGGCCTGGATAGCTGGTGGTAAAGTGTTCCACCAGGCAGGGGCCAGGGCTGTAAAGGCCCTGGCCTGGGTAGAGGCCAACCGCATCATCGAGGGGCTAGGGACCACCAGCAAGTTGGCCTCTGCTAAACGCAGAGGCAGCAGAGGGACATATGGGGTGAGACGGTCCCAAAGGTACGAAGGTCCCAGGCTGCGTAAGGCCTTAAAGGTGAGTACCCACACCTTATGAATGATTCAGAACTCAACCGGGAGCCAATGCAAGTGACATAACACAGGTTGAATGTGTTCTCTAAAGGCACCACCTGTGAGCACACGCGCCGCTGCATGTTGTACCAGTTTCAACTTCCGGATCAGACGTAAGGGAAGACCCGCGTAGAGCGAGTTACAATAATATAACCTAGAGGTGACAGTTGCATGGATCACAGTGGCGAGGTCTGCCTGGGAGAGGAAGGGGGCCAACCGCCGGGCCTGTCGAAGGTGAAAAAAACGTAAAACCTCGAAGAGGGGCCACCTGGGTCTCCATTGAAAGAGACGAATCCAGGTGGACCCCCAGGCTGCGGACGGAGGAGGCTGGTGCCAATATAGCCCCCTCCCACTCCGGAGGCTGAAAATCTCCCACCTCCCCCTGGCGGCCCAGCCAAAGGATCTCCGTCTTCGATGGATTCAGTTTTAACCTGCTCTGTTGCAACCATCCAGCAACCACCTCCAAACAATGTTGTAGAGCTGCAGGGGCAGCATCTGCCCCCCCCCTCCATCAACAGAATGAGCTGAGTGTCATCAGCGTACTGGTGACAGATCAGCCCAAAGTTCCACACCAACTGAGCAAGTGGTCGCATATAGATGTTAAACAATAGCGGGGAGATAACATTGGTCTTACCTGTGAAGGAGACTTCTCCATTGAGCAATTGAGGACATCTGGGTTCTGTTGATCTCCATTCAGGAAGGCAGGGGTTAATCAAAATTTCTCCCAGGCTCCTCCGCCTTCTGTAGGTCCGCCTTCTCTCTCTCGCTCTCCAGTTCTGGTCTCTCCAAAAAGAAGTACACGACTGAAGAACAAACTTGTAGATAAAGAAATTCCCGGGCAAACGGCCTCCCATAACAGAGTAGGAGTTAACTAGTCCAGGAAAAAACTACGACAAACTAGAGAACGATAACACCTAAAAAAATTATCAGTAAAAAATGGAGGGTTGATCCCTGAGAGATAAAATTCTCTACAGCAAGAGAAAGAAACTTACAATGGTATGAAAAAATCGGAGAGGATGTGAGTCCCTTTGGGTGGGCGGATGTCCTCAATTGCTCAATGGAGAAGTCTCCTTCACAGGTGGCATCACTGTTATTTTCTCCCATTGAGCAAGAGGACATCTGGGTGACCTCCCCTAGCAGTGTCACAGTACTTTAAAGGGTGGGGTCGAAATCCTCTCCTATGATGTGCTGTAGCACTCCGCGTCAGTAGTCTGCATCGGCCGCACTGCAGACATTATCTCAGCCCATAATGCTCCAACTAACGCGGGAAAAGAGTAGAAGACCATGTCGCCGTCTCTACATATTTCAAAAGCGCCACGGGCACGCTATTGTTAAAGGCCGCGTTGGCAGAAGCATTACGGATTAAGAATGAGCCGTAATCCCAACTGGGATTGCCATTTTCTTGTACTCTATATGCTCCTCGGCTATACATCTCTCTCTGACATTACTTACCAATGGGCGGAGAGGAAAGTTTTTGACCTCTATTATGGTTAGCTATCGAAACAAACAAGGACTCTGAGCTGCCTGAACTCTTGGGTCCTAATCAGAAAGGCCTTCAAGGCTCTCCTGACGCCAAGCTTATGCCAATATGTCTCCTGAAAGCCTGGATCTGGGCAAAAAGTAGGTGGGCAATATCTCCTGTCTACCATGGAATGTGGAATTAACTTTGGGAATGGAATCCAGGGTCCGTGACGCAGGACCACCTTATCCTGTGTGGAATACACATAGTGGGGGCTTGATTGAAAGTGCTGCCAGCCCAGAAAACCCTTCTGGCAGAAGTGATGGTACTAAAAAGACTACCTTTCATTCTGGAGGGTGTTGTAACGGAATGTCCATCCGCCGATGGCCTCAAAGGGAGATGTAGTAAGTGCATGTAAGACAGTGTGTAACCTCCACGCTGGAAAATGGTGGTTGACTGGTTCATCTTTCAATGAGGCTCCCCTGAGGAACCTGACAATGGGTGGGTGAGAAGTAGGAACAAAACCTTCCAGTCTAGGAAGTACTGATGTCAGTGCTACACCTGTCTGCGAAGGGCATTGGCTCTAAGACCAGGATTCCAAGCTCTCCTGTAGGAAGGCTAAGATGTCACTGATCTTGGGTTCTGTATGGACCTTTTTCCGCCAACACCATCTGACAAAAGCTTTCAATGTGGTGTTATAGATTCTCTTGGTGGAAGGCCTTCTTGAAGCTAGGATAGTGTTTAACACGGCTGTGGAATAACCTTCTAGACACTAATTGTCGCCTTTCAATCTCCAGGCGGTCAAGTTCAACCGCTAATCTGCGTGAAAAATGGGATCCTGACTGAGCATGTCTTGGGTGAAGCCGGAGAGTGTAAGGGTTTCAGTACTGACATCTGTAAAACGTTGGTGAACCATACGCCTGGGGCCACCAGGGTGCCACAAGAATTACCGCCCATTGTTCCTCCTGGATCTTCCGTGAGGAGTCTGGGGATCATGGGAAAAGGAGGAAAGGCATAAAGAATTCCGGGAGGCCATCTGAAGGATAAGGGCATCCGCGGTTTTCCGCCTCCGGGTGGTGAAACCGCAGATGAATCTGGGAAGTTGTCTGGTTCAGATTGGAGGCAAAGAGATCCAGTAACTGGAACTCCCAATCCTCGACCGATACAATGCAAAATCTCCTCCTTCAGGTGAAGCATTCTCCCAGTGTATGCATCTCGCCTGCTCAACCAATCTGCCTGGATGTTTAGATTGCCCTGGATATGTTCAAGCCCGGATGGAGGATATGTGGGTTCCTATTCATTGGAACAGTAGAGTACTTCCCTCTGTAGGTCTGCCTACCCGGAGCCCCCCCCGTCTGTTCAGGTACCATTTGGCTGCTGTGTTGTCCGTCCGTACAAGAACGCGGCTCCTACCAACAAGTGTTGAAAAAACATTTGAGTAAGCAAGACGAATTGCTCGTAGTTCCAATACATTGACTTGAAGACGGGAAGCCGCCTTCACTGGGCAGTGCCTTGAACTGGAATGCCCTCTAGCGTCGCCCTCCCAGCTCTGAAGGCTTACATTCGAAAACATCTGTTTGGTGGAGTGGTATCCAAAAAACTTCTTCCCATGTTTAGGCTGGACTTTCTTTGTTCACCATAGGAGACTGATCTTGACCGGGTCTTGGGTCGACAACTAATCGATGCACTTTGTTGGAGATAATTTCCCGAAAAAAGGTAGTAAAAATCTCTGGAGTGGTCTGGACCTGAATCGTCCCCACTGAATGGGCTTTCCCTGAGTAGGCTATCAGTAAGCCTATCAAACTGGCACGATTGAGAATCGAGCATTTGTTCTTGGTCAGAATCTCATGTATTTTTTCCCTCAGGATCAAGTTATTTTTGAAGTGGGACTAGAATCTTGCATGACTGGGGCCTATTATGAAACCCAGATAAGTTCCAGTTTCTGTAGCGGTTTGGCGAGCTTCTTTTCCCTGTTAACTATGAAGCCGTGTTTTTCTAGGTATAGTATGGTCTCCTGAACGCCTGTTAGTGCTTGGATCCCGGTGAACTTGACCGGATCAGTATGTCGCCGAGATAGGGATAAACCTGATGTTTCTTTCCTGGAGTAGGACTAATAGATTGATGAGTAGTTTGGTGAACACCCTTGGGGCAGTGCAGAGCCCAAACGGGAGAGCCCGGAATTGGAAATGATCTTTTCCTGCCACACCAAACCGGGAGGAATTTTCGATGGCTCTCGAATATGGGGAACATGTAAGTAAGCTTCGGACAGATCGATTGAGGTGAGGAACTCGTTGGGTTGGAGAGAGTCCGCGTATGGAGCTTTAGGGTCTCCCCATTCTGAAACAGCTCAGTTTGACAAATTGATTGGACGTAGATTTAGGTCTAAAATTGGACGCCACTCCCCATTTTTTCTTGGGCAATCAGAAAGAGGATAGAGTAAACTCCCTGCTCCCTCTGTTCTACTGGTACAGGTTCTATCGCCTCTATTTCTAGGAAATGAGAAATAGCTTTCAGTTTCTTTAAATCTTTTTTCTAAAGCTTGGATACCGGGAGACATCATGTTCCTGGCAGAGGAAGAGAGAGGAATTTCTATTACGTGAATCGTATTTTACTATTTCCAGAGATCACAGCGCTCAGGGCGGGAGGTTTGCCACGCTTGGCAAAACTTTAGGAGTCTTCCTCCCACTGCATAGTGCTTGACGTCATGCTTTGGATTGGCGATTGTCTTGATTGTAACGCTCGGTCCTGTGTTCTTCTTTATGCTGGAAGTCTTTCTTGGGCTGTTGCTCTAATTTTGGTTCCAGTAAGGACGCTGAAAGCTGTCTCTTTTGAATTGACTCAGGGATCCCCATTGTGGACGAAAAGCTGGAGTTGGAGGATTGTTTTCTGTCGGCGGCACCTAAAAGGCTTTGGCAGATGCTTCTAGGCCTCTCCCTTGGGGTCTGGTCTAAGAATTCTTTAAGGTCTTCCTCGGCCAGCTTCTCGCCCTGAAAAGCGCACTCCAAAACCATAGATTTGGACCTCCAATCAAGTTTGCCACATTCTCAGCCATAATAGTTCCACGAGAAGCAACTGCAGTAGCCATACAACGGGCCGAAAAAGTGACTGAATCCAAGGTAGTATCAGCAGCATTAAGCTTTCACAGCTTTTAGCATTCTGCTAACTCCCTCCATGGCACAACTCTCCGTAGGGGGTAGAAGTTCCAGTACCTTCCTTGCCCAAACGATGGATGCTCTGAAAACAATGTGGAGGCAGGCAGCAGAAGCTCTGATGGTCATAGCTGCTGCTTCTTGAGTTCTCTTGGCAAAATTGCTCTGACCTTCTGTCTTGAAAATCTTTAATCTGTCCCTCTGCCATCCTTGGATACTAGGGTTCCTGAGCTCTGCAGTTAGCCACGGAGCCATCCATAATGTGGACTCTTGTAAAATATTGTTAGCATATGCAGGTAAACCATAGCACCCGCGTAAGAAATTGGGGTACCACTTGTTGGCTGCTGGTTTTTTCCATTGGTTAATAACTTGTGTCTCGTGAATATCTCCGGAAAAGGAAAACCTTTCTTGGCATTAGGGTTTAGCGAAAAAATTCCCCATCCCCCCTTGTGGAGAGATGTGGCCCATACGCTTCGAGGGAGCCCTCCCCACTTTGGTGCTTCCCCCAGGTGTAAGGCAGCAACAGCTTTTGACAATAAGCATTGATAATCATCCGACTGGAAAAGGCGAGTGGACGGCGCAGCAACCTTCATATATCCTCTGCATCCTCCTGGTCTGATAAAACCTCCCCTTCCTCCTCTGCTGGGTGGCTCTGGTGAATCTGAAGAACTCCCAGAGGGTTCAGGAATTAATCTTGGCCTTTTAAGGGCTGCTTTGGTTTGCCAAGAAGGACCAGCTCTCTTATTGTCTCTGATTACCATTAGAAAGAGATCCTATGGAGCTGGAAGGGGGGCTTGTTGGACAAGGGGTCACTTGAGCTCTGTAAAGCTCAACCATTTCCTCCCTCATAACAGCTCTTTCCTGTTGTAGAGCTCCCTTAAGAAAGTCAGCACATCTAGATTTTAATTCTCTTTAATTATATTTACCGCCCTCCTGTAGCCTCTCCGCGGACTCCTCCTAAGTTGTGGTGCAGTTACATTAGAGCCCCTGACCCGGGACACCAGGGTACATTGGGCTACAGCGTAACCCGCCATGGTCAGCTAGCCAGTTTGCGCTACGCTTTTTTGGCTGGAAGAATCAGCCGGGTGGGAGCCGCCCTGCTTGGCGCTGCCTCTCCCACTGGAGAGGGATGCGGTCGCTTTTCCTGGCTGAATTTCATGCGCTGCCCGCCTCGCGTGCTCGGGCTGCCCGCGAAGAAATCCTCGCTGTCTTCTTCTGAAGACAGCAGAGTCTTCTCCCTGTTTCCGCATTGCTCAGCCGATCCGACCGAGAGGGGAATGAGGAGTGAAAGAGTCAGCCGCCTTTTGGCGCCCAAAGGGGAAAGTAATGACGCCGCACTGCCGACATCAATGCGTCTGCCGGTCGGGAGGAAAACACTGAGCCGCTTAAATTCAGGGGCTCTCGCTATGTTCCCAGCTCTGTCTCCGTGCCAGAACAGAAAAAGAAGAAGAGAAAATTTTTTCCCTTAACGAAAAAATCAACTCAGTGGCTGCAAGAACAGCCACTGTAGCCTGTCCTTCCTGAGGCAGGGAAACAAACTGGAGAGCGAAAGAGAGAAGGCGGACCTACAGAAGGCGGAGGAGCCTGGGAGAAATTTTGATTAACCCCTGCCTTCCTGAATGGAGATCAACAGAACCCAGATGTCCTCTTGCTCAATGGAGAAAGCAATGCCCCCTGAGGCACACCGCAATGAAGCGGGCACCTCTGGGAGGCTTGGTCCCCACACCACACTTGCTGACTCCGGTCCCGAAGGAATGAGACAATCCACTGAAGGACAGTGCCCCGCACCCCAGAAGCGGCCAGGCGGTGGGCCAAAAGGTCATGGTCGACCATATCAAACGCTGCAGTCAGAACTGCCCTGAAGTGAAAGTACCCTTTCAACACCTAGATACCATCCCTATCAGAGCAAGGTGACACAAATAGCACTAAGTTAGGAATGCCCCTCAATCACCAAGCACAGTACCTGACAACTTACCATGTAAGATGACTGCATCAAACACCCATTCATTCCTGACTCCAAACAGTTTATGAATGGAGGTAGATTATATTATTCCAAATAAAGAATCACACAGTTTTATGGTCATGTAATTGTTGAGTTTACTATATTATAAAATTATTTTTTTTAAAGAGTACCATTACTATAACCAAAATTTTAACATACCATAAACAGAAAGACCATAGTAATATTCTATTAATGTCTACAAGAAATATAGAATAGGAAATTATAAGAGCAATAAACAGAGTTCCTTCAAGATGAAGGGATCCTACACCATGTTTTATCAGATTGAGATTGGTGAATTGAAAATGGCTGATACCACTGGTGAAAACTTGGACTATGCCTCTATAACATTAATTAAAACAACTTCAGTACACTTCCTCTTAAATCCAAACTCCTGCTTTAAACTCTTCAATAATATTGACTGAGTGACTATGCCAGAATCTGCCAAAAGATCAAACAAAAGATATAGGTATCAATGGAGATAGCACCATTCACCTAGAAGTCTAGCAACGGTGATCCATGCAACGGTCACCTCCAGGTTAGACTACTGTAACTCGCTCTACGCGGGATTGCCTTTAGCCATGATCCGGAAATTAAAACTCATTCAGAATGCAGCAGCCAGGCTGCTTACTGGCAGTTCGAGCAGGGATCGAATGACACCGATCCTATACCATCTGCACTGGCTGCCGAATGAGTTCCGGATTGTTTAAAGTGTTGGTTTTGACTTTCAAAGCCATTCACGGTCTCGGACCGGCATACCTGAGGGACCGCCTCTCCCCATATTGCCCCGGTAGGCCCCTCCGCTCCTCGGAGGAGGACCTACTCGTGATCCCTGGCCCAAAAATGATCAGGCTGGCCTCGACGAGGGGCAGGGCCTTTTTCAGTCCGTGGGGCTCCCCACCCGGTGGAACGGGCTCCCTAGGGGATACTGTGGGTCCTCCAAGTGGACTTTACAGAGTTTCCACAGGGCCTGCAAGATGGACCTGTTCCGCCAGGCGTTTGGCCAGCCTGGTTAAAAATACATCTACCGTCTCATCTGGCCTCCTGTGGGCACAAGGGGGGGAGGGGGGTAGCCAGACACCATCCACATTCTTAATGGGTTCTGTTTTTATGTAATTGGTATTTAAATTATGTTTTAATGTATGTTTTAACCTGTTATGAACCGCCCTGAGCCCTCAGGGGGAGGGCGGTATATAAAACTAATAATTAATAAATAAATAAATAAATAAATAAATAAATAAATAAATAAATAAATAAATAAAGCTTAATTTTAAAGCAACCACAGGTGAGGACAAAATATTATGAGGATAAAATTGTGAGGATAAAATAGAGGGGATAATTTGTAAGCCACTTTTAGGTCTCTAGTGAAGAGGAAATAATGACCAAATAAATAAATAATTTGCACGAGCTAAGTTCATCTAAAATTTTCTGTGAAAACTGCATTATTTTGAAATAGCACTGAACAATCACAATCAAGGACAGTATCACTGTTACACATTATACTTATAAAGTTCACTGAGAACAGGATTTCTTAATTATCTCAGTGTTTAAAGAACCTCACTCTTTTTAATTAAACTCTGGTTTAAAAGATAACTTTCATAAATAAGATGCTGGGGTAAAACACTATTCTTTGTTGGAGATGCAGACATTTTCCTTGATCATTCTTTTCATATCTGATGGCAATGCACAGAAACCTTGGGGAAAAGTACAACTCAATTATTGCGTATCCAGAAATGTGTTTTTGTTTTAGGGTATCTACAGAGGGACACAAACATTTGATAAATAATTGGTTGGCTGCAGCCACTATTTTAGTAACCATATGCTTTAAACAGGTTTGTTTTTTATTGATGTTTGGAAACATGGAATATAATGTTAATGAATAACTTTACAAAATCTTTTATAGGAGAAAAGTACAATATGATAAATTTAAGAAAGCAGTGGTAAATACTTGCTTTTGGAATAAAACCAAACAACATGAAAATGTAAGAAGCAGAACTACCTCGTATTTGAATAAAGGAGTTGCATGAGTAATAAGAACAAAGTGTTTACTCAAGTTACTGTTATTTTTGGTTTTATATTTTTCATTCTCGATGCTTGTTACATTTATTACATTTTACATGTTACATTAAATGTTACAATCTTGATTCCTGTTACTTTAATGCATTTTATTTTTAAAAAGCACAATTACAGCTCCAGCTGAAAATTCAAATAACTGTTTTCACAAGAGAGATGGATCTTGATCCTGGAAATGTCTGAAACCAAAACACAGTTATGTCTCTCAAGCAGATTATGCAAAATACAGACTACCTCACAACAGCAGCCAGTGGATAATATAAGATATCCCACCAATAGAGCACAGGGATATGGAGTTCCTCGTCACACAGTTCAACCAGCCTTAAATGGGGGATTGAATTTCTAGTGGTAGCAATTCACCTATGTTTACTTAATGTATGCAGTATGTAAGAGTATGCAATGTGTAAACTCTTCTTTAAAATCTGACACTTAACCAAAATACTTTTGTAATGTGTATACTTACAAGGGATGGTCCTCAAGTATAGATTATCTCTGATCACTTGTTGTAGTTTATGATCTATTGAGCCTTTCTGGAACTGCAGGCTTAGGTAGTGACGCAGATCTTTGTTGATTACTTTCCCTATGAAACAAAAACAGAACATCATTAAAAACTGCAATATATCACATAATAGACCAGACATAATTCATCTCTCTAAGCCTCAACATCTTCATCACCCCACTGTTTTCAGTCTGAAAACACAACCCCCCTACTCAGTATCTGCCTCCTGACCTTTCTGCTTCATTGCTTGCACTCTGCAACTTATGTAGCCCTTTGCCTGTAAGCTTGTATAGGGGCAATTATTTTAGCCTTTCCCCCTTTTATATGATTCCCCATTTCTTTCCCATATCCTATGCTTTTTACTTATCTCTTCTCAACTTCCTTTCTTTCAGCAGCTTGGTTTTTATGCCTCTTCCTCTTTAGTTCCCTAGTTCTCAGACACTCTTTCCTTCCTTGGAAAGGCAATTGTAAGCCACTTTGAGACTTCCATTGTTAGAGAAAAGCAGGGTAAAAAACCAAGTTATTTCCAGCGAAAAGCACATAGATCTTCCTTCCACAGCTCATGAAAAGCCACATCATTCACCAATATACTCATAGCACACACCTTGAATCAAATAGATATGTTTTTGTGACTACTATGCAATACAGAAGCTCAAGTGAAATTTTCAAGCAAATGGCACCAACCAGCTTTTGGCATAAGACTGAACTGTGTCCAGAATAAATTATTTTCATACAAAGGCACTGGCAGCAGATTGGACAATTTTTGCTTCTGAAGTGTGATAAATAACACTTATCTGACAATGTGATACATGCATGGGCTAAGGCTAGAAAAACACCAGCAAGCCTCAGTTATCAGTGTACTTTCAGTACTCTCAAAGTAAAGGCCTAATTATTCTAAGCACTGAAAGGTCTAATATATCCAAGCACTGAAAGGTCTAATATATGAAAGGTTTGATATCTATGCTTTGGAAGTCTAATTTATGGAATCAACAGGGCAACTGCTAAAGGGAAAACGTATTAGCGAAGACCAGATAGTGCCCAGTCATTTGCAAGCTTAATATATTGATTGGGTAATTGGTGTGCCTGAAGAAAAAGGGCAGCATAAAAGTGAACTATTACACTATGCCAAAAAGCACCTGCTACGGAAAAAAGAACAACACTAAAATCCAAGCATATTAACCCAGATTACTAAAGACTGACAACCATATATGGGGTTCCTTTAAATTTAGTGAATAAACAATGTAGTAGTCATGGTCTTAAAATGACAAGAATTGAGAAAGAATATAGAAACTTTCAATTCTCATTAAATTAATTAAATTAAGATTTTGTGCTTGTGGATGGCAAAGACTTGTTCAAAATCAGGAGGGCACCTACTTCCCTGGCAATCCACAAACTATGCAAAACTGAATTATTCAGCTGGGCTTTTTTGTGCAGATAATGGGGTCATATTGTAACAAACATGCTTTGGTAAATGGATGGGAACTGTAAATGATCCTAGTTCATATAGTACGTACTGCCTGTTGTTATAACTATGATCTTACTATGTAATTTCTGTACCATTTAACATGACATGTTAACACTTAGGCTTTGTATTAGATTTCTGTAATCCAAATCCTATCGCCTTGTTAACTGGACGTCTGTCTCATCCAGTTTATTACGCTAACTACACTGTGTAATTTGCCTGTAAATAAATAATCTAAGCAACAAGTAAGTTGCCTTTTAAAATGATTTCAAAGTCCATTTTAAAGGGCTGAATTCTTCCTATAAGAACACCAACCATTTATAATTCATAAATTAATTTAATTAAATGCAGCCAAAATACAAAAAACAAATGGTTTGCTCTGCCACCCACTGCAGGTATTTTGTGGTTGGATTCTCTTCCCTCTGCAGCCATTTTGTAGTTGTGGTGGGCAACCTGAGTCAGCATTACAAAGGTGCCCACACAATGTCAATAAAGCTGTGGATTTCAATTCTATATGTTTAATAATGATGATGATGATTAAGTGGCAACAAGTTCCAACTGATTTATGGCAACCCCTCGAGGCAAGAGGTTGTTTGCCATTGCCTTCCTTTGCCTAGCAATATTGCTCTTCCTTGGTGGTCTCCTATCTAAATACTAGCCATGGCCAACACACCTTCTAAGCAGTTTGAGCTATTCAAGATTCTTCTATTCACTCAATAATTTTCAGTCATGGTTCCTCCCAAAACATTACACTAACTGGCTGCTCCCCAGATTCTTTTAGCAAACAATGTAGATTTTGAAACGTACTAATCTTCTGATAGAGAGACAAATTTAAGTGACCGGGTATTTATTTATATATATTTATAATATAATTGTTATGGGGTTGTTTACCCTTAATGACATGTTTTAATTGACTTTTTTGTATTTATCTTATTAACTAGATTTATTTTACTGAGCTGATTTTTAGCATGATTTATTTTTATTGACTCTTTTCTTACTGGCTTAGTTGCTTTTGTTTTACATAAAAAGTATTTTAAGCAGACCTGGGATAGTGGCATATATATATATAGTGGCATATATCTATCTATCTATATTGTGGCATATATATATAGTGGCATATATATATAGTGGCACATATATATATAAAGTATCTTAAGCAGACCTGGGATAGTGGCATATATATATAGTGGCATCTATCTATCTATCTATCTATCTATATTGTGGCATATATATATGGTGGCATATATATATAGTGGCGCATATATATAAAAAGTATCTTAAGCAGACCTGGGATAGTGGCATATATATATAGTGGCATCTATCTATCTATCTATCTATCTATCTATCTATCTATCTATCTATCTATCTATCTATCTATCTATCTATCTATCTATCTATCTATCTATCTATCTATCTATCTAGTGGCATATATAGATATAGTGGCGCATGTATATATATTTGCCAGAATATGTTCATTCAACCAAAACTTCCATTTTTTAAAAAAAACAGACTTTTTGCCTTTGATGTGTTTCTTTTACTTTGTTCATTATGCACACTGGCATCCTTGTGGTTTTGATGGCATCTTTCTATCTGAACTTTAAGTGCTGTTTCACAACATTTATTCATAATAGTATTATCTTTTTACAATACTATCAAGTATCATTATAAAGCTTGTCATGTCACTGGGAAACCACTGCCATCTAGCACACAAATAACTCTGCATTACTGTTCTTCTGATCTTTTTGACACAAGGGTACAAAGAAATCTATTGTTGTCTGTTACCTTCCCAGAAAACACTTTATATAGAGTTGAGTAAGCTTTAGAAATTAAAATTTGCAAATGTCAACATAATGTCAACTCTTTAAACTGGAAGTATTTTTAGTGTGATATTTTAAGATGATAAAGAGAAAACCTGCATGTCATAACATCAAAGACTCACATCTAATGAGCTCAACTTCCATGATTGTTCTTTAAAGTATATTCCTAAGTATCAAGTGTGTACTTGTTACAGAGCCAAGTAAAAACCATAAAATTGATCTTAAGAGAATCTGAAAACTATTAAACCAGCTGTGCCTGCCAAAGTCAAATCTTGCAGCCTAATGGAATACAACCAGAGAAGGGCTTTTCCTACTAACAGATTTCCCAAAATTAACACTTGTTCAAATGGTCAATTTAGCCTCCTTTCATGTTATATTTCAGAAGCACAGTGCTAGATATTTTGATAAGATTTGTAAATAGTTCAATAGTTCAACTGTACGGAAAAAAGAGAAGGAATATGAAGTGTTATAGATATTCTTCTCTACCAGAACTAAAAAGCGACCCTATTAGCATATTTTATATGTTCTTAGAAAACTTCTCAGAAATAGGACAGAAGTCAGTCTACAGGATGCAGCCATTTTCGAAGAAGAATTCAGGAGCAGCTACATTTATAATCTTGAAGAAAAGAACAGCAGCCAAAAGATGACTGTGTGTGTGGGGGTGGGGGAGAACAAAACTAGAGATGTCAAGGGACTTTAACAACCTTTGGAACTTCTACAAACTCCTCTGCAGCCTTATTACAGTGGAAAAGCACTAAGAGATGGTTGCTTTACAGACCTCTTAACAAAGCTGCATACAAAATACGTAGGGAACTCTGAGTGAAATAAAATTTCTTTTCTCACTGCACCATTTTTTGTTGTGCTTTAATATACAAACTAGTAGTAAAGCCCGTTGTATGAACAAATACAACAGGTTCTAGAACACTATTGATGAGTTAATGGCGCCCATCAAGGGGGCCAACCCCTCCTGCCTTTCCTCCCCCCTTGGACTCATGTCACCAGCTCCCTCCTCATTGTCCTCTTTCCAGATGCTTGCTTCTCTTCCCAAGAACCAGTATTGCCACACAATAGTTAACCATGCAGTTGCGGCCGACACTCACACCTGTTCCTTCTCAGGCAGCTGCAGACAGTACAGTAACTGTAATTATTTAGTAGTAGGGGAGAAGGGTGAGCACATGAGAAAGTGAGTAACCACCACATTTCACTGTTTTATTTGTGCTGTTTTTTACTCGTTTTGTGTAAGCCCTGCCCCCAAGTCATCTGTGTGTGGCAATTGGCTGGAAGTGAGTCAAGTATGGCAACTGGTTGGAAGTGATTGCCACCATGGCCAGCCTTTTATATAACAGGATGGCAAACATTTGCCAAGTGCATACATTAGTACCATGTAACCTCTGTCCCTGTTGTAAAACTAGTGGCAATACAATCCAGTGCAAAGTGGTCTCTGTCTGAAGTAATTAATGGATTTGAAATTAATGGATTTAGACTGGAGGAACTTTTGCGTGCACTTTCTTCCTCGCGGCTTGTCCTGCACTGGTGCTCTGAGCTCTGGAGCGACCTACCAGCTGCCCAGACAAATAGCCCTGCCCTCTCCTGAGTCGGCCTGATGGCCTCTCGGGGGGGGGGGGGATATTGCCTGATGGCCTCCACAGTGGGATGATGGGTTGTTCGCCTCTAGGTCGGCCTGATGACCTCTGGGGGAGTGCTCCTCTGGTCAGACATGTAGCCTTAGAATTAGGTGGAATTTGGTGTTTCTCCAGGATAGCAGGAACTATTCCTTTATCAAAGCCACTACCAGCATGGCCAATTGGCCATGCTGACAGGGGCTGATGGGAATTGTAGTTCCTGAACATCTGGAGAGCCGCAGGTTCCCTACCCCTGCCCTAGAAGCATCAGCCGCAGATCTGGTGAAGCTCTCCCAATCGGGAGAGAAGGACCTGGGCACCATTTGTAGAAGTCAAAAAAGGTGGGGAAAATAGTGGCCAGAGCAACCAAGTTGCAAAAAACTCCTCCCCTTCCCAAAGATGAACACTCAACAAGGGGAGGGAAAACAGAGTGAAAAGCTGAAACAAAAAAGACAGAAAACACTTATGCACTCACAATACACGGTAAGAAATAGGGCGTCTAGCCTATGTTCGTGCTCTCCCAGAGAAGCAGGAAAAATACTGACCAAAATGGCGCTAGGGCTTGGCACAGGAAGTGGATTTAAAGAGTTCCTGCCTCCCGGTGAAGGGGTGGAGAATCACCCAAGCAGATGTCCTCCACCTCCAGGAAAACACTCATTGCATTTCAAGACTCAAACCCCAAATCAGACCTTTATTGAGAGGAAATATTCTTGAAATGTTCCCATAACTTAGATCAGTGTTTCCCAACCTTTTCAACATCATGGTACCCTTGACCTCGCTCTTCATGAACCTCAGAGTACCCCTGAGGTTCATTTGATTTTTTTTTTGTACTTTTTAGGTTTTTTTCCATTTTTGGCTTGTCGGTGGGGGGAGTGGCAAGCAGGCGGAGGGGAGGGAAAGCAGCATTGACAGCCACATTGTTTGTTTGCCTAAATTGGACATGGATTGGGGGATTTAAAGGGAGAGCTCCGTTTAAATCTACCTCCCAATCCACACTGAATTTAGGCAAATAAAACAATGCTGTTTTTCAGTGTTGTTTAAAGGGAGCCCATGAAGCTTCCAACCCCCCCTTCAAAATCTATTTGATTCCGGTGGGGGGGGGGGCAGGCGGTAGCATTGTCATGGTACCCCTGGGACATGCTCATGGTACCCCAGGGTACCACGGAACCCTGGTTGAGAATCACTGACTTAGACCTTAAATCCAAAGTTATGTTTCACTTCATACGATTACCTGGAATAATGGAATGGTTTTATGATTCATAGCCTTAGGAGCAATGGAAAGAGTGGCTGGAATACCAACAACAACTTTTAAGCAGACCTGAAATTTTGGGCATACCCAATGGGATTTATATCTAGCCAGCAGGAGACTCCTGTGTCAGATCACAAACTACTTTTGGAAGTATCCTTTAGTTTCAGAAGGGATTTGCCCAGTTGGCTTAGCTAACTATTGTTTAAGAAACAGAAATCCAAACTCCCCTTGGGCATATGCAAATTAGTTATATGCATCTTTGGATCCCACCCAAGTATTCAAAACTTACTATTGCCTCATTGTGCACATATATACACACATAGACACTGATTTACTTACAACACTCAATTATAATATAAATTAAATACAGTAAAAAAGTTAAACTAACAATGTGAAGTTCTCAAAAGAGAATAGGGAGAAAGTAAACATATATAACGGGGTGGCCAAACTGTGGCTCTTTCGCCACATTAGGCTCTTTGCAACATAATGGGTCGCTCATGACTGAGGAAGTGGGTTTCTCTCTTTCCTTGCTTACTTCCAAGTCGGTGTGCCTCAGTTTTCTTTTCCTATCTGTGGCATGTGTTATTGTGTACAGGACTCTTCCAGGGATGTGGTCCAGTTTCCTGAAGAGTGCAGCAGGCTCTAGAGCATGGGAGGAGGCAAGGGAAGGAGAGAGGGAAGAGTAGGATGGCAGAAATCTGTCCGATTGGGAAGTTCCAACCAAGCAGCCATGGAAATGGTTCTGGGTTGGGCTGCACAGGAAACTGATGTTTGCACTTCCCCTTCCCGGCAAACGTTTCCAAGGGAAGGATGTGGGACAGCCCTGGCTACATTTCATGATTGGTTCTGCTCAACCTCATCAGTTATTGCCATTTCAACTTGGGAGGTTGGAGAAGATGAACTCCCTTAGTTATCTCTCAGGAGCAGAGAGTGGAGAATAGTGTTAATGGATCCTTTGAGTGAAATATAAGGAACTCCCAACAGTGTTCTCGAAAGTGGACTAACAGGGGCAGCCGCAGCCAGTCACTATTTCTCTCTCTGCTCTTGCACCTTTCCTCCTTAGGCTTGATTTGGCCTGGAAAAGAGATTTCTCTTGGCGCTCTCCCACACTTGGAACTGGCTGTAGAAGTCTCAAAATATATAAAATTGGGGGAGGGGTGTGTGCTGATATAGTTGCTGAGTCCCACATCCAGTTTTCAACCACCTACATTTAATCAGAGTAATCCTTGACTTCCTCCTTTTTTCATCTCACCTGCTCTATCAAATTTCCGCTCTGGTGGTGGTGAGGAACAATAGGGAGGGCTCTTTGAAGGTGGGTGTTCACTTCTTGTGATTGCATATTTGGGTGCTTATTCTAGGTCAGAGAGATCTTTGTGAAATTTCTGTTTTTGCATGGGGGTAGATCATGTAGAGATGGAGAGAATACATACATACATACATACGTACGTACATACATACATACGTACATACGTACATACATACATACATTTTCTAGGCGTCCCTTTCCCTTATGGGCTCAGGGCGGCTCACAACATCTAAAATCACAGTTAAAACCAATAAATTAAAATTTTCTCAAATTAGGCCTGAGCCCTAAATAGAGCAATAACCACAGATGGCAATAATATATTATACAATAAATAACATTGTCCTAACCCTGTTAAACCCCACTGATGCATTCTGCTAAAGTTCCACTGAGGGGACAAAGATGAGGGAGGCGACTTAGATGGTTCCCCCATCACTGCCTCAACCAAAGGCCTGATCGAATAGTTTTGTCTTGTAGGCCCTGAGGAACTGCATGAGGTCCCACAGGGCTTTAGTCTCATTAGACAGAGCATTATACCAGGTGGGGCCCAGAGCTGAAAAAGAGCTGGACCTGTTCGAGGCCAGACAGATCTCTTTCAAGCCAAAGACCACCAGCAAGTTTTGTTTGCTGAACGCAAAGCCCACCAGGGGACATATGGGGACACATGGCAGTCCTGCAGACACGATGGTCTCAGACTATTTAGGTCTTTAAAGGTAAGCACCAAAACCTTGAATCTGATTCCATACTCCACTTGCAGCCAATGCAGCTGGCAAAACACAGATTGTATGTGTGCATGGCAGGGGTCCCTGTAAGGATCTGCACTGTTGCATTTTACACAAGTTGGAGTTTCTGAAGCAGATCCAAGAATAGCCCTGCATAGAGTGAGTTGCAGTAGTCTAGTCTAGAGGTGACCATTGCATAGATCACGGTAGCTAGATCAGCCTGGGATTAATAGGGTACCAATAGCCTCACCTGACAAAGGCGGTAAAACTCTGGTGGCCCACATGAGTGACTTGTACCTCCATGGCTAGGGAAGCATCAAGTATCACCCAAAGACTCTTGACAGCTGGTGCAGGTATTAGTTGTGGGAATAAAGGGTTGGTAATTGGCACACTCTACTTGATCCTTGCTGACCCAGCCACAGGATCTCCATCTTAGACAGATTTAGCTTCAGCTGGCTCTGCTTTAATCATTTCCCCATGGCCTCCAAGCAGATGGTCAAAACATCCTTAGCAGTTTCTGGATGACTGCCCATCAACAGAAATAGATAGGTTTCTTCTGAATATTGATGACACCCAAGCCCAAAACTCCAGATTAACCTGGCAAGAGGGTATATATAGATTTTAAACAAAATTGGAGAGAGAATCACCCCTTGTGGGATCACATGCATCAGCAAATGGTATATACAGGATGTCTTTCCATTAGCTACCCTCTGTTCTCAACCTTGAAGAGATGAGCACAGCCATTGTAAGGCTGTGTATACCATGTATACCAGCATTGACAAGGGTGTGGGCCAAGATGTTGTGGTGGTTAAATGTCACCATCAGATCCAGATTCAATGTCACCATCAGATCCAACAGCAACGCTGACCTGTCTCAGTCCAGGTGTCTCAGGAGATAATCTGTGAAGGCAGTCAGAATGGTATCTGCCCCATGGCCAGCATGGATACCAGACTGAGATGTGTCCAGGATAGATGCATCCTTTAGGAATGCCTGGAGTTGTTCAGACTCCGTAGTTTCAACTACCGTGGTTTCAATCCCGACAGAAGTTGTTTTCTGGTAGAAGGGTGAAGGTTGACTCAGCCTTCCATCCTTCCAAAGTTGGTAAAATTAGTATTCAACTTGCTGGGAGTAGATGACTAGATAAGACAGTGGCAAAGCACCTCATAAACAAAGTCAGCCTTGTAAATGTTGCAATGTGACATCATCCCATGGTCAGTAAACCAAGTGTTTTTAGCAAGTGGGTGAGACTAGGTAGGGCATTTTCCCAGCAAGGATTCTGATTAACTACTGGAGATTCGATCAGCTGCAAAAATGTTTTAAAATGTTGCTTTGGCAGTAGCTGCCTCCACAGCACAAGGATCTGCACTCCATTACTGAAGCTAGCTGTGGTAGTCATTTTGTGGTTGGCTCTGCCTCCTGTGGCAGCCATTTAGTTCCTGGGCCCATCATGCCATTTCAGAATTCCAAATGTGCCTGCAGACTCAAAAAGGGTGAGGACCTCTGGTCTGGATAATGGGTCCAGGACTGGGATGTCAGGATATTGTTAAGCACCAGCAATTTAATCCCACAGTCACTTGATACTTATCCAGAACTAGCATATCCAGCCACGCGTTGCTGTGGCTCAGATTAGAAGGGGGACCACAGGGCAGCTTCCTCCCTCCGGGCCTCTGCTGGCACTTTCCTCCGGCGCAGGGTGGCTGGCCTTCTTCACCGTCTCCCTTACCTCAAGGAGAGAAGGGGCGTTGAGAGGGACAGTGCGGGGGGCACATGACCTGTTAGGTTTTTCAGGTTCCCTCCCTCGGCTGCAGTCAGCTCTGGGCCGGGACTGGGCCCAATCGGCTGGCCCTGCGCGTTTCCCGACGGCAGCTGTCTCGCCTCCTCCCGCCACCCTCACGCTTGCGTGTTCCTTCAGCGGCGGCCGCCTGGCCTTGTCCACTGCTTGTTGTAATTCACACATATGGGCCGGCGTGAGGAAAAGGGCGGGGGCACAGGAACATTCCATTCTTTCTTCTCCCCCACCCCCGCCTCCGCCTCCAGCAAGCTCAGGGCTGGGACTGGGACTGGGGCCCATCAGCTGGGCCTCCACTTCTGCTGATGGCGGGCGGTGTGGTTCCTCCTTGTGGCCAGCTGCTCACACCTTCCTCCGGCAGGGGCCGTTTGGCTTTGTTCAATGTCTCCTTCACATCACAAAGACGGGCCGGCGGGAGTTGTAGCGCATGCGCACTGAGGCGCACCCCTGTTTTTGGAGTTTTACGTGGTTCAGGTGTGTTCCCTGAGCCTTTTCAGGGGTGGAAAACACGCTCGGCCGGCTAAGCAGTGTTTCCTGAAAAATTCAGGGCGTTTGCTCCAGTGTTTCATGAATTAGACCGTGAGGAACAAATGCACGGTTAGCTTTTTATATAATCCAGTGAATTTGCCTAAATAATCTCATGCAACAATGTATCTAATTACCTATGGTCTACAATTGGTTCAGTTCTCAATGTATATTTATACTACTTGTCAAACAGGAACAGAACAATGTTAGATAGACCAACTTGTTTTGAATTACAACCCAGTATGCACTTATTTTCCAGTCACCATCCTAGGACTGCTTAACATGCCTCCTGAGTAAGCTACAGCTCCTGAAGTAAGTACGGTACCTGTACAGACATGAACACGTTCTTCTCTGCAACTGTATGTCATTCCCCTCATGTTAACTGTTGTTATTGGGCAATCAATGCGTTTCTTTTTCTTCTAGGTTTGTTTTTCTGAAGTTCTTTCACTAAAATGTATATACTCAGTATCACGCTTTCCCTCAAAGGTAAGTGTCATTTTTGCCAAGAAAACTTTGTTGTATTTTAGTCACCTTTCTAGTCATTTGCCCCATCAAATATTACCAATAATGGACACTATTACAACAGAGAACAGGTGCTTGAAATCTACAGATTTGATATTTTTGCCAGAGAAGAAAACAAATTAGTCAACTATTTTTGTAAAGTGCAGGGGTCAGGATGTATCATTCCAATTTTAGTACATGTGCTGCTGAAACGGATGACATTCTATAAAGGAGATAATAATATCATAAATGATTTAATCTCAAGTTGGAATAAGATTAGAAACACAATTGCCTCAGATATTTTCCCCTGGCATCAGCAGAGATGGAATGGGTGTAACAGCAGATCAGAATTATGGTCAAACAAATGATGACAGGAAGCTGGTTTAGCTTGTTGTAAGGATTTAATAAAAGATAATATGATTGTCCATTATGAAAATGCAAGGTTAGCTAGTAAGAATACTATTAGTGTGTAATTATTTGCAGATTAAAAGCTACTTGTACTATCCTTTTAAAGAAGGTGTGGATTAAGAACACTCTCAAAATTTGAAGATTTAATCAAGATGTAAATCAGAACAATCTCCATAACTTATAAAATGGATAGACTAACAAAATATTCACTTTAGTACATAACAGACCTTGCTCTTACATACTACCTTGCTGTTAGAATTAGAGGAAGTCGAAGCCAGAAGATAAGGTGGCATAGTTGTTTAGGATATGTATTGTCAAGATGTCTGGAAGTATATATACTTGGAAGGATCACAAATCAGAGGTAATCAAGCTCTCCAACATCCAGTATGTTATGTACTTAAGTGTATTTACCTTCGTCATTCATTCACAAGGCAGAGGCACTACATTCAACTTCCTGATGCTCGTTTATAGTCTTTAATAACAAAGAATAAAAGAACTGCAGGTAACTATAATACAAACGTACATCATAAGAAGCTTTACTTTCTTATGATATATATGGAAAATGAGAGTCATGGGTAGCAAAATTTAATGGGGAAATACCACACCTTCTTAATCACACCTTAATCCATACCTTCTTTTAGCTATTTGAATATAGTCTATGAACACAAACAGGTTTAGAAGGATCAGAAACACATACAGGAGTTGAGAGGACTATTTTAGACAGAGGAATATATTGCAACTTGACAAATGACTTAAGTATATAGTGAAAACCTGATACAACTGTTATCATTTTCCTAAGGTCATAAGAAATACAATACTGCTAGATCAATGTCATCTATCAAAGCACTCTGTTTCAGAACAACCAATTGCTGGTGTGGCAGCCAGAAGAAGCTGAAAGAAGCCAGCAGCAGCCCATTATATGATGCCTCATTGTGCTACACATGAATAATATATTGATCCTTTCATTTTTGTAGTTGTTTGATGTCCTGAAGCAACATACAAGGAGACTGCAGTTCCCTCTTCACTCACCTTGTTCTATTTCCAGTTTTTCTCTAAAAGATTCCAGTAGTTTATGTAAAACTTCCTACAATTTGTAGAATAAAACCATGGCAATGGCAAGGATCACTCACAAGAAATCTCTTACTTTCCCTTCTCTTAGTAGCCCCACGTGATCCCCTGAAAAGCTGATGCTGGGAATCAGGGAACTTTGCCAAACAGGCTGTTTTAAGGGGGCTGAGGGGAGGGGGAACAGTGAAATAAAATAAATTGAGTAAACTTACTTTGGCTTCCCCCTTCTACCAGTGTGAATTCTACTTTTCTTTCCTGCTGCCATGAGGTAGCATGCTGTCCTCCTTACAGTAACCATGCTAAAAAGTTGAATCAAGATTTGTGCCAAAAAGTGCTAAGCTGCTCTCACTGCTGTTCAGAAACATGAATCTACACATGCTTTGATGGAAACAACCAGTAGACATTTGCCAGAGTCCACCCAACCCCATGTGCAAACAAGGAATTTCAGCAAAAATAAAGGGAAGTTGCTGAATCCCCTTCATCACAAACTATTCTAAATCATTGAGGAAAGCAGCTGACAGAAGAATGACAGAAAAATGCATATCCTTTTAGATCTTGACCACCGTATGATAGTTTCACAGGCTGCTCATGACCTGCCATTTTGCAATAGCTTAATCTTCTAAACATTTATCAAGTTCAGACCCCTACAAAAGTACATTAGGAATACTGAATATTTCTTCTGAGATTCTGTGAAATTGAGGGGGTGTGTGTCTCTTTCTGTATCTGTAATATTGCTGCCATACCCTTACCCACCCAAAGATCTCAGGAGATTGGCCACTTCTTCCTGGACCTTATTTTTAGTTCAATACTCTGCAGGGGTCCTAATGCCTGCCTTATTCTGGGAGGTGGCATGATTTTGAATGTCAGGCTGAGCTGACTCAGTCCAACATGCAGGATGCCCTCCTTGCTTCCTCCACCCAGCCAGACTGGGGAAGGAGGGAAGGAGAGGGAGGCAGCTCGAGCTTCTGTGTCGGACTGAGTTACTCAAAGGATTCACCCCTCCCTCCCCACCAGGGGGTCCCCACCTCCCAAAGCCAGGTGCATCTCCCCCCTTTGGTTACTCCCCACTTCCCAACCAACACAACACCTGAGGATCGACCTCATTGTCTACCCCATCACCTTTCCTTCCTTTCAGGGACCTTCAGCTTTGGCTGCCATTTCTTTCCCTTCATGATCCTGTCTGAGCCACTGCCATCTTCCCTCCTGACGTCCCCATTCCGTTACAGAGCAAAGAGCTTCATGGAGGATATCCTACCCTGCTGCACCTTGTAAGGTGGGGTCAGCCTTGCTGCAGTAGCCAATGGTGGGCCATAGCCCAGCACACTTGCCTCTCTGATTGTCCCACAGCTGAGGCAAGAACTGGGCTTTCACATTTGTGAGCCAAGGGAAGAGGGAATATCCAGCCCCTGAGCAAGTGTGAGTGGCAAAGCTTCTCATGGCACCAGAGTCCAATTAGCAATGGATCCCACCTCTCCCCTCGTGCACCTGCCAACTAATTACCCATTTTGTGTAGCCCCCCCCCCCCCCAAAGCTGTGTATGTGTGGCAATTGGTAAGCCACCAAGTAGGCTTACTCTTTTATATATACTGATTTCTGATTCCAGTCTGAGGGCTAAAACTGACATGACACTGGGAGACCTGGTATTCTTTTTTGTTAAAGGTCCATAGCGCCCACACAGGACCCTGCTTCAAAACCTTATCCAAGACCTTATTTAACCCTTCCAATGCCACATGATTTGTTTCAACCTCAAGACGCTTTATGAACCATATTGAGATAAATTCAACACAAACATTCTATAAGAACTACCATTCTTGCACAAGTAGGAATGTAAGAAAAAGAGTGTGGTAGTTTCTTGTGCTAAGTCAAACTTCATATATTCCCACTTGTACTTCCATTTTTGGGAGATCTTGTGCAATTAATTTCTGGACACTACAAAATATAGGTAGGAAAGCACAAGGTTACACATGATTTTAAGCACGTGGAACTGTCATAAAGCCATTTAAAATCATTTAAATTCCCACTTGTATGGAACAAGGGCCATCAAATCTAACCCTCTGCCATGCAGGAATACACAATCAAAATACTTACAACAGACAGCCACAGTCTCTGCTTAAAAACATCCAAAGGAGACTTCACCACACTTCGAGGCAGTGTATTCTACTGTCGAACAGATCTTACTGTCAGGAAGTTCTTCCTAATGTTTAGGAGGGATCTATTTTCCTGTACCTTGATTCAATTACTCCTTGTCTTATTCTCTGGAGCAGCAGAAAATAAGCTTGCTTTCTCTTCAACATGACATCCCTTCAAATATTTAAACACAGCTACCATGTCTCTCCTTAACCTTCTCTTCTGCCGACTGAACGTACCCAGATCCCAAAGTCTCTCCTCATTCAGCATGCAATCCAGACCTTTTACCATTTTGGTTGTTCTTCTCTGGATCTGTTCCAGCTTGTTCCCCCCTTTTCACATGCTAATAGCTTCATCACTCTAGGCAGTTTCAAGAAGATCGCCCATTAACGACGGCCCGTGGGGCGGTACAGAGTGATGCAAAAACACCGCCCCCCAGGCCGCCGTTCTGCACAGCGCGCCGCTGCCTGCAACGCAGCAGCTGCGACCTGACTGCGCCTTCCCAGGGCGGCTCCCCAGGGCGGCGTCAGGCCGCCCTAAACAAATGGGGAACCCTTTAAAGGGTTGTTGTGCCAGGAGCGTTTTCAACGGTCGTGATAGCGGTGCGCAACAGCGCCGCCCGGGGAAGATTTGTCCGATTTCGTCGGGTTCTACGCGATTGTCCCTGGTAGGTAAGCTGGCACCGACTGGTATTGAGCCTCCCGCCACACTTCCTGACCCAGGGCAGCCTCGGAGGGCAGCGAAAGGGCGTGCACGACTGCAGCAGGCTTAATGACGCACAAGCGACACCGTGAGTGGGGCGGGGACGGCGAAGAGGCAGCTCTGTCTTGCGGAGCTGCCTGCCGCTCCTTCCGCCTCGCCACTCGTTCATCGCGAACGGGCTGAAAGCATGCTCACGCCGCCAGAACTCTTGGCGGCGTGGGGGCGCATCCTGGCCGTGCGGAAACGGCCCTAGAGATTCTGCGTGCTAACAGAACACACTACTATGATGTAAGTGGCCTGCAGGGTGGCAATAGCAAATTTAAGGTGAGAAAAGCAACCAGGCCTGCTACTACTACCTGCATCAACTGCTAGGAAGCAAATGACAGATTGTCTTGTCCTAGCAGATTGTCTCTGTACTCCACCTCCTTTCATATACTCCGCCTATAACTCCTTCTCCAAGCCCCTCCTGCATCCTCTATGTCTCTACACTAAATCCCTATTACCCACCCTCCTCTCCAAAATCATGAAGGTGTATTTTCACTGAGGTTCATTTTTATTATTATTTAATTGCCAACGTAAAGGACTGCCTTTTATGACATGAAAGAACCTTCTCGGTTGTACCAAACCTTTGGGACCAGAGTTTTGTCTGCCTTTTCTATCTCTAGCTTCTGCCAGCAGATTTTTTCATTTCGTTTGGTTTCCCCCACCCCCACCCCAATATTGTTATTGACCTTCCCCCTCCCCTCCTTATTGTGTTGTGTGTTTTACTGTGTTATGTCTGTTTATATATTCTTATTTAATTGCTTGTTTATATTTTATTTGGAGACCTTATTCAGGTGAAAAGGCAGCATAGAAATTTTAAAATAAATAATAGTCATTTGTCCTCTCATTTCTATTGTGACTGCTTCATTTTTAAAACAATCCATTTTTATGTAGAATTTGGTCAGTTCACTCCTCTTTTGCATTTCAAACTCTTTCCCTTAACTACATTCAAAGCACAGTGTGCACATGCATTTTCCAGTGAATACATATTTCAAAAAATAATATTCACTTCAAAAAAACCATTTCTCTAACATGTATATCTCAAGAGAAGTACTCCACTCTCAGAAGACATTCGGACCACAAATCATTTCAATGTCTTTTTATACTAATGCGTTAATTAATTCTCTGAGTAATACATTTACAAAAGAGCAGAAATGTTAATACTCCTGTCACTGCTGACTTAAATATCACATGAAACAGGCAGCCCAATGGGGTGGGGGGTGGGGCAAAAGGAGTCTGTGGAATGGAGTGGAGTGGGACTGCGCCGGAGTGTTTGCCCAACCCTATACCAGCGAAGAGAGCAATGACGCCGGCCAGAAGGCACTGCATATCTTTGCAGTGCCAAAGCTATTCTAGCATAGGAGACTCGCCAGCCCAGCAGGTGGTGGCCAGGAGCATTCCTGACTTTAGTTGGCTTTCACTGGGTTTATAGCTTGGAAATGCCATGGCATAAACCATTTTTGTCTATGGGGCTATTTGGGTGGCAGGTTTTTGAATTTCACTCCTTCCTGCTCCACCTGAAACCCCTTAGAAGGAAGTGAAGTGCCACTTTCACTGCACCATCCCAGCTGCTGCAGAGCTCCACCCCCACCCCGGTCTAGATTGGGCTGTTAAATATCAAAAAATATTTTGTCAAGTAACTACTAATATGTTATGTCAAATGTTGACAAGGAATGGTAAATATTTCAAAGAATTAGATTTTTAGAAAGATACTCAAATTAAAGTTTGATAGTATAATTACAAAAACTATATTACTGTTATTGTGAAAACAACGGATTGGAACCTACCAGTTCATTCAGGAGGTTTGTTCCTCTGCACGCTAACAGAACAGATCCCTAGACTGCAACCCAACAAAACTAGCTTTGAAAAAAAATGAACTGTCACTTTCAACAATGTTAGTTAAGGATTCTATCAGGGAAAATGGTACATGAACTGTTCTTGTTTGACCTCCATCCTGGAACACCAGAGTTAGTGGAATTACAAAGTTTAAGACACAGAAATAAAGAGAGCAACAACCTCCATTTAACAATATATAATTTTTAGGGCTGCTGCTAAACAGGCAGGCCAGTGTAAGATTCCAACCTTTCATAGAGACTTGACAGAACAGATAGCTAGATCACACTGAAGTAGCATTCTGTGGCTCCAGCAGTTAGCCAGTTATGGTGGTCCTAAGTAATAACTTTACTACTGATGACTTTGTATTCTTATGAGATACCTGCAGTTAGAGCAAAGGCCCACAGAAAAAACTTCACCATACATCTAGACTTATCACCGCCTGCTGGAGGGTAAGGAGCAACCAGTACTCACTTTTAGTCTTTCTATTAAATTATACAGAGATGAAATTTAAGAGGAAAGGCTGCCACCTACCCAGTATCACTCCTGGTTTGAGAAACTATTTCACCGAGATCAAATAGAAAGCCAGCTTGCAATATCCCGAAGTATCAGTTAATTAACTTGCTACAACTCCTAGACAGACATGGATTTTCACAACTTGTATTCCACATTGTTCCAAGGGTTTTTAGGATAGACAATTGTCTAACTTGATTGCTCTTTCCAGTTCCTCTTCTCTTTCCAGTTTCTCTAGCCTGAACAAGGGATGAGCAAAATAAATAGTGAGAGAAATAAAGCAGAATTCTTGAAGCAATTTGTTGTATGATTGATAAAAAAGGCATTGAGTCATCACAGCAGCATAGAGTGGTGATACAAACTGCACAAAGAAAAGACGTACTGATCCAAAGTGTAATGGGGATGAACTCACTTACCCCTGGAGTTCTGTATTTAATGTAGAGCCCACAAATTTCTGATTCTAAAACCAGATAACTGACCACAAAGATTAATTATGCAACCTCACACTACACCTCAAGTGGATATACAAGCACTAAACTTAGAAAACAGTAGAGTATTTGTAGTATGACTCTGCAGTTTCAAAGTTATAAAGATAAGTATCTAAAATATAACTAAACAACCCTAGTTAATTATTAAAAGTGAGTTGAAATACAAGACTTGGAAGACTGCATACTACTTATCTATTTCCTCACTGTAAGAACTTAAACCTTATGATGCTAGTCGGTTTTGGAGTTTATAAAGAGATTGCCCTGAAATACCTAAACCCAAAGATAACCAACCCCAGCATGTACACCAAACTTTAGTGTTCCAGACCATTTTGTTCAGCCTTTGGCTAAAAAAAGTAGCCTATCCATATGCCAGCTAACCATCTGCAGAAGTTATATCCTTGTCCAAATACTTATCACCCACTTCCTGTTCTCTGCTTGGTTTACTTTACCACTACTATCCATTGGTATAATTTGGGGGGGGGGGGGGGTAGAAGTCAGAAAAATCCCTCCCAAGATATTGTTCAATTTTTCCAATTGAAAATTCGGGCAACTCGGGAGCACAGAAGAAAAACAAAAACTCATATGCATCAGATTTAGCCCCTCAAAATACAGTATAAAAAAATAAGACAACCTAAAGCAGGGGGTGTAAAACATGCAGCCTAGGGACTGGAATTGATTCCTTGATAGGACTATCAGGTTCATGACCACCTGAGGCAACCCCACCCCCTGCTCCCAACCTGGCCCATCCAGGATGCCACCCCTCCCAGCTCCGGAGTTGCAAGTTGAGGCAGCCACTCCACTTCGCTTCTGATCAGGCCTGGAAAGGCCGCTGAAGCACTCATCCCGCTCCCAATCTGTACTGGCCATCCATTTGGTCAATCTAGGCTGGCAATCCCTCTGCAGACTTGCAGCTACTCCCCCCACCCCATGCTGATTTGGGCTACTCCCCCCACCCCATGCTGATTTGGGCTGGTGAGCTTTCTGGGGGCTGATCAACCGAGGCAGCCATCCTGCAGGGCTAACCACCACCTCCAGTGCTTTTTGGTCTGGTGAGCTGAGGCAGTCACCCATCTCCCCCAGTGCCATTCTGCACTGATGAGCTTAATGGATGTTCACTAGCTGAGGCAGCCATGCCCCCCCTCCCCAGTGGTGATCTGGGCTGGTGAGCCTGATGTGGGCTTGACAGTCCCCCTAGTGATTACCACTTCTCCTAGTGCCAATATGGACTGGCAAGCCTGCTGCAGGCTCAACAGCTGTGGCAGCGCCCCACCCCCCAGTGCCAATACAGGCTGATCAAGTCACAATTATGTCATAACTGGCCCTTGTAACAAGTGAGTTCAATACTCCTGACCTAAAGCATTAAATAATGATTGCTATATATACTTTATAACATATTGATACCACTTAACATGCTATGTTTTTGATACAACCATACCTCAGCAAGTTGCTTTCCCAGATCCAGAAAATAATCATTTCATTGTTATAAGAAGCATGCTGCTCCTTCAGATGTGAAATTGGTTTTGAATTTTGCTTACACTACTAAGATAGTAACAGCCATCAACTGGAAAGAAGCAGAACCTCCTAGGAGTAACTGGTTTTACTTTATCTGGAATAGTGCACTGCTAATTGAAATAATGTACTATTTAAAAAAACCCAAATAAATAACTTTCAATGCTCAGATAAGTTCAACGTATGATGGATAATTATTACATTTTATAACAGAAAGGAAAGTGCTTATAAAAAAGAAATTTACCATACATAGAAATCAAACACCTGATTGTACAGTGTATTTGAATGAAAAGAGATCAAGCCTGATACCTTCCATTCTGGTTCCCATTAACACTATGAGAAATCCCTTTTTGCCAGCAAGAATTTTGATTAACTTGAGTAGGGAAGAGTTTATGTGAGGTGAGAATTTAAGCAGTTTGTGACTGGCTTTCATTCAGCCGCCAGTCAACTGTGAATTTTTATTCATTCCAATTGGTTTTAGACAAGTCGACCTGATTTATTAATATTATATGCTGCTGTTCAGTACTAAGAGCAATAAAGAATGAATAAAAATAAAATATAGCATATATAAACATAGCTAATCATATCCCTAGCACAACACGTAACCTAACAAGCTCTCATTTCTACAGAGTTCTCAATAGTTAAAGACCTACTGAGAAAAATCCTTGTTTTCCCAAAAGCCTTCAATACATCAGGAGCAAGACTTCAGTTGTAATACATGCTGTTGCGTAACTAACAACAGGTCTAATTGTCATCACTTTCATTTTTCCCACTTCTGCCTTAGCCACATGCAACTTTTCAGTCCGTAAATATTTTACTATAATGGAAATGTGTTAAAAATAGTTCTTCACTCAAAACACCAGACCAGAAAAAAACTTTACCACAACCCTCCCCTTGAAAATGTATTTCCATATCAAGGAAGATTTAAGCAATTATTTAAGTTTGTGAGTGCTCCTCTGCCAGCCACCCCTGCAAAATAGGCCACCATGGCTGACGCATCTACCCTTCTGGAACAAACAAGACACAACTCTGGCTTCTGTTCATATGTTGCCAGACCGACCCAGGAGGGGGGAGGGGGCTTTGTTTTACAGTAATGCCTCTACCCATTCTGCCAATCCCTTGGAGTGCTTAAGCAGTTCAGTGCCAAAATGGGGAGCCCATTCTCTGCATTGGCTCAGTGTACTGATACACACACAGTTAGTAAACACTTGTCTGGACTTGCCCTCTCCAAATCAGCCTCACATAATGCCTTTCTGACACCCTTCCTGAAGAGATTAAGTGAACACAATGCAGGGGCCCTGGAGAATGTTACCACCTCTAGCTCTGGACCATACACCTCTGTGAAGACAATTGATTTCTTAATTTGCTTGCCTGCCCAGTGTGGGTATTAATCCAATGCTTCTTCCTCTAATACCTCTCTAATGACCACTTCATTTTGACATGTCATTGTTCTATGGCTGTAATTTCATCAGCTGCTTTTCCCCTTTCAGGCATTCCTCAGCTTGGACCATCAAGCTGATGCCTCAATCCATTAGATTAACAACCCAGCCATTAAGATTAATGTCCGTCTCTTGTCTTGCCCTGGAAAGGCAGGGCTTCTGTTTGTCCTGGAAAATTAATAGACACTCTGCATAACCAGGGTCCCTTTTTCCCCATAAGAAGCCCCCTTGCCCAGTAGCCCTTGTTCAATATTTCTAGACAACTCTCTATCTGTGATATTGTTCCAGAACGAGCTGTTCTTCTACCAGAGCTAAGCACGGGCAACTCAGCTCTCCTCATCAGATCTTTGTGCTCTAAGATCAGGTGCCTATAACCCTTACTTCCTCATTTATTCCAGGCCTATCCACTTAACACTGCTTTTATCTTAGGGCTGTGTGTGTGTTCTGCTGTTTGATTATTGTGTGCTTATGTACAACCATTATCCCTTAATAAAATTGTTAAACTTTATTTGTTCTCCTACAGAGTTTCTTGCAAAAGCTGACTTCTGTAAACGAAAGGCAAACAAGATCTTGAGCTTGCCCAATCTTTTGCTCAACCAAGAGTCGTCTCTTGCTAATTCCCCACTGTAAAAGGGGGAGACTGCCACCATATCGGGTAACATATAAGTTATTTACCTCCATCAGGCAATTAAAAGCACTTCTGCAAACTTGAGCCCATGCACCATACCAACCTCCTCCCTCCTGCCCTGCTTCCTTTTCATCCCTCTCAGGAGGTTCCCTCCCTCCTGGGAGCTCTCTGCTCCAACCTCCTAATGGCTTTCAAGCTGTCTTGCCCTGCCAGCCTGAGACTGGCTCTTCAACCCTCTTGGTTCTCCTCCTTTGTAGGCTGGCTGGGACTGTGCCAGCCCCACTCTACTCTCTAAGGCTGCTGACTGCAGCTTGGTCAGGAGTGTGCTGCCTCCACTCTTTCCCCTGAAACTGCTAAGGCTTGCTCTTGCTGCTTGGCCTCTCCTGCAATTTCTCACTGTTCCTTTTTGCTCCTGGTTTCCTGGAGGTCCCTGCTCCTTGTAGTAAGTCCAGGAGTGGGGCTGTAGATTGTGGGGTGCTCCTGGGTCCCCAATGAGCATCTGTGGCAAAAAGAAGGGTGGAACAAGCTGCCCCTGCCTCTCCCTACCTCAAGGTGGGTGGATCTTCACCAGATTACCACCTCTCCAGAGTGGGTGGGCTCTATGAGATGCCAGGTCCCATTCTTCTTTCTCCCTCCCGCTCCCCCCTAAACAAAGTAATTTAAGCAATTATTAGCCTTTCATTCAAGTTGGATTCAGGAAAAAAGACACTAGAGATCATATTGTCAATTTATATTGGTTCCTGGTGCATACCAGAGAAATTCAAAGAAAAGCTAGTTTACAGCCAGCTTATGGATCATGAGGATGGCTTTAAAAGAGAAGAAGAAGAAATGTTTGGATTTATACATAACATTGGTCTCACCTGTGAAGGAGACTTCTCCATTGAGCAATTGAGGACATCTGGGTAGTTTGGATCTCCATTCAGGAAGGCAGGGGTTAATAAAAAATTTTCCCGGGCTCCTCCTCTTTCTGAGGTCGGGCTCTTCTCTCGCTCTCCCAGTTCTGGTTTCTCCAACAAGCAGTGCATGCCTGAGTAAAGAAGGGTCCGAACCAAAACTTGCAGATAAAAAGGATTCCTGGAACAACAACAGCCTCCCATATCCAGGGGAAGGTACAAGTAGTCCAGGAAGGAAAAAACCACAAAAAACGAGAACGAATCAATTTAAGCGGTCCCTCAGAAAAAAACGAGGAGTTAGTTCCCTTGAGGAAGAAATGTAACTCTAGAAAAACTAACTTGACTATATAAACTAGTAAAGTGGGAGAGGATGTGTATGACTATTTCGGTTGGAGCAGATGTCCTCAATTGCTCAATGGAGAAGTCTCCTTCACAGGAATTGAGACCAATGTTATTTTCTCCATTGAGCAAGAAGGACATCTGGGTGACCTCCCCTAGCAGTGTCAACTGACAAATTAAAGGGTGGGGAGTCGAAATCCTCTCCTATGATGTGTTGCAACACCCTACGGCCGCAGTCTGCATCAGGTCCAGCACTGAAGACTAATTCAGTCTATGTAATGACGGACAAACGTGGAAAGAGAGGGACCCACGTTATCGCTCTACATATTGGCCCTGACACGGGCAGTGCATTATTGTTAAATGCTGCATTAGTGGATGCGTTACGGACAGAATGAGCCGTGAAATCCCAATTGGGACTGTCAGTTTTTGTACCTGATATGCCTCAGCTATGCATTCTCTCAGGCACTTGCTAATAGAGGAGGACAATTTTTGACCTCTCTATTATGATTGGCAAAGGAAATGAATAGGGATTCTGATGGAGTCTAAATTCCTGGGTCCTAATCAGAAGAAAAGCCTTCAGGAGACCCTTCTGGACATCAAGTTATATGCCAATGCACACCTCCTTGGGGTGTTTTGGGTCTGCACTAAAAAAAGTTGGCAGAAAAATTTCCCACTGGACGATCTATGGAAGGTGGAATTAACCTTGAGGGAGACCGAAGGCAGGGTCCGTCCAAGCAGGCACTACCTTATCCTTGTAGAAAACACACATAGTGGTGGCTTGATCGAAGGGCTGCCAACTCAGAAACTCTTCTGGCAGAAGTAGCCATGGCGATTAGAAGAGACAACCTTCATTCACTATGAGGGTATTTGAGGGAAATGGGTCATCCATAATGGGCTCAAAGGGAGCCGAAGTGAGAGTCGTCGTGTAAAACAGTGTGTAATAACCTCCACGTGGGAAAATGATGGTTGATTGGCTCTACCCTTAAGGGGAGGCTCCCCTAAAGGAACCTGGACAATGTGTGGATGAGGGAACTAGGGGAAAAACCTTCTATTCTAGGGATCTACTGAGGGCTTAAGCTGCCACCTGTCTGCGGAGTGTATTTGTTCCTAAGGCCAGTCCTCTAAGCTTCAGCTTCCTGTAAGAAGGCCAGAATGTCACCAATCTTGGGCTCCGTTGGGCGCAGACCAACTTCTTCCCACCATCCAGCACCATCTGTGATCTGCGAAGAGCTTTCCACGTGAGTGTTATATATTCTTTTAGTGGAAGGTTTTCTAGAAGCTAGCATGGTGATTTTAATACTGCTGTAGAGTAGCCTCTAGGAAACTAGTTGTTGACGTTACTTCAATCTCCACGCGGGTCAAGTTCAAGCGCTTTGGATCTATGGATGAAATATAGGACCCTGGCTAGAGCTGAGGTCCCGATTAGAGGTGGTAAGCGGATAGGGTTTGAGTACTGACATCTGTAAGATGTGTTGAGTGAACCATGGAGGCGCCCTGGAGCCACCAGGGGGCCATTACGAAAGAATGGCGTCCAGCTCGTTCCTGCTTGATCTTCCGCCAGGGAACCTGGGGATCATGGGAAAGGGAGGAAGAAGGCGTAAAAAAAGAGAGTTCCGAGAGGCCATTTGGAGGATAAGGCATCTGTGTCCTCCCCAGCTTTCGAGGGTGATAGGAAACGTGACATGAATCTGGGAAGTTGATTGTTCAGATTGGAGGCAAAGAGGTCCATGATCGGAGTTCCCAGTCTCTGAGAGATCCATTGAAAGAATCTCCTCCTTCAGATGCCATCTCTCTCCTGGGTGAATGCTTTGTCTGCTCAACCAGATCCGCTTTGAATGTTCAGATTGCCCTGAATGTGCTCGGCTCTGATGGAGGATATGTGAGTCTCTGCCCATTGAAAAAATAAAGGCGAGCTTCCCTCTGGTGGGGCTGATGACCTGGAGACCTCCCTGTCTGTTTCAAGTCTGAAGCGGCTGGCATGGCCCGTATTGTCTAATCGAACTAGAACACTGGGCTCCTACTAGCAAATGTTGGCGTTTGAGGGGCTAAACGCCAGTGCCGCAGCTCCAACACATTGATGTGGAGATGAGTCTCTTCTGCTGACCAGGTCCCCTGAGTAGGGATGCCCTCTAGTGCCCAGCTCCCCAACGCTTGAAGGCTGGCATCCGAGAACTATCTGTTTGGTGGAGGGTATCCAGAAGGTCTTCCGATGATGTTTAGATTGGGCGGTCTGGTCCACCCACAACAAGCTGATCTTGACCCGGCCTCGGTGCACTACAACCTGCTGATGAATTTTTTGTTGGAAATGATTTCCCTATGAAAGGTAGAAAGGAATCTCTGTAATGGTCTGGATCTGAACCGTCCCCACTGAATGGCCAGGAGTAAGGCTACCAACAGGCCCATCCAGGCTGTAGCTAGAGTGAGGAATGGAGCATTTGTTTCTGGTGAGAACCTGCTGTATCTTGGTCCTCAGGGTCCGTTGTTTCTGCAGCGGGACCAGAATCTTGCGACGACTGGAGTGTCTAGGATGAGAAACTTAGATGTTCCAATCGTTGGGCCGGGTTTAAAGAACTCTTCGTCCCTGTTGACTAAGAAGCCCGTGTTTCTCTAAGCATAGCAAGGTCTCCTAGGCGTCTAGAAGTGCTTGATCCTGAGAGTTTGATCGAATCAAGATATAGATCAGGTAGGGGTGCAGTCTGATGTTTCTTTCCCTGAGCAATACCACTAAGTTGATGAGCAATTTTGGTGAGCACTCTTGGCGCCAGTCACAAAGCCCGAATCTGAGAGCCCTGAGGTGAAAATGATCTTTCCCTACATGCCGTCGGAGGAATTTTCTGTAGCCCTCGAATATGGGTACATGAAGATGGGCTTCGACTAGATCGATTGAGAGTGGGGAACTTCGTTGGGTTGCAGGGAGTCGGCAATGGAAGGCATAGGTTTCCATTCCTGAAGTGTTTTAGTTTGATAAAATTGGTTGTGATACTGCTAAATCTAAAATTGGAAACCACTCCCCGTTTTTCTTGGGTACCGTGAAGAGTATGGAGTAGACTCCCTGCTCCCTCTGTTCCGATGCTTTATGCTCCACAGCTTCTATTTCTATTAGATGTGGGGTGGCTTGCAGCTTTCTGTACCTCTTTTCTGGAACTTTGGACAATGGGGACATCCTTAGGCTGACTTGGAGGGAGAGAGAGAAAGAAACTCTATTATATATCCAGAAGTTACTATCTCCAGAGGACAAGCGTCTGTGTGAGAGGGATCGCCACTCACAGCAGAATTTTTGAAGTCTTCCTCCCACTGGAAGTAGGAGAAGCAGCGTCATGCCTTAGATTGGCGATTATCCCTGGTTGTAGCGATCGAGGAGCTGGTTCCTAGCTACTTGTATAGGAATCCTTTCTTGTTCTAGTGTAAGTCCTTGGTTTCCCGTAGGGAAGCGTCGAAAAGTGTCTCTCTTGAACCGTTGGCTCCCTGTTGGAGCCGAAAATTAAAAGTTAGAGGATGGTTTCCTGTCGAGAGTTCAGAGGGAGGGCTTTGTAGCAGGTGCTTAGGATTTTCTCAGCAGGGTCCACTAGAAATTCTTTGAGGTCTTCCCCAAACAACTTTTCTCCCTGGAAGGCGCATTCTGAGACCATGGCTTTAGATCTCCAGTCCGTCTGCCACGCTCTCAGCCCTTAGCAGTCTACGCGTGGCATTGTGGAAGAGGCCAGTGGCGATGCACAAGAAGGTGGCAAGAGTCTAGAAGGTGGCATCAGCCGAGGAAACTGGCGGCCTTCAACATCCCGTTAACTCCCTGCCTATGGCTTTGGTCTCATTGGGAGGCAGAATCTCCAACACCTTCCTTGCCCAGGCGATCGATGCTCTGGAAACAATCGAGGGGCAATTGGCAGAGGCTCTGATAGCCATGGCAGCAGCTTCGTGAGTCCTTTTGCAGAATTGCTCTGCCCTTCTATCTTGTGTCTCTTTGATTTGTCCTCTACCATCCCTTGGATTACAAGACCTGAGCTCTGGTACAGCTACTGGGCCATCTATAAATGGGACTTGTAAAATATTATTAGCATCATGAGTAAATCATACAATTTTCGCAAAAAAATGGGGTACCTTCTGGTATTTAGCAACTGGCTTTTCCCATTGATTAATGACTTCGGAGTCTCAAAATATTCTGGGAAGGAAAAAACCTTCTTGGAATGCGGGTTGGAAGGAAAACATTCCCCATCTCCCTTGTGTATGGAAGTGGATTTACGCTTAGAAGAACCCTCTCCCACTTTGTGCTTCCCCCAGATTACAGGCGCCAGCAACCGATTTAGATATGAAATAGTAATAGTCATCCATCTGAAACAGACGGGAAGATTGTGCAGTAACCTTCATTTCCTCCAGATCCTCCTGATCTGATAGGACATCCCCCTCCTCCCTACTGGGTGGCTCTGAGTCTGAGGAGTTGCCAGAGGGTTCAGGAATTAATTTTGGCCTTTTTAAGGCTGCCTTAGTTTGCCAAGGGGTGCCAGCTCTCTTATTATCTTTAAGCCCTTGCTTGGAAAGGGTTACTATGGAACTAGCAGGGGGACTAGCTGGGCAGGTGGTTGAGGATCTGTAAAGTTCTAGCATTTCCTCTCTCATAACAGCTCTTTCTTGCTGCAATGCCCCTTTAAGGAATTCAAAAAGCTCAGATTTTAACACTCTCACCGAGAGCTTACCGCCCTCCTGCAGTTCCAGCGGAGCCTCCCTTGTCTCCTCATTTTGCGACGTGGCCACAGAAAAGCCCAGACTCGGGACACCAGAGTACGGTGGGCTGGAGCGGAGCGGATCGCCATGGCTGCTGGCCGTTTTGCACGCTCCCTCCTTTGGGCGCAAAAGCTCCGTTGCCTGGGAGCCGCCCGTTTGCATTTTGCCTGCCGGGCTAGCCACGGCTGCTTCCTTCTGTGGCCCTCCTGCGCTGCTTGCTCCAGGCTGGGAGCATTCGCAGGAACCTTCGCTGTCTTCCTCCGAAGACAGGAGAGCCTCCCTCCGTTTCGGCATGTCTCGTGCTCTGCGGAGGGGAGGAGGGGAGGAAAAAAGGCGCGCGCTTTGGCGCCAAAAAGCCTCCAATGACGAGTCTCTTCTCAACGGGACTGGAGGGCAGGAGAAGCTGTGCTGTTTGAGGCAAATTGCTATCTCAACTGCCAGTCCTATTCCCAGCGCTCTGAGTTGAAAAAAGAATGAAAAAAGAATGAAAAAACAAACTTCAGTGGCTGAGTAACAGCCACTGAACCTGCTCTTCCTGAGGCAGGGAACAAACTGGGAGAGCGAGAGAAGAGCCCGACCTCAGAAAGAGGAGGAGCCCGGGAAAATTTTTTATTAACCCCTGCCTTCCTGAATGGAGATCCAAACTACCCAGATGTCCTCTTGCTCAATGGAGAAACTGCCTTTCTCTCCTGCAAGGAGACTCAAGGTGTCTTACATATTCCTTTCTCTTCCTCTCTCCACAACAGATACCTTGTGAGCAAGGTGGGGCTGACACAGTTCTGAACAAACGACGACTTGCCCAAGGTCACCCAGCAGGAATGTAGGAGCGGGGAAACAAATCCAGTTCACCAGACAAGAGTCTGCTGCTCAGGTGGGGGAGTGGGGAATCAAACCAGTTCTCCAGAGTCCACTGCTCTTAACTACTACACCATGATGACTGGGTGAACCACAACATCTGATTATTTTGATGTATCACATGTACTCTGGACAAGAAGTTACTCTTAATACAAGTACTTGCCAGGGTCAATCCTGTTTAGTTTCTCAGATATGACAAGATCAGGCTAATCTGGGCTACTGGGTCAAGGTAGAGTTACCATGGACCACCAAAAAGAAAAAAAAAGTGAGTTCTACATTGACCACGCCCAAATTCTCACTAGAAACTAAAATGACTAAACTAAGTCTGTTGTACTTTGGTCATCTAACAGAACAAGACCCACTGGAAAAGACAATAATACTAGGATAAGTTGGAGGGAGTAGAAAAAGAGGAAGGACCATCATTAAATGGACTGACACAATAAAGGAAGCCATGGACTTCAGTTTCTAAGGCTTCGAATTATCAGGATGTTTTGGAGGACATTAATTCAAAAGCCACACACACACACACCCTTAAGATAGATATTTTGAAAGCCACCACTGCAGGCAGGAAAAGTAGATGGTGAAGTGGAAAAAGCCAAGAAATAAAGAGATGCAAAATAAATTTGAAAAAACATAGTTCTTAGTTGAGATTGGTATTCAACTTTAGGTCCTCTGGTATGAGTTTTATTACCACAAACGTAATTTGTACTTAATGTAATATTTAACATTAAATTGAAGTGAGAATGCATCTCAATCAATGTTATGGTATTTCCCATGCAGCTGAAAATTTTTACTAGAACAGGAAGTCACAAGCTTGCACATCAAGGTTTTAATGAGTCAGATTTCTTTTCAGAGAAGACATTTTACAGGGTATTTTTCAGATCTATTGATGCAATCTTAATTAGTTTGGATATTGTAATTAAATGCAGCCGATTTATCCTACCACCCCATTAGATTTCTTATCAGATTAAACACAACCTCCAGTATTTCTGGTGGAGGTTTGAATGAGGGTGGGAATTCCAATCCCCCACTCACTGTCCAAAGAGACTGTCTTTAGCTACTGCAGAAAAGAATTATTAAATGTATTTATTGAAGACAACTTTAGCATGCACTTCTCCTAAAGACAACGTGGCAAGAAACAGTAACTTAAAACGTACCTCTAAAACCCCAATTTAAACCCCTCCACATTTCTTTAAAAATACACAGCAAGACAAAAGGATGTTACAATGTAATGGGATATATATTCTTATTCATATCTTAATAGCAATATCTGCAACAGCTTCCTGGAACTCAGAGAACAAGAAATGTCAGTTCTAGAAAATACGAACACACTTTAAAGTAGGGGGAGGGGACAAAGGAGGGGATTCTTTTTGCCCTCTTCCCCTTCCTCAGTGAATGTGGCTGTTAGTTCACATAGACTCTGTGACCCCAGGAATCAACTCTTCCAAGATCAGAAGAGACTTTTACTGGAAGAGATTACAGCATACAGCCACACTGTAGGCATAGTAGTTTTGACTACACTGCTGCAAAAAGCTAAGTTAGTGTTTAATTGTATAACCTCACTGCTACACTAGAGACAAGCCAAGTATCTCCACTTTGCTCCAGTTAAATATAAATATAGTTAGAAAATATATTTTCTTTGATAAGGATGTATATCAAATCAGCATTTAAAAGTTTCAAATGAGTAAAAAAATGTAAAAGACAAACTCAAAGATTAACTATGTTTATGATTTTGAAAGGTAGTTCCCTTGACCCTGATATGACTAACACATTCAGCTCTTTGCCCACACAGATGTTTGACTCAAAGCTGCCAATGTTCAGAAAATTCTTCATTTCCCCATGCTGTGCTTATTGTATTATAGACATGCCTGACTGCCAAGAAACTGTTAACTAAGCAGTACAGCATCCATTGATAGTACACAGCTGGGTATTTTAGTCATACAACATCTGTTTTCCCAACATTTCTTCCTTTTCTAAATCCATCATTGATCTGAAGAAGCCCAAGAGTTCTCAAGGAATGCAAATGTGAGATTGTGGATCTTCTACCATTTCATATCACTAAAATTAGACTCCTTATTGGAAAATCAGAAGGTACTGCAAATTTTTAAAGAGTGAATAGAGTGAGACAGGTCTACATGACTACAGGCATTTTATATTTTGTTCTGTTTATATTGTAAGCCACCTTAAGTTCCAGAATGCAGAAAGGTGGCTAATTAATATTTATATAAATAAAACAAAAAAACTGGTCTATAAGAGGTATTGATAACACTACCTCTATTGGGGATGCGTTCACAATATTTCCATAAAGTGACACGACATGGAATCACTAGCTGACCAGTTCGGTAACAATACTATTCTGCTATGTGCTGCAAATCATCTCAAACTCAACTTCTACTCCAAGGCTTTCTCCTGGGAGAACTGTAGTAACTTTCTCTGCCAGCCCTGCAGCTCCTACTGAGGCCTCATTCCTCAGGTGTGCAGGCAGATCTCCAACATAGTTGATTATAATATCCCTTCCATCATACACAAAGCAATATATAAAAGAAGTTTAAATTTGCTTTTAATTTGACCTGCACAGGTTGATTTTTTATTTGGATTATTTGCAGTTTTATACCCCCGAGCCCATCATAAAAATCAATAAAACTTACATTAATTACAACTCTGAAATTGCAAAACTGGCTTAATATTATAATGACAATGACATTCATTTAATGTTATCAGTTTTATGGATTAATTAATAGTTAAAAATAGAAGATTTTCCTTGAAAAAATGCTAGAACAATTCCCACCCCACATCTCTGATCAGGAAGGTTTCTGCGAAAGGTAGTCTTCCTCAGCAGCATGTTCAAGTTCCTCAAAAATGTCATGCATTTGGGTAGACATTATATATTTTCGAGGTAGACATTATATGTTTTAGCAGCCCAAAGAAATTTTACTAAGTGCTCCTAAGTAAACTTAATTACAGAATAAAAAGATCGGTCCACTCATAGACTGGTTAGACAACAAAAATCAGAAAGAAGGAAGAACTGACCCATTCTCACAATAGAGGAAAGGAAACAGTCAACTCTTCCAGGATATTAGGTAGATAATTTATAATTTTTCATGAATAATCTGGAATTTGGACTGAACAGTGAAGTGACAGTGGCCTAAGTGGCATGAGGCATCACCAATTTTTAACATACCAAAAACCAAAGTGGAATGTGAAGCACTCCAAGAAGATCTCTCCAAACTAAGTCAATGGACAACATAGTTCATGGGATTCAAATGGGGTTTTTAAACAGGCCTCCAGTAAAACTATGATGATGTTTCCAAACTATGAAAGCAACACTATTTATGTCCTTCTATTATTTATTTCAATAAGCAACCACTCTTTCCCACACAGTTTCTAGTGCTGTGACATCATGAAGAGAACCAGTTCTCACATGTTTGAAACAGAGTTTTAATTTTAGATCCTAGATAATGAAAGCAGGTCTTCTTTGCTTTTGTTTTGTGTTTCAAATAATCCTTTATATTTAAAGGGGGAAAAATACCCATTATATAGAACAAAAATATACTTTTAAAAAAACTGAGGCTGGTGCACTGACTACTTTTTTGAGGGAGGAGAAAATGGCGAATCTGGCTCAAGAATCTAGGCTCCCACAAATTACTATTCTTTATTTGAAAGGGGTAGCTGCATTATGTCTATTTCAGCAAAGTCCAATGGCAGCTTAATGACTAACACTTATTCCAGCATGAAATTTGAGTAAGAACACACTTCTGCAATTTTTTGGATCCCTTAGCGTCTGCTTCTAAGTGAAGATCTTTCTTAACAGTCTTGCATGTTTTACAGACCCACATGCAGAAATACATGCTTTGAAACAGAATACAGATTTCAGAATTTTGTAGTTAATGTAACTTGACAGAGAATTATACTAATGTACCATTTTCTTCAACAAGAAAAACACTAGCTTGGATTCACCAGAGCATTTCTGGAGACAGAAGGATTTCTACATAAGCAACATGACTTTCTCACATCCCACCCGCTCCCATTGCCGCCCCAGCTGCTGCTCCTTGAAACCAAGAAATTCTTGTAAATAGCAAAGAAAGAGTGAGAAGCAGATTTCGTCAGAGTCCATTCCTACGCTGAAATCCCCTAGACTGAATGACTTTTTGCCAAAAAAGTGCCAGGACCTCTAGCACCAGTTTTTTTTTTTAAGGTCTGAGAGTTGACTTGGGGCACAGAAGTAGAAGAGATCCCATGTATGTGACTGTCTTATGCCTTCTTATGAGTGTCTTCATAAGAGCCAACCCACAGGCAGATGGCTTCAATGGAGTTAGACCAGGGGTAGGGATGTTCAGGAACTACAATTCCCATCAGCCCCTACCAGCATGGCCAATTGGCCATGCTGACAGAGGCTGATGGGAATTGTAGTTCCTGAACATCTGGAGAGCCGCAGGTTCCCTACCCCTGAGTTAGACAGATTCATGGAAAACAGGTTCACCAATGATCACTAGCCCTGGTGAGTAAACCTCTGACTACCAATATTTAGAGGCAACATAAGGGGAAGGCCTTTATGATGATGCTCTAGAGCAGTGGTGGCGAACCTTTGGCACTCCAGATGTTATGGACTACAATTCCCATCAGCCCCTGCCAGCATGACCAATTGGCCATGCTGGCAGGGGCTGATGGGAATTGTAGTCCATAACATCTGGAGTGCCAAAGGTTCGCCACCATGGCTCTAGAGCAAATGGCTAGCCACTGTATAAAAACAGGATTCTCAACCAGATGGACCACCAGTCAAATCCAGCAGGCTCTGTTTATGTTCATTGTTATTTTTAAATATGCTTAAAATTGTATTTCATAAAATCGTACACCTCCACATTCAGGAAACTCTGCCTCCAAAGGGGCATATACTGCTTCCAGGTCCAAAGTCCACTGGCTTGAAAGTGGAATGCCCCCAGGACAAACACACATGCCATCACTGGAATCAAGTTGTACCCCAAAACAATCTTTGGACCATGCTAATCACACATCATCATGCTCTGGAGACTGTCCCTTGCAAGAAGGCATACAGTGATGCCTGATCCAAACACTGGTTCTGGCACCACAAGCTTCTATTTGGGTTGCCATCAAGAAACCTGTATTGCAAAGAAGATTTTAAGAATGAACTGGAAAAGCTACATGTACTCTATACTCCCACATAAGGTTTGGACCACCATGCATCACATATACCAAAATTCAGGGGATTCTGCCCTCCAAAGAGACATTTGCTGTTTCCTGGTCCAAAGCCCATTTCTTGCCCCAACCACACTCCAAAGTGAGCTACGGGTTAAGCTCATCAATCATTGTGACCCAGATGCATTAATTGCTTACAACTACATTGAAATAAGAGTTCTTCAGTACAGTAAAATATGTTTAGTGAAGGAAACCTTCACTAAAGGAAACTGCAAAACTGTATTAACTTACAATTGAAACAGGAAGCTGTAGAACATTTTGTTTACAAAAGAGGCCACTCATGGTTCATTATGCATGGAACACTTACCTCGGGACTCTTCTCTGAGCAGTGGGCTTGAGTTGGGCTCTTGTCATGTTTCTCTGTTTCATGTGAGGAGGCATTCCCTCCTGGGGGCACAGTTTTTCTGCAGAGAACTCTCCCAGCCTGGTTCTCTTAACTTGCCCATCAATTTATTCTTAAAGGCACAGATCTTAAAGGCACTTATTTTCATTACACTCGGTAGTCAAGATTACTGACTTTAACAGTACTTTAAGTGCAGTCTTTAAACTGCACTTAAAAGCAAAGCAATTCCCTGGACCACATGCTGCTAAAGAAGGGGACTATGTCTTATAGTCGATATTCTATCTCCCCAACCCCTCCTGATGCTACTGCTGCCACAGCAGCACAGAAGCTTGTTATTTCCAAGCACTCTCTGTCAATATCTTGATATATCAATAGAATACAGAGGTCAGTGAGCAAGCTTCTTTCTTTCACTTGAAGGAGCTGGTAATATGGAAGGGAGGTAAGGGGGAAGGTATGGATGGTAGTGGGAAGGAGTGGGAAAACTGCTGTGGGCAGAAGGAAGATGTCTGGGGCAAAGCTGTGCTCACTGGCAAATCTTCCGACTCTGGCAGCGAAGCAAAATTAAAATCTTGCTAGAAGTGGTCTTGCCCCACAAAGAGTGAAAAGTGAAAGCGGGACTTGAAGAAATTTATCCGTACAAGAAATGTTGAGGTAATGGACATTCACTCTCACCATGCAGCAAACACAATGTGCGTAATTGGCCCACGTCTACAACACATTGTTGAATCACCTCTTCAGCTTTTAATATAGTATCTTCTATTTTATTCAAATGTCTATAGAAGAAAAATCCTGATGTTCTGTTTACTTTCACATAGAAAGAACCCTACCCTCATAAGAATTAATCTCTCTTTTCTCCCCACCCCAATAAAATGGCACATATACAACTACACATAAAACCCAGTAATGTCTTCTTTTCTCCAGATACAAAGTTCCTGGCATAACTTGCAACACAGGGAAACATTTTGTTTACTTCCCCAAAATCAGAAATAATGGTCACTGGTCTCTGTACGATGGACTGAAGGAACTGCAAAGCTCAGAGCATGGCAACAAAGAAGCCACAGAAGCTACCATTTTTCAACCACACTGTTGCTGTGTGTCAGTCACGAACCTAAATGACCCCCCCCCCCCCCGGTAAGTAGGGAAGACTCGAATTTCCAGGAACACTTCATAAAATGTATTCAAAACAAGTAAGAAGTCATATTTTTCTGTGGTTTTTTATTATTTCACCGTTAAAGAACAGACACAGCAATGCATGAAAGCACTTTTACTTTGTAATCATGCTCTATCTGTTGCTTTGCAGAGGAAGTGTGTGGAGATTTTCTTTTTAATACACTTTAATACACTTTTGATTGCTAGAAATCTGCTGTTTCAGAATGCCCACTCACATTACTGAAAGGGCACCATGAGAAGGGAGGCATTTGTTCAATGTATCACTAGATGCCCATGAGTGCACAAATGAGGTAAGTCATCCCTGTGAAAGCTAGACAGAGCCTATAAATGGCATCCTGGGCAGAGTACTAGCCCTCTTCATGACAAATACTCTAATCAATTTTTGGGTGGCAGCATAGCTACCCAGAGAGCAACAAGAAACTGTTCTATGAGTTAAGTGGGCTCTGGAGGATGAAGATACAACTCAGCAGCTAAGAGTTTTAACCTCTTGGAGGGCCTAAAGAGGAACAGCACAACTTCCTGCAATACAGTCCGGTTACTGAAAAGGAATTTCTTACTGAGATGTGGCCTTTCAGATGCATCCAACCATGTCAGGGTCTTTGTGTTTTTTCTCAGTGGCAGATCTTTCTCAGTGGCAGTTCATTATTAGAAGACAGCCACAACCTATCTTCTTGCACAAGTTACCCAGAACTTAGAGGTGTCACTCTCTCAAGTTGAGGGTAGGAAAACAAATGCACAAATAAGTGAGCGTGAAGGTCAGTAATGTAGCAATCTGCATAACTTGAAGGACTACGAGTAAAGCAGCTTGTGGTACAAGCCTTCTCTCTGGGAATCCAATGCAGAATAACCAATCTGCCATTTTGTTCCTCCTTACCGCCACTTATTTACATATATACAAGTAGAACATTAGTCTTCAGTAATCTTTCATCTGAAGAAATCAAGCCTGTGAAGCATTACCTCAAGGATTTCTCACATTCTAGAAAAATGAATCAGTATATGAAGGAAGAAATCTGAAGTACAAAATGGAAAGTTTGATCTAAATGATTCTGTGAGTAGATTGTGTTCTTGTCATTCAGCAAGGCAAACAATTTCCCACTTAGGCACTAGCTCTGACCCATCATCAGTAGGTCACTGTACAAAACTATTTGGAATCAGAGATTAAATGTTTACAGTTCAATTTTCATAAATTTGAATTATAAGCTTTCCTCATCTCAGAAAAAGCAAGAGAACTATAGGGAGATATGGTTCATTTTTAAAGTGTCACATTTGTGAATATGGGTACTTGCTAAGAAAATTATTAAAATTAAAAATGTCAAGATACACAAGTGGTTTGTGGTATTCAGACAGCTTTCAGGGCTAGCTGACTTAAAAAGCATCACACAGATTTTTCAGGTTATTAGGGCCAAGCAAAAAATGACACAAAATGTGCAAACTTTCAAGCTCACCACAACCCTTCATCGAGCTGCATGTTATCCAAAAAAATTTAAATGAGGAATGGGGGACAGCAGAATTTTTTTTCAGGTCATGACCTTTATACCTGGTTTGGTTTGCATACTGCATGAGATGCTGAGCAGGCAAGCTGTTTTGAATTTCTGCTGTCATCAGATTTCAGCACTTACATCCTGGAAAGTAGCAGTATTCTTTCCATCCTGGGAAGTATACTGCTTCCCAAGATAGAAGTGCTACAATCTGACTCCAGCAGTGATTCAAAGAGGCATACCTACTCAGTATCACCTCAAAAAGTATGTGTCAGGAGACCTGTTATTATGGGGATTTTGCTATTGCTGCTTTCTGTATGCTGGGGGTGGAGGAATGAGTTAATTGCATTTCTAACTGACTTTCAACTGTCTTCTGTATGATGTTATACTGTGCCAGACGCTGCTCAAGGTCAGTGCCTGGCCATCTCTACTGTTATCTCTTTCACAGTTCCTTTTGGACGTGCTTTCCCAGGAGGGGTGGGGGGTGCAAGCTGCTTTAACTACTGGGTTTTGCGCGGGCAAACCTCAGTTCTGGCATGACCAGAGAAGATCCTCAATGCTCAATAAACTACTGTTCTTACACATGAGTTTGTTTCAGTTTTTGGGATTCTGACAGTATGTGATTAAGACCATGTATAAAGAACATGAGCTGAAAAAAATCTGCTCCCTGTCCCCCCAGACATCATTTTTTATTCTGTAACATCTAGCCAGATTAAAAGTTTTGGTGAGTCCTAAAGCTTGCAAAGTCATTTTGTTGGTCCAAATAAACAACAACACTAGAGTCAACTAGGCACGTAATTGCGACAGGGGGCAGAGAACGTGGTAAGACTTCCAGAGGAGGAGCATGCATGTTCCTGGGTAGCCAAACAGCAGCACCTTACCATCCGGCAACAGGCATGCTGAGGCATCCAGGCATAAGGGTGGAACAAGCTCCCTACATAAGGGAGCAAGCGGTGGCTTCAGCCTCTTTCGACGCCTTGAAGCAAACTGACCCACCCACCCTCCCGGAAGGAATGGGGATTTTAGTTTTTTTCGTAGTCCTTTGGGGGCGGTTTGGGCAGAGGAGTGCATCATTTTGGGGGAGGACTAAGATTGCATGCTGGGCCTCCCTGCCTTTGGGGGCCTCCTTAAGAAGCATGAAGCGGGGTGGACTCGGGGAACATGCCTCTCAGGGCCTCTGCAGGCAAACCCAACACCCCAGCTGTGTGGGCCACGAAGAATAGGGCGGCTGCCCAGTGGCCCAGGACCTCTGTCCTCCCCAATAGAATGGGGTGGAGTCAGGATCAGCCAGGGCAACTGTCCGACTGAGGAGATGCGCTCCTCTTGACCGCCCAGCTTCAGTTCAAGATCATGTAAATAAAAAGGGCTGCAGCTTTATTTCAATCCAAGCTGAGTCTGTGGCTATTCATGTAGCCTCTGCACATCTGGCCACAAAAGTTATTGCATGGATGGGGGGAGTTGATTTTCTGTAGACAATTACATATGGTTACAACCTTTTTTCAACTTAATCTGACCAGTTGTTTTTTTTTCCAGGTTCCCATTGCCATGTTAAACAGTCTAAGAGTGGGTACATGTCTTTAATTTCCTTTGACTGTTATTAGATGGCCAAAGCTTCCCCCATCACAGCCCTAGTAGCTTTTAAGCTTGTAAACACTGTAAAAGAATTTCCTAATTCCTGTCAGACTGCTCAATTAGGCATGCAGTCTGACAAATAATTTCCTGAATCTAGTTAATCATTCAGTACTTAAGAATGTTCAGCTTAAAATTATCCTTCCTTTGAAAAGATGAGATTTCAGAATGACATCAGCTTTTCTCATAGTTTGCTCTAAGAAAGGCACTGCCTAGTTACATCAGATAGTGATTGCCCAGTTTCCAAATGGACTCAGCCATCTACATTCATCTTGGACTTCTTCTGTTAATAGATGGAACCCATGAAAGTCAAGTAATATTTTCCATATGCAAATGACCAGGGCTTTTGTGAAGATACAACTGAGAGGAGTTCTGGGTATAAATTAAGTCAGCAAACTCTTATCAGTATAAATTAAGTAAATAAACCCAGTTTGAAAAATAGAAGTTAGCAATTGTCCCAAACTTTATAAGTTTTCCTTGGAAAATAATATCTAATTCTCGCGGGCAGTCCACAATAATTTTTAAAAATGCACAGTGAGGCTGCCACACATCTGCCACACATCTGCAGAAAATTTGAAGTCCTGAGAAGATTGGACATGCAATTGCCTGGTCAAGAATTGCCTGCTTAAGCATCTTCTCCCCAGCTAATTCTTCAGCTTTGGTCTCTGAAGCAGCAGAAGCCAGAAGTACCCCAGGCAGACATGGGAACCCTAATAGAAATATGTACTGCATTTCATAACTATAGAATAAGGAAACACCATTTTAACATACCATATACTGGCCAAGGGAAGGGGCAGAGAGTTATCCCTGAACAAGTAAACTTGAAATAGGATCTGGAAACATTCAGAATACCCATGGAGTTTACAAACCAAAAGCTGGTCTTGCATAAGGATTCATCTAGTTCAGGGGTAGGGAACCTGCGGCTCTTCTGCCCTTGCACTGTGGCTCCACGAGCTGAGCCGCAAATTATTTGCGGCTCCAAGTGTTTTCTTTTCCCGTGGAAAACGGGTCCAAATGGCTCTTTGAGTGTTAAAGGTTCCCTACCCCTGATCTAGTTTGATCATTAGTAGATCCTCCCTTTAAAAAAAAATTGGACTTCAAAAAGCAAATGCAAGACTATAGCAAAATGGAAATTTATGCATAAAACTCCCACAAAGTAAAGATGCAGTAAAGGAGTGAATATTAGGAGCTTCAAAAAAACAAACACACACAACATGGAAATATAGTCATACCGAAAAAAACCAAAACCTAAAATCTCTTATTTACTTCATAGCAGGAACATAATCTCAGGAAAAATCTGTTTATGGTCAGCGCTAAAAATGTTTCCAAAGGAACACTTCAACACAACAAAGTTATGTTGCACTTGAAAGACTAACAAGAAAGGGCATACGCTTCTGAGTCCATGCTCAAATATATTTGTTAGACTTAATACAGTACAAAACAGTGTCACTTTTGCTGCAACAGACTGAAAGGCTACCCCCTTGGAATATCTGACCTATATAACTTCTTATATTATATAATGTACCATGTTAAAGAATGTTGTAAAACAGAAAATTCACACTAAAAAATATACTCTGTGTGAAGTGGTGAAACGCTTTGAATTATTACTCATATCTTTTGATGCAGAAACTCCTGTTCTTGGGGTAACTATAGCCTTTGTTAAAATGTCTGCTTTAATGGACACAACTGGAACGCAGTACACAATATACTTTTCTGCACAAGCCAGTTTCACATATGTGGCATGTAGCCCTTTAAGTGCATCATAAGAAGGTTAAGTGGCTCAACCATTAGTATCAGCTTTAGCAGGATGACTTCTCTAATGCACACAGCTTAACATCCATTTGGGGATTCTGATTCAGAGTAAGGTAAAGTTCAGGCACACTATATTCAAGGAGAAAAGATGCACTAGCTGCACTTCTAGCTGTCTGTCACCAAATTTTTGCCGCAAGTCGACGTAAGAATACTCAAAAGATTTAAGTATGGGTTTGGCCTTTTTGCAAGCTCAAAGCTGTATGTTTATATATTTTTACAAAATTTTGTGTTATTTGAAATGTTGTTTTAATCTTCAATTGGTTTCATGTTTGTGGTCGTGGGGACCCTATTTGGGTGGAATGGGGGTACAAAAATGTTTTAAGTAAATACACACACAGCACAATGGTGTGATGTGAATTGCTGTAGGCAGCATGTACTTGGCACTGCAACCCTGATAGTTTGATGAATAAATGAATTCACTAGTGAAGGGTCAGGAACCTACGGCTCTTTTATTGCTCTATAGTGGCTCCCTACCTGACTAGACAGCCAGCCAGGCAGAACAGTGCAGGAAGTGCGGACTGGCCCTGAGGGCAGCAGTTGGTTGCCTGCAGAAGCTGTGGGGCCAAGCAGGAGGAGCAATCCAAGAGCTGTAGCATTTCCTGCAGCATTTCTCCTGTAGTTGATACTCAGATGTATGCTGCCTCTGAACCTGAAGACCCTGTTCAGCTGACACGTCTAATACCATTCCTTTCCATGAGGTTGTCTAACTCCCTTTTAAATCAATATTTGTTGATGATAATCAGCATGTTTTGTGCTGGTGAATTCCATTATTATTTAAGAAGTCATTACCAACACCATCTTGACTGTAATGCTTGTCAATCAGTCTGCCATTATTATGGTCCACAGGCCATCCATAAATGCAACAAAACATGGTATTATTGTAATACAAATGCAAAGTTAAAGTACCAAATAATCATAAACAGTTCACTGCAGAGTATAACCACATGTGGCAAAACATATTAATGAATGCTCAAATAGACCTTTTAGTAATGTTCATAGGCTAATTTAGACTTAATAGGCTGTGTTACCTTCATTATAAGGCTCAAATATATTTTGCGGCTCCAGACAGTTTTTTCCCTTTGGTAGTGGTGGTGGGGGGCAAATGGCTCTTTAGATAGTAAAGGTTGCTGATCCCTGAGTTCAAAGCACTTATAGTATTAAAAACATCTTCTGATGATCAGCAATTAAACCCTTTCCAGCATAATAATCTTAATTTTTGAAAATTACCTACCAATTCTTTGATCAGAGAACTAAAATCCACAGGATCAGTTACTTTATACTGAACATGCTCTCACACTGATTTAGATCTCAGAAGAATAACCTGCAGAACCATGGGGAACTGTGATATTTCTTTAATAAATGATGGGCTCCCTCATCTCCAACACAATTGTGCTACATATTTAAGACATCTGCACCCTACAGTATTATTAGATGATGGTGGTAGTAGTAGTAGTAGTAGTAGTAGTAGTAGTAGTAGTAGTAGTAGTAGTAGTAGTAGTAGTAGTAGTAGTAGTAGTAGTAGTAAAAGTAGTAAAATTTATTACAACCACCCACCCCCAAAGGGCTCTGGGCGGTGCACACTCTAAAACATTAGATAAAATACATCATAAAACATAAAAGTAAAAATACAGCATAAAAGCCTCAAAGCCTAAAATCAACTATCAGATGGTGATCAGTAACCAAACAGAGCAGTCCAGAGATCTTGTGCCCCTACAACTAGCATAAAACACTGGGGGTGTGGGGGTGTGGCACTATCAGCGGCTGGTTTCCCTAAAAGCCCAGTGGAATAACTCCGTTTTGCAGGCCTTGCAACCAGTCAGTTTAACCAGTCCTTTCCCAAGGAAAATTACTTTGCAAGCTACATATACTAAGTAAAAATATACTAAGTTGTAGGCACCATATACCTACCCCTGCACGCACTACAGGCTCATATTGTCTTTCTCTGGGATTTGTTTACCAATATAAGTCTGAAGTATTTGCAAGGCATGAATGCTACTGAGCCATTTTCATGCTATTCATAACAAAAGCTAAACTTGTACAGTTTATTGATGGTTAAATACAATGTTAAATACACCTAAGTTGCAAGTATTTATTTACAATGTACCATAAACAATGTTGAGAGTTGATTACAGAGGAACAAGGCAGAGCTGTAAAAACAAAGTGATACATACAGCCAGTGCAATCCTGTTCTTTAACAAAAGGACCTCCTAGACTGTACCATTATACTGTAATTCTGATCCATTTACCAAAGTGGCATCCTGAACATTTATGTATTGTACAATCTGTGGAACAACATATGCCATTATCTCTGGATTAATCTTCATGAAGCTAGCATTGCACCCCACAAAAGCAGATTATGATGTTGAAGTAATGGCCAATATTACAATACTCTATATCAGTGGTGTCAAATTCATTTGTTACAAAGGCTGGACATGACATAAATGTGACTTGGTTGGGCTGGGCCAGTAGGGGAGGGGGTAGCTGCCTTGAGAGAACTTATTAGGCCCGAAAGCCAGTTGAGGCAAAAAGTCTCCTCACTCCCGATCTGGCCTTTAAAGTCCTATCTTTAATTTTATAGTTTCCGAAATCATACAACACCATCAACTACTTCGTTTGACAAATTGTGTGTTAACAAAACTGACTGAAATAATTCAGTTCTATGGGTCTGGTGCATTCCCCCTCCCCCTTCCTTGATATTATATTTTTGTAAAGCATATTGTGATAGAACGACTATAGACAATAATATTAAACAATATGCAATATGCCTATTAATCATTTCTTATCCTGTATTGTGAAAAAAGGAAAAACCGAGATAGACTTTCAGCATAGAATACATGCATGAATCTGTAGGGAGGGTGTTCTATAGATAATCTTGTTCCCTACAATTTAAACCAGAGGTAGTATATTGCCTACATTGTTATTGTTTCCGCTGTTATTTACTACCTACCAGTAGAACTTGTATTTACAAGCTGGACCTGTTATAATAGTCAGAGACTACTGTAATTGGAGAGCTCTATCTTCTAGGATTAATCTCAAATCTGCAATCACTCCAAATCTGCAATCACTCCACTCTACCCCTTCATGGTGGATGCTGAGTCCATTGTCTGTAGCTTCTGAACATTTTCTAGAGGTCATAAATTCTTTTCATGAAGTGTGTCTACCATGACGTCGAAGTGCAACAGCAACATGCGTAGCAACAAGGTTGCTCTTGTGGACACTGATAAAGCCATGAATACTCAAAACAATGCAATGTTCAGTTTTAAATGTTCTTGCCCTAAATGAAGGCTTAATTAGTAGGTCATACGCTAAATTTTCACTGCTACAATTAGTCAAAACAGACAGCTTTGAACTAGTATTGAGTTCTGCAATAAACTAACCACGGATAATATCAGTGGTGCAGCCAGACTGTATATGCAAGTATGCCGAGGTTAGACCTAAGCAAACCATGAAGTTTTGAGACTAAAATGCTTGAGTGATATTATTCAGTGCCTCCACCTTGAACCTCCTTGTATTTGTCAAACTGACTGGTGAATTCAAGGTCCAGGATGGCTCTTCAGTCCTCATCCTGTATGGAAACTAATTCCAGGAAACTCCTGTAGTTCTATTTGAAGGAAGCATTGATTCTTCACTAGTATGTGCAACTGATGCATGATAGCATCTGTCCATCTGGTTGGAGGGAAATGTGACAGGATAAATCTGTAAAGGGTGGGGAGACTCAATGGTATATCTTTTGGTGTGATGTCTCATACCAAACAATCAGCAGAAGATTGGGTTGAGACTAAGTGTAGAAACTGAAGGCAGCCCCTACTGGGATAACTAGAATTAAGATCTGTGTTGCTTGGTCCTGTCCTTTTACTGGTAGTAAAAAACTGACTAAAACCCGGGGTCTGGGATCCGGCTTTGAAGTAACTATTTCTCCTTTAACAGAAGGAACATCAGAAATCTCCTCTGAATCCGGGGGGGGGGGGGGGCGGCTGTCAGAATCCAGAAAGACTGATTGTGTTCCTGGGCACTTGTCCTTACGCTTAGCTGAATAAAGCATTACTAAGCTTGAGCATTGATAGAAACTACTGGTAAACTTTGGGTAAAGCCAAATACAGCTGATATCCATCTGCTCTATTGGGCTCTCACCAAAAATATTTGGATTAAAAAACTCAGACCTGAAATTGGAGAGAACTACTCCCTCAGGAGCTTCTCAACATCTGCAGGGCTTGAGAAACAATGACAGGAGACTGGTCTTTACATCAGCCCTGCATGCAGGATCGTGCCAGTGCTGTCCCCACCTCTCCCATCCAAGTTCTTTGAGATTGGATAACAGAGATTACAGGGGCTGATCTTGGATCAGCGGGGGTGCTGATTTCCACATGCAGGATCGCACCTGATCTCCCCCCACCTCTCCTCCAACTCAGTCTCTGAAGCCCCCCTGGGCTTGAAAAGCAGAGGTGGGGGGAGGGTGATCTTGCATGCAGGGCTACTCAGGATTGAGCCATTTTTCCCTTGCTCTCTCACTTTCACCTGCCTCCTTCTCCCAAGCCAAGATGGAGATGGCAGAGAGATGTGAACACTGTGCCTGGCTTAGCTCAGCTCAGCATTCAGATCTCCCTCTCTCTTCCCCATGCCACTCCAAAAGCCAATAAACTGAATCATGTTTGACTTTATTTGCTTTTAGGCTATTCGGCTCTGTCAAATAGTCTGGGTTGTATCGGAAAACTAAAAAACCCCAAAAACCTGATAAATGTTTTTTGGGGTGATTTGGATTTACTGAATCACAAAGCGAGTTATCTGTGTGTGTGTGTGTGTGTGTGTGTGTGTGTGTGTGTGTGTGTGTGTGTGTGTGTGTGTACGTGTGTGTTGTTTTCTCTCCCTTGCAATCAGTAATGTCCAAAAACTCTCCTTTTGCAACTGGATTTGTATGTGGCTGTCAAACTTTAGTCCAAAATAAAGAAACTGTAGATATTAACTATACTAGTCTTTATTGGCGATACTAAAGACCAGGAACAGTAATTGAGGATTCTGAAGATCACAAGCAAAGCTTGGGCTTAAATTCCCTTCCCCCCTGCCAAGTGTTGGCACTTTGTGATAAATAAGTGGGTTTTGAGTCGCAGTTTGGGCACTCGGTCTCTAAAATGTTCGCCATCACTGCTCTAGGGAATCTTCCCTATCCTGATATAACAGCTACCACATAGGTGTCAGTTACAGGAATTTGAAAATTTCACTAGCCTTTGTTTGCCTGACCAGAGTGCAGCAGGTGGGATGTGGGGCTGGGCCACTCCTCCTTGATTTCCTCTTCAATCAAAGATACATTTCATGCTCTTAAATCTAAGAAAGAAAGGTTTAAGACCATCATGGATGTGAATGTTTACAATCTCAAGAATCAGGGATCCAGGCAGTAGTGCATGCGTATGCTTGAAAAATATGCTTCCAGCACTCAATGCAATAATTTTGAACTGATCTCTGCTTTGTAATATAGGTATTTCCACCTGAGGATTCAAGGCTCTTGGGTTGTCCAACTACAAAGCTTAAGAAAAAAAAATTCTTCAACATTTGCTATCTACACTGATGCTAGGAACAGTGACAGAAGTTCAAATATCTGCCAGACTGCTCCCTGGATTGCCAATAAAAATCGGACTGATCCAAAAGGTTGTCCAACGGGGAACCTTATTTAAAATATTTTTATCCTGCATACCTGGATCACAAGCTTCCTAACAGATAGGAAACAGCAGGTGAAGCTAGGAAAAATTACATCAGACACCTGTAAAATGAGCACAGGGGCCCCCCAAGGCTGTGTACTTTCACCACTTCTCTTCTCTCTGTATACCAATGACTGCATCTCAAATGATCCATCTGTTAAAATACTGAAATTTGCAGATGATACAACAGTGATTGGTCTCATTCGAGACAACGATGAAACCGCATACAGACGGGAGGTTGAACAACTAGCCTCGTGGTGCCACTGGAACAATCTAGAACTGAACACACTTAAAACCGTAGAAATGGTGGTAGATTTCAGGAGAAACCCTCCCATCCTACCTCCTCTCTCACAATACTAGACAACACAGTATCAACAGTAGAGACCTTTAAATTTCTAGGCTCCATCATATCTCATGACCTAAAATGGTCACCTAATATCAAAAATGTCATCAAAAAAAGCACAACAAAGAATGTTCTTTCTATGTCAGGAAGCTCAAACTGCCAAAGGAGCTGCTGATACAGTTCTACAGAGGAATCATTGAGTCTGTCATCTGCACCTCTATAACTGTGTGTGGTTTGGTTCTGCAACCCAACAAGATCGACACAGACTTCAGAGAATAATCAGAACTGCAGAAAAACAATTGCTGCTAACCTACTTGCCTTCCATTGAGGGACCTGTATACTGCACGGGTCAAAAGGGCTGTGAAAATATTTACTGACCCTACATCCTGGACATAAACTGTTTCAACTCTTACCCTCTAAGCATTAAGCTACAGAGCACTGCACACCAAGACAACTAGACATAAGAACAGTTTTTTCCCGAATGCCATCACTCTGTTAAACAAATAATTCCCTCGATAATGTCAAACTATTTATTATATATTTATTATATAATTACTGCACTACTTTTTTCATCATTCCTATTACCCATCTCCTCCCAATTATGACTGTATGACTATAGCCTGTGCTGACATTTCATTTTATTTTATGATTTTACATTTTATGTTTTTATTACTATTGATTGTTTCCTGATTGCTTACTAGACCTATATGACAATCATTAAGTGCTGTACCTTATGATTCTTGACAAATGTATTTTCTTTTATGTACACTGAGAGCATATGCACCGGAGACAAATTCCTTGTGTGTCCAATCACACTTGGCCAATAAAGATTCTATTCTATTCTATTCTATTCTACCTCCTTGGGCTCACAGTGGTTAATAAAGCAGCAAGTTGCAAAACACATTTGATGTAGCATAACAAACCAAACAAGTCTTAGCATAGACATAACAACAAATAAGACCAGTCTACCACCTTCATGAATAAAGAAAGCCAATTAACATTATATCCTTATTGTCAGGGTTTGGATTCAACTTATTGTTCTCCCCTAGCCAAATAACCACAGCACTCAGGCACCAGTTCAGCATCAGACAATTTGGATGAGGAATACAGCACTCAGTACCACCAGAATATTGATGACAACCTACTCCAAACTGACAAATTATTTCCCCTGAGGACTTTACATACAGCTTGAATAGCAAGGGGGATATAACTGAGCCAACAGGAACCCCACAAAGTTGCCTGAAGAAAACAGTCCATTGGTAGACTTACCCTGAAGGGGCCTTCTCCTGGACGGCGACAAGGGCATCCTGATTGGGTGATTCCTAGCTCATTCTCAGGGAGGCAGGACCTAATTTTGTTGTCACTTCCTGAGGAGGGCTTAATCACCCTTCCTGGATCTAGTATTTTGGAGTAACGGAGTAGTATAGTGCAATATCTCAAACATTTAAGAAAGGTAAAACATTAGGAAGTAACAACATATAACATCTGGTAACTGAGGCAACAAGCCTAAAACATGTGCTCCTAAGTAATTTTGTCTAATAGACTAATGTATGGTTGCGTGAGCGCTCATTATTCTTTAGTACTGTTGCGGTGAATGATCTGTTGGGAGGGCCAGGATGCCCTCAAATAGCCGTCAGGAGAGCCCCTTCAGGGTAAGTCTACCAATGGACCGTTCTCCTGGAATGAGGCTCGGGCATCCCTGATTAGGACCTCCCAGAGCAGTGTCCCTAATGGGTGGGATCATTCACCGAATATGTGTTCTAACACTTTCGGTGGCGAAAACTGTGTCGTTATCGGCTTTGGATTGCTAGCCTATAGTGCTTGATCGAATGGCGTGTCGCGAGGGACCACGTAGCTGCTTTGCAGATGTCCTCTATCGAGGATTTGGCGATCTGAAAGCGGCATTTGTTGCGGCGCTTCTGGTGGAGTGTGCCGTAATTCCTGGTGGGACGGAATGTTGGATGATTTATAGGCTTCGGTGATGCAGTTTTCTGATGTTTGAGCTGATGGCAGCTCTGGACATCTAGGCTCGAGTTGGGGAGCTGAGACATTGATAAATAGGGACTCGGTCTTTCTGATGTCCTCGGTGCGAATGATGTACGCCTTGAGTGTTCTTCTGACGTCTAAGGTGTGCCAGAGGACTTCCTTTGGATGTTTTGGTTTGGGGAAGAATGACGGAAGCGTAATTTCTTGTCTGAGGTGAAAGGAGGATCCCACTTTGGGAACAAAGGTTGGGTCTAGACCAGGGGTAGGGAACCTGCGGCTCTCCAGATGTTCAGGAACTACAATTCCCATCAGCCCCTACCAGCATGGCCAATTGGCCATGCTGACAGAAGCTGATGGGAATTGCAGTTCTGAACATCTGGAAAACATGATTCAATCTAAACGATAGGATACTGGTATTGGTAGGCAGAGTTGAGAGTTTATAGAGAGAGAGCCGCGGGCTCAGAGACCCTTCTTGCTGAGGTGATGGCTATCAGGAAGAGGAGTTTCATCCTGAGCCATTTCAGGGGCACTGTCTGAATGGGGTTGAATGGGTGTTTTGTTAGTCGCGTTGAGCCGGTGTTTGGATTTCCATGAGGGAAGCGATGAATTACGGAGGTTGGGTCTGGCATTACTCCTTTTAGGAATCTAAGGATGTCTGGGTGTCGAGGAGCAGTGACACCTTGTAAAGCATTATCCAGACCGTGGATAAAGGTGACCACCTGTCTTTTGAGGGTTGCGCTTGAGTCCTTTATTGGCCCCCTCTTGTAGGAATGTCAGAACTTGGGAAACCTTGGGGTGAGTGGGATCTATATGATTTTTATTTGCCCACTTGGTGAAGGATCTCCATGAGGAGTCATAGATGCGGAGAGTGGATGGTCGATGTGCGGCTATGATGGTATTAATCTTCTGGGAGTATCCCTTCCTCTCTAGGAACCCTGTTCAAGTGCCAGGCGGTGAGGCAGAACCATTCTGGGTTGCAATGGTGGATGGGCCCTTGAGAAAGCATGTTTGGAGGTGTTGGAAGGTGAGGCGAGGCGCCCAACAGACAGTTGTAGAATGGAGAAATGTAGATGGTCTTCTTGGCCACCAGGGGGCTACCAGTATGACTTCGGCCTCTTCCTTCCAGATCTTTCTCAGGAGCTTGGGGAGAACAGGTACCGGTGGGAAGGCATACATCAGGCCCGGAGGCCATGAGGTGGTCAGGGCGTCCGTGGCCGCTGCACTGGGATGGTAGTATCTGGTCAGGAATGTCGGCAGCTGATGATTTTGATGTGATGCGAACAGGTCTACCTGGGGCGTCCCGAGTTTCTGGCATATTAGCAGGAATAGTGACGGATGTAGTTTCCATTCTGCTTCCGAGATGGTTTGACAGCTCAGCCAGTCGGCCTCTACATTGAGGTTCCCTCTGATATGCTCTGCGGAGAGTGATCTGAGGTGTCTCTCTGCCCAGGTCAGGATGGTGACAGACTCCCGGTGTAGCTGGGTGGACCTCGATCCCCCTTGATTGTTGAGGTGAGCCTTGGCTGCCACATTGTCGGTCCTGACCAGGACGTGTTGACCTCGGAGGTGGTGTTGGAAGTGTTGAAGTGCAAGCCGGATGGCCACCAGTTCCAGGAGGTTGATGGGGAGACGTGCTTGAGCGGGGCTCCATAGGCCCTGGGCTACCTGGTCTCTGAGGGAGGCTCCCCATCCCCGAAGGCTGGCATCTGTGAAAACCTGCACCTTGTTGTCATGAAGGTATACTTTGCCTGTGGATAGGTTCTTGAGCTGGGACCACCGGATGAGACTGTGTTTGACTTGAGTCGAGAGTATTACTGTTTTCTCTTTCTTCTGCATGATGTCCCACTGGTACGGTCTCAGGAACCTCTGCAGCGGCCGTGCATGGAAGCGTGCCCATTGGAGCATGTCTATGATGGAGATGAAGATGCCCATCAGTTTTGCTAGTTGTAGTAGGGCTACTCTCCTGGCGTGGATGAAGGACGCCGCGATCCTTTGGATTTTGAGGGCCTTTGAGTGTGGGATGAAGAGAGCGTTGGCACAGGTGTCGATTGTGGCTCCTAGGTGTTCCATGCGTGTCTGTGGGTTCAGTGAACTTTTTTGCAAGTTGACCAAGAAGCCGTACGCAGTCAGCGTTCTCATCACCAGATCCACGTCCACCCTGGCCCGTTCCCTGGAGGGTGAGCGAACGAGGATGTCGTCCAGGTAAGGGTGGACGTGAATGCCCTGTTCCCTTAGGGCGGTGATGGGTGCGAGAAGTACCTTTGTGAAAACTCTTGGGGCTGTGGCGAGTCCAAAGGGAAGAGCCCGATACTGGAAATGTTGATCTTCTACTGCAAACCTGAGGTAGCATCGGTGTCGAGGGTTTATGGGCACGTGCAGATAGGCCTCGGTAAGATCCAGTGATGTTAGGTGGTCCCCGGGTCTGAGGTTTTCTACGATGGACCGGAGGGTTTCCATCTTGAAGCGACGTAACCGGATGGCCCTGTTGACGTACCTCAGGTTTAAGATGGCTCGCCACTCCCCGTTTCTTTTTGGAACGGTAAAGAAATGGGAGTAGACTCCGCAAAAGCGTTCCGACTGAGGCACCAGCTCGATGGCTTGGATTAGAAGGAGGTGATGGATTGCCTGCTGTGTCCTGAGCCTTTTTTGATGATTTCGTAAGGTGGGAAAGGCCTGAAATCTGGGTGTTGGCATTCTGAAGAATTCTATTAGGTAGCCAGAGGTGACCACCTCTTGGGTCCATAGGTCGACGTTGGGGCTCATCCAGTTCCGCTGGAATCTTTGCAATCGGGCGCCGACCGGGGGCTTGAGTTTGTCAGGATCGGTTTGGGCGGTCAGGTTGGAAGGATTTGGCTCCTCTGCCTGATCTGAAATTGGAGGTACGAAAGGAAGACTGGTTGTTGTTCATGTTGTTGTTGTTATGGTAATTGTTGTTGTTGTTGGGACGCCTGCGTGAAGTGTAAGAATTAGACCATCGTCGTCCATCCCTAGGTGCTCGCGCTAGGGTGCGCTGTGACCTAAATGTGGAGTAGGACTTATGGAGGGATCCCTGGTCTGCTCTGACAAATTTTGGCATAGTCTTACGATTTCCCTTGGTTTCCACCAGTACGGCATCCAGGTCCTTGCCAAAGAGTCTGGATCCATGATAGTCGTGGGTGGAGACTACGGTTTTTGAGTGAAAATCCGCTTGCCAGGCCTTGAGCCAGGCTTGTCTCCTCACTACTACCCCTAGGGCTAGGACACGGGAAGTTAGGGTGAAGGCGTCCAGATTGGAGTCAGCCCAGAAGGAGACTGCTGATAGCATTCTCTCCATGCCTTCCCTAATTCCTATGTGTTCTGGGGGAATGATGTCAAGGATTCGTCTGGCCCAAATGATGGCGGCTCTAGCCATGGTGGCAGAGGATGCAAGTGTCCTAAGAATTAATGCTAAACGATCGTGCATCCTCTTGAGGGTGACCTCACCTTTTCTATCAAAGGGGTCTTTTAAGGAACCCTCACCGTCCTTGGTGACTAGGCCTCCTGACTGTACTGCCACCACCGGGGCGTCCACTAGGGGGGTTTGTATGGTAGCGTGCACGTGGTCCGGGAGAACGTAGAGTTTTTTGAGGAGTGATGGGTAACTCTTGTTGACGTCTAGATTGAGCCATTCTTTTTTCATCCTTTTTTCGAAGTATTCTGGGAGAGGAAAGGCCCAAGGGGTCTCCTCAGAGTTTGGGAAAATCTCCTTTCTCCCTTTGGGTACTCCTTTAACTGGTTTTTTGGATCCGCCTGGGGCGGCGGGGTCTTCCGCGTCTGGCTCATCATGCAGTTGGAGAGCGGAGATAGTCTTCGCCATCATTGAAGAAAGTTCTTCCTGTTTAAAAAATCTTTTACATGAATCATTGGGTTCAGCGGGGATTTCCTCACTTTCTGAGAAATGCTCTACTGGCTCTAACCCTTCCCCCTCACTACTGTCCTCATCTATGTTGAGTGGGTCTCTATAAGTGGAGGAGGGGGGGTTGGGCTGATGGACCTGGAAGAGGAACTGGAATGGTGTGTGTGTCTGTGCCTATTCCTATGCTTAGATCTCTGGCGCCCTCTACTGACGCTTTTTTGTTTCCTTCTATCGTGGTCTAAGATCTCTTTTCGCATTTTTTTGGTAAAGAGTTCCATGAGAAGTTCTGGAGAGGCATTGGCCCAGGAACTCGTGTCTGCGAGGGAAGCCGTTCTAGACGGTGGTTCCCCCCCCCCTTTGCCTGGACCGGGAAGTACTGGGCCCGTCTGATTCAGAGTCGTTGGTTCCCTCTTGGTGTTCTGTGTCCTCCCCGCCCCCGCCCTCTGCAGAGGAGCCGGAGCGCTCTCTGCCTAAATCCTCTGTTTGGGTTTGGGGGGGGGTGCGGGGGCAGTTGCAGAGCTTCGCCAGCCGCGTCCTGAGTAAGGACATTGGTGCTCTGAGCGGCAGCGGAGGCCTCCGTCGCCAGCCGCTTTTGCCGCTTGGCCGGGGCTGCTTTCGCTTTCGCGTCTGGGGCCGTTTTGTTTTTCGCACCTTTTTTCCGCTCCGGGGAGGCGGGGGTAATGGCGCCGGTGGGTTCTTGGTGGTTGCGGCCGAATTTGGGGCTTGGGAGCAAGACCCGGTGTCGGCGTCGGCGGAGCCGCGACGTTGCGCCCCGTAGCGGGTCGCCGTGCGGGTCCCTTCTGCCGCGGACCTTCCGAAGGCCTCTCGCGGCGGAGAGAAGGAACGCAGGGAGGCCATTGCGCCTATGCGTGGTGTGGTCTATCCCTTAAGGATTTGGGCTGAAGGGGGGGGGAACAGTACAACACTTACACTTACTGACGAGAAGACAAGACTAGACAGACTGAGAAGGAAAAAATACTTGTTTGCCTAAAGGGCTTGGAGCACTGGACAAGCCCTGCACTCCCTATCTAGGCAGGAACAATACTGGATCCAGGAAGGGTGATTAAGCCCTCCTCAGGAAGTGACAACAAAATTAGGTCCTGCCTCCCTGAGAATGAGCTAGGAATCACCCAATCAGGATGCCCGAGCCTCGCCTCCAGGAGAAGAACTGGCTTGTGGAAGCGCACCAGGACATGCACCATCGCTAGAGTTATATTTCAAGTGGCTGACCCAAGATAGGAATCCAGCTGCAGCACTGAAGCTGCCAATGGGTATTGAAAGTATGCCACATATAAAGCATTTTACAGGAGTCCAATCTTATCCACATTACAATAGCCTCTAGATTCCACTTCAAAATTCATCCAGGTAAAATTTCACAGCTGTGCTGAGCATTGTATTGTCAAAGACTTTCATGCTGAACAAAATACTTATAATCTACTCTATGGCAGCAAAGAAAGCTTAATTTTCATCCATCACAGTGTATCTATATAATATACTTAATGATATGGGTCCATTCTGCACAGCACAAATAAAACGTCCCTAGGATGTTAAAAGAAGCATTTTAGGGAGGAACTCTGCACCGCTTCCCCCCCCCCCCAAGATATCTTCAAGACATTTTATTTCTGCTCAATCAGTCATATTTAGAAAATGCTAAACTAGTATGGACAAGAAAAAAAGCACTGGCAGGGAAAGTGGTTCTTTTCCCCACCTTTCCTCCCCCTCCCAGATCTCACTTGAGTTTCTGAGCAAGCAGCTTGCACTCACCATTTTCTGTGAGCTTCAGGAGCCTCCATGCAGCTGCCATTTGCTGAAGGTTTCCCACAGAGCTTTCTTGCAGAGGTCAGGTCTACCCATTGCTTCTTAAAGGTCATACTCTCCACAAAATCTCGTTGGTTTCTAAGGTTCTACTGGAGTGGAATCTAGTTATTCCACTATACCCAAAGTTCCCTGCATCCCTCTAACAGAACTCCTTCTCTACCACAGCAGGCTTCCACTCAAGGTAACTATGGAATAAGAAAACCAAGAACCCTCTGGAATGGTCTGTCTACTTCTACAATTCTCCCAGAACAAAATGAGATCCAGAGCCAACGCTTGGACAATGTGAGCATACCTGGCACCTCAAGGTATCCTCATGCAGAAGGAGAGCATCACTTTAGATCATATAGGACCAAACTCTGGGAACATAAAAGGGGTGAGGTTATTTGCTCCCTGTATAACTATTCTGTTGAGCCTTTGCTGATTCAACCATTTTCCAAAGTAGCTGTCCTGGACATCTCCCTGCAGCAAGGCTCCAGCTGTGTAGCTCTTATATCATCTCCACTCAAAACCAGCTGGATTTCAGCTACCCACCAGAGACCTATTGCCATTTCCCTTAACTGGTCTGGTAGACAATGGGAGGGCGGTATATAAACCTAATCAATCAATCAATCAATCAATCAATCAATCAATCAATCAAAAAATAGCCAGAAGTATTTGCCAGTCTAGGCTGGTTTGTCAACTACCACATTTCCCAGAAAAGCAGATGAGGAACATCCATATTAAACTATGGTAGTGAGTTTTAGATCGGGCAGCCCCTGAACTCTGCTCAACTCTAGATACTGAAATGGGATCAAAATGCAGCTAAGACAGTACTAATAGGGACCAGTCATGGACAAGACTATCCTCAATGTTAGCTTCACAGACTGCCCCTTTGTTTCTAAAGCTTTAGACAATTTAGGAGGAAGGTAAAGGGTCTCTACCATCGATACATATGTACACACAACCTTAAATCTTCTACTGAGACTCTTCTGTGTGGCTACATTGTCAGAAAGGCATGAAAGACTAAGCTTTTCCAATCACTGTGCCAGGAATTAGCATGCCAAAATTCACAAACCAGAGATATATTTTTTAAATTAACTCTTTCAGGTTATTACCATGATTTCAGGGAAGATAAAACAAAATTGCGATTTTTAGGCACTACGAAACACATGTACGCACACAGGGGGAAAAGATGTGGTTTATGCTTGTGCACTGAAAGTTATTGTGTAATAATGTTTAGTCTAAAATTTCTGGTGAGCTGGTTTCCTTAGATTTAGATTGATAAAAACTGACACAAGCTATTAAATATCATTCTACTGGATTAAAATAGGATATATTATATAACAGGATTTTGAAATTCCTTTGAAGTATATGCATTAGGGGAAAATTACTTTGTGCAAACCTAAAACTTAAGGCCAGGCTATTTCCAGAAAATGAAATCAACTGGATGATAATCCACTCAGATTTAATAACTTGAACAATCTAAATCAGCTTCAGTTAACAGTGACTCCTTTATTAGAAAACAGGTTTGTGCCTTACATTTAACAAAAACAAAGTTTGTACATATTGGAATGTAAAAGTTAAGACAAAAATATTTATCTTAAGTGAGTGACTCATATCATTATCATTGTTTAGGATTAAAATTGAGGCCATTTTCAAGGACAATACAGGATGCAAAGAGATTAAAATAGCACTTCCTCTGACTAGGTAAGATATTTTAACTATCAATATTACAGTTATTTCTAACACCTTCAGAATATCTTCTTTAAATTCCACTGAAACCCTAGAGCTGTATTCTGAAACGAAGAACAAACTACATGTGAACTGAGAGCCTCAGATTCTTGGTCTTGCATTTTCTTTATCCTGCCTCTCATCACTGCTTTGGAATTGCCAAGCCTGAAGGCTTCTCAGTTACTGAAGTCTTTGTTAAAGCTCCTGAGTTCAGCCATCATAACAAAAAGCGGCTGAATTTTATTTATTTTATTAAATTTCTATACTGCTTCTCTCCTTTTGGGCTTGAGGTCTTTCATGTCCACTCCAAAGCAGGATTAAACTGTAGTTTGCAATCCCATTTTGTGGGCAGAAGTAAATCTCAGTGTGTTAAACAGCCTAAATTTTGGATATCACATTGTTTGAGTTGTCTTCTGTGCAGAAGCATATTGGGGAGGGGGCTGTGCATGAATAGCCAATCATGGAGATGAACCTTTTCAAGCCTTCTAAAGTTTTTGACAGTACAAGGGTGGCTCATGCCTCTCCACTGCTTGCTGTAGTTCCATAATGAAACCAAAACTGAAACCACTCCCATGAGTTCCAGTTCTCCCTTTGCTGTCAAGGAGATTCAAGGAAGAATATGCCAGAGAGCACACGCTACGGAAAGGAGGGAGGGATGTGTACTGCACAGAAGGCCACTCAAACAGTTTCAGATAGGTACATCCTTTTTTCATTTTTGAGGCTTTGTGCAGTCCTATTCTGGGACACCTACTCCCGCCGGAGGTGGGTGTCTTTATATTGCAGAGACCATGCAATACTGGTCTTCCAAGAGCAGACTCACTTCTCACATACATGTCTACAGAGTAATGCCTGATGAACATAGAGGCTGAGGACCATGTGGAAGCACTGCAGTTCTGAGACAAAAGCACCTTTGAGAAAGGCCCCTGAAAAAAACTGGGCCTTGGTGGAATCAAGGCCCCTGAAATCTTAGAGCCCTAGGCAGATCATAACATTACCAGTGAGAAGAAACTTTCTCAGTCCTGCAAAGCACATGAAGAAATGGGGGTATTCTCTCTGATGAAGAAACAGGTTAAGCTGTTAACCAACCTACGGCAATTGTTTAAATAACAAGCACATACATTTGTTTGACAGAGCAACCAAGAAATGAATGCATTCTAAGCCAATCTCAGATTCATTTGGATGGGAGGAAGGGAAAATGCAGCTCCAAATACTTCAGGTTCATTCACATCTGAGATTCAATGTGGTTCACAATATCTGGATGAACCCTGAGTGTTTCCTTTAATTGTTTCAGGTTGTTAAAAGACATCTGTGATGTGCAGGAGGCTGTCCTGCCCCTGAAGGGAAAAACAGCCACTCGGCTGAGTCTAAGGAAGTACAGTGGAACCTCGGCAAAAACTGAAACCGACAAAAACCAAGGCTCCCATTGGCAAGCAATGGAGCCTGCATGGGACCCGGTTTTCGTCACAAAATTTGGCACTCACGCGCAGACAAAAACCAAAGCACCCAACGAAAACTGAGACAAAGTTTTCGGCCAAAGAACTGGTAAAAACCAAAACGAACGAAAACCAATGTCAACGATAACCGAGGTTCCACTATACTGTTCCACCATCCAATCTCCTTTCAGAAAGGAGTTGTAATGCTGAAAGGAGGCACAGTAGGATCTAGTTCAGAGCTGCATCAGGGAGCGTCTTCTTTCTTATTTACATATAACTCCTATTGTACTTGCTAAGTTTTTATATTTGCTACCTTAGTAACATATTGTAACTGAAGGGACGATTTACTGTTTAAAATAAACTGGCTCCCCCAAATCCTAAGAGGCTGTGTGGGTCCCCTCCATTGGCCTATCACAACAACTTTCCCCTATATCATCCTTAATTTTAGAGCAATAGCACACACAGTTCATATGAATTTCAATCTGGAACTTTAAATGATGAACAAGCAAAGGAATCTTTCAAAAGGCCTCCACACCCTATATTAGACGCAAAAAGGCTTTTCTTTCAAGTGATGGCAGACAAAACATGTATATTTTAGAAATTCACTAGTTGTCAGAAGTAGAACAACATATGAAGCTTAATCCATCTATGTTTATACATGCTTTTACCAAGGTCATAAAGGTTTTGACAAGGAAGGCATAGTCTCAAATCCTCACCAAGCCATAAAGCTGATTGGATAACTCTGGATAGCAATGATTTCTCAGCCTAATCTACTTTATAGGACTGCTGGGGGTGGGCAGGGGAGGACGCCATGTTGATACTTTGCAGGAGAGGCAGGAAGAAAGTACATTTTATATACCTAAATATATTGAGTTAAGGTCATTCTGATTTTAACGTTATTTGAATTCACACAGATTACCATAATATGCATTATAGAGTCATACAGTTAGAAGAGACCACAAGGGCCATCAAGTCCAACCCCTTGCCATGCAGGAACACACAATCAAAGCACTCCCAACATATGTTCATCCAGCCTCTATTTAAAAACCTCCAAAGGAGGAGACTCTCCAAGGCAGTGAATTCCACTGTCGAACAGCCCTGACAGTCAGAAAGTTCTTCCAAATGTTTAGGTAGAATCTCTTTTCCTGCTCCTTGGATCCATTACCCCGTGTCCTAGTCTCTGAGGCAGCAGAAAACAAGCTTGCTCCCTCTTCAGCATGGCATCTGTTCAAATATTTAAACATAGCTATCATGTCCCCCCCTTAACCTTCGCTTCTCCAGACTAAACATCCCCAGCTACCTAAGTCTCTCCTCATAGGTCATGTATTCCAGAACTCATTGCAGTTTGCTCAAGAAAGCACCTCCCCCAGATTTATGGCATCCAGAATCTGCTACAACTCATCCAATTCTGATTAATGGAGAAAAGCACTATGAAATCTCTGCTATCCGCAATGCTCACATCTATCGTAACCACTTGCAGTATTAGGTGTCCTGAAAAGCATGGTTACCTAGACATGATGAGTGGGTGAATGCAGAACACATCAAAGCAGCAAAACTCATACGGGACTTCCATTGTTCTTGTCCAAGCAAACCGGGGGGGGTGGGGGGCTTAGGGGAAGCGGAGTGTCAGGATGCCTAATGGGTGCTGAGAGCTGCTTGCTGCTCTGGGCTTTGAGGGGATGGGAATCATATTGTGTGAATAACTGTTTCCACCGCCAGGTGTTGGTCAAGGCCAGTTCCAACGGACTCTTGCTCTTATCTAACTGTCTGCATATTTCTTTAAACTGGTCACATGGGGGGGATGGGGGTGGAACCCTGGAAGATATTACTGCTGTTTGTGCGGGGAAAAGCCAATTCTGGCTTTTGAAAGCTGTCCTCAGGATGAATAAACCTCTGTGCTCTACAAGGTGTTTCAGTCACTGAGGATCTGACACACAGATGTGTTTCCAGTAAACATATCATGTCATAATTGTATTTCTTCAAATAATGAAAAACCTTCCTCCTTTTCTGGGGTGAATTGAGTCCTTTTATATTACAAGAGAACACTGTAGCTTCCATAATCAAAATCAATAAAACAAAACTTATATAGTATACTGTTTTGCTAACCTTACACATTATCTTTTTTGTAATAGTCTCTTTGTAATTTTACCAATAATTTTTGTGCTTGTTAAACCGAAGTCACCCTATATTTTCGAGACTAGTATGTTGTTAATCCTCCCAGGTCTTCTCATTTATAATTAATATTAATTTTTTTCAAATAACTTGTTAGAAAAGCATAATTTTTTCTTTTATTCAAAATCTTAGCGGGGATTTCTTTCAAAATAAGTATTTCCTTGGCCTCCATCTGCATTTTCTTTTTAGAAATTTTCTGTAGTATTTCATCTCTTGTCTTCATTCTGGAGAAAAAAACAGTATATGAAACGCTGTATGTTATGGTTTTAATCATGTTATGGCTCAAGAAGTTTCTAATTGCTCCTTGTATTGATATTTATCCTGATGTTCACCGCCCAGAGCCCTTAGGGGAAGGGGCGGTATATAAATTTGAAGATAAATAAAAATAAAGAAAGAAAAGTATCTCTTTTTTCTTGTCATCATTTCCTGTTAATTCTTATTATGTTAAGTTATGCCTTCTTCAATCACATCTTCCTCTACATCTAAATATCTTGCAATACCTTTTAGCATCTTCTGTCTTATATTTTCACCTTCCTTTTCCAGGATGCCGCAAAAACATAATATATTTAGTTTCTGGTACAATTCTAATAAAGCAATGTGATTTGCCATCTTTTCCATTTCTTTATTGATAGCAGATAACTTTGTCTTATTTTGATTGTCCTTGATGTTTTAGAAATCTTGACTCATATTCTCCACTTTATTTTCCATTTTCTTTATTTGTGCAATTTCTTTCTTAATCTCTGCCACCTTACAGTTTACTAAAGCAATCAACAACTTTGCAAGTTTCTCTTCTAAATTAGCAAAATGCTCCATAGATTCCTTTTGCATAACTGACATCATTTCTAGTATTTGGTCTGCTTTGGAGTCATTTTCTATGCTGTTTTTCCTTAACTTAGACATTTTACTTTTCACTATTCAGTTTTAACAGAGCAATGGGAAACAAAACAAAGCTTGGGTGATTCATGAGCTCACGCTCAGATTCTGCTCACTCCACTCGCAACCGGAAGTTTTTTCTTGATCTTGTTCACAGTCTGATGGCGCAGCTGTGGATCCTGGCATATAGTTGAGTCTCAGTTCTCCTATGTCAAATAAGTGCCTTTTAATCTATTTCAAATAATTCACTAGCTAGGACTGTTCTGTGAAATGTGGGATCTGGTCCTGGTAATCCACAGTCCAATTACATCCAGTTTAGATTACCGTGATGCATTCTCTCTGTGTGGCTACATTTGAAGACTGTCTTGAAACTTTCACTGGTTCAAAAGTAGCAGCCAAACTAGTGTCAGAGGCCAGATCTATAATCAATGTGCTGAAAAATCAGCTCTGGCTGCCCATATGTCTGTGGATATTATTCAGATTGCCAGTTCCTGCCCTTGGCCAGAGAACAAGGGACTTGCGTGCACTTACTACATGTCTTAAGGCTGTTTGCTTCTCAGTGGGGTTCTCCCACAGTTTTCGGTCTACGCAAGAGATTGGGCTGGAGTTCTCACTCAGGCAGTGGTTTTCAAGTCCATTCAGCAGAGACAAGCTGGTCCAAAACAACAGCTTTTATTTCCAAGGAAGGCACATCTTAAAACCATCAGCATTACCTAATATATTTATTTATTATATTTTTATGCTTTTATCTATTATATTTTTATGCTGCCCTTCTCCTTATGTGCTCAGGGCAGCTTCCATCATAGAAACACAATAAAACTACAAAACAATCACTGAAGTTCTAAAACAGATAGTGGTTCAAGTTTCCATATTGTAATAGTGGTGGTAGTAGTGACAGGATGGGGAAAGGAGACAGGGAGACCAAAAATTAGTACAGGTCATTGTTTACCCTTACTCTGCCTCAACCACAAGCCCGGTGGAACAGCTCCTTCTTGCAGGACCTGCAGAACTGGATCAAATCCCACAGGGCCCTGGTCCACTCTGGCAGAGTGTTCCACTAAGCTGGGCCCAGAACTAGAAACCAAGAGCTCCACCCAGTAGGACCAAGCTAAATCATACAGATAATAGGGGAGGAGCAGAGTGTTCTAACAGAGACATATATACACATATAAATGTACCACACTAGCAGAACCCCTTTTACCTACACTATTTGCATTTAGTCCTTTTTTCTTATCTAAAGTACTTCTACCCAGTGGTGGCATTCTACAATCAACCAATGGTTCGCACCCCCCGCCACACACCCCTGCTGCCCACTTACCTGGCTGCTGTGCCCCCAGCTCCACAGCGGCTTCGGGGGCCAACAGAAGGCTGGTCGGCTGCCGATCAGGCTGCAAGTGCCTCTAGGCTGCCCACACGGCCTTTGGGAAAGGCCTGCTGGAGCGCCAGCAGGCCGCGGGGCTAGTCAGCTGACAATCAGTCTGTGGGTACCTCTGGGCCAGCTGCGTGGTCTTTGGGGGAGGGGGATTCCATGCAGTTAGCTATCAGTTCAGCAGAACCAGTGCGAACCACCTGAATCCCACCTCTACCAGTCCCACAGGGACAAATGTTTAAATCCTGCAAGCCTTGATGTTTTTCTGCAAATTCTATTTGGAGAGGCTGCCTTCCCCTCCCCGTATTTTTTATTCCTCACATCCAATAGCTCAATAGACCAGTCCCTTGCTCTAGCATTAGACCTGCAGTGTTTAAAACACACATATACACAAACACCTTTCTGATTGTTTGAAAATAGTGCCCAGAGGAGCTGGAAAAGCTGCTTGGAAAGGCAGAAAAAAAGCAACACAATCCAGGTAAAGAATTACTTTTCTACATTTCCCATTTAGCTGTTTTGCTTCTCAGGAAGGACAGCATAAAAATTTGGAAACCATGCAGCTTGGTTTACTCCATGGTGGCTTTGGAAAGGGCAAAAAACAATGCATAAAGGAAAGTCTACAGCGAAGGAAAGGTAAGCTTGCTGTGAGGTAGAACGCAAGTGCATAAATGGTCAAGGACTTCTTTCTCTCATACTGTCCATCCTTAATATCCTCTTTCAAACCCTACTATCTGTGCCCATGTCTGCAAAAGGTGAAGAATATGGCAACCAGCAACAAGGATTTTTTTCCCCAGTAGTGGTCACGCAGCTGGTGATGACCTTTAGACTGCATGGCAAAACATTTTTACCATGGCTTGCTTTATTATTCATAATTTCTTACATTGTTTTATGCTTATATTGTTTTTATTTAGTAAGCCACCTCACACCAGCTTTCTGGAGAGAAAGCAAATGAATTTTCAAAATACCCATGTTTAATTTGTTTTGAAGAAACCAAATACTGAAGCAATACCGGCTGTTATACAAAGCTGAGTAATTAGGGAGATTATTATTGCTTTTCTAAGAGACATTTGCCAGGTCAAAGAAAGCCGGATCATATAGGTACCAATTGCTACCAAGAGTGGATAGGAATCATTAATTTCCTGTTCTCAGTTACTGTGGTACATAATGCATAAAGGTACCACTCAGTTATTGAGGCATATATTTGTGTTAAGGTACCATACAGTTTGCAACTAGGCATGTAGCCAAGAACACAAAGCTTCATGTATTTCAAGATGCTACTTTGAAGGTTCTGCCTTTATGAGATGAGTGGATGGATAAAAGAACCAACTTATCTTCTTCACAACCTCTATGCAATCCTCTACATGGGATGCTTACCTGTTTGTTTTTAATGCTTTATTACTGAATATTGTGTGCTTAGTTTTTCCATGTGAGGTGTCTTGAACAACTGAGAAAGTCAAGCGAAATATAAGGAGGGCACAAGAAACCCTTTAGTAAACAACCTCTGATCACCCACACAACAAACAAATAAATAGTGCTGAAAAAACAGAATACAAGTGTTGTCTGCTGTACTAAAATCTTCAACAATCGTAACTGAGACCACCTTTACTCTAGCAGAGTCAGTCTAGAAGGGCAATTCATGATGCAAGGGAACTGTATACAGCCCATAGTCAATTAGATCTCCATCCACCTACAACTCATACAGCGTGGAAAGGTGATGTTTCCACACTCATACTGCAAAAGTCAAGATTTAACTTTACTGGAAGCCACACTGAAATTAATCATAAATCAGTCAGCTTTACAGTTAATCATCTTGGGTCCTTTGCACACAAATAATTTAGAATGGTTCCAACAATAATGAACCATTCTGTCCTTGGACTTTCACACTTTATTTTCCTCCACTGATGCCAGAAATATTTCATCCACCTTTTACTCCATTGTTTCTCTTTTAGCACGATGTTTTTTACTGAAATGTGTCCAAACTAGTTTCCCCTGCAGTGCAGAAACACTTAAAACGTTATATCTTTTCCCAAAAAAACCTGACCATTTTCCACACCTCTGTGCTATCACCCAACTTCCCCCTCGGTGCCTGGTATGCCATTTTTTGTGTCCTTCACCTCATTCCATTCCCCTTCACGTCTTCATTTCTGTAATCTCATGCAGGTTTTTTGTTTTCTGCTGTTTTGATGGATCAACGAAGCACCAATTAAAAAGAGCTATAAAGCATCAAATCAAATCAATGGATCAATGGATCAACAAAGCCCCATTTCTACAAATAATCAAAAAAAAAATAAAAACGTTATGGCTGCCATGAAAGGTTTGGAGGAGGTGAGTGCAGACAAACATTGTGGAAAGGGGGAGGGGCTGAAAGAATTCTGGAAACATTCTACACAACTTGTGCAGAAAGGGCTTTTTCCAGCTCATCAATATTCTTTTTGATAGGGCAACCACAATTGTATTCCAAATGATGTTGCACCATGACTTTCCTACAATGACATTACAATACTGGCTGTTTTATACTCAATCCCTTTCCTAAGCACAGAATTTGCCTTTTTTAACCAATACCAAGTATTGAAGTCAACATTTTCGTTGAGCTATCCATTATAATCCCAAGATCTTTTTCGACCTAGGTCTCAGCCAGTTCAGAACACATCAGAATAACCTTAGAATGTTTTTGGTCCACTTCTCATCACCTTATACCTAGCTACACTGAACTTCACCCAATTTAGATAGGCAGAACCTCCTTTAATCCTTAATATCCTCTGATCTTAAATGCATGATAAGGTTCTCTGTGTAGAACTAGAAATACCGTTTTTACTCAAATGCAGTACTACTTTGTCCCCAGATATACCTTCAAAAAGAGGGGGTCATCTTAAATTCACATATAACTTCCCTAGTGTCCAATAATAAAAATATTTCAGTGTGCAACATTGGGGGTTATCTTACATCCAGGGTTGTCTTTCTTTCATGTAAATACAGTGAAGTATTCCCAATTTTTCTCTGCATTAAGAAGCCAGTATAATCATTAATGTAGTAGGAATACTTCCAATACGTTACAGTAATACTAAACAAGGTTTAAGTATACATGATTGTTCCAGGCATGATGAGCCAAAAAGTCTGATATAGAGACAAGATTATCTTACAAATAAAAAATACAGAAGAAATATGAACTAGTTCAGTAAAGACAATGTATGCATACAGATGAAAAAAGAAAACAGTTTGATTCTTAGTAAATGCTGTTCAAGTAGTCATCTGTGCATTCATACATGCAGAAAGCTACAATTTACAAAATTTCAAGAACTAGCTATTGGGCAAGAAAACCTTTTGAACTCACAGACTTAATTCAGACTTCACATACCCAAAAAACAGGAGACACACTTTTTTGCTCAGTTCCTTCCAAAATATGAGTATGGCATAGCAAGGCCGATTTGCAAGGAAAATGGACAGGTTGTACAAATAAGCATAACCACTCAAAAGAATAGTTTAGGCAAGAAACTTGTTTTTATTCTGTATATTAAATTGATGGATATGGACAAGCAAACTGACCTTTGTGGAGACAGAACAGATGATTCAGAACAGGAAGTTGCAGGAAGCTCTGCTGAAATGGGTTTATTCTCTAGTTCAGGAACTGAGGGTATAGTACCTCACAAAAATGGACCCAGGTGGATGCTGGGCAGATCTCAGCAACAGAACTCCCGCTGATGAAGGTGGAGAAAGTGGACAAAAGTTCTAGTACATTGAGCTTGAAATGTCCCCATAGCACAGCTTGATGGTGTCAAAGATCCAGAGACCCCATAGCACAACTTGATGGTGTCAAAGATCCATAAAAGAGAAGGCTGTCCATGCTTAGGCTTGAATAGGCTTAAAACACTTAAGCTTAAAACACAGAAGTCCTGCTAATATGGGATGATAGGGTCCTTCTAACGTCCAAGCAGTACAAGTTCCATGCTGTATGGAGGAAGGTGAAAGAAAGAAGACCAGAAGTACCAGGTCTTGACTGAGCTGAAACTTTGACACAACCTTGAGAAAAAAATATATATCAGAACAGAGACCTGCTCTTTTCTTGTAGAACTGTAGGTACAGCAGGTCAGACCACAAAATTCACTTGTCCTCCTGCAGTGGAAAATGCTACCTTGAAAGCAAGTAAATGCATGTCAATGGCAGTCAATGACTCAAAGGGCTTGTTTACTAGTTGAAGAAGACAAATTGCAGATTCCAGGTAGGGATTTGTGATTGAACCAGAAGATGAACAAGACTCCAGGAGCAGTGCGCTCCAGAAGCTGCGTAAATATTGAATGTCCTTGCAATGAGGGATGGAAGCCAGATTGCAATGAGTGGAGATGGAAGCCAGATTGACCATAACAGATGAGTATGCCAATCACAGGAAACAAAGGAAGAAGTTGGAAGTCACTGCACAAGTATATGAATTCCATCACACTGGGAAACCTTCCACTTGCTCACATGCGATGGTCGAGAGGCTGGCTTTTTAGTGGAGAGCAAAACCTCGGTCACAGCTTCCACAAATCACCTTGGATTTGGGGAAATACACAGAACCATATCCCAACCAGGTCAATAGAATGGATTGTTGGATACTCACTGTGAACAGTCCTTCTCCTATAGGGACAGAGGATAACTTGATTGGGTGATTCCCATGCCTTTTTTCAGGGAAGAAGGATCAAAACCTTCACTTTCGGTCTCCTTACAGCAGGGACTGCCCACGTGCAGTTTCGAAACTTTGCTCAGCAGTAACAGAGCATCAACATTTAACCTGAAAACTATTCAATTATTCAACTGTATAAGTCTACTCCAAACAATAAAACAGTAACATATTAGTACAGAAAGAAAAATAGTATTAACAACCAGGTGATATTAGCTCCATACTACTAACCAAAGATATATACAGAAATACAGCCAGTTATAGACCATGTCAGAGGGAAAGCCAAGATGTTCTCCTGACCCATAGGAAAAGGACTTTTGATAGTGAATATCCAATGGTCTGTTCTCCAGTGGGGCAGGAGGAGATCTTGAATGGAACACCCCCAAAGCAGTGCCTTAAATGGGTGAGTCAATGTCTAGTCCTCGATTATGTGTTGAAGAATGCATCTCCCAAAATCAGTGTCTGCCACACTAAGGGAGTTGCACTTATAGTGATGTATAAACATGGACTTCAAGGACCAAGCAGCTGCCCTACAGATGTCCTCTACTGAAGGATTCCTGACTAAGGTCCCATTTGTAGCTAGACTACATATAGAATGCGCTGTGATACCTGCAGGAACCTCCTGTTTTTGAGAATATTAATGCATGCTTAAGTGTGGAGCAAATTGAAAACCTAGACATAGGTTGGCCCATATTAGGCAGGAAGATATTGATGAACAGAGTTTCTGATTTTCTGATTGTTTCAGATCAAATGCCTTAAGGGACCACCTTACATCCAAATGACGACAAAGCATTTCGGGGGGGTGGGGTGTTGGACTGGGTGTGAATGTGGGAAGGAAGCTTTCTTGTTGCTACCTTAGGGACAGAGGCTTAACCCTAATCAGTTTTAAGGACCACTTTGTCGAGGTGAAATATGCAACACTCCAGCTTAATGGATGGTGCCTGAATTCAGAGATTGCTCTGGCTGAAGACAGGTCTACATGAGGAAGAGAATCTTCATGCATAACCACCTTAGCAGTGTGAACTGAATCCATCATGGATGATGATGGAAGATTGGGCCTTGCCTGAGCTCTTGATGACTTCTGGGACACTGGAATTGTCAGTGATGGAGCTATTGCCAGTTCCTGCAACACCAAGAACCAGGGGTGTCTTAGCCATTAAGGTACCACAACTATTACTCAAGCTCTCTCTATCTGGATCTTGCAGAGGAGCTTAGAAAGATTGGAATTGGAAAATATGTGTATGATGGTGGCAAATCAGCTCTGAGGGATATCCATTGCTTCTACTTGTGGATGGAAGAACCTGGACATAAACCTCCTCATCTGACAGTTGTCCGCTCTGGCAAAGAGATCCACAGTTGGTTGACCAAAGCTAGAAGAGATCATCTGGAATAATTCTGCTTCCAAGATGTCTTGTCTGCTCAGCCAGTATGCCTGCAGGTTCAGTTTATCCTGTATGTGTTCTGCCTGTATCGATAGTAGATGCCTTTTGGCCACTGTAGAATCTTGGCTTCCCTGTGAAGGCAAGAGGATCTGGATTCACCCTGGTTGTTCGAGTACACTTTGGCCACCCTGTGCAAACTTGGACATGTCTGCCCTGAATTAGGCTTTAAAATTAAAAAAGGGCTAAAAGTATGGCCTTGGTCTCCAATAAGCTGACTAGTAGTTTGGTCACCTCTGGGGACCAGCATCTCTGAATAGGGTGGTTGTCCAGGATGGCTCCCCAATCTTTCAGGCTTGTGTCAGTGAACATCTGCACTAAGTTGTCTTTGATATATACTTTCTCCTGTCGGAGGTGTGGGTGAGTCCACCAACATAGGCTGGATTTGACTTTCACAGGAACCTTTACCAACCAGTCCCATTTATATTTAATATCAATTTGGAACAGTGTCAGGAATCTCTGTAGTGATCTGCAGTGCATGTGAGCTCCTTCCCTTCCCACCCTTGCATGCTACCCCTCTCCCTCCCCTCCCTTGCATGCCACCCCTCTCTCCCCTCCCCTAGGGTGGGTGAGCTATATCCAGATGCCAGGCCTCCTCTCCCCCCTCCCTTGCATGCCACCTCTCACTCACTTCCCTTCCCTTGCATGGCACCCCTCCCCCTCCCTCTCTTAGGGTGGGTGGGCCATGTCCAGATGCCCGGCCCCCTCCCCCTCCCCCTAAGTTGTCTTTGATATATACTTTCCCCTGTCAGATGTGTGGGTTAGTCCACCAACATGGATTTGACTTCCACTGGAACCTTTACCAACCAATTCCATTTATATATAATGTCCATTTGGAACAGAGTCAGGAATCTCTGTAGTGGTCTGACGTGCATGTGAGCCTACTGAATAGTATCTATTGTTGAGATGAACAGTCCCATGAGTTTGGCCAGCAGCAACAGATTGGAGGATTTGCTCTTGATTACTTATTTTGCTAGCTGCTGGACCTTCTGGATTTTGGGGTCCAGTGGAAATAACAAGTTAAGCAAGGAGTCGACCAAAACCCCTAAGTGTTCCAGCCTTTGGGTGGCAGGAGATGACTCTTTTGTCAGTTGGCTATGAAGCTGTGATCATGTAGGAACTGTGTGCTGTGGAAACCCCGAAGGGAAGGGCCCTTAATTGAAATTGGTCGTTTCCTATTGCAAAGCGAAGGTACTTCCTGTGAGCCACGTTGATTGGGATGTGCAGGTATGCCTCCGTCAGGTCAAGGGATGTCAGGAAGTCATCTGGGTGGAGGTTCTCCACTATCAACCAAAGTGTCTCCATTCGGAAATGGTGAAGCCTGATGTGTTGGTTGATTAACTTGAGGTTGAGTATGACACGCCAATTTCTGTTGCGTTTGGGCACCGTGAAAAAATGAGAGAAGACCCCCGAGGATCTCTCTGATTCGGGCACTGGCTCTATCGCCCTGATGTTGATGAGGTGTTGGATAGTCAGATGGGTACTCTGTGCTTTGGCCAGATTGGAATTGATTGGAAAACTGCAGAAGCGTTGAATGGGGAGGCGGGCAAATTCAATGAGATAACATGAGCATATGATCTCCTGTGACCATTGATGTTGGAAGAATTGAAGGTGACCTCCAACTGGGGGTGAGTGACCGTCATTGTTTTGGGGGTCTATCAGAGCGAAAAGGCTTGTCAGGCTCTGAGTTGGGCCAAAAGGAACTGTTGAAGTTCCCTGTATGTCTACGAAATCCCTGTTGCACTTGCCAGCGTCTGCCAACTCTGGACGGTCTAGGAAGGGTCTTATAGGATCTAAATGTGGAGGTAGGTCTGGCACTTTGATTGGAGAAGTTGGTTCTGAGGGACTTGGGCATTGCTTTCTTCTTGTCCTGAGTCTCTACAAGGACTTGTTCCAGTTCTTGACTGAAAGGAGTAACCTGCCTGGAGTAACCTGCCACTAGTTGCTTTGAATGAAGGTCCGCCAGCCATGATTGAAGCCAAGCGTGCTGCCTAGCCACCACTGCGTTTGCCATAACTCTAGCTGCTAGCAGGAGAGAATCAAAATTAGAGTCAGCCCGGTAAGATGTGCTAAGGAGAACTCTCTCCACACCTTCTCTGATCCCTTGTTCTTGTGCTGGGATCATGCCCAAAGCTGCCGGAGCCAAACTATGGTGGCTCTGGCCACAGTGGCTGAAGATGACAGAGCTTTGGTGGTAGCTGCTAGGCCCTCATATACTCTTTTGAGGATTGCATCTGAGCGTTTATCCAGCTGATCTTTAATGTTGCCAACATCATTCTTCAATACTAACCCCCCCCCCCCATTGAAGTGCTGCAACAGGGGAGTCTACTAGAGGAGACTAGAGCATACGGTTGACATAATTGGGAACTGGATATAATTTCCTAAAGGAGGAAGGAACACCCTTACTAGAGGCTGGAGAAGGCCATTCCTTCCTAATGTGTCTTTGGAAATATTCTGGGACAGGAAAAAATTCCCTGTTGAGGTCTTCCTGTGGAAGATGTCTCTTTTCCCTTTGCGGCAGTCTTTGATAGGCTTATCGGATGTAGAGGGGACCGAGGGATCAACTGCGTCTGCAAGATCAGTTAGGTCTAACACTGAATTTTAGCAATGAGGAATGAAATGCTATCTTGATTAAAGAACCGGAAGGATTAGTCAGGTGTTTCTGCTGTGGCCCCATCATTGTCTGAAAAGTTCCCCCTCACTGATCTCCTCATCTCCAGGAAAGGCCAGAGGGACCTCTCTCTGATTCTGGGAGAACTGGGGGGGGGGGCACTGAAGGGGAAGAGGAAGGAGCACGCGCCTGGAAGAATGTTGGTCTCTGTGATAAGCTTGGATTTCTTCCCTCATTGCCTCCCTGAAGAGGCTGACCAGCTGTTGGGGAGAGGCATTGTGCCAATGACTTTGATCTGAGAAGCCTGGGAGTGAGCCAACAACTTCCTCCCCCTCTCTTCCCCCACTGTCGAGCTCTTGCCTGTCTGCAATGGTGCTTTCCTCCAAAGCCTCCATGGTGGTGACTTCCGCCGCAACTGCAAGCAGGATGCTGGAGCCGTCCACCATGACTTCCAAGGCCTCCGGGCCCGTGGCACGTCCTCCAACCCCAGGCAGGTTGGGTGCACACCAGGAGGAATCAGCTGAGGCCCAGGAGTGATCTGCGCCAGCCATGACCCTGCCGGGGCCACTGACGTCAGGCGCCTTGCACTACGCTCTCCCTTCTGCTGAGCATTGCTCTGGCAGCCGCAGTTTCTTTTACTGTGGTTTTATGGTCTCTGGGGGCTGTTTGGCTGTCTTGCTGGCCTTCTTCTGGGAGGGAGTTGGCTTGCTGTAGCCTAGAGCCATAGAGGCTGACCTCGTCCCCTCTGCAGAGGTCTATCAGTGGGCAAAAACATCCCTGGCAGGAGAGAAAGATCAGGAGGCCATTTTAGTGTAGCCTTTTTTGGTGGGAAGATCCTCCCTCCATTAAGGTGTCTGTCCCCACGAGTTCTAAGGGGAAGGAGTAGGACAGACATGCACACAAGAGTAAGGAGGAGGATAGAGGTACAGCAGTAGGAAAAACAGGTAGAAAAAGCAGAAAAATTCACGAACACTTGCAGAGCCTGGTAAGGATGCTGCTCTCCCTGGTGAAGCAGAAAAGTAACTGGGGATCAAGATGGGCAACCAAGAAGTTTTAAGTTCCTGCCTCCCTGAGAAAGGGTTGGAAAACACCCATCGAGATGCTCTCCGCCTTCAGTAGTGAGCAATCCCCACCACAAGGAGACAGGAAGTGAAGTTTTTGATCCTGCCTCCCTGAGAAAAGGTGTGGGAATCACCCAGTCAAGATAACCTAGAGACAGATAACCCATGCCTACCTTGAAGCAAAATTGATTAAATTTGGCAGTTTGAAGTAAAGCAAAGAGGCTGACCTCTGGGACAGCCTGCCAATGACACACTGGTTCCAAGTAAGTGTCCTTTACTGTCTGTTCATGAGCCACTATTTCTAATGACTGAGAGCATCTGCTTGGCTGTTATCTTTCTCTCAATAGCTGTGGGAATGATGTTGTACTGCAAAGGCAGCAGGCAAAGCTGTTCAGGGTGAATGATGTTTCACCACACTGTTTGCTAATAACACAAAGTGTTATTATCATTATGTCACTGGCCATCTGCATTGCTCTATACTGCAACAGACAACATTAAATGACATATATGTCACTAGGATCTCCAGGTGGTAAATTTATACCTTTCTCTCCTAGGATTAAGATGATTGGCTGATGGAATTCATGTCACAGTGGGTATCTCAACCTCAAAAAGAGGCATTTGTTATCAAGATGAGGTCTGAAAGATATTCCATTGTGTAAACTTTCCTGAAAAGTCCACCACTGGAAGATTATACAAGAGAAGGAATTTGGGCTAAGTCAAGCAGTTGCTTGAAGTATCACAAGACTCATGTCTATAGGGCTCTCATTCAAAGTCTGGCAAGACATACCATTGATACAGTGACTACCATGGAAGCTATCAGACATCTTACCAAGAATAATATGCTAAGGGATGGAATGACTGACAGTAAACCGGAGCAGGACTCACTCTGTGAGTCCTGCTTCCCCAATGGTGGGGGACATTCCATCGCTGCTGCTGTAGGGCTGTGCAAGCCCTCCCTGCCTTTTCCCCAGCAACCACCCAGCCCACGGATCAGCTGATCCGCAGGCCAAACAAGCCCTCCCCACCTACCCACCACTCTGGCCCCAAACAAGCCCTTGCCATCTCCTCCCCACCCACAGCAACCACCCCTCCTGGTGTCTCCTTCCCCCCCCAAGAGAAGGTGAACTGGCGGGGCAGCAGCATATGGTCTCCAGCAGTCCTGCTGAGCCTGCCATTAGCCTTCCTACCTCTCCCACCCCCCAGAGAAAAGCTGGGAAAGCCTAGTCCCCTACCTGCCCTCAACTCCCACCCTAACTAGGTCCACTGTAGTCTTTACCCTACAGCAGGCTCTACTGCTAGTTGGATATAGGTGGCAAAAATAAGCTATTATAACCTGGAAAACTGTTGAAGAGCTCTTGGACTTCTGAGAAAATGTGGTTTTCCAAGAAAGACTATTCATGGGTGGAAAAGAAGGTATTGCAAAACAAAGAACAATCACTTCAGGGGCAAGTAGTAGCCAAGGAATAAAGCTAATGTGTCTAAGAACACTGCCTTTTCCATATCCTCCCCATCCATCATCCTCAGTCCCAAAAACCAAGCTGTACATTCTGTGACAGTTTCAGAACCTTATCTGTTTCTTGCTGAAGAAGTACTAAAGTTAAATTCTCAATTGGATTTGGGCCTCAGGTTGCAATGAGGTAAATCAGAAGCATTCATGGAAGCAAGTAGTGACTGTCCCGCATATCCAGGTATTATAATCTACCAAAATGTGAGGTGAAGAGCTTCATTTCAAAATCCTACTGCCATCTATTTGACACTATCAGGCAAATGGTCAAGAGCCGGAAAGACCTTTTCCCATTAAAAAATAATACTTTCGGGGATATGGCAAAACTGTAGACTTTGCATCTCATACTATCAAGTTATCTGCCGCTGTCAGTGGGACTGGAATGGGAGTTGCACCCCCTTGGCCTGAAACATCTCCACAGCTATAGAGTTGTGTGAAAGGTAAATACAAAGAAATTTTGAAACCTCTGTTCAGGGGTTAATTTTCAGGGGAGGGGGAGTAGAGGATGGTTTTTGCCAGGTGTCCTTCACTAGCACAGGCAGCATACATAGTGAAAGTGGTAGCTGGATTTCAATACCCATAGTTCCAAATACTGAATCAGACTGCTGTGGGTGATGTTGACAAGTTTAGTTAGGGGAAGCCCTTCAGATAGTGACCCTTACCCAACAAACTACTCACTGGTGTAGACAGGCTTGATAGATACTGAGGGGTGGGATTTCTTTGCGTATATCTTTGTAAGGAAGGACTTGGTTGCAGTGTTTGAGTTCAACAGACAGACTATATAGCTGACAAACTGCTACATCCACAACTGTCTGGTAAGGACAGTAAAGAGACAGGCAGGAGAAAACTGAGACCAGTCTGAGTGGACATACTGCAATGTTTGCCCTAATGGACCAGGCTCCACTGCAGTCCTATCATCAATGAACAGTGTAACTTGAGAATAAGATCACACAGCTCATTTTTGTACCCTATGGATAAAATCAGTTTAATAATAAAAAGACATCTAAATGTATGCTGTCTAAAGCAAAGGCTTTGGAACAATTCGCTTCTGGCAGTTGAAATATCCTAATCCAAGTGTACAGCAGAAAATTATTAAAAACCAGTTAGGGTGGTTAGATCTGTTGAGGCAGACACTAAAGGCTTGCATTTACAAGTTTGCTGCTCTACAATTTGAGCTTTGCAGTAATACAGTCTTTTAAAAATACTGTCAAGTACTTAGCGGCAGCAAAGCCTTTGGATCTATGGCAGAATATTCAATTAAGCCATCAAATAGTTTCCATGCACTGAACAAGAATTGAAATAATGGCATTTAACCATGACAAGATGATACTTACTACAAGATGTTCTACTCACAACTAGGAAAACTCTGAGTTTAGTAAAATGTTAAATACCATTTACAAGATCTACAAGAATTTGAACGGGAAATCATATTCTTCCACAACCCTCTCTTACCACAGACACTCAAAGCTTCACTTGCCTTGAAATCTCCTACTTCCCCCCTTCAAGTTCCAGCTCCAGCTTTTTCCTTCTCCATTTCCTTTCCCACATGATTATGGGTTTCTATGGAAACCTAGTATGTCATCCAAACTTTGGGGCTTGCCCCTCCCAGTGCTAGCATGCCACTCTTCAATTTTAACTTTAAACTGATTTAAATGCAAAGCAACTTGAACAAAACTCGTTGAAGTGTAATGTAGTTATGGTAACTAGAAACTAAATGAGGTGACTGAAACATTTAATACTAGAGAATTCCTCTTATGTTTGCTAAGCATAACCCAAAGGGCTCTCCCAGAGTTAAGGGGACTCCTTTCACTGTATGCCTAAAGACAGACAGCCCCTGCATGTCAATGATTCTGTACAATAAAGAAAATAGTCTCCCCCTCCCATTTTGCTTCTATGTTTATCTTCTGGTTTCAGAGCCTTTAGAGCCACTTCATTTTCAAACTCAGATATTACAGTTCCATTCAATCCTTCCTGATTTCAGAGAGTATTAGTCTAAAGAGCATTTCCATATTGAGTACTTGCTGCCAACTAGCAACTTTCACGAATACTGTTACTTCAAAATATAAGAGAAAGCTTTTGTTGAATGCCACTGATGTCTACACTGTATTTTATTTCAGTGAGCACGTTCTTTTAAATAGTCAACACACACATGCAAACACACATGCAGTCCTTTCATCGCCTCTTACTATATCCACTGGCCACACCTAACAAAAGGTAAAACCTGAAGCAGGCATAAGGAACCAAATAGGTAATGTATAATCTTGCAAATAAGTCTATTCTCTGTATGACTCTGGTTTTAATAACTGCATCTTACTGCGGTGGCTGCTGATTTTCCAGGCTCTGTGGCCATGGTCTGGTGGTTTTAGCTCCTAACATTTTGCCTACATTTGTAGCTGCCATCTTCAGAGGCATATCACAGTAAGATGTGTTTCTCTCCGTAGGAACTCTGAAGACGCCAGTCACAGATGCAGGTGAAATGTTAGGAGCTAAAAACACTAGGCCAGGGGTAGGGAACCTGCGGCTCTCCAGATGTTCAGGAACTACAATTCCCATCAGCCCCTACCAGCATGGCCAATTGGCCATGCTGACAGAGGCTGATGGGAATTGTAGTTCCTGAACATCTGGAGAGCCGCAGGTTCCCTACCCCTGCACTAGGCCATACCCACACAGCCAGTTCATTATGGCCATGAAAGTCTTTAACACCACATTGCATTTTATTCTGTTACATGTTATTCCACAGGGCTTCCAAAATACGATTGCAATGGATCCTGGAAGGAGTGAATGAAGTTTGGCAACAAAAACAAATGCACTACTTATCAAAGAGTATCAAGCAGCTTAGAAGCTGAGGATTACTTACGTTAAAAAAAAAGTTCCATGTTTAGGCAGCAGTGCTGCTTGTTACTGTATACAAGCTTTAAATGGGTCAAAGATTCCACGGATGTAAAAAATGACTGTATGGAAGATGGTATATTACCCCGGCTAATAAGAATGAAAATTAAATTTTCTGTTTGAAAATTACACTTAATTCTTAAGCAAATGTTTTAATGGTCCTTTATTTCTACTTGTATTTGGGAGCTTTTCAAGAAAGCAGAACATTGCTACATTTCCCTGTGAGTATTTGTTCTAGCCAAAATGTAGGACAGAAGGCAGAGAAAATATTGGTAACAAATCCTCTGCCCCCCAGGAAGAAGGCATGCAGGAGAGAGGCAGCCATGCCCAATGTTGCTTATACTCTGTGGGGAAAAAAAGAGCTCTCACTTGCAGCTTTGCCTGAAGGGACATAAATTATTCTTCAGTTTTGCAATTTACAGAAAAAGAGTTTAAAAATCTGTTGGGGCTTTTCATTAGTGTATAGGCTTGCACCATTGCCCCTACTCTGACTTATAGTTGGTTTTATTGGTCTTTTCAGTTTAAGCTTTCCTTTTATCTTGCTTTTATGTCTATATGGCAACATAGTGCTTCTTTAAGTCCATCTTGCCACTCAGAGAAACCAACACTTTACTTCTTTTTAAAAGGTAGGAAATCAAGGCAAGTCAATTTCTGGATGTTAAACAGCAAAACCTGGCATAATATCCAGAGGACCCCAGATGTTCCAAACTTTAATCCACATTGATTTAATCGAACCTTTTGGGGGCAGTATCTAAAAACTGCTGCAGTCCTTGGCTTACTATTTTCTGTAATATTTGGTTCACTACTAAGTCTCAGCAAGTCCAAGTTCTTTTGGTAGATTATTTATTTGGACCATTTCTATGCTGCCTTTGCAGAATCCTGAACCTTTTTTATTTTGCATTTCTGCTGAGACAAAGAAGACTTTCAATCTGAAAAGGTGCACTTTCCAACATAAGGCTACCAATTAATGTTGGTCACCCATGGAGGCTTTGATTTGTCTGCCACACATTCACAATAAGAAGGGTGAAATCCCCTTCCCCAAGAAGTCTATCAGGCCGTTTCCGCACGAATGCGGAAGTGGCCGGGTCGGCGTACTTGACGCCGACCCGACGACGCTAGGACCGTCCGCACGGACGGTCCTAGAAAGAGCCGGGCAGCCGGCGCCGCGGAGCGCCGGCACCCGGCTGACCCGGCATGCCCCGGGCCTCCGGCACGTCGCTGAGGCCTGGGGACACGCCCCCCCTGGCCCTGCGCGCCTGCTCCAGTGGTGCAGGGCAGGGGGGCGTGTCCCCAGGCCTCGGCGACGCGCCGGAGGCCCGGGGACAAGGTAAGAGCTGGGTGCGAGGAGGGTGGGGGAGGCGTCTCGAAGGCGGCGTTTCCCCAACAAGAGCGCTTCCGAGCGCTCTGGGGAAATGCCGGCTTTGCGGCGGTTGGGCGGCGCGGCTGCGATGCAGCTGCGCCCCCTGTGCGAATGGCGGCCTGGGGACGGCGTTTTTGCCATCCCCAGGCCGCCATATGCTGCCCGTGCAGAAACGGCCTCAGATACCGTCTTCCTAAAGGTCAGGAGGAATGTTCAGATACCAGGTGTTTGTCTTTAGTTAGTGATGGTCAATTGGGGGTTCAGGGATCACTAGGTCTTTTTTTATATTTGATATTACTGAGTGTGTTTCACCCTGACTGTTATCTGATTTTGCTGAATCTGTGATATTATATCAGGACCCTGGAAGGTTTTTGTTTGCTCAGTTACCCAGTTATTGCTTTTTGCAACTGTCCTGGCATGTTTCTTATGGCAGTGAGTCAGATTTGATCTTCTTATAAGCTGCTTTCAGGGTTTTACTCATAAAATGAGAAAAATAAAGTAAATCCCTTATTTGCATCAGCATAGTGAACTTGAAATAGTACAGTAAACTTACAACAAGTTAGTAACTACTAAATCAGCTCTGGTACAGAGCTGTAAATTAGAAAAATGAGCAGCCATGGACCACAGTGAGAGGAAAGCAGCCAGCTTAATTACAGTGTACCCTATTCTTTCATAGGGCTATGTTCTGCCACCTCCATTAGAAAGAGAAAGTTATTCTGAAGAAGTTTCTTTTTTTAAAAAACCCTCCTAAATATACAACCAGAAGGATTCCACCAGTAGTATTTATTTTCACAACTGGGTTTGCAAGCCCTAATATGCTGCACATAAATAAATTAGTTAGGGGAAGAGGTACTGCAGAATAGGTCCCTTGAAGGTTTAAGACTCACTTTAAACTATTGAAAAGTGATGTAAGACAATAGAACATAGCATCAACTGTGTAGCAACAAAAGCAATATTAAGCAGGACCCAAAAACATCACTTTTAAAAACAATCCTAACTAAACATTTTCCAATAAACTGGGGTGAGATGGAATACATGAGGGGGAATACAAGTGATGTATGGAACCCCATGGCACTCTTGATGACACAGCTCAACAGTTGTTCAGGCTAACTTTAATCAAGGAAGCTCATTGACAGTTCACTGGCAAAATGTTCATTTTATTCAAGGTTGAATGAAAGGTGAGCTTGGGAGAACTCACCCATCCCTGGCTATAGCTAAATAATTGATGTGCTGATCACTTGCACAGACATACAAGCATGTCATTCTCCTATAGCCTGAATTGGTAAACCACCTCATTCTGCTACATATGCAGACCAGGTATTACTTCAGCCTTCTCTTGAGGACAGTCTAGTTTTCTAGAAGTCATTGCTGCTTATATAAATGGTGAAATTGGCTATTATACAAATGTGTGCCACAATATTGCTGATGGTCTTCCTTTTCAAAGAAGCTGCTTTGAGAAGAAACTTGAAAGAGCAAAGCAGCAACAGCAAACTCCAAGTACATTTGCTCTAGTATTTGGACCAACATGGGGAAGAAGCCACTGGAACATTCTTTCATTGTTCTTTACTGACCACTCCCAAAGCTGTTGTGTTAAAGAATACACATTACACACTCACTGGAGTAAACCTGTAGGTTAGATCTAATATGAATAGAAGAGAAACCATAAAGCTGGTGTCTGCTTAGAGATGACCGCAACAATCCCAATGCTCAGAATGAAGTCATAGGTAGTTGGGACATAAGACAAGCTATCAATGGAAAATTTATCCTTTATTTGTACAGTATCGGAGGTGGGAACATATGATGAACTACTGGGTAAATATTGATTCCTGCATGCTGCTTTCAAATTTTGTATTTTTAGGTTAAAATTTTGTTGATTTACCACATTTTGCAATGTTTTTAATTGTAGTATACTTTCAAGTTTCAGTTAGTTATCTTGGATGCCCAGACATAGGCAAAAACATGACAAAAATAAAATGAACATTGCAAGCCACTCTGCACCAATTCATTTGAAAACAGACATGAAGATCAGACTGCCAGTCCCATATAATCAAGTGCCAAAAACATTCAAGTTCCTAAAGGTCATAAAAATGTCACAATATAGCCAAGTATTTTGATGGCTAAACAAAAATGGCTTTAAAATGGATTATTTATGCATTAAATTTGATGCTATCATGATGAAAAATGTTACAAGCTCCTTTTCTCTCTCTTTTTTTAAATAGACATTGCATCCACTAGAGAAGTCCAGGGTGCTTATAACATCAGATCCTGAGATGTCACACGAACTGTCTGGGGAAAAAAGCTAGTGTTTTATGCTTTGCCTTTCCTATTTTCCTTCTTAATATTTTAAATTGTTAACAGCCTGGAATGTATTAGAAGAAAGGTGGTACAAATGAATAAATGAAAACACTGGAGAATATCTAAGACAACTAACGTTACCAAAAGGTTTAAAGGCACATTAGAGGCGCAAAAAAGGTTCAAGTAATGTGTTTCATTTCCGATGTTTACTATCTATACTTTCAAATATGCTAATGCTGGCTTTATAAAGACCTAGAAGTATTTAAGGATATACCTCAAGATGTATGACCATGCAGAAAGGCTTGTGCATATGAACAATGGCTCATTAAGAAAATAGCAGAGTAAATCGGAGTTAAGAATCTTAACACAGCAGAGGACAGATAATGATTGTCCAACACAGACTTAAACAGGCATAGTTGTATTGTACTGTTTCTCTCTACAAAGACAACAGATGTGGTAGGGAGGAAGCAAACCAGCCCTGGTTTGCGCCTTGGTAGCACTGGATGTTACCGCCACTGTACTGCTCCCTTCTTTTTGCCCTCGCAGAATGTATGATCAAGACATTCTTCCACAATAAGAACTATGTGCAATTGTCTTGCTTAGATATTCTGAGAAGCAAGGTTGCAAGGAACATTTCTGTCACCCATGTACAAATCAGGGCAGGGAAGTAGGGTGAAGGAAAAAGGAGACACGGGTGAGTAAAGAAGAGAAGAAGAAGAGTTTGGATTTATATCCCCCCCTTTCTCTCCTGTAGGAGACTCAAAGGGCTTACAATCTCCTTGCCCTTCCCCCCTCACATCAAACACCCTGTAAGGTGGGTGGGGCTGAGAGAGCTTCGAAAAGCTGTGACTAGCCCAAGGGTCAGGAACCCGCGGCTCGCGAGCCGCAAACGGCTCTTTCCCACTTGTGGTGTGGCTCCCGGCATGGCTGCCCCTTCCTGGGGAGTGTGTAGAATCCCCCTCCCCTGAGGGGAGGGCAGAAAAAAGCAGCACCCGGCTTAGGCAGGGCTGCTGGCTGCACGCTCCCCGTTCATGCGGGAACGTGGGTGTCCAGGGGCGCCTGGAGGCCCCTCCCCGGACCTGACGGGGCGGTGGGGAGCTTTAACTATGATACACTATACTTCAGTTATTTAATCATGGAATTAAAATTTCTAATATTACAGTACAAGACAATATATTCATAATGTTCAAATTGTATAGGCAAGTTCCAATTTATGAAATTAGGGACTTAATTTTATGAAGTCTATAGGCTTCCATATAGATTTAGGTTAATCTTTTCTATCTACACGGTGGGACTCCCATCTAGAAGATGTCACCAGAGAGGCTAAGTTTTGCTGTTCCCAAGCTATTCATTTGCATCTGCACAAATAATATGTTTGTTAACACCAAGGATAAGTAATACATTAAGGTAAAAAATAACAGATTTAAGCTCTATTATTCCACTGCAATTCAGTTTACACTGTCAATCCGTTATTTTTCAAAGTGCAAAGTTTCCAGATGTTCAATGAACAGAAATTTGTTGGGAATGGGGAGACTAGACCTAGACAAGAAGAAATTAAGAAAGCTGACATGGAGAGAGTAAATTCATTTGAAACGTGGTGTTGGAGGAGAGTTTTACAGGTACTGCTGATTGCCAAGAAGACAAATAAGTGGGTTCTATTTCAAATCAAACCTGAATGGTCCCTAGAAGCTAAAATGACTAAACTGAGGTTATTGCACTTTAGTCACTTTATGAGAAGACTAGACTCGCTGAAAAAGACAATAATGTTAGGGAAAGTAGAAGTCCCAACATGAGATCGATTGACTCTATAAAGGAAGCCACAGCCCTTACTTTGAAATACCTGAGCAAGGGTGATATAAGGTAGCATAGACAAGTAGCAATCTAAGATATCTTGGACAAGGCACGAAAACTTTGGACCCCCTCCACCAGGGAGAAATATTATATACTTTATTTATACTTTAATTTAGATACTGCTCAAATGTTTGATGTTTGATACCTTGAAGATCCTATTTGGGTAGAAAGGAGGCACAGAAATATTTTAAATAAATGTCACAGATTGTAGCTCTCACATTCTCCCTGTATACTGACAGTTTTGCTTTTAGAAAACAAGGGCACTTATACTTTTAAATTACATAAATGTACCAAATAGTGCAATTTTATAGGCAAAGTTATGAATTATGACATTTTGTGTTAACAGAACAATTTGGCAAAACAGACAGTAAATACTGCACATACATTGCCCCTCCCCCACTTTCTTATTTCCAATAAAAACACTATGTGCCCTCCTGCCCCCAACTTAAAGGGCTTTACCAAATAGCACAGCATTTTGTATTTACAATAAGTTACAGAAGTTAAAAATAAAATTTCAGATACACTTCAAAAGGGTTTTCTATTCTGTTAATGTGCAAAATTAGAGTCAAGCCAGCACTGGTTTCCTCAAAAATAGATGTCTCTTAAATGTAACAGAAAAATGCTAAATAGTTTGTTAGGCAGACATCTCAAAAGAAAAGCAATTATGTGCAAGATTCAAATGAACTATGAAGGTTGCATTATTATAATAATAATATCAACATAGTACAGAGAATTCAGACAAAGAAAAAAAATTACCTAATTTAAATCAGTGAGCTTTCCAAAATAATTGGTTTTTCAAGAACACTATCAGCCACACCAACCATTATTTCTTCAAGAAGTGGGAAATGATTTTAAGGAAACATCTGACCTCTCAGACATACAGAATATCCAGAAAATTTAAAATGTTCATGATAGTTATATCCAATATTTTTTCACACTTCTATCAGAGCCTCAAACCAAAAGCTACCATTCACTTTCACTCTAAAGCAGAAAGAAAGCAGTTGTAGGATTTGATGTAGATGCATGACGTGTGCTAGTCATATGACAAACTAGCTGTTACATCATTACACTAATCTGAAGGATTGTACTCAACTATTTTCTTGGTGCCTTGGACAGAGGAAATAATTGTATAACTCAGTCCAGCAAATACTTTTCAAGGGCTGATCACCCATTCCCTGCACTACTTGATTAAGCTCCCTTCTTCATGCTTTAACAACTCTACCTTCTACTAACCCTACTAGTCTTTTTCTTTCTATCCCAGTTCAGATGTCACGTCAGCATTATTGGCATCTCCCTCAGAATACAGTGCTAATTATGGCAGTTCTCTATTTCTCTTGCTTATAGCATTGGAATGCAGTCTGTAATACATCCTCCATAAAGCAGACTTTGGATCAAAAGAGATGTGAGCAAGACTGATTGACTGTGAAAGGGAACAAATACATATGCAACTGTGGGCCACATAGAAGTGGGGGGGAATCCTAGAACACCAGAGAGCTCTAGGGTTGAGCCATGCTGGCAGGGGCTGATGGGAATTGTAGTTCCTGAACATCTGGAGAGCCGCAGATTCCCTACCCCTGCTCTAGGGACACTCAGTCTTAAAGCAACACTGTGCAGCTGAAATCCTAAGGCGAGTTTCCTGGGAATAAGTCCCACTGAATAACATGGGGCTAACTTTCAAGCCGATCTGCTTAGGAATGCTTCCTGTAGGTAATGTTCACAGATGCCTCTCCCCCCTATAAGGAAAGAGCCAAAGCAGTGTCTGAAATCTAGAGGCAGCTACTGAGGTGTTCCTGGAAGCCATTCTACTTAGAAATAACTGGGCACGCTCCCAGGTTTTCCGCCACCCATTTAATGACACAATAAAACAAATCAAAACAATAATCCTATTTTCTGGTAGAATGTGTATGCATAATTTCATTTTATAAGACAACAGTCATTCATCATCCCTGATCTGGAGGGCTGAGGCTTGTCTGATTTTGTCAGATTTCAGAAGCTAAGTGGGGTCGGCCCTAGATGGTACTTGGATGGGAGACCACCAAGGAAGTCCAAGGTTGCAACTCCAAGGCAGGCAATGGCAAATCACCTCTGCTTGTCACTTGCCTTGAAAACCCTACTGTCACCGTAAACCATGACTTCATGGCATGCTACACATATACAGTTATCCTTCATTTGACCCTTGTTGTGACTGACTTAAACAAGGAGAGTCAAAAACAGATGTGTACCATAAAGGGTTCTTTTGCTAAGACCTCAGTACCTCATTGCACCAACTGTTCCTGTCAAGCAACATCTGGAGGCAAGAAGCCCACTAGTTCCTACCACTCAGTAGCAAGCTGGAATCTGATTTTTCCCTGGCCTGTTGCTTTCACAAAAACACTTCCAAGAACTGGTTATCTGGCTTCTCTCTACCAACTAGTAAAGTCTATTGCAGGGGATCCCAATGTGCTTCCTGTGGATGCCATGGCACCTGTCGACATATTTTCTGGCACCCACCAGGAGTTTTAGAAAGTGGGTATAGACAAATGGGGTTATGCCCAACAAGGTTTCTGATTAGTACTGGGAATCTGACTAGCTCTGCAGATTAAAATAACATTGTTTCAAAACAAACTGCCACCATAGTGTTTATTTTATTCTCTCTCCCCTCTTTTCCAGTACCTTAAAAAAATTACTGTTCTTGTCCCCTGCATTTGGGTTTCCTGTTTGTGTGTCTATCTCCTGCAGTGGTCATTCTGTGGTTGGCTCCATCACCCACAGCAGCAATTTTGTGGTTGTGCCCACCACCCCGTGTCAGAAATCCCAAGGTGCCCTCAGGTTCAAAGAGGTTGTGGTTCCAAGCCAAGCAGAAAATGTTATTTTAACATTAATGTTAACCTTTCAGGCCATTCTTGTACTTCTACCCACACCACTTCTAGAGCAGCTGGCTCTATCATCTTACCTTAGATATTCTTCTGCCTGGCCAGACTATGGAGTATGAATCCATCTGTCCCTCTCAGTTTTCATCTTCCAGTATTCCCTCAATACTCCCCCTTCCTCACCAGTGTTTTAATGTTCTGTATGTATTTTAACTCTTTTTAAAATTAGTTTAATTATGTGTGTTTAATTATGTGTGGTTGATTTTAACAGTTTTAAAATGAGGTTTTATCATGTAAGTTTTAAATTGTTAGCTGAATTGCTGGTTGTTACAAAAGTAGAAAGGTGGGTTATAAATTTTGTAAATTTCATCCCTCACCTTCCCCACATTGACACTGTTACTGAAAGATCTTTAACTGAAAAAACCCAAGCAAGAGGCCAAATCCAGCTCTTCACATTCTCAACAATAATAATCTCTAGCAGGGGGCTCCAGTAGGTAGATTGTGCATCCACTAGAACACCCAGAACAATATCATGAAAAGATTACTGAGTTTTATCTCTACGCTGCCTAGCTGATGGCTTTATTTCTGATGCTTTTTCAACTCCATGTTCTATTTCTACAACAGAACAAAATTTAGCAACATATGTATGTGACTCTCTCTTGGCAAGGGTGGGGGAGTAGCTCAAGATATTTTTCATTACTCAGAAATAATTATTAAAGAAAAGGTTGACAATCCATAATCTATAGCAACAAAAGAGTGTGTTATAAAGTAAATAAGTTAAAATCCTGTGAACTTATTGATTCCACAAAACAAAATAGAGCAGCCTAACAGATAATCATAATTTTAGTGAGTATAGCTCAACTATCATTCCAATAAATAGGAAACAGAAAAAAGATATGCCAATATCATACAACTAATACAGATAGGTTTTTAAAATGTATATTGTGTTGAGAATGTATGTATACATCCAAGATTCCTGAATGATAGGGTATTGGACTGGATGTCCCTTTGGTCTCGTTCAACTATGATCTGCACCTTCCTGAATTCCTAGAGGACAGAACACCCTTTTCATGTTGAGACTGAGAATGCTTCCTTTCTCCCACACTCAGATCACAGTTTACTTCATTTGTACCTCTTTTATCCCCAGTGGGGAATCAAAGCAGTTTGCAACTCTTTCCCCTTCTTACAAACATCCTGTGATGTAGGCTAGGATGAGGCAATGAGACTGGCCCAGCTCACCTCACAAGCTTCCTTGGCAGAGTGGGCCTTGATCTGGGTCTCACAGAACCCAGTTCAACTATAACCCATACATCACGCTGGCTTTCACAAGATGAGGAATGGAGAAAAAAACTGGTCTTGATGGGTAGATTAAAACAACCCAGTGCAGATCAAAAAACCCTGCCTGCAAGTCCTGCATTGAAGTCAGAACAGAAAAGATAGACAATCTCAGTGAAAAAAATTCAGCTTCGCTGAATACAAGCAATATTTAAGGTCAACATATCGCCATTGTGTAAGCATTAGGATACACGTGCTTAAATACAGACCGACCCAAACACAGGGAAAGGAGGTAAAGCTTTGTTTTCAACAGCAAAGGACTACGTTGGTGTACAGAACCCTCTCCAGCCTGCAGTCTGTTCCCTCTGGAGCTTCTACCCTCTCAACCATACTCCAATTATTACAAGTGCCTTCAGCCAGAAGAAAGGTGCTTAGAAACAAAAGAATTCAGCATCGCACTCATGCATCCTTTTTAGTTGCTAAAAATGAACTTCATCCTCCTTTTTCTATGGGATTGGGATAGGCCTATTAAATACATCTAGGCTTTTGTCTTAGTCAGCTGTCCTTAGAAACTTCTTCACAGGTGGATGCATTTTATAATGCAACCTATAGGCCAATGAAATCAGTTTATTCTGCCCCTCTCTATTTCACTGTTATATTATTGCCTATGCCAAGCCATTCTCTCAGTTTATTGCAATTATAGGAAACAAATCATAGCAAAAAGTTTTTAGACATCACCCACAGCCTAATGTGTTTTAAGACATAACTTGGATGTGTCTCCCACATCCAAACCCAGTACTACTCTATATCTTCTGTTCCACATTGGCCAAAGTAGAAAACCAAACTACATAGCAGTTCTTTCTTGGGGACATACAATTCACTTCAGTCTAATTTTTCTAGTAGCCAAACCAGCAGTCCCATATGCAGCCATGTACTTGAATCAGTAAGCTATATATGCATAACACAACTGGGTTACATAGTCACAGATATGACAGGAAAAAAAGATTAAAAGTGGAAAAAATGGAAAACTAGTTTCAAAGTATGACTGCTAGACTGTTTATATGTGACATCAACCTATTACTAAAAGCAGATCAGGGAATGTTTTACCAAAATTGAGTTATATCATACAACAGTTCAAGTTTTTGGAAAAATTCTCTGCTTAATATTCATATTGTGCTGTACTGGAACAGCTATAATTAGCTTCAAATTTTCAATTGTAAATCATTAGCCTGTATGATTGCAAAGAGCAATGCTTAGCAATAACTTGACATTTGAAATGCATACTGGTGAGAAGGCTAAATAATTAATGCAATTATTTGATATCTCCTATATACACACACACAAATTAACACTATCAAGGCTAGATAAGACTTCCACTGGAAAAATGAAGTTGTCAAAAATTCAAGAAGCTCTTAGGAGTCTGAGTCACTGCAGTCATTTGCAGTAGTTCAATCTACAAGGATAATTATACAATTTCCTAACCAATGTTTACTTCATGTTAGGAATATTATTGGCATTGATGTAAGAATGTTCTAGTAGTGAAAGTTACAACTGTGTAGTTTGGGGCTATTTTACTATATGGCAATTAGATTGTAAAAATTGGCTAACTTTTCACAAGCCAACATATGCTCTAAACCAATGGTTCCCAACCTGGGCCAGAATGTTTGCGGTTACACAAAAAAACCCTCAATTATACTGTCGGTTGACATATTATATATCATTCTATACATGTTTTGCCGACTGAAAAATGACTATCATAGGCCATCTTATTTCAAGGTCACTGTTGTATTTTCCTGTGTCAAACTGAAAATGCGCAAATGTAAAAACCAGACTACAGAATAGCTGATAAAATTAAGTGAAAAATCCCACGTCCCACATTAACCTTAAATGAAAGAAAAATCAGTGGCACATTCTTAAATTCAGTATTACAATACAAGAAGTTCAATATTTAACAGACACTATTATTTTGATGTCCTAAAGACTCTTATAGTCTGTGATATTTTGTATTAATACTATCTGACACCAAAATTCTTCCACTCCACAAGACAGGCAAGCATTCTGAATAGAAAATTACTGAAAGTGAGAACAAAACCCACAAAAGCGATAGTGTTCCATTTAAACTAGTATTAATGAAATAATGTGTAGGCACACATGTCTTAGTGTGCTGTACTCCAGAACAATATATTATTTGCTGTCACACACAAGGTGGTTATAGAAGTGGAGCATCATTTCAACACTGTAAGATACTGATACTTGGGATTGAAGTCACACAGCTGAAAATACTTAAGATCTTAAATGAGGCTGTCCTAAAACCAATCTGCCAAACTCTGACTTACAGACCTCAGCTTTATTTTCAAGTACTGATAGGTTTTAAACAGGTTTGACAGACTGTCACTTTTGTTAATTAACAGTATCATCCTCACCAGGTGACTAAACAAGGAAAAGAAGGATGGATTGCCCTAGTCTCTCTCCTGAACATGCTTCTGCCATGTAGGAATTCTAATTTTATACAAGGAAAGTGCAGGTCCCCTATAACAAGCAGACAACTAGCCTAAATGATAGCTTTTAATAAAGCTCATTCAGTAATCTTCCCCAAGAGTAACATTAGCTTTCAGCAAGCTTCCATGCTTTATAAACCTCCCTCTCAATGCATATACAAACAACTTGCTTTGCAGAAGAATCACTGACTTATGAATACCACAGGGATGGTTGAAAACAGGAGCTTAATCACAAGTAAGTTATTGCAGCACAGTACAAAAATCAGTTCAGTAATGCTAGAAATCAACTGTAAGGTTAGAGGTCTAGCATACCATTAACCTGTTCTACTGAAAAGAGCTGTAGGGGCTGCACTACGGATACAACATGAGAGAACCTGTTTGCTCAAGCATGAAGTACAATTACAACAGCTCCCCCTCCCACAAAAATAAAGGCAGAAAAAAGCAACTCCTTCCCCCAGCTTTCAGAATGAATGGCAAAGAAACACTGACAGCACAATGTTAAGAACACTTTCCTTGGAGTAAGCTCCATTGAACAGGCCTGAGGAGACCTGCTTAGGGTCACTGTAACACATCTCACGTATGGCAAACCTACAGCTTGCATGCGATCCTCAAGCAATTGTAATTATTTGTTTCCCGACATAAACTGTCAGTACAGCAAAGAAAGACTCCAAATTGCTGACACTCAAGCTATGCTCAAAGATAAATATATGTGACCATGACAGCTTTTAGTAACAGAGCTAATAACAAAAGACAACCCAGTGTACAGAAACCTAGATGCTCTGAAATACCCAGGGCAACTCTCACAATGTGCAAAGGATCAGATCCCTCCAGAACAAACTGCATACAAACGCTGCCAAAATGCTATGGTATCATAAAAACTGCCCTTCTCCCGATTAAAGCATGCAAACAGGAGTGTTTGAATAATGATTCTACCACCGAAGCGGAAGGTGGATACTGGAGTAAACAGGAAGGGCTAGGTCTGTTCAGGGAAAGGATTTAGCAGATGTATCCTTTGATTGGGGGGGGGGGAAGAAGAGGGAGAGAAAATGGCAGGGTCAGGTTTGTCTTAGTAAGAAAGACAGCAAGCAGAGGTAAATGTACAGAGGACAATGAAAAACGGCAAGGCCAAATACACCTAGGAAAATCAGGTAGGCAGAGATGGAGTTCCCAGAAAGTATATACACGCAAGGTGGCACAGGTAGAGCTGTGCCTGCCTTAAAGGATAAGAGATAGGACCGAGAGATAGCTTTATCTTGCAAAGGAAGGAGAAGGCAGAGAAACAAGCCTAGGGGTTAGTTAGCCTAGAGGTGCCAACACAAAGACGCGAAATTGCAGGGCAATAGAAAGGATAAAATACAGGGGGACGCACTTTACCGGGGGGGGGGGGGGGGGTGATGAATGAAAAAAGACAATTTCGAAAAGCTGCCACGAGTGGGTGAAAGGAATGGCGGGGAAGAGGAGAAAAGAGGGGAAAGGAAGAAGAATGGGGCGGCCGAAAGAGGAGAAGGGAGGTGAAAGAAGGGGAATAAAAGCGGAAAGTGCACCTGGGTGCAGCAGGAGAGACCTACAATGGCAATGTGATTATTGTATAGAGAGACCTACTGTTTCCACTATGCCCGTTGGCTATGCAATAATCACATTGCCCAAGATATATTGTAAGTTGCAGCAGAGACTTCAGGGCCAGGCTCTCCAAGGAGGAAAAAGGCTGGCGGAAAAAGGACGCCCCAGCGGCTCTCTCCCTCGCTGCTTCCCCGCTCCCCTAGCGGCGGAGCCACTGACCTGGGCGCACGGTCTTGAGGCGCACGGGCTCCCTGAAGTGGCGGATGACGGCCAGGGTGTCTCGGTGGGTGAGGCCGCTGACGGGGGTGCCGTTCACCTCCAGCAGCACGTCGCCGGGGCTCGGGGGCTTCCCCGAGAGCAGCACGGGGCTGGTCCCCCCGCCCGGGTCGGCCAGCGTCGGCAGGCGGGCCCCGAGGTAGGGGAACTCGCCGCGTTCGGCACCGCCCCGCAGCCAGTCGGGGCTCGGTCCGGAGCCGCCCGCCCAGGACACGGCGCACTCTTGCACCTTGCTCAGCCAGTGCCGCTTCCTCCGCAGCGTCTTAGACATGAGGCCGCACCATCAGCGCCCCTCCGCGCGCGCGCTGCCCTGTCCCGCCGCCTCTGACCGCCTGCTGGCACGGCCAACCCTCCGCAGCGCGCGCTCTCGCACCCGCCTCCCTCCGCTCGGCCAGCGCCGGCCACGGCTGCTTCCCGACTGGCGCCCTCAACGCGGCGACAGGGACACGCCTCCTTCTCCCCATTGGCCACACCTCTTTCCCCTACCGTTGCCTTAAGCCTCGCCCAACATTCCTGGGGCGGGGTCAACGGTACTGACGTCAGGGGAAAGAACTTTCAGGGTCAAGGGGCTTTGCGTGAAACTTCGTGATCATCCAAGGTGCAGAACGGTTGAGACGACTGGTGCTGCGCCGAAGTCTTTTCGTACCTCGGCACACGGAGTGGCTTTATTCTAAGTTAGCACACGTACAATTTAATGGTGCCGGAGGAAGTGGATAATATATCTGTTGTCAGGATGCAGTCCACGAATCCTCTGAAACCTCCTAAATATCTCCCTCCTCAATGCTCGTTAATTGGCTGGCTTCCCAAGAACTGGCTTCCCAAGAACACGTGCTCTGGATAGATTTATAAGCTCAGTGTATGCATGTGTAAGCTCTGATGCATTTTCCGAAGGAAGTGTCTGTAGGCTACAGTGAGATGGAATGGGGGATTGGTGGGGGTGAGGGAATGGCAGTCATGAGCAGAACCAACCGATTCTGAAAAGGTACCTTGTAATATCCCCTGCAAAAATACCCGTAGTTTATTGCAGTTTAGAGAAAGCAATTTCTGGCTTAAGCAGTCTCTGCATCTTTTCTTTACTTTCTTAGGATTGATTACCTTTGTTTTCTGAACACCTAAACATGATAATTCCTTTGGTTCTCATCCACTGCATTTTCGCACTTACATGCAAGGAAGCGCCCCACCTTCCAGCCGTCATTTTTCCTGACCCCTATTTCCAGGTTGGGAAGTTATTTGCTGCCTCTTTAGGTTTTTAAAAGGTCGTTTTAATGGTCTACTGCAAGAGTGATAGATCAAAAGTATAAAAATATATATTTTTTTAAAGAAGCAGCACTGATTCTCTAGAAATGCCAGCGGGGGAATGGGCAGAACTGCTCCTGTATGGATGGGGGGAGAAGCAGAAAAGCTGAATGAAGCACAGCACACACTGGCATGCTTCACTTTTTGTCACTCTTTGCTTGCTCTTGGAAACTACTGGACTTCTCTAACCTACGGCATAGTGAATTCTGAATTCTGAAGCACATGCGCAATTGAGAATCTGACCCAAAGGGAATATACCTGATGTCTCTGTGTTTGCGCAAATGTCTCTGCACTTGACCTGAAGACACCAAGCATGCGCAAAAGACCAGTAATCGTCCAAAGTTAACACCTCCCTTTACTGCCCCCCAACTGAAAAGTTGCTGAATTTATAACTGCACATCAGCAGCATCTTGCTGAGCTCCCTGGACTCCCAGAGTAACTCCCAGAATTTTGCCCCTCTAGTTTCCCCTAACTTGGCCCTGATTCTAATTGTAGAATGACTTAAATATACCTTTATAGTGCAATCCTAAACCCTGTATTGGAATGGCTTAGGATGGCATGGGGCACTAACTCTGACATAAGTATAATTCCCAGAACCTGCATCTGCTATGAATGTGGATGTGTTCATTTCAAGACACTTAACAGTCATGCCAAGTCATGCCCCAGGCACTTACCAGTCAAGGCACTTACCACTCACCAGTCAATTTTGCACCTTTGCAAAATACCCTGAGAAAGTATCATTTCCCTCTTATGCATGGGGAAACTGGCACTGCTTGATGCTTGCCCAAAGCCACCTATTTTGTTCTGTGCTCAGAAAGTATTATAATCCAGGTTCCCACATTCACCATTCCTTGAGCACTGTTTTGCACAAGGAAAATTGTATAGCAGAATCTGGAATTACTTGATATGCAATTGATCTCCCTGGTGTCTTAATGTAGGTTAGACTTCTATTTATTTTTGTTGGCCAACATTCTGTCTTGAACTCTGAAAATTATCATATGTTAAACTCATCTTAACTATTAAGTCCTGCTTTATGAATTCAAATAACATTTTTTTCAAATCTCACAGAAAAAAATATTCTCACTGGCACCATGCCCATCTGTTACATTTGTTAGATTCGTACTTAAATGCAAACACTACTTTCTGTTCTAGAATAAACAATGCCAGTGTTTGCCCTACAGCTTAAATCACTTCACTTATCTTTGGTGTGGAGATTTCTAATGCCTTACAGTATGTTTGTGTCAGGTTTTCCAATTCTTCTAATGTTTCCATGTGAGAAACACAACCATTAAGAACATAAGTACTTAAGAAGATCCTGCTGGAATCAGACCAGTATTCTGTCTAGTCTAGTGCACTGTTTCATTCAGTGACCTACTTGTTTCCTGAAGGGCCAAACAAACAGGGCATAGAGGCCAAGGCCGTCCGTGCTGCTGTTTTCCAGCACTAGTATTCAGAGGTTTGCTTCCCCTGTATAAAGTGGCATTTAGACTTTGCCTCCATGGATGGAATTAGTCTAGGGCAGGGCAACTTTCTGTAATTATGGTTAGACACAAATTGAGTTCCAGTGTACTTCTCCCTTCAGTTCTCGTTTCCATTGCCCTTCCTCTTAAGGTTGTCAATATCCAGGTGGGGCCTGAAGATTTTCCAGAACTGTAACTGAACTCCAAACTACAGAAACTCCTTCCAGAGAAATGACTGCTTTGGCGAGTAGATTGTATAACATTATACCCTAGTGAGGTCCCACTCCTCATCAAACCCCACCCTCCCCATGATATACCCCCCAAATCAATCAGTCAGTCAGTCAGTCTGTCTGTCTGTCTGTCTGTCTGTCTGTCTTTCAAATGTCTAAAGATCTCTGTGTTTTCATAGAACATTTAGGTGCTGAATTGCGCATGAAATGCAATTAAGAAAGAAACCTATTTTCTTCTAATTGGGGCAAAGATTACAGAAAAATTAGATACATGAACTCATGATAATCTTTTACACTATCAGGCTATTGGACTATCAAGGTCAGAACTGTCTACTGTGATTGGCAGTAGCTCTGCAGGGTCTCAGATAAAAGACTTCCATATCACTGACTACCTAATCCTTTTAAATGCAGGTTGAACCTGGGATCTTCTACGTGCAAAGTAGATCGCCACATCTCAAAAAGGATATTGAAGAGATAGAAAAAGTGCAGAGAAGGGCAACGAGGATGATTGAGGGGCTGGAGCACCTTCCTTATGAGGAAAGGCTGCAGCGTTTGGGACTCTTTAGTTTGGAGAGGAGACGTCTGAGGGGGGATATGATTGAAGTCTATAAAATTATGCATGGGGTAGAAAATGTTGACAGAGAGAAATTTTTCTCTCTTTCTCACAATACTAGAACCAGGGGGCATCCATTGAAAATGCTGGGGGGAAGAATTAGAACTAATAAAAGGAAACACTTCTTCACGCAACGTGTGATTGGTGTTTGGAATATGCTGCCACAGGAGGTGGTGATGGCCACTAACCTGGATAGCTTTAAAAGGGGCTTGGACAGATTTATGGAGGAGAAGTCGATTTATGGCTACCAATCTTGATCCTCTTTGATCTGAGATTGCAAATGCCTTAACAGTCCAGGTGCTCGGGAGCAACAGCTGCAGAAGGCCATTGCTTTCACATCCTACATGTGAACTCCCAAAGGCACCTGGTGGGCCACTGCGAGTAGCAGAGAGCTGGACTAGATGGACTCTGGTCTGATCCAGCTGGCTTGTTCTTATGTTCTTATGTTCTTAGATGCTCAACCACTGAGCCACAATGATATTCAGTATGATTTCTACATATCACTGAAGAGCTGTACAATTCTAGTACACGTATGCCATGCTGTAACAGATTTCTATGTTACCTTGGAAGTTGCCAATAAACAAGCCTAGGCTCATTCCGCACATGCAGAATAATGCACTTTCAAACTGCTTTCAATGCTCTTTGAAGCTGTGCGGAATGGCAAAATCCATTTGCAAACAGTTGAGAAAGTGGTTTGAAAATGCATTATTTTGCATGTGCAGAAGGGGCCCTAGCTAGAATTGGCCATTATGGCAATGGACCATCATTTCTCCCAGTAACTACACCTGGCTGCAGAACAGTTGTCATAGAAGTTCCCTGCAACCAAACAACAGTCTTTTGCGAGTTCACTTAGGCCTAACAGTTCCTTGGTTTTTCTGTATGAGAACTGTTCAGGTGGCATTGCTCTTGCTTCCACCATCACTAGTTTGTCAGAATCTCTCTAGTACTTTAATCATGGAATGGTGGAAGGAGAATAAGGAAAATATGGAAGTGGTTGCCAAGGAACGACTCAAACACATCATATTGCTTCCAGGTTTTGACAGCTTAATTGGCCATTAACACATTGGAGTTGAAAATCAGGAGATGTTTTAAAAACTCTTTTAGAAGTGTAAAATTTCTTTCTGTTGTGGAAGTAAAGAACTTCATTATGTTTAAGACAGTTCTGGATACAATTATGTCAGAATTTGCTGATGTGCTAGTTAAGCAACCTAACTGTGCCCCATTTTTTTCTCCAAATGAGATCTATTCCAAAGACAATGTTCTGTGATACAGGAACTTCCTGTTTGGGAATATTGTCTGGACTATGTGAATGGTCTGGGACCCTCATTCCCATGGGACTGCCTCTCCCATTACAACTCCCACATTCCCTTTGGTTATCTCTAGGGGTCTATTGCAGATGCCTGGCCCAAGGATGGCTCAATTAGCTTTCACTATGAGAAAAGCCTTCTCAGTTGTGACTCCTACACTGTGGAAGCACTCCTAGATGACATCTGTGCCTTGGCGAACATGTTTAATTTCCACAGGGCATGCAAGGTCAAATTGTTTAGGTTGGGTTTTGTAGTGTGATCCACAAGTTTTAGGGTTTTTTATTAGTGGCATAGTGCAAGTCACGTATTTTAATAGTTTAACATTTTAATGTTAATATTTTGTATTTATTAGCTGTTTATTGTTGTTTTAAATTTGCCTATATTATTTCAATGTTGTAAATTTCTGCAAGTCCCATTAGTGATCCAACAGGTGCCGACACTATACACCTTTCAGCCTCTGGTTAAGACCATGATTTTCGCTCAGACATTTGACTGATCAATGCCATCTACCCCCAAACCACAGGGCTTTTTCGGAACTTGCCCTTCACCTGCACTTGGGAGGTGGTGGGGTTTTTTGGGTCTTGGTTACTTGTTTTAGGTCTGTTTTTAGTAATTTTTATCTGTATATTACACTGTTTTTATTGTAATGTGGGAAGCATTTTTAGATTGTTGTATGTATTTGAATGGCAGGATAAAAATAACTAAATAAATAAACTCTACAAAAACTTGTGATTTCAGAATACACATAGCAATTCAGCTTGACTTATCAAAAGGGTGCAACAACCCTACTGTTTGCAAACATAAAAATGGGTGAGACATTATAGAGTTCAAACACTTGCATTCCTCTGTAGGCCCAAACAGGAAGAGCAGGTAATTGCTGAGGAGTCCAAAGGAATTGTGTATTCTCTGCTGTAAAACAATGATAGTTTTTGTTTCACTGACCGACTCTTGAACTTCATGTCTCAATAGCCATGTTAGCTTGCACAACAATAGAATCTCCAATATCTGCTTTGAATTGTGAGCTGTTTTCCATGGTTGATAAATCTGGGCAGGTTTAGAAGATGCCTAATTTCTGTTTCGCTTATAAATGGCTATAAAACCCTCTTCATGATAAGCTGATACATAATACTTTCCTGTTCTCCAAGACGTGCAAAGTTGTGTACCTGAGCAATCCTTACATTTCTTCAGCTCATATAACATGGCCATAACAAGAAGCTTAAGACTGTAATGATAGTTTAATCTTGTAGTAAAATCATTTGGTAAGGTCTGCTTGAAAGGGGAAAATAATAATGTTTTAAACTTGCATGAGCAGCTAGGAAAAAATTAAATGAGTGTCAGATCAGATGGTCATATTGAGTCAGATATATTTGTGGTGTAATTCCTTACTGCATCTATGTTTGTTACAGCAAAAAGCTCATTGCATTCAGTGCCATTTCAAGTATATTTGGCTGCCTGCCAACTGATCTGAAAATAACTGTCACAAAGATATACGTTTCTCTTCACACTTGCATGACAGAAGTGAAAAGACTGAAAGCTTTGTAGTAGTAAGCACCCTGGCCATTACAGATGCTGCCAAGTAATTTCATACTAGAAAATTTACTATTTTACATAGGAAAGATCATATAAAATAGATCAATAATTCACTTTGTTTACAAGTACTTTAGGTGATCAGTAGGTTAAGCAACCATGTAATGGACAATGGAAGAAATTTCTTTCTAACTCAAAAATGTTAAACACCCTTAACTCATTTTTTCAGCCTTTCAGCTATAGAACTGAGAGTACTTTAAAACTGGAAGCATACATCTTTACCCTGTGCTTTTCCCACACAGAAAGTCAAATGAGGAGGAACTGTATCCCGGCAGTCTGGTGGCACACAGCCAACAGTTCCTAATCACAATTAAGATCCAGAGGTTGTATCCAACAATTGCGTTATGCTAAGTGGGAAGCCTCGCTCTGGCAAAGAAGGGCTCTCAGTTAACAGAAGAGAGTTGTTTGATTCAACCCTTATTAACTAGGCTAGGACTAGGTCAATAAAGTAGGGCAATAAAACTGAAACACAGTAAAACAAACAATGAAAACCAGTCCTCCTCTTCTGGCTGCTAGTGATAACCCATGAAGGCAGGCCTGCCTGAGAAAATAAGAAAAAGTATCGGCCCACAAAAAGCAAAATCTATATAATATCCATATCTCAAAATCCATTGTACACTATGTTGTGTGTCATTTTGGGTGTCTGTAATAAGAGGTATTATATGAATTTTGTTTTCTGTTAAAAAAACAAGGACAGCCAAACAAGATCATTGAACTCCATTTTCTTTTAAGTAGGGCTGCCAATCTCCAGGTGGGGGTCTAGAGCTTTCCAAGAATTACAACTGATTCATAGGTTACAGAATTTCCCTGAAAAAAATGACAGCATCAGAAGGCAGACTCCATGGCATCAATTACTTTTGAGCTAAACTTCCCCCACCAACTCCCCCTCCCTCTATCCTCTCTTGGCTCCATCTCTAAATCTTCATGATTTTCCCAGAGTTAGCAGCCCTAGTTTTAGCAATGCCTTTCTGTCAAAGAAGATCAGCAATAGGTGATAACTGAGCTAGAACCACAAGACCATCTTTTATACAATTAGATGTCTTTGTCTTCAGTAATGTATAGGCTGCTTTTATTTCAAGTTTCTTTCCAGCAGGTCCCTTATAATTTTCTAAAGTAACTACAAACCTCAAATGCCTTTGATGCACATAGATAATTAGAAGCCCTTTTATCCTATGATAATGTTGCTCAACATTACAAGTTTTCTTCATTTACTGTTTTTAAAAAATTCCCATCAACATATAAAAGATTTAAAGTTCTCTGACAACTCAAATGAGGCACTGGAGGATTTTTTTTAAGCTGGGCAACAGATAAGCTTTTATTTTTATAGAGCATTGCTGTAAATTTGTAAGACTTTCTCAGTGAATGTATTTTTGAATTATTAGGGATAATCTGATTCATTTTTTGACAAATCTATGAGGAGATTTGACAATGTTATGAATAAGTCCTTGACAAAAAGTTTATTCATGCTTCAGGGTCCTCAGAAATAATTCACTGATTTCTGCTGTTGAGCAAACTAAAAGATTTATATTGTTCATAAGGTATCCGTATGGACAGCTGTCACCACATGCAGCTCAAACACACTTTGCAAATCCATTTCTGGAGCTGTGCCATACCTTGTACCTCAAGCATGCGGCTGATGCATTGGTTTCAGCTTCCTTGACTCTGGTTCTACTTCTGAAACAAAAGCAGAAGCCTGTTTAGAAATTAGTCTTCCAACATTAATTCCAATCTCTGCCATTGTTGGCAGAAGATATGCATACTTTATTTTCCTTCTCCTGTGCTGATTTATCTGAAACATCTATCTCACAAGCATGTGAAGTATCTGAGCTCATCTGCAGTTAAGCAGGAAACAATGTGTTCATCTCAACTGCTTGCCCTATATAGTGGGGTATGAAGAATTATGTATTTATAAGTGCTAATGCCTGAACTCTCAGAAAGCTAATGCTCTATCACATCCACAATATATATCCTTTTTTCTTGGAAATGCATACAAAGAAAATTTAGCATTCATTGGAGCTGTCAGTATTCAAGACATGCAGAAATCTAACTCCCCCCAAAAGGAAAAAAAGTAGTCTTTATTGGTATTATCATTAGAGGAAGAGGCAGGTTCAGGTCAATAGATATCTTTAGTAAGCAAGAAAACATTGTTTATTATATCGCTGCAAGAAAATTTGAAATACAGAGAATGCATCATAAGGTGAAGTATCTAATAAAAATGTTAAGACAGACCATTTGCAAGGCAAGATGGGGAGCAGCTATACACATACCACAGAGGGATTATTGCAAAAATATTTTTCCCACATAGGATCCTTTCAAAAAGAAGCCATAGAAACAGGTTTTCATAGCATTTCAGTATCTCTAGAAACAACATTCTAAGATTTGGGAAGGAGGGGTAAAGGGAGAAATAGCCCAGCTCTAGATATATCAAACCATGATGCATAACTCCTGAGCTTGACAGTATTTAGTTTGAAACATGAAGGGTCCTTCAGCTAAACTTATTACCCCATGTTTTCTCCTGGAAGCTATTGGTGGGATAGTATCCATGCATCATTAATCAGGTACATTGCTTTATCCATTGAAGTCAATGAATTTAGGATGACACTGTTAAGGATTCCAAGACACTAATAAGGTTGCCAGTCTCCAGGTGAGGCATGGAGAACTCCTGGAATTACAACTGATCTCCAGATAACAAAGATCAGTTCTGCTGGATAAAATGGCTGCTTTGGCAATTGAGCTCTCTGGCATTATACCCAGATGAGCTTCCTCCCTCCTCAAACCTCATGCTTCCCAGACTCCACCCCATAATCTCCAGGAATTTCCCAACTGAGAGGTGGCAATTCTTGATGCTGACCAAGCGCAGCCCTGTTGAGTTTCACTCAAATCACTCAGAGTTGCAGAAAAGACAAAAGATATTGCTGAATGTCCATATTTTAAATTATTGTGCTTCATAGTTTTGTGGAAAAATGCCAATTTTTTTCATAGCAATGCTTCTTTCTGTTAGCATGATTAACAGAAATCTAGCATATACCTTTCTTTAGCATATAGATACAGCAGTTGGGAAACCTTAGTTTACTGAATGTCCATTTATCACACATACATAAGTAACACAGACTTTCAATCAGGAAAAATAGGCACAAGGTAAATATGGACACTAAGGTCTTCTTTGAAAGGAAGGGGGTATCTGACATCTCTGGTTCATCCCAGTTTAAACAGGAAAAGTGAAGTGATGTAGTATCTAGATATGAATGGGGGGTATGTGCTTCATCCATGGTCCTAATAATATCCTCTTCTAAAAAAATGTTGGGACATTTGTTTCAAAGGCTAGGAAAAGACAGCAGTATAAATGAAACTTGCATTATGTGCCAGTTCAGCTTGGGTGTAAGCTCTTCATGTAGCGAAACGAGGGAGTGGGGAAGAGCAACTTTGGAACACCTATGCCCAACATGCACAAATGGCAGCTCATGTCAATTGAGATATTTATGTGCAGAAATTTACTAATCAATTTGTTGTCTGTGGTTTGAAATATGGCACAAATCAGATAAATCACACATGTGCTCCTATAGTGTGTTCATACATGATATCATTCATACAATACAAGGACAAACTTAAAGATGGCAGGGATAATTTCACACATTGTTCTTCCCTGTCAGAAGTATGATGATTTTACTCCTTGGTCTGTAATCTGCCCACCTGTCCTATAAAACTCAAGGAAATATGGCAAACCATTGTTTGAGAATTGTTCCAGTTGGATTTGAAGGTCAAAAGGAGGCAAGTCGAGCAAGAGGATAGGAAGAAATAGCATGACTGAATTTTAATAATGAAATACAGTGGCCAGCTACTTCAATCATGGAAAGGTGTAGTTGAGGTACAAAAAGAAGGATCAACAGAGCGATGACTTAACTGGGTGCCGTCAGCTCTGAAACTATTATTCTAAACTTTTCAGACTCTGTTGTTTGGATGTGATTTTCCTAACAAAAAGAAACTCCAGGGATCTCTTCCTGTAACAAAAGGAAGATATTCCTGGTGATGCCCTAACCTTCTTTACAGTGTCAATTGCTCACCCTTTCCTCCCTCCGAGCTGAAATGTTTATCCATGCTGGTGCCTCCTTCCTACTCTGGAAAAATCCATACTTTTGTTTCTATTATTCCCTGACTCCTATTAAAAAGCTATCCTCCCAGCCTTCCAACTTACACTTGGCTTCAACTATGTACTCTTGGAGTTTGATTTGCTTGTCATTCCCAGTCCTGTATTCCCATCTGGATCTCTCTGGACTATTACATGAGCCACTGCTTGAATTTCCTTGCTTGGCTTGTTTGCTTTGCATTGATGACCAAGCAATCTTTCCTGGAATTCCAGTCCTATGGGTTTCAGTGTTGGTCTGAACTCTGCTCATTGTAAGCTGCTCCAAACAATATCCACTCATGAAAACACAGGCAATACTTACCTCAGGTTTTCTTGCCATCCCTTATCCCCCCTCCCTTTACTGTATGAGTAAATACTGTATGAGTGCTGGAATTGAGTTCAGATATGTGTAAACTGGCTACTTTTTTCTTTTTCTTTCCTTCTTGCACTGCAACATACTTGGATATTACTCTGACACAATGTGTTTGTACTTTGGTTCCTCTGGATAAATACTGATTATTCTGCTGAAATCCTTTCTCCATCTTTATCCGTACCTGACATTAGAACCCCATCACTTGGTAGAAAAAGATCTCTAAAACAAATGGGGCCTCTTTCCACATTACCAGATCCTTTTGTTTGTTGAGTGATGATGTGAAAACTGTGAAGCAAACATCTATTAGGATTTTGGTGTCTCCCACACTTATACATGTCCTTTTTCTCCTTGTGACTGGGGCATGTGGGCAGAAGCAGCTGCAGTCTGTCCCTCTGTCTTTTCTTTAAAAAATTTCCTTTAAGAGCCCCATGGAACTACTATTGAACTCACCCAAATCTTATGTGGAATCACAAAAGTAATGTATTTCACAAATAGAGCCAATCTAATCTCTATAGAGCACTTTCAGGAGGTGAAAAAAGCCTGAGGGGAAAGCTGCCTCATTTTTTGTCCACATGTCTTGGTGGAAAGAGAAAAGGACAGGACACAGTTTGGGGAACACAAAACTCCCACCGAACACCTGCTTCGTCACTCAGTAAACATAAGGATAAAATCAGCAGCTCTTGCCAGGACAGCAGAACAGAGGATTCTCTCCTACAGTTGGCTATTGTGTGTGATTTGGACTCCAGTTTGGGAAGCAGAATTCATATATATGTTCATTCATTAATATACATATGTTCAGATCTCACACAATAACACCAGTTGTGAAAGTGGTTTGTGTGTCTTTGCTAGAATTTCCATTTTACTCCAGAGCACTAAAGTCAGTGAAGCGCACTGACAAAGTATTTTCCTGGATCCATATGATCTTTTTCTGGTATTCTGTGCCCATCTGTTCCTGCCCACTTTCACCATGGAATGCTACATTTACATCTTGTTGTCAATATAAAAACAAATATTTAAAACGATTGTAACATTTCATTGAAAACCAACAGCTTAAAACAAGTCAAAACAGCAGCAACAAAATTAGAGTTCATTTTTAAAGCCAAGAGAAACAGATGTGTTTACTGAACAAATCATGTTGAACAACTAGACAAATAAGTGAGAGTCAGGTAGTTCAAAGCCAGACACTATGTATACAAACAGCAGTTTCTGAAAGGGTTTTGTAGATTGCTATATGACCCTTGCATACAGTTAACTGAAAATAAGTTGCAAAGTAAGAACAGAAAGTTGTTCACACTGCAGAACAGTTTGCTTCATCTGCAGATCCTAGCAATACATTTCATTAAGCCATAACAGCGCCTAGGATATGAAAGCAAAGTTTTAATGATGATATGTGTCAGTTTGCGCTGACTAAGCTCTATTGTCTGTCAATCTCATACAGAAATGGAAAAAGCATTAGAGTTCTGCACAGCTTATACTCACAGAAACAGAAACTGCCAGCTGCGTGTCTTTTAGGAACATCATTGGCAGTGAGATGCCAATTAATATATGCAAGAGTACTGCAAGTTCTTTTCTGCCATACTCAGTTATGTCCCACTTAAAACCAGCATCGATAGCATTTTTTAAAGAGAGTACATACGTAATACCTGATGATTATAAGCTGCAGCAATTTGTTCACACGTTTATTACAAATATGCCCTAAAACCCCAAACGACTTTGAAGAACAAAAATGCATTGGATTTTAACAGACTGAAGCATACAACGGTCAGAAGTGTATCAGCGGTGAACCACAGTATCATTCATACAATAAATGTGATGACCATTGCAGTATTGTCCATGTCATCCATTCGGGAAGTGAGGTGGCCATTGTGGTGGATTCCCAGATTTCATCTTGATTAGATTATTGCCATGCACTCTATGGCCCTTTCCGCATGGTGGCCGGAAGAGGTCTTGGAGTCGTAATGAGCATGCGACCCGGCGGCTATAGAGACCCCGGTCTGCATGGACGGTCCCAGAACCAGCTGGGACGATGGTGCCGTGGAGCGCCGTTGCCCGGCCGACCCGCCTCTTCCCCGTCCTTCCCCACTCACCTCTTCGCCGTCGTCGCCCTGCTGTCCTCAGTAGACCCGCCCACGCTGCCCTCCGACCTCCAGGGGTCGGAGGACAGTGAGGGAGGGCCTTCGGAGGCCAGCAGGGTGAATGGCGATGAGGTGAGTGGGGAAGGACAGGGACAACAGCGCATTCCCGGCGGTAACGTTCGCACCGCGCCGCCGGGAATGTGCTGTATTCCAAAAACCTCCCTCCAGGACGGAGGTTTTTGGAGGCAGCCTGAGGCTGCCCTGGGGGAGGGGGAAGGGAGCCAGGTCGGTGCTGCTGCGATTCGGCAGCGCCACCTGTGCGAACGGCTCCCTGGGGACGGTGTTTTTGCCGTCCCCAGGGCATTGTTATTGGCCCGTGCGGAAAGGGCTATGTGTTCCTCCCCTTGAAAAGGATTCAGAAACTTCAATTGTTGCCGAATTCTGCAGCCAGGATGTTGAATGGAGAAAGCCATACAGACCATATTCCTTCAGTTTTGGCCCATCTACACTGGCTGACAGTCTCTTTCTTGGCACAATTCAAGGTACTTAGTGTTGACCTTTCATGCCTTCCATGGTTTGGGACCAGTGTATCTGAAAAACTGCCTATTCCCTTTTGAACCGACTCAACTGCTATGATCATCATTTGAGGGCCTCCTTTGGGTACTTCTGAGATTAGGCAGGTGGCAGCAGGGCTGGAGGAGGGGGCTTCTCAATCATAGCACAGAAACTCAGGAACTCTCTCCCCAGAGATATTCATCTGTCCTCTTTTTTGTTTTGTCTGACATTCCCTCGGTAAATGCTCCTTCTTGCCTTATTATTAATGTCGCTATTCATGTGTATTTTCTTGTATTTTATGTGTTTTGCCCTGTCCTGGATAGTCTAGGCTAGCTTGGTCTTGACAGATCTCAGAAACTAAGCAGTTTCAATCCTGGCAAATATTTGGATGGGAGACCTCCAAGGAATAACAGGGTTGTGATGCAGAGGCAGGCAATGGCAAACTACCTCTGAACATCACTTGCCTTGAAAACCCCACAAAGGGTTGCCATAAATCAAATGTGACGATGGCAAAAAAATGTGTATTTTAACTTGGTGTTAATTGTTGAATGTTTGGTTTTAAGAGGGTTTTTTAAATGTATGTTTTTACTCTGTTAGCTACATTGGTGACCCTGATGAGAGAGGAAAGGCAGGACATACATTTTGCAAATAAATAAACAAGATAAAGTGTGTCACTTATTGACTACAAAACCATCCATATAGGAACAAATACAATTTCTCTGGGATTTGGTCAAACATAAAACATGAACATACCCACACTCCTCCTAGTGCCATCCCATGCATACAATTTCATGAGTCTTGAAAGAAAAAAATTCTAATACTTTTCTGAAATGACACAGACTAGATTGTGCTAATAGATGCCCAGCCTGGGTCAGCTTTCAAAGGCTCCAGGGCTCTGATAAAGTACACTCATTTCTCACTCCCACGCTTAGCCCCTGTGCAGACACTCTCTAAGAGAAGAGGCCATGGCACAGTTCCAGAATGCTCACCGGTTCAGCAGATCTGCTTGTGCCTTCTGGGGACTTTGTTTCAAGATTCAGCAGGTGCCTCCCAAGGCAGTTCCAAGTCCTGAAAAACAGGTTTGAGTTCAACAGGAGTGCTTCAGAACAAATGCATGCACCACCCTGCAAGAGGAGGACAACTCCTCTTCCCCACCCCAAATGTCTGATTTTTCAAAGTATATGAAGCATCCTATGGAGGGAGGTGTCTAGAGCATGAGAGAGAACCAAGAACAAGAACTTTGGAACTGCCTAAGGTCATTTTGCAAGGTTTACTAGGTATGCTGCTCCTAGACCTTAAAAATATTACATGGGAGGGGTTGTACCATGTATAAAGAAACTGCTTTTTCCAAAATTCTCTAATCCCTGCAATCATTAAAAGCACATCAATTGTGTTTTAGGCTGAATCTCAAATTCCACCAATTGTGCAGCCAGGCTGTTTCATGGCTGCATAGCACTGCTACAGCAATTGTAATAACTTTCACTACCTCCACCTGTAGAAGGGTTTATATGACCAAACAATACCAGCTGTATTTACTTATACATTTAATTACACATGTACAGTTTAATTGTGCATATGGGCCTAGAGGACAGATGATTAATTTTAAGAAAAGAATAGGGTGTCTGATGCTTAAGGGAAGCCAGTATATTTTGCAAGCTGTTCCAAAGGTAAACAGAACAGCCAGTGAGTCTGTAAGTGCTTCTGAGCCACTTTGCCAATTCTTATGATGTTCACCTTGCAGAGTCAAAGTTATATATATATATGACTGTTTGACATCAGCCTGCCAGTGAAGCTTCAACTTATTGCTGGGGCATATGCTGTGCTACAGCTTAAAAGCAAAAATAAAGGTAACTGACTTGTCAAAATGAATAAAACAGAGAACCGCAACTGCCGACACAAAAAGAATATTTGAAATAGGATGAAATCAAACAGTTTGGAAGTGATAGATACTAGGCAAGCCTTTTTTAAAAAATACTTGAATAGTGAACAAGGGCAATCTTCTCTGGTCTCGAGTATGTTGATTTGGGACTAGGTTTGCAGAACTAGGGTATTAGTTGCTCTGGCCAAAGCACAGGTATGGCTCCCATACTTCTTAAACATCAAATACAGGGTTTAATAAAATCAGTTTGCACTTGATGTTCCTTACTTATAGTTCACAGACATTTTCACTTGGGACTTGAGATGATGGAAGGGTAATCCCCTTTGCCTTGGTACATTTTTGATTCAGAAACACTTATATGGGAAAAGCAGCTCCTACTATCACACCTATGCATTTCTTGAAAAGTACAATACCTTCTGGATCTAGGTCTGCCAACTTTTCTCCTAACAGTCCAGTTTAGGGGTGCCAGCTTCAATTTAAGTTAAATGGACTGAGGCATGGAGTGAGGCTAAGGCTGTATTTTTTTATACCTTTCCTCTCATTCTCCCACTGTTCTTTGTGGCACACAGGACATTTTTGGCCCATTACAGGCATGGAAGAAGTGTAGTTGAGGAATGGTGGAGAAGACACAAAGGCTAGAGTCTCACTTTGTATGTGGAAAATTGAGAATCGTCTCCAGACAAATCTAGCTACTTGAGTTATGGTTTGTTGCTAAGGGAAGGCACATAAACAAGTAGAATTGTATAATGTTTCCCTACATCTATGTCAGGTGATGGCTAAGCTATCTTTTCATACTGTGGAGCGACGAGCTCCGCCCCCCCCCCCCTTCTCCTCTTCTCCAGTCAGGTATCATAGATTTTGAGGACTTAAAAGATTGGCATCAGTGACCCAGTAGAAAGAGAAAGAGAAGAGATATCTATGTTGACCCAGCTTGACCAGGTCAAAAGAGGGTGGGGCCAGGAAACTGATAAAAGTGCTGGGAGCAGACCTCTTGCTGGGCCTGTGCAGAGAGCAACCATTTTTGAACCATGTGCTTGTCCAGGGAACTCACTCAGCCTTCCAGGTAATGGGAACTCTTTGAGAATTGTAAGCTTTAAGGGCCTACCCTATTTTCAACAACTGCTAGGGTATGTTTAGAGAGAGGGACAGAGGATTTGCGTTTATATCTCCTTTGTGTTGGAAACCCTTGCTCAATCTGGTGCAGTTCTAAAACATATTTGCTCAATCTGGTGCAGTTCTAAACCATTTCATTTTTAATAAATACTTTTTAAACCTTAGATGTGGGGAACAGTTTCTGTACCATGGATGCCCCACCATCTTGGATACGCTATCTAAATAGGAGCGGGGGGGGGGGGGCAAACAGCTTTTCCTTCAGGATCTCCACTCTGCCCTGTGGAACCCAGGAGAGGGGAACCAGGGGAAACTGAGGCTAGGCCTCATGGTTGGAAAGGAAGTTGGGGAGCCCTGACCTTCCCCAGCAGGCAGTTCCTCAAACGGTAAGGTGGTGGCAGCAATTTACCCAGAGAGAAAGCTAGCCCTCCCCAGGAAAAGTTGGCAACCCCTGGGAGAGCCTTGCGAGTGGAATAGGGCCTGCCAAGCAAAGCAAGCCCGTTCTGCCACACATACTATCAAGCTGATGTTACATTTTGGATTTTAAGTCTGATCATTTGCATCCATTTTCACTTTCCCAATCCAACTCTGCTTTAGTTTTCTTCAAAATTTGATGCCACTACTGCCTTCTCCCTTTTTCTTCTGAGGTTCAAGCTCTCTGATGCATAAACTCTTTTCACATATCTGATTACCAAAGTGTGACAGGTAATGATAAACAAATGTCTGTTTGCCCCATGAGATAAGTAGCAGATCCATGGGGCCATTTCAGGTTTGGAAAATGGTGCACGACAGAAGGTTGTAATCACTGTTCCAGTTTAAATAAGGGCTCTGTGTTTCTTCTTGTAAAAGAAAGAAAATTCACAGAAAGCAGGTGCACAGAACTTGCAGCATCATATAAAGTGTGTCCCTCTGTCTCAGTATTTTATTAATATTACACACATTTGCCATAGTGACAGGCAAAACAGGAAACTTTCATTTTAGACCAGCCTTTTTGGCAAATATATAATGGAGGATTCAAGTGACACAGAATTCCTCATAATTTTAAAAACTGACAATGCTTTCTGTATAACTTGAAAACATGCACACTTCTATGCCAGTGGAAGCTACGGTACTAAGTGAAATTTCCGCATCAGATTTGCATTGTACTCTCTTCTTCGTATCATTTATCCATCTCCTCTCCATTCTCTTTACAATTTCTCATCCCTAACTTTAACTTTTAGTGTGTGGTCAATGCTGAAGAGTTTTGAGATACCATTGCTTCAGCTGGCACTTTACAAGGCACTGTGAATACTTGACTGGTCTGATATTCTTCCTTACCTTGCCCAAGGCAAAACATGAGTATGTGTTTTACATAACCAACTATTACAGGTAGAAAGTCTCAGCAAGTAATCTCTTCTCTTGCAGGCCCTGCCACACACTGTATGCAGGGGATCATCATAATTAAATATACATGAATGCCTTATCTTGCTTGCTTATGAATATTTACAGCCCAGGGTACAGACACTTCCCCAGCAGGCTTGCAGAAACATTCCCACATTTTAGCTCTCTAAATCTTTCCTGATCTCCAGTGTTAATATATGCTTTTCATCAATTCCTTCTCATTAGTCATGCTTCGACCTGTCAGCACTTCCCTTCCCTTTGCAGGTGTTTCCCCTTTAGAAGCATAGATTGTTTCTATCACACAGCTGTGAGCTTTCCTTGTGTCATTCCAGTATCTGTTCTTTTTCATTCAGCAATACACATGAAGCTTTTTCAGTCCATCCTTGAGAGTTGAGCCATTGAAAGGGTGGGTTTATAGGTTCTCTAGCTATCCTCCACAAATAAGTTGAATCAGCACTAGTTGGCAGAAGCGGACAGCCCTAGTTAGGGCAAACTTTGGTTTCACAAATTGATTATCTCTGAAAGTAGGGCTGCTGGGTTTTGTTATTTGCGGATTTTTTGTTTATTTGGATATAGAAGGCTTTCAACAATTTTGTGCAGATTGATATGGCTAATGTTACACACAGCTCTCTCTAACCCAGGGGTAGGGAACCTGCGGCTCGAGAGCCGCATGCGGCTCTTCTGCCCTTGCACTGCGGCTCCACGAGCCGAGCTGCCAGCCCCATCCTTGCCCGCCCTGCAGGCAGCAAGGCAAGTGCACCATTTGCCTGCGGCCGGCTGGGCTTCCCCTTTCGCCCGCCCTGTTCGAGCGGGGCGGGTGCTTTCCCGGCGGTTGGCAAGGCTGCGCAGCATGCTTCCCCTCTCGCCCACCCCGTTCGAGCGGGGCGGGTACTTTCCCGGCGACCGACAAGGCCAAGCCGCTGGCTTCATCCTTGCCCACCCTGCAGGCAGCAGGGCGGGCACACCAATTGCCCGGCTTCCCTTCTCGCCCGCCCCTTTGGAGCGGGGCGGGCGCTTTCCCGGCGGCCGGCAAGGCCGAGCCGCTGGCTTCATCCTTGCTTGCCCTGCAGGCAGCAGGGCGGGCGCACCAATTGCCTGGCTTCCCCTCTCACCCGCCCCGTTGGAGCTGAAGGCCGAACGCTTCTTTATCCATACCAGCCCTGCGCGAGAATGGCAGGGCAGATGCATCCATGTGCTTCTCAGAATGAGTGGAGTAAAAGGTAAAAAACCCCAATATATACAGTGTTATCTTTATTTTAAATGTCAAAAATTATTTGCGGCTCCAAGTGTTTTCTTTTCCCGTGGAAAACGGGTCCAAATGGCTCTTTGAGTTTTAAAGGTTCCCTACCCCTGCTCTAACCATAGTGGAAAGATGAATGCAGTTGTTACTTGCATGGGTTTTCTAGATGTAGTGATATTGGAATCCACTTATTCACAAATGCAAAAACAAATACCGGTAAATGAACAGATTTCTTGTGACAAAAGCTTCCATGGGCACACTGAACCTATGAACACGCTGGTCAAAATACATTTGATAATCTTTCAGGTGCCACAGTGTTTTGTGGTTTTTGGCAGTGTCTTTGGAAAAATAATAATTTGCTAGCATTTAATGTTCATGTGCCATAGTACTTCACACACATTAGCTTGTAATTCTTACTACAGTTCTGAAATATAGGCCAGTTCTGAAATATAGTTTTACTGCTGTATTTCAAAAGGAAGACTTCAATCTGAGTGACTGACCAGCGTAGGGTTGCCAACTCCAGCTTGAGAAATTACAGGAAATTTGTAGCACTTGGGGAGGGAGGGAGGGAAGGAAGGGAGCTCAGTTGGAGTGTGATCTGCCAAATCTGCCATTTCCTTTAGTGCAGTGGTGTCCAACTCTGGCACCCCAGATGTTCATGGACTATGATTCCCATCAGCCCCTGCCAGGATGCTGGCAGGAGCTGATGGGAATTGCAGTCCATGAACATCTGGGGTGCCAGAGTTGGACACCCCTGCTATAGGGAAAGTGATCTCTATAAATCTCTGACAGCCAGCATGGTATGTTGAGAATGGTGAACTCTAACCTGTAGAATTGGGTTTATTTTCTCCACTCCTCCACATGAAACCTCCTGGGTGACCTTTTGCCAGTCACGGTTCTCTCAGAAATCTCTCAGCCTCACCAACCTCACAAGGTTCCCATTGTGTGTGGGGGTGGGGTGAGGAGGAAAGGTGATTGTAAGTTGCTTTGAGACTCTTTAGGGTAGAAAAAAGCAGGGTAGAAAAACCAGCTCTTCTTATCTGGAGATTAGTTGCAATTCTGGGAGAACATCAGACCCCACCATTAGTGTGGTAACCATATACCTGAAGTCAACAAATCAATTTGTTGGGAAAAAATAGAATTAAACCATAGACCTTCCATACTGCTGTTCATTATTTTAGCTATTATACTACAACAATCTCTAGTTTTGAAGATCAGATCCTTGAACGTTTGGGTGCTAGATATTACAACCATCTTCCATGTATCCTGATATTTTGAATTTTTACCACTCTGTTCAATACATGTTGTGACGAATGCATTTATCCTGCATTCAGATTACAGGGTGGACCCGCCCCTGAAAGAGTTAAGCCCTGGCCAGCCCTGATTGGCCAGAGAAAAATAGGCAGATGCTATAAATACTGTCAGCGAGAGTGCTGAAAGGTTCTGAATCTTGGTTCTTCTTTTTGGCTTTTTGGCTCTGACTGAGCGTTTGTGCCTTCGGGTACTTTTGTGACAGAGTGAGGAGAATCCGCCAAGTTCTCTCACTGCTGTGTTGCTGGATAATAGCTGAGAAGCTATTAAGTCAGCTAAGACCCTGAGTTTGGAGGAGTGTGTCTGCCCTCAGGTGTTTTGTTTTGTTTTTGAGGGAAACCTCTAACAGTCCTGTAGGTCTGTCCTCCAAGTGAACACCAGTCTTGGGAGGCCCAGTTCCTGTGGCAGAGAAGCCAGATTTTGGGAGTATGGGAGAGGGAGGCTGTATGCCTGAATCCCACTGGGCGTAGACTGGGTGTTTTATTTTGTGGTGAGGTACAACGGACTGAAATTTTTATTTTATGAGGGAGTGTGAGATCTCCACAGTAACATCTTTTAAGAAACAATCTTACTCTGAAACCAGTACGCTTATTTCCTCTCCAGTTTACCTGAGAAGCCTCTGTTAAAGCCAGCAATAAAAGTTTTCAGTTTTTGTTCAACTTTACACCGTTCCAGTCTTCATTTATTTGTTTTGTCTGTGTCTGTGGGTTCCCCTAACAAAAGGGAGGTGGTGGCCGTTAAAAAAATCAGTATTGAGTGGGCTATATATAAAGAAAGAAAATTTATTTTTGGTGGCAGCGAAGAACAAAACAACTTAAGTAATAGGAAGGGTTCCTTAAAACCAACTACCGGGGATCCTTCCTATATAGTGCCTTCTGTTATACATGTGTACTGTGGTAAGGAAGTGAGCTGATGTATTTGGGGAATGATCTCTGATCATCGAGGGGTGAGATTAGGGTATGATTCATGTCATCAAGGCAGGGATCAGGGTTCTCTGATCATTGAGGGGTGGGGTTGGGGGTATGACAGTGGGAGAAGATTTATTAAAGGAAGAGCATGGAGATATGGACAAGCTTGGTGCTCTTCCAACCTCTGTCCCATCCCGAGATACATTGGTGTGGAGGCTAGGGAAATCAACCCTTCTCCAACGCTGATGTTGTGCAATGCCAGACCTCTTAATAATAAGCCCAAAACACTGCAAGATTATTTTGCAGATCACAAGGTAGATCTGGCTTGTGTGAGGGTGAGAGAGGGTGAAATAGTCACCCTGAAAGAGCTGGCCCCACCAGATTTCTCAGTCCTTCAGCATGGTGTACAGCCAGTATAGTGTAGTGGTTAAGAGCAGGTGGACTCTAATCTGGAGAACCAGGTTTGATTCCCCACTCCTACATTCCTGCTGGTTGACCTGGGCTAGTCACAGTTTTTTGAAACTCTCTCAGCCTCACCTACCTTACAAGGTGTCTGTTGAGGGGAGAGGAAGGAAAAGAAGTTTGTAAGCCCCTTTGGATCCTCTTACAGGAGAGAAAGGGGGGTATAAATCCAAACTCCTCTTGTTCATCAGTTGTGGACTAAGGAGGGGGAGAGGCTATGTCCATTTGGCTGTGCTGTCTTCCTACAGAGCTCTTCCTGTCCCAGAAATTCAAGACCCTGAATATACTGGCTTGATGTGGAATGCTGAAGAAAGCTTGGCTACCTGGTTGGTGTACTGTCCACTTAATGCACCACAAAATACTCTGTTGAGGACATGAAGTTCCCTAGGCTGATGATTTTGGGGGACTTTGATGTCCATGCAGATGACACTGCCTCCAAACAGGTTTCGGACCTGGTGTCTTCCAAGGTGATACTAAGACTCACCCAATTTGTATCAGGTTCCATACATAGGTCAGGCAATACCCTGGATTTAATTTTAAGGTGGGGATGAGGTGAAGCCAATTGCTATTCCAGTGCCATGGTAGAACCACCATGCCCTTAAGACCTATCTAAACATACCATGTCCCTCCTGTATAGACAGTGATCCTGTATAGTGATCCTGCAGACAGTAATCTTTGCTCATTCATGGAGACTTATGGAACCTATAGATTTCCGGAATGCTCTGTGGAACCCAATTCTTCCCGGTGACTCATTAGATGAATTAATGGAGAACTGGAATAGCCAGCTGTCTACAGCCATCAATGAGGTTGCTCCCTGATGCCCTCTGGAAGTCCATGCCAATTCAGCTCCACTGTATACCTTGGAGCTGAAAAGGAAGAAGCTGGAGCTCAGACGGCTAGAGCAAGTCTAGAGGAAATCTTATGACAAAGAAGCAAGAACATCTTATAGGATTCTTTTGAAAGTCTATGAGATGGTGGTGAAGGCTGTGAAAAAGGATTACTTCACAGGCAACATCACATCTGCTAGCTCGTGTCCATTTGGCAGTTAGCAACTTTAAAAGAAGAGCCTCAAAAGATTAGGGAATTGGCATTTAGTGGTAATGAGTATGTGAGGTATTTTGTGGACAGTCTTGTCTGTCTGCCAAGACCTTCCATCCAAGTTTGATGCAACAAAAGAACTACCAAATGTCCACTGGTTGTCTTCTGGTCCATCATTGAACTATTTCAGTTGATTCTCCCAGTATGAGGTGGACAAAATTCTGCGAGCTGCAAAACCCACTATGTGTCTTCTGGATCCCTGCCCCCCTTGGCTAGTGAAAGCCAGCCCGGATGAGATATTGGGTTCCTTGAGGGAAATTTCCCTCAGTAATGGGAAATAATGCAGCAGTGAGGCTCCTTATGGGGGTCTCATGACAGTCGCATATACAACCTGCGCTCCACAAGCTGCACTGACTCCAGCTGGAGTACTGGATCAGGTTCAAGGTTTTAGTAGTGACATACAAAGCTCTAAATCAGGGGTGGGCAATTATTTTTTCCATGGGGCTGCATAAGAAACAGAAAATATTGTGGAGGGCCGGGCCAAAAGGCTGAACTCAAGCAACGTAGGAATGGGGGCAGACCAAGGCTGACCTACCCAACAGGGCTACTGTGACAATAAAGCAGACACAAGGGGGATGAACGACCCAATACAGCGTGGCAACTGGAGTTTCAAGAAGTATAGTAATTGGACGAGACCAGAGTTCAAATCTCCATGGAGGTGTCTGGGTGAACCTGAGCCAGCGGGGCCCACCTCGCTGGGTTGTTGTGAGCACCAAGTAGGCAGGAAGGGAGGAGGATAGGCCAGTGCAGGGCAGAAAAAGGGCGATCGGGTGGGGAGGGGTCCCTCTCGGGCATGCTGGGCCGGGCCGGCGTGCCTACCTGTCCGGGCTCACCTTGAAGTAGCCACCCTCGTAGCAAAATAGCTCACATACTCATTACAACTAAATGCCAATTCCCTAATCTTTTGAGGCTCGTGTCCTCTAGGGAAATTTCTTAAAGGGACAGGGTCTAATTACAATTCCTTCCCTTAGAACACTATACAAGGAACTAAACCCATTATAACTATAGGGAAACTAATAAGAAAATAATAATAGCTTCTCTGGGGGCATAACAATTAGGATTGCAAGCATAGCCTTGTTGACCAGAATAGTTTTGTAGCTGACTCTGACAATAGATCTCCAGGATATCAAAGACTGAAGCCTGAGCAAATAATAGGTTCAAGAAGAATGCTTTACTGCTTTATGCTTCTTCACTTTCCTATAATCTCTTTTCTCTTTTCTAGCTCCGTTGTCAATTCCTTCTCCAACGTCACTCAGTATCCATGCAGCATCTACCTGAAGCTGATTTGCATTTTAAGACGTTCAGCCATGTTGATGGTTTTACATCATTAATGGGATTTGTGGAGTTTTTAGCAGACTTGTCAGGTTTCGTCATCATATTCAGAGATTAAAGGATGGATCATCTGAACCTTTTGGTAAATACTGGAGCTGAAATCCACTGCATGGTCCCTATGAGAGATAGTTGTTCCAGTTCCATAATACCACAGTCTATTTCTAGAATATATTCCAAATGTAAGGTGGGTCAGAAGAGATTTGTGCTGTATCTGGTGCAACAACATGTGGGCAATGCATCACATATTATCACATTACACTTTATTCAATGTAAGGTTGGACCCAGACTAACATTTTCATAGATGCAAGGATTCCAGCTATGAAGCATGATTTTCTTGCCTTCCCTCTCCTCCTGAAGCAGCCTGAAATGCCCTTAAAACAGTTTCTAGGGATCCCCTCTCTCCTAAGAACCTGATTGGGGAGCTTGAGGCTGCCTCGACGAGATAGGAGAATTGGGAAAATCACACTCCATGGATAGATATCCTTGTGCCTGAAGAAACGGCTGGTCTGGATTCAAGCCCATGTGAGCAGCCTACCATAAAACAATGAACACTATAGAATATATAAATCGGTACAGCTGCTGTGGAAGTTTCACAAAAGTTACTCTCAGGTTGCTCTCAGGTACACTAATAATAGTGTTATCTGAAAACATACCATTTACATAACATCAGAACTCCAGCCATTACAATGAGGTAAAGAGTATAACCCCACAAACTAAAGTTCAGCAGACAAACAGCCTGACTAGACTGACCAGATACTAAGGTTAGAGGTAGATAGTTTTGGATTATGCTATTTTCCCTACCATTACAAAATTCTAAGGGACAATTTTTTTCTGCAAGCTGTTGGAAGATCTGGAATTCATTTATGGCACTATTTTGTCGGGGCTGGCTGTGAGGTTGGGCCCTGTGAATGGGTGAATTGTCTGTCCATCTGAAGCCCTATTCCGTGGAGGTGGAGAGGTTTGAAAGCCAATATTGGGAGCAAATGGGTGACTGTGGAGTCATTATAAGACTCTGAAGAGCAAAACTGAATGCGCTTTACCCCCTGATTCTCCCCTATGCCCATTTCTCTGATTACAAGATCAATTGTATTATTTTTATAACCACTTGATGGATGGGAATATATATGGGAACATGTATGGAAATAGGGAGTATAGATGGATTCTGCACAGCATATTTATAACAAGTTGCTGTCTTTATAAATGAACCCATTGTCCTTTCATCCATACCCATTGTGCCATTTACGCATTCAGGAAGCAATTTGAGCCCATGGAAACAATGAGGGTTGCTTTCATGCCTTCACATGAAAAGCTTCTCTCTCTTCTCCTTTTTCAATGCATGTGCAGCAGCAAAGGCATACAGAAATGAATCCTCAGAGCCATGCTGTTTTCCCATAATTCGATTGGCTGTACCTATGTAGCTTTACATGTTTAGCACACAATTTAAAAAAAGAGAGAGAAAGGGACTGTCTTGCAATGGTCAGGCAATAAGGAATGTGTTATTGTAGATCTATGAGAGAAATGGCACATTCTCACTGCCATGGGAAGGAAATGTGCTTGGGGGACTTGTACAAAGGTAGGCAGAATCTCCCTGAAATCTCCCTGAATCTCCCAGTGTCTGGACCATGGCAGACACTAAAGCAAAAGGATGGGAGGGTAGAAGCATCTTCTGCCTGTTGTGTTTACACGGGAGTGCCTTCAACCCAGAATTTCACAACAAGATATCCAGTTTAGTGATTTTGAAAAACCTGGGTTGGGAGGGACATAACGGGCTTAAATCATTTGGGGGAAAAGACCTGTGCAAAGTTCTTCCCCAAAACACTATTTATAACGTTCTGAATATGTTATATCGTGCTTTGAGGAATCCACCATAGAAAATACTCTGACCTCTCCTGTTTTCTGAATTCTGTCCTGATTGCTCTTTTCATTTTTTATGGCCTCAGCCTGCTGAACCATCAAGCACTGAATTCAAGCTGGAGCTCTGCATCCAGAGTTCTACAGGTGAGTGTTTGGGGATCCATCAGGACCAGGAACATTGCTCACCAATGTGTCTCCCCCCAACCCCACCCATCAAATCCTAGAGAATTACTCAAACATAGGCTTTTCTCAAGTTAAACCAGCCTCCAAGAATTTTATCCCAACTAGTCAGTAACTCAAGTTAACTACTTCAAGGTGGGGCTTGGAGTTCTTTCAGAATTACAACTAATTTGCAGACTACAGAGATCAGTTTCCCTAAAACCTTGGAGGTCAGACTCTATGGTACACCATATGTCCTAGAGTGACACCAAATTCTTTCCCCCCCTAAACTCCACCCACCCCAGGCATCACTCTCAAATCTCCAGGAATTTCTCAAACTGGAACTCTACTGTTAAGCAACTCTACTGTTACTATCTCAGTGATCTTAGGATCTCAGAAGCTCCAACTTGTCTCGAGCATCCATACAATTATGTGGACAAGATGTTTCTCAGGGATTCGTGGGTAAAACCAGCAGAGTTTCTGTGACCCTGGTGACACTGCTCCCAGTTTTTGCAGTAACAGGAATTGCTGCAATAATTGTATGCTTTTGAATGTACAAGAACATATATCCAGATATAGTTAGCATTTCTCATGTGAAGATCTAAGAGCCCTGTGTCAATCAGCCTGCAGACCTCAGGTTATTCCATATGGATAGCCATGTTAGTCTATAGCAGCAGAATAAGGTTCAATGGCATCTTAAAGACTAACGCAATTTATTTCAGCATGAGCTTTCATGATTACAAACGCTTATGCTGGAATAATTTTTGTTAGGTATACATGCATCTGATAAAGTGAGTTCTCTGACTCTCAAAAGCTTATAAATGTTGTCAGTCTTTAAGGTACTACTGAACTCCTTATTTCAGGCTCTTGGTTGTCTCCTCAAGAAGTCACATTTCCACTGCTACCCACTGCATGTATTGTAATCTGTGATAAGTAAGTGAGATTTTCAGTGTCCTTTCAGGCCTTCCAAATGAACAATTCCAATTGGTAGAGGATAATAAGACCAGAAGAATGAAGAAAAACTATGGCTCTAATTTCCCAATTGATTTTTTTTTATTGCACCAAAATAATTGCTAGCCTTGAGAGAAGAGCAAACCAAAACAAAGGCAAGAAAATGGAGTTGAAAAAACAAGTGGGTGAAAATACATCAATTAACTATCCCATTTTATTAGGAGAAAGAGTTTTATATGTAATCAATTGTTAATCTGCATCCGACACCCATCTGTATTGCTGTAGCTATTTATTTCATAAGGCTGTAATAGTATGAATGTTCTGTCCCCAACAGCAAGTCGTGCTGTATGGTTATTGTTGCATTTAAGAACTAGCAGAGTTTAGAAATGGCTGAGTTCCTTACTGAGTTGTTAATGTATAGTTTCCTCTTGAGTTATTTTCTTTGTTGAGAACCTTTTTCATGGCTGCCACCAGTATCTGAACATCTTCCTTTGCCTTGCAGCAAGATACCCATGCTGAATGGCATTAAAAAAAAAACTACCAACCTTCACCAGAGTTTTATATTTGTTAGGTATATTGACCAAGGAACTCCAGACATTTGTGATGGAATTCTAGTGAGCTATAGGAGATTCGGAAGAGTGTTCCAGTTCATTCCAGTAGAACACCTACTTGATGGATAACGAATTATCCAATTTATTTTTATTTTTAAAAATTATTTATGTTTTATTGTGAAATTCCCCCATGTGGCACCCACAGGTGCCATGTCACTCACCAACACCTCTTCTAGTGCCTGCCATGTGTTTTTCAAAAGTGGGCAAGGCCAGAGGGGGTTTCTGCCTATTAGGGCTTCCAGTTAACTTCTCTGCAGAATAAAAGATATCCGGTTAAAGAGAGCAACTGTTTAAAATCCTGAAGAGCTATTTTTAAGACTGTAGCTGGATTCAGGTTTAGTAACACTTTAGTGATCAACAAGATTTTCCAAGTATCAATTTTGAGAGTCAAAACTCTCTTATACCTCCCAAAATCTTGTTGGGTTCTACTTATTTCATTAAAAAATAAATCTGGGCGAAAAAAAGGAAAAAGGAAGTGAGGTTATACATAGCTCTAATAGTTTTAGAGGGTACTAGAATAGCTACATTCGAGTCCAATTATACCTTATAATCCAATTTGAACCAAGAAGGAAGGTGGAATAGAAATGTTTAAATAAATAATATGTACATTGCACAATGCAATAAAATTAGATTACACCATTGGAGAAGAACAAGCAGGGGACCCTCAGGGACTTGCAAGTCATTTTCCTGTCCTCTACTGTTTTCTGTTTCCCTTCACGGAAAGTTCCCAACTCTCCCCTTGGCCTGCTTCCTTGTCTCCTTCCCGGATGCATAGGACCAGGCCCAACTGTACAGTGGTGAATCTACAAGGAGGGGTCATCCCACTTTCTCCTGTAATTCTCCTTTCCATACTATTTCTTCTCTCCCTCCATATAGCAACTTTCCCCTGCTTGCTAGGGCTGCCAATATCCAGCAGGGATGTGGAGTTCTCCTGAAATTACATGTCCTTTCCAGACTACAGAGATTAGTATCATTGGAGGAAACTGAAGTTTCAGAGTATCACCTATAGAGCTGGTGTCTCCAACCCTTTTGAACCTGTGGGCACATTTGGAATACTAATGCGTGCAGCAACAAAATGGCTGCCACAACCTTTTTAGGTAAAGGTACAGGTATTCCCCTTTGCAAGCATTGGGTCATTATTGACCCACAGGGGTGACATCACATTATGTTTACAAGGCAGACTTTGTTTACAGGGTAGTTTGACTTCCCCAGTCAGTTACACTTTACCCCCCAGCATACCAGGTAATCATTTTAAGAACCTTGGAAGGCTGAGTCAACCTTGAGTTGGCTATTTGAAACCTCCTTCCACCAGGATCAAACTGAGGTCATGAGCAGAGCTTTGATTGTAGTAATGCAGCTTACTACTCTGTGCCACAGGCCTCTTCTGCAACCCTCTTGCACAATTGCTTTACTGCATTCCTATTCCCTTTGAAAAAATGACCTCCTGCACAACTTTGTTTTACACATTCTGCAAAACACTAGAAGAGTGAGAGCTTTTCCAAAGAGGTGGGAGCCCAACTGGGAATGAACAGGTCGATATAGGCAGTTGCTGAACTTACCCATTTGCAAAGGGGAACCTTTAGAAGGCTTTGCTTAGATGAGTTAAACTACCACAGAAGGCATATTGGGAAAGGCAGTCTTTCAAATACATGGGTCTCTGGCCATGAAGATCTTTGTAGGGAATAACCAGAACCTTGAATTGAACCTGGAATTCATGGCTTGCTAGGGTAGTTCTCCAGCTTGCTTGCTGAAAAATTTAAGGCCCAGAGGTTCCTACACTTGTGGTTAGCCCGGATTATTGAGTAGAGATTGGCCTCAAATTGTTCTCTTGGCCTAAACCATACCAATGCTTCAGTAAACTGCAGTTGCCATAGAGATGTTGCACCATCAAAAGAGTGAGGGTTAATGTTCATAAAACGGTCTTGTGAGAGAAGACCTTCTCTACAAAACAATACATTGGAAGTCTAGGGCAAACATTCTTAAATATAGACCATAGGCCATGGGAGCTCTTCCTGAATTCTGGCTGTATTCTGGCTGCTCTAATACAGTTCAGCACAAGGAAGAAGCTAGAAGTATGTTGATTAAATTATTAATGCATACTCGATGCAGCCCATTGAATAATTAGGAAATGAAAGCTTTGCTTATTTTCCAAGGATATTGTCAGAATTTTACAGTGCACCATTACAGTCAAGAGCCCATTAGAACAGAAAGATCAGAGAATATGCTTGTTACTGTGATAGTTTTTTAGTCCAGCACTTACATGTTTGAACTAGAACAGCTAGTTAACACAAGTGCTAAGGGAAAGTTAACTGTTTTAAAACAAAATTGGTGCTGTCAGGCACTGTTCTTATTCAAGAAAAAGCAGAACTGGGAAAGGCTTGATGGGAGTTTATTGCAAATGGAGACAAGTAAGATGATCTTGGGCCATCCTGCAAGCCGTAACTATGCAATAGTTGTTATACCAAGGAGGGGGAATTACTGTTAGAATGACTAGATTCAAAACTGGATTCTACCTGGGTGGAAGGGAGAACTCCAGTATGCTCAGTTTACAGTATAATATTGTATGGTAGCTAGAGTATGGTCGCTTGATTTTGACTGGAGAAATATGTGTTCAGATTCCCACTTTGTCATGAAATACACTGGGTGGTCTTGGGCCAATTGCTATCTCTCAGCCTAACTTACCTGACAGCCTTTCTGTGATGATAAAATTGGTGGAGGGAGATCTTGGAATAAAGGTAAAATAAATAAGAAAACCTAACAGAAGGGAAAGATAGTCAACTGGAACTTTATCAGGAAAATGCCACAGTCCACCTTGGTATCTGTTCACCCTAATTACTACATTGTCATATGCTGTGTGTCCTTTTGTAGTGCAAGGACCCATAGATCTCTCACACAGCTTCTGACCATGAGTTGGATAATTCCTAATATGTCTGTGGATCAAAGGATTTGCATTCACAGAATAGAACGTTACCACTTTCCCCTTCATTCTGCAGTTCAAAATACCTCCTCTCCCAAATGCTGCTTCATTAAGATGGGGAACTCCAAGAGTAACTTGGATAATTTCCTTCCTTGAGTACATGGATATGTTAGGCAAGATCCAGCTTCATATCATGTATCCTGCTTCCTTCCAAAAGGGTGTTTATGTATTTGCCTGGTGTAGACACCAAATAGGTCATTTTCCCATGAGCTGGTTTGTTTTAGAATTCATTTATTGGCACGGTGTGGATGAGAGAACTGTCACAGTAAACTATGTCGGCTTGTTGCACCATGCTTGCCGTCAAGTCCAATTAATGTTGCTGTATGTCCTTTGGCTGTGCACCTGTTCAAAACAGCAATCCAGATGTTTGCTTTTGGCTGCACTGCCTTTGGTTAGAGTGTCTTGAAGGGTCCTGTTCCCTGACAGCATGTGCTCCTAATTTCTGTCACTTGTTCATGGTGGAAGCTGTGGTTGGTACCTGCACACCAGCCTTCCAGAAAGCTGTATTGACTTATGCTTTTTATAATGATGATAACTGCTGCTGTATTTCTGCTATAGTGACCTGAATGGAAGGCACTGTTAAAGCATCCAAGCAAAAAGATTTCCATCCATTTTCTCCCTGCCATCCCCGTCCATGGCTGGCCACTCTCTCACAATTAAGAAGGAGAATGGCCTGTGTTCTTAAGATCATAGCCTTTGACATTGGCTTCATGAGAATGCTAAAACTTGTTTGTATCAAAACTGAGAGCTAGCTCTGCACTGAGAGCTGCCACCTTCATTTGGGTCTCAAAAATATGCCCTATTTACAATACGGTTTAAAAATAACCAAGCACTTGACAGATATTTTCTAGACTGCTGCCACAACAAAACTGCTTTTCTTGCTTGTGAAGCAACACACAATGTCAAAGAAGCATTGTTGTTTCTGTTATTTGTTACCAGTTTAATAGCAAGGGACTTATTTGGGACCAATGGAATACAATGCACATTTTCACAGAGTTTTTAAAAAATGCAAATTACTATTCTGAGCTGGAGTCACTTGCCGTCATTAGCAAATAATGACAATATAATGATAATCTTCATTACTCATGAATCCAGCACCAACCTTTCTGCTGAGTTTATAATTAAGATGTCAAAATTAATTTGTCTTTGAAAAGCTGAGGCTTTAAAACAAAAAGGAAGAGGCAAGACCATATTGACTCAACCTTCATTTATAGATATCAGTCTGACTCGACTGTGTAAGTCTAAGGATTCTCCATACCGTGAAGAACAGAGCGCTGGAGTGGAAACAAAGCTCTCTCTTGCCTCCTCTTGATAGATGTAGATGTCAATTTCTGTAAGTGTAAGACCCAAGGAATAAAGTAAATCTGTTTTGTTTTAAAAGAAAACATACTTCTGAAAACAGATAAGCAGGATACCAAGAAACTCGCTGCTTCAGAACTCAGTGCATCTGTTCATGACAGGGTAAAACTGTATTGTCTCCAGGGCTTATTTCTTTGGAAACAATTTCCTGTCCTAATTTGTCGTCTTCTCAGAATGGCATGTTTAAGAATCGTCAGAGTATTTAGGGTTCTGGATGTATATGAGGTCAGAAAGAATACAAATGGAAGCATACAAAATCTCCATGCTAATATTTCCTGTTTGCTTATGCTTGGCTTCCTAAGTGACCTGCTTCATATTCACTATGCATCTTCAGTGATATTATTAGGGTTGATTCATGGTCGCTGTGGATAAACTCATCCATCAAATCCATTGTCTTGGAAATTAGGTGCCCTTTGAAAGCTGCTCTGCAATCCATAAAAGATCTCAAAATGTGGCAGTGGGCATTATAAGATAAGAAAACAACACTTATTTCATAATGGTCAATAATAAAGATAATTGTTCTCTCCCCTCCCCCCCACCTGTTCTTTGTCAGTGAGTTAGACCCAAACCAATATGAGTGGAGCAAAATTCACAGAATGGAACTCTCCTAGTCCTCCTCTCAATGCAACTGCCTGAGCCCCTTGACATTCCCCCCCCCCCACAGACCAGAGAACTCTCATTAACAACATGGGGTAGGGGGCAAATCAGAGGTTTACAGTGAAAGGGTGAACTAGAAAATATTGTCCCCTTCCTCGCCAAAGGAAGAGGTATGTCAGTGGCATAAGTAGTGGTATGCCAACAGAATAACATTTTTGGATCCAGTCCCCAGTTTTTTTATAGAAGTAACTTGTAAAATAGAATACACATGTAAACATCAAGAGGCCATCTAAATTAGTGCACTTTTCAGTTGCTTATCCATGGCTATTTGGTTGTTTACATCAACCACCACACAGAGATTAGGGTTTTTGTGTATTGTAACCAATGATCCAAAATTATTTTAGTCACTTATTCTAGCCATGACCTAAATTTCGGAAGTAAGCCCAAGCTAAGCAGGATTGGCCCTAATTAGTATATGAATGGGAGACCACCAAGGAAATGGGACCTATTACAGTTCTGCAGGGCCTGTAAGACAGAACTGTTCTGCCAGGTTTATGATTGAGGGCAGCAGTGGTATCCAGCTGGCTGACTTCTTTTCCCCTTCCCCTGCCCCTCCCTCCTTCTTTGGTCCCTTTCTTTTCTTCTTCTTGATGATTGTATATCCTGATTGCTATTTATTCCCCCTTGGGTTGATTTGACGAGGAGATAATCCACATAATTATAGACCAAAATCACATGTACGTTGTGAAGCACAGGAAGAATGAAATATGATTTATTTATTTATTTATACATTTATGCCCTGCCGTTCCTTGTGGTTGAAGGTGACTTAGAATAATAGCTAAAACACTTCCAGTTACATCCAGAATAAATATTTAAGCCAATCTTCCTCCATGGCACTCTCAATTGATTAAGAAACATAGCACTTGGAACCCCTGCTTAATACCTCAGAGCCAGTGTGCTATAATGTTTAGACCCTTACATTCAAATCTTTGCTCTGCCATAAAACTTACTGGCAAACTTTGGGCCAGTCACAACTTCCTACCTCACACATGAATACATACATGAAACCACCTTAGCTGGCTCAGACTATTGGTTTATCAAGGCCAGTACTGTCTACTGTGACTGGCACCAGCTCTCCAAGGGTGCATGCAGAGGTCTTTTACATTGCCTGCTGCCTGATCCTTTTAATTGGAGATGTTGGGGATTGTACCTGGGATCTTCTGCATGGATGTCATACCTCTGAGCCCCAGCCCTGTCTCTCCAGACTGGGTTCATCTTATGTGCAAAGAGAAAATGGATGGCCTATTACACATGCTATGCTTACCTCAGGACTCTTCTGTGTGCAGTGGGCTTGCAGAGGGCTTCTTTCATGTTTCTCGGTTTACATGCAAGGAGGCACTCCCTCCTTTCCCCAGAGTTTTTCTGCAGAGAGCTCTCCAAACCTGGTTCTCTTAACTCCTCCCATCAAGTGATTCTTAAAGGCCCAGATCTCATTACACCTGGTAGTCAAGACTGCTGGCTTAGCCCCTTACGCTGCACTTATGTCAATATTACTAATCCAAAAGTAATACCTCCCCCCTCACACACGTGAAAGAGGCAAAGCATTTCCCTGGACCACAGGCTGCAAAAGAAGGGGACCATCCTAGAGTAGATATTCTATCCCCTTCCCTCCCCTCGACACAACTCTTCCTGCTGCTGGTGCTGCTGCCTTCGGAGGACAGAGGCTTGTTATTTCTAAGTTCTATCTATCTATCAATATCTTGAAATATCAAGAGAATTAGAGTGTTGTGTGTGTGAGCTTCTTTACTGTTACTTGAAGCATCCAGCAACATGGACTGGGAAGGTACAAGGGGGGAAAGCATGCAAAGCAGGATGAGGGAGAGGAAAGGTTGACTGTAAGAGGAGGAAGATCTTTGGGGCAAAGCTGTGCTCACTGGCAAATTTCCCCACTCTGACAGCAAAGCAAATTAAACGTTGTGGTAAATGTGGTCTTGTTTGCTGTGGAGAGAATGGAAAGTGAAAGCAGGGCTTGAGAAAGCAGGTCTGTACAAGAAATCTTGCCACAAGGGACATTCATTCCCATCGCGCAGCAAGCACATTGTGCATAATTGGCCAATGAGATGTGAACCATGTATACTTCTGTGCCCTGAGCTCTTGGAGGAAGAGAAGGATAAATGTGTTTGCTAGAAACCTAATCTTTGTTCCTTGAAAAGTGCTTTTCAGTTTTTCATGCATGACCAAGGGCTTAAAAGTGATTGAAGTGGCACACAGGAATTTGACCATAGATGGAAATCATCTATTCCTCCAAACAAATCCTGAAAACTCAGATTATAAATCCTAAATAGCACTATTTCTTTGAAGAACTCACAATTGCCAAAAAGCTTGTAGCAAAATTAATTAAAATAAATTATGCTTGTAGTGCAGACGTGGATGTGTACTTCCCCATTTCACAGTCAAATCACACTTAGGGATGATTCATTTCTTTCCCCATTGTAGCCATATGTCTGGAGTACAACTCATTAGTACCATATGTCCAGGGGCTCCCATTATTGTAGTTGGTAACTGAGCAATATTGGGACACACAGCTGGTCACAAACTCATGTGATACACATCCCAGATTTCTGGGTGATGCTTGAGTGACTAAGGGTTCCCATTGTCAATGTCAATTTTTTGGATGTAAAACAGGTTTGTTTCTAAGCAAATTAGAGGCCTCTCTGCTCCTATGATGTGCGTCATTCAGGAGTGGTTGCTCATACACATATTTTTGCCAGCTGTCCCTCTTGTGTTTATCATCTCAATATTTATTTACTGCTAATTCTAACACTGCTTTCTCTGAAACATATATTACTGTAGTGTTTCTGGAAAACAGAACAGCTTTATTTCAGGATTGCTTTAATTTTAGAAGATTAAAGTTTCAGAAGACAATTCCTAATCAATTTTCTTGTTTATGCCTAATGTCACAAAGCTAGAGAAGATCCCAAGTGAACTGAATAATATAATATCTTTTCTGGTTTCTTTTCTGGTTTCTAGTAGTATTACTAGTAGCTACCAGCTTGGGGAGGGGAAGCATTGCACAACACTAGTAATTCCAGAAATCTCTATAATAAAGAGTGTTGCAAAAGTAATGTATCTGTATCAAAACATAATTCATCTACCCCATTTTTTCCCACTGCAAAACCAGACAGGATGGGGGAGAATTGAAGGCAATGGCATACTCGGGGGGGAGGGGAGAGCATGAGAGGGCTTGAGCCCCAGGTGCCACTTGCCTGGGTCATGTGGGGGAGCATTTGGCCACCTGCCCCTTCTTCCATTTGCAGGTCAGGAAGGCAGCCCGAGGCATCACAGCCTATGCATCACTGCCTGCTGCCACTGCCGCCGCCTCCTCTCCTCCTCCCATGCAGAAATCCACTAGGGTTCTCGTGTTAGCTATTTATTTATTAAATTGTTGATATCTCACCTTTCCTTATGGCTCAAGGTGCCTTATAAACCATAATTTAAAACATCCCACTGTAAAACAAGCAAAATATAATGCTAGATAACCTCTCCCTATAGTCTATACCAGGGGTAGGGAACCTGCGGCTCTCCAGATGTTCAGGAACTACAATTCCCATCAGCCCCTACCAGCATGGCCAATTGGCCATGCTGGTAGGGGCTGATGGAAATTGTAGTTCCTGAACATCTGGAGAGCCGCAGGTTCCCTACCCCTGGTCTATACCCCATCAGCAGCCCAGGCAAATCAGATGGCCGTGCAGCATTGCTTGAAAATTTCTAATGATGGCATCCTCCTCTCCTCCTCAGAGATCTTGTTCCACACAGGGTGAGCAACAGTGGGGACAGCATGAGCACTGGCTAGGGCAGGGGTAGGGAACCTGCGGCTCTCCAGATGTTCAGGAACTACAATTCCCATCAGCCCCTACCAGCATGGCCAATTGGCCATGCTGGTAGGGGCTGATGGGAATTGTAGTTCCTGAACATCTGGAGAGCCGCAGGTTCCCTACCCCTGGGCTAGGGTTACCAACAGGGGGTTTTTTTGTCTTCTAGGCTGCCCTTTCCCAAATAGGCTCAGAGTGGTTTATAAGAAGGAAATTGCCCATCATGGACATCATCATACAATAAGAAACCATAAAAAATGATATAAAATGCCCCAATCTCCAAACCCTTGGCACCTTAAAACTGAGGGTGTCAAACATAGCAAATATCCTCCAGCATCAGTATCTTCAACCCTACTGGGGAGGGAAAGAGGAGAAAGCAGGGGTGGAGGGAGGACCGCCCAATGGAAAACCATTGCTATGCTCAACCATGGGCCTGGCAGAACAGCTCTGTCTTACAGGCCCTGTTAAAATGCACTTAAACTGCAGGGCCCTGGTCTCACTTGGCAGAGTTGCCCACCAAGTCAGGGGTAAAAAAGCCTTGGTGCTAGTTGAGGATAGCCAGACTGTTTTAGGGCCAGTGACTATCAGCAGATTGTCATTAACTAAGCACAAAGCTCTTTGTGGGATATATGGAGAGAGGCAGTCTCACAGGTATGACAGTCCCAGACCATTTAGAGCTTTAAACCCTGATCTGTACTCCACTGGAGCCAATGCAGTTGGCAAAACACTGGCTTGATGTGAGCACATCATGGAGTCCCTGTGAAGACTCAGGCAGCTGCATTGTGTCTTCCTTAAGTGTTTGAACTGATGGGCAAAATTAAGAGACCTGGGAAAAGCAGTTGAAACTGAGATCTTAGAGAGTTAAGACTGAGAGCTTCTGGTTAGCTAACTATTCTATAGCTCATATTGCTAGTTGTTAATAGACTTGTTAAAACCATGAAGGTTGTTCTGCCATCCATCGTGACACATTGTGTTGAAGGCAGCAGTAGTGTAGCTCCCAGGGAGCTGGGGGGTGTCTTGCCCCAGGTGTGTGCCGGTGTGGGGCATAGTGGGGGGCGTGGCAGGGGTGTGGCAGGGGCACAGGGCATACACGTGCCCTGGGCACAGTTCCCCCTCACTACGGCTCTGGTAGGCAGGCATCAGCTGTGACTTGTCAGACAGTCTGAAGTCAGGGTAGGCAGCAGCACAGGCATGGTCAGGGAGTCTGAGGTCAAGATGGGAGCATGCGTTGTCAAGCAGTCCAAAGTCAAGGCAGGCACAGGTGTGGTCAGGTAGTACAAGGTCAGGTAGGAGTTCAGGCAGGCAGGAAGGCTAGGAATAGATATTCAAGGCATGGAGTTGGGAATCTGGTGTGTGAAGCTTCCCAGAGAAAGTTACTCATTGCACCCAGGCAGAACCAAACCCAAATAAGGTTTATATAAGACACTTTTGCTAATGAGATCAGGATAGTATAAAGCTGAAATATAGGTGGTACTTTTATTACTGAGCTTCTGTCTCTGTCTAATCTGGGGCTGCTGAAGACTCTCTTGGCTACACTGCACCTGGCTCAACCTCAGCTGGTAGGGAAGGGCTTGGCTCTGTTACTCACATCTCTTTTTGTGGAAACAGCTCCTAGTCTATGGTGTCACCTCATTCTGCATCTGATTCCTCATCTCCTGGGGGCTGATGCATGACATGAATTTTTGTACCAACTGGAGTTTCTGGAGCAGCTTCAAGGGCAACCTGCAGAAAGTGAGTTGAAGAAATCTGCTCTGGAGGTGATCATTGCATGGGTCACTGTGGCTAGGTTTGGTTGAAACAGGTAGGGGGCCAGCTGTTTCCCCTGGTGAAAGTGGTAAATTTCCTGGCACACCACATTAATTACCTGGGCTACCATAGATAAAGAGGTATCCTGGATCACTCCCAAGCTCTCAGTGGCTGGCATAGGTGTTAGTTGCATGCCCTCAAGAGTTGGAAGCTCATAGGAGTCTAGGGCATGGGGAATGGAGGGACACCATCAAAACAAAAATACTTCATTTCTGAAGAAAACTGGAAACTTATGTTAGTCTGCTCTAGAAATTGCTGGAAACTTCATGGTTAGAGTTTCTGGCAGTTCCTAGAGCAGATTGTGGTCACTTCTGAGTGACACGGTCATCCTGACAGTGACTTTTCCCGCTGCTGTCTGCTGTCTGGAGTGGAACTAGGAAACAGAAGCTAGAGATAGGGAATCCCCTGCTCCTTCCAGAATCACAACTGATCTCAAATCTACAGTCTCCCTGGACAAAAATAGACTCTATGGCATCACATCCCCACTTAGTCTTACTCCCCTCCCCAAACACCCCTCCCAAATATCTAGGAATTTCCCAAAGCAGAGTCAGTAACCATAGCTCTGGTTAATAGTAGAAAGGCTACTTTATGTGGAAGAACATCTGGTAGGTGGCACACAAGGAGCATAGCTGGCACACATAGAGCATAGCTGGCACACAGGGATGCACAACTATTGTTCTTGAGCTGCTTACACACAAAGACAATTCCCCACTGGGCACTAATTGCTACTAGGCATTCACAGAAGCACCCACATAGCAGGATTCTCAATTCTTTCCTTCATTTCCCCTTGTGCCTTTCATTTACACCCCTCTGTGTTGCTGGAGGGCTTTTTACTGTTGTTAAAAATATGATATAATGGAAAGCCATCTCTGCAAGAAAAGTGGTTAGAAATTTACTTTATAAAAAATGAAACGTAGAGAACTTGAAAGACAGATTGTTATTAGTGATCCACGGATAATCAACTGCCAATTTTGAAAAATCCTACAGTGGTTGGCAAGTGATGGGGAGGAAATAACTGCCATGGGAAATTGGGGCAGGGAAATTGGGGCCAGTGTACGTGGAATTGGGAAGATGTGGTGTCTCCCTTCCACATAGGTGCCAACCCAACTTTGTACATTGATCTTTCTCAAACGATTGAAGATTTGGGAAAGGTCACAGGAAAGACAAGGAAACTCCAGGGGATTCACAAAAGTATCCAAAGATTACTGTAGGTAGAGAGGAAAAAAAATCCCCACTTCTCAACAGCATCCAAAAGGAGGCCAGAACAAAACAAACTCAAAGTGCCAAGTGACCATTTTGTTCCTATTAGGAATCGAATATTCCCATATGCGTCAGTTTTAGACTCAAAATATAGCAAAACCCTCCAGTGGAAGCAACCTTGTAACCTATTAGCAGACCCCCACCCCTCCACCCCTTGCAGTAATTTCTAAAATTCAGCAGGATACAAAAAGGCTTTTACTTCCAGCAATACCTGTAGGCATGGAACCAGGTGGGGGGCAGAGAGATTGTTCCATTAGGCTTCTGATTTGGGAAGGGGGAGACTTTAACACTTTGCAAACAGGTGGAAGTCCAGCAGGCAAATCTTGCTCTGTCACTTCATTTCCTTGCAGGCAAAATCTAATTTCTTTCTCACAGGCAGCTATTAAAAGCACAGGAGATTTGGATAAAGGTGGCAACCCCATTCTATGCAACAGAAATTTTTAACAATTCTCCAACTATGAAATCCTGGCATTGCCAGAGACAGGAGAGTGGGCTTGATGGGAGAAAGAAGACAGCCGGTATGCAGAGGTCTGTATTTTTAATTTTATGGACAACTTGATCCAAAGGCCATTTCTCTGTCAGTAGGATTAAACTGGCTTTCATCCAAGTACTCCATCTTAAACATTCTGTGGATTGTAGCCACAAAGTTGTCCATGCTTTCAGAGCACTTTATTTAATTAAAGTAGATGGACTGAATTTACAAATGTTCTTTTCCAGGAGAAAGACAATTTCTAGTAGCAACCAATTAAAAATGTTCTTGTCATAGAGGATGAAAACTATTTTCTTGTTTCCTTGTAAGTATATAAAGTAGAGCAACATTTCTAAAAATAATCCTCATTACCACTCTTTCAGAAATGCATTTTTAATCACTTTTAGCACCAAACCTGTGTTTTTGCAAAACAGCAATATATTTTGGCTTTTGAATATGAGAGCTTTCCAGGATGTTTTTTTAATTACCACAGTCTATTTTTCAACAACTTGATTATAAACTTGTTTGCTTACAAAGGACTTTAATTTTTACATTCATCTTCACAAGAACTCTGTGGTAGGTACTTAATATACTGTGAGCACCCCAGGTTCCCTGACTGTGCCTGCAAACTTCATCTCGATGTTGCGCTCTTCCTCCATTTTGCTGGCACTGCCTCAGACTGAATACTAGAGGAGGAATCCTCACTGGCCTTGGCTGCAAGGCTCCCCAGATTTACAAGGTCCCCCCTCTTCCTCCCCCAGCCTAGAAGTTCCTCCTTCTATCCTTCCTCACCCTTGCCTCATCCTGGTCCTTCCTTCATCCCTGCCCCCTGTCTCTTTGGACTACTGGGATTGGCCCTGGCTCTCCACCGGGCTCTGTCAGTGACCGGCTGCCTAGTCTGTCAGCCCTAGCTCCTTCTCTTGTCCCTTCCTCCTAAAAGCATGGCACAGCCGGTTAGGCTGCATAGGAGGTTTACAGGGCAGCCAGGGACTTCTGCCATTTGCCTTGCTTTTCACACTGCCTGAAATCCCTTTGGAAGTGGTGTGGCTGTGCCACAGTGGTGCTGTCCCTATCTGCCACAAAACTGCCCCTCCCCCCGACTGAACTGCCTGTATAATTTTGAACAAAACAGCAGTGTGTATGGGGCAATAGAATGTACAACAGATGGCTGACTTCATTTCATGTAATTTGTTTTTGAAATTATCCCAGAAGAAATCCCTATTATTACACTTTGGATGTGCAGAGAGGTTACTGAAGATGCAGTACAAGGAGACCACAACAGATAATTTTAGTACTTCTACTTGCACAAAGACAGCTGTGCAATCTTCCATGGGATCCAATCCATTGCAGGAAAGATAAATTTGCTGGACATATCCATTCTTGGGTTCAGTGGCAGTAATTTTTAATGAACCTGCGTTGGAAATACAGTTTGAAGTGGGGAGAATAATAAAAGGCATGAAGATTCACAACTGGTTTGGTCTTCCATCTTTTAAACATGCTTTTCTTTCCCCCTTAAATGCTACCTAATTTACATAACATCCTCCATGTCTGAATAACAAGGACACGATTTACCTCACTGTTTAAAGGTTATCATCTAAAGCATGTCTGAAACAACCCATTGAGACAATAGTAACTTAGCCATTATGGGAGTCCTGAGCACCAACCTATTATTTTAATTTCTTCATTTTGAAAAGACAAGAATGTTAATCCCTGTATACATTCCCACTGTTGTGGTTTCTATCCTCTGAAGCAGCCCAGGCAGTGGAGGAGATACAGTATAACCTAAAGGATGCCTCTGGCCAATCAAATATTCATGTGATCTTGCTTCTCCATATGTGTTTTTATTACTAACAGATTTTACAGCCAATACCATAACAGGTGATGAATTATTAAACTGAACTTACTAGCTTCTGAGAATTTTTCCATTAGAGTTACACATTTCTGAATGAAGACTTGAACATGCCTGTATATTAGCATTATGGCTTGCAACTTAAAAGAAGGTTAAATGATGATAGCTCTAACTGAGGCCATGTTACAGCACAACCGCTAAACAGCTGTTAAAGTTTTGAGCAAAGCTGTGTGATCATTCAACCAGTTGGTATTGGATCAGGTAAACTTTAAAGCTAGCCAGAAGTTATTGATGCAAAAGCTTTGCTTTTTATAAGTGGTCGAGGTTGTTTTATTATATTACTTTATCCTTCCCACAAGCTAACCTTCTGAGAACCCCACCCCTCAACTTATGCCAATGAGTCATTTGCAGCAGCAGACATACTGCTCATGGAAGAGCCAGGATGGGTGATTTTGCCAGGTTCCACCTTTTTATTGCACCACCCCCAACCCACATGTCTTCCTTTCATGCCATGATCTTGAGCTAAATCACACACCCCTGCTGTTATACACTCCTTCTGTTGCTATTAACATTCTAGAAAACTGTGGAAGTTACATTCACAACTTTCCTGCCATTTGTGTTTACTTTGGCCCTAAGATGTGGGGTTGCTAGGCAGCAGATCAGAGCTACATGATGGAGAATTCATGTGTCCACCTGTTCACATATGATATGGGGGCTGGGAGAACCTTTTAAAAACTGAAAAACAAGCGTTCCTGTGAGGGGGGCTAAACCTGCATCCTGCCTCTTTTTTTTTACGCTACTGTACACAGTTGCTTGAAGATACTGAAAGTGCACTGGGCTGGAAGAACAGTGCTTAAAGCAATGAAGCATGGTGGCATAAGGAAGTAAGGTGAGCAGAAAGGGCAGGGTTTAGCCCCCTCAACAACATGATTTTTTGATTTCTGTAAAAAAAACAGACTCCAAAGCCACCCATCCGTTCTTTACACACTAGTAGATACTTGAATATATACACATGGAACCCCAGCTTATTTAGCTGGCCCACCAGAGATCCTGGAGATAGACACAGCTTGACTTGGCCATTTTCCCTCTGGATTTGGCTTCTTTCCCCTCTCCTGCCATAAGGTTTTCATATGGCATTTGTATCTGCATAGGTAATATACAGCTGATGGTAGATGGCAAACAAAAATGGATTGGCATTTACCTTCTAATGCAAGAGCAGATTATGAGATAAAAGGGAATGTCAATGGCTTCTCCCAAAAGAAGGCTACCTAAAGCCACTTGGTAGCTTTCGTGAAGTAAATCTACTCAGAAGGAAATGGTGCAACCTGCCCCAGTGAATAAAAACCTTCAGGGGCTTTCTTTTGAGCAAATCTGCTCAGCAGGCATGAGTGCAAGTTACTATTACAATTGGTGCAAATGTGGAATAAGGGATTGCAGATTGCATGTGCAAAAAGATAGAAGCTAGTGCCTGGAATTTTGTGCCACTTCAGTATATAATATAGATTATAGATGTATTTATTTATTTTCTTACATTTCTATACTGCCTCTCCCCTTACAGATCCAGGTTTGTTACTTGGTTACTTGTGTCTGAAATGGAGGTGAAAAAGTGGAGCTGTTTTAAAAAGACCCAGATTAACGGTCATCTTGCCCAGTATGATCTACTTTGTTTGGCAACAGTTTTTCAAGGTCCCAGAGACAAGATTTTCCCAGAAGGGCTTGTTGGGCATTTGCACATTGCAGTCCCATAATCATGCTACACAAATTGCTCAGATCTGTCATGGCTTTGGCAATAGGCAGCCAACAGTGGGCTTTGGAAATAAAAAAGTAAAGCTGTTAACAGTTCAAATGTGGGGTCCCAACCCTGTCTGCATCCCTTTGAAGTCATGGCCAATTCTAACTTACAAATGTAGAAGCATTTCTCTCTGTATTCTTCACCTTGAATCTCCAGCAGGAAACAGATGTCACCAGGATTCAGACTGCTTCCAGTTTAGGAGGCTATTCAAAACATTTCTCTGCCTGAAAGCAAAACAGGTATGAACTGCCTGAATGAACTGGTTCCAGTAATGTTAAAAGTGATGAGAGTACACACATTGTTTCTGCAAATGCTTCTTGGAAACCATCTCTCTCAAGCACCTTTGAAACAAGGGTCATGTGTTTCTGTTTGAAGGTTTTGCAAAGAAAAGAAGTGCTGCCAACTAATTGCTTTCCTAATGTTGTCCCAAACATTAGGAATAATCAAAGCTTAGTATATAAAAGAAGAGTCAGATTTTTGAGAACTAGACTCTGCAGCTATCCTTATATTTTCTATTACAAACAGAATTTTTAAACAAGTATCTGGAAAATTAGTCAAGCACTTTTGAACATCCAACTCAGCCCAACTTTGTTGCACCAAAAAAAGACTCTACATTATTGTCTAGCACACAACTGTGTTGCCATCATAAGAGGTCATTTGCAAGCTAGTGATGTCTAACACAAATAGACCTCTGTAGAATGTTCTTTCTTTTTTCCTAACGCAGCTGAAATGCCAAGCTACTGCAATATGCTAAGGCTACTGCGTATATCATAGCTGACTGCTTTTACATCCCTGCTTTATTGAACACTGCATAGGGAATTCCATTCATAAACTCAATAGCTGGTACTAACAAGAACTCACTCTGGCCTTTTAAGATTGTCTCTGTGTGCTATAAGGTACCAATTCTATCCTGAGTCATTTTCCACAGCTTTGCAGGAAACAAATTAAAACATTAAAAAATTAAAAATGAATAATTTGTGCCTCTTCAGTTACTATCTATGCCCAAATGCCCACCCTTTTCAAAGGTGCTGAAAGACTACTGTGCAGTGTGGCTTCCACTGAAAAGAAGTATAACTGTCTTTCTGTGAAGAAACAAACCATGTAAACAGCATGATACCAAAGAAAAAGATGGTCCCCGAACAGCAGGATCCTTTTTGAAAAGTGCACAGAATCTTTTTTATTACAGTAGTATTGCACATTTATTTACAAGGCAAGTGAACATACCATTCATTCTACTTCTTCTGGAGAATGTTAGCATTGTTTAATATTTTCTACTATGCAAATCACATTCTTTTGTCTTTTTACACCCCATCTGAAAGAATTATGTCACTTTACCTAATAGTAAATGGTTGGTCCAGTTTTTTTTTAAATAAAGGAGAAGAATTGGGCTATCCACACATCAAGGATTTTTACATATTTTGGGGATCTCAGGTATACAATGTTTTGCAAATTAACCAAAAGACCCCCCCCCCCCAATGGCCCAGTAAAGACTAAGAGTACTCCAGGAGGCATGGAATACTATGAGTATCTTGAAAATCAATTAAAGGAATTAAGGAGGATGGATTAGAATACTGATACCCAGGGGAGAAAGTAACAAATGTCTTACTAGCGTGGTCTTTCTCAGGGTGCTCAAAGCAGGAGAGAGGAACCACTTTGTCTACCTCATACCTAACTAGTGCTCCTTTATTGGCACTTACTGGCTTGCTTTTAAACTACTTCAAGTCTCTTCAAGTTTAGAGAATCCTGGAGGAGGGGATTTTGAGCATTCTCCCCCCTACAATTTTTCACAGGTCACCAGCTTAGATCATTCTTAATATTTATATATAGTGCCAGTGAGCTTTGTAAGTGCTAAAGCAGCTAGACCACATGCAGCCACAGTGCTAAATTAAGAAGAGCTTTATTGGTTCAGACCAAAATTCCATGTAATCTGGCATCCTGTTTCTGACAGTGGCCAGCCAGATATTTCTGAGAAGTCCAGAAGCATGGGACATGAAGGCTATAGTATTCAGACATTTTGTGCCTCTGAACATCAGGCTAGATCCATCTGACCAGCTTTTTCATGCAGGCTCATCTAATTCCCTTTCACACTACAATCCCTGTCCCATATGGCTTTTGTCCATGCAGGTCTCATGATCCTCAGTGTAACTTTTTTGGTTGTCAGAGGGGATGTCCTCTTATGCAACTGTGGAAAAGCTGACTGGATGGGGATTCCAATGACCTATTAGTGAATTAGGACTATCATTTGTGAATCTGTCCACTACTTCTTCAAAGCTATCTAAATTTGTGGCAGCAAATTACATTATGTTAAGTATGCATTATCTGAAGAAGTACTTTCGTTTGCTACACCGAATTGACTGTCAATTGCTTTCACTAGTGACCCCAACTTCTACTATTGCTAAAAAGGAAGGGGAAAACTCTCTGTAGTCACTTTCTGTACACCATCAATAATTTCACAGACTTCCATCAACTTCCCCATTAGCTTTGAATCTAAATTAAATTCTTCAGCCTTTCCTCATACATAAGATGTTCCATTCCTTTGAACATTTCAGTTGTCCTTTTCTGCACTTTATCCAGTTCTATGATGTCACTTGTTGAGACAGGAAAACCACAAGCAGAGAAATCCAAATGTACCATCAATTTTTTAAAAAGCATTTTGATACTGGTCAAAATGAAGTGTCATTTTTAGTCCTTTCCTTGTAATCCCTTACATGGAATCTGCCTTTTTCTGCCGCCACTGCAGACTGAGTTGATATTTTCACTGAGTTAACCTCCACAATTTAAAGCTCCCCTGTCTGAATTGTCAGAGTAGTTCAGTGTATACGTGAGATCTGTTGTTTCGCCACCCTGCAGCATTGAAAGCTGCAGGTTTTTTCCTCCTTTTGGTCTAAAGAATCTGGAATGCATCCTTTAGACACTTTCTGTTTTTAAGCTTTGAAACAAAGACCCTCCTTTACTGAGTACAACTGTCTTATACACTGACTTCTTCAACCTCCTTCCAGCTGCAAACATCAGCTAGCTGAAGAGTTGACCAGGGTCAATCCATATTAAATGATTTTGCATGGTTAGTGGTCCTACCAACAACTCTGGAAAGCTCAGCCATGCAATGTTGCTATGCACCATAGATATCCATTTCCTTATAATGCAGATAATGTGTCATGTGACTCCATGTCACTGCTTCTCCCACTCCTCTTGAGAAAGTATCAGGGAAGTCCCTAGCGTAGGAATAATGACACATTCAATTAGAGTAACTGTTGTGGTAACAGGCCCTTGGGCCTCCTTGCTACCTTTTGACTGGCTGTTGTTAACCGTTTCCCCCCCAAGATGAACTTGGATCATTGAAGTCTGGTCACCAGCTAACACGCCAAAATATTTATGCTATGATACAACTCTGTGGATTTTGCCAAAGCGGACTGGGGCGGGGGGAGAGAAAAATATTATGCACATCTTTCTTCAATCTATCTATCTTTTTTATACATTCAACTTTGCTGCAGTCAGCATAGCTTAGAATAAAATGTTCAAGTTGGCTAAAAGCCTGCTAGCAGCTTTGTATGACAAACGTATGTGTCAGGCTGAAATGGCTTTCTTAAGGTAGATTGTTTAAGGTGGTCTGCATTGTTGGAAACAAAAATGAAACATGCTTAATGCTCCAATAGGGACTTAGCAGTTTATTTAACAGTTCAGCAAGGTGTTGAGAAGGAGAACTAAGGTCACCAAGAAACCTGGTGAACAATGTCCTGGCATTTTAATGGAGGCTTAATAAGATACTATTTACCAGGTGATATTATTTATGTAAATTGCCACCATATTTTTCTACAGGGTGTTTTTGGCAACCATGTAATCCTCCACAAAATATTTAGAAACGTCCATTTCTCTCTTCTCCCAACTGTAGCACTTTGCAGCCTATCTTAAAGAGGGTGACTCCCCTCATGTGAAGGGGGACTGATTGGAATGCTGTGACGCTGGGAGATAATCTTGAACTGATTCATATGTGAAGGCAGCCTTCAAACCGAGCTGCTTATTAAAGACCTATCAAGACAAAAATTAAACATCCCATTAAGCAGCACTCCAGTGGATTAGCACTGGGCTGTCTCCCTTATATTGTCAATTCCAAGAATCCCTTTGAAGTTGAGGCATTAGAAAAATCACTTTCCAAACATCATAACTCTGAGCCTTAGATGTTTCCTACAAGCTCTGTGGTTGAGGCATAGCTGAGCTGACTAATCTTTTTGGATTTAATGAGGTTAACGAACGTGTATAATTTTGCATGGGAGCCGTAGGTGGCCTTTCAATAGAAAACACGAAAACAAGCAACAGTGAGTGGCATTTCATGGAGAACAGCCAATCCAGTCAGTAGAAAAGATTCAGAAAAGCTGGCCAGTGTCACTCATTCTGACTCAAATTAGTAATGTTCTCAGACTGAAAACATTTACAGGGCTGTACATAACATGACCACACACCAAAATGCAGTGAGTTCATTTGGAATTCCTCGAGCCTAACCAGGAAATTATCTAGGAAGGCAAATTTCATATATAGGATCTGAAAAAAATTCTAAACAATACCTTACCAGTATTTTTGGTAAATGAAATGTATTCATCTTGGAATTTCCTGAGCCTATCTAAAAAGACACATTCAGTATATAAGAGCTGAAAAAGAATTCTTGAAGAGAGGAGAGACTGGATGCTTCTTGTCAGGTTTTCCCAGAGTTCAACAGCCCTTCTGGAAAGAGACAGGAGGGAGGGTTAGAGGTGGTGCATGAGGAAGAGATGGAGGTACACTCCAAGGGGCAGCCATCTCAACATTACCCATATTTGGGGGGCATTTTTTTCAGCTGAATATATGTTAGAGACTCTCCAATGCTAGCCACAGAGAGAAACACATGTCTCTGAAGATGCCAGTCATAGAGGCAGGCAAAACATTAGGAGCAGAAACTACCAGACCATAGCCATACTGCCTAGAAAACCCACAATAGGGAGCTCCTGAATTCTTGAAAAGGAGCTAGGTGCTCGTTCCAAAAGAACCAGGAAAAGTTTAATGCTGCAATAACCCAATAACAACCCAATAACCCAATAACAATCTGGATTGAGAAACCAGTGTTAGGCAGAATGAGGTCCAATGAGGGTCACCAGGTCAACTACTACCAGAGTCTGCTCCATGCTGTCATTCATGATGAGGCACACATACCAGACAATATCTTTCCTGCCATCAAGAAACATTTAGTAGGGTGGGTAGACAGGGCCATCCTTTTTAAAAACAAAATGTCTCCTGCTGGGCTTGGCACAGGTCCATCAACCCCCACCACCCCTTCAGCCAACCCCAGGAGTCTGGGCCTTGAATCTACCACAGCAGGGTGAAGTGGGGCTGCAGCAGTAAAGGATGACTGATGACAGGGCCCATCCTTAGAAGGGGAAGACGAATGGCCGTGGGGTAAGCAGGAGCAGTGGGGGTGGCACAAAGGCAGTGGGGTATGGCAAAACAATGCAGCCCAGCTGCAAGTGGCATCAGAGTGAGGCCGCTGAGGGAAAGGGTGAGCAACTCTTGTCCAAAGGCAGGGAGGCCACAGTGTCTGAACAGAATGCTGGGAAAGAGCAAGAGGGTGATGGGGAGCCAGGGACTACCTCAGAGTGACAGGAAGCCCAGCCAGTCAAAACTCTGAGGTAAAGGCTTTGAGGTAATGCTGGCTGGTGAATGGCTGGGTTGGCTCTTGGGGGTGGGGCATGCATGCAGCAGCCCCTATAAAGGGAAAAAGGGGAGGCATGGCCAGGGAGGAATAAGGCAGAGAAGAATCCATGCCATGCTAGGGAATCTCCCTGCCAGGACCAGAGATTGCAAGCCACTTGCCTTCTCTGCACTTGCCTTCTCCCATTCTGAGGCCAACCCCTCCCAACCCTTTCTGAAACCTCATGGGAAGGACAAAGCTGGCAGATGGAGGTGATGGACATGTCATACAAAACAAAACAAAAAAATGCTTCTGGGATTCTCTGGTTTGACATTGGTTCTGTAGGGCTTTGTGTTGCCATATCTGTCCTGGGTTTTGCTGAGCTTCTCTGTTACACATTGGTTCTGTTGGCCTTGCAAAAGTGCCTCCACTTTATTTTGTTCTGGGATTCTCTGGTTTGATATTGGTTGTTTTGGGCTTGCCACACTGGCTTGTGGTTCTGCTGGAATTCCTGGGTTCTACTTTGGTCCTGTTGGGCTTGGGTTGGAACTTGGCATGGGAGGCATTGGTCAGTGGTTGGTGCAGGCCTACTTGTTTGCTTTTGCCCTGGAGGAAAAAAGGGCTGTTTCCCCCTTCCCGGCACTGGAAACAGTGAAGGATGGATGCAAGCACCTACATTGGGGGGCTATAGAATTGAACCCTGGGGGCTCTTCTGCACGCAGAAGAACATTGGAACCTGGGGGCTTTTCTGCACACAGGCACCAGCAGCTCTGCTGCAAATTTGGTACCTCTAGCTTAAAAACAACCTGCCAAGCCCCCGGATAACTTCCCCATGGGATTTACTGGAGCTGAATACATTTGGGTTTTTGAATACTATACTGGTATTGGAATTTAGGGATCTCAAGAATGCTTTTAAAAAGCTTTTTGGTCCAATATATCAAAATTAATAAAATAAAGATTTTTTGTTCTAATACACATTCCTAAAGTTATATTCAGATGATTAAATAACATTCTCAAAGCCTGAAGCTAAAGATTTGGCTAGTCAGTTCCAGTCCATCTGTGAATTCCAGCCGACTCCAGACAATGGACTTTACAGGGTAGGGAGGAGAATCTTTGGACTGCTCCTATCAACAAGAGAAGATTTCAGTGAGAAAAAGACCAGGGAGAGGTATCAGGGAGGGCAGGAATTGTATGAAATTCATGCCTAGTCCCAGAGCAACTGTGCAGTTCTGATGGAGGATATTGAACTCCTTATGTTTTTTTTCACCTGGAAAAACTAATTTTATTAATGAACTTTATTCGCAGACATGATGTGCAGATGAACTGCAAGCAGAGAAAACTTTGTGGGAACATTCTGCAAATGGTGGCAGCATGAAGTCCCCTGAGGAGGGCAAAAAATGGCTGGCATGAGCTACTCCGTGGAAACTGAAAGTAGGACCTGGGTGAGGTTCAAGAAAAAAGATTCATTTCCCTTGCAAACACTTTATTTTTCCACGTTCTTGTTGACAGAGCTGAATCTTCCACTAGCGCAGAGGAGAAGGTGGGAATTGCTGCTTCTGAGGCACTCATACACCATGTTCTGTCACCTCATGATCTTCTCACAATGTCTACCAAAGCTCCTTTGCTCTTATCTGACATAACAGAAGAAGCAGCAGCAGCAGCAAGCAACCTGGTGGGGTGAGTGTTTGCAAGTTGCAGGCTAGGAAGTAATCCTAGCTCAGTTCTTCTGCCTCGTGAAACTGTGTCAGTGATCTGCAAATCAAAATTCTAGATGTGGTAGCTGTTGGACAATGAAGCACTGATCACCCTTCTAACCAGTAAGGGAAAGCAGGAATGGACATGCCAACTGTCCCATTACTTAGCTGAATTCCCATCTGACCGGGAAACAACCAGTCTAGTTGGATTCATGGGAATCATCTTCCTATTTCCAAAAAGATCTGGTTTTGCTTCTCCTATCAAGTTTTCATTTATGTGATGCAGTGGTTACAGTGATGGACTAGGATGTGGGAGACCAAGGTTCAACTCTGCTGTGGAAACTTGCTGAGTGACTATAGGCCAATCACACACTTCCAGCCTAACCTACCCCACAGCATTTGTTGTAAGTGTATTCATGAGGAAAGAATGATGTCAGCCACTTTGGGTCCTCACTGGGGAGAAAGACAAGGTATAAAATGAAGTAAATAAATAAACTACCCCAATTTATTTTATGAATGCACATATTTATTTATTTGTTCTACTTGTTAAGGCACTCATCCCCAAAGGGCTCTGGGCAGTGTACAGAGGATAAAAAATAACAATTAAAATCACAATCTAATCATTAAAACAGACTCAATTAAATATAACTTCAACAGAACAGAGAAAAACCTAACATTACATGGCAACTCGAAAGAAACCTCCTATCCCCCCTGGGAGGGGACTGGGCACAGCATATGGCAGTCAGTGATGATGGTGTGTGGGGGGAAATGGTGTGGGATGCAATCAGCGACTGCCTCCCCCAAAAGCCCCGTGGAACATCTCCATTTTACAGGGCCTGCTGAACTGTCCAAGGTCCCGCAGGGCCCTGATGGCTGGAAGGAGAGTGTTCTACCAGGCAGGGTAGAGGCCAGTCACATCATTGAGGGGCCAGGGACCACCAGCAAATTTGCCTCTGCAAATCACAGAGGCTGGAGAGAGACAGTCCCTATGGTCAGTCAGCAACACGAGAGAAATGAGAAGCAGTGAGGACATTTGGGGAAGGGGAGAGAGAGAGAGAAAAGTGTTCACACACAAATGTGAATCACTTGACCATTCACCATTTGAGGCCTCCGCACAGATGATCTGAAATACTTTCATTGAACAATATTGTATTTAAGGTGAAACAAATGTGAATCTATTGCTCCATTATGCTCTTGAGCATCCATGTTTTTTTTTTGCCAAAACGAGATCAGACTGCCTCAGCTTTAATTGCCTCTCTTAGCTGAATTGATAAATGGGAAGCAATTTTTTTCTGAGCAGTATTTTTATGCTGCTATCTGTTCAGTTTAAAAATGGCTATCTTTGAGCAGCTGCATCAGAATCAGAAAGCAAATCCCTGGCTGAAAGAATGATTTGGTTTCCCTCAAACATTTAACTTTTGATGGATTGTGGTAACTGAGATTTTGGATACCACTGACATAATGATGGGCCCACATGACATGGAACTAGTCATGCTGATAAATGTAGAGTTGTTTCAGAAAAGGCGACTAACACTACGTCAACTTCTCCCCTCATCCCCGTGTCTTATTTCCCCAAATGCCTTGTATAATGGGCTGCCACCAAGTGTCACAATTAAAATCTACCTATCACCTTCTGGGACTGTGCCACCTATGGTGCTGAGTCTTGGGTGGTAGTCAGTTGACTGGCTTGCTAAAGAACTACTAAAGACAACTCTGGCTGTCGTATGATGCCATAAGGTAAAATAACATGGTATCATGTGGTTCCTTAAGATCAGGTCATGGGAATTTGAGACCACAAGAATAATCTAATCAAATAGCCTGACTGCCCAAAATGGCCTGCATTGAAGTAAAACTAGCAACATGGTTGCAGTCATCATCCAAGCGTTCTCGTGTATTTTCTGCCTGAGCTTCTTAGCCTGCAGAGACTTTCAGCCCATGGGGTTTCTGTCTCTTCATTCATTCTGGAGGAAAGACAAGATAAAATCACAAAGAGACTTTTAATTCTGGAGCCCATTTAGTCTGACACTGTTAACAAGCTGCTTATTTATTTATTTAAAACTCCTGAGTGTGTACTTAGACAAGCTCATTAGATGCAGCCATGGCATATGGCAATAAATAAATGAACAGCTATCTATGATAGGCCTGGGAAACAGTCAGCATTACCTTGTCAAAGAAAAATAAGGGGCATGTTGGCATTCAGAAGGGAGAATATCTTGGCTTGCATTAGGGTTCTACTTACCCAGCTTGGTGTAGAGGTTAACAACAGGTGAACTCTAATCTGGAGAACCGGGTTTGATTCCCCACCCCTCCACATGAGTGGTGGACTCTAATGGATTTGTTTCCCCATTCATACACATGGCATCTGTTTCCCCATTCATACACATTCATACACATGGCATCTTGGGCCAGTCACAGTTTTCTCTGAACTCTGTCAGCTCCATCTACCTCACAAGGTGTCTGTTGTGGGGAGAGGAAAGGAGAGAGATTGTAAGCCACTTTGAGGCACCCTAAGGTTGAAAAAAGTGAGGTATAAATCCAAAGTCCTCTTCTTATAGGCTGCTCTAGGGTCACTACGCATTCACATCTCATTGAATGTTTAGTTGACTGGGACCTAAGAAGGAAACTATTCCACAGGTATTCATCCGCTATGTCATAGTGATGAAGTGGCTAATTAATGATGATGCTATCTGATAACCCACTATGGATATAAAATACAACTGCTGGGAGATCAATACAACAAAATGCAGGTGCAGGGATCACTCATAATGTGAGTTCACACATTATACTACAACACAATGACAAATTATAGTTTGATATTAGAGGACTGAAAATGTTCACTACTGATGTAAGGACTGGAAATGAATCATTTCCCTTTCACAGTAAATAATAATTTGTGGTTGCATCCAACGTTTGAATACTCATGGATAGAAAAGAGAACCAATGACATTTTGTTGTTCAGACATTACCACAAACCATGGTTTGCCAATAAAGTGGAAATTCTGTTCCCACCCTGAGAGTGTTGTAAAGTGGGGAATAAATCTAAATAATAAATAAATCAAAATGTCACAGACTGTTTCAAAATCCACTAGACTCACCAAATTTACAACTTTAAACGTTGCATCTTACATTTAACAGAAATACCAAGACATATTTCACAATACCTGATGTGCAGCAATAATTAGTTGTATTGCGGCTACTTTATCACAGCTATCTATGGAGGGTTTTTTTGCCAATGATCTTCTTCATTTGTAAATGTTATCATTTAATAGTTAGAGTTCCAACCAATCATTCAGCAACAGTTCAGCATCATTGTTTCCCCATGAATTGTGCCACAGGACTATTTTTTAAAAAATCTTTCTGGAGGGAGTAAAGCCAGTCATGTCAATCTGCCCTAAATCAGATATTTCAGGTGGCTGTAAAGTGGAAAATGGCATCAAATTACTTAAGAAATAAATGTTTCTCAGTTTCCATTGAAAGGTTATGAATACATCAGTCTGGGCTGTATCTAGAAGGAAGAAGGTCCTTGAACCCCTGTGGTATCTAGGTAGTACTTACACAGTTCAGTTAAACAAAGTTGGTCAGTCATACTGGGATTCGTATAGTTACCAGTGCCCTCTCAGCACTCAATTACCAAAGTTATCCAGGCCTTCTGAAGGACCATGATGTTTCCAGACTGAACCATGGTGTGTGGGTGGGGGCTCTGTTTTTAAGAGAACAGTGTCTCTACCTATCCTGCCAACTGTTAGGGTGCCTAGCAGCGCAGTATCAAGATAGGATGCCATTCCCTACATTGGCTTAGTATCACCCATAGGTACAAGAACTTGTATGAACTAGCCTTTGCCAGTGTCAGCCTTGCAAATAACCTGAAAGGGAGTGGTAGTAAAGATGGCGTCCACGACGGAGCTCAATAGCGGAGCTCCGTTACAATGATTTTTTAAAGAACCGTCTCTCACCTTTAGCCCGCTGAGACTTAACAACTAGCGCTGAACGCTGAGCGAGGCACCGCCTAAAATACCGGGTGGTGTGTTGGACTTGGAGGTGAGACGGAACATTCTTTCCCTCGCTCTCTCGGCACCTCCAGCCTCCGGCTTCCGCGGCTCTTTGGCCCCCGTTGGACTGGCTCTGTTTTTTTGCCTTGCTGAGTCTTCCATCGCTTGTTGCCTGTCGCCCTGTTTCGCCTGCTCGCCCAAAGCCGTGCCGCTGCATGCAGCTGGGCAGCTGGCTCTCGAGGCGGGCTGAGCGTTGCTCACAGGTGCTGCTTGGCTCTGTTGTGGACGTGGGCTGCTGGGGCGTTGTAGCCCGGGTTGCAGCTTGGTTTTGTTAAGCCGGCTTTGCTGGGAGTGTTTCGTTGGAGGCGCTCCTCCCGGCGGCTTGACATCTGTGCCGAGGAAGCCCTGGCAGCGAGAGCTGGTCAAAGGACTATTTCTTTTTCGGCCTCTACTTTATGCCTAAGCCTGCGCTGCAGGAACGATCCAGAGCACCGCTTAGCCTGCTGCAAGAGGCTGAGGATCATAGGTCCTGCACCTTGGCTTGCTATCGAGTGGCGTGGGGACCACGGCAGCAACAGCAACGGAAAGTTTGGGAAGTGTGTGAAGAATTGGAGTGTGTAGAGAGTTGGCTGATGGAAGCGAGCGAGGACAGTGGGACTATTGTAGAGGTCCATAGAATTGGATCTACGTATAGTGCAGAGAGACGACTCCCTGGGAGGCCTAGGCACTTGAAAGCCGTTGCCCTATTGTTGTTCTACTGACAAGCCACGACTGTAGGGGAGAGCTGTGCAAAGCCTTGGTCTATGGTGCAGTTTGTATCCAGAGCTAGTGTAGGCACGTTTAAGATCCGTATGCCGTTGGCAGAGGCACTGTTGCTGCTTCCCTCTGACTGTTGCCGGTCGTGCCATCTCATCATCAGCTCCATGAGCCCCTTCCGTGCTTGGCGACTAGCACATGAGTGGCGACCCGGGTGGTGTGAGCATTCGATGGTTTAGCCACTTGGGATCCATCGCAGCTGTATGTCTTTCGCCCTAAAGGGTGCAGGGGCCTGGTGGCAGCAGACCCCTATTCCATTGGCACCTCTTTCTGGCCCCACATTACTATCTGGCCCCACATTATTATTATTATATTTGGTTCTCACGGTGGCATTTTTGTATTTATTTAAGAACCACTTAAATGGCCGCCTACCTTTCCATCTCTTGGTATATGTATCACTGCAGCCCACTGGGTGGGAGCATTAGGGTTGCTATTAATAAGATCACGGATTTGGGGACCACCAGCTCCTTTTTCTGTTTTTTCTGTTTTCTGGTTTCTTTTGTCCTGCTTTCTATTCTTTCAAGTTAGCAGACTGTGTAGGTTAGGTGTAGTTCGTTATATCAATCTTACCACTTAATAGATAGTTTTAGCTTTAATTAGTTAGAGTCAGTTTAGTGGCAAGAGTGGGGTTTTTTTTTTTTAGCCGGGTTTTAGATAAAGGGGTGATTCTGGGACATGGGGGCGGTACCTGTGGGGCTCAGGGATCCCAGTACTGATGGGATCCAGGGAGTAGAAGAATAGCTGCAGCCGGTGGCCATTATGGAGAGAAGGCGGTCGAGATATCGGCTAACAAGCTCGCCTTCTGACCTCCACAGATCTCTATCCCAATGCACGAGGGTGGCAGAGCTCAGAGGACACCCTGCTTCGTCCCTGGTGTTGATTAATGCCAGGTCCATCACACCTAATATAAGACCACAATTACTCCGGGACTTTCGAGGAGCTACAGATGGACCTGGCCTGTGTCACCAAAACCACAGTACGCCTTGGCCCGAGACTGTTCTGCCTTCATGCAGCGGTTACACCCCCAGGTTTCGCGGCATTCCCACCAGTCTTTCGAACACAGGGCCGGGGGGGCAGTGTCGCGATTTGTTCCATCCGCAGATTCTATCCCCTTTAAGGGGCTGCCCCTGTCCCGGAGATCATTGGCATGGGAGGTGTGTGCGGCCTGGGAGTGGTTGGCCCCGGAGAGGTTGGCACGTCCTCCTGGTGTACCGGTGCGCCCTATGGCACACCAGGAGGCGGCCTGCCGCAGTTGCTAGAGGTGGTGGCTGACTGGGCTGACATTTGCGGTTTCCCAGACTGGCTGTCTTTGGGTGACTTCGAAGTGTCCATGCCAGAGCCGCACCCGCACTCTTGTACAGTAGCCCTGCGGACCTGGGTGTCATCCATGGCGGCGCATCTAGAGCCTCTCCTTGATGTGAACTCTGGCCCCACTCATGAGGCCGGTCACACTCTGGATTTGGTCTTTGGTTCAGAGTTGATATGGCCGTATCCTCTATTGACAGAGTCCGCCATGGTCCGACCATTATGCCCTGAAGGTTTGGGGTGAACATGCCCCACTCACCCCTGTCTGAGGCTTAACGAACTGATTTATGTCCGCCAAGCGGAGACTTATGGATCCAATTGGTTTCCTGAATGCTCTGCGCGGAACCTGAACCTGCCCGGCGCACTAATTCGATGAGCAGGTGGCAGGATTGGAAATTCCCGTCTTTACCCGATGCCATCGAAATAGTTGCTCCCCGGCGCACCTCTGCGTCCATCGTTCTCGGCTGGCCCCTGGTATACCGAGGAGCCACGCCAGATGAAACGAGAACCTTTCAGACGCTCTACGGGCGGAAGTGGAGGAAGTCTCGTGACGGTAGCCGCGCCAACATCTTATAGGACGCTTTTATGAAGGCCTATGAGTTAAGCTGTATGAAGGAGGCTAAGAGAGCTTTCTTCTCCTCTCTCGGCTGTCATGCGAGCTCTCGCATCCGGCACAATTGTTCCGCAGATGAGTTCGGGTCTTTGACCTCTCTACCCTCAGGGGGGTCCGGCCAAATGATCAATTTGGCTATTAGCTGTAGACGGCATTTATGAGCCTTTTACGCCCAGGATAAAGTCACTGTTAAGCCAGCCTGCCAGGACCTTTTCCCGCTTACTTTGACTACAATTGAGTGAACTGGAGGCTCCCTTGTGTCGCCTTCTGGCCCTTTGTTTGGCCCGGGTTTGCCCTGCTCTCTGGAAGCCGCTGTTGACACAGGGCCCTGGCTACAAGCTGTTAAGACTCTACTACACTGTCCTTCTGGATCCGTGCCCCTCCTGGTTTGTCAAAGTTTGCCGTGGGAGGAGCTACGAATTCCCACCTGTTGAATTATTATCAATGGCTTCCTTTGAGCAAGGAGTCTTTCCTGGTGGGTTGAAGGAGGCAGTGGTCTGCCCACTCTTAAAAGACCATCACAGATCCAGGAGATCCTGGCCAATTACCGCCTGGGCCTCGAATCTTTCGCTTCTGGGGAAGGTAATTGAGAGAGTGGTGTTGGAGCAGCTTCAGGGGTTTCCTGGAGGACACATTGGCTTTTGACCCTTCCAGTCCGGCTTCCGTGCTGGGCATGGGACGGAGACCGTTCGTCAAGGCCTTTAGCCAGCCACAGATAATGCAGCTCCGATGATGCAGCTTGACCGACCTGGCGGATCGGGCGCTGCTGGTATTATTAGATCTTACGCGGGTGCAGCGTTTGATGGTGGTCGATCGATACGCACCTTTGACTCCACCGCCTGGCCGCTTCCGGAGTCGCGGGGGGCACTGGTCCTCTCCAGTGGATTGTCTCTCGCTTCTCCGGGACCCGGAGTCCAGCAAGTGTAGGTGCAGGGGACTCAGGCCTCCCGAAGGTGCGCCCGCTTCCATTGTGGTGTGCCCCAGGGTGCGCCTCCTATCCCACGGCACTTCGTTATTTAATATCTATATGCGACCCCTTGCTCCGAAGTTGGTATCGGTGAGCTTTGGGCTGAAGATCCTGTCACCTCAGTATGCTGATGACATTCAATTCTCAGCTCATCTCTATTGTTGGATGGAGAGGGGAGTGGCCGCCCAGCCCCTGCAGCTCCTTGCAGCATTGTTTGGAGGCGGTTGCTGGTTGCCGTTACATGAGCAGGTTGTAAAACTAAAGTTCCATCGAGAGACGGAGATCCTCTGGCTAGGGCGCGAGGGGGGAGGTTGGGGATTTTCAGCCGCCCGGTGTGGGAGGGGGGGGCCTCATTGGCACCGGCCCCCTCCGTTCGCAAGAGCCTGGGGGGTCCCACCTGGATTTGTCTCTTTCAATGGAGACCCAGGTGGCCCTAGCTACAACCCTAGGCTTGCCGTTGCCCTCCCCACCTCCGCTTGTAGTCAGGCCCGGTAACGGCTGGTCTCTTCCTCTCCTAAGCCGGACGTGGCCACTGTGATCCACGCGAACGGTCAACACCTCCAGGCTAGACTATTGTAATTCGGCTTCTCATCGCTGGCCTGCTCCTTTGCGTTTCCTGATTCGGAAGTTAAAGCTGGTCCAGCATGCGGCGGCGCGTTTACTTACAGGAGGTGCCTACCGTGGGACCATATATTCAGCTCTGTAATTCGCCAGCTGCACTTCGGCTTCCAGTGGGAATTCGAATCATCCACAAGGTATGGGTGTTGTTAACCTTTAAGGCCTTATGCTGCCTGGGACCTCACTCATTACCTCTTGGGACCGCCTTTACCCCATATAGTCCCTACACCGACCTCTGCGTTCAGCAGAGGCCAATTTACTGGTGGTTCCCAGCCCCTCAATGACAGCTGCTTGGCCTCCACCCAGGGCCAGGGCTTTACGGTCCCTGGCTCCCTGCCTGGTGGGAACACTCTTCCTCCAGCTGTCCGGGCCCAAGTGGATCTTGGAGATGAGTTCCGCCCAGGGAGCCTGTAAAGACCGAGTTGTTCCATCACGGAGCTTCCTTGGGGAGAGCCAGCTGTTGAGGGTGAGCGCCCTCTTGTCTGTCTTTAACCCCTTTTAACATCTTGGGAGCTGTAATTAGGATCTACCGCCCCCTCTCTCTGGGAGGGGTTTTTATTGTTAGTTTTGTAAATCCTGGACGCCAAGTGGAATGCTGTAGTTTCATGTTTTAAATATGTATATTTATATTGATTATTTATTGTTATTATTGTTTCTGGAATATTATTTTGTTGTTCACCGCCCAGAGCCCTCAGGGGATGGGGCGGTATACAAATGTAATTATAAATAAATAAAATAAATAAAATAACCTGCCTCATCCTGTTCCTAAAGAGATTAGGAAGAAACAGTGCTTCATCTTGGGAAAGCTAGTTCCCACCTTCAGCACTGGTCTACATGCCTCTGTGAAACAAAGAGTATACTAATATGATTCCATAGAAGGGATTCTTCTAGAGATACTAATCTTATTTTCCAATTTCTGACTCACTTCTCTCAAAGACCATTTACATTAGCATTGTCTACAAGCTGTGATTGAGTCAACTTCCCTCTATCTTTGGGCATTCCCTGGTTTAGAACATTAAGCTAAGTGTCCAATGTTAATTTTAAGTATCCACCACTAAGTGTCCACCTTTGTTTTCTCCATGAAGACAAGGACCCTCCTTTATCCTGGAGAGATTAGGCTCTCTTAGCACAGCTAGAGGGCCCGATCTTCCCTATAAATTAGCTGCCCACCCTGCACTCAGTGTCCAGTACTTCTGGGCCTGCTTTTGGTTCAGTTGTGCTGTATGCCATCTGCTTTCTACCCCACTTTTTTGGAACGCAGTGCAAACACAGACTCTGCTTTTCTGGAACCCCTCTTCAGGATAATGTAATTATAGCCTTCCCCCACAAAATCCCTTGCTTTTCCAAACTTTCCCCCTCGATACTATTTAAATACCAGGGCTGTGTGAATCTTCTGCTGCTTTGGTTTGTGTTTTTGCACATTTATTATTCTCACTTTTATAATAAAAACTGTTGAACTTTTACTCTGTTCTCCTGTGGATTTCTTGCAAAGATCCATCTTTGTAAAAGTTGGCAATAAAAATCTCAAACTTACCCATCCTCTTGTTACACCAGGTCTTCCTTTCACTAATTCCCCACTCTCAAAGGGGCAGACCTCAGCATTTTTGGTAGCAATGATTCCTGAGTGGATCTGTCAATGGGAACAAGACTGGTGGGACATGGAAAGGCTGGGAAGTAAAATTTCAGAATTAAGGGCTCCTAAGGTAAGCAACTGAAATCTGTGATAAATATAGATTTTCATAATGATGGGCTCAGTTTCTTTTAAACAGATACAGTAGCTAGCTAATAGAGCAGAGTACCAGGTATTTTGTTCTATATTTTAAAATCTTTAATACAAGATTAGATATCCTGACATTGAACAGTTGAGATATTTTTTTTTAATGGAGCTTGATGTAATAACAGTGGCCTATGTCCTAGCACTCTGCTCAATGAAGTCTGAAGCTTCTAGTCAATGGACTCTTCCTCCAACCTGAGCGGCTTTTTTTCCAGGAACAACAACAACTTGTGTGGGAGGAAGCCTCTTTAGTCTGAAGGAAGGCTTCACACTAAACCAAATAGTATGGCAGAATAGAGGTCAGTAACTGAAGGAAAAAACAGTGCTGTACTTACCTGTTAACTATTCATCGAGTGGTCCTCTGTTCAGGCACACATGGGCCTGCACAAGCCCATGTGGGACTGTACAGTTGCCATGAAGATGAACTTCTATGTTATATACAGAATATACTGATGGTGTTTTTTTGTTTACAAGTCAGTTATGCTAAATATCCAAAACATGGTATCATAACAAATCCATGTATCCATGTTGAAGCAAACAGCAGAGTAGTTTCAAGGTCCATCAATCTACCAGTTTCTGTTTTGCATTAAGACTGTGGTATATCTACAGAAAATGGAGCCTGGGGCAAGAACTTATTTTTATGCCCCACTCTGCCCGCGAGCGATTCAGTGAAGGGGTCTATGTGGCTGCCCAGCCTTTCTCCTACCTGTACATGGAGGAGAGTCAGAGCTTCCCTTCCCCACTTCCTCAGTCACCAGCACTCCTCCTGCCATGGAGGAACAGAAAGAGAGTCAGAGAAAAAGAGGGAGAGAAAGGGAGGCAGAAAAAGAAGGGAAGAGAGAAAGACAAAACAAGAGTGAGGAAGAGAGAGAAAGAGGGAGAGAAAGAGAGAGCGAGAGCAAGAAAGAGGGTGTGTGTGGGTTAAAATATAAAAATCTGAGAAGGGTGTGTATGTGTGTTTCGGCAAAATGCAAGCTCTCTCCCCCTAAACCTAACCTAACTCAGGAGACTGTTGTGAGGGGGGAAAAGGTAACCTGCCCTGCTTCCTTCTACAGAGGATGGGCTGGGTGAAAGTGCATTTACTGAAAACCAGATGCGACATTTCAGACTCTGTGAGAGGTCAAACACATGATGATCCATTTCCTTACCAAGGTTTGTGGCTGAACCTGACATGTAGACAGCCTGGCAATCACAAGACCATCCAGATGGTGGGGGAAAGTGGCATCTTCGGGCAGGACTCAACTCTGTGCCGGGCAGCTTGTGCCACAATAGGTGAAGCCACTGCTGTCTGCCTGGAGCAGGAGGAAGGGGCAAGCAGGCTCAGGAGGGGCCATCACACTGCACTTGCCTGTCCGCTATCCCAACAGACCAGGCAGGTGGGGCCTGCTCGAGTTTGCGTTCTTTGGTAGAGGTGGCAAAACCTGCCTGGCCCCCACTTGCCCTTCTGACCTGTGGGGGGGAGGAGGATAGCCAAATGCACCCCATGTGACCTAGGTGCATGGTGCTTGGGTTGTGAGACCCCCCCCCCAAAATACGGCCCTGCAAAAAGACTGTCATCCTAAACATAATCAGTCTAAATAAAGCTCACTGTAAGTCAAAGTAACTTATTTTCATATGAAATGGTTTAGGGACTGGGGTGCCAGAGCAAACAGGCATTTTTAAATGCACACTGAAATCAATGGGTATCTATGTATAGTTATCCGTACAGGTATATCTCATTTTATTGCACTGTGCTTTATTGATCTTCATGGATATTGTGTTGTTTACAAAGTGAAAGTTTCTGGCAACTCTGCAATCCTACTAGCACCATTTTTCCAAAAGTGCATGCTCACTTCACATCTCTGTGTCACATTTTGGTAATTCTTGCAGTATTTCTCTTTTATTATTATTATATCTGTTATGGTGATTTGTGATCAATGATCTTTGATGTTACTATTGTAATTGTTTTTGAAAGCCATGAGCCATCTCCATATCAGACAGTGAAGCTCACTGTTAAATGTTATGTATATTCTGACTGCTCCTCTGACTAGCTGTTTCCCCATCTCTCTCCCTTTCCTTGGGCCTCCCTATTCCCTGAGACACAGCAATGTTGAAATTAGGTCAGTTAATAACCCTACAATGGCCTCTAAGTATTCAAGTGAAAAGAAGAGCCACACGTCTTTCACTTTAAATCAAAAACTAGAAATGTTTGAGCTTAGAGAGGAAGGCAAGTCAAAAGCTGAGATAGACCAAAAGCTAGGCCTCTTGTGCCAAACAATTAGGCAAGTTGGGAATGCAAAGAAAAAGTTCTTTAAGGAAATTAAGAGTGCTACTCCAGTGAATGCACAAACTATAAGAAAGCAAAACAGCCTTACTGCTGATATGAAGAAAGTTTTAGTGGTCTGGACAGAAGATCAAACCAACCACAATATTCCGTTAAGCCAAAACCTAATCCAGAGCAATACCCTAACTGTCTTCAATTCTATAAAGGCTGAGAGAAGCAAGGAAGCTGCAGGAAAAAAATGAGGTTTAAAAAACTAGCAGAGGTCGGTTTGTGAGGTTTAAGGCAGTGGTGAGATTCAAATAATTTAACAACCGGTTCCGATAGTGGAATTTAAATAAGTTAACAACTGGTTGTTTACAAGCACCATTTTAACAACCGGTTCTGCCGAAGTGGTGTGAACCTGCTGAACCCCATCACTGGTTTAAGGGAAGAAGTCATCTTTATAACATAAAAGTGAAAGGTGATGCAGCAAGCGCTGATATAGAAGCTGCAGCATGTTTTCCAGAAGATCTAGCTAAGATTATTGATGAAGGTGGCTATACTAAACAACAGATTTATAATGCAGACAAAACAACCTTATATTGGAGGAAGCTGGCATCTGGGGCCTTTTCCACACACTGTACTTACCCTATTTCCAAAGTATCTTTAATCCCATCATTTACAGCAAAGTACCTGAGCACTCTCCTCCTCCTAATGTTGTTTGCTTGTGGCTACTTTTTGTGTGCTTTTTTTCATGCATGTGCTGCAGCGATTATTCATAGCATCGAAGATTCGATAGTCCCTCCCAAAACAAAAATAAAAAGAGGGAAAAAGGCACAGAACTAGAAATTAAGAGGTGAGGAACAACAACAAAAGGGCAGAGTAAGCACCAGGGGGTAAACTGAGTGACTGCACAGGGTGTGTGGATAGTGACTGTGAGGGAAACTAGCTTGGAAACATTTCAGTAAAAAACAAGGTAAAAGTGTTTGCAGAAACAGCAAAGGAAAAGTTGCTTAGAAATGCTTCCGGAACCAAATGGTGGAAAACTAGTGCAGATCTCCGTGGAGGAAATGCTTTATTATTATCATGGAAACACTGTAGTGACTTGTGTAGAAAAAAACTAGTACTTTCATAGCTAGAGTGGATAAGTCAGTGCCTGGCTTCAACAGACAACCTGACTCTCTTGTTAGGGGCTAATGTCGCCAGTGACTTTAAGTTGAAGACAGTGCTCATTTACCATTCTGAAAATCCCAGGGTCCTTAAGAATTATGCAAAATCTACTCTGCCTGAGTTCTATAAATGGAACAACAAAGCCTGCATGACAGCACATCTGTTTAGAACATGGTTTACTGAATATTTTAAGACCAGTGTTGAGACCTATTGCTCAGAAAAAAAGATTCCTTTCAAAATATTACTTCTCAATGACAATGCACTTGGTCACCCAAGAGCTCTTACGGAGATGTACAACAAAATTAATGTTGTTTTCATGCCTGCTAACAAAACATTCATTCTGTTGTAGCCCATGTATGAAAGAGTAATTTGACTTTCAAATATTATTTAAGAAATACATTTGTGTAAGACTATAGCAGCCATAGACAGTGATTCCTCTGATGGATCTGGCCAAAGTAGATTGCAAACCTTCTGGAAAGGAATCCACCATTTTAGATGCCATTAAGAACATTTTTGATTCATGGGAGGAGATGAAAATATGAACATTAACAGGAAGTTAGTTGGAAGAAGTTGATTCCAGCTCTCATGGGTGTCTTTGATGATTTCAAGATTTTAGTGGAAGAAGTAACTGTTGATGTGGTGGAAATAGCAAAAGTACTAGAATTTGAAGTGGAGCTTGAAGATGCAACTGAATAACTCAAACTCATGATAAAGCTTTAATGGATGAGGATTCTTATAGATGAGCAAAGAAAGTGGGTTCTTGAGATGAAATCTACTCTTGATGAAGATTCTGTGAACATTGTTGAGATGACAACAAAAAATTAGAATATTACATAAACTTGGCTGATAAAGCAGCAGCAGGGTTTGAGATGACGGAGTCCAATTTTGAAAGAAGTATTGTGGGTAAAATGCTATCAAACAGCATTGCGAGCTTTAGAGAAATATTTTGCGAAAGGAAGAGTCAATTGATAAGGCAAACTTTATTGTTTCATTTTAAGAAATTGCCACAGCTACCCCAATCTTCAGAAACCGCCACCCTGATCAGTCAACAGCCATCAACATCAAGGCAAAACTCTCCATCAGAAAAAAAGATTATGACACACTGAAAGCTCAGATAATGGTTAGCATTTTTAAGCAATAAGGTATGTTCTTAATTCCTCTCTGTAATAACAAGTTTAAATGCTATGCTTCATAATAAAGCAAACTAAAGCTATATGCTGTAAGAGAGGTATCAACTGTATGAGAGTTTGTAGGTATTAATGTGGTGTATGAATAAATGATATTTTCATATTTTGATATAATATTTTTCATATTTTTCATGTTTTTACATTATTAAACGTTTGCAATTTGGTACATTGAGGCTTGCTAAGTGGGGTGTATATTTCTATTTATTCAGGATTTTCACTGCCGCTAGCACTTTTGTTTATAGCATTTTTTAAAGCAATAAGGTATGTTCTAATTAAGGTATGTACATTTTAAAAAAACATAACGCTAACACTGAGAAATCCAAAAATTCAAAACTAAATTCTTTATTGCAATATTTGTTTTATTGCGGTGGTCTGGAGCCAAACCAGCAATATCTCTGAAGTGTGCCTATATCTTAAATTGAGTGGTTTTTTTGTTCATTCTGTTATAGAGTTCTAGGACTGCAGGCCCATTTTTGTTTCTCTTTTTTGCCATCCAGTCATAACTGACTTATGACAACCCCATAGTGTTTGCATGACAAGAGAGGTTCATTTGCCACTGCCTGCCTCTGCTTTACTTGTATTTAAATATAGCAACTTAGAAAAAATGTGCCATTAAAAGATTGTGTCTCTGTAGACTTTCTGGTAGTCCTTGTTAAACAGTCTAAGTAGTCATGAAGCAATAAACATAGAGACGGAATATGAAATTGTGGTGATATTTACTGTCGAAGTTGAAGCAACGCATAACAGGCTGACACATAAATTCATTAGGATGCAATTATGGTGATCAGGAGTTTAGGCTGCCCAATTATTTTTTAGCAAGTGCAGATAATTAACTGCAGGTTCATGTCAAGCCCTGCATGGAGCCATGAATCAGGTTTCCAGGATCAGTGGGGGGAAATTATATTTAATCAAATTGTGTAGACACCCCTAAGAGAAGGAGACATCAGGACAAATTAATAGCAGATCAGAGAATGGTACATCTGTTTCAGGAAGAAAGGATGCATCTATGGTCCAGACAGTTCCGAGGCAGCAAGGAAAAGGACCAAAAGTTACCTAGGAAGCATATCTGTGGAATGCACTGAAATATTATAATTATCAAGAAATAATTTGCTTATAACATATGCACTCTAAAGCAGAGTTATTTACTAGGTATCAGTCAATTCATCATCAGCTCATTTTAGTCTGTGCACCAGTAGAGATAGTGGAGGTAGTCTAAAGAAAATAAAAATAGAAACAGTGCACAAATAGAATCAGTGCACAACACCAAACATATTAAGAGTATGAGAATGAAAAAGACACTATGGAATAGACTTCAGTATACTATGCAAAAGCAATATTAGTTGCTAAACATTTTTTATATATATTGCATGTGTTAAGATGGAAAAAATGTACCTCAAAGGTAACAGATGCACAAAGCAGACAGAATCTGGGCAACAGCTCACAGATAAGAAGTGACTGTTCGATTTTTTACAATGAAAACTTTTGAAAATCAAACTTATTCTAGTTGCAATTATTATTGTCTTTTGAGATGATTGCAGGAAGAGGCTCTCTTCACTGTCCCTCACATTACAGAAGCTCATCTGACCAGGAGGAGAAAGGGTCTTGTCATTGGCAACCCCACAATTAAGGGCCAACCTCCCCAGGGAGTTGCACCTGACCTCCTCATGTTCAACCTTCAGGAGGAAACTGAAGACAGTTTTATTTAGGACTGCATTTGACTACTAATTTATTAAAATTTTAAATTTTTAGATTTACTTTTTAATAATTGTATTATTTACATTGTAAGCTGCCTTGAATTCCACAAGGAAAAAAAGGTGACTAATTAAAGTTTTAATTTTTTTTAAATGCTCAGAACTTAATGGGTTGAATTATTGTTCCCAGGTAGTACAAATCTACAAAGTTTAGATCACTTGATTAACACAAACATGCTCAGTCTTGGAAGGAGTCAGGCAAGCAAAATGGGCAAAGCTGGAGAACTACAAAGGCAAAGCCACACAACTTCCCTATCTCCACCCCAGGAAGGCTAAGACCACCAAGCACAGCATCTATTTTATAAACGTATAATTTATATTAGGTAGACTGGCTGGAGGGTGGACACGGGAAAAGGACAGCAGTCAGTGGGAAAGCAGTGAAACAGGAGCGGGTTGGATATTTGGTGCATTTGCTTTCCGCACAACAGTCCTTTCTGACAGTGGGAAAATTAATTCCCTGGGTTACTGAATACATGTGGACTAACAGCCATGCAGGACAAGAGGCTGTAGTGGAAAGGAGAAAGGGACATAAATTTCAGTTGCCATCTCTTCTACCCATTGCTTGCAATGTAGTGTTTATACCAAAATGAGAGATTGAAATCCATTTGGTCAGACCAAAAAATCAATTTAATTTAACACTCTGCCAGAACTACTTTTTCCCAGTGACTATATCATTTTTATGCAGGGAACATAATGCAACCTACCTATATATTACCATATGCATACATAAATTTTGATGTAAGAAGACATGGTATGCATATAGGATGCCTCAGTCAATTCAAAACAGAAAGTTCTGAAGGCTGGCATGTAGATGACATGCTAATCCCTACATGGAGGCGTGTATTCATGTAAGATTCTGTCACATATTAGCAGCTATTAATGGTCAGCCAGAAGCTTCCATAATATAGAACTGTTTCTGAAAAGCAGCCCTGATAATAAACATTCTATACATCCTAATTAAGGATTCTTCTTTGTTGAGGCAGAATATTAAGGGCATGTATAGGATGACTGCGAAATAAAGCAGTGCTTAGCAGTTTGCTGGGGTGGAATAATTAGCTACAGCTATTGTAAAACATTACAAGTGAGTATACTGCAGAAATAAGAAAGCGTTCTGCCACTTTGGATCAAAGTTCATTGGCAAAACTGTATAGGAAAGACGGGGAGAGCTATTTACCTTCTGCAAATCCCTAATTAAGGATCCCCTCTTGGCTCCAACATGGTAATCACATTAGGTATCTGTGTATTGAATGCAGGGTGGGCTGGCATTTAGCAATCTGCAGGGATGCGCAGCTGGAATAAATGGCTGTAATTACTGTAAAATCTTAAAAGCAAAGAAAATGTTTCCTAATTAAACAAGAAGATGGTAACAAAAAATGTACAAAGAGTTTATTGAGGAGCACACGGTGAGAAGGGCTCTCAGCCACAACAGATTCAGCCCTCTACAACCTACTGCTGTTTGATTAGTATTTCAAAGGCCCCTTCCGCACACGCAAAATAATGCATTTTCAAACCACTTTCACAACTGTTTGCAAGTGGATTTTGCCATTCCGCACAGCTTCAAAGAGCACTGAAAGCAGTTTGAAAGTGCATTATTCTGCATGTGCGGAATGAGCCAAAGACTTTTCTGCTCCAGCTCACAACATGGATTCATGGCTGATATTTTTGCATTTTGTGATTAAAAATATAGTCCATCATTGTCCCTAATGTCATATAAGGGCTTTCCAAGACAGTAATTGTATTGCTTAAGTACACAGTTGTTACTCGGTTGTCCCAAATATCCTTCCCTTAGCTAGTGCTGCTACTGTTAGGAACATATGTTTTACCATTAATAAACTGCAAAGGCTTTGTCACCAGGAAAATACTGACCATTTACGCACTTGTGGTCTGCTTCATAGTGAGCGTTTATTCCCTTCAGGATTGATTCTCTCTAATGCACTTGTTCTAGCCTCTTCAGAACTCACCATGCCTCAGATTAGACACTTGTTGGGGTTTCAAAACCTGGTAAAGTGCAACTTTTCCCCAGTTTTGCAGGGAAAGCAAGAGGAATCAGTAGGCATTTTGCTTTCCCTGGGTTTTCTCGCTCCCCCTGGCTTTTCCCGACCACCCAACAGCAGTTCCTCTACTGGGGATAGAACAAGGAAGTGGAGGGGAGGCAAAAGGGTGCGTTTGTGTGGCTGGGGGACACTTCAAAGCTGAAAACTTCCCTGCAAACAGCAAACCATGGGAAAAACCCACTGTGAAGCACACAGCTGCGTGAGAAGTGGTAAGTACACAAAAGCCCACTATTTCTTTTTATCTTCCGTTCCCAGGGCGCCATAAACAGGCCGTGCGGAAACGGCCTCAGAGATAATTTCCTTTCCAGTTTTGGTTGGATATACTAGCTAGTGACCATAATATCAACAAATGCAAAAGGTATGCTACTTCCTAATACTTATTTCAGCTTGACAACTTGTACATACATGAAAAGATGAGGGTCTTTAAAGTATTTTTGAGTTTGGATTTATATCCCCCCTTTCTCTCCTGTAGGAGACTCAAAGGGGCTTACAATCTCCTTGCTCTTCCCCCCTCACAACAAACACCCTGTGAGGTAGGTGGGGCTGAGAGAGCTCTGAAAAGCTGTGACTAGCCCAAGGTCACCCAGCTGGCGTGCATGGGAGTGTACAGGCTAATCTGCATTCCTCAGATAAACCTCCACAACTCAAGCGGAAGAGCTGGGAATCAAACCCGGTTCCTCCAGATTAGAGTGCACCTGCTCTTAGCCACTACGCCACTGCTGCTCCATTTATTTATGATGGATCTACTCCCTGATCCTAGTCAGAATATTTAAGCAGTACATTCCAACATTTTTGGTATTGTGACCCACAAATACTAATTTACTTGGTATGTTGACCCATTTATTTATTGTCATTTGAATTTTGGACCTTAGGTCTTTGGCAGCTGTACGTTTTGCATATTTTAAGTTTGTCTATTGTCTATTGAGGCATCCCACCAAAAATTTACTTAAATCAATGAAACTACAGAAACTGACTGCTCTCCTCTTTCACAGGCTCACAACCCACTTACAGGTTGGAGCTCACAGGCTGAGAACTTCTGCTTTAGAGTATCTTCACTGCTGGAAAGTACATATCAGATTCATGCTGGATTGGAAAACTGACAAGGTTTAACTTGGGAAAGAGGAGTAGAACTGACTTGGCATGTCAACTGAAATGTTACATTTTCTTATCTCTGATGTCTTTTTCAGGCATCAAGTCTTTGTTCCTGGTATTTCTAAAGTTTCACTAAACAGAAAGACTCAATTGAGGTCTGTCACAGTCCTCCGGTCCTTTTATGTCCTTCCCATTAAAGCCATTTTACAATCTATCAGTTTATTTAACACTTCCTATCTATCCAACAAGCAACTTTCTCTACTGTTTGTGCATTAATATCCTTAACATTACTAAATGGCTCCATCAGATTTTGACCATGGCTATTGGGTGTAGAGTCTGCCTTGGATGAAACACCCACCATCCCCAGCATCAGACAGACAGCCACCTATTCCACCTCTTAGTTCCACTAGATGGGGAGTTGGAACTGGTGCCAGGCATAGTCATCCTTAGGGCATGCCTATGGCCCACCTCTACTGTGGAATACCATGGGGGTATGGTCAAGTTCAAACATCCAGATACCTGAATGCATGTTATAAAATGTACATTGCAATCCCCTGTGGCTTCACCTGACAACTCTATTTATGTTGGTCAAGTTCTCTTCCAAGAAAGCTCTCCTAAAGCATATCAGGTTTACAAAGAACACAGTTGAAAACCATAAGGACCCTGAAAACTTGTTGCAGTTTCAGGCTGTAGTCCATAAAGCCATCTCCCCTGGGTTTATTTTATCATGAATTGTCAGCTCAATTGCTATTGTATGTGGTGATGCTTGTATAATTTGTCATGTAAATAGAGCACCTTAGATTAGAACTGGTGAGTTCTAGTTTCAGTGGCCGAAAGTCAAGCAAGCTTTTGTGGCAAATGACTGATATAATCCAGCATGTTCAGGAAAGTTGGTTCCAGTTGGTTTGAGAATAATTTATGCTACACTGAGGAGAGAAGCTTTTAAGCATTAGCATCCCTTCACACCATTCTCCACCTCCCATTTCATACCAGAATGCTCCCTGAACTCCATTCAGAAGAGGTTCCTTAAGCCTAATTTCAAACGAATCCAAGATAACCAAGCTGTTTAAATCCAGCCATTAAATAAGGTTGGCAAAAGGAACCTCATTAATCTCAGCTAGTGAGGATGGATCAAACTGAGTGATCACAGTACCCAGGGATCACAAATATGTAAGCCTCACTACAGTCAGTGGTGGAGCTGCCAAGCTTTGCCAGGGCTGCTTTGAGAGAGTCGAGAGTTGACAGCAAAATAATCAGGAGTGCTTTCTTACAACAAGAGTCCCAAGGGCCTAATTTGGAAAAATAAAGAAAAAGTCCTGCTGGTTTTCTGGAGGCATAAATGAACTGCACATTAACTCACTTCTGTTTCATGCAGATGTGGTTCATGATGCTTACTATAAACATATATAGCGAGTAATAGCCTTTCCCTGATGCCTAGAGATAGACTGCAATTGCTTGACTTGCAGTGGCAAAGAGAAGCTCACTTTGGCTGATTTTTGTGATGCCTGGAAAGTATCCTGCCCTTCAGTTTATTCCTTCCCACACAGGCAGGAAAGCCAAATATTTTGGAAAGGAGACCACTATCCAGCCAACAGCACAACAATTCTGATGCAGGTAATTACCCAAATACATTGTCTATTCCCTTCCTGCAGCCTCACATACATGTACACACAAAAACAAAAGGGTTTTAAGAAACTTATTTCACATTCCATTACTCAGTATCATAATGCAATGCATCATGAATTTAAAAGCAAATTGCTTTCTAGAGTCTTACCCGAATTGGCAGCAATCATGCTGCTTAGAAAAGTCTTTGGGCAACAGCTCTGAGAGGAGCTGCTCTGCTTTCAGACTCTGATTGCTATCCTTTGCAAGTGACTGCCGGCTGCATGCCAGCACGACCAGTCAGTTGTGAAATCTTTTGCTAAAGTGAAAAGGCAGAAGAGGCAAAATAGGAAGTTGCATTGGGACCCCAACATTGGAAGGAAAACCCAGATTGATTTTAATCTGACAGTCTCTCTGGAACCTCTCACTGGTCATTCCTTTATCAAAAGATTATTGAACGGCATCTTGAGGTATTGTCGAAGGTTTTCACGGCCGGAATCACTGGGGTACTGTGTGGTTTCTGGGCTGTATGGCCATGTTCTAGCAGCATTCTCTCCTGAAGTTTCCCCTGACGTTTTGCCTGCATCTGTGGCTGGCATCTTCAGATCCTCTGAAGATGCCAGCCACAGATGCAGGCAAAACGTCAGGAGAGAATGCTGCTAGAACACGGCCTGGAAACCACACAGCACCCCAGCATCTTGAGGCATTGTGCCATGCTTTATTAGCTGGTCCTTTGCCACTAACTTCAAGATGCTCAGTGGGCAGATCAGGATTGCTCTTACTAGTGCACTGGTATCACTACATTAGGGTTGCAAGTCACTGGCTGCCAACTGGCAGGACTCCAGAAGGAGTGTCAGAGAGATGGGGGGGGCATCAACAATAGCATGATGTCACTTCTGAGGAAACCCTGACAGTGACTTTCCTCCTCTTTAGAAATTGCTGGAAAAATAGAGTTTCTAAATCCTGGAAAGGACTGACATCACTTCAAGTTTTCTCCAGAAGTGATTCCACAGTATTGCAGATAGAATCCCGCCCCCCAGCCACCATTATTTTTCTCCCACCAACCTAGAGCTGCTAGGTCTCCTGCTATTGTGGGAGGTTGGCTGCTGGCAGCCCTCTTTGCCTGTCAGTGCTTGGAGTGGTGGCAGGAACATTTTTTTTTTCAAAAACCAAGTGATGTCACTGGCATCACTATGTCACTTTTGGGGAAAACCTTTAAATGACATAGGTTAGTTCTAGCAGTTGTGATCAGTGGTTTTGCCATAGTTGCCAGTGATTCCTAGAGATACTCTATGTCACTTCTGAGTTTTCCTTGGAAGTGATACAGCAACTTTGGCATGACATTTCCCCTGTGACCCACTGCCATTTTTTTCACTGGTTGCCATGCTTAACCTGGCATCCCTCCGCTAGTTGCTGGAACAGCTGCTGGAAACAGGGCTTGGGAGTTTGGAGTCTCCCTCCCCCAGCAGAGAATGGGGAACCCTGCAGTACATTGATAAAAAATTATGCTGATGTAGAAAGATATATCTACAGGCCTGACACTTGTCGACTTGTCGACTTGTCACGTACAGACAGACTTCCCTTTCATTCTGATGCAAACAGAGTAGATGACCTTGAACAGGAATGAGCTGTTCTGAATCTTGACTATCTGTGGGACTTAGACATTTGCCAAAAGAGGATCACTTACTGCACCTGCTTCTCCCAAGATTAAATCACTTGATGATCTTGTGGGATACTGAACACCCATTTCTCACCCACACTGTCTGTAACTCATTAGAGATTTAAATTTCACAAGTGATCAATGGGCAGCTGTGGGCATTGCTGCTTTCACTGCAGAACTGCACCATCTTTCTGCAACTTCTGGAATATTTTAGATGATCTGCTGAGGGTTTACCTGGTGATGTGGGGTTTTATGATGAAGTGCTCCAATGACACATCCAGTCTGAGACAAAACTGTCTTTTATAATGGCTCAAGCAAAGGCATTGGCTGGTAAGATGACTTCATTTCATGGGGGAGCCTCTAACCCAAATGTTATCCATGGCAAGCAGTAAGAGGATCCTTGGTAGAAGAACTGGCAGAGCAAAGAAAATGTACCTACCACAACATCTGCAGAAAAATACAAGCAATCCAAGCAACTGCTCTGGTTGTAGAGGGTTGAATGCATCATCACTCTGATGATTCAAGGATGCAGAGTGTAGACTGTGAAAGAAGAGCCACCTTAGATGAGCTTGTTGTTCAAAATTGGTCTATTCAAAGTCAGGGAGACAAAAGAAGAAATCATGTCACCTGGCATCAAATAATATCTACTCTTTGTAGTTTAATGACGATCAGAAGCAAGGAACCTCTAGAAGATGGAGATGGACTTCATGATCAATAAAGATACATTCTTGCAACTCTTGCCACAGGAGCTTTCCCCAAAGTTGTTGAGTCCATCATGTATTTTCCTCAATTACAATGAACATAGTGTAGACCTACTAGGGAGCTGTAAGATGATGCACAGTATGGCCCCAACTTTGGCATCAGAATTACCTGGGGATTTGAGGGTGGAACCTGGAAGGGAACTTGATTGGGTATAATGCCATGTAGTCCATCTTTCAAAGCAACCATTTTCTCCAGAAGTGGAATAAATGTTTCAAACACATAACAAGTGATTTATGTAGCCTGGTGATCAGTTGTAATTCCAGGAGATCTCTAGCTCTCACATGGTGGTTAGAAATCTTAAGCACCTCCAGGGAAAGTTCTCTTTCATCATCACAAAAAAGCACTGCAAAAGCCTTTTATGTTGGAATTGGTTCTTAGTAGTCATGGAATCCTCACCTTCAACATAGGCCAGCTATTGTAGCTACTGAAAAATACCTGAGTTCCTTATAACTGACATAGCCAGCATGAAATCACATTCTAGAATGTTAAGAAGTTATTGACTTCTGATGCTGTGTTTAAATATTATGATGAAAAGAAGTCACTAATCCATACCACTAATACTTTACCTTATGCTGCAAAAGCTATGCTTAGCCACAAATTATTGGATGGTACAAAGGCACCAATTAATATTTGAGAACTATGTCATCCACTAAAATAAATTACGGTCAAATTGACATAGAAGTTCTTGCTGTTATCTCAGGGATCAAGAGATTCAACAACTACGTCTATGGTCATGCCTTTGAAAATTCCACAGATCACAAGCATCCATCAGGAATCTTCTCTACTGATGAGCCTAAATCTTTATTACACTTACCACAGATGCAGTGCTGAAGTATTTGGTTTAGTGCTTATGATCATGCACTGGTCTGCAAACCTTGAAGAACAATTGCTAATACTCTAGGTTGGTCACCTCTTTATGTTAATGATTTAGAGGTACCTCCTCCATTGAAAGTCTTGATGCTGGAAAACATCCCAGATACACTTGTTTGATCCTAGTAAATTGCTAGGTTAACTGCTTGGGATGCCCCAGTGTCCCATGTTTTAAACCAGTTGTGGAGAGGATGGCCAATTGTGGAATGCCTGAGAAATTCAAACCATTCAAAAGCCATCAGCATGAATGGTCTGCCTATGAAGGATGGTTGATATGGTGAAACTGTGTTGTAATTTCAGTGGAGGGCTGCCAAACCATTTTATCCAAACTGCATGCTGAACACCTAGAAATTGTTCACATGAAGATACTAGCGAGAGGCTATGCCTGATGGCCTGGGACTGAATTGGACTGTAGTCCTGTTAACATTAGTGAATACACATAAATCCTGCATGCATATGTGTACGCTTATTTGAAAGAAACAGACAACTCATATTCACTTTTCAAATAAAACTGGATATCGGTACCTGGATAAATGTGTGGTTTGATTGTGTGTTTCTGCATGGCAGGGGTTGGACTTGATGGCCCTTGTGGTCTCTTCCAACTCTATGATTCTATGATTTCATCCAGATTTAACTGAGACTTATAACAAAAATATGAACAAGCTCTGGACGTTGACCTGTCAGCACCATCTCTTCATTCATTTGTACCTAAAGAGTGGGTTTATGCAAGGAACTTTGGATCTGGAGCCAGGTCCATCACATAGGTCAGTGGGCCTGAGTCTTACAAGGTTCAGTGGGCAGATGGGCTTTCTTCCTTAGCGGGCTGCTGGAATGTGTCCCACACAGAGGACATATGATAAATATTGTTAGCATAAAGGGGCACAATCACTCAAATCCAGGAAAGCTTCTATAATGCATTGCTAACAGAAATGAGGACCCACAGCCCCCATGGCTGGTGAATGCACACACTCTACTGCACTGATTTCCAGAGCTGTTCAAATGTGCATGATTCTTTCTTCCTTGTTGGATAAAAGTCAAAGCAGGTGGAGTGGAAGAAACAGAAACTGCAGACAGTGTTCTGATACACAGCTCTCTACAGCGGGTGGGTGAATATTGCTGCAATGAGTATGTGGGGATTAGCCTGTTGGGAAAGGCAAACAGATATAGCAGGAAACCTACCAATGGGTGAGGAATGCAGAATGGAAGAATAAATAAGAGAACTCTTTGTCACATGTAACTAAACTATTCAGTGACTGTCAGTGGTTGTTTAATCACTCTGGAATCACTGTGGATTCACTGAACTATGGCTGTACATGTGGCTAATTTGGCATTTACCTGAATGAGTAGGAACCTGTTTATATATGATCTGAGAGAAAGCAAGAGGGTCATGTTGTAGGCTTGAACCCTGGGATATAACTCAAAATCATGCTTTTAATTCAATTATGAATAATTGTCATAATGCAGGTTAATTAGGACAAGGAAGGGTAGACTATATCTTTCTGGGAGCTACTTAATTTTTTTTCAAGAGCCTCAGGAGCTGGAACTACCAGTAAAAAATTGGCAGAGTGTACAAAAATTGCAGCACTTGGGTGGGGAAACCTTCAGTTCAGTTCAGTTCCAGTTGAAAGACCACAGTGCATAAATCGAACGGTAGAGAAACCTTTAGTCTGTTGCTTTCCCAATGCAAACCCCCATCCCCACCCCCAAATTGTAACTTGCCCTGCTGGGGAAAAATAGTTACTGTTATATTTTCTGTAAGAGAAGCAAGTAGCAGCTTTTATGAAGGTGAAAAGAGTCACCAGCACACTTTCCCCTCATCCAGAGCAAGGGTGTGCACATGAAGGAGAAGGAGGGGGAGTGGTGGATGAGAAAGAGTGTTGGTGCTGTTCTTTTCTGACTCAGAGAAAAGAGAAAGAAGACAGAAGCTGCAGAAGTAGTTTTAAAAAATTAAATCAGTTAGGGTAGATCAAACCAGGGTCTTAAATCAGGGTTAGATGTTGTGTTCTGACCACTGCCTTAATTATGGTTTTGTGTAATGTGAAAATGCAGACATCCTGATTTGCTCCCCATCATTGTTCTTGCCTCATGACAGGACAGCGTAGTAGCTGAGGCTCTATGAAAGTGGATTCAGCTCCATAACAAATGAACCATAGGTAAAAGAGACTATGGTTTTGCGTTACATCAGAATGGAACATTTAATGAAATGTTAATAATGGGTTGGTGCTGTGAAAGCATGACCCTGTTTCAGAAGATTGAAAAACAAAAGCCTTAATGATGTGTTGATTGTGTTCTTGCACTCCATGCTGAATCATTTCTGGAGAGACCTCCTCAAGAAGGGAAAACGGAATTAAGAATTCTGCTTTTGTGATAAAGCAGAAATGTACTGTAGGTTTCAAAAAAACACAAAACAGTTCCACACAGATACTTTAATTTGATGAATCGCTATTTACATGAGATGAATGAAATGCCTCAAGCCTCACATTGTGCAGCCTGAAAATGCACAACCATCAAACTGAATCTAGCAACGATATTGCAACAGCTGATTTTTCAGACACCTGTTTCATAGCTGATGGGTTCCCTGCTGTAGTATGATTTTTTCAAATTGTGCAACAAACATTGTCATTCTTCCCTGTTCTGGTTTGGCTGTAAGGCATCAAAAATAACTCCTATTAAAGCACCATGTCTTTTTTGAAACTTAATGCATTTATATGCATAAGCCTAAAGACTTTTCTATAGTACAACAGCACAGCAGTTATTCCCATAACATTAGGTGGGAGGTCACAATAGGAAGGTTTTCAGATTTTGTCACTGTAGCTTTCATCACAAGAAGCCTTGTTAAGACAAGAAATGATATTTGAAAATAGGTGGATGACATATTATGATATTTTATTTTTCCCACATGAGGAATGTAAAATGTAGTTAAGAGAAACATTAATGGCAGAAGGGAACTGGTTCCTTTATGGTTCCCATCAGGTTTCTTGGTCCTCTACCAGTTCTGGACAAAGGGCGGGATGGGGGTGGGTGGGGAAAGTGGTGATGCTCATCTGGGAGGCTTTCTCCTTCAGGTCAAACTCTGGCCCCTTCCGCACATGCAAAATAATGTGTTTTCAAACCACTTTCACAACTGTTTGCAAGTGGATTTTGTCATTCCGCACAGCTTCAAAGAGCACTGAAAGCAGTTTGAAAGTGCATTATTCTGCATGTGCGGAATGAGCCTCTGCCCCAATGATCTCTAGTATTGATTGTGTGGGCCTGGTATAGGATGCCATGAAGAGTTTGGTCATTCTCCTGGTATACTGGCCACCAAGCGCAGTGTACCAGCAGAGGCCTGTCGAAACTGCTAGAGATCATCTCAGAGTGGGCCTTGAGTTTTCCCAGGCTTATTGTTTTGGAGTATTTCAGCGTTCATATAGACTTGGCCTCATCTACGCAAACAGTAGACCTGGTGTCTTTCATGGCAGCACTGGAACTTGCAGACCCCACACACTGAGTAGGACATTCACTGGATTTGATTTTTTGCATGGGGATAAATGTGGACTTACTTGCCTCTGAGGAGGTGCTGTGGTCCGACTACTTTGCCCTGCAGGGAAAGCCCAGCTAACTTGAATGGTCGGCCAGAGATTGCCCAGTGCCCTAACTTGCCTTGCTTACTTGTTGCTTTGCTTACTGCCTCTCCTGTGGGACAGAGGACACAGGGAAGCATTCGGCTGCTGCCACGACCCAGCACTCTCTGAATTTTAAAGGTATCATACGCGGGAGTGGCGGGGGATACGAGCCCAATGGCACCCCCACGTGATGCCTTAAAGTGGGACTGGGTCATCTACCCTCTGGATTCACTACTGGTCCTGGGCCCAGTTCTATTCAATGTTTTTATAAATGACTTGAATCAGATTGAAAAGAGGTTAAAGGGAAACAGAAAAATGATTAATCACTTCATGAAAAATCATAATATGTCAATACAACTTGTATTTTGTGAGAACATTTTTCAAAAGTTATAATAGAAGGCATTTATCAATTTTTATATACTCTAGATTATTGGAATTTATATTAACAATAGCCCTCATTGGTAATTTTTTTAAATATTTCTATAATATATGTAGAATTTGGTTTCATCTTTTAGTAATTAGAACTAACTTTAATTATGATCTTTTTCTGTTTGTTAGTTTTTATCTATTTAAAAATTATCATACTTAATGGTTCCATAGTAGCTCTGTAGATTATGGAGAGCCACATTTATAATTTCCATCAACCAAAAGAACCATGTAAGCCCTGTGTACCACCCTAAACCACAATATTTAACTGTAATATAACAGTTTTAAATATCAGACTATCTCTAAGGATGGATGTCTCTTTCTAGTATTGTTGAACCTTAGCCAGACCTTGTGTATCTAGAGGGAAATGGCTTATAAGTCAGGATCATGATGAAACAAAACAGCGTGCAAATTTTGAGTTCTCCAGGAACATTTAATTAAGTTGCATATTAAAAATAAATGCTCCTCTATAGTAAAATTTTACTTCAAGCTTTATTTTTGTTCTGTAGGAAGCTGTGCGGTTAGAACCTCCCCCGGTAGTAATTTTTCTACTTCCAAGGGGTTATTGTATTGGTTAGCATTCAACAGTGGAATGCCACGTTTCAACATTTCATTCAGTTTGATGCATCGAACCCCTACATTTCTATAACTATGGACATGTTTCATTTTCTAAACACAAAGCCATTAGGCTTAGCTTGTGTCCACTGTACTGATGGCTTATTCCAGTTTCTAAAGAAATAGCCCACTTTCCTGAAACATGGGAAGTGCCACATTGGGAAACATTGCTCAGAAGAGGCATGTCAAACAGCTGCTGAGAAAGTGTCAATGATCCTGAGAAACTCAAAGTCTGATGGACAAGATACCAAGTATGAAAAAATGGAATCATAATGGACTCCACCATCCTATTAGTTGATTGCTGCTGAGCAGAAAACACAGGTGGACACCAGTGATGTAGGTATAGATTTTTATGGGGGAGGTTCAGGGCAAGGCCACACCCCCACCCGTCCCTGGGGGCATGGCCACACCTCCCCAAGTCCCGCCCCTGGCCTCAGTGCTTATAAAAGCAGCTCTTCAAGGCCAGGGACGGCAGACTCCCCTGCCTAGCCTGCCTGGCCCCGCCCCCCCACCAGCTGGGCTCCCAGCCAGGGATGTAGGTATAGATTTTTATGGGGGGGTCAGGGGGTGGGGCCAGGTCCCCTGCCCCTGGGGGTGTGGCCACGCCTCCCCAAACCCCACCCTGGCCTCAGTACTTATAAAGGCAGCTCTCCAAGGCCAGGGATGGCAGACTCCCCTTCCCTACCCTTCCCCGCCCCCCACCAGCTGTGCTCCCAGCTTCTAGGCAGAGGCATAGCTAGGGAAAATGGAGCCCAGTGCAAAATCTGAGGTTTGTGCCCCCCCATGGGTGGCCGCTGTGATGCTGGAATCCACCCTCAAACAGCATCACTTTCAATGGTGTTTAAACTAGAGAGCCCAAATTCTCCTTTTAAATCCACCTTATAGGTAGAATCTGGGGTCCCCAGTTAAAACAACATTGAAAGTGATGCTGTTTTGGGGTGGAATCCCACCCTGAAACAGCATCACTTTCAATGTTTAAACTGGGGACCTCAGATTCTCCCTTTAAATCCATGCTGAAGGGGGTGGATTTAAAAGGAGAATCTGGGGAAATTTGGAGGGTGCCTGCTGTCAGGGGTACAATTGTTAAGCTTGCAGCACCAAACATTCTGGGTATTTTTAGGAGACTCTCTTGATGATACCACCCAGGTTTGGTGAAGTTTGGTTTAGGGGGTCCAAAGTTATGGACCTTCAAAGGTGTAGCCCCATCTTCTGTTAGCTCTCATTGGAAACAATGGGGGATGGGGGCATCACCTTTGGGAGTCCATAACTTTGGACCCCCTGAACCAACTTTCACCAAACCTAGCTAGTATCATCAGGAGTGTCACCTGACAATAGCTTGACATTTTGGTGCCTCTAGTCTAAAATCTGCGCCCCCTGCAGGCCAAAAACTGAAAAAACACTTTAAAATACAAAAAAACACAAACGGGGGGGAGGGGGGGCGGAGCATCAGACATGCAATGGGGGGGTTGAACCCACCCCTTACCCCCTCCTTACCTATGTCCTTGGTGGACATGGCTAGAAGAAAAGAACCCCAACCAACGTGTCCATCTTGGTTTTTTTTAAATGGGTATGCAGGTCAGCCTGCTCATCCCAAATGATATCATGGATATTTGATAATGAATACCAGTCAGCGGCTGGCACCAAGCAAAGTCCAGGGAGGCAGAGACATGAGGAGCATAGTTGCCCAATAGCAATTTTTCATTTCTCCCTCTCCCAATGACCACTGGAGTGCCAACAGGCAATGGGAGCTGGGGGGTAGAAGTTATACAGCCTCCAGTGGGAAGCTTGCAACTCTGTTAATTGATGTTGCATTACTCACCTGACATTAATCAGCCGCCATTTCAGACTAATAAGGTTGACAACATGGCCACTACAGACTGGTTGCTGACCTCCTTTCTAGACCCGCCATATAATCTTTACACTTTTTTCCTGTTTGGAATGTATATGGAATAGTTTTGATGGGATCAAAACCATCTGACTCATAAGGCCATGTATTAGTTTTAGATCACATTCATAAGCTGCATCGAAAACCTGAAACTTTCTACCTGTAAAGAGGGGTACATATTCACCCTGCATTGAGCAACAACAAAATTATATCTTGGAGGTCCGTCTGCCAGATGCTGTAATATTCTTATTCCAAAAGACAATCTTATCATAAGTCAGCTGCCTTCTTGAATGGAGAAATGGTGATTGATCTCTGGATTTAGTACTAGTTTGCATCCCTAATGTTGTCCATCTCTCTTAACAACTCTACGGATCCTCCCTTTTAACACAGGAGCATCATATTCATTCTTCCTGTTTGACTCTTCACTCCCCTTATTTGCATAGAGGGATTAAACATCTTGGAGGCAGAGACTGCATAAGACCTATTCAGAGCTGAGAATATAAAAATGGTTCCAATCTATCTACTCATGGGCTGTATGCCAAGTGCATCGTAACAGGATTGAATATTATTTCTCCTGCACTGTTGCCGCTTTGTGATTAAATGCCATAAATATTTATGATTTATTACAGCTTCTTGGGAAGGGCTTTGCCTGTGTCGGCTCATAGATCAGGGCAGCACTAAAAGAAAATAAAACTATGTAAAACTCTTTCCCAGCTGCTCATTTATAACCTGCTCCTACAGCTTATAGAAACTAGAAGGGATCAACAGCAATGGAACCTTCTTGTTTCCTTTCCTGAATCTGATAAATGATCTTTCAAGGAAGATGCTCTTAATCGGAATCTCAGCATCCACACATCAGTTATCATCTCTCTTTGGAACTTCCATACATTATGGAGGACTTTAAAAAAATCCTGCAGCATGGTAATCACTTGGGCAGCAATTTTCAGCCAACCTTCCTATGTATTTCAATGGTGATTTAAGGACAAATTATTCCATAGGAAATATGTGGGGAGGCAATCAGGACATCTAGACATCTCATGCAGGATTATGCAAGAGTTGTGAGCCAATGTATAGGGTAGACAGGTTCAGGGTTGTTTATGAAACTCACATATGAGAGGAGTGGATGGGGAGAAGAACTACCATACTCAGAGGGACAAGAAAAAGTATCTGCTGGAAGCATTCACAGGGGGCATTAGGTGCTTGTATAAAATACTCCTGAGAATAAAATTGACCATTGACCACTGAAGAATGACACTATGGAGTACAGTTGCACAAGGCAGTAACACGGCATGCTTGGACATAGCAAACATCCTGTTGGGGTAGGACGGCGGACTGGGTGGTGTTTGGGACCCCCCCCTCCGGATTCTGTGCTACTAGTACTAATGTGTACTAATGTACAGAAGTTTTGAGTAAAGAAAATATCTAGACCATAAATTCAAAGAGGTAGTCATGTTAGTCCATTGCATCAAATTTAAATAAAAGTCCTGTAGCCCCATGAAGACTAACAAATTTTTTTCCAGCATGTACTTTCATGAGTCAGAACACACTTGTATCTGAAGAAGTGAGAGCTCAGCTGACTCATGATGGGGATGCTGGAATGATTTTTTGTTAGTCCTTAGGTGCCACTGGGTTTCTGTTTAATCTAGATAATGTTGCCATAAAAAACCTTTAACAGATTTGTGGGGCTGTGTAGATAGTCTGGCTTGCGGTCTTGAAATAAAGTGTGTCCATTGTAATATCATTGTGAGGCTAGAATGCTGAGGAGTACAGAGCATCCCTTAAAAGAGGACATTTGCAGTGCCATCCAAAGCAGAGTTATACCTTTCAAAGGTCACTGACATCAACTGCACTTTTGGCAACCTTATTGTTAGGTAGAAAATGAGTTCTGAGTTTGTACAATGAGATGGAAGGAATTAAAAAAAAACTTTAGGAGATCACCATAAGAATAGAAGTAAACCCAACTTTCTCCCTGAACCTGGATTTGGAGAGAGCTTTCATTCCCCATGATCCCATATGTAAAAAAAAAGGGAAAGGAAACCTAAGCATCTGAAAGCTATTCGTGGCCTTGGACCAGCATATCTACGGGACCGTCTCTCCCTATATCGCCCTGCTCGGCCCCTCCGCTCCTCGGAGGTGGACCTTCTGGTGATCCCTGGCCCCAAAGTGATCCAGCTGGCCTCTATAAGGGCCAGGGCTTTTACGGCCCTAGCCCCTACTTGGTGGAACAGGCTCCCAAGTGAGATCAGGGCCCTGCGGGACATACAGATTTTCCGCAGGGCCTGTATAACGGACCTGTTCTGCCAGGCATTTGGCCAGCCGGGATAACACCACACTTCTGTGATAAATATCTGGCCTTCGGGGAAGGGCTGTATAGAAGTTTAATAAAATAAATTAATAAATAAATAGGACTTTCAAAAAGTTACCAACCATCTTGCATGAGAAATACAACCCCAGCATAGGCTTAAGGTTTCTGCTTCACAGTTCAAGAAAAACATCTAGCCATATCACTGAACATCTAGCAAACTGAAAAGAGCCTTCTGGCATCTGTATTTTGTATCATCATCATCATCGTCGTCGTCGTCGTCGTCGTCGTCGTCGTCGTCATCGTCATCGACAATGAAGTACCCATGAATATACATTCCCAAGGAATTAAAGAACAGTCCCACCCTTTTCAACGACCTTGCAAACTACAGAAATGTGTGAAAACAAAAAGCAAATTTGGAGCCCATCAATTTTCCAACTAATATGTTCTTATGTTCTTAATATGGGTCACGGTATTAAAGAGCATTGAGAGGTGCATTACAGCTCTAAAAGATATACCCTTGAACTAGAAACACTGTTGTTCCTGGGAATCTGCACACTACTAACTAATGTATCTCATTGCTGCATAATTCATGCCCTTTTAGAAGTGGATAAAAACTCATCATTAGTGTTTACTATGCCACAGGCAGTCAGAAGAACCTCCCATTTCGGTTGGCAAGAGCTACTGTGAAACAGCCAAGACTCTTGTCTATAAGGAGATTTAAAAAGTCTCTTTTTTCTACTTCCATTTAAGTGGACACTCTTGGCACAGAGTAGCTGATAGCTTACGTTACTCTCTCCAGGCAGATGTACTAATTACAGCTCCTGAAGAATCCAGGGGAACATCATAGAAAATGCTTTAGAACAGCAGAGAACTGTAGTTTCTCTTTTCTGGCACAACTGCTTTACTTTGCTTTTTTGAGAAGAAGCTGAGCTTCAGACCAAGATAAATTAAGTGAGAACTTGCAAAATCAGATATTTCATCTACAAGTTGACTATGGAATAGGTAATAGTGATGTCACATCATAACATTTACCAGGAAGATTTTATTTGCAGAGTGGTTTGTCATTAGTGGTGAAATGGGCCTGTTTGACCTGCAGACCCTATTCCTGCAGCCCTCTACCAGGGATTCCCAACTTCTTCTGGAAGGGGCTTTCTCTCTCTCTTCAGAGTAACTGCTGCCGCCACCTGACCTTTGTAGCAATTTCCCACTGGGGAGGGTCATGGCCCCCCAGCTTTCTTTCCAACTCTGAGGCCTTGCCTCTGTGTCTCCTGCTCCCCCTCTTCTGAGTACCACAGGGATAATTTACAGCCTGGTTCAAAAGAAATAAGAGATAAACACATTTCCACTGTCCCTTTCTCTATAAATACCCTATCAGTTGTTAAAATAGGGCAGGATCTTAAGCTTAGAATATTACAGATCTCACAGAATTTCCATTACATGAAAGACTGTGCCAGCTTCCTGGGCAAGCACATGGTCCAAAATGGCTGCTGCCTCCAGAGCTGAGGCATGAGCTCTTCCTCCGTCAATGATCCAGCCAGAAGAGCCACTCTCTCCCTACTCCCAAGAGTTTTATCAGATTCCAGTCCCCCTAACTCTTAGCCTAACCCTTTTCCTGCTGGAACCAGGTATCCTTTTCCTGATGTCCTTCTATCATTTTAAGTCCTCCAAATCTTTGATACCTGCTTGAAGAAAGAGTGTGGAGGTTAACTCATGCCATCATGGCCTGTTACTACCACTCAGAGCCAGAAAAAAACAGGATACTCAAAGTGAATGTACAAACTGTGGAAACAACAATATATGGATTCGAATATCACTGAGCAAAGACTGGCAGATCAAAGGAGATTCATAATATCGAATAAAGGGCTTTCAGTGATGGAAGAAATCCAGAAAAATTGTAAAAAAGAAATCAACACCAGAAGAAAGAGCAGTATATACTACAGAAACATCAGGAGATGTAGTAGTAGAATTGTCAGATGAAAATGCCAGTACAGGAGAGAAAATAATACTGTAACCACCACAGAAAGTCACCAATCCTTCAATCATCCTCGTTGCCCTTCTCTGCACTTTTTCTATCTCTTCGATATTCTTTTTGAGATGTGGCGACCAGAACTGAACACAGTACTCCAAGTGCGGTCGCACCACTGCTTTATATAAGGGCATGACAATCTTTGCAGTTTTATTATCAACTCCTTTCCTAATGATCCCCAGCATAGAGTTTGCCTTTTTCACAGCTGCCATGCATTGAGTTGACATTCCCATGGAACTATCAACTAAGACGCCCAAATCCCTTTCCTGGTCTGTGACTGATAGCACTGACCCCTGTAGCGTGTATGTGAAGTTTGGATTTTTTGCCCCTATGTGCATCACTTTACATTTCGCTACATTGAACTGCATTTGCCATTTCTTAGCCCACTCACCTAATTTATCAAGGTCCACTTGGAGCTCTTTGCAATCCTTTGTGGTTCTTACCACCCTACATAATTTGGTATCATCTGCAAACTTAGCCACCACACTACCCACCCCTACTTCTAGGTCATTTATGAATAAGTTAAAGAGCACTGGTCCCAAAACGGATCCTTGGGGGACACCACTCCCTACATCTCTCCATTGTGAGAACTTCCCATTTATACCCACCCTTTGTTTCCTGTTCCTCAACCAGTTTTTAATCCATAGGAGGACTTCCCCTCTTATTCCTTCATTGCTGAGTTTTCTCAACAGTCTCTGGTGAGGAACTTTGTCAAAAGCCTTTTGGAAATCCAAGTAGACAATGTCCACTGGTTCCCCTTATCCACATGTCTGTTTACACCCTCAAAGAACTCTAGTAAGTTTGTAAGACAGGACTTGCCTCTACAAAAGCCATGCTGACTCTTCCTCAGCAGGTCTTGCTTTTCTACATGTTTAATAATTTTATCTTTAATGATAGATTCTACTAATTTACCAGGAACAGATGTCAAACTGACTGGCCTGTAATTTCCTGGGTCCCCCCTAGACCCTTTCTTAAGATTGGTGTGACATTGGCCATCTTCCAGTCTTCAGGGATGGAGCCTGATTTCAGGGATAAGTTGCATATTAATGTGAGAACATCAGCACTTTCATGCTTGAACTCTTTAAGAACTCTTGGATGAATGCAACCTGGGTCATGAGATTTGGTAGCATTTAGTTTATCAATCGCTGCCAGAACTTCTTCCTTGACTACCACTATCTTAACTAGTTCCTCGGATTCACCTCCTAAGAAGCTTGGTTCAAGTGCAGGAATTTTCCTCACCTCCTCTTGGGTGAAGACAGATGCAAAGAATTCATTCAGCTTCTCTGCAATCTCCCTGTCATCTTTTAGCACACCTTTTGTTCCTTCATCATCTAACGGGCCTACCGCTTCCCTTGCTGGCTTCCTGCTTTTGATGTACTTGAAGAACTGTTTGTTGCTAGTTTTGATGTTCGCAGCCATGCGTTCCTCATAATCCTTTTTTGCCTCCCTTACAGCTAACTTGCTTCTCTTTTGCCACCATTTGTGTTCTCTCTGGTATTCTTCATCAGTTAAGTTGGACTTCCATTTTCTAAAAGACATCTTTTTTTTCCTAATAATTTCCTCAACCTCCCTTGTTAACCATGGTGGCTTTCTTTTGGACTGGGCGCTGCCTTTCCTAACCTGCGGGACACATTCCAGCTGAGCTTTTAAGACTGTGTTTTTAAATAACCTCCAAGCATCCTGGACATTTTTGACTCTCTTGATTTTCCCTTTCAGCTTCCTGCGCACTATCCCCCTCATCTTTGAGAAATTTCCCTTTCTGAAGGCGAATGTAACTACATTAGTAGTTGTCACTTGTTCGCATGCAGAGATACTGAATCGGCTCAACAACACTGACTTCCCGCACCAGGTCCTGGGTCCCACATAGAATTAGATCTAGGATCACCTCTCCCCTGGTTGGTTCTACAACCATCTGCTCTAAGCCACAGTCATTTAGCATATCCAGGAATGTTCTCTCCTTACTATGACCTGAACATGCATTTTTCCAGTTTATGTGGGGATAGTTAAAATCGCCCATTACCACGACATTTTTGCTTTTGTTGGCCTCTCTAATTTCTTTTTCCATCTCAGAATCCTCTTGTGCACTTTAGTCAGGGGGACGATAATATATTCCTACTGTTAAACTGTGCTTCACCCCTGGTATTGATATCCACAGTGCTTCTGTAGAGGAATCAGCTCCCCCTGCATTGTCTATTTTATGTGACACTATGTTCTCTTTGATGTAGAGGGCCACCCCACCCCCAATACGCCCTGTCCTATCCTTCTTGTAGAGCGTGTAACATCGCTGCCCCACGTCTCCTCTGGGCTTTCCACTGGGCGTACCCCAACAAACTGGGTGGGAGGGGGGCTTAAGTGGAGCGGGATGTCAGGACCAGGCTACACTTCTTGTAACTCCCAGTAAGTTTCAGTTTCATTTTCCCCAACAACCCTCGTTCCCGCCACCATTCAGGACCGCCCACTACACACCCTACATATACTGGAACTGAGGGCAAGAACCCTCAGTTCCAGCACCCTGTAGCTAGGGCGATACAATTCAATAAAGTTTGTTTCTTCTTGCAAGTCGACTTTGTTTGAGTGTGTTCAGCCTTACAAATATGGTGTTGGAGGCAAGTTTTATGGATACTGTGGAATCATGGATCATCAAAAAGACACATAAATGGGTTCTGGATCAAATAAAACCTGAACTCTCCCTAGAAACTAAAATGACAATACTGAGACTGTCCTACTTTGGTCACATAATGAGAAGACAGGAATCACTGGAAAAGACAATAATGCTAGGAAAAGTTGAAGGCAGTGAGAAAAGGAGAAGTCGCAACATGAGATGAACTCAATGAAGGAAGCCATGGCCCTCAGTTTGTAAGGCTGTTTATGACTGGACATTTTAAAGGACTTTAACTGATGTAGTTCCTGTAGGCTGGAAGCAACTTGATGGTACTAAACTTTGTAAACTAAAAATGATGTATTTTAATTTTTGAAGTACTGCATGTGAAAAACTGATGCCAACAAAAATATATGTTATTTTACACTAGACATATACTTCTTCAGAAAACTGTGGATCTGACATTAGTACAGGCATGCACAGAAGAAGTAGAATATTCATCTATAACAAAGCAGACCAACAGAATTACAGAGCTCTTCACATATTTTGTAGATTGTCTCCTTTAAACAAGGTGACCCTGGAAATAGTTGGTAATGGTCATAATTCAAACTTCTGCTTAATGTCCTCCTATTAATATTTTAAAATCTGGGTAGTAAAGGGCAGTTCATCCCTGAAGAGATCTTGAAAGTTCCTCTTCTCAAATCTGTAGAAATATTAAGAGAGAAATCTTTTGGCATTCTGCAGGAAACAACCTACTCCACACTTGTCAAAATATTCTAGCACCTTGCCAAGATCACCTGAAGACTTGTTCCAGTTTACCCTTTGGGGCAAATCACTTCTGTCACAGGTCACCAATTATAAGTTAAAATATTTGCCCAAATTTAATCTACCTTGATAGGAAACTTCTGGGTTAACCTTTCGCGAAAAGTTTCTGGTGAGGCTAAATAGTTGCCCAAGGAAATGTAAGAAGACAGAGCAGCTTTGGGATGGCAGGAAACATCATTCCAGGAAGCGACTTGGCTTGATTCCTTCTTTTTTTGGACCAGTAGCCCTAAGAAATGTGTTGCTGCTGAGCTAGTGTCCTTCCCCAATGCATTGTAAAATTAGCTAAATGGCCTTTCCAAGATTAAATAGAAGACAGCTTTTTGCAAATTGCTTGCAGCTCATAAAAGTAATGTGATGCCTGGAGGATGCACTTCCCATGTTTGGAACCAGAGGTGTCAAAGGAAACCTGAAATGCCAAGAGCTAACTGAAAGAAAGAAAGAAAGAAAGAAAGAAAGAAAGAAAGAAAGAAAGAAAGAAAGAAAGAAAGAAAGAAAGAAAGAAAGAAAACAGAACAGAACAGAACAGAACACCAATTACTAGGGAATATATTTTTTGAGATTTGGGTGTAGAATTCATGAACGTGTGGACTTGAGGAGCAGTGGCGTGGAGAACAAAATCTTTTTGGGTTAGAAGCCAAATAAAACTGATGAGTTTTTAATGTAAAGGTTTTAAACACCCAAACCTAAAATTTACCAAGCACAATTGTTTCTGTTCTGCTCGAGACTCAAACAGCTGTGTGCTCAGCCAAATATCCTCAGTGATCCTGGACACACGTAGCTTCCTCCACATGAATGGGAGGGGACCCTGTATAAAGAGGGTGTTGATGATTAATGTTGTTTACTATCACAGCTGCCAGTTCTTTAGCTGGTTGTTGGCTTTTCATTACAATTCAAACCCCACCCAAAGGCCTAGGACATAATGTATGGCATAGTATTCTTGCAGATCCCAGCAGGGCTGCTTTTTAAATCTGACAGATGTTGATTTTCGTCAATTTGAAGGTTATCAAGTGCAGCCCTAGTGTTTTTGAAATGGTGCCCAGGGTGCCAATTACCACTGAGACGATCTCAGCTGGTTTGTGCCATAGTTTCTGAATCTCTATCTCCCAGTCGTAATATTTAGTGACCTTCTCACGAAATTATTAACTAAATAATTAATATAAAATATAAATAATAACTAAAATATTGTTGTTGTTGTTGAATTTTGTTTAATATCATAGCTTCCAGTTCTTTAGCTGGTTGTTGTCCTTTCATTACAATTCGAGCCTCATCCAGAGGACTAGGACGTTGTCATGTATCGGTGTAGTATTCATGCAGTTCCCAGCAGGTCTGCCTCCTGAATCTGACCAATGTTAATTTTGTTGATTTAAAGATGTTTCAAGTGCTGCCCTAGTGTTTTCAAAATGGCGCCCAGAGTGCCGATTACCACTGGGATGACCATAGTTTGTGCCATAGTTGCTGTACCTCAAATTATCTTTAATGTCATAGCAGCCAGTTCTTTAGCTGGTTATTGGCTTTTCATTACAATTCGAGCCTCACCCAGAAGACTAGGAAATTGTAATGTATCTGTGTAGTATTTGTCTGGATTCCAGCAGGGTTGCTTTCTGAATCCAACCAATGTTAATTTTGTTGATTTGAAGATATTTCAAGTACCACCATAGTGTTTTCTGAATGGCGTCCAGGGTGCTGACTACCACTGAGATGACCTCGGCTGGTTTGTGCCATAATAGCTGAATCTTGATTTTCAAATCATGGTCAAGATCTTGTGGGACTTTTCATGGTCAAGATCTTGTGGGACTTTCGAATTCAAACAGACAAAATATTGGCACATAATACGCTGATCAAGGACCATCAGTGACTATCATTGAAATAGCAATACCATGTGACAGTAGGTTTGATGAAAACGAACATGAGAAGGTCACTAAATACCATGAATTGAAAATCAAGATCCAGCTATTATGGCACAAATCAGCTGAGGTTGTCCCAGTGGTAATTGGTACCCTGGGTGCCATTCTGAAATAACTAGGGCAGCACAGTAATATCTTCCAATTGACAAAATTAACATCAATCAGATTCAAAAGGCAACCCTGCTGAGGTCTGCACAAATACTACGCCCATACATTACAATGCCCTAGGCCTCTAGGTGAGGCTCGAACTGTAATGAAAAGCCAACGACCAGCTAAAGAACTGGCAGCTGTGACATTAAAAACAATAATAATAATTATTAGGTTTATTCCCTGTCCTTTACAATAGTCTGAGATTACTGAAATTATGCACCAGAACACTCAGATGTTGCACTGATTATTCCTCCTGTTCTTGTCTGACAACATGCAAAGAATGCATGCATAAATTTGTGAACCCGGCTAAAGAAAATATATTCTAATATTTAGATTACTATGACCTGGCAGGAGCTTCATAGCAACAGTCACATAAGGAGCATCCAAACTATTACAGCTCAGTCAAGAACAGTATCTTAAAGTATGGGACATCTGGAGACTACTAAAACATTACTGGAATATCCTGCATATGAGGAAGTGAATATCATCAGGATCAAATTTATCCTTCTTCCAGTTTGCCAGTTAAACTCTGATGGAGAGCCAGCATGAACACTTGGAGCACCTGGTTTTAAAATTCCCACTGTACCATGAAGCTCACTGGGTGATCTTGGGCTGGCTACTTACTCTCAGCTTAGCCTATTTCACAGGGTTTTTGTAAGTTGCATTTGGACCTGGGAGAACCACTTAGAATTTCTTGGAGGAAGGATGGAGTACAAACATATCAGATAAATTGATAACTGACCATTGCTAGATTTATCAACATTCACTGAATGTTGTCAGTAAATGCTAGATTTAAATGTACTAGGTTTTAGTACAGCGTTGAGTATCTCCCTAAACTCATGATCTAACTCTGAGAAGACTGCATCCTTTCATACTATGCTTACAAAGCAACAGCTGATAGAGCCCAAGGAATGGAAATAATGAATTCTGGATGCAGAACTATGTCTATTCTAAAATGTACACACTCCCAGCAATTTATAACCTTAAAAAGAGACCATTTATCTTATCCAATTGAATTCAGAAGGAAAGTTACTCTTAAACCACAGCTGTCTTATCCAGATTCTTGGAAGCAACTTGAATGATCTCACCAAGATATCATGACCAAGGTTCAGCCTTGCCATGAATCTTCTCTCTCTCTCCACCAGGAAGTTCCTGATAAGTAACATTTAGCTACAGCAACATGCATTATCCTTTCTGTTTGTTCAGTAGTCTGAAGGGTGCTGGATTGTGAAGTGTTCAACATACTGTCTGGAAGACCTAACAGCTGTGATTTTTCACAGCTGCCGCATTTACACTGCTGTTTAAAAGCTTCAAGCTGAATCACTAGTTGAGTGGTGCGGGAAGGGGAAACCTTCCCTCTGATCCTTTAAATTAATTGGATATCTAAGCACTTTGTTGGCACCAGTAATGTGGTGTAATTCTATACACAAATTGTGGCTGAAGTTTAAAATTTCCAAATGTAAATTTAAAAAAGAATTAATTGAAATGTAGGTAGATTGTGAGACAAACCTTTTTGCACTAATTATCATAATTATATGCTTCTTAATGGCAAGTCATTGCTGAAATAAAAACATATGTAAATGGCAAGTTATAATGATAGCCGCACCTGGTAGTACTTGTGAATAGTTAATAGGAACATTAATGAAAAGAACTGAAGAACAGTGGCTGGATGTGAATTAAGGCAAAAGGATGTGGTGCATAAGGCATGAGTGTGGTGCGTAGGGTTTTAGTAACTAGTCTAAGCAATGTGGCTGCATTTAACCATCATTGCAACTACCACAATAAAAATACTGAGGCTGATTTTTCATGGCCAAAATGCCCCGTGGTAGATCTGGGAGTGTGCCTGCTGCAGCTCTTTTTTGTCCTGCTTTTGACTCTTCACTGCTCCCCAGTTCTTCCTGGGATTTGAGGCAGGGCTGGCACATTATGCCCCAACTGTTTCTTCATGAGCCCAGTGCTTCTCCATTTGCACTGCGAGCTCTTCCACAACAGTCTTCCACGCATGCACGCAGAACCTCCATTTCCCAGGATTCTCAGTGTCTGTTCATTGGTGGGGCGTGCCAGAGCGACGTGGCGGGAAAAATGGCCCTGGTTCTGCTGCTGAGGAGTTTTGAATGGCAGCGGAAGCCACCGGAGCAACAAAGGGGCATTTCAAAAGAACCTCAACCTTTGAAGTTCTGGAAATTCGTGGGGCAAAACCAATGCACCAGGGAAACAACGGGTGACATCAGGGCGGCACCAGGGAAACAGCGTGGCAGATATGCTGAAGCACTGGGAGCTGTGAAAAACTCCCGGCCACCCCGGACTATTCTCCATGCTAACAACGGGGCATTTTTACTGTGAAAAATTGGCCTGACCCCTGACAAATGGGTTCTCACCTGTGACAGCATACACCACAATAAATGACTGTCTTTAAAATGCTACAAGCCTCTTTGATGTTTTGACTGGGAGACTAACAAAGCTACTGTCTAAAATAAATGCCCTTATCCATCCTCCATCTTTTGCAGATTCTCAACAAGTTACCTAAATCGGGTTTTTTTAAAATTTGCAGGCACTAAAATTGTACTACAGAACCCATTTGATTTAATCTTCCACAGATGTGAGGGGTTTTTTTTAGAGACCTTGTATTTGTGAAGTCAAATTGGAAAAATATGTCTGTCTCCAGGAGATCAGTTGTAATAGCAAGAGGTTTCCAGCCATTGAGGTTGGCAACCCTAGAAAAAAAAAACAAGTCACACAAGCAATTGCCTTAGAGTCTAGACTCTAATTTTCACAGTACATCACTTGTCTTGGGAGGGCAACGGAAACTGAAATGGTCAAAGGACATTTGGACTCAGTCATAGTAGAAGCTTAACAGTTTAAATTGTATGCTGCCCATTACTGAGGTTATGTCTCCTGTCTCCTTCATCAATTCCTCTTCAAACCAAAAGCAGCCAAATGATTAGGAAGGCCGTTAATATACACACCAAAGCAAAATCAGTTCCCAGAAAGTCAGATGTATCTTAGTTTTCTCCCCCAGTTCCAATTATGTGCTGTAAATCTGGTGCCCTGATTACTCAGTTTCAGTAATTCATATTACTTCTAACCTGTTACCAAAATACGGCCAAAATCAAGGTGGGCATTGACAAACATGAGTGGCAGAACACAATGGAGAAGAAAGAATGACAAACATTCATTGTGCTGCAGCTGTAATTAATTCATTCCTCAGCTGCACTTTCTAGCACATGGGGAGATATCTTATCTTTGCTTTTCAACAGTGTGCTGCTTTTTCCAATAGCCAATATAAAGGGATTTCTATATTTCCTTAGTTCTACTTTTAATTCTCACTCAAGGGGAGGGCAGGGGAGGTGAAAGAGTCTATCCCTGAGAAAATGCTCATACATGTAAAGGAGGAATTGCTCCTTCAGAACTTTCTTTGTCTTTTGAGTATTACAGTCCTGTACTGGAGCCTCATGATGTTTCAGAATAAAGTGGGGGGGAGGGGAATGGAGCTTGGGAAGGTGGGGTTGAAGAGGGGAGGGAACCCATCTGGGCATAGTACTCTAGAGTTCACGCTGCAAAGTAGCTATTTTTTTAATCAGGGGTTCCATTATTTGAAAATCAGTTGTAATTATGGAATATCTCCAAGTCCCATCTAAAGGTTGACCACCCTATTCTTGGAAGTCCTGAGCCTGATGTATTTGAGGGAACAAATGTATTTGATGTATTTGCATTTTCCTCCCTGGTTTGTATTATTCTGTTTTTCAATTGTTTTACTAGCTGATCATTTTAGCAGTTTTTAAAAACTGAGTAATTGAACAGAGTCCAGACATATGTTTGAATAAACAAACATGCAAGTCCTGGCTTCTGAAAGGCTTGTGTGTCGTACAGCCTGGAGGTTTAAAAGGACCCGAGAACTGCTGTAGGAGAGAGACAGATCTGCAGTTCTAATAGAACCTTGGGAAGTTGACCTTTAAAATTGTATTATTAAGAAAATCTCATTCAGTACAGCCAAATCTGATGGTTGAAAGATTTGGGATACTAAAAATAAGATGAACATTTTGCCAGAAGTGAGGTGCAACTTGTATGCTATCAAAGAGGACTACATCTCATGCTATTAGGATACAATAGCATGACAACATATGTTCTCGAGTCTAAAGGACATCCTGTTGCATGCAGGAGAATAAGGACTAATCCATTTTAAGCAGTGGGGGAAGCAGCACTGGGATAAATATATACTTGAGTAAATAAAAAAATAAGATCATGTTAACTTTATGTGAGTAGAAACAGCTATAAATTGTTTATTAATGTCCTGATATAAAACACATTAAGTAAAGCGTACTTTAGTTAGCTGAATATGAAGGACTGGTTATGGATTCTGCTCCCAGTATGGATCTCTTTTAAATCCTGTGTCCCGCAACAACCACCTACATCCCTATGAAAGCACTCTTAAGGGTCAGGAGACGGTTGGGGATTATGCGGTATTTGTTATGAGGGAACCAGCAGCTGGAGGGGGAAATCCAAGGAAATTGCAAAATGCCTTCCAGGCACAAAATCCAATAAGTATGTACTTTGGAATGCTTTCCCTCATTAGAATTTAATTTCAAATTCTACTTTTAATTTAGGTATAATCTTTAGGTGCTGCAAAAAAAAACCCAAATATTTTTTTCTGAATGAAAAGCAATAATAAAAAATGTAAAAGAAATAGCTCTTGTGACTTGCCTTTAATTATTGTACTACAGAAATGCAAATGGAGAAGTTTTTCCAGTCGTGAAGATACAGGTGGGTTCTTCGCAGGGAGAGACTTGTGTAGTTTTCATGTTGCTGCTGTGACTGCTGCTGATACAGCACAGCAGCAATTGGGCTTCCACATGGCAGGTTTCTTCATGATTTCCCTGCACCAGACCCCTGGGAATGGCCATCCTCTTTGCCTGGGATGACAATTGAATATTGTTATGTTGAGATAAAGTTATGACAATGTGTATAATAGGTTCTTTGAATTCTCAGCTGTCATTTTCTTTTTTTAAGCCTCTAGGCCTCTTTGTTGCAGAGATATGCCTTGTTTATCTGTACAATGCAAAGACTTAAAAAAAAAGAAATCTGGGAATTCAAAGCACCGGATACATTTCTATAACACTATCCTTATACATAAGGGATAGCATGTCTCATGACAAACCCCCAGCCAACAGCCGTGCAACATTCCATACTGTCCCCACCCACCTTCCCCCCAACCCAGGAGCCTCCCTCCTGCCCCAGACAAGAAACTGGCATGCTAGGGCAGCATTGGGTTGCCACCTGCTGCCCTGTCAAGCCCATCATTGGCTTCACCATTGCACCCTCCCCCCCCCCCGGCTCCAAAAAGCAACCAAGGCCAGTGTGGCACTGCCCTTCCACCCTCCCCTAGATGGCTGCCATGTGTATGGGAAATTGGGATTTTCCCATTCACAGAGCACAAAGATGAGGTAAGGGCTGGTCTGGAGTTGCTCTCCTGGGAGGAAGGGGAGGGGGAAGTGTCCCACTCCCCTCTCCTGTCTAGAGCCCATTTTATTTTAATTTAAAATGGGCTTTAGTGTTAGTATTGATATAACAAGATGGCATTGCCAAAAAAACACAGCCTGCCAGGGGCAGGGAGAGAAAATGTCCACTGCATGGGCATGGAAAATGGTTGCCCTGTGAATGGGAAAATCCCTATTCCCCATACACATGGCAGCCATCTAGACTTTACTGTAATCTTTTCCACAACTATGGAAGACAAGATGCAGAGTCTATTCAGATGTCATCTGAATAGAGCCTGCATCCTGTACCCCAGCCTTCTAAATTTGGCAGTAAGTTTTATAGAGCACCTTTCTACCAGCTGTGTTCCTATTTTCTTGATGAAGTTCACATTTTACCTTCTTTTTCTTTGCATATGTGTAAAGACTTCCAACACTGTGAAGACTTTTGACACTGTTGTTATTCAATTTAAGTTCTCTTACTGATGCCTCATGCTTTCTCTGTGATGTTTGATACCTGCTATTTATTGTATCTCCTATGCTACTTGTTCTCTTTAGGGGTGGGAAGATGGAGTTGGATGTTTTATATTATGTTTATGTCCTCTAATGTGTACAGTTTATCTAATGTTATGACTGAAAGCTTCTCTGGGGGTCCTTCATGGCTGACAGCTGGAAAACGAGCTTTTCAATCAATAAACATTCCAGCCAGTACTTTATAGTGGTTAGGATTTCAGGCCAGGAGCTCTGAAATCCAGGCTCAAATCTCCAGTTGCCATGATATTCATTCATTCATTCATTCATTCATTCATTCATTCATTCATTCATTCATTCATTCATTCATTCATTCATTCATTCATTCATTCATTCATTCATTCATTCATTCATTCCAAGCTACCCTACAGAGTTGATATGGAGGGGTGAGCCATTGCATACTACCCTAAGATTTCTGGAGAATGACAAGACAAAAACATATTAAATAATAAAAAAACCCTAGATTATAGACTGCAAGGTAATGTAGCCAGAGGAGAGAATCTTAAATTGTAACTGCAACAGGACACAGTTCCTGGAAACTCAATTTGGGCCATTATTACTTAAGCCATTTCCCTCCATCTTTTTTTCCTGTGACCTCCTGATGTACCACCTATGGTCCTAGAGACTGGCAAAAGAATAGCACCATACACAGCATCTATGATATCATTCTGTTGCTCACTCTGTTCTGAATCTTTGTGTTGTTTAGTGATGCCTCCATTATTCACAGGACATCAGCATTCTGTTCTGTTAGATGAAGAGTGCTGGCTAGGTTTTGGGTGGAAATAATAACCAGTTACAGGAGAATATTGGTTAATCCGCAATCATTTGCCTTGACAGAGAGCTTCTGGTAGAACAGTATCATTTATTACACTTATCAGTGATATTTTTTTCTTTGCCCACAATCTACAGTCCTTTACATCTCAATACAAAAGATGCCAAATTCGGTTCCATTCACTGAGGCATTTCACCTCCTTGTAAGTAATCTCTTGCAATCTGACTCCTCTACCTTTTGTGCTTCACTTACACTGGACTTTGTCTCGGATCCTTGTACAATCTGCACTTCATACTCTGGTTTAGCTCCTTATCATCCTTCATGGTCACTTAGCCACAGTCTACAGACAGCTTCAGAATACTGCAGAAATGAAATACGGTGTTTATTGCAAACTTTCCCCTTATCTTTGAGGAATGGATACACAAAAAGTAATCATCCAATTTTGCTGTATCATTGCATTTCACAGGCTATCCTCAGACAGACATTTAAACAGAAAACCTAGTCCTAATTACTGTATGATAATTTATTTCGAACTGTCCTTCTGATGAAAGAGCATGTGATGCCAAGGGCATGTCCTTGGAACAGCTCTTCACAGATTTCTCTCACATTCAGGACATCACAAAGGTTTGCAATTTTCATGGTGATATGAATTTGTCTGGATTATCTATATCATCCCTGGAACTAACAGTCTAACAGTTCAAGACTTGGTTTGTATTTAGGAGTAATGGACACACTGTAATTCAAAATTCAGTAAGATCTTCTCACGAAGGATAGTGGACACAAATGTAAACAAACCATGGGAGTCAGATCTAAGATTTAGGCAAGGAAGATAATTGGGGAGACAGATTTCTGGGGGGGGGGAGAAGCTAAGGACTAGCAGACTTGGGCTAGCCCCTCATTCGACCAGTGGGCTGATGCTCTGGAGAGCTGCCACCACCATCTGGCCCACCAGCCTGTCACTACTATTGCTGTCTCTTCTTCCCCAGAATTCCTCTTCCCTCAGCAGCCACCACTTCCTGATCATTATGAGGGTGGTCCTGCTGTGGACTTAAAGAGAAGCCTGTGTCTGCAGGGAGACGGCGATAGCTATTGCATTCCTGCCTAGATTACCCTCTTTGAAAGGAGAAGGTAGCAGTCACAAGGAGAGCAGATGTCCAGGGATATCCGGGGTGGCTTGTCCCAGGCGCTGCGGGTGGCGGAGGCGTGGGCAGGGAAAACCCCTCCGCCCGTCGGAGCAGGCGGTCTGTGGGGCAGAGGGGAGATGGTGGCCTCCAAATTTTCTGCCCCCCATGGATTCTCATGCTGCACCATCATACCTGGAAGGTAAGGTAAGTAGTGGTGCGGGGGAGGGGCACGGAAAATTCGCAGGCCACCCCAGGCACAGCTTTGCCCAGCTATGCCTCTGGCCAGTGGCCACCACTCTCTTTTCATTGCAACAGCTGCTGCCTTAGCACCTATTATCCAGCACAATCAGCCCAGAACCATTATGAGTAGGAATCTTGTGAAAGTTCAAGAACTAGCACATACAGCTTGTCACATTATTTTAAAGATACCTTGGGGAAAGAGAAGGTAAAGTGAAACTTCTCTACCAGTTCCAGGCATGTGTGGCAGTTGGGCAGCAGGCAGAGAGCAGGTCATTGGCTGACAGGTGACAGGCGGCTGGTGATGGGAAAGATGGGAAAGTGACCGCCTCAGTTTGCCTCATGACAGAATTGGTCTTGGGTACACACAATACCTTCGTAATAACTCTTCAGAATTTTGTATTAAAACAGTGTTTGATAAGCACTACACTTTTTTCATCTGTACTATTGTTTAGACATCATTCTTATATTGGTAGAAAGCAAAAGCTGTGATTCTGAAGTCTGCCTCTAATATATAAGCACCATCTTGAGTCTTGTGATAGCTTTGTGATACTTTGAAGACTAACAGATTTAGTGAAGCATCCGTTTCTGTGAAAAGGAGCCCACTTGACTTGCCATGTTTATAACAGATCCATAAAGACCTGAAGCAAGAAGATGACTGAATTTGTAAGCACCAACCAAATAATGAACATCATGGCAACTGGACCTCTGGCTTGTCCTTGTGCTCTTGAGCGATGTCTCTCTCTATAGAAAGGGGAAGCCCAGAGACTGTGTTTACTTTTGAACTATGAGATAGCATCATATGAGCCTTTGGGGAGGGTGGTATATAAATCTAAATAATAAATAAATAAATATAAGGGAGGTATGGATAGACTTTGGTAAGTCTTAACATCAGAACACTGAACAGAACTCAGGGGAGAGAACAAAACCAACACAGTCTTTTTAAAAAGTAAGATTGATTGCATTACTTCAGAGTTTAGATTTTTGAATTTATTTTGTGAAATTGGCTGTCTATGCTCGATTCTGCACAGCAAATGTATAATGGGTTGCAGTTATTATAAAGAAACCCGTTTTCCTTTTTCCCATTCACATGAGAGCCACGCAGGCAGCAATTTGAGCCCATGGAAACAATCCGGGTTGCTTTTGTGTCTTGGCATGGAGATGCTCCTGTTTTTTTAAAAAAATTATTCCAATATATATGGAAATATGCTGGCATGCAGAAATGAACCCCCACAGCCATGCCGATCATCCCACAACACATCTAGCTACACAGATGCAACCTGTAAAAGAAAAAAAAATGGGGCCTCCCTGCAATGGCAGAGTGATGGCAGACGGATTCTCCCTGACGGTGGACGGTGTGGTGGACTGGAGGGAAATGAAATGCCTCCTGTCTAGCTGTTTGCGCGGTAGCAGCTCCAATCTGGGATTTTTCAAAAGGACAGCTGGTTTAGCAATTTTTGAAAATCCCGGGTTAAGGGAAATAAAACAGGGCAGGCTCATTGTAGGGGCAGGACCTGGGAGAAGACCCCTCCAAAAATGGGTTATATAGTGTCCTGCACCCATTATATTAGCCCTGTGCAGAATCAACCCATATTCAATTAAAAATTTTTTGTAGGAAAGACTGATCAGCTAACACGTGGATGAAAGTGCCTGGAATAGGGCTGTCAACTATCTTAAGACAGAGTTGGAGATGTCATGAAGAGGTTGGGTCCTTCTTCCATATGTGGTGGACTTGCAAAAAAGTTAAGTATAGTACACATGAAAATGCAAGAAATAATCAAATTAAAATTTCCCCTTACTGCCAAAATGATGTTACTGGGTTCTTGCTGGAAAACCTTCCTAAGAAGCTTAACAAACTAGGTTGGCACGTATTAACTGCAGCAAAAGTAATTGCATCTTGTTGGAAAACCGATACAGATCTTAATACAGAACTTTGGGAAGATAAAATTAGAGAATATGCTGTAATGGCTAAACTAACAAACCTTGTAAACAGATGGTCAAAACATGAATTTGATGAGAAATGGGAATTTTGTTTCTTATTTGAGGCTGAATTGACCATGTAAAAATAATTATAACAGGGAAATTATTAATTTATTAATGATTAAGATACAAAAAAATTGTTTAGTAATGATGCTGCAGAGCCAGTGGACAGAACGTAGTGAACTATAAGACTTTGTAATGTTCTCTTTGATAATACTAATTTTGTTATTTCAAGATCCAATGTGCTATAGCTAATATCTATACAGTTCTTGGGTAGATGTACTATCTTTTTCTGTTTTGTTTTTGTTTATCTTGAAAATGTTCTTTTTTCTATTTCATATTTCTCTTTTCTGCTTGTTAGTTATACTGGGAAAATTAATTAAAATGTTTTTAAAAAACCAATATAAAGACAGAGTCTTTTGCCCCTTTAATAGAGATCAAATGTTTGGGAATGGGCAGAGAAAAATAACATTACATGGTAAATAGTATCAAATTAGGTTGTCTGCTAAAGGGGTAGAACATTTTTTTCTTACAGGTTGTTGGCTACTTCAGTCACAGAAACAGGTAATGGATTTGCCATGATACTTCTAGGATCATAAACAAAAAATACATTTGAATTTTTTGGCAATTTCTAGAAACTGTATAGACCTTATCTAATCAATCACAGATAAACTTGCAATGACTAAATATGAAACCCAAATCTTGTTACCAAAGTCTTGTCGTTTCTGCACAGGCCCCAGGAGCGTCTAAGCGCTGGTGTACATGACACCAGAGCTGGCCTGGGGCTGTTCACACACTTATGTGCTGGTGGCCCTGATGCTCCCATGTCCCCACGGCAGCACCTCTGCACAAGGTGCGCTGCTTTTGTTTTTGTAAATCTACTATTCCTTTCCTGCAGAATTTCGCTCTGGTCATGACGAGAAGACATGACCTCTGTGGGTTCTGGTAGCGCCACCCTGGGGCCATTGTGCGCGTGTTTCCTTGTCCCCATGGAGCAATGCAGGAAGAGGAGGTTAAGTTTTGAAAACAAAAGCGGAGGGCCGAAAAACGGTGCCTTACACCCAGTGCCACTTGCTTGGCACCAGGTGGAAGCAGCTGTTTTCTAAAAGCTTCACTTGGTGAATGAGGTAGCAAAATACCATTGGGAGGAGGGGAAGAGCAGTGCTGCCTCCATTTGGAGGTAGCAGCCGTGCAAAGTTTCCCCCTCAAACTCTGTTTTTACCGGGCCGACACCGGTGATTTTGGCACATGCAGAAACAGCCTCTGACTCAAGCAACAATTACAAGGTGAAAGTTTGATATCTTCAGAAAAAGCTGTGAGACTGTAAGTATACATACAGAGACTGTAGCTCTGAAAAAAATAGTTAAGATGTGGTTTTCCATGTCCCCCACCTAGCAGAGCATTCATAACATACTGGATCCCAAACTGTCATGAACTGATGCCAAGATACTCTTCATATTGTATAGCCTGTTTCATTAAAGTTTACTAAAAGGATTATCACCTTAAGAAAGGTTGGATATGTGTTTAGCGATCGTAATAATAAGCATGTTGGAGTTTCAAGGGCAGATAACATCTTCAACTATAAAGTGTATTTAATATCGGAGAAAACGCACAACAAAAGCTGATTTGTCAAGCATGACTTGGCAAAAATGCAACACAAATGTCTGTTTGCATGAAATATTAAATGAACTAGTTGATGCCTTTTTGTACTGATAATAAGCATTCGCAAGAGTCTGCACAAAGAAAAACAGGTAGAGAATGGAAATTCAAAGTACTGTTGTCTACTGTATATAGGAATTCAAATGGTTTATATTATCATATTTTTTCTTGTAGCTTATATTTATTTATTTATTTATTTATTTATTTATTTATTTATTTATTTATTTATTTATTTATACTTTAGGCTTCTATACCACCCTGTCCCCGGAGGGCTCTGGGCGGTGTACAGCATATAATAAATACAATCATAAAACCAGCATAAATTGGCTAAAACTTATAAAAGCAGCGAAGACTAACTAAACATTAACATTTAAAATACAAGCAGAAATATAAGCGTAGGTGGCGCCCGATGACCTAATATCAAATTCTTCCCCCAAGGGAGGAACGGCAGGTCTCAACAGATGTTATAGGCCCAGATGTAGGAGCCAAAAAGGGGGGGGCACTATCAGCGGCTGGTGCCTCCAAAGGCCCGGTGGAACAGCTCCGTCTTACAGGCCCTGCGGAACTCACCAAGGTCCCGCAGGGCCTGGACAGCTGGTGGAAGAGCGTTCCACCAGGCCGGGGCCAGAGCTGTAAAGGCCCTGGCCCGTGTGGAGGCCAGCTGCATCATTGAGGGGCCGGGGACCACGAGTGAATTGGCCTCTGCTGAACGAAGAGGCCGTGTGGGAACATATGGGGTGATGTGGTCTCGTCAAGATACCGCAGGGTCCCAGGCCGCCAGAAGGCCTTGGGAAGGTCAACACCACTAACACCTTGAAAAACGCATCCGAACTCTACTGGGAGCCATCATGTAGCTGGTGCAACAGCAGCGCTGAATATGATTCCCAACTGGCGCTGCCTGGTGAGCAAGCGCGCCACGACATGTTGGACCAGTTTCAGTCTCCGGATCGAAAGCTAGCAAGGGAAGGCCAGAGTAGAGCGAAGTTACAATAGCTCTAGCCTGGAGGTGACTGCTGCTGCATGGATCACAGTGGCTAGGTCTGCTTGGGAGAGTGAAGGGGCCAGCTTTCACCGGCCTGGTGGAGATGGGAAAAAGGCAACCCGGGTTATAAGGGCCACCTGGGTCTCCCAAGTGGAAAGAGACGAATCCAGGTGGATCCCCAGGCTTGCAAGCACGACGAGGGGTCAGGCGCCTAATGTGACCCCCTCCCACACCGGGTGGCCTAAAAGTCCCGCGCGGCCAAGCTTAAAGGATCTCCATCTTCATGGATTCAGCTTTTAACTCTGCTCTTGTCACAACCAACCAGCAACCGCCTTCAAACAATGCTGTAGAGCCAACAGGGCAGTGGCTGCTCCCCCCTCCGAATCGACAGGATGAGCTGTGTGACATCCGCATACTGATGACAAATCAGCCCAAAACTCTGTACTAGATGAGCAAGGGGTCGTACATAGATATTAAATAATAGCGGGGATAGTAGCGCCCCCTGGGGTACACCGCAGGAAAGTGGGCACTTCCGGGAGGCGTGATCCCCATGCCTCTACTCTTGGGCTGATTCCGGACCCTGGAGAAACGGAGACAATCCATTGAAGCTGACTGCGGCCCTCCACACTGAGATGGCGGCCTGGCGGTGGGGTCAAAAAGGTCATGATCGATCGTATCAGACAAACGCCAATGTGTAAGATCTTTACAATATCTAACAGCCAATGAATCCACTCTCAGTCAAGTTGTATAACGGAGTGTATTCTGTGGACGGGCGCATGAGAACAGTCTTCCGGCCCCATGCCCAGCACGGAAGCCGGACTGGAAGGGGTCAAAAGCCGCATGTGTCATCCAGAAAGCCTTTGAAGCTGCTCCAGCACCACTCTCTCACCACTACCTTCCCCAGGAACGCAAAGATTTGAGATCGGGCGGTAATTGGCACAGATCCCTCGGATCTAATCTGCGGTGGTCTTTTAAGAGTGGTGGACCATCTGCCTCCCTTCAACTCCATCCGTGGAAGACTCCTTGCCTGGCAAGGGAGTCATTGATGATACTTCAACAGATGGGGCCGTGAAGCCTTCCTCCCGGCAAGCTTTTACAAGCTTTCAGGAAGGGCACGGATCCAGAGGACACAGGTAGTAGGTCTAACAGCAGCTAAGGCCCTGTCGACAGCAGCTTCAGAGAGCAGGGAAAACTGGGCCATACAAGGGCCTGAAGACGGCAAGGGAGCCTCCAGTTCACTAATTGTATCTAACGTAGGGGGAAGGTCCTGGCGGAGCGACGCGACCTTATCCGCAAAAAAGCTCATGAATGCCTCACAGCTAATACTCAATTGAGAATTTGAAGAACTCTCCGATAAGGAGGTTAAGGACCAAATTATGCGGAACAATTGTGCCGGGCGAGAGCTAGCGGATGCGAGAGAGGAGGAGAAGAAAGTTCTCTTCGCTTCCTTCGTCACCATCTTGTAGGCTTTCATAAACGTCCTGTAAGGTGTTCGTGCAGCTTCGTCACAAGATTTCCTCCATACTCGCTCTAGGCGTCTAAGCACCCGTGTCATACAGCGTAACTCCTCCGTGTACCATGGAGCACGCCGAGAGCGGGGGCATAGAGGCCGCTGGGGAGCAACAGACTCGATGGCATCAGAGAGCCGGGAATTCCAATCCTCTACCTGCTCATCGAGTGCGCCATGGATGACACTAGGTCCGCCGCCGCTGTGCATGAGGCGGCATCGGCATGGACGTTGAAGTCCCCCAAGACAATAAGTCTGGGGGGAACCGCGAGCGCCCAGTCTGACACTACCTCTCCAGCAGTCCGCTTTGCAGGCTGTTTCCCGGTGCACTAGGTGACCGGGTACACCAGGGGAGAACAGCCAACCCTCCTCTGGGGCCAACCACTCTAGGCCGGACACACCTCCATGCCGGTGATCTCTGGGATGGGGAGCTCTGGAAGGGAATAGGACTCATCGGATCTAACAGTGCCACCCCGCCACCTCGCCCTGTATTCGGTTACAGAGACACGGCAGACAACCTGGGAGGCGCAACTCGCCAAGGCGCACGGTCTTCACCTTCGCCAAGCATTCCCAGGTTTTCGGTAGGACACATGCCAGGTCCATCTGCTGGGCTCCGAGAAAGTCCCGGAGCACCATGGTCTTGTTATTGATGGACCTGGCATTTAGTAACACCAAAGACGAAGCAGAGTTTCCCTGATCCCAACCACCCTCGTTTCTCGGGATAGGTGCCCGGAGGTCGAGAAGGCGCTTAAACGAAAGCAACCTCCATGTCTCATGCCTACTCTCTATCATATGTGGCCGCCAGCTTCACCGCTAATATTCACTACCCCCCCTGGCCCCATCAACAACATAGGGATCCCCAGCCCCAAAATTGGTGCTCCCATAACTCTGCCGATCTCTCTCTACCCAACAGCCTGACTAATGTCCCACTAAAGTGGGTCCAACTCAACAGGCAGTAAGTGATCCCAGCCTAACCTAAACCTTAGAAATACGATAAATACAGGCTGGGCAGAACTGACTGTACAATACAATAATTAATTTCAACTGACCTACAACTAATGCTAAACTAATACACTTCAGCTATTGCCAGCTGAATTATACAATACATATCAAAAAATTTGAGAGAATAGAAAGTGTAAACCTCCAACCTAGAGCTAAAACAGGGGATTTGCTGGGTAAAGAAGGAAGACTGTCTCTTGGGAAATGTCTTAAAGGGATAGGGGCTAACTAAAATTCCCTCCCTTAGAAGAATTTACAATGAACTGAACCCATGCTAACTATGGGGAAACTTAAGCTTAATGGGGAAATAAAAGCCTCTGTGGGGGCATGACAAAATCATTGTATATGCCATTAAAGGTATTCGAAATCAATTTCAGAATCATTGAGTTGGTATCATTTGCAAATGTCATTAGTAGTCTCTCCACCCCTTCATCCAGACCATTTATAACAAATATTAAAAAGTACTAGGCACAGAACTGAGCTTTATGACATCCCACTGGAAACCCCCCCCCCCATCAGATGAAATGCTATTAACACCTACTCTTTGGGTGCAGTTCTCCAACTAGTTTCCTATTCATCTAATTATCACTGAGTCTAGTCTGCAGTGCTCAGAATATCACGTGGAACCCTGTCAAAAGCTTTACTGAAATCCAGGTTAAAATGTTGATGGTGTTCTAGTGATCCAGTACGCTTATCATTTGATCAAAGAAAGAAATGAGGTTTGCCTTGCAGAATCTATTGCGTATGAGTCCATGCTGACTTCCCCGGATCACCAAATTGTCCTTCAGATGCTCACTGGTCGACCCCATTATCTTCCATGGGACAGAGGTCAGATAGATTGGCTTGTAATTTCCTGTGTTGTTCTTCCTCCTTTTTTTGAAGACTGGGATAACATTCACCTTCCTCCAGTCTTGTAGCACATCTCCTGTTATTCTAGAGGTCAGGAAGATGATGGACAAAGGCTCTACAAACTCTCTAAAAAGTTATTTCAGAGCTGTCAGGTGCATACCATCTAGCACAGGAATTCTGTACTCATCCAATGCAACCAGGTGCCCCTTAATAATCTCTCTGGCCATGCCAACCAGCAGCCGGGGCTCCATGCCTTGCTTACTACCCTCTCTAGATGTGCCGGTTTTCTTCATGGAAAAAAAAGCAACACTGAGAAACTTAATTGAAAGGAAACAAGTGTAGGAATAGATTGTACATCTCCTGTATTGTTTCATAGTCTAAATATAAAATGGAAATGTATTATGAACAGGGGTGTACTGGCCACAGGGACATGGGGAATTCCATGTCTCCAGGCACAGTCCATTCAGCCCCCCTCCTTCCCCCCGTGATGCCCACCCCCACCCCAGCCACAGTTCCCTGCCCATGTGCTGCCCACTGCCGAGGACCCCGCAGCCGGGTTGTCCGTTGGTGTGGTGACAGACATGGCTGCAGGCCTCCCCTTATGGCCCCTGCCTCCCCCACTCACTAGGAACCTACTCAGGCCATGCTGGGGTTCCTCTCAGGCTGCTGTGTGGCACTGTAGGCAGGGAGGGGCCTTGGTGGGTGGGTGGCAGCAGCCTGCGGGGTGGAGCAAGGTGGTGTCAGGGCCTCTCCTGAAGGCCGTTTTCCTGCTTCCCACTTGCTCCTCAGTGTCAGTGTTTGCTGTTGCCACTGGCTGAGGTGTTTGCTGTGGCCGCAGGCCGGGCCAGAGGCTGGGGAGGGCAGGAGCTGGCCAGCTGCCATGGCATCTGCTTGAGCCACCTGCTGCCAAATCCCCTGCCCTCCCCAGTTTCCCTGTTGGCTGGCGTAAGTGGGGCATGCAGGGGGGGCATGGGGAACCGATCATGCCCTGGGCACCATTTTCACCCGGTATGCCTCTGATTATGAAGCTTACTTCTGAGACTAACTCTTGCATGTAAATATACTTGTGTCTTGTGCTACCAACAGAATTTAAACTGTAAATGATAGGGGGAAGAAAAAGGCAATGCAGAGGAACTGATCCAGCTTGTGCTGGGAATCTAGTGCTATAAGTGAAATTAAATGGATGGTTCCAAATCCTGTAACAATAGACGTTCAACCAGCCAACCCAAATCTTTATCTAAATCTTTGGTTTCTTTAAAAGCCTAAGTGATCCCCAGGATCAGGTGGCTGATTGCTTGGTGGGAGTTACTTGGCAAGGTATCCATTTATATTTGTGCCCCTTCTTACTGTGAAGTCTAGCTTGTCACTTCTGGTCCCATATATTCTGAACTCTGGAGTTCTGTTCCAGGTAACTGTGTGGTAATTTCATGGCTTCAAATGACCCATAAAATGTTTATAATCCTACTTCATGTCCATCAATCTTTGACAAACTTTCTATCTTATAATGGGATTGCCTCAAACCTTTTTGACAGAATCTTATTCTCCAGGTGATGTAAGAACATAGATATTTAAACTCTGATTATATTCAATAGGCATTTTAAAAAAATCTGCCATTCCTTTTTTCTTCTGTTATAAGCAGAATAATATATTGTTGGACTGAAAGCAAGAGTAATTCACAGTAAGCCTGCAAGCCATTAATATTTCAGCACCTTTCATAAACTAGAAGAGGGTTTTCAGATGGTGTGAAACAGAGGCCGAAACTTTCTGCTTTGTGAAAAGCAGACTTTCTGAATGGCAACTGAAATATTACAACTAGCTATAAGAACAGAGTAGTCAAGTAGAATTCTCTCCAGTGACACAGATGGCTCATACTGAGCTCCAAGGATGCGTTTTATGAGTCCTAAAGAAGCCAAAGTGATCCTCAGGATCAGGTGGCTGGTTGCTTGTTTTGAAGTCAGGGTAGTGTCCCAGAGGAATTCTGTTAATCCTGGAAGGCTGATGGCAGAAACATGCCTCGGGTGGCATATGAGATATGGTGCTTTCAGATAATCTCTGGCACCTTACAGTCAGTTGCTTTGAATCCCTGAAAGGCTGCCCTGCATGAGTGGTGAGTTGTGTTGAATTTCATGGGTCCCAATTAGTACAGGTCTGAGCTAAGCTGTTCTCTTCCTGTAATTTGTGTGTTCTCAGGACACAGAAAAAAATATCCCAGCATTCTCTTTGAAGTCAGGATCTGAGATTTCTCTTTATAATGCCTGTAAAGAGAGGAAGCACTTTGACCTGGCGTTTCTTGTGCATGGCTGATACTGATGAGCACCATGAAGGGTCAAGCCTGTCTTCTTTCCTTCTTGCTCCCACTGATCCAGTTCACTTCAACAACACAACACAAGCCTTTATTGGCATATAGATCCAGTTCACTTGTATCCCAAACATGGCAATATTTCACAGGAGGTGACAAAACGCCCACTCCCTGTTAATTATGGAGAACTGCCTTTGGTATTATTGATCTGAATATTCTGATCTACAGTTTATAGTACACAGTTTTTAAAAGTCCCTGTTGTACTCCTTGACATAATTGGATCTCAAATGTCTCATCTCCCTGCTTTTTAGTTATGGGTGCATCAGATCAGGAAGTGGAAAGAAAGGAACATCAAAGAACTGGAGTAAAGGAAGTGAAAAATTTGGGAGGAAGAATCAATGGACAATCAATGGACAAAATGGCATCTCTGCATCTGACAATTGTGTGAAGTGGCCCCAAACAACCAGGAACTGTTGGGTTGTAACTCCATGGGGACATGAAAATGCGTTCCTACCTCAGCAGCAGCTGCAAGCAGGTTGGGCACTAAAGCAGCATCTAAACACCCCTGTCCTTTCTCCACTTGCTGTCAGCCCCTTTCTTCCCCCTGATCTCTTTTGCCTTTTTTGCTTTCCGTGACAATTTCAGTTGCCTACCCCATGGCAGAGGATCCTCCCTTCCTTTCATTTTCTCATTGGAGGCATGCTGTAATACTACAGCTTGGATTGGAAGGAAAGGGGAAATGTTCTTCAATGCCATTACTCCTGAACTGCAGGAGGCTATGTTGGAATGGAGAGGGGCATTCCCGGGAGCGGGGCTGATTTTAGTCAATTCTGAAAGGACTTTTGGCCCAGGAACACTTCCCTTCAGCGGTCTATGGGCTTTCCCAGGGGAGAAAGACATTTTGACTTCTCTCCCCGTGCCCACACCACTGAATGCCTCTTGGAAGCAGTGCAATGGCTCTGTCCAGTGGTGGGATTCAGCAGGTTCGCACCACTTTGGCAGAACCAGTTGTTGAAATGGTGCTGGTAAGCAACCAGTTGTTAAATTATTTGAATTCCACCATTGGAACCAGTTGTTAAATTATTTGAATCCCACCACTGGCTCTGTCCCTGGCTGCCGCTCTACTTTAGATTGAGCTGTTAATGTCCTCCTTCAGTTGGATGAGAACAGTGAGCACCTTCTCCCCTCTCTAGTGGCATCGTCGTCGTCCGTCCGTCCGTCCGTCCGTCCGTCCGTCCGTCCGTCCGTCCATCCAAATTTCGTAGACCGCCTCATCCCCGGAGGGCTCTAGGCGGTTTACAACACGACACATAATACCCAACAATCATTTAAAACAGAATTACAAACCTTAAAACAGTAGCAGCGTACAAAGTCCTAAAAAACAGAATCAACCCAAGTTCCCTGTAAGTGGTGCTTTTTTAATTTATAGCTCGCTTTTCTTCCTGATTGAAGACCCAAAGGGGCTTTTCACATAATTCCCCTCCTCACAACATCATCCTTGCAAGTGTAGATTAGGTTGAGAGATTGTGATGGGCCCAAGGATACCTGGCAGGCCTCCAGGGTTTAGCAAAGGATTCAAACCCAGTTGTCCCAGGTCCTTATCTAACACACTCACCACTGTACCATACCAGCCCTCTTGCATAGGCCTTAAATGGGAACCTGCAACCCATTCTTGAAAGGTCCCATGATAATTCAACAGTTTCGGCTAATGCCCTTCTTGAAACTCCCTCCTGTTTGTGTGAAACATAAACTCTCTTCACAAAAGAATTCAAGCGATTATCTCTCAAGAAAATAATATTGCCCATAGCAACTGACCTGTTGTAGACCTTTCAGAGCATAAAAGAATTACCCTTTATTTATGCTATGTCTTTCAAGTTTTTTCCTCCCCTGGAGAAAGGAAGGGATGAAAAATTTCATGCACATACTGTCTATTATGTTGGGTACTTCAGAAACATTCATCTGTAGTTGAGTAACTCTAATGCCCAAAGACCTAGTGATGCAATCCTTTCATATTTCAAAACAGTCATATGCTAGTGTATTTAAAAAAAACTGTCCCAAGGCATCAACAATGATCCCAGACAATCATTCTAATTCTACACTACTACAACTTTCTAAATTCAGCCTGTATTCTAGCCTATCTCAATCATGGTCCAAGCAAAGCCCCTTTAAGAAGAAAAAAAAAGCTAAAGCAGGGAGGGAAAGAGGGGGGAAGCCGTTTGGTCTTCTCAAGGCTAATAAAAGCAGCTGTAGAGCAACTGCTTTGCATGCTGAAGGTTAAAGATTCAGTCCCTGGAATCTATATTAAAAGGTCTTCTGCTTGGGACCTGGAGAGCAACAACCGGGTTTCTCTTTTTTTCTCCTTGTCCTAGGGCTGCTGATTGGTGGAAGCTGCTGAAGGGTGGGGCTTCTCACATTTGTAAATCTTTTCAGTTAGTGCTGAAGGGGCTTCTCACATTTTTAAATCTTTTCAGTTAGTCTCTGGAACCAGCAGAGAAGAGGAGCAGTGGAGGACAGCAGTGGGCCAGAAAGGGCTGAGGAGCTTGACAGAGGGCTTTTCTAAAGCCAAGATCTTTTAAACAAGTGCATTTTAAACAGGGGTTTTTTTTCTCCTTGTCCTAGGGGCTGCTGATTGGTGGAAGCTGCTGAAGGGGGGGGAGCGTCACATTTGTAAATCTTTTCAGTTAGTGCTGAAGGGGTGGGGCTTCTCACATTTTTAAATCTTTTCAGTTAGTCTCTGGAACCAGCAGAGAAGAGGAGCAGTGGAGGACAGCAGTGGGCCAGAAAGGGCTGAGGAGCTTGACAGAGGGCTTTTCTCAAAGCCACATCTTTTAAACAGTGTATTTTAAACAGGGGGTTTCTCTTTTTTTCTCCTTGTCCTGTGGCTTCGCTGATTGGTGGAAGCTGCTGAAGGGTGGGGCTTCACATTTGTAAATCTTTTCAGTTAGTGCTGAAGGGTGGGGCTTCTCACATTTTAAATCTTTTCAGTTAGTCTCTGAATTAGGCGTTACGCCTAACGGTGGGCTGCAGGTTTCTTTTACTAAATAAAACATTTTTTAAGGGGATAGTAGAAGGTATAGAAACCTTTAAGAGGGAGGCACTAATTTAAAATTAGTATTTGAATATCTAAACAAAATTAGATATGAAGACACAGGAAGCCAGCAGGGGATGGGGCTTTCCAGTGTTTTGCACTGAGTGTCGATACACCATTCGCCACTAGGGCAGAAGTCGCGGGTGTGCCCTCGCTGTAATGAGTTCCCTGGCACTCATGAACATGTGCTCTCTTGAAGCCAAGGTGGCAGACCTGGAGAAGCTTTAGAGAGGCAGAGGGCAACAACCAGGCTTTGATATCGACAGAAGAACTGATCTGATGGGACCCCTTCCCTTAGCTGGTGGTCAGATATCCTCGCGACTGGAGGATAACTTCGGGAGGTGGGGGTCTTTGTAGTGGGTGATTCGATCATTAGGAATATAGAGAGTTGGGTTTGTGACAGGCTGATGACCTTACGGTGACTTGCCCCGCCTGGTGCTTAAGGTTGCGGATGTCACGCCGTCTGGTGATAGGCTGTTAGACAGTGCTGGGGTGGAGTCAGCAGTTGTGGTCCACATTGGTACTCAATGACATTGGGAAATGTAGCCGGAGGTTCTGGCGAAATTTAGGCTGCTAGGAAAAGGTTAAAATCCAGGACCCTCAAGGTGGCATTCCTCCCAAATGCTACCTGTTCCACGCCGCAGGGAGAGCTAGGTGCCGGAGATACAGGGTCCTTTACGCGCGGATGAGAAGGGGGTGTAAGGCAGAGGGATTCAGCTTTGTCAGGAACTGGGGAACCTTTGGGATAAGGCAGGCCTGTACAAAAGGGACGGCTTCATCTTAACCAAAGAGGAACCAGGCTGCTGGCGCCAACGCAAAAAAAAAAGGTGGCAGAACAGCTTTTAAACTGATCCTTGGGGAAAGCCGACAGGAGCTGAGGTGACTTCGGTTCGAATACAGAGTCCATGGGGATGCAGACACAGAGAGAGGTTTTTCTAAATCAACCACATACAAGCTGGTGAGCATAGCAATGTGATAAGTGATAGCAAGTCTACAAAGGCTAGAGGGCAAAACACATAAATCCTGCAGGTTAAGGACACAGAGACAGAGTATACAAGCGTCTCTATGCTAATAGTAGAAGCATTCGACCTAAAATGGGGAGCTGGAGTACAGAGTTTTGAAGGAGGACATTGATATAGTGGGCATCACAGAGACATGGTGGAATGAGGAGAACCAGTGGGATGCTGTTATCCCAGGTTACAGGCTCCCTACAGGAAGGATAGGACAGGGCGCATTGGGGTGGGGTGGCCTCTCTACATCAGCTATATATAGTGTCACATAAAATAGACAATGCAGGGGAGCTGATTCCTCTACAGAAGCACTGTGGATATCAATACCAGGGTGAAGCAAAGTTTAACATTAGGAATATATTATCGCCCCTGACCAAAGTGCACAAGAGGATTCTGAGATGGAAAAGAAATTAGAGAGGCCAACAAAAGCAAAAAATGTCGCGGGTAATGGGCGATTTTAACTATCCCCACATAAACTGGAAAAATGCATGTTCAGGTCATAGTAAGGAGAGAACATTCCTGGATATGCTAAATGACTGTGGCTTAGGAGCAGATGGTTGTAGAACCAACCAGGGAGATGTGATCCTAGATCTAATTCTATGTGGGACCCAGGACCTGGTGCGCGGAAGTCAGTGTTGTTGAGCCGATAGGGAACAGCGACTACAATGCTGTCAGATTCAGGTATCTCTGCATGCTTAACAAGTGACAACTACTAATGTAGTTACATTCGCCTTCAGAAAGGGAAATTCTCAAAGATGAGGGGATAGTGCGAGGAAGCTGAAAAGGGAAAATCAAGAGAGTCAAAATGTCCAAGGTGCTTGAGGTTATTTAAAACACAGTCTTAAAAGCTCAGCTGGAATGTGTTCCGCGAGGTTAGGAAAGGCAGTTTCCCAGTCCAAAAGAAAGCCACCATGGTTAACAAGGGAGGTTGAGGTAATTATTAGGAAAAAAAAGATGTCTTTTAGAAAATGGAAGTCCAACTTAACTGATGAAGAATACCAGAGAGAACACAAATGGTGGCAAAAGAGAAGCAAGTTAGCTGTATGGAGGCAAAAGGATTATGAGGAACGCATGGCTGCAACATCAAGACTAGCAACAAACAGTTCTTCAAGTACATCAAAAGCAGGAAGCCAGCTAGGGAAGCGTAGGTCCGCTAGACGCATGAAGGAAATCAAAAGGTGTGCTAAAAGATGACAGGGAGATTGCAGAGAAGCTGAATGAATTCTTTGCATCTGTCTTCACCTAAGAAGAGGTGAGGAAAATTCCTGCACCTGAACCAAGCTTCTTAGGAGGTGAATCCGAGGAACTAGCTTGCTAGTGGTAGACAAGGAAGAAGTTCTGGCAGCCATTGATAAACTAAATGCTACCAAATCCCCTGGCTCCAGATTGCATCTATCCAAGAGTTCTTAAAGAGCTCAAGCATGAAATTGCTGATGTTCTCACATTAATAGGCAACTTATCCCTGAAATCAGGCTCCATCCCTGAAGACTGGAAGATGGCCAATGTCACACCAATCTTTAAGAAAGGGTCTAGGGGACCCGAAATTACAGGCCAGTCAGTTTGACATCTGTTCCTGGTAAATTAGTAGAATCTATCATTAAAGCTAAAATTATTAAACATGTAGAAAAGCAAGACCTGCTGAGGAAGAGTCAGCATGGCTTTGTAGAGGCAAGTCCTGTCTTACAAACTTACTAGAGTTCTTTTGAGGGTGTAAACAGACATGTGGATAAGGGGAACCAGTGGACATTGTCTACTTGGATTTCCAAAACGCTTTTGACCAAGTTCCTCACCAGAGACTGTTGAGAAAACTCAGCAATGAAGGAATAAGAGGGGAAGTCCTCCCATGGATTAAAAACTGGTTGAGGAACAGGAAACAAGAGTGGGTGTAAATGGAAGTTCTCACAATGGAGAGATGTAGGAGTGGTGTCCCCCAAGGATCCGCTTTGGGACCAGTGCTCTTTAACTTATTCATAAATGACCTGGAAGTAGGGGTGGGTAGTGTGGTGGCCAAGTTTGCAGATGATACCAAATTATGTAGGGTGGTAAGAACCACAAAGGATTGCTAAGAGCTCCAAGCCGACCTTGATAAATTAGGTGAGTGGGCTAAGAAATGGCAAATGCAGTTCAATGTAGCTTAAATGTAAAGTGATGCACGAGGGCAAAAAAATCCAAACTTCACATTACACGCTTACAGGGTCAGTGCTATCAGTCACAGACCAGGAAAGGGATTTGGGCGTCTTAGCGCTGATAGTTCCATGGGAATGTCAACTCAATGTATGGCAGCTGTGAAAAAGGCAAACTCTATGCTGGGGATAATTAGGAAAGGAATTGAGAATAAAACTGCAAAGATTGTCATGCCCTTATATAGGCAATGGTGCGACCGCACTTGGAGTACTGTGTTCAGTTCTGGTCGCCACATCTCAAAAAAGGATATCAAGAGATAGAAAGTGCAGAGAAGGGCAACGAGGATGATTGAAGGATTGAGCACCTTCCTTATGAGGAGAGGCTGCAGCGCTTGGGGACTCTTTAGTTTGGAGAGAGACGCCTGAGGGAGGATATGATTGAAGTCTATAAAATTATGCATGGGGTAGAAAATGCTGACAGAGAGAAATTTTTCTCTTCTCACAATACTAGGAACCAGGGGCATTCATTGAAAATGCTGGGGGGAAGAATTAGGACTAATAAAAGGAAACACTTCTTCACGCAACGTGTGATTGGTGTTTGGAATATGCTGCCACAGGAGGTGGTGATGGCCACTAACCTGGATAGCTTTAAAAAGGGCTTGGACAGATTTATGGAGGAGAAGTCAATCTATGGCTACCAATCTTGATCCTCCTTGATCTCAGATTGCTAATGCCTTAGCAGACCAGGTGCTCAGGAGCAGCAGCAGCAGAAGGCCATTGCTTTCACATCCTGCATGTGAGCTCCCAAAGGCACCTGGTGGGCCACTGCGAGTAGCAGAATGCTGGACTAGATGGACTCTGGTCTGATCCAGCAGGCTAGTTCTTATGTTCTTATGTTCTTAACCGGTCAGAGTAAAAAATACTGACCTTGATAGATTGATGGTGGGACACAGTATAAGGCAGTTTCATATGTCTTCAACACAAAAAGCAGTGCACCATGATCCAGAAGGCAGAGAAAACACTGTCAGTGCATCAGCATCCATCAACACAATTACCATGGGAGAGAACCATACAATTTCCTGTGCCTTCACAAATCAACATGGAGAAGCTCATGCCTTCTTTAGAACCTAGCTACCTTCTTCGAAAAGCTGGCCTTGCTCACAAGGGTGTTTTCATGTTACTGTTTCTTTAAATGCACAATGAAGGGAATAAAACATGGACTCACACGAAAGACTCCAGCCATATATGCATATGTCGCTCTCTTTTCCCTATCATGCTGGGTTTGGGGGTTCCCACAGTGCAGAGAACACAAATGTTACCAGCCAAAATGGAGCTTTTATCTTGCCTGCTACATGGAGCTCTTGTCAATTTCACAGGTGCACCCCCCCCCCCCCCCCGCAATTTTGTGTGCTGCTGCAGAGATTGTCCATGCCTCCACCATTTGGTGAATGTTTCCCACAGAGCGTTTTCCACAGAATGTTTTCTTCTGCTTGGAGCTCGTTCATGTATGATTGCCATGTAAAAAGTAGATAGAATAAAGTTTGTTTTGCCTAGCAATCCCACACACTTGTCATTTTCCTTTTTTTGTTGTTTTGAGGGGGATGTCTGCAAAGTTATGACAACACAAACTGCACATATTGAAGCTTCTCTAATCATGTCACTGTAGCTTCACAGACATATCCCTCAAAACAAAAAAAGGAAAATGATACAAGTGCTGGATCGTTAGGTAAAACAAACTTTATTCATCTACTTTGACATGGAAATTGCACATGGATGAGCTGCAAGCAGAGAAAACCTCCATGGGGAACCTGCAGAGAATCTCTGCTGCAGCACACAAAATGATGGAGCAAATGGAGAAAATGAAAGTAAGAGGTTTGGGCAGGAGAAATAAAGCATTTTGTGCCTGTTTTTGTTCACTCAGGTAGGAAATGTCTTCAACCTGGGTTGGGGGAAAAGATTGCTAGTTTAGCGATTTAAAAAAATCCGAGGTTGAGAGAAATAGAATGTTTTGAAGACGTTTTGAGGAAGAGAGCTGTGTGAACTTCTTCCCCAAAACACTTTTTAAAGCATCCCTAAAGATATTTTATTCCTGCTGTGCAGAAGTCACCATGGCTACCTTTGCTGCTTAAGTGAACCTGGGTTGGTAATACATTAAGCTTACTGTAATAAGGAGGTGACCTTTTAAAAAGGCTTTTATTTAGCTAATAGCTGAAGATCCTTCTTTAAATGGGAATGGATGGCTGCAAGATGCTTGGTTAAATATGGACTTAGGGATGATGATAGCTTGTGGCTGCTAGCTATGCAGGAGCTGGAAAGAAGAATTGCATGTGAGCTTTTGTAGATAGCTATTGAGTGGTAACCAAGTAAGGTGCTTCAAAGGAAATGGTTTATTGTGTGGGGTGGTGGCATCTGATGTGACTTTAAATATTAGCAATACCACAATTGTTTTACAAGTCTTAGATTCCAAATAGGGGAGGCTGAATCTGCTTATGGAAGCCCCACACAGTCATGCTAGAGGATTTGTCCTCCCTGAGGCACATGACCTGGCAGAGGGGCTGTTCTACTGGCATGTGGCTACCACGTTCCCCACCCCTGGCATTGGGATGTGGTGCTGAGACATGGCGCTGGGATGCAGTGCTGGTTGCTGTACCAGGGTCCCAGGGCCCCTGATGCTGCTGGCATAGCAGAGGCAGACTGGGAGCATGTCCAGAGGAGGAGCTGTTAGTTGTCTCCCTCCTTGCCTTTGCTGATGTTACGTCAGCAGCTTGCACTTCAAACTTCAGCAATCAAAAAGGCAGTGTAAGTCTGTTGTGGCCCATAGAGGCTTCTTGGCAGCGGGGAAGCTGTTTTGCTTTGCAAGTCTTCCCCTGCCACCAGGAAGCTTTTTGGGGAGTGGTGGGATGGTGCCACATTGGTGCTGTGGCCTGCCATTTCCTGTTTGGATGGGGCTGCCCATATTTAACCAAATGGATTTTATGAATTTAAATGTTTCATCTCACCCACTAGAAAATCATGCTGGGATTCAATGTTGTTTGTGTGTGTTATGTGCTGTCAAGTCACTTCCAACTCACGGTGACCCTATGAATCAATATTCTCCAAAACATCCTATTATTAACAGCCTTTACCAAGTCGTGCAAGCTGAGGGCTGTGGCTTCCTTTATAGAACCAATCCAACTCATGCTGAATCTTCCTCTTTTCTTGCTGCCTTTAATCTTTCCTAGCGTTATTGTCTTTTCCAGTAACTCTTGTCTTCTTGTTATGTGGCCAAAGTACAACAGTCTCAGTTTAGTCATTTTAGCTTCTATGGACACTTCAAGCTTGTTTTGACCTAGAACTGATTTTTTTGGTTTTTTGTAACTCTCTTCCAACACCACAAATCAAAGGAATCTACTTTCTTCCTGCTTTACACCTTTAAAAAGAACCTCAACCGTTTATGTATTTATTTATAAAAATGCATAAATACCTAGCAGCTTACACCTCAAACCTAGCAGCTTACACCTCATACCTAGCATTTTACACAGGTTAAAAACAATTTTAAAAAACCACAATAAAACATCATCAATGAAATAAAACTATTTAAACAGCAGTAGAACCAACATTAAAATAACCCCCAGACCAACAGCTGTCGAGGGGGTTTCCAAGGAGGCTAACCAAATGTCTGGGTGAAGATGAAGGTCTTGGCCATGCCTCCAAACCCATTAAGGATAAGCTCATGGTGGATCTCCAAGCGGAGACTATTCCAAAGCCTGGGGCCAATCACAGAGAATGTCCTCCCTGCCTCCTGCCACATTTGAGTGGTGGGAGGTACCTCCTGGAGTTCCTTCCCCTGTTACCTCAGTGCCCGGGCAGATATATATGGGCACAAATGATTCTTGCAAGAATCCATGCAGAATAGCTGTCTATGTGTATATGCGTGTGAGTGGGAACATAAAACAAACATTCTAAACCTTCTTAAGCATTCCTACAAGTCATTTATCAATGTCACGCTGAGGAAAAGTACATCCCTCCACCTGCTCAGTTGCTAATGCCTGCAGCAGAAGCTTGTGTATGTAGTAACAAGACCTTGGCTCAGAGCTGCCTGGAGCTGTTACATATCCAGATTCCATTGCACAGTGGAAATAAATTGGAGCAATTCAACCCACAGAATCTTCAGTTTACAAAGAATCTAGGTGTATTCCGTACCTGATGGGGCCATTAGAAAAGAAAGCTTCGTTCAGAATTATCTTTCGGAAAAAAAGATGTACACAGTAGCACTACAAACTGCAGACTTTAAGCAAGAGAGTTGGGGGCTGAAAACAGCTGTGCAGAGGGATAACATGAGGAATGAACAAATGGGGGAGTATGACAGCACCACAAGTCCTGGGACAGGATATTCTCACAATCCTTCCTGAGGGATCTGTCACACACGTCCAAAGTTTCATCTTGAATTCCAAAAACGAACATCTATTAGTATAGTACTTAGTTTCCTGTAGGCACTTAATCTTACTTTATTATTACACTTCCACCTGGAAAGCAGCACTATTTTCAGCCTCTTTCTAACCCAATTGAAAGTCAGGCGGAAAAATGGACATATGGTGGTCACTGTGATCCCATAATCAAATGAAATGCACTCCAGATGTTTAGTTGTACACTGACTGTGATTATCAAGATTCCTGATCCATCAAAGTGACATAAACATTTTGCTTAAGTTGTTCTTACAGAGGCCTGGTGAACTTTCTTCTTGTCTACATTTTCATGGCCTTGGAAAAAAGCTTGCCTGCCCTCCTTTGTGATAGATGTAGGGGGGAAGCCTAAGCAGGTTTACTCAGAAGTAAGCCCCATATTATTTCACTGGGGTTAACTCCCATGAAAATTGCCTTTAGATTGTAACCCAGGTCCCCTTCCCTGCCCTTTTTGCAAAGAATAATCACTTTCTTCCCACCCCACACTCCCATTCAAGTCAGTGTAAACACTCAGAACTTCCAAAGGTCACTTCCCATGTCATACATTTCTTTAAAGCAATTCCTCTACTTTGGGTGCTATGTTTTCCACGGGTGGAAGGAGGCCACTTTTCTGTTCATTTACCCCTCCTACTGCAGAACTCAATTTTGTCCCCACACTATCCTCAGGGAACATGGCAGGCTGAAGCAGGGTGTGGGAGGTCAGGCAATCCCGTTCCTTGAGCACAACTGTTGTTACATAGCATAGCACTTACACATTTGTCCAGAATTGTAACTGGGACAAGATCACCTGTCTATACTCTCTTACAGGACTCACTGGCTATTCAGGACTCACAGGCTATTCAGGACTCTCAGCTCCTACTGTCTGCTATGAATGGACATACAGCCAATGTGGTCTAGTGGTCAGTGGTCAGTCTCCAGCTAGCATATGGAAGAACCTTGTTTGAATCCTCACTCTGCCATGGAAGTTTGCTCTGAGATTAGTTGCAAGGTCTTCTTGGCAGGAGGTTTAGGGAGGCTGGGTTGGAGACAGCGATCAGCATATCTATGCAATCATATCTCTTCAGGTTTATGTGGAAGTTACAGAATTGTCCTGGAGGACACTCTGGCACGCATAGAAAAACTCTATGGTTTCCATGAAGTTTTTTTCATAAGTGATAGATTGTGTCCCCCCTCCTTCCTTTGTGATGCAGGAATAAACCAGAAGTGACATCACCACACAGATGATGCCAACACCTTCCCCTCCCTTCTCTCAGCCTGCTCCCACCCATCAATCTGCTGAGAGTCAACAGACAGCTGAGGTCCATCATAACAGGGCAATTGGGAATCCTATGTATGACCTTAAGCCACTCACACCCATACACTGGCTCAACCTACTCACAGGATTGTTGCCAGGATAAAATAGAGGAGAATGTCAGCCACTTTGGATCACTGTTGGGGAGAAAACTGGGATATAAATGAAGTAAATCAATAACAGTGCTTGGTAATTGTCTTGCAAGCCCCATTCTTGTTTGTCCAGAAACTTAGAAAGTTCCTCAGCCATTCTGAGTCTCTGTTTGGCAAAGAATCTCTTTTCCTTACTCCTGGAGTACCAGCTTGTCTCTGGATAGTAACTGCTGTCACCAAATAATTCTGAACAGTAGCTCCTACTAAAAGGAATAGCATTTGTAGCACACTTTACTGCATTGCCATTTAAAAGATTTTGTCTTGTTGCCACATCTTCTGCCTTACTTGTTCTAGCTAGTGAACGGACACTATATTTCACTTTAACAGGTGCTTCTTCCCTTTACTGCTCTTTGGAAAGCAGGACAGAATTAAGTGTAATGTGGTTACAAAGATCAGGCTTGAGTATGAAGTATAGAAGAAAGTTTAGCAAACTAAAAAGAGTACACATGGTCTAATACAAGTATCAGCTGAGCATTAATAAAAAGAATCAGTGTATTTATGCAGTCCTTTAACTACTAACTCCATACTTATCTTAAATTGTCTTAAAACAGGATAGGCTGCTAGTACCTCTAGCTTGGTATGCCCTATTCAGCATTTGAATAGGAAACTACCAAGGAATTCCAGGGTTGCTATCCAGAGGGAGGCGATGGCAAGCTACCTCCATTAGCCTTGAAAATCTTTACAAGGTCACCAAATCAGCTGCAACTTAATTTCACACACACACATAATGCCTCTTAAAATTGCAGCATCTCCTCTATCTCAGTTCTTGGAGTTTGAGACTTATCCTCATTGCTCCTTGACTCATGGCCAAGTTGGAGTCCAACCGTAAAAACTTAGACCTTCATGCCTTGGACCAACAAAGCCAAATCTAAGAATTAAGAGATATTCTTTCTTTACATTCTCCTCATTGGCAGTCTGTCTTTATCTGATGTTATTCACAATCTTCCTGAACCCAAAAACATACAATCTGGACCTCTGGATTTCCAAGACTCTGTCCCTTAGTGACAATCTAGCTGATGCATGAGCTGGTAAACTCCAGCCACAGCAATTTGCATCTCTGAGCACTCAAGTACTTGGGGGTTAATAACTCATCCCCTGCAGCTTGCTGCCAAGATCCAGTACACCCATAGAAGTGATCTCTAGACAGATGTATTCCTCCACACCTACCGTAACAGGGCAGCACAGTAGCTACAGGATTGTGCTCATCGCTCAACAGCTGATCGGTGGGAGCTCCATGGAGGTGTTGGCAAGGGATGAGAGAGAGATTTTGGTTTCATTGTGTAAAACCGAGCTTCACATTCTTATACAGCCATAAAGTTCTTCAGATTGCCTTGGGCAAGACAACCATCCTCTCTCAACCTAACCACCTTACAGGCTCACTGATAACAACATATAGCTCTAAATGTAAACCTTAGTACTTTGGATGAATTTTGTGATAAGTTACTAAATAGTGAGAAGCAAGAGTCTCATGGTACCTTGAAGACTAACATGTTTTTTAAAAGTCACCAATTCCTGTTTATTTTTCCTGAAACAGACTATTATGATTACCCCTCTGTAAATAATGGAAGACATGTTTGAGAACACTACAAATAAAGAACAGTTCTGATTGGACAATCACTACAACAAGAAGCATTAAAAATAATGGCATAACCTTCAGGGAGTGATGTTCATGGGGAAAGCTGTCCAGGCACAACATTGCTCCTTTATGCTTCAGACTAGATGACTTTAGCTAGAGAACAAGGTCACAAAAGGAGGGAGGGGGCAAATTCAATTCTTTGCTCATTGGTAGATGGGTGTCCCAATTTATGTTACTTAAGCCACAATCTTTTGTCCTTGAAAATAAAATTTACCTCTATAGGCACTGAGTGTCCCATCTGAGATACCTTTAAAGGTGAGAGCCAGCATGGTATACTGGTTAAGAGCAGGTGCACTCTAATCTGGAGAACCGGGTTTGATTCTCCACTCTGCCAGTTGAACTGTGGAGGCTTATCTGGTGAATTAGCTTGTGCACTCCAACACATTCCAGCTGGGTCACCATGGGCTAGTCACATTATTTGGAGCTCTCTCAGTCCCACCCATCTCACAGGGTGTTTATTTGGGGGGGGGGGAGGGAAAGGAGATTGTCAGCCCCTTTGAGTCTCCTTACAGGAGAGAGAGGGGGATATAAATCTGAACAAAAAAATCCAAATGTTGTGGTTTATGCTAATTAAGCAAATTAGTATATATTCACTTATTTTGCTTATATTATTCTGTATCTGGTAGTCATTGGGAAGACCAAAAGATATGTAGGTATATATCAGAGTTTTCTCTAAGCTTTTGAGGACAGTTTTTCAAGCATGTCTTGCAGACTAAGCAAACAGAAGCTTATTTTTCCCCTCCAAACAATTTTCAGGTTATTGATGTCTTTGTGCAGTGGTGGCTTCTGTCATAGGGAAGTGCAATCGCAAAACATGATTTCTGACCCTTACAAAAAGCATGCAAGTCACTAGTCAGATTTTGTTTGTAGACCTTGGCTTTCTCTGTGTGTGTTTTTTTGCCTATGAACGTAGGAGGTGCAAAGAGAATCCAGACTGCTGCCTTCAGTTAATTAAAACAGTTGGTAAGCTACACATGAAATCATAAGCCAGACAGATACTGTTTTTAGGAAGTAGATAATTTATTTCAAATATTTATTTGGTGGCTCCTCACTCTAGCTTCGGAATGATGGCCCCCCCCCCCCCCCCAAAAAAAAACCTGGCAGGTTATTTACTATCAAAAGAGGATTTTAAAAAAATTATTAGCACAATCACTGTCTGGAAATTTATCAGGAACTGGCTTCAGCACTTCGTTTGTTTGGACAGCAAAACAATCACACACACCCCACCCCCGGAAGTAAAAAATGACAATCTGTTGGGAGACTATTCAGGCAGGTAGAATCTGTCTGTTACCACTGAATTAGCCCTGTCGTGGTGTCTTGTTTCCCCTAAAAGTCACTCTATGTGTTTTCAATCATTTTAGAACGAGCTCCAGAGGGAAACTATTCAAAAATGTCAACAATAGAGCAGATGCTATATAGAGAGAGATACAGGTATTTTTCTTTCTCTCCCTACCTGGACTTGGGAAATCTAGGGGGGTCTTAAAAGAAAGAAATAAGAACTAGCTTGCTTTGATCCTGTGGACTAACTGGCATCTAAGAGTAGACTCTAACAGAGACTTGCAAACAAGAAAGCAGTGCAATAATTATTCGATGGCTTTACTTACTGTGTAATGGTGGTTTAAAATGCATATGCAATTAAAAATATATAATTAGAATATCTTTGGACTCTAGAACAGACAGCTAAAAAGTGTAATTTTTCATAACTATGATTGCTGGAGTGATCCTCTGGTTGCATTAGATACAAAGTTGGCAGTATATAACTCAAAATAATATTACTAATAATATTATACATCTTAAAAGGTGCGACACAAAATGGTGGAGAGTAACAGGGTTTGAAAATGGCCCAGCTCATCTCTCATCTGTGTTAAATGAACATCTCCATGATGGCTGGTTGTTGATTACAATGTCAACAATGTCAAACTTTGCAAGATCTACCTAGGAGGATTTCTAATAGTCTTTCATATCATAAAAACAGATTCATAGAAATTGGTTCCTCCAGGATAAACCAATCTTGCTTGTTTATTCTATTTATATCCTACCTGGCTCCCTGATGGGGACCCAAAGCTGCTTACCTCATTTTCTCCTCACAACAACCACTTTGGCCATTTCCCCATTGAGAAATTAAAGCCAGATAAAACCAGGTTTAAAAAGAAACGGCACCTTTTCATCGCAGTTTCACCCTCCCCGTTGCAGCGTGTGTGTGATGAGGAGGACATCTATGTCTATCACAGTTTTTAAAAGTGCAGCATTTCCCATGATCACACGATCAAACACACGATTTGCTCAGCAGCTCTTTCTTCCTTGTCCTGATTGGCTGTTGCACTGTGTTGGGGCGGAAATTTGTTTAACTTTTTTTTGTGCAGCTACGTCACCACGCGCATGTGTAGATAGAACGGTAGCTGGGTTTTGTGCTAAGCGATGTTTATGTGCAGCTTTGGCACTCTTTACCCACACAGCTGCACTGGCACAAAAGTTTAATTTTAGTTAAGAGTTGGCACAGAAATCACATTCCACGCAGCCATGTTTAAACATAGCCTCCGCGAAACAAAAACAAGGGCTACACGCGAATCGCGCACAGCCCACTGCGCTCTGATTGGCTGGAAGGCTCCACGTCACTGCCAACGGCGGGAAAACAAACCTACATTCAACCCCCGAACCTCCCCACCGATCTGTATTTCATGCGTGTTTTTTAAAAAGGTGCATTTTCATGCAGGTTCTTAAAAAACACATGCTAAGGGGGAGCGGGAGCACCAGAACTGGGATGAATCCATGTTCAGCAGTTGAACAGTGGGGAGTTCTTGCTGAAACCTGGATATTTCACGTAAGTATCACACAATTCATTGACCGTGGGGATTCAACCTTTAGGTAGATCAGATTGAGAGTGTGTGACTGGCCTGAGATTACCCTGCAAGCTTCCAAGGCAAAGTGGGGATTTGAACCTAGCTTTCCCAGTCCTTAGTCTAACCATTTAACCTCTCTAAAATGTTGGCTGTTATTGAGATGGAAGAGACTGTTAGAAGCTGAAGCTGTGATTTTGCTTACTTCATCTTCATTACAGCTTCTTTTGCTGTGTGACTTTTCTATGCTGGTTCCGCAGCCCCTGGTACCATCTTTTCAGGAGGAAAAAATAGGCTGCACCATGAACAATAGAAGACAAAGAAAAGCAAGGTGCAAGGTTGGGAGTTTATTTAGCATTTCTAGTTCCTTACATGTTTTACAATTTGCTTTGTCAGGGGCTGTTCTATAGAAATTTCTCACTTCATACATTGAACAATTGTTCAGTTTACCTAACTCTTCACTGTCTTTTCAGGACAGGTGGCAACTGGGAGATGGGAAAAGTGGGAAGTAAATATTCCTCTTCATCAGCACTTTCTGTTAACCATCTGTAGAATGGTGATGCGTTTATTTTAAATATATCCTTTTTAATTGTTAAGGACTTATGTCACATAAAGAAGCTAATTGTAGCTCAGTGAAATGCAGTGTACTCCCTCCCCTCCCTTGCATGCCATCCCTCCCTCCCCTTCTCTTGCATGCCACCTCCCCCTCCCTCCCCCCCCACTTGCTCCACTAGGGTGAGTGGGCCATGTCCAGAGGCTGGGCCCCCTCCCCTCCCTTGCATGCCACCGCTCACTCCCTGATGCATTTATTTTAAATATGTCCTTTTCAATTGTTAAGGACTTATACCTTATTTTAAATATGTCCTTTTCAATTGTTAAGGACTTCTAAAGAAGCTAATTATAGCTCAGTGAAATGCAGCATACTCGAAGCAGATTTACAGAAAGCCTAGGCTTATGCTGACTTGAGAATTTATCATCATCATCATCATTGAATCCATCATGCTAAGTAGCATATCAGGCAACAAGTACTCTCCAGCATTTCCGGTCTTGGGCGAGGGATTCAGCCTCTTCCCATGCAATATTCAGTGCCTTCAGGTCTTGCTCAAATGTTCTCCAGGTGTTTTGGATGCATCCCCTCTGTCATTTGGCATCAGGAGGTATCCACTTCATTGCTATCTTTGGGATCCAACTGTTTTCCATGCAAACGACATGGCTAGCCAGTCAAAGTCTTCTGTGTACAATGAGGGTATGGAATTTGCACATGCCACTCCTTTGGAGCAGCTCTTCATTAGTGATGTGGTCATAATATTGGATCTTCAGGATTCCATGTAGGCATGGGGGATGGTGGGTCTTGGAGGCGGGTGGTTGTGGCACCCGCCTGGGCTGCCCACCACTGTTAAGCCTTGCCTTCGGCCTCTGTGCAGGCCTCCCCAGGCCCTGCTGGCCTGCACAAAGGCCGGGTGGGGGGCAGGGGGTCACCTTGCATCGAGGCTGGGGGATGGGGCTAAGCAGTGGGCTGCCCCAACCCCAAGCCCCACCTCTGGCCTCTGTGCAGGCCTCCCCAGGCCCTCCCCAAGCCATGCCATCTTGCACAGAGGCTGAGGGGGGGGGAGCTTGACCTGCACTGAGGTTGGGGGTGGGGCTCGGTGTTGGGTGGCCCCACCCCCCACCCCCCACCCCTGAGTGCCATTTCCCCCAATACACCTCTGTAGTATTGAAATTTATATTTTAAAAGCATGAAGTTAATGCATCCACAGTAGGGAGAGGGAACCATATGACAATATCAGCGTTTCTGTGAGTGTTAGAGGTGTATATTTTCTAAAGCCTAGACAAAATAGTGCCTCCTTCTTGAAAACAACCTGAGTAAAATAATTCACGTGTCATTTTAACTGAACTTTTAAGAGAATTCTGTAATAGCAATTGTATCAAATTCTAATAAATCCCTAACCAATTCAAGGAAAATTCCAGGCTACGACAACATTTCTATGTTTGTCTGGTATAAAATACAAGGCCGCATTCTCCCCAGCTGGAGCCTTGGCAATACCAAACAGCAGCTTATGTTTCCCCTTGGAATAGGAAGAGAGCACTGCTGTTTTGAAAAGGTCCTCAGCTGAGCAGCAATTGTTGCAGGCTGTGGGAAGCAGAGGAGAACAGAAGCTGGGTCTTTCACAGATTAGAAGGCAGGCTGGTTGGTTGGTTGGTTGGTTGGTTAAGGTCCAAGGCGAAGGTTATATGCATAATGAGGAGCTGGGCTATGTGAAAGAGACACCTCTGATGGATTCCCAATACATGATATAAAACGGGGCTGAGTCAATAGTTTCAGAGGCTGTAATTTATTAGGAGACTGGAAGTACACTCCTTATAATGTTGTACATTCTTTAGTTTAGATATAACAAATTTTATTTATTTATTTATTCCATTTTTATCCCGCCAATCCCTCAAAGGGCTCGAGGCAGCTTACAAAATAATTAAAACTTAATACAATATTTTAAAAACAATACAAAAATATAGAAATAAATACAAACCAGTTTTAACAAGATGGCAAAAAATTTCAAAGGTATAAAAAGCATGTGTGCCACCCCCAGCCAGAGGCCAGAGGATGATTTTAAGAAGAGGGAGGCCCAGCTGGCCTGACAGGAAAGGCCCAGTGGAAAGACTCTGTCTTACAGGCCTTGTGGAACTGAGATAGACTTTGCAGGGCCCGGATGTAATTGCGGAGTGTGTTCTACCAGGCTGGGGGCAGGGCCATAAAATCTTGACATTTATGGTCTCATGGCAGTTACACAACAATATTAGACTTAGGATTCCAATTTCAATAGCAGGGTTAGCAAGTGGAAGATAAATCTCATCTAGCCAGCAACACTGAACTGTGGCTGCTTCCCTGCAGTGGGGGCATGAGTGGATAGAACAGCTCTATATTCCCTGTACTGCTCTCCCTCTCCCTCTCCAAGTCTGTACAAGCCCTTAATAATGCCCTTGCAGATATACACCACTAAAGCATCTGAAATGTGGGTTAGACAGGCCATTATTCTAGCCATTATTCTAGTGCAGTCAACCTGGTGTTAGTAGGCTTGTTGCAATCTTCTACAGAGGTAGAAGGTGAGGAAAACAAAGCATTATCTCCCATGATGCTATTTACTCCCCCCTGTTAATATTCAATATTCTAATGAAAGCTCAAGTGGAGACAATTTTATATAAAAGACTGCTTCTCTCTACCTCTTGTGTAAAGAGGGACATGTGCTAGGAGGGAGGAGGGAAGGAAAGAGAGAGAAGTATTTGCCCCAAAGGCTCAGAAACAAAAGTAGTGCAGAAAAGCTCTTACTGCTATAACACATAAACAAATAAAAAACCCTTGCTTAACCCCTCCCAATATATGTGATTGCCAACACTAATTTGTTCTACCTTCAGCTGAAGCAAAGATTTTCTGTAGAGAATTTGTTCTTTTGAAGATCTATGCCCGGTTGGATGACTATCAGAGCATCAATGAGCTCTCAGCAGGTTTCTTTCCATCTAAGAGTACTTCTGGCCCTGCTTTAATCCAAACATCTCTCAGTAATTTTTGAATGCATTTTAAATATCACAGTTATTTTTCATGGCAGGGGAAGTGGTGGTTGTCTCCATTCAGGGGAGAGCAAAGGCACAGGGAGAAATCGGTGGTCAATTCATAGTCAGCTGGTTCTGGTGGGTATTCTGGACTGTGTGGCCATGGTCTGGTGGATCTTGTTCCTAATGTTTCACCTGCATCTGTGGCTGGGATCTTCAGAGGTGTATCACAGAGGGAACTCTGTTACACATTGTGTTCACACTCTGTAACAGACTTCCCTCTGTGATACACCTCTGAAGATGCCAGCCACAGATGCAGGCGAAACGTTAGGAACAAGATCCACCAGACCATGGCCACACAACCTGGAAAACCCACCACAACCAGTTGAATCCGACCTTGAAAGCCTTCGACAATACAAATTCATAGTCAATTTTCAACAGTGCAGGGACTTATTTGCCCACTTACCTTGACATGCAATTTGTTGGTTCCACCCAAGAAATGACTTCTCTCTACACAGGGTAAGGATCAGGCTGCCAGTGGTCAAAATTGTGGCCTTTTCCACATGCATAGCTTATCACAGATTTTCCGAGTGGTCAGATCTTGTGTCTTGGAAACATTTTTTAGTGAAATCGTTCTGCATACCTCTTTTCTTCCCCTTATTTTGGGGGTTTCCTCCCTTGTTCTTCAGTTGCATTTATTCTACACATTATTGCTAAAACTATATTATTCCTGATGGTGGTAGGATGTCATCCATGATGCAGAAGAACAACCCTCTTCCTTTTTTGTCTTTTGTGGAGGAATAATCATGTGGAATTCAGAGAAAAAAAGTAGCATTTGATGGCAAGGTGCATTTGACGGCAAAGTAGCATTTGATGACCCCAATCTAATTTGGACACCTATAACTCCTTTTAACTTTTTTAAAAATTCAAGCTATCCTGATTGCAGATCTCCAGAATATTATTACTTGTCTGCTGCCAATCAAAGCCCAGTTACACCCTTCTAATCTCATTACTTTTAAAGAATCCTATGTAACCAAGAACCTTTCCAAGTCCTAAACTAGCAAAAGATGATGCAATAGAATACACACGAAATTTCTTTTTCACATAATGCAATTTCTTTCTTTATAAACAAAGATCTGGTCTAACGTTTTCATTAAAGCCTATTTTCAGAGCTTAATTTCTAAAGCAAAATGTTCTAGCACCCAACGCTACTTGATATCACATTCTCTGACCTCGTGTTCTATAGTTCAAACCCCAGATGAAAGGACAATTCAGTAAGAAACTTGCATTCTGTACATGCTCAGAAACATGCTGTCTTTACTAATTTTTTCAGGTTTTAGATCTGGTACTGAGAACAAAATTTTAGCTAGTTTGCATATCACATCCATATAGATACACAAGGCTTTTCCATTCCAGTCACTCATTTATCACTCTGCAATTTTCAAATGAACAGCTGTTTAAAAATATGAGACACATAATATTTGGATAATGAGTTCCCAATGAATAAGTGGAAAAACTGAAAATCTGTGAACCTTTAGCAAGAAAGAAAAGGTAAACCTGCCATGTTTTCAAAATACAAGCTTGGATTCTTGAGCTATGATGAAGCCCATTTTTGCTTGGCTTGGTTGAGCAAAATTGGGTCCTTGTCTGAATAAGAGTTGTTTTCTTCAAAACAGCATAGTGTAGGCGTACACCATGTTTAATGCCTAGTGCTATAAACTGCTCAGGCATATTAATCCATCCCACTCCCTGGCCAGAATATAATCAGAGATCTAGAGTTATTATTTTGGCATAAACATGCTTTGTTGGCATTGAAAGAGAGTAGACATATGGGAATGCATGGGGGGTTGGGGTGGATAGAGAATTTATGCTGGTATGAAATCCAGGAACAGCTCTGGACAGTAAGCTACCCCAAGCACCCTCCTCTTGAGCCAGTTCTGCTGGGTGCAAAGTGGCCTGCACATTGCATGCTTCTATAGCCTGCCAAGGATTAAACCAGAAGGCAATAGCACAGATCAATGAAACTTATGAACATGTCTATTAGGGGGCACAGGTCTAGGTGGAAAACAATCTAAGTACAATCCATGCCCTGAAACAGCATGTTTTCCATAACATGATGTGTCTACAACTTCACTCTCTGAACACATAGCTTTCCTTTGAATACACATGGAAGAACATCTGAGAGTCCCAAATGCCAACTGCTGCAAAAGAAGTAAAAAGGACAAAGAGCAAATGGTAAAGGCTAGCTCAGTCCTTTTCACAAGCTCCTGCCTGTAGAGAGTTTGGAATTCTGTAGCCACAAATGTGCATCCTATTTAGTATGCAAACATTCATGGAATCATTTTAGGATTGGTTCCTTTTGGGAACTTATTAACAGTGTGTCACTACATTCTGGGAACCAAGATCCACACATCATGAATGACCCTTGAGGAAAATCCTGATCTTGCCCTGGAGTTTGCAGCTGCAGGAGCATGTCTGTGTAGTAGAGCATACTCTTGTCTCACATAGGGGAACAGTGAGACTCAACTGGCCTGGCCAGTATTTCACATAAAGTGAGCAAGCATCTTCAAACAATGCCTTTAACCTATCATTGGAATCCTCAAGTGAATCATGCAGCTCCACCTGCTGGGTGCTGAACTCTTATTGCAACTGATGCTTTTGCTGCTATTTTGGAAACACCTGTTGCTGGTGCTGATGCATATAGTATAAAGACATATTGCTTCACATTTCTGCACATGTGGTAACAGGACTGTCAAAACTGCAAGGCAAAGTCACACAGTTGTGGTAGTAGCAGTAGCAGTAGAAGAAGAATAAGAGTTTGGATTTATATCCCACTCAAAGGGGCTTACAAGGGACTCAAAGGGGCTTACAAACTCCTTTCCCTTCCTCTCTCCACAACAGACACCTTGTGAGGCAGGTGGGGCTGAGAGAATTCTGAACTGTGACTAGCCCAAAATCACCCAGCAAGCTTCATGTATAAGAGCAGGGAAACAAAGAAAGTTCATCAGATTAGAGTCCACCTGCTCTTAACCAATACACTATGCTGGTTCTCTAGAAAAGATTCTGTGTACATACAGGAGAATTGGGTGGTATTTTAATGCTGTTGTGCTCTTCCCCTTTTGTCTCTTCTCTGTCTCTTTTGGGCTGCAATTTGTGGTCCTGGCCTTGATGCTGATGAGGCTGTAACTCTTGCCACATGTGACTGTCCATCACAGGCTTGCATTTCAGTGGGTCCAGTGCTGCTACCTGGAAATTAAACATGAAGTCTGGAAATGTTGAAGATCACTCTGCCTATCATTTCCCCATCTGTTGAAGCCATTGCAACATATAGGGGTTACCAAGCTGAAAAGAAAGTGTAGGTTCTTTGAAAGAAAGTTTAAATAGCCACTGATATAGACATTTAATAACATTTAAAAAGAGCATTGTCTTTCTGTCTTTTGGGCTGCAATTTGTGGTCCTGGCCTTGATGCTGATGAGGCTGTAACTCTTGCCACATGTGACTGTCCATCACAGGCTTGCATTTCAGTGGGTCCAGTGCTGCTACCTGGAAATTAAACATGGAGCCTAAGTCTGGAAATGTTGAAGATCACTCTGCCTATCATTTCCCCATCTGTTGAAGCCATTGCAACATATAGGGGTTACCAAGCTGAAAAGAAAGTGTAGGTTCTTTGAAAGTAAGTTTAAATAGCCACTGATATAGACATTTAATAACATTTAAAAAGAGCATTGGTGGGTCAGAGTAAGGGTGTGTTCTATATTAGTGTTTCTTTTTCTGCAGTGGTCAATGAGATGTCACCAGGAAGCCCATAAGCAAACCATGGAATCAATACTGCCCAACTCCACAGCTTGCATTCAGAAAATTGATGTTGTCTCTGAAAATGAAGATTCAATCTAGCCATCACAGATAACATTTAAATTAGGGTGGTCTATCCTATGTTCTACACCACTCTTTCTAGGTGAGACTTCAAGTATCTTGGTATGACTTACTTGGCATGACTTAAGTCTCTTTGGAGATTCTTAAAAAGTAACTACTGTTTGGTAATAGTAACACCAAGAGGGTCTTCCCTGTAAATTTTGTAGATATGCAGCCTTCCCTTCCCTTTCTGACAGGAAGCAGAATTAAATAAGTGTGACATTTCCTTTGTCATCAGTGCCCACAGTAGTGAACCCCTCATGGAGAATTAAAGGTTGGCTGGTATTTCTCTTTCAGGCATAATGAGATTTCACACAGAAATGGCTGAAACATTTTGAAAAAGAAAAGTGACCACAGGCTCTCTTGGTTGCTTCAACGGCTTCTTCTTGCTTTTAAGAGAAGATTCTATAGCATTTTTTTTAAAGCAGGACGAGGCAGCTGCTTCAGAGAAATGCCAGAATGCTTACCTGTCATCATTGCCTCTCCATTTTCTTCTGTGGAGGCCACAGAGATATTAGCAGGTTTGGCCCTTGTGGGGATTGCTTGAAAACAAACAGAAGCCCAAATGAGAACCCATGTGATTTAGTGCTTTATTTTTACCAAGGAGATTTCTTTGTCTTCTTCCCTCAGGAGCTCCAGATAAATTCCCCTGACTTCTCCCAGCCTAGTCTCCCCTAGCAGGGGTGCAACAAAGAGAGATGGGGCTGACTACCATAACTTGCCAAACCTCCAGATTCATGATGAAAAGGAAGAAAATAGAGCCCATGTTATTTCAGATTCTTCTTTAAATCTCAGTTTTCCTGTACAGCCATCTCCCTATCCAATTACTCATCTTGCAATTGACATCACAATATTAAATTTCTGAGAACTAAAGCTCTTTTCTTTGGGAAAAAAATCTATATAACCTACATTTAAGCAGACATGATTTAGACAAGACGTTATTTACTTTCTGGTCCCTTGCAGTATCAAAATCACTGATGTGGTATCAGTCGCTGTTTCAATGAAAGTTTTTAAAATATGCGCACATTTTAGCTCTTATAAAACACCATTGTTGGCCTTAGGAAAAAAAATCCTAAGCTTACATGTGCGGAGTTGAAGCTCAGTTGTTGAAATATGCAAAGAGATAGTGTTATCTGCCACACTGAGATGCAAAGGAAGCATGTGCAGGATTCAACATCAAATTGAAGACAGGATTGCCAACTTTCAGTTGGGAAATTCCTGGAGACTTGGAGATGGAGCTTTGGGAGTGTAGGAATTGAGGAGAGGGACCTCAATGGAGTATAATGTCATTAAACCAGTGATGGGATTCAGCAGGTTTGCACCACTTTGGCAGAACCGGTTGTTAAAATGGTGCTTGTAAACAACCAGTTGTTAAATTATTTGAATCCCACCACTGGAATCGGTTGTTAAATTATTTGAATCCCACCACTGCATTAAACCCATCCTCCAAAGCAACCATTTTCTCCAAGGGAAATGATCACTGTAATCTGGACTTCAGTTGTAATTTGAGGAAATCTCCAGGCCCCTTGGAGATTGGCAACCCTAATTTAAGATATGTCTGTTAGCATTTACCTAGAGGGCTCCATTGCCTCAGGAGAAGCCATCTCTTTCAAGGTCTGGTTCAATAATTGTTTTTAGGGATCAAGTCTCATTCCTCTAGACCTGATACAAATTTATATTATAGGCTATGCTCCATGATCCTGCTTATTCACAACTGATTGAACAACTCTATTTTTCTGAAGTGTCTTATAAGAAAAAACCTTTCACCTGACAAAATATATCCAACATGGTAGGGTGGAAGGCAAATGGCCTTAGTAAATTTGACTGTGGTTTTAATCAGGGTTTGTTTTAATTCCAATTGTAATTTGTATTGTTTCTTAACTTTGTTTTTCCATGTGTGTGTGTGTGTGTTTCTTATTTTGCTAATGGGCTTTATGTTTTGTGCCCCTGCAATCCATTGTTGCATTATGTCAAAGGAGAGAAGGTAGGATATAAGTTTTTTGAAAAATAAAATAAACAAAGGATGGTTAGACTAGGGCTGGGTAAGCCTGTATTCAGCTCATGGGTTGATCTTCATTCACTTACTCCCTCTTAATCTAATCTACCTCAAGGTAGTGAGTGTTGGGAGGATAAAATTAAGGGAACCATGTATTTTGAAGAACAGTGAATATCCATTCCATTCCTTCCCCACCACCCAGTGCTTGGGCCCTTGCCATCATTGGAGCTATCTGTTGTATCATCTAAATAAGGCCAATCTATTTATCATCAATGGAAGCCTGAGCTCCTTTGCCAGAAAAGTGCAGCTGGCGCGTTTCAGCTATAAATATGCATAATTAGCCTCATTAGCACAAACACAGCTTTATTACAATATTGCAGAATAGCATTAAGGCTGGAGGAGAGCATTATGTTTTACTTCGTGCCACTTCCAGGCAACCTGTTTGTTTTCCTGCCCCCCCCCCTCCCGCCCCTTGTCAGCTATCAGAGCTAGAAGCTTGTTTTTCTAATGGCTTCGTATGCAAACCAGATGATACATTAGTCAGGTACTAGCTGGAAAGCATGGATCTGAGTAACACCCAGGTTTCTGGGCAATGTAGCAAACCCATCCCCTGCCCTTGCCCTATTCAAACAGAGGACAAAACCACATAATTTTGAAAGCACTGATTCAGTCCTTTATGAGTAGACAACCACTTCAGTTCCTTGAATGCAGGCTCCTTTTATTTTAAAAATTAAAAGCTGCCTTTTGTGCAGCAGGGAAGATGGAGATGAAGGTTGTGCTAGGCTGGCAGAGCCTGTGAAGATGAAGGCTGTTTTCTGCTGCCCTGCAATGTCAAAGAATTGTATTCCCTGGGGCGTCTGAAGTCAGAATGCTGCATTACATTATGGCTTTTCAGTAACCGAGTAGCTGCTGGCCACTAACCCTCAACAAATGCCTCACCCCCGTCAGTTCCTTAGAGTCGGAAGCCATTCTCTGCTGTTGCCATTCACGCTGAACCTTTAAAGGTCATCCTTCCATGGGGGATGCCAGCCTGGTTTCATCCTCATTCACATACCTACCCTGGCTTGCCATGTGATTGCTTTGAAGCTTTGCAAGGGGCTGCTTATTCCTGTCCGTAGTTGCTAGAGAGAAGCACTGTTTAATTACAGGTTGGCTTTGTGCATTTCTCACAACTGTGGCCTCCCTTCAAGCCTGCCTCTTTTGTTTGTTTGTTTTATTCTCAAGAGCTACGGTAGTGAGACAGAATTGTAACTGGTGCTCTCTCCCTGCTCCATTTTCTCCACAGTTAAGGTGATTTCTCTAACTACATAAATGAATGGAAAAACTTCTAGAATATACAGGCTTTTTTAAAAAAAGCAATGAAATACACACGTACTACCAAGTCCAGAGACTGCAAAAGATCTATTAATGGGCCAACGTGCACCCAACTCTAACTCCCTATTTCCAAAAGGCAGATGTACTGCAGCTTTAGCAGCACACAACCCATTCTGTTTCTATAAGATTACGTTGGTTTTTATGTTCTCGATAGGCTTGGACGCTGCATAGCAATACAGCTCCAAAGTGGTTTGGATTGCATCCATTGCCATTTACACCATGCTCTGAATCCTGATAACGATGAAATTCAGTTAACAGATTTCAGTTATGGCACTTCAATTCAAACCAGTGGAGTCATGGTCATCTCTGTGATTACCAGACACAGCTTTGAAAAAGCTGGTATTAACGCTAAAGAAAAATGACTAGTAAGAAAAGCAACTCATGCATCAGGCATTAGATCCACAATACTCAAGCAGCCACAAAGTAGCAATTTCCATCTAAACGGAGGAAGGCACTGTAATTTAGGAAATCTGGACTGATGTAATCCTTGACTGATGCAATCCTTAGTGCCACATTTATTTTTTGAGACTGTTTCTGTTAGTGCTCCTGCGTTTTTTTTTGCTATTTGATATTTCAAAGATGAGATTTGAATTGCATGCTCCCTTCAAGCAGTTTACATATATGAAACTGGACTAAGCAGGTACATAACTAGCTCACCTTGTGCCTCATTGCTCCTTTAAATTTGATCTGGATTTTTGGTTAGTGATATTCATGCAGAGATTCCTATCTTTGGGTCATCTTTACACGGTTCCTTCAATTCGACAAACTGATACTCATGATGGTCCTCCACATGACAGAGGTGCTAGAAGAGTTATCAAATTGTCTAGAGAAAAATGTCCTCTCCCTATCATAGAGTCATAATGTGTGGAAATCTGCAGTTGATGCTTCTCATGGTATGGAAGTAAATAACTACCCTTACCTATTAAGCCTCTGTGAAAAGGACAGTTGGCAAACCACGGCACTAGATGGATGGCATGCATTGAGCTTCTATGGTACAAGTGGGGATTCAATCCCAGGCCTCTCCAGATCTTAGTTCAAGATTCTATTTACTGTGCCACACCAGATCTATAATTCTCAATAATCCGAATAATCTCTGAATGGCAATGCTGGGGGACAACAAGATGTGGAGGAACTAGAACTCCCATCATAGGTAGAGGGTAACTCCTCAAACAAGGCTCAGCTGCTCACCCACAGGGCTCAATGAAAAACCAACTACCTGCTTGTGATCAACAAGCAGAACATGAGCTGAACTGGTGGGTATCCAGTTGAGCATCCACAATACCAACTGCTTAGCTGTTTTGCTCTGCTTTTCAGGGCACAGTCCTGATTTATTTTAAAGCTCTGTTCCTCAGACTAGTTTGTTAAACCTAAAATATAGGACTCAGAAATTGTTTTCTGGATGGTACTTCACCCAAATGCATGCATATGCTTTAGATGAATAAATTCATGTCTATTTTAGCCATCAGAAACGGAAGCTCAATACATCCCAGAACACGCCATCAACATCATGTTAAATAGCCTTTTGTTACAATGTCCTCTAACTTGCCAATAACATCTTCATTTATGACCAGCAGTCAGACAACTACCTAGTCATTGCACGACACTTTGGATCTCATTGGTATTCAGACATACAGGCATCACAAACATTTATGTTTGTGCTTAACTATCAGAAGCCATTCCGTTAACTCAGCTGGAGTACATGCAGTGCTAAACACACTGACATTTGGTACTGTTAACAGCCTTCTTCATTAGAGAAACATTTAGCACAAGAAAGGCACACTAACTGTACTCAAAGTCAATTAGGAATCTAAATTAATATTTGCTTTTATATAAAGCCAGACACCCATCCAACCAGGCAAAGAGATACTCACATTGCACTTGCCTTCTACCCCTTCAAACAGTTCACACAAATCTCTTTCTCCACCCCACTGTGTTTGCTTTCAAATACTGAGTGGTGTGAGTATTATTTAATTTGCGTCTCCCCGCTAATGAAAAAAGAAGTTAATATGCAGCTTCATAAAGAGAAAGAACGAAACAAAGACGCATCGACACATTACTTAGAAGTAATAGGCCATAATTACAGCTAGTTGCATCCTGTGCAGAGAAAAACAATTCATTTTTGATTTAACAAAATGAGAAGTCAAAGATTTATAAGCTGAAGCTTTTATTTATTTATATTCGTAATCAGGCTACATTAACCATGGATTATAATGAGTTGCAGTAACATGAAGGATGTGATGCTGGCAAAACTTTATTAATACAGTAAATTGCATCTTAGAATGTGTCATTCATAAAAAAAGAGAAGCTGTGTGCAGTAGAGTGAAAGGAAAGGACAAGAGACAGGCAGATCTAAAAGCAACTATTTTCCCAAGGCTGGTGGCAGGGTAGGGATGAGAAACTTTTTTTTTCAAATAAAGGTTTTAGTGTCAAAAACTCTGAACAACTGTATGCCAACTCATGCAAACATCTACACAGAGTGAGAAATTGAGTCATTGAGGAACATGGTCCAATAAAGCAGATTGAATCTACGTTGTAATGCGTCATATACCAACGTCCTTTCTAGCTCCATACACCTCTACCTGTGATTCTTTGAAGTAGAAAAGCTGAGAATTGAACCTGAAAGATTTGGTAAGGAAGGGATGTGCTCTTTTACTGAGCTGCAGGGATCCCCAAAGACAGAAGAACTACATTTCCCACAACCAGTGACATACAAAGGGCCTCCTTAACAGATGTTTCACACATTACACAGCAACAAACCTGAGTCTGCCTGGTTGGCTGGATTCACTTATCCTCCTGTCCTGGATTCTTGGCACATGCACTTGTATCATTAAGAAGTCTGCAAACATTAAGGCAGCCCAGGATTAACCATTAAGCATAATGAACATGTGCTTAGGCACCAAGGGGAAAGTGGGCACCACAGAAAGTGAAAATGGGCAACACCCTCACAAAAAAAGTTAGTTCAACATCAGGTGAACTAGGCTTCCACAATAAAGGCCCTTGCCACATATATGTAATGCGGAAGCTTCTTAGCCATTCCTCGTCATCCCAACAAGCCATGACACAGTTGTTCCATTAGTCCCTGCTCCTGTGTGGATAAACCCAATAGCGAGGGCACTGGGGGGTGGTCGCCAGGGCAAACCATGCCCATGTGTGACATCTCCTCAGTGCAGCAGACTGAAGAGATGCCTGGGCCATCTCTTTCTGGTAGTGGGCACATGCAGCGAGGGCACCATGCATGAAGGTGAAGAGGTGCGCCACCAGCGCCACAAACACACCTAGCAACTGTGCCATCTCTGGATCCGGATCCATGCTCAGTAGGTTCAGATCTCCCAGCTCACAAAATATGCTCCTACACAGAGCAGGGGTAAAGGCGGGTGCCAGCAATTCAAATTCAAAAGGCAGGACGGAAATGTTCATTCAAGCTGCTGCCCCAAAACAACAGCCAATCAGAACGCAGGACACTGGGGATGTTTGCGCATATGCAGATATGGTTGCGGTGTAAATACAAAAGACCTGGGCTCGTGCAAAACAAATTGGAGTATTTCCTCCCAGTCTTCACTTGATTCCTTCACAGAAATGGGAAACCATGCAAAGGGAGAAACCGGGATAAAATAGACCCAGATTGTAAGATACCGATTGTAACCTGATATAATTGTGCCGTGCAGAAATGGCCTTACAGACAGAAACGCAGCCAATACCTCTAACTAAAATGTCGTAGTGTTGCCACCTGGGGAATGTGAATTCTGGCAGCTAAAGTAAACTATAAGCAGGAACACTGATATTGTAGTAACCACTGGGAGCAGCCAGATAACTTGTATATACATATTATCACAGTATCAGTTCAAGTATATAGGTAAACTGTAGGCCTGTATACACTGACTTGATGCCTTGTCTCTGCTTAAGATAGAAGCAGATTTGTTACGCCCGATTAATTTTGAGGACTTTATAGGAGACTTTGCTATTTAAAAAAGTAGAAAAAAACTTTAAAAGTATAAATAAGTAGACAACAATTATCTTATTATCGATGAATGTTAAAATGCTATGTACCTTTAAGCTTTTAGAAAACAGTGAAATAAAGGGTAGTTTATGTATGTAATAATGGTCAATATATGTATATTTGTCTAACTGTGCCCTGTCAGCAGAAACAGTCCATTGTGGCATAATTTTTTTCTTTTGCAAGGTCTGGAAAAATGTTCTAACTTGAAATATTTGAAATGATGAGTTTTAACATTTTTATTTGTATTGTTCCCTTATGGCAATTTAAAATATAAGTCATTGAAAAATTGCAATTTTCTACTGCAAGGCTCTAATTATGAGCAAATAAATGGCTTTTGCTATAAAGTGCTAAACAAATGAAATAAAAAACAAGCTATCTTGTGAGTGTAAATTGTGAAATCTGGTCATATTGGCCTGCAAGTAAATTGAATTGTGAATGTTGCAAATGGAAGCACTGGGGCACCAAGGCTGCATTGTGCTCATGGCATCAATCAGAATTAATCCAGCCCTGCAGTAAGGACCAAACAAGGAATGATGGTGGCAGTGCTGTTCAATATATAAAGTAGGTGGAAAATCAGTTTTCTCAAACCCTTACAAAACCAAAAAGGTGGCGTAAATCCAAAGCCCAGGCTGCAGGCATCACAGAGACAACTGCCCGGTGGAAGCTTTACACCTCTCTGGCCCCACATCTGTGCTGTTTAAAATATATAAGGGTGGGAATATATAAGGGTGGGAATGTGGCAGCTGCCCACTGGCAGATCCACCCCTCAACTGGGGCAAGTACACTGGGGAGGGCAAATCCACTGGCACTCTCCCATACCACTCCCAGTGGTGGATTCAGCCTCCTCCTTTTGTTGGGGTTACAAGGGGGACAAAACTGTGCTTTTAAATAAACTAACAGCAAACAAACCTCTCTGGGAAGGATAAATACCTTTGCAAGATACCTATATTCACAGTATGATCCTAAGTGGGGGCTGGCAAAAATGCTCAAGGATATGACCAGCTGCTATGCCTGCATATCCTAGAAATATGGTGATGTAGTGCCCCAGTGCTACTGTGACATGATCAGCCATTAGTGCGCTAACACTGCAGAATCCTTCCAGACTACAGCTGTCCCCAATAACACCCCTCCTCTGCACCCAGTCATGCCCCTCCTCACTACATAAACTTGAACCAGGATATCCCATAGTTCAGATGATACGGCAGATGGCATTGAACTTTTCTCTGAGGTCTCTGACTAGCATGCTTGGAGCACACAATATTTCACACTGTCAGTGGGAAATGCAGAAAGGGCACTTAGTACACCCAAGGGGGACAGCAAAACTCTTTACTGTGTAACTGACATGTCTCATTTGAGAATCCTCACAGTTATCTCATCTCTGGAGACACACACCAAAGAAGAAGCCATAAACTGAAAAGGGGGAAGAGGTGGTGGGGATCCCACAGGTTCAGCTCAGGAGTCTGTATCTACCTATGCCTCCTCCCCTGCATGCACTGTGTGCATCACTTTGACAATGCAAACTCCTATACCTGAGGCAGATGCACCCAGCAGTATCCCCCACGTCATGCAATGGAACATTTCCTCAGGAAAGTATACCCAGAAATGCCAGTTGTGATACTGAGGGTATGGCAAAGATGCTGGCAGTCCCAGACTGGGCTGATGTCACTGTCCCTTGCCTGGACACACCTTTCCTCCATGTGGGAGGTTGGAATGCCGGGGGTGGGAATGACAGCTACCACAACGGGCCCTGTGGACTTGCTGGTTATTGCCTTGCAGGACTGGAGCCCTAAACAGATGGAGTAGGTACAGTCAAGGTGCAATCCACACAGTGAATGAGTAAGTGTTGTGAGGATGGTTAGGGCATGAACCTCCATAGGTTATCTCAACGAATGAAGATCTCACCTCCATAAAACTTACGGGCAGTGGCATACCACTAATGGGGACATGGGGTATCCCATATCCCTGGGTGCACGCCATTTGATCATGTGGCCGGCAGCTCCCTCCATGCTGCTCAGGTGGGGGCTGCAGCTGAACATCAGCTCCTGCACTCCCCTGCCTCCCTGCTGACAACAAGCACCCACCTGAGCCACCCGCTGCTGAGCCTGGCCAGGCTGGGAGGCAGCGAGTGGCTGAGGCAGGCACCTGATGCCAGTTCCTGCACTCCCCTGCCTCCCTGAGCTGCCTGTTGGTGAGCTGTGGCCGCAGGCTGGCTCTTGCCTGAGAGCTGGCCTCCCTGTCAACAGGGAGGCTGGGGAGGCAGGAGCCCACCTCAGGTGTGTGCTTGAGTCATGGCTGCAGGCCGGCTCCTGCCCAAGAGCCAGTCTCCCTGTTAGCAGGGAGGCCGGAACCAGCCTCAGGTGTTTGCCTGAGTTGTGAGCTGCAGCCGCAGGCTTGCTCCTGCCTGAGAGCTGGGAAGCAGGGAGGTCAGGAAGGCAGGAGCCCACCTCAGGCACCTGCTGGAGCTGTGAGCCGTGGCCACTACTCAGTAGCAAGCAGCTCAGGCAGGCACCTGACAGGGAGGCCAGCTCTCGGGCAGGAGTCGGCCTGTGGCTGCAGCAATAACCTGAGCCACCCACCTTAGCCACTCACCACCAGGCTTGGCCCCACTGGCTAAGGTAAGTGGAGCACAGGGGGTGGGGGTGGGGTGCCCTGAGCAGGTGTTGCCCCAGGTGCAATTTCCCCCTGGTACACCTCTCCCTACTAGACCCCACCAGCATGGCTGTAGTGGTTATTATTACTGTGCTTTTCATCATCATTACTTACATCTCTGGCATCTGTTCAGACAGATCCTGTTCCTCTGCCATGGTGCTGCCATCTCAACAGACTGTAAGACCAAGCCTGTACTGGGCCACATTATATATTGTGTAAGTTGCCTTGAATGCACATTCTATTGCTAGGTCTTTTTGCCCTATTCTCTGGCATTTTGTGGGGGAGGGGCAGTAGCTGTATTGGCAAGCAGTGATTGACTTGTCTGCAGACAACCACTATTGGGCACCATTGCCTGATTGGTGGGTGCTGTCAGAGTTGATATGGACTCTGGAATGTTCACGGCACAGTCTGTACCTTGTGGAGTCCATAAGGCTCCAACCAGCATCACTGCTATTATGTGGGGCACTGCCGCAGCAACCCTCAGAACTGAACCGTAGTTAAGGATTTTTTAAATTATGGTGATTTTATTAAATTCATATCCTGCCCTTCTTGACCAAGACAGGGTTCAGGGTGGCATACATACATATTAAAAGCATTACATAAATATAAGCTCATAAAATAATTTGCATCTCACCATTAACATCTGGAAGATGGCAAAATAACAAACATACTCCTATGAAAGGTTACCCACCCCATCTTGACACAGATCCCTTTATCAAAGGACTGTCCAAGCATGAGGAAGTGTGAGAAGGGGAGCAGTGCAGAATGCAATATGCATGTTGGTGGTAGTAGTTGGGAGGCTGGCAGATGGAATTTGGCAGACAAGTGGCTTTGCCACCAAGGCCCAGTGGAACATCTTTGTCTTACAGGCCCTGCAGAACTTTTTAAGGTCACGCAGGGCCCTGGTGTCAGTTGAAAGATGTTCCTCCAGGTGGGAGCCAGGGTAGAAAAGGCCTTGGCTCTGGTCACATCAGGAACCCTATCCATTGGGCATCCATTCATTGAGTGTTGGAATACAACCAAAACATACCAATGTATTTTTTAAAAATCTTTCAATGTGACTGATTCTATTACATCCCCTGGTGGCATACCTTAATTTGTGTGATTTACTTGCTTTGTATTCTTTGATTTTGATATAGCTTACAAGAGAACCTTTTAATCTACTTTCAGACTTTGTTTTTCCTGCTGTTCATATATGATCTTTAGAGGTCAAATTCCAGTCAATTGGAAGTTACATGTTCTCCCTCTCCCTCTCATTCTTTCTCCAACAACATAATCTCCAAGTTTGCACCTGTGTATTTACAGACTCCGGTTCCCATACAATGTTTGGGAGGTGCACATGTATTATTCTGGTTTGTTATCAGAGGTGTAAATGTAGTGTGATCCTGTTCATGGTTATTCTCAACTAGGTCCTATCACCTTCCATGGAAATACTCCAAGTAAGTATGCCTAGAATTGCAGTTTTAATATGTAACAAGCAAGCCCAACTGCATACTTGTTCAGTCTGGAAAGACAAGAAGATATCTGGGGAATTAAATACCTGTTGAAACATCTGAGGTCACTTGACCAACAGCTCTGACAAAGAATCCCAAGATATGGGTCTTTGTGACAGTGACAGCAAACTCTGCTCATACTATCGCACCTCATAAGAATGAAACAAAAACTCCCAAGAGACATTTAAAACGGTTCAAGAGTATTATTTTGGTTTATTTTCAGAGATACAGTTAAATAGACTTGCCAACACCTCACTCAGAATTGCTACACTTTCCCATCACAAATGGAGAGATTATACTCTGTAAATAAAGTTCAGAGACCTTGGAGGAGAAAACATGTTTCTTTAGGGGCAGAAAGTCCCAAGGGTCTGAGTGAATCATTTAAGCAAATGAGGAACAAGAATTCCCTGGTGATTACCTGTGCAGCTGTGTCTTGTTCGGCTGCACCTGCTGATGCTGAAGGGTTTTCCTTCCTAAAAAAGCCTCCTTTTACAGCTTCATGACACACAAAGAATATTTTAAAACTTGAGAGGATTTGTTATTAATGTATGAGAAACACTTTATTTCACAAATGTATATTATTTTATTGGATGTGATACTTAAACCAAATGAATTTTTTTTTACAAGAGGGCAAAAACCATAGGACATAGTATGGGTAATACAAAGTGGAAATGTATTTACTAGAATTTACTAGAGATTTTATGCCAAACAGTCAGTGTATCTAAACACTCATGTCAATACAAGTGAGAAAAGGATCTTGGTTATGAAATTCCTGAAAAAAATGAAAATATATTTTAACTTACAGATGAAATTTGATAAAAAATGTTATATTAGTGGCACCTGTCACCACTTAAATTTGCTAAAATCTAAGGAAATATGCAAAATAAATGTTGGTTCTGTAAATTACCAAATGCAGATTATCTGCACATACGGTGACACATTGTAGAGGACAAACCTATTGGTCCTCCATGATAGCTTATCTTTTTAAAAAAGTTTTTGATATAGATTTCCCTTTTTCTGCTGAGGTCATGCTACTTAACTATACAGCGGTTTTTCCAAATGATAAATTAAATTTAATTGAACATTTGTTGACAGCTGCTAGACTAGTATTTGCAAAATACTGGAAATCATACCTAAATCCTATAGCTAAGCAGATTCAGCACTATAAGGAGATCTTAGTTGTATCAAACTGAAAAACTTAAAGAAAGGATATGATGTGTCACAACTGCAAAGAATTTGGGAAATATTTATTGTAAAAATATAGACTCTATTCCTTTGTGTATACTATAGCAAATTAATTAACTTTTCTGCAAAAATGTATTCATTTATGGAATTACTTTTATGTTTGGTCTTTCATTTTGAGAAAACTTGAAATTATTATGGGTATCATCTAATTCATTTAACGTTGGCAAAGATCATGGGAGTAGTAAGTGCTAGTTTTGTGGAATAGATAAGACTGGCTTCTTTCATATTGGAAGCAAGTGTTGAGGGTTATAGTACGGTGGAACCTCGGTTTTCGTTGGCAATCCGTTTGGCAGGAGCCGGTGAAAACCGAAACCGACGAAAACAGAGGCACCATAAGGCCACCTATCTTGCAGTCCTGGGTCGCCCTCTATTGACGTGGTTTTGATGGACAGCAGGCGACGGAAATCAACGAAAACTGAATCAAACTTTTTTGCCCAGGCAATTGATAAAAACCGAAACGAACGAAAAGCGAGGGTGATGAAAACTGATGTTCTACTGTATCTGGGTTAGGAAAACAAATTCCCTACAAACCAGAGACACTAGTGTAAATGGTGTACCTGACATCCCAAGAGTTCTTCAAATGGCAGTCTTGCATATTATTACTGCTGCCAGACTGGCCTCTGCCAGGAAATGGAAGCATAAAAATAAATCCATAATTCAAGTTTGGCTGTTGGAAGTAAATGAGATCCATGTTTTGGTGAAATAAACTGCTTACCTCCCAAAATACTAATGTATCCAGATTGGACTTAGTATGATCAGGAGTTGTGGAGAGGAAGGAAGTGGGAACAGAATGGTTAGAAATAGAATTAGCATTGCTCAGTGTTTTGTTTTTATACTTAAGCAGAAACTATGTAACAGGTAAATCTTTTGACAATGTAGATTTAGGTAGGTTTTTGTTCCTTTTCTTTCTCTGTGGTAGTCTTGTAGTTTAATAAGTTTCAGTCTAAAAACTTGTGACAGGATTATTTTCCACCATCCCCTTGCAGGAATTTGCAGTCTGTTATTTCTGTTCAGCTACCCTAATGATGTTAATAATATTTTTGGTGATATATTACTAAATGTGAATGTGGAATTAAAGCCCCTCCCCAAAGAGGGTTGTGGTGCCTTAAAGACAGGCAACTGAATCTGAAAGTTGTGTTCTACAAGAATTTCTGCCAGAAGACTTCATCTCCTCATATTGTAGCCCATTGAGTACCCTCAAAATGCTGCATTTAGAGAGGAGGAGACCTTTTGGTATAATGAGGGGGTATGTAGTGACCACAAAGAATTGGTAACACCCCCCCCCCCCTGCCCTGTGAGTGAAAATGACCTTTTGATTCAACCATTTATTTTTAAAACATAATAAAGGTTGTTCTGCAATACTTATATAGCTTATCTTAAACAGAATCACATGCTGTGCCCATTCACATGGATTGACTGGAGTATAATGCTGGTTAGGATGGCACTATTACTCTTTAAGGTGCCACAGGACTCTTTGTTTTCTGATTACACTGAGTGATTGCCTTGTTCTCAAGTACTATTGTAATACCATTTGTAATATCACCATTGGTGGTGGTGGAGACTGAAATAAGATGAAAAGGCTGACCAAGCCACCATTTTCAATATAAACTATCAGTGATGTCCCAAGTGCTGTATTTATTTTTTGTGATATGTTATTAGAAGCAGCAATGGTCGTTAAACTGCACCTTGGTACATGAGACTATGGGAAAACATGTAACAATGCAAGAAAGAATAAAAACAGACAATGATTATTCTCAGATTATGTGCAGAATCTTTTCTTTGTTTGCACTGACTCTCATGAGTCCAGTGGACTATAGCCAGTGTTCAGCATTATGTAGCACAACAGCATACATTTGGGTTTGGTGGGCAGTAGAAAACTGGGGAATTATCTGGTACCAGATGGGTGTAGGAGGGGTAAGCATACTAATCAAAAGGATTCTTGGAAAAGGCTGGATACTTTCAGATGTCATTTTAGCAGCAATAGTGACACTGAAATGTGATGTATGACACAGGAATTGTCAAACAGAGATACTATTGGGGTTTACAGCTAGCTACTATTGCTGTTTTGGCAAAGTGGCATCTGTCATCCCAGAGAGTGTTGGCTCTCAAAGTGACTAGCACAGAGATCTGCTATTCAGAATATCTGTGAGGACACTGCTGTCAGTCAACAAAGGTGCCAGGAGCTGCCCCCTAGCTGCATTATATAAGGGACAATGGTGCAGGATATGATGAACTGACTCTTCATAATTCATGTTACAAATGCAAAACCTTTCATGGCATGGTATTTTCATCACCCTACCAGATCTCAGGGAAGATGGCATGATGTTACATCTCGCCAAGGAGATTGCATGTCAGAGTTTGGGTTCAGGAAGTAAATATAAATACCTGGATACATTTGTTTTCCCCAAAGATGTGCCAAGATACAAAGGTGAGCAGAAGCTACTAGCCTCATCTATCAGACTCTGATACTCTAAATCATAGAGTCTGTCTCTGATTATGCTAAACACTTCATTAGAGGATAGCATAACTAAGAAGTCTACTGGAAGCCCCATCCTTTCTAGTTGGCCCTCAATATTGGTCCACCATTCCAAGAATTGCAGTATAGTTGGGGCCTGGTATGAAAGACTCACTCTCACAGGTGAAACAAAGGCGGGTCCAGTATTTAAAAGTAATGCACCAGGCTCTGGTTTCTAGTAGATGCTGTCCGGTTTCTAGACAAAGAGCAGAATAAGGCATCAAATGAGGCAAGCCAAGTGCTTTATAAAGGAAATTAGATTGAATACATTCGATGTCCCAGCTCCACACCTGGATCCAGAGTGGAATGCCATAGAGAAGCTGTGGGCACACTTTGGCATTAAAAAGTTTTAATGCTGCCTGGAGATACTTGTGTCCTTTTCTGTAAAAGAAGCGTCGAATTGCCATTATAGTAGTTTTTACTAGTTACTATGGTTTTATTCCTATAGGCAAACGATCCTGCTCTAAAATGGAAATTTAGGCCTAGGTATTTAAATAACTTAACCTGTTCTAGGGCCACAACATCTTGATCATCCAGCTGGGAGAGAATGATCTGCCCGCAGAAAAGAGCGTGTTGCTGGCATGCTGCTGGACTTGGAATTCATGACATGCTAGTTGCCAGGGACTACTATTTTCTGGCCATACCTATTGGAGCATCAAGTATGGGGTGGGGCATTGGTCCCGGAGAAAGTGGACCTGGCCAGATGCAGGACCAATAAGATAGCGGCATGCCTTGTACAATCTCTAGGGAGCAAGTGCGTCGCCCACCTAGACATTTTGTTTCACCTTCTGGCACAGTATAGGATTGACGACATCCATCTGTCGGAATGGGGTAGGGACCTTTGGCTGCACAGCATCAAATCTGCTTTGTGTGATTGGTTATTGTTGGCTTAGGAAGCTTTGGCCTGAGCAAGGTTGCCTCACTCTTTGAAGGATTGTGCATGAGGACTGATTTGTTCAGGGGAAAAAGAACCTTCATGCTGGGCCTCCCCTTTTGGTGGGGACCTCCATAAGAGGCCTGGGGGGTACTGCATGCCCAGATGGGGGCTGCAGATAGCTTGTGCCCCCTGGCAGCAGGGCAAGTTCATCCAGAGGCCAGCATCCAGATGGCTCCCACTATCTTGCTGCTCTAGGTGTTGGTTCCCTCCCCCCCATTGGGTTGGGGGAAGGTTTTTACTGGGGGACATGCTGCCCAGTGCCAGATCTGTTCCCTATGCTGCACCTCTGCTTCCTTTTGCCAGCACACCAATAAAAAGGCTGTGGTCAAACTGCACCCACACTTCGGGGATTTCTGTGTCTTCCTTTGTACCCTAGGACTGCTTCCTCCCCTCCTCAGGTGGCAATCAAATTCCTCTCTTCCGCAACGAGGCCATAACAGTAGCCTTTTTAGGGGCCCCTCTGCTTTTGGAGCAGCCTGACATTTATGCTGGGAGACTTTTCATCCATTTTTCATTTAATTAGATATTGAAATCTTCCTTTTTTTCTCTCTGGAGGACCCAAAATGGCTTACATCATTCTCACCCTCCTCTATTGTATCCTTAGAACAACAAACTTGTGAGGCCTGTTAGGATGAGATACAGTGACTCAAAGTCACCTAGCTACATATGTGCTTGCATGTGTCAGACTGCTGTGAAAGGAACAAAATCAGGGCCAGTTAGACATACAGGCACCTATGCCATGATGAAGTTAATGACCCTACTGCAGGTATGAAACAGCGTCAAGGATTTAATCAGGTTGGGAGTGTCACCTTTCTTGTCTAATAAGAATTACGTTCCCTGTCCTTCTCAGTTGTCAGGCTGTTCTTATCCTGCCCTCATAGTGGTATTGTTGATTTACTCTTGCCTGCAGAAGCAAGAGCAAAAGCTGTAAAACAGATGTACATAGGTCAGCATTCTCAATACTTGCACAAAAAGATACCATTCGGTCTTCAGATGAGCTCCTAATGCTCTATACAGCGCCAGCATGTATTCCTTTTTTATCCCAGGGTTTGATCCTGAACAAATACAAGTAGCTACATAGGTCTGAGTCAGACATCTCCATACTGCATAGACTAGTCATTTGGCAAACGTCACACTGAGTGCTCCAGCTTTTGGAATTTCAGTCCTGCCTGGAAACTTAGAAGTACTCTTGTAATGTATAAAATATGTCCCAGTCTTAAAAGTTACATCCAGAGGACATAGTGATCTCAGCACCACGGTGCCGCCAGCAATGAACTATGCAGTTCTATTTTAACTTGCATGAGTGCAAGAGCAGAATCCTCTTCACGTCCAGCCTAGCTCCAAGATCCAAGATGCTGTTAGCATTGGATGGGATAGTGCATAACAGAGTGTGCATTACAAACATCCTCTTCAGACCACAGGCGTAAAATTCAAGTATAGCTTAAACATCAAGTGGAAATGTTTTAACTGGTGCAAACCAAAGGCATATCAAACCAGCAAGGCAGAGCCTGCCACCCAGCCTACATTTCTGCCTGGACTCATTCCTAATTGGATATTGCTGCACTAGCTTAAATGGGTAGGCATTAACTTTAACTCACGAACCAAGGTGCAATTAGTTGGGCATAAAGGCACACTGAAGGGATACTAATTACCTTCTAAAAGATGAATAGAATTGAGTCAGGGAAGCAGAAAATTACCTTTGTGGGAAATCAGCTTAATAGTTTAAACCAGGGCTGCAGCAGCTGAGCTCCCTATTCCCAGCTTCTTTCCACAAGCTAGCTACGAACCTCCTCTGAGAGGCAAGCAGAGGTAAAGCCTGGGAAAAGGCCAGAATGCAGGCTCCATCTTGCTGGTGTCCTAGGCTGCAGCTGCTAGTGCTAATGAGGTAATACCATACCTGCATCACCTTGGAATGCTGTCTGTGAGGCTCAGAAACGGTGATCAAATGTGCTGCAGGATTTCTGTCAATCTCCCAGCATAGCAGAAGGTAGTTTCACCTATAGGGTATGGCAGGGAATGACACTTAAAGGCACATTTGTAAGGAAAATATAAGCCTGAAAACACATATTTGTGTTGGCTAATGGTTCGTTATCAAGTTATTTCTGCTTTTTGATTAGCTTTTACAAGAATTGCAGAAACATAATTGGAAGCGCAGCCTGTGAGCAGAAGGCTCATTCTGCAGCCAAAAGTGAAAATCGTGAACACGACCACTCTAAAATCACGAGTGGTGATTCTATCACTTAATATTTGCAAAGTGAAACAAAGTTTGTGTCAGAATTCATTTAGGACTGAACTGAATTCCAGTGTTTCAGTTTCCTTGCCCACATATCATCACAAGGAAACAAAAGCTAATAATGTGCCTGAATGCAGCTATTTACAATGCTGACCTAAGCAGCATTCCTGAACCCCTGGACAAATATTCCACATGCCTGCTCCTTCACCCCACCCCACCTCATGACCCTAAGCCTAGCTTGCCAGGGGAGGATGGGATATAAATAAAAAATCCCCGCAATCATTAAAAAACAAATCATTTGACCAACTGTTACCACTTATCTAGAATTAAAAAAATCCATGCATGCCTATCTGTTTGTCATGTTTGGCAGTCGTAACTCATCAGAAAATAAATCACAATTGGCCACCAGTTTCAGGATGATCGTAGGATTTTCAGAGCCAAAAATGAAAGGAATCAGAATATTCTGGGTCCTTGTAATCTCCAGACTGCCCTATTCCTACATGCTATTTGCAGGAAAACTTGTTCCTCATGACAACTAAGGCAGATTAGCATTCTATTATTATGAATGTAAAGAATATGCTTTTGGAGGGCAGCATCCTTATATTAGTCTGATAGATTATGGGGAGAGATTAACTCCCTTCTTTTGTTAATAATATTAACAAAGGTTTACTGTCATACTACTATTAAATATGTTCTAAACTGCCAACCAGAATGGATGAAAAGGTGTTGAGATCAGGCCTGAAAAATAAGTGGGGGAGAGAAAAAATAGAAGTCTAGATAAAGGAATGGCACATCATAGAAAGATGACAGCAAAATGAAGGAGGATGAAAGTGTGGGGATGAGAGAAATTAAGGGGGAAAAAACAGCTAAGGAAAGGAACAGTCAGGGAAAAAATTTTAAAAGTATCTTTTGCTACACACGAACAGGATTGCCTTTGCAGGATATGGATGTTCAGACAAAACTATTGAGCTGGGAGAACTAAAGGAAGAGGGAAACCATAGATTGCTGGAAACAACAATCCTATTAGACAACAACATCCAGGCAATGCCTATAATTTTTCTTGACTATTTTGCCTTGCTCTAGTGCTAGCTTGGCTGATGGGTGTAGCTGTAGCAGGATGTGAGGACCCAGGGTTCCCCTCAGTCTTCTAGAATCAGAGCAATTCCTGTTTACCATCCTCTGGCTTCCTTCAGCCCTGATGGCTGCAGTCTGGAAGCGCATTAGTTTAAAAAGAGTAAATGTATTCTTTAATTGCAGAATGACATTAACTTCAGGGGCCCTCCAGCTGATATGGGCCTTTCAGAATTTTGTCCCCACCAATCTTGATTTGGGTAGTCTTGATCCTAAGCAGAAATATACTCTTCTAGTTACACTGAAATCAGTTGGTTAGAAGCGTGGAACTCTCCTTAGGACAACACTGTTGGCATGCAGAATGTGCAAACTGACCCACTGCCCTGACAATAACAAAGTCAGGTACAGTTTCAGAAGCCAACAACAATAACAAAATAAGCAACTGTTTCTGATCATAAATTTATGAGTGCTGATTATAAGCATATACTTTTATTATAATATGCTATCGATAACAATCAGTATAGTGACAAACCCCATCATTTACATGGGAGTAGACACAAACAAAATTATAAAAAGCCATAAATGTAAAGGCCATAAATATTTGATAGCCCCTTGTTTTTATGCTAATTTCATGGTTTAATCCATCTTCTACTTCATCTGTTTATGTTTTATGTCCTTCTTTGTTGTAGAATGCTCTGCCTGGGTCTTAGTGCCTACCTAGCCCAGTCCCCCCGCTACATCTGTTTGAAAGTTTGAAAGTTAAAATATACGCTCTTGTATTAAAGTACCATGTTCAATAATGCACAAAATAATGGATTTGGAAAAAGCAGTGTGTAAAAATGAATGATAATTCTCATATTTGTTTGGGACTATATTATAATACAGAAGCATACAATCTTCTCCATTATTGCACCTCAACTAACCATACTAACATCTTTTTCTGAAACAGAGTATAATCACCACCTTCCATACACATATACCAAATAATCATGTTTTCTCTAAATTAATTGTGATTCCCATATCTGCTATGGAGGTGCACTATCTGATGCAAAGTTAACATGAAATGCATATTTTTAAATGTTACATTTATACTTCATTTTACCACAGGGAAGCATACTTTCGGCAGAAAACACAGTAGTTTGATGCAGTTCTAGGCACACTTACTTGAGAATAATCCCAACAGAACACAGACAAACAAATTCTTAAAAAATGAGAAATGTATGGGACTGGGATGAAGATGAAGCAGGGATTCATGACATGATAGCACGCAAACCCAATGCCATTTCCAGGAGGCTTAGTGAATTATTCCACTTGACAAGGTACAGACATTTTAACTTTAGCTGGTTGTTGTGGATTTTCTGAGCTGCGTGGCCGTGGTCTGGTAGATCTTGTTCCTAACATGTCATCTGCATCTGTGGTTGGCATCTTCAGAGGTGTATCATGGAGGGAAGTCTGTTACACACTGTGTCCACTAACAGACTTCCCTCTGTGATACACCTCTGAAGATGCCACCACAGATGCAGGTGAAACGTTAGGAACAAGATCTACCAGACCACGGCCACGCAGCCTGGAAAACCCACAACAACCAGTTGAATCCGGCCATGAAAGCCTTCGACAATACATTTTAACTTCAAATGATACATTTCCTTGCACTCTAGAAACATACTTTTCTTTAGATATCAGATTTCAGTTCATATGCCAATTTTTAAAATATCAGCATTGAATATGTTTGTCTGGGGTTTTGCTATGTGCAGGTTGACCGTATGAAGGTTTGCTTATAAATCCCACTTCACCAAGGAACTGACGTCCAAGTAAGCATATTTGCTAGGAAGTAAGTACTTTTGACCCTGGTGGGATTTGTTTTCACGTAAACCTGTTTGGTGCTGAGTGTCTGGTCTTCATTTGTAATAAGCAGTTATGTACTGATCATACTAAACTGTGATACTCAAGACTCTTTAGGGCATGCCACAATCAATAAGCCACTCTAAATTTATAGTGTAGGTGAAAGATCATTTTGTGCAAGAAAAGTTAAGCTGTAGGATCATTCGATTTTTGCATGGTGTAAGATACAGGGAGCAGCAGCAAATAAAGCCACACACATTGAACTGATGTCAGTCAGTAAGTGATTTTGGCATTGACCTGTGTTGGGAACAGATTTGTCTTTTCCCTCTCTCCCCAAACACGCAATATTAGCCATTCATTTTGGCTCTCTTCTAGCAGAAACAGCCCTTTGGTGCTGCAAATTAAATGGCTCAGCTGGCTGGAAAGCAAAACCAATATTGACTTTTTGATGGAACTGATAGAAAATGAGCTGGTTTCAGGAATTGTCAACAATTGGGAATAGGCTGTGCTGGGGAAAGCCTAAAGCACAGAAGAGGGACCCAGAGTTCTGATCTTGACATTGCCATAGTTGTATCCTATTGCCCAGGAAATATCAGTACCTACCTGCAGCTAACCAAAGGAAGATGGAGATGCTTATTTTAGCAAAACACAGATAAAAGGGCTGCATCATCTACAAATTAATTATTTTAAAAATGTATGTGCAGAGACCTGATCACAAAATAAATAAAAATACAATAAGACAATGTTTAAAAACCTACTGAATTTATACTATTCTTTTAAATTCCACTGCAAAACTACAAGATGCCCACAGAGAAGCTGCTTGAGCAAAATGTGCAGGGAATTTTATCTGAGTGATAAAACATATTTTTACTTATTTTGCACCATCAGCCTTGGTCTTATTTTTTATCTCTTGTAACTGGTGCGGTCCTTTTATTTTTCCTTAGTATTAAAATGAGCCATAAAAATCGCAAACCAGTTTAACGATATCTATAAAACAGTCTTGGGTCTAGAAGAAGATTAAAAAGCAGCCAAAAAAGATGGAAAACCTTTTTTTTTTGCGAGGGGTGGGGAATAAATTGATTTAGCCTGGTGCCTAAATGTTAATAAGATATGTGGGTTCAAGAGGTGGGTATTTAAAACATGAGGTGGCACCACTGAAAATGTCTAGTCTCTGCTTGCTACTTGTCTTACCTCTGCAGGTAAGGATACCGAAAGCACAGCTTAAAAAGGGGTATTAACTAGTTAATACAAGGATAGGCAGTGTTTCAAGTGCCCTGGCCACATGCAATACAGGAACATAATGGTAACAAGCAGGAATTTGAACTGTATCCCCACTGAGCTGGTTCTGGACTCCAACTCGGAAGCTTCCACAGCATGACCTGGACAAGAACAAGAAATTCTGGAAGACTCCTACAGGAACCTGCAATGGAAGATCCTATAGAAGTTGCCCCTGAGGAGCCTGCAAAAGGAGATCTTCTGACAGAACTTTCCTTCCTATACTACATCTCTTGGGCCAGAACTTGCAGGATTTTGGCCTCAGTTAAACCTAGTGAGATGAGTCCCAGGTACTACGTCCAGAGGCGGTGGAACGGCTGTCCTCTCAGTCTGTTTAAGCCTTGGTCTGGAAGAAGAAGCTTGCTGGATTAACCAGACTGTGGCCCCTTCCACACATGCAGAATAATGCACTTTAAACCCACTTTCACAATTATTTGCAAGTGGATTTTGCTGTTCCGTACAGTAAAATCCAGCTGCACATTGAAAGTGGATTGAAAGAAGATTTATTCAGCATTTGTGGAAGTGGCCTAAGTGCTGAACGCCTGTGTTCATGTTGCACCTCCTTGCCTTTAGCTGCTGTTGATTTTCAAGCCTGACTACCCAAACCTGGGGGACTACAACTTGAGGAGACTTGACTGGCCCTGCCTGTAGAGTACAGGACACCTGGAAACATTTGCCAATACAAATGGGTAAAATCAGCAATTGACCATGCAGCTGCATTTTCTGTGGTAGCCTCCACCTTGTGGAATGGTCTGCCTGAGCAGGTCATGCAGGCTGCTGCAAAATGTACAAGACACAAATGTTCAGGAACATATTCTTCTAATGGAATTAGAACTGTGTTAAGACTGAAGAGTCCAATCCACTGCAGTGGCTATTGTTGATATCATCTTTTATTGAAGGCATCATCAGGCTTTCACTTGAATTGTTTTATACCTTGTAATTCCACATTATGCTTTACTCGTACAATACAGTTTAGGCAGTTTCTTTTCCAATAATTGTTCTCATTGTCTTTGCATTATTCACTGGATTTTTTTAATGGTTACTTTTCTCTTTTTTTTGCTCTGTAATCCATCTTGAATCTCAGTGAAAAAGCTGATTATAAATAAAAAATAAGTAAAAACAAGAAATCAGGATCTCTAAGAAGTCACACAGGTTTCCTCAAGTCTTACATCCTCTGCTCTCAAACAAGGCTTCTAACAGAAATGTTCAGCTTGGCAATTCAGTGAGTGAGATGGGGGGGGCGGGGGCAGGGAGGAAGTGGTAGTGGATCCCTACAGTCTGGATTTCCAGGAAAAGGACACATAGGTCGAATCCCCACTACTGTCTTAGCCAGGTTTCAGAACACAAACTAACCAGGTTTAACGGACGACCTCCCCATTGCTTGCGTGGCAGATTCCGTTTCTGGTGCTCATTCTCCCCGTTAACCCGTGTTCCGGCAGGACCTGGTTGCAAGTGGCATAGACCCCATTAACACGGTTCAGAGCTGATCCGAGGGGAGGGATGAGGGTTGAAACCGTGACTCGTTTCCCGCCCTAGAGTGTGATGCGGAATTCGGGCAACCAATCAGCACTGCAATGTGCGTGCAGCCTTTCCTTGGTTTTGTTTCTGCTTTTGCAATTGGCCAGCAGAAGGGGACACAAACATTAAACAGACAAACATGTAACTTTGAATCTTTAATGGTTTACACAGGTAACAATTAACTGTTTGCACAGTTAAACAGTTAAACGTTAAACTTTTACACACTGTTTTTTTTTTATCACGCCCCTACAATGTACGTTTCTGCGGTGGGAAAAGGTCCCGCCCCATCAAGGCATGCCAGCCAAAAAGGGGAGACCAGCAAAGCGTGATCGCCTGGTAGTGGGGATTGCTAAGAGTTCTGCAACTGGGTATGTCTGCTGTGCGCTTGCTGCGGTGGGGAGGGAGAAACTCCGATGAAGAGGACACGATTTCACAACGAACAGGTTTGGATCTGCGTGCAAATTTCAAGTGGGGATTCAACCATATAAGCTCTACAATAGCAAGGAAGGCAGTGTTCCACATTATCCTTCCCGCTAGGGCGATCTGCGCAGATTCACATATGCAACCTATTTTAACCCGAAAACACCTTTACATAACCAAACTGGTTATGAAGGCAGAAAGCCAGCAGGGGAATGAAGGCTAGCCAGTGCTTGTTATCTTTCCACTTAACACCAGCTGTTGAACTACTAGTTTTGAATATAGTGCCTTTTAAAAGTTGCTTATGTAGCTGCACTCTCTTATACTCAAATGTTGAATTCATTGCAAGCAAACATCCCACATATTTTAAAAATGAAGGAATAAAACTGTTTTAGCTGTAAACAATGGTAACAGCTCTTCACATGCTCTTCACTGGTTTTGGAGTTGTTCCATGGGAGCAGAATGCATTTTTCTGGACCAACAGAATTAGGGAGAAGTTGGTTTTCAACCATCAGCCAGGTCATGATTTATTTCTTGTAGAAAGCTGAAGACATCAGCGTCACCCATCAGTAGCATCTTGCACAGATTGTTTCTTGCCATGCAAAGTCTGGTAGAACAGTTTAATTTGGCTATGCAGTGAAAATAGTCTCACTCTTTATATTTTTGCATACCCCAACTTAAATTTCAAACAGGAAGTGGAAGTTAATATCTTCTCCCCCTCCCCTGAATATCCTATACTAGATCACTAGCAAAAGGCCCAACAACACACAAACCAGGAAGGATAAATCAGGGGGATGTCTGAAGAAACATCAATTATAAAATGGAAGATTTCTAGTCAGGAAACTGAAGTTAGCAAAAAGCTTCATGATAGCCAGCTTCAATGCAGAATGAGGTATTGCAAGTAGGCGCCATGATTTGGTAAAGCCAAATCTGAAAAAGTCCTGAAAAAAGCCCTGCTTGGCTTTTTTTGGATTTGATTTGGCCCCGAATACCAAGCCATGCAAAATACCCTAAGCTGAGTACTTTAAAAACACAATGACCCGACTGCTTTTTGGGTTAACGTGTTTTGTCCATTTAAAGTTTAACGGGAGTCCCTTTAAATTGGCTAATCTCTAAGCCTGCATACAGGTCTAGTTTACTCGTAGTTACTAAACCTGGGTACTTTTACCAGGAGGGTCTCCTGAAGCCACCTTGTAAGTTTGGTGCCTCTGTCATGAGAAATGTGCTCCCTGCATATACACTCAGAAATTCCCCATTGACTACAATGGAACCAAATCAGTTCAATGGAAGAATCTGGAAGATTTCTCTGGGTTTCTGTAGGGGGTGCATTTTTCAAGATAGAGGCACCAAACTTTCAGTGTTGCTTCAGGAGACCTTCCTGATAACAGCACCAAGGTTTGGTAAATTGCATTGGTCATCAAATGGGGTAACCCATTTCATTAGCCCACTTCCATTAGAAGCCCACTGGAAACAATGGAAGATGGGGGCACCCTCTTTATGTGTCTATAAAATTGGACCTCCTATACCAAACTTCACCAAACTTAGGCGGTCTCATCAGAAGGGTCTCTCAAAGCCACTCAGCAAGTTTGGTGCTACTGTCTTGAAAAATGCTCCCCCTGCAGACATAAAACCAAAAAACACCACAAATTCCTCAAAGGGCAGTGATGGCGAACCTTTTTGAGACCAAGAGCCCAAATTGCAACCCAAAACCCACTTATTTATCGCAAAGTGCCAACACGGTAATTTAACCTGAATACTGAGGTTTTCATTTAGAAAAAACTGTTGGCTCCGAGGCGTGGGTTACTCAGGAGTAAGCTTGGTGGTAGTCAATGGCTTTGAAGCAACCGTGCAACTCTTCCAATGGGTGGATCACGACCCTAGGAGGGTTTACTCAGAAGCAAGCCCCATTTCCAGCAACTGAGCTTACTCCCAGGTAAAGGATCATACTTTAGTTCTTCGCATGAAAATCAGTGGGGTTTAACAGTGCTTAACAGGGTTACCTACACTACTTCCCCAAAACTAGGTCTTAGGTTTAATGCTAATAATCAAGCCCAGTGGCCCAGGCCAGCCTAGATCTGTGGGAAGAGCGATTTCCCCCACAAATGACAAATTCTGTTTGCACATGCCCACAGAGAGGGCTCTGAGTGCCACATCTGGCACCCGTGCCTTAGGTTCGCCATCACTGTCATAGGGTTAAAAGGACTCAGATTTTTTCAGGGTTTTTTTTTGAAAGCCCGAATATTTTCAAGTTTCTTGTATCAGATATTCAGTTTTTAAAAGTTTTTTGATAACTTTGAAGCCAGAATAACTTGAACTCAAATGTTACCTTTTAAAAATGTGCTCAAGCCTAGTTGTAGGCAGTTGGACCTCTGCTCCTGCCAAGGGGTGCCACAAAAGTAGGAGAGGCCAAAGACTGGCATCAGAACAAGGCACTACTCTCCTCAAAATAGATGCCCCTCATAGAGTTTTGGGATTTATCTTATGTATCAAGTTTGGGAAGGAAGGAGGCTGGCAGCTGATTTTTTTCCCCTGGCTAGACAATGAGGCTAGCGAATCTCCATTGTGTGTTCCCAAGGTGTTTTGAGCAGACCATTACTTACTCTATCTGCACCTATCGCAGCAATGAATAGCCCAGCATCCTCTTGGGTCCTGATGACTCATCAGGCCTTTCCTGTCTTTTTGTTGGAACTTTGGAAAACAATCAGTTCTTTGTTCACAGGCTTTCCTGACAGCTTAAACACATATACTGTCTCAGGCCCATTTGGGGGAATAAATATTGGTCCTTTGTCCATTCATAGTGTTTGTGTGTTCCGGATTTATGCACACAACCCCACTTGTGAGTTGGCTCTTCCTTTTGCTCCTGGAAATGCTGGTCATTTTGTTGGTCAATGCCACTTTTCCTGCATGTCCCTTCAAGACTGGTAACTATTACCCATTCCTGAAACCCTATCCTACTTCCCTTAGTCAGCTTTTCTATGCCTTGTGTGGATATGTTCTTTGGATGATATATAGTTCTGTTTTGCTAATTATATTCTTTAATAAAACCCCAGTCAATTATACAATTGCTTACTCATTAAAGAGGTCTCATCTGCAGAATCCTGGTATATATAGGTTATTGATAAATCCCAGTTACCCCCTCTTGTTTTCTATCTCTTGCTAATTCCCCCAGATTTAAGTGAATACTGCTTGCATGGGGTAACACTGTGACCAAACAAGTGCCCAGTGTTAGTTTTTAAGGTCCTTGGTTTGGACTAAGCATGTTCATAGGGTTTTCCACAACAAAATCTTCCCCAATTACAACCTTATCTCCTCTTATTGTGGCTCTATTTCCCCCTCCAAACCACTGCCACTTACTACCCAGAATAGCTTCTTCCCCTTCATCGAATTGCAGCTTTTCTAGTCTGACATCCTAACCACTGTACTATATCATACTATGTTAATAGAGTAACTGATAATCCTCATTTGGAATTCAGTACCAAAGTGCTTTTTCAGAGTAACTGAGAGTAGAAGGGTGCAGTCTTGTTGTGTATATGCTACTACTAGTAGTGAGAAATCTATTGCTAGACCCATCCTGAATGCACCAGTACAATAGAAGGTCAGTGAAACCAGAGGATACCCTCCTTCATGTTACTGCAGAAGGACTTCTTAAAAATTAGCTGTGCCTTTAGCTGTACACTAACTAGTATTTGAATGCAATTTTCCCCCAAGTGTGTGTGTGTTGGGGGACTAAAAACCAAAAACTGATTGGATTGGCATTTTATCCTCTAATGTACTCAGCATTTGGATCCACAAGCCATCAGACCTTCCACTTTGAAGTGTTTACTGGCTCATTTCTAGCCAGTTGACTGAGAACAAGGATATGCAGAGCTTTCCCTTTTTAGTTCATTGGCTTTCATACAAACCAGAATGATCCCTTAATGTATCTGTGTGCTACGCCTGTCAGGGCTGGATATCATGCATTTTCTTTGGACTGGTGATGCCAAGATGCCTTTCCACATTACAAGTGTATTGCAATTTGTGTTTATTACAAAGTGTGTGGCACTTGAGTGTTACTCAGCAAAAAAAGCTGACCTCTGTAGTTTCCCAGATTATACTAATATACTATACATACATACATACATACATACATACATACATACATACAAACATATATATATATGTATATGCTGGTGTCATGTCTGCTTAAACAAAGAAGCAGAGTTAATTTTATAACTTTGGATGTACAAGCTCACTAACGTGTAAGCAATGGCTATCTGACTGATCAATAGCTAATCAATAGATCAGGTCATAAACAGTGACTTCAACAACTTGTTTACATACAAACAGTTAACCCTTTTATAACTGAGTTGTGACAGACACTTGCAAAATCCTAACAGACTATTCATCAAATTGAGGGATGGAATACAATCTAGTAGAATTCCAAAAGGTTTATATTTCAGTTACCTGAAGTTCAGAGCACCATCCTTGAGATCCTAAGTTCTGGTATGAGATGTACATCTCAATCCTATATAGACTAAAGCTAAGGTTGCCAACGCTGGCTTGGGAAATTTCTGGAGATTTGGAGATGGTGCTTGGGAAGGAACTTTAGTTTCACCTGGTCCCACCACAAAGCACACTGGCTGAGTTTCTCCAGCGTTTCTGAGTTTCTGCTTTCTATAGCCTAGATATCAGTTTTAATTCCAGGAGAATTCTAGGGCTCTTCAGGAGGTTTGCAACTGTAAGTTAGGCAATGTCATAGGTGGCTGCTGGGGAAGCCAAAAAAACAAACTGAAGTTAGCAACCAACCAACCATTCAACAAGCCAACATAGTTCCAAACACTAGGCAAAGCAATGGTCAGAACATAGTTCAAGTCAAAAGGGCTTCCCTGTCAACTGAGCAGCAAAAGTCCAGAAAGCAATTACAGGAATGGTCCACGAGTCAAAGCCAAGGAGTTGAGATGAGAAGCAGGTTTCCAGGAACAACACGCAGGTCCAGAGTAGAATAGCAGGTGACGTGTTGCCTTCTGTAGAGAGTCCACTGGCTGCACACTCTCTCTTATTCATGTGCGGGTGGGGATTGCCTCAGCAAATCTTGCCCTTTGGACCTTCTCCTGCAAGCCACTTACAGTTGGTGAGCTGATGATCTAGTTGACCTTGGGAGCTTGGCTAGCTCAGAGCACAGTCTCTGGTCGTGTTGCTCCAAGAGGAAGATGGGCTGGAGGGAGGGCTCGTTCAGGGTGCTGGTGGTGTGCTCTGAGAGAGGACAGGATCACTGGAGGGCCAAGAAGACAGTCCTGGTACTGGGCTGTCAGCACAGGGTAATGCTTCTGGGTCAGGCTGGAGCCCCTTCACAGCTTTCTGCTCTTCTATTGGTGGATCTAGATGACCTGATGCTGCTTTACGGACATCCGGATTTTCCTCCTCATCTGAGCTGCAGTAGTTGTGGCTCTCAAAGCTGAGGAATGTCTTTTCTCTACTGGTGGAGAGGTTGATGGCGGGGTGCAGGGGGCTTCTGTCACTCTCAAACCCGTAGAATGTCCCCTTGCTGTCAAGTGAGGTGTCCAGAGGTGGGGACAGAGGGCTGGCCATGACAGACAATGATATTAATGGGTCTCAATCGATCTGTTTAAATCTCTACATAGGATTCAGCTGTGGGACAGCAATTCCTATGAATGTTTATTTCAGTGTAACTCCCATGGAACTCACTGGAAGAAAAGTGGTTTAGGATGCTAAAATGTCCCAGGAGCAGGCCAAGCTGAGTAATTTCTGTGACAGAGTAAGTTGGCACTGCAGGGGCTACTCAGCTTAGACCCTTCCAATGATACCAGTGAAATGATGTGTGTCAGCTTACCTGTTCAGGAAGAGGTGACAGATGAGCCACATCAATCATTGAGCTTTTCCACATGGGGGTTTCTTATTGCTTTCGTTTATCCTCTTATTTCTGCACACATTTTTGTGCCTCTAGTTTTCACTTTGCCATCCTTCCCCACTTCCTTTTTTCCCAAGTTCTTTTGAGACCACTTTTACTCCAATGTTTTTCTGGAAGCCAATTTTGAGTCAACTTTTTCCTTGTGCATAATGTTTGTCAGTTTTCTTTGACCAACCTACTTCCACCTACCTCCAGCCCACTGTTCAACGATTGGACTGTCATGTCAAACCATCCCCCCCCCCCCCGCCCCGGAAAATCCCAAAGACTAGTGATTTATTTTTATTTTTTTAAAAAGGTATTAAAATGTTGATATATCAATGCAGCGTTGTGACAATAGGCTTAGGAGGTTCTCTGAATTCTCACTTTCATTTTTTAAAAAACCCTCAATCTTCTTCCCTTAGGGAAACATTAAAAAAAGGCACAAGGAAAGGGGCTGCTAGAATTTTTTTAAAATTAAAGCTGGGAATTCAGAGAACCTCCTAAGCCTCATTATTGAAGGCACGTGTAGAAGAAAACAGATTCCACATCTGTGAAAATGCACAAAGAGGGCAGACGTATGGAACAACTATGCCCAAACTGATTCCAGGCCTTGTGATTGACTCTGAAGAAAATCAAGAGTAGATTGAACACGCAGAAAAGCCCGTTGTTGCTGTCAAAGCGTCAGAGCAAAATGGCCCCTGTGATGCTGGCAAGGCTGCTAGGATCTGTTTTTCACTGATCCTGGCCACTAGTGGCCCATCAGGACAGAGACCCATCACAATTTTTTCCTGTACACTAAATGACCAGTCTAGCCTTGCGATTGTTTTCTTTTCTTTTCTAAGTACAGATTAGGCTGTTCAAGGTATTTCTCACATGCTCCTCTTCTGGACATGTGGATTCAAATTCAGTGTGTCTAGTAATAGCTGAGAATATGAACAGCCCCATTTGTTATATAGTCCATGACAAACGACTACCAGATTTTGCCCAATATGAGCAGCTGCTTACAGTAAATGAATGTGGAAAATGTGGCTTGTTCCATACACAGAACAGAAGCCACTAAACAAGAAAACGTCTAGACACTGTAAAGGGCAGCTGGACTATAAGAATTCTTCATGCAGCGAATCGTGTGAGTTACATAGCAAAGCAGGTGGCTGCATGTTATTGGAACGGAGAAACAGCAGGTGGAAAGATTTAGAAAATTAATTCTGAATAGTACATTTTATTTTTTGTGGCTTCTCCGCTCTTTTTGAAATTGAAGATTGTAAATACATTAGAATGATGGTGTTATAATTAGACATATGGTTTTCTTGCTTTAATACTTCCTTTTTTAAAAGGAAAATATTGTTCAAGAATTATAATTTTACTGAAAAATCCCGGTGGGCCTAGACACTGCTGAACTGTGGCCTGCTTAGGCACAGTAAACCCCAGGATAAACTGAAACACAAGGGAAAGCTTCCAATCTGAAAACAGTGTAGCTGTGAACCACCAGTTTGTTTAATGAAAGATAAACATCACATACGGAATTAGATATTGTCTGTATGGCATCATCATTCACTTGGCTTTACCTAATCTTTATATTCACAGCAGTACAGGATTTAGCTGCAAAAAACTCTTATGCAATGTACTGACATGGGATTTCCCATGTTAGATGGTGAAACAGCATGCTTACTTCTCAAAAGCAACATGGTAGTCATACGCATCTGCCTCCCATCAGTCATGACAGCTTAAAGAAATCATGAAGTCAGTGCAGTCCATGAGAAAAAAGATAGGTAGAACACCATCACATGGTATCATCCATATTTCTTGTGGAAGCCTCTGTGCAGAGAAGACCTTATGGTATGGGGAACAAAGGGGTTAGTTTTGTTTTGAATTAACACCACCATTGTGCATTATATTTCTGGTGGGTGATCCATTATACAATAGATGTAATTATTTGGAACTGGGAAATAAGGAATTAGCACTAATGGGACACATGAATTAAGAGGAATTAGTTGAGGACCTTGTAGTGTCTGTATGTGTGTCATCCAGTCACAGTTAACTGATGGACACCCCACAGGGTTTTCAAGGCAAAAGATGTTCAGAAGTGGTTTGAGAGAGTTCTGAGAGAATAGTGTTTGTCCCAGCAGATTTCATGAGAGGGAGTGGGGAGCTGAATTCGGTTCTCCAGATTAGAGTCTGCTGCTCTCAACACTACATCATGCTGGCTTACACTTAAAGGAATTAATATCAGAGCTAGCATAACAGCAGATGTATATACAAAGCCTATGCCAAGTTAGATAATTTCCTGTCTAGCTCAGTGTTTTCTACCCAGTAGCACTTCAGAGGCAGAGTGAGCAAGAGAGAGAGAGATATCTTTCCTAAAACTGGTTTTCAAAAATCCTGAGGTACTGAGGCTTGAATCTGTGATCTCCTGCACAGGGGTACACACCTACCTAAAATGGCACCCAGGGCAAGAACTGAAATTGTGCCTCCCTGACTGCTCCCCCAGGGTGGTTCAGCCTAGTGGTGGCGGCACCACCTCACCTCCAGAGTGATTGGAAGTGGAGAAGAATGGAACGGGATGGCTAAGACTGAAGGAACTGGTTTGGAGTAAGAGAGGAAGAGAAGGCAAGTGGGGTGCACAGGCCAGTGCTCAGTTGGAGAGACATTGAGGCTGGGCGTGCTCAACTTTTTCTCCCTTTCTTGCCATGCCTGGGCATGGCCTTCCTTCACCTTGCCAGCGCACATGCCTGGCTGCTGTCACTCTCCGCGTCTGGCCAACTTCTTCAGGGTGAGGATGCAACACCAGACCCACCTCTGCTGCTTCAGCTGTTCCATAAAGAGCAGGAGGGAAAGGCAGGAAGGCATGCGGGGGGGGGGGGGGGGGAGAGGCTCGATGCAGAGTAATTGCCTGTCACATGCTGCAGGAGATGGCACAGCTCTGGGCCAGAAGGTGGCTGGCAGAGGTGGTGAATAGGCGGGTGAGTGGCAATGACAGGTGGGTGGCCAAATGCACCCCTCGCACAAGACCCCCCTGGGTATGCCATTGTTCCTGCATGTAAAGCAAGTGCTTTACCTCTGAGCCACAAGCAGCCCTTCCTATATTTAACAATGTATAATTCAATGCTGCAGCTTCTACTAACCAGTAACTTGCTTTGATTATATGAAGCACATATCATTCCCCAGTTTGATTCACGAACTGGAACTGCATGTACACCACTCTTTGTCAAAAACCCAGATCCCACAGATCAGCTGTTTAAGGAGCACAGAGACAGATTCATCCATGATTGCCATGATTTTGGCTTTTAAAGAAAAAGACTGTGGTCTTACCAGAGCCAATGGACATGATAAATACTATCAGAAAATGATTGTGCAGTATACATGTGTGGTTATTAGTGGGGGGGAATGTGCCATGGTATAGCCTGATCTTGTTCAATCTCAGAAGCTTGGTTGGGAGACCAACAGGGAAGACTCTGCAGAAAAAGGCAATGAAAATGATCTGAGCTTCACACTTGCCTGAGGTCACTCACCCTAAGCTGATTGTGACTTGATGGCGCTTACTCATGTACTATATGGTTATTGGTCCAATAATTTATAATTAATTTTGCTATAAATTTTATGTTGCTTTGTGCATATTTGTAATGTTATTTTACTGTACTGTGTACTATTTGGGGAAAATTTCCCAGCAGAAAAGCAGTTTATATATTTTGCAAATCAGTGAGGAATCTAGCTATTATGACCCACTCTAATCACCTGTATATGTTTTGCCTTCCGTGCATCTAGCACAGAAGATGGTTTTTTATTATTTTCTCAACATAAAAAATATGTCACTATTCATTCCCACTTCTACCATTACATTAATACAAAATAAAAATACAAAATACAAAAAAGAACACAGGAAAAATTAAAACAAATTTTACAGTATCTAAACACAACCTATTATAACTAACAGAAACTGTTTTGTGTCTCAGTGTTAGAGAAACAGCACAGTCCCTCTTCAGAGTCTGAAAATCCTGGGAGCCGTGTGTGATTCTGTGATTCTTTATACCTTTGTTTTCTTTGTTTTCTTTTCCAGATGAAGCTGCAGAAAGCTCCATTGTGACAGGAGGGATTGGCAAGAGAGAATTTAAACTTTTTCTCTTGCCCACTGTTCTCACTGACAATTGGCACTCCTGAATTTGGTTTGGGTTGGGAAAATGTACAACAACAACACATAACCTGTAGACCCACCTTGAGATAGAGATATTGCATGCCCTTCCCTGGTGTTCTTATCAACAAAGGGATTAAGTTCTCATCCCAGCAATGGGGTATTTTGGGAACCTTAACCATCAGTTTACAAGAATCACTTTCCTATGATACAAAACAAGACGAGAAAACAAGGCTAGAAATAAGGTTCCCAAACCCTTTCTCAGAGGTAGGAGCATTTGATTGTAGAGCTGGATCAGTGTGAGCCACAGTGTGATAATACAGGCAAGTCTATAGGATATTTGCAGAGTTAGTTTCTATTTTTACATTTAAGACAGGCCTATCTCTGGATACCCTGATTCCAATCTCCTGAAATGGAATTGAATGCCATAAAGAAGTCTTTGTCACAGTCAGCCTAAGGATCATTATTTAGCTCTTCAGAAAGAGACAAATTTTATTTCTTGTTGAAATACACTACATTAAATTTGTAAAGAAAAATCTTGAAGGGTTGGGGGAGAAGGAACTGTGAAATTATTTCAAAAGGAAACCCTGCAAGCAACCTTATGGCAATCAACTCTAACACGAGCATTTGTGTATGTTTTTCCCTGGGAACTTTTTCATCTCAACCCCAGAAGCAGAATTCTTCAGTCTAGCTTCAACAACAGTTTGCAAATTGCTTGAGTGTCCCCTTCAGAATATTTATGGATTCCTTCCAGGATTCTAATTACCCCTAAAGCATTTGGTACCCATTTAGCAATATACAAGGTTAGTAACATGCTATTTTCACATTTTGCCTGCAAGCTTCCTGGTATTAGCTCTTAGCACCTTCCTGATTGATAATTGCTTGCAATAAAGGCAGCTAATTAATCACACACAGAAATTTCCTGATTAAGAGCCATTCAGAGACGGCAACAAGGAAAGGGAGAAACCAGTACCGACAAGCATTTCAGGAGGCAGCTGTCCTTCCTAGAATATAATATCCAATTGTGAAGTTCTACTACTATATACTCTGACATGCCACTGGAGATGGCCATAAATAGCTCCACCCTTTCAACAAAAAAAGTCAGTTTTCAAATCTATGATCCCTCTCAAGTTTGACACTGTATAGCAAAAAGTTGGAATGGCTTTGAAGACTGATTGCTTCTAATGTATTCAATGTTTTGTTTTCATCTGAAAATGTTTTTGTTATATGTGCCATTCTTTGGAATATCCTAAGGGAAGAAGTCACATTTTTTCATTAGAATATAGCTAAGGGGGGATTTCTACTGGGAAATCTCTGTCCTTCTACTAAACATTTCTGGAATGTAGCAAATTGATTGTGTTGTGCCTTGTCAGAAAAAAAGAAGGGAAAGTTGCCAAGAACTGTTTTCTGACATTTTCTAGGCGTATGAAGTTGTCTGTGCAAATTGAGGGAGGGGAACAGGATCGTGGTTGTAGGCTCCACATCCACTTGATACAAGTCCATTGGAAGGTGTGTGCAGAAGTCCTACACATGTACAAATGAATACATATAAAAGTCTCTGTGATCAGAAATTCTGCTTTTGAAGGGTTTTGAGTCAGTCACTTGGGTGTCCTTGGGTTCTCTGCATGCTTTCTAATGGCACACACACAGATTTGGAGAGGAGTATCTGACAACACAAATCTGGTACCCTACCCTAGTGTTTTTTTCTTTGTAAACTTTGTCTTAAAAGATCTATGGCCACTACGAGCATATAGCTGTAAGATTACTAATGCAGCCTGAGTTTAAAAGATAAGTCCTTGTAGGTTTTTTCTGCTAACAAACGTAGTGCTGCAGTTGTTTTAATAATTCACAAATCTCCCTTGATAAATTATGATACTATTTCTGAAATTCCTGTGGCTTGCTATGAAATTTTTTTGAACATAATGTTCTAATTACCGTAGCTTGGAGCTTTACTTTAGACAAAAATCTGGTCACATTCTAGGGAAATGAAACACACTGAAGCAATTTCACTAGTCTTACAGAAATCCCTTTGGCTTCTTAAAGAAACCCCATTTTGCATTTTACTTTAGGTAAATTCAGAAAGAGAAAGAGATTGGGCAAGGTCACTTAATGAGCTTTGTGGCAAAATGAGTATTTTGAAGCTAGGTCTCTGAAGTCCTTTTTGGACCCTCTAACCAATGTACCATTTTGATTCTCAGAACCCAGGAGTTCATACCCTACTGCTTGTCTAACTACATGATTTTTCAACATGATACACAAGAAAAAAAATGATTCCTATGTCTTTGGCATATGGAATAGGGAAAAAAATGAAACTGGTGTCTTATTTTCTGGCAGTTTTCTGCTGAGAAAGACACAGTTGGAGCTGTCCGCGCTGCTTGAATGCATGCTGTTTGGAAAATGGAATTTTTGACCTGCTGGAAATTTTGACATTTCAACATTTGTTTTCATCCTGACATGATACAAAAAAAGTCACAAGAACTTGAGATCTGCCAAAATATATCACATCACATCAGTGGTCCTTTTTGCCAACATCTTGTCTATAATGATGGCTAGCAACTGATGCTTTAGGGTAAACACCCCTACCATTAAAATTTTTCCAGAAGAGACAGATGAGCTCTCCATCTACCTCTGCAACTAAATGAGCTTGGAAATGCAAAGAAGAGGAACAGACATTTTGGCAACTTTAACTGATGCATCGATTTTTTAAAATAAAAATACTGCAGTGAAAGAATTCCCTTCGTTTGTCTTACCTTGCCAGTTTTGCAGTAACGTTCTGTGTAGATTCACACGCTTTTTTCAACCAGAAGTTGTCTTTTGCAGTCACTTCACTGTAGGAATCCAATCTCATCCTGATTTAAAAGAATAATTCACACACCAACATAAATTTGGTGTTTGTGATTTGTTTCTGTGATACCAGGAAGTTAACATAAGAATTGTGCTGGAACCAGAGGCGTTCCTCCCACTGGGCAAAGTGGGCAGCTGCCCAGGGTGCCCCCTTGTGGTGGGCGACAAAAATGCAGGTTCGTTTGTGGGGGATTTTGTATTTTCAGTGTGTTTTCCATTTTTGGCCTGCAGGAGGCGCAGATTTTAGGCTAGCAGGACCACAATTTCAGGGATTGTTTTGGGAGACTCTCCTGATGATATGACCCAGGTTTGGTGAGGTTTGGTTTAGGGAGTCCAAAGTTATGGACTCCCAAAGGGAGTGCCCCATCCCCCATTGTTTCCAATGGGAGCTAATAGGAGATGGGGGCTAGACCTGTGAGGGTCCATTACTTTGGACCCCCTGAACCAAACTTCACCAAACCTGGGTGGTATCATCAGTAGGATCTCACAAAGATACTCTGAAATTTCAGTGCTGTTATCTTAATAATTGCACCCCTGACAACAGGCACCACCTAAATTTCTCCCAGATTCTCTTTTTAAATCCACTCCCTTCCTGCCAATGCTTGTTTTCTTTGTTTTATTCTCTCAATGCCTAATAAAGGTTATAATGATAATAATAATAATAAAAATTATTATTATTATTATTATTATTATTATTATTATTATTATTATTATTATTATTATTATTATTATTATTATTATTATTATTATTATTAAATCCACCCCCTTCGGCATGGATTTAATCTGGGGTCCCCAGTTTAAATAACATTGAAAGTGATGCTGTTTCCCCCAATTGGGGGGACTGGATACAACACCATAAAATGTTTTCATAGCAGTAATAAAATGTTTTGAAAGCATTTTGAAAATGTTTTCCAAAAATTATTTCTGCTGTGTGGCATGGCCCATTGCTGTATTCAGGTTTGTGAGTTGGGGCATGTTCTATAATGTGATGGTGACTTTGAAATGACCTGGTGGAAAAAATCATTGTTTGGTCAAAGTGGGGGAGGGTGGCCGCCCATGGGGGGAGCATCTAACTCAGGGTTTTCCCAGTGCTCCAGTTTGCCTAGGTACGCCTCTAGCTGGATCATTTGTCTATCTACCCCAATTCCTGCCTACCCCAATTCCTGCCTCAAATATCCCAGAAAGTACATGGGGTCAAAGCATCCCACTGCTGTTGTCCCCAGCAATTAGCATTCAGAAATGTACTTCCTCTGAACATGGAGGTTCCATTTAACTATCAGAACTAATAGCCATTGATGGGTCTGTCCTCCATGCATTTTTTAAAGCCACTTAGCAGCTTTCACTACGTCCTGTGGCAGAGAGTTACATGTTAAATATACATTTTTATCTTGGACCACAAATGATTGGATATTCATTCATATCATAAGATGTATCCTGAAGTGGTCTGTAGGGACCATGTCACTCTGGTCTTATTCCACCTACACCCGTCCCAATATACTTCCTGGCCCAATTCAATGTTGATTGGGAGGGATCTTGTACTGGAGATTGTAGAACACTTCCTTATTCATTTAAATCTTCTAGCCAAAGGACAAGGGTGGGAAAGGGCCTGCAAAACTTTCTTAGAATCAGAAGAAAGCTACTGACACCCACAATTAACACTTCTGGCATATTGCCTATGGTTGCACTGTGTCAAATTTCTATCTGGCAAAATCACATGTACTAAAAATAAAATGAAGACAATTTCAATATTATACTTAAAGGTAACTATATCAGACCTGTATCTCTTGGGTAACAGTCAGAGAGCTAAGAGTTCATAGAGCTGAACTTCTGGAGAATGGAAACAATCCTGGCTAATATGCTGAGATGGCATGGAAGCTAGGCAGCTGAGGACAATGGCAACTCTGTAGCCTCCTGCTCTTCAAAAGCATGTGGTGCTAATTCCCTCCCCTTTCTGTGAGAGTCCCCCTCTCTAGAAAACTGAGGGGGCTCTATTTTTTATATTACCTGGCTGTGGGTGATATGGACTCACCCTCTGTCATTTCAAAGGACTCACAGAGTGTCTGAAGTACCCTCGCAGACCCCAGAAATCCTTGGACTCCATGTTCAGAAATTCTGACAAAGGATCAGTATGAGCATGATGCAAAAAGTAGAAAAAAGACTGAATCGAGCAACTGTGATGAAGTATGTGTCTTGAAGCAGAGTTTTGCTTTGAAATTCTGTTCCAATGTCTATGCCTCCTTGGACAGCAGAAGGATGCTCTCCATTTTCTTGTAGGTCTTTGTTTGTATTCCCCTCAGCACCCTGAATGCAAATTTGTGCATTAATTAAGATAGAAACTGTTAACTTATGGGTGCAGCTTGGCTCTTCCTTGTCAACAGAGGACTAGATTTTTCTGCTTGAAATCAGGTCCTGTCCTAAGCTATGGCTTCAGCATTCGCTTGTCATGCTGGGCCACTAGATTAGCAGCCAAGGAACAATAAAGCTGTAGTCCAAGCTGCTACTTGGAGCTTATTACAGCTTTTGACAGGAGCATTTCCCAGGAATGCAGAGTGTTTCAGTCATATGGCACCGTTTCCTGGGATTTACGATGGTAATTAACAATCTGCTCTGCTTGAATTGGCCTATAAAAATCTGCTAGGGTCAGACTGATGGGGTTTGGGTTAAGGTTTGTGCCAGGACACTTTCAATACCTGGCTGGAAGCATCTGCTGGTGAAAGGGAACTAAATGGAGCTGACAGGGCTGGGTGTGTGATTGGTTCCTTTCTTCTTCTCTTCATACAGAGACTTGGCTCTGGCTGGGCCTTGGATTCCAAATACCAGCCTGAGGAAGAACATACTTGCTTCTAAATTTGGCTTGAGTAGGGTATAATTGTGAATCTGGTTGCGTTCCTTCAGTTGAATGAGAAGGATGTCTTAGGAGATTTTGGAGATTGTCATGTACAGTTCCGTGTTTGAATTATTAGGGGGGTGGGGGGTTACTTGCAACCTTTCTTCCATGCTCTCCAACATTCACAAATGAAAACCAGGGCACACACTCGTATTTGTAAAACTTTTATTCTCACACAAGATGTCACTGCCTGAAAGTGCCCCCCACCCCACATGCTATCGCATGCAAGCTATATTAATTTACTTTGTGGTGATGAAGCCAAGTTTACATACAGTTTTCTTTCTCAAAAAGGGAATCAGTACAGGTCTCAGGCTCAACGGTCAGCCCTTCCAATAGTAAAAAAAACAGGTGATATAAAAGATCTCTACCAGGTATGTTGAAAAATCTGCGTTTCCCAACCTCCAAAGGAGGCCTGGAGATTTCCCAGAATTACAACTGAACCTCGGGTGATAGAGATCAGTTCCTCTCTCTCTCTCTCTCTCTCTCTCTCTCTCTGTGTGTGTGTGTGTGTGTGTGTGTGTGTGTGTGTGTGTGTGTGTGTGTGGCTTCTTTGGAGGATAGACTGTAGGGCATTATATCTCATTGAAGTTTGTCTCCTCATCAAACCCCACCCTCCCCAGGTTCTACCCCCATTTTCCCAACCTAGGTCATTTATGCAGATGTGGTCTGCTCCACAGTGAGTGTACATTCCTTTTGGGTCAAATTCTTGGTTGTGCACTCATTTTCCCAGCTCCCAAACTCACCGTGACACAGATTGGAGAATTCCTATGGTTTCTGAAGGTAGGTAGGGTGCGACTTGTCCCCTGCCTTTGCAGGCAAAGTGAAGGAGATTACCATGCATTACTTTCTCTTCAGGTTTTCTCACTCCTCCCTGCCTTCTTCCATCTACCCAACAGTTCTTCTGGCCATGCTGTTCTTTTAATTTTCATGCTGCTGATCTACCAATAATTCAACAGACCAGTGAAATTGACATAGTTTATTGAATTATCAGCAGACCTAAAATGGCATCCCCAAAAACAGGTGATAGGGAACTTCCCCAGAAGGAGGTTGTACAAACAGGACAGGAAGAAGCAAGTGAACAAAATGGTGGATCAGATCAGTTCAGCTGGGAACACTTTCCAATAGTAGACTCCCCTTTTAACTAGAAAACCATGGTAAAACCCTAATGTGAAGCACTCAGCAGTGTGTCAAGCCGGAAGTGTACAAAAGCCCCCAGATATGCCAACACTAACAAGTGCTGCAAGGCAGAGTCAAGAAAACTGACATTGGTAGGCCAATAGCCTGATTTGGTATAAGGCAACTGTGTGCGCATGTTTGATAAAATGTTTAATTTCCCTAAAAATCAATAATAAAGTCAGAATCAAAATACTCAAAATAACACTTACTACCTGCAGAAGGTAATTATGGGAAGAAAGTTAAGGGGAAAAGAGGTGAATTGGCTGTTTGTATTTACAGTACCAAGAAATAGTCAGCTAACAGTAACACTCTTAAGACTGCAAAGTCAGATATTTATCTAGACTCCTCAGCAATAGGGGCTATGGGTGTTTCCAAGGGCAACTTGCCTACCATAACTAATCTTCCTTGGCAATGTGCAGCTACTGGAGACTGTTGTGTGGTTCTAGGATAGTCCAGCCTTGTTCAGTTATTTAGAATGTTTGCCACTCAATCAATATTCATAGATCAATATCATGCCATCTGCCCTATCCCTATGTGTCCATGTGAATTGATGAACATACATGCATAGGTTTGTATGTGTGATCAAAAACAATGCAAAAATAAGGGTTTATGATGCCTGCATACTTCAGGCTTCTTGCAGATGTTTATACATGCATGCAATTGTCCAGGAATGTTGCTAGCTAGTACAATCCCAGTGCCTTCCATGTACATAATATACGTATAACTTTGAATTATTGGACATTTTTTAGTTCATGTAGGGTGATAGTGAAAATTAGCACTTCTCTCTAAGCACTTAACATGTGCGCCAGAATGTGCCATAGAACACTGATCAGAAATCCAGAAAGTGCTTAGCAAACATCAGTGTGGCCTGTGTTCCCTGATGACATAGACTATGGCTGTTTCCACATGGCACAATTATACTGGGTCACAATCGGAATTTTATAATCCGGGTCTGTTTTATCCTGGTCTCTCCCTTTACATGGCTGCCTGTTTCTGTGAAGGAATCAAGTGAAGACCAGGAGGAAATACTCCAGTTTGTTTCACACGAGTCCATGTCTTTTGTATTTACACTGCAAGCTTATTTGCGCATGTGCAAACATCCCCAGTGTCCCACTTTCTGACTGGCTGTTGTTTTGGGGCTTCTGACCCCTCCTTAACACTGAACTCAAACTGGCTGTTTCGTAACCTAGGTCTGTTTTGGGCCATTGCCATCCCCACAAAAAGGCTGAGCTTCTGATTAGTTGACCTCCAGCGAGCAGGGGAAAACAAAGCCTCCCCTTTCTAGTTCTAGTTACCTCAACATGGTAAGTGGCAGCAAAAAACAGTGGGGCACAGCATCACATTACATTCCCACTAACGTTCTCATATTTTTGTGGAAAATGAGAAACTCCCCCCTCCCCGCCCAGTGATATGCCCACTAACATTTGGCCTAAAGTGCACATCTCCCTAGCTATGTGCTCCAAGCAACCAGTACAGGTACAGAAAAGAAAACAGGGACATTTTGAGACTCCACTCCTGATTAACTCAGGCGAAATGGCACCTGTGGTATTTGCATGGTAGCAGGTTCAACATGGGATTTTTGAAAAGAATCACCAAATTGGCAATTTTTGAAAATCCCGGGACGAGGGAAATATCACAGGACAAACCCGTTTTACAACCAGGAAGTGTGTGAACTTCTTGGTCAAACCGGGATATTTTCCTTGCTCAACCCAGGATATTTGGACCGTGCAGAAACGACCTATGATACTTACTGTGAATGACCATGATGAATCAGCTATCAGTATCTCAAACTGTAAATGTCAGCTATCAAACACTGGCAAAGATTAGCTGTCAGCTATCGAATACTGAGTTCACATAGCATTGCACGTCAAATATTTACAGAAGGGTTGCTGTGTTTATATTGAGTACCTGTTTATTCAAATATCCACAGGGTATTTGAAATATATTTGAAACCAAAATTTTCTAAGAAGAATTATTAGGAGTACTGTGTTCAGTTCTGGTCACCACATCTCAAAAAGGATATTGAAGAGATAGAAAAAGTGCAGAGAAGGGCAATGAGGATGATTGAAGGATTGGAGCACCTTCCTTATGAGGAGAGGCTGCTGCGTTTGGGACTCTTTAGTTTGGAGAGGAGACGTCTGAGGGAGGATATGATTGAAGTTTATAAAATTATGCATGGGGTAGAAAATGTTGACAGAGAGAAATTTTTCTCTCTTTCTCACAATACTAGAACCAGGGGGCATCCATTGAAAATGCTGGGGGGAAGAATTAGAACTAATAAAAGGAAACACTTCTTCACGCAACGTGTGATTGGTGTTTGGAATATGCTGCCACAGGAGGTGGTGATGGTCACTAACCTGGATAGCTTTTAAAAGGGCTTGGACAGATTTATGGAGGAGAAGTCGATCTATGGCTACCAATTTTGATCCTCCTTGATCTGAGATTGCAAATGCCTTAGCAGACCAGATGCTCAGGAGCATCAGCAGCAGAAGGCCATTGCTTTCACATCCTGCATGTGAGCTCCCAAAGGCACTCCCAAAGTGGGCCACTGCGAGTAACAGAGTGCTGGACTAGATGGACTCTGGTCTGATCCAGCAGGCTAGTTCTTATGTTCTTATGATAGTTTTTAGGAACAAATTAATTACTCTTTTAAAAATGTAGTGTGCACACAAGTGGGCAACCCCTCCCTTGAATCACAAGAAGCACCTTGACTGCTAGTACATTTATATGTAAATACAGATGTGGGAACAGGAAGGTAGAGACACACATGCAGCTGATGAGATTCATTTTGCATGAGAGCTCAGCATCAAATATGACCAAAGTATTTCACCTCCATCTACAGGGCACTAGTCAGCTTGCATATTGCAGAGAGAAGTTTTATAAACACGGAAGTTTGCATGTGAAGGCAATATTTGTGCTATTTGAGGAAGGAGTTAAAGAGAGGGATATTTTGCTCTACTATGAGAGTGTTTAGATTTGGGGTATAAAAACTGCACTGAGAATCAATAAGAAACATTTGAAACATCTGTATTGAGAATTACTGAGGGCCATATGGGGAGGCTGAACATAAGAACATAAGAACATAAGAACTAGCCTGCTGGATCAGACCAGAGTCCATCTAGTCCAGCATTCTGCTACTCGCAGTGGCCCACCAGGTGCCTTTGGGAGCTCACATGCAGTATGTGAAAGCAATGGCCTTCTGCTGCTGCTGCTCACGAGCACCTGGTCTGCTAAGGCATTAGCAATCTGAGATCAAGGAGGATCAAGATTGGTAGCCATAGATTGACTTCTCCTCCATAAATCTGTCCAAGCCCTTTTTAAAGCTATCCAGGTTAGTGGCCATCACCACCTCCTGTGGCAGCATATTCCAAACACCAATCACACGCTATGGAAGAAGTGTTTCTCTTTTATTAGTCCTAATTCTTCCCCAGCATTTTCAAATGGATGCCCCCTGGTTCTAGTGACATTGTGAGAAAGAGAGAAAAATTTCTCTCTGTCAACATTTTCTACCCTATATGCATAATTTTATAGACTTCAATCATATCCCCCCTCAGACGCCTCCTCTCCAAACTAAAGAGTCCCAAACGCTGCAGCCTCTCCTCATAAGGAAGGGTGTCTAAATCCTCTAATCATCCTTCAAGTTGCTCTTTTCTGCACTTTTTCTATCTCTTCGGATATCCTTTTGAGATGTGGCTTAATCACCAGAACTGAACACAGTACTCCAAGCTGCGGTCACACTCCACGGCTTTATATAAGGGCATGACAATCTTTGCAGTTTTATTCTCAATTCCTTTCCTTCCTAATTATCCCCAGCATAGAGTTTGGCCTTTTTTCAATCCCATGCTGCCATGCATTGAAGGACATTCCCATGGAACTATCAACTAAGACGCCCAAATCCCTTTCCCATGGTCTGTGATCTGATAGCATCCTTTCGACCCCTGTAGCGTGTATGTGAAGTTTGGATTTTTGCCCCTACGTGCATCACTTTACATTTCGCTACATTGAACTGCATTTGCCATTTCTGTAGCCCACTCACCTAATTATCATCAAGGTCCGGCTTTGGAGCTCTTCATAACTCTTTGTGGTTCTTACCAACCCTACATAATTTGTTATCATCTGCAAACTTGGCCACCACATAATTCACTCCACCCCTACTTCCAGGTCATTTATGAATAAGCGTTAATGTTAATTGGTCCCAAACGGATCCTTCTTTGGGACAATTCACTCCCTACATCTCTCCATTGTGAGAACTTCCCATTTATACTCCAATTCCTTTGTTTCCTGTTCCTCAACCAGTTTTTAATCCATAGGAGGACTTCCCCTCTTATTCCTTCATTGCTGAGTTTTCTCAACAGTCTCTGGTGAGGAACTTTGTCAAAGCCTTTTGGAAATCCGCTACAAGTAGACAATGTCCACTGGTTCCCCTTATCCACATGTCTGTTTACACCCTCAAAGAACTCTAGTAAGTTTGTAAGACAGGACTTTGTTCTCTACAAAAAAGCCATGCTGGACTCTTCCTCAGCAGGTCTTGCTTTCTTTCTACATGTTTAATAATAATTCTTATCTTTAGATGATAGATTCCTACTAATTTTTACCAGGAACAGATGTCAAACTGACTGGCCTGTAATTTCCCGGGTCCCCCCCCTAGACCCTTTCTTAAAGATTGGTGTGACATTGGCCATCTTCCAGTCTTCAGGGATGGAGCCTGATTTCAGGGATAAGTTGCATATTAATGTGAGAACATCAGCAATTTCATGCTTGTCTGAGCTCTTAAAGAACTCTTGGATGAATGCAATCTGGGCCAGGGATTTGGTAGCATTTAGTTTATCAATGGCTGCCAGAACTTCTTCCTTGTCTACCACTAACTTCGCTAGTTCCTCGGATTCACCTCCTAAGAAGCTTGGTTCAGGTGCAGGAATTTTCCTCACCTCCTCTTGGGTGAAGACAGATGCAAAGAATTCATTCAGCTTCTCTGCAATCTCCCTGTCACCTTTTAGCACACCTTTTGTTCCTTCATCGTCTAACGGACCTACCGCTTCCCTAGCTGGCTTCCTGCTTTTGATGTACTTGAAGAACTGTTTGTTGCTAGTCTTGATGTTCGCAGCCATGCGTTCCTCATAATCCTTTTTTGCCTCCCTTACAGCTAACTTGCTTCTCTTTTGCCACCATTTGTGTTCTCTCTGGTATTCTTCATCAGTTAAGTTGGACTTCCATTTTCTAAAAGACATCTTTTTTTTCCCTAATAATTACCTCAACCTCCCTTGTTAACCATGGTGGCTTTCTTTTGGACTGGGCGCTGCCTTTGAAGAGTGGAACAACTTTTTCTACAGAGTTCAAGTCCTTCCTGGAGATTTCTGCATTTATGCTCCAAGACTGTTTTGGAAAGTATCTCATATGTTCCATCTGAACTGCATGAGGGAGTGTCCCATAGTTGATCTGAAAACTTCCATATGTTTACTACTTTCTCATTGAATTTGAAACTGATGATCAGAAGTGAAATATTTGTGCATTAAGCTGTTGGGCTATTCTTGAACTGTTAAGTATATAGTCACACTGTTGCAATATGTCTTTGATTATAGTTCATGTGACCAAACCAAAGTTGTGGCTAACAGTGCAGCACTGAACAGATCATTTTTTACCTATTGAAGTCAGTAGCTTGGGAAGGGTGTAATGCTGTTTAGGATTGCACTATAAAGAACCTAGATTTTCCTAGACAATAGTCTGGAAATACTGGCATATCTTATGTAACGATATTTGATAATTGGCATCCAATAGCATTTAATATTAGGTAGTATCTAATAGATGCATGTTGAATAGACATGTTGGTCTGCAGTAGGATAGCAAGATTTGACTCCCCTAGCAGCTTGAAGAACAGCAAAATTTGTAGGCTATACTTTTTTGAAATTCAAAGCATATCCGATTAAGGGAGCGTTAACGTTTGAAAGCTTATACCTCTGGAAATCTTGTTAATCTTCAAGATGCTACTGGACATTCATCTTGATAGATGTGTATGAATATTTATATCATAATATTGAATAGGTTTCATGCTATAGTAATAAATATTTGGTAGCTAGAAGCTTATGAGATTTTATCATTTGAAATCAACCAAAGTCAAAACAAAGCAAGAGATGCCAAGAAGTCTAAAGCATATGAATTTAAACATGTGATATTCAAAATTTAAATCTGAATTTTAATCTTAGGCCTTTTCCACATGTACAGTTTACCCCATATTTTGGGTCTTGGAAACTGTGAAATCATTCCATGTACCACCTTTCCCCCTGTGGTTTTGGTTCCTCCCCCACCCCAACTCTTCCATTGCATTTATTCCACAAACTACTGTTGAAAATGTATTATAGTTAAATTTTGATGCAGCAGTTCAAAAATGTCTCAGCCTCAGTTTCTACTACAGAAGCCAAAACAACTCCTAATGTAGGTGCCATTACCTGAAGGAACAGAATACATAGGCCAACCCCACCCACCCCATGTACAACCACATTTTCCAGCCAAATTTTGCCTGCAGTAATGCACGATTGGTAGTTCGAAAAGAATAAATTAACAATGCTGATCCAATTGATTATGCTAGTCTGCATCTGTTTCAACATTATGCTGCTAGTTTGGTATGGCAAAGAGAAAAAATTAAAAATTCCTTTTGAAAATGGAAGAAGAGGGGGAGGAGAAAATGGATGAAGAGGAGGTTGGGCAACTACTTAGGGTGTGGATAAAAGGCAGGTGTTTGCACAAAATGGACCTCCCCCCACCCCACTGTAGCAAACACCATTAACTGAAGGAAGGGATTTTTAAAAAAATCATGGTAAAAGTGCTTTAGAGAACAACAGAGAAAAATTGAAAGGAAAATGTTTCCAGAACCAGAATGTAGCATTTGATGGCCAGATATGTAATAAACGGCTTGTGTAGAAATGGCCTTAGTCAAAACACTGGATGTTAAAACTGCAAAATTCTCCATATTTTACAGCATTGCAGATATTAATTTAATCTCTAAAACATTTTAAAGAAATCCCTAAAAAGGGAGATAAAAAAGGGATGGCATTTGACCAGGTACCTTAAAATAGTTGTTGCACTGTCGCATTGTTGCATGGTTGTTGCATTGGCTCCAGATTGAATACCGAATCTGATTCAAGGTATTGATACCAACCTTTGAACTGGTGTATCTGTGAGACTGCTTATCCCAGGAAACCCCTTGGAGAGCATTATGCTCAGCAAATAACAATCTTCTGGAGAGCCCTGATCTAAAAACTGTCCAGCTGTCCTTTTCAGCTCTGCCCCACTCTGGTAGAATGCTCTGTTCAAAATTACACCAGGGCCTTGTGGGATCTTTCACAGTTCTGAAGGGCCACAAGACAGAATTGTTCTGCCAGGCCTAGGGTTGAGGGCAGCAATGGTATTCCAAATTAGCTGGTCTTGCCTCTCTTTTCTTCTTTCTTGTGGTTGCTAGATTTTGTTAGGCTGCTGTCCCAGGAATTTTAAATTGTTGAGTTAATTTATTGATATACACTACTCTGAGCTTGCCTGATGGGGAGAGGAGTTGATAAATTGAATAAAATAATAAAAAATAAAGGAAGCTCACTGTAGAGCACAATTGCTGGGTTTTGCACGTATTAAATACTGCCCCTGGTTTTGAAATTCTTCAGTCTTGTGTTCATGGTAAAATGAAGAGAACATGTTGCAGAGCCTAAATACAAAAAAAGGCAGTTTTCTTTCTCAAGCAATCTAGAGGGTAATCATTTATCCTTCAGTGCTTATCTGACTGCAGAGGAAGCCATGCAGTTATGAGTTTAGTGAAGAGAGAGCTCAAATGCACATGTACATCTTTATTTATGAGATACATTATTTAACACTTTGACATGCAGCTAATTTGAAAAGAAAGTTATCAGAAGAGTACACTGCTCTTCTGCACTGGAAAGGGACACATTGCAGTGGAGTACTTCTGCCATACTAGGGTGGCTAACTGGGTTCAGAAATACTTGGAAACTTGAGGGTGGAACCTGGAAGTGTGGGGTTTGGGAGGGAAGAACCTTTGTAGGGCATAATGGCATGCAGACCACCGTCTTGGAGCCTTTTTTCCAAGAGAAATGTAACAATATATTTTTTAAAATAAGTAAATAATGCACAAATAATTACATAGTTTGGAGATCAGTTATAAATTTATGAGAACTCCAGACCCCAACTGGTTGGCAACCCAATGCCATACCACTGCTGACTGAGCACACAGCAGACCAAAACCTTGTTTTATGGCTTTGCCACCAAGTTAAGTATAGATCTAAGCCACAAAGGAGTAGCTTCTGAAATCCAAAACACTTCAAAAAGAGGGGGACCCAAAGGCTTGCATCCATCTGGTCTTTACTTTGTGCAAAGGAAGGTTTCATAGAGAAACTATTTAGAACAGTGACTATATTACTGAGCTAGAACCAAGGTCTAGAAACGAACCCACAACCAGTCTGGCATAATGCTTACAATGTTAAACTAGGATGTGGGAGAGAGACACAGGTTCAATTGTCCACTCAACCATTAACCTCACTGGGTGGCCCTGGGCCCTTTAACAAATGTGGGATGATTCACACATTGCTTGTGTCCTCTTCAGGTCTTGTTGCTCAAAAACATGCTGGAAGTCCTATGCTCAGAACTGAGTGTCTTGTTGTATAGGGGTCTATTTCAGGTTAGGACTGAGAGGTGTGCAATGTCCTTATGACCTTGTCTCCCTAAGAACAGCTGCTTGCTCTGTTGGGACTGTGGATTATAGATAGGTTTCCCAAAGGGGACATCCTCAAATGTCATTTCAGGTCAGGAAAATGGTAGGGGGAGGGCAAACACAGCCTCCTCTCCCTATGTACTGAGGTCTCAATCCAAATCAGGGGCCCATATGCCTGGGAATTAGGTTGTGGGCATTGAACTACCAGAACTACCAGAACAGGATCTGCGGCAGACATGAAGACTTTCTAATGCATGAATCCCTGTCTCATAGAATAATTCATTTTCAATCCTCCTTCGATATGCTTTGCAGCTGTGTGGAATAGCAAAATTCACTTGCAAACAATTGTGAAAGTGGATTGAAAGTGGATTGAAAGTACATTATTCTGCATATGCAGAAGAGGAATGTGCAGAAGAGGAATGAATTTCATTATTTCAGAATGAAATAAAAATCACTGACTGGAAGAAGAGGGAAATAGAATTTGTGGTGCATTTATTGGATACCATTGTTATGCCTATACCTTCAGTAAAGGAAAGATTATTTTCTTACCTCCTGTAAATAATTGTTTAAGAACCTGCTAATGCATTTCCTGCATTTAGTGCAGTATTGATGGATAGAACATCATTGCCCCCCAAATGGCTCTGGAGCTATTGGACCCATCCCCAGGGGATCTTAAAAACACACTGCAGGAAAGGCAATCATCCTTGCAAAGCAGATATGGCCTGATTGGGGCCTGCAAAACCTCCCCCTTTCCTTTTTCCTTCCCCTTCCCATTTGTTGTCCCTTTTATTTCCTTCATCTTCTGAATGTATGAGTAATAGACCTGGTGATGAGAATGGTACTAGAAATGTTTTATCCCTCAGAGGGAATATGTGGCACCGGAGTATTGCACTGTATTATTGTTTTAATATTGTTTTATAGTAAGCCTGCTGGGGAAAGGTGACTTAAAAATCCCACAGTGAGTCCGCTCAGCTCCCATCTTTCTGGCTCAGGCATAAAGACTCTAATCAGAATGGTGCAGTAGCAGCTATGCTCATGCTGTTTCTCGGTCCTTACTACCCCTAAAGATTTGTTAAACATGTTTCCTTTTACAATGCCATCTGGTATAGACTTGAAGATCCACTTAACACCAAAGAAAGATGAAGCAGCCAACGAAAAGAAGAAAAACCCCTAAATGAACATCTGGCAGTTGACAATTGCAGAGCCTGTATTAAAAATCTGAAACTGATATATATACATAGGTTGGGAAAGCGGGAAGAAAAGGGCCCCAGTGCAGATGAACTTAACTGTGATTTAAATTGCATACTTACCTGGGAGTAGTAGACTTCATCAAACACAATAGGACTTACTTTGGAGTAAAGTGTATTGCAATTCCCTTTGAAAGAAAGGAAATCGAAGTTAGCTGAAACTAGCACGTTCCATTGAGAGTTATCCGAATCCTGTTTATTTCAGTAGAATTTATAATCTAGTTCTATGCATGTTTACATGGAAGCAAGTCCCACTTAGATCAGTAGGACTCATTTCTAGCCTCATAGATCAAGATTATAGCCTTATAGCTCAAGCCTTTTTCATCTTTTTAAATATGCCCATTATATTTAATGGAAATTACTCCCAAGTAAGTGTGAATAGTATCGTAGTCATACAGTGCAATCCTAAATGTTATACCTTCAAAGTCCATTTTAGAAGGCTGTAACTCTTCTTAGGACTATACTGTCAGCCACTCACTTTATCTGGATTTGGGCTATAGAAGGTAGAGAAAAGGATCCTATCAAATTAATTGCAAGAAAGGCTATTCTTGGATCAAGATGGACAATGGTGCCCAACTACAGAACTAAAGCCTTCAGTCAGGGTGCAAGGAGTGTTGGAAGAAAGGGACTGTACGCTGTTTCCTGCCTCATCCTGCAGAGGGGGGTTTTTTACTAGCGAGCTAGTGGCTAGATAGGGACTTAGGAATTTGTCACCTTTACTCTATCATGCTGAGTCTATCCCTTTGATGTAGACTGATATTCTTAGGGACTTCCTCCCTTCCTTCCGCCTTCTTCTCGGAGACACTCTCCATTTTCACTCTACTTTCACCATGCCTAGGGAGAGGATGTGTCTCCTACGCATCCGCCTCCATCCAGCTAGATTAGACTAGATAGTGAACCTATCTCTACACCTTTCTATCCAGAATGGAGTTCACTAATAAATACTCTTTTTATTAGATAAGAAACTACAAATGACTCTGATTTTCTTTTGTGTCTGAAGTTCTCTCTAGCAAGCTCAACCACGTGTTTGTACCCAGGTAAGCTTCCCTGTGTTCAGCCTCTGTGCCACTCTGCTAATTTCAAAGGGATACACACGCACCAGGTGTGGATCTTCCAACGTAGTCATACAGTGCAATCCTAAATGTTATACCTTCAAAGTCCATTTTAGAAGGCTGTAACTCTTCTTAGGACTATACTGTCAGCCACTCACTTTATCTGGATTTGGGCTGTAGAAGGTAGAGAAAAGGATCCTATCAAATTAATTGCAAGAAAGGCTATTCTTGGATCAAGATGGACAATGGTGCCCAACTACAGAACTAAAGCCTTCAGTCAGGGTGCAAGGAGGACATAATTTGGAAAATTGTTGATGTCTGTGCTTGATTTATACAGCTTTGTAGCTGGGGTTGCAGTTCCAATTTGCAAAGATTGTCACAGCTGTAGTAGCTTGACAAAGCAGTACATAGATTAGGTCTTTTGAAAGAGTGCACCTGAAATACTGGCATGGTTGGGAGGGAAAAGAATGTGACAGAAAGCACAAATATTTCTGTGCTATAACAGTAATCCATCTTGCTTGTAGAAATAGTCACCTGGAATACAAAACCTACCTGAAGTGAAAAGGTTCAGGTTGCTACGCATCCTACTGTGCTTTGCTCTTGGTCTCTATAGTAAAGTGACAATCATCTGTTCTTTACCTGCCTCTTTGAACTGTAATATTCGATGCTTCAGATGAAAATACCAACCCAGTGCTCTTATGGCATATCTAAAATAAAATCTAGCCTTCCTGTGTTGTTTGTGGTTATTCCTTTGTCACTGCCCATTGTTAGTTTTAATTTTCAGAAGATTTCTAGCAATAGGTCTTTTAACAATTTAGGTCTTTTAAGACTACTCCAAAAAAACCTTTGCCATGCAATTGGATAGATTTTCTGGATTGAACACTGATTGATCATTATTTGGTGAGATTGTGGGCCTTTATATTCCTTTTTGACCATTTCCATTTACCATTTTACCTTCCTGAATAGATAAAGGTGAAAACATAGGCAAAATGGACCTATATCACACATCTTAGCACATCTTAGCACCTGGTTTCTCACTCTGCTCCTTAGGGAAAATCAACATCTGCTGTTTCAGGGTTCTGCTGTTTCCCATGCTCCTGTTCCTGCTCTTGTAAATGACTATCTGGAATATCTTGAAAGCCAGGGAGAAGGAATTAACATTCCCACCACACGCTGCCTTTGTCACATTGGAAGAATGTAACATTGGTAACAAGGCAAAGAGAGGAATGACATCTGTGGAAGGAAAGGAAAGAATTACATCTGTGGTGTCAAGGAGCCCCATGGCACCCACCAGCATCTTTCCTGGTGCTTGCAGTGAGACAGCAGCACCACCAAGATCTGACTGGCTGTGCAAATTAAAATAGTGTACTTTCAGCAGTAGCTGCTGTGAAGGCAAAGCATTAAATCTTCACAAAGACGGAGAGTGTAAGCAACAGGCTGGGAGTGGGCAGAAATTTAGAAACACTTAGAACTTCAGACAGGAGGAGGAGGAGTTTGGATTTATACCCTACCTTTCTCTCCTATAAGAAGACTCAAAGGGGCTTACAAACTCCTTTCTCTTCCTCTCTCCACAACAGATCCCTTGTGAGGTGAGTAGGGTTGAGAAAGTTCTGAATTAACTGGGACTAGTCCAAAGTCACCCAGCAGGAATGTAGGAGTGGGTAAATAAATTTGGTTCACCAGATTTGGTTCACTGTTCATGTGGAGGAGTGAGGTATCAAACAAAGTTCTCCAGATTAGAAACCACCTGCTCTTAACTACTACATCATTCTGAGAGGAGATCAGCTCTGAGTTCCAGAAAGAACAAAAGTGTTTCTGTGTCTGGGAGACACCTGTGGTTTTGGCAGGAAGAGAATATTGGGAGAGAGAGAGTCTCAAACTCTAGCCACGAAGGGAATCTACTTCTAGGTTCAGAATAATTCCTAGCCCAGGTTCTTGGAACAGAGTCTTCTGGACAGAATGGGTAGAACTGAGGGAACTGACATGGAAAGAGGCTGTGTCAAAAAGGGACCAATTCTCTTGTCAAGAGGGCAAATCACACGGTGTTTGTGAAGGAGATTTTCCATCCCTAGTTATGTATTAGGATTTACTTCAATTGCTGTGTGGTAATCCTGCATTTGAAAGACTGAAGGGAAAAGCATGTGGTGAAATATTCCTTTCCATATAGTTAACAGGCACCAGAGTTACCACGTGAATCTCTGGGTTCAAGCTTGAATATATTCTCTGAAACATCTTGAAAATCCATCAACTTTTCCAAAAGCAAATTACCATCTGTGCTAAACTTTGAAAACACCTTGTTATCTGTAAATAAAAACTGCCTCTTTTTATGCTGACTAGTACTAATCTAATCTCCTGAAGCTGTTAATAAAATTCTATAATTTATTTGTTAAGATCATTAAAAGGCTTCTTCCATGGTTATCTGAGGTAAAACAGAGAGAGAGAGAGAGAGAGAGAGAGAGAGAGAGGAAGGGAGATCACCTCAGTTCCCTAAGGTGGATCAGTTGAACGAGGGGTTGGCAATGTTTCCTATCAAAAGAACTATTTTGCCCCTTCCCCCAGATAAAAAAAAGCTCTCTGGAGCCACAAAACTTATTTGAGCCTTATAATGAAGGTAACAGCCTATTAAGTCTAAATTAGCCTCTCAACATTATTAGTCTGTGTGAGAGAGTAAACAGTTTGGACTGAGTGAGGGGAAATGAAGCTATATGAGGTGTTGTGGGGCAGTAAAATATCTATCACAAGTCTTGCTGGAGGGAAGGGGGAAATAATATAAGTTTATTTGGGTTCTCATTATGAGAAAAAGCAGAGTACACATGAAACAAATGAATAAATAATAAATTGTTCCTCAGGATTTCTAGTCCCCAAGAATGTCCTATTCTATTTTTTATCTTATTGGATATGATACCATGCCCTCTAATCCAAAAATATTGTTTTACTGTCACTTTTTTGAGCAAACTAATAAATTCCATGATAAACTTGTTGTAACCCAAGACTTGTACCTGTTATATTCTCATACCTTGATGTTCTATTTTGTTCACCACTTTCTTTTATATTCTTATGCCTTAATGGGCTATTTTGTTCACCACTTTCTTTTACAGTTTCATACAAAAATATGCACTGTCTTTTTAAGTACATCACATATGCAAGCAAGTCACACATGACATACACAATGTTTTTTTACAGTTCTCACATATATGCATAAAATTTGTACTATTTATATCTTTTTTACATCAGCTGCATGTTTGCATAAAGCTCACAGAACTTATATCAATAACATGTGTCCATGTATCTTCACCATGATACTGCCACTTTAATCTTCCATTCCAATGCATAATGGAATGGAAGGTTAACGCTGGCAGTATCATGTAGCAGATACCATGTTTGTGTTTAGGGGATAGATGAAGGAATATTGAAAATTCATACTGATATACAAGATTCAGCTGGGTTGCAGAAGTTGCCTCTTCTGGACATGCAGCCTTAACACATTAATGCATATGGTGAGAACTTTGTGTGTGTTCTGCTGCTTTGATTACTGTGTGCTTGTATTTTGTTATTTTCCCTTTTATAAAATTGTTAATTTTTCCTTTATTCTCCTGTGGATTTCTTGCAAAAGCAACTCTCCATAAACTTTGGCAACTAAGTTTCTGAGCTTGCCCAATCTCTTGTTAAGTAAGGTCTTAAATCTTCGCTAATTCCCCACTCTAAAAGGGGCAGACCCCAGCATTTCCAGTAAAATGTGATAGAAAGTTTGTCTGTATACCAGCATACCCCAATTCAAAGAAGACTGAAAAAAGCATTCTAAAGCTCTGATGATTTTATACATTTGGAATCTGGCAATGGTGTACCCGTTTCCTTAACATCACCCTCCCAATTTCTGACCATCAAAATACTCTGGATTCCCCCCCCCTCCTAGCCCCCTTTACCACTCCTCCCTAACACCTCAAAGAACTTGTGGAGACTGGAGGCTGTAGTTAAGTACGGCAAACCCATGACAAAGATCTTTGGTACCGGGTCATGCACAAATCAAACCCCTACTGCACATCAGTTCCTAGCCCTACAATTCCACTCCACACCCTGATGATGGCTGCCTTGTTGGTCCTTCCCTCCTGCCCAGCCTCATGGCCTCTCCAGGCAATTGGGCTCTGGGCCAAACGATGCCTCCTATGCTGCTCTGCCTGGCTGGCCATCTCTTTGGGTAGAAAGCCATTGCAGAGCAGCAAAAGAGCTTCATGCTGCTCCAGAGCCACTGGTTGCATCCCCCAAATTAAAAGTTTTATTTTGAAAATGGAACGGGGTGGAACAACTACATCTCATAAGGGTTATTTATATATATTTATGCACTGAAAAACTAACCAGTAGCGAAGAAAAGAAGAAAAAAAGATCTTAGGAGGTTTAAAGAACAACCATTGCCTCTGAGTATTGGGAGTTGGGAGAATTTTGCCCTTTTGATCCCCACACTTCACAGCTGCCACGAAAGTGTTTGTTTTATTCTCTCTTACTCATTATTCAGTTTATTTTTAACAATTACTTCTCTCATCCCCTACACTTGGACTTCCTTTGTGTGTGTGTGGTTCTGCCTCCTGTGGCAGCGATTTTATAGTTTTGCCCATCAACCTGCATTAGAATTCCAAAGGTTCAAAAAGGTTGAGGACACCTTACCTACATATTTCATGGAGGATGGGCAATATTTTCCCCTATATCTGATTCTACCAAGAGGGAACAGCAGCAACCAGATCATCTAGAGCCATGGTGGCGAACCTTTGGCACTCCAGATGTTATGGACTACAATTCCCATCAGCCCCTGCCAGCATGGCCAATTGTAGGGGCTGATGGGAATTGTAGTCCATAACATCTGGAGTGCCAAAGGTTCGCCACCACTGATCTAGAGGGCTGTGGAGAAGGACTGAAAATTACATACTTCTTCCATTATGGCTGATTTGCCTCATTATTGTGAATTGTTTTAATTTGCTTTTAGTGTAAAGTGTCTTGTGTACCATTGTAGCTGAAGGGCCATCTATAAACAAAACAAATGAAAACAAATAAAACCAGCATGGCAAATATTGTGGCTTCAACCCTGTGATGTATCTTGTTGGCTGTGCATTTTCCCTCAATGTCTTTTCTGGCTTTTGGGCTGCAGGCAGGATAGTTCCCATTGGAGAGCAAAACTAGGGCTGTTTTGCCTCTACCAGTCTAAGTCAGACAATTAATTCTCATTACTTCCCTGGCAAAGGGAAGCCTAGGTCATCACATCCAAAACCATATCACTTGGGAAGGCTGCATGATTCAGATTCTCAAGGTCACTCAAATACCATTAATTTTGTTGAATCAAACTACAGACTCAGTTGCCAAATACAATTTAAACTATTAGTCTGAGATTCTCTTGGCCAGCCCATCTACTGGGGCATCCAAAAAGGCAACTCAGCATCAATATTCCCCTGTAGATATGTGACTGTTCTCCACAGAGGCAGCAGCAGGAAAAGAGTCTGTGACTGCCAGGAGTGCTGCTGCCAAATGCACCAGCTTCATGTGGATTCTCTGGTCTTACAATAAGAGCATGCATATCAATGATTTGCCAACCAGTGATATTCACTTGACCCCTTATCTGAGTGACTGCTAGTATTTAACTTCAGAGCCAAATAGTCTACTAACAATGGATTGGCAAAAACAAAACACACCTTTAACAGGCCTCTGCAAGAACAGGCCATCAGTCATGGGTACAATCTAACACACTGCTGGTGGGGAAAAAATCTGAGTCTCATTTAGCAAGGCTACTGGAAAAAAGGAATTGGAAAACAGTATTTGAATTACTAACAGTGTAATACTATCCTCAGCCAAAAGCTGCATGAAAGGGATAATCTGCAAACATCTTCTGGCACTGAAACTGTGCCCCTGTGCTGTACATGAAAAGTTAGAGTCAAATGATACTGACCCAGCAAAATGCACTAAGGTCATGTGCCTGCACAAATGATGACATCAGAAGAAGGTGATGAAGTGGAAGGAAGTGACTACATCAGCTGGTAGTCATTCAATTAAACTGGGACCACTCCTTGTGCACAGAAAAAATGTATGTCTTATCTGAAGGCAAGTATACGTTATTAAGGGAGAAATTACAAAACTTCCATAGGTAAACACAAGATCTGGTCTTGACACTAAATCTTGGTAGTATTGGATCTATCCCAGAATCTGTGCTCACTGTACTAATGGTGGGGGTGAAATTCACAAGGACTCATATGGAAAGGAAATCTGTCTCCTACTTGCTTGTTCCCGTCCTCCTTGCAGCTTCCTTCTCACCTCCTCCTACTCATCCCTTTTGAAGGAGCCAGCAGTGCTCCAAGGTTAAATTTGGAGCCACCTTTGACAGTGCTGCTCTGTGGCTCTTGTGGCAGGGAAGATGGGTGCCCTTTGAACCAATCCTCCCTCTGCAGGGGCACCTGAGACTGCAATGCATGGCCCCTGTGCTGGCTGGCCAGAACAGGTTCTTTGGTGGTTTAGGCTTGGAGTGGAAAGTATGCTGAACATACTTGCTGCTCTGAGCTTTCTCCCCCATTACCTGGTCATTAGAGAAGGCCTGGAGCAGGATGCTGCAAGCTGGGACCCCTGATCTACTGACCCACAGTTGATGGAGGAAGAAGGTTTGCAGTGAAAGTGTGTTTGGATACTTTCTGCTACAAGCCCCTGAACTAGGGAAGAATGGAGACAGAAAAGCACATCTGACCCAGACCTTCCTATTACCTGGCCTGTGATCATAGAAAAGCCTTGGAGAGGAAAGTGTTTTTGTTCCAAATCTGCCAGCCCCACCGACTGTTAGCAAATTTTAACCAGGTTTCTGTTGAGAGCTCACAAGTGTTGCAAGGTCTCAGCTCTGCTTGGACAGAGGAAAAGGCAAATAATGTCTCCAGATTAGGAAAATAGGAGAAGGCTGAAACCCCTTTTTCTCTTACACTGTGACCCAAATCAGGGGCACTTAGGTAATGAATTTTCTTACCCCTGACATCTAACTGTCTCAGCCCAAGCCAGGCCAGGGTAACACAGACACTGCACTTTATAAAGCTTAATCTGAACCACAGGTGAAGGGTACTAGGCACATGAGAGATTTTCTGCCTACCCCAAGTGAGCGATGATGGCATTCCACATGTATGGTGACATATGCACATCTGCATGCGTCACTTCAGGGGTTATGATACCTGGGAAGTGTGCCACAGCAATCCTAATGAAATATGACACACTGGAAATGCTAAGCATTATTATTACTGACATGCCTACACAAGACAAGAGGTATTTTAAGCATGTGTACAAACATGCCCCTCAGCCCAGTGTATCATTTCAGCAAAGGAGGGATTGAAGCAGGTTCACAGGAGGATCCCTTCATTCATAACTTTAACTTTTATCTAGCAGATCAAACCTCCTATAATAAGATTTCTCTTCTTAAAGCCAAACAACAAAGCTCAGTTATAAATGCCCAGTGTACTGTCAGGATTGGTAAGTACATACAAGAGAAAACAGAACTCCTGAGTTCCTTATTTTTCTGGCAACATTGCTTCAAATCCCACTGACAGGGTGAAAACAAACCACAACCCTTCAGTGCCTGCAGAGAGGAGTAAACAATATTGAATTCAGGAGATGTGAAAGACCTGTGGCAACCTTTTCTCCATTTTCTGCTGTTGCGCATCTGTCAGAGCAGGTAAGAAAGCAGGAGAAAGGCTTTCTCTTCCTTCAGCATTCTAGAGTTTCCATCGATCCTTTTATAATTGCAGGCCATTTGGATTTCATGATTCATGATGCAAGAGCCTCTGTCACCAGCTGGGAATTTCACAGAATGCCAATCAAGAGCATAAACTACATAACATGCTTAATAAAAACTGTTTAGCATACCAAAATGGTGGGGCTTGAAAAGCAGTGGCAGGCAGGACAAGGAGAGAGAGGAACAAGATAGTGCTTCTGCAAGGTCCAGCCAAGAGGATGGACATCCCCCACCCTGTGTAGAAATTAAAGCTCTTGTTAAAGGCAGAAAGGGGATGAAAGCCCAGCTGCAAAAGGTGCACAAAAATCATGATAGTTAGAATTTAAGGGGTACTTTTTTTGTCTTAAATGTTGGGTTTTGCTTCATTCATTATTTAAAATGAACCATTTCCCATTATTTCAGTATGAAACAATTTTCAGCACATGTATTTAGGTGGTAGCTTCCTTTTTTAAATCCAAGTGGGATGAAATTTTCAGAACTATTCCTCACCCGAAAGATCATCACTGCCAAGATTCAAGAGAAAGCCCCCCTCTTTTACAGTCAACTTTCTCATTTGAAAAGCAGGTACAGTCAGATATCTGGCACCCCCTGAAGACAGGCAGTATTACAGGCAGGGAGAATTGACATCAAGCCTCACACACCTGAAGGAAGGATGCAGCTATGATATAGGAGGTAACACTTCCCATGGAATCTGGAATTGCCTTCTGGTAGTGTGAACTGCATGCACAGAACCCCTCTATTTCCTATCATTTCACTGACACATCAGTCAGAGAAGGAACCGATGGGGCTGTTATGGCACCTCAGTGGCTGTTGTTTGGGGCTGTCACTTAGCTTACACTGTTGCTCATCAAACATTTAGCCCGTGAAGGGTAGGGTGTGGACAAAGTTTCCAGCAAAACTGCCTCCCCTCCCACAGTGCCTTCTCCCTCTTCCCCAGACTATAGAGGACAGCACCCTTGCCTGAGTCTTAGACCCACACCCCAATTTTAGCTCATTTTTTTAACCAATAAGTAGGGATGCTTGATGGAAAGCATATAGTGGATAACAGTGGTTAGTGAAAATCACTTTAAATCTGTGGGCAGAACAATGAGCAGGACAGACTGATTATTATTACTCAGCATGAGTTATACAGCATTAGATCTGTTGTACTGCAGCTAGGATTGCCAACAGACCTGGAGAAACACTGATATAATGTGAAGAAATGGGCAGCTGAAACTCTTGAAAGCATGGAGATAAACAGCATCCCATTATGCCTCTTTAAAGGGTCAGGGCATTTTTTCTCAAGGGGCCTGGCAACCCCAATTACAATTAAATAGTCACAGTGACAGTAACAGGCTCCAAATTAAAATTATTGACAAAATTACATGCAAGGGACAGATTAGCTAAAGAGCAACACACACTCTCTCAACATGAAGAAGCAGCAGTAGTAGTAGTAGTCATCGCCGTTGTCGTCGTCCACACAGGTTTGTCACACTATGCTATGCACTTTTGTAGAACACCAAGTTCGGTAGCCTGAAGTTACTCAGGCAGAGAGATGATGTCTAGAAGGTGCTGCTTGTCATCAAGAAAGCCTCCCTAAGCCAGCAGTGTCTGCTGGTAACATGCTTATTGGGGAAAACCCTTTTTCTGTTGTAAGACATGTTCAACATGGACAAGGACTGAAAAGATTCCCTAGCAATTCCACTTGCTTCTGATTCTCCCTGCCTCCACCACCCCCGCCCAACCTCCCTCTGAATTTGCTTTCTCTTACCCAGGGAGGCCAAAATAATGAATACCGACAGAAATCATTTCTATAAGACAGGAAAGAGGACTTTGTGTTTAATTTTTCCCATTAGTTGATAAATTAATACACATCTCTCCTGGAATAAAAGGTAAAATTTAAACCATCTGAGCTAAATTTCCTGCTTGGTAACACACAGGTATGCGTGCACACACACACACGCCCGTCTGAACCATCTAAACCACACTGTACTATAGGATATATGTCTCATGACAGAGAAATAAAAATGATGCTAAATATTTAAGGCTGATAATCTTGAACACTGGAGGACTCAGCATGGTAAATGAACAGAGGGTGTACTGGCGCCTCAGAAGTCACTCACCTTGATCTCGTTGCTGAGAAAAGTAATTAGCATGGCTCATTGATCACAGCGGGATGTGCCACTGAGTAAACATGCCAAGGGTTTGCCTGCAAATAATCTGTCCTGTACTGTTTTTCTGTAAGCCAAGACTAGCAAACTGACTGCACTGAAACTGTCCTTGCTCGTGTATTCGCTCCGAGGAACCATTTCAGGCAACACCCTATGAGTACCTCTGACTTCACTACTTCCCCCTACTAGCAGTAGAGCTTCTGACAGCTCCCTTAAAGCCCATCAGATTTTTATATCTTTCCTCTAACATGTTGTGCTTTACTGCCCATGAGGGCCACCAATGTATCATAATCAGACACGAGAATCATTCTTTTGTCCCCTTCTGGAACCACCCAAGTTTGCAAAGCAGAACTGGAAATTTACAGTTTCCCCCCACTAAAAAAGCTCTTCCCTCCAATTGAGATGGAAAGGCACAAGTATAGCTCTTCTCCTGACATTTCAATCCTTCCAGTGTTTGCTGCTGTCAGCCTACTGTGATAACACATAGTTATTTTTCAGTCCAAGCAACATCAACAGCTACCAAGTTGTGATCAAAGCAAGATCTCACTTAGCTTCCTAAAAAGGCCCAAGTGCCAGTGACGCTAATAGAAAATTTCTTTTCAATGTGCATACATGAATTAGTAAACAGTTACTTACAACTAAAAAAAAGATTGAAAAGCTCAATTTTTTCAGTACTTTCCAACTAAAAAAAATTAAAGAATTATCACTATAAAATATTTTTGCTTCTGTTATTTTGTAGTACTTGGCTTGGGTTTGAATTCCAGTAGCACATCACAAAAGAACCTCAGTGTTATGGTTCATGCTCTTCTTTAATCAAACACATGTTTAGCAACCCTTGTGATGGCCTAAAGAACTAGCACACATTGGATCTTTCCCATGTTTTTTATGCCATATGAATTTGCCTGCAGAATACTGCCATTGGTGAATAGAGACATAGCATGCCTCTACTTTTTGTGAGGGGGGAGGGATTCCACATGATGATGTGCCATTTCTGGGTATGGAACTCCTGGATTTTTCTCCCTTTAAGCCAGAGCAAAAGAAAAATCTCCTGTGATCTAACTTAAAGAGGAAATGACTTTTAAAAGAAGTTTAGTTAGTTGTGAAGGGAGGCGTCATGTGTGGGCTGTGTGAAGGCAAGATTCTCATCCTGTTGGAGCTTCAGGGCAGATGTTATGGTTGAGCAGGGATAACAGCAAGTGGAAAGGGAATGAGGTGTGTGAACCCTGTCTTCATCCACTATTTCAGAAGGTCTTTCTCTTTTTTTCCACACTGAAGGTCTACTGCTCAAGGGATAGAACCAGTGAAATTGAAAAGAAATTGACATGATCCAGCAATCTAATGTTAGATCAAAGATGGCAGGACCCCCCTCCCAGTGGAGGTTGCATGGGAACAAGGAAGTGGAGAGGGGACAGGCAAAATGGTGGCTCAGCTCAGCTAGGGATACTCTGCAGGAGGAGAATCCCTCTGCATACAAAAAACTATGGGAAAACCTGACTGTGAAGCAAACAGCTGTGGGGTAAATAATGCAGGTATAAATGGCCCTAGTCAGCTTTCCAGAGGATAATTTTTTTAACTGAAGCCGTCATCTGGCATAGCAGCGATAAGATACACCTTTGTTTTCTACGTGATGCAGCTTCTTCCTTTTAAAAGGAAATCTTTCTTGGTTTCAAGCTGTAATTATGAGTTACTAGGCAAACATAAGGCCCAGACTAGCCCCATTTCATCAGATCTCAGAAGCTAATCAGGGTCAGTCCAGTTTAGCAAATAGATGGGAACCCACCAAAAAAGTGCAGGGCAGGCAATGGCAAATCACCTCTGAAAATCTCTTGCCTTGAAAACCTTATGAGGGGGGTCACAATAAGTCAGTTGTGAATTGATAACACTTTATACTACCAGACAAATTTAGGAGAGTCCAAATCACAGTGATACTTAATCAAAGGCAGTAGGTAGAGCTATTGCAGAAGGAAATTGGTAAGCAAAAGGTGGGTGTCAACTTATGAAATGCTTTGCCTTCGTCATATCCTCCCTCTGGTGGTTTTCTTCTGTCCCCCACCCTTCATGAGACAAGACATAAACTGGGCTGATAGAAAACTGCCTGGAGGAGGAGGAGCTGTAGTGCAAAGAGAAGAGTAGGTAAGTTAAGTATTCCCTCCCATCTACTGGTTCTTTTGTGCAGTTGTCCTCAACTAATGAATTTTGGAACCTGAGTTTGCCACAGCAACACATAGTTCTGAGTTTCGCCATGAGATTCAAGAGCTTGCATCCACCGTCATAAAGTCTTATTTCAGTTATGCTCATCTGTAGAGCTTTTGTCTGAAAAGGATAGTTCATTGCTCCAGGCTCAGGTACGTTTTCCCCACTGTGCAATTTACTCAGGCTTCAGAGCCATCAGAACACAAAGGAAGACTTCAATAGTGGCAGCATTGTAGAAGCCTGATTTGGAGTCTGCAACTTCTGCCCTGCCCGGAATAGCCCAGGCTAGTCTGATCTCATCAGATCTCAGAAGCTAAGGAAGGTCAGACCTGATTAGTATTTGGAATAGCAGGAGAACTATGCGAAGGCATGCAATGACAAACCACCTCTGTATTATCTCTTGCTTTAAAAACCCAGTGGGGTCATCATAAGTCAGCTGGGCCTTGATGGCAAAAACAAAAAAAATGCACTGTTAAGTTCATTGAAATCAGTGGATTTGGAAGGTTGTAACTGGTTAGGATTGTACTATACTTTGCACTGGGCAGTTTGCAGAATTTTTAAGGACTATTCTAGTAACCTAGGGGCAACTTTGCTGCCTGTTAAGAATATCTTACAAGTAATGAGCAAAGAAGGAGAATCAGGACCTTGCAATTTTTTCCATGGCAAGACTCCTGTTAACCTGGCAGGACCATCAACTGGAGGCTCTCTAAGATAGAGAAGGAGGATGTGATGAAGCTATAGATGACACATGATTGCATGGCTTGCTTTCAGCCACCAAGGAAATGGGTAATCTCATTTTAGACATCATTTCAGTGCCCCAGTCTCCTGACCTGGATAATCAGGGAAGGCATTCCCTTTCCCCCAAAGTGGCACTCCCCATCAATAATATAAACAGCAGTTTAGCTACACAGAGGATGGGAAATATTGCATTTTTCCTTCCTTTGCCGACAGGTCAGGCATGCGCTTTCCGAAGATATGATCTGACAGTAAAACAGCACAACAACATTAAGGCAGAGGGGGTGTGGGGGGAAAGAATAGCTGCAGAGGCAGCTGTCAAAAACCTCATGTTCTATAACCACCAGAGAAAAATCAAAGCTGTCAGGCTTAAGTAGTGGAGTGAAGGCCAGTCAGAAGGAAAGTAGGATCATTTGGGTGGGTTGGGGGAAAGGAAATCTCACCAAGTACATGGATACTTAGCAAACCTAGGGGTCTTCCTCTCTCCATTAAGGAGGAATGAGAAGGAAGCAAGTGCTGTAGCCTGAATGCAGGTAGATGGTTTCAACTTCTCACATATCTATTTCCCTAACAATTAATTTCATACTGTATACACACTGAACTTTTATTCCCAAAGTCTGCATTTGCCTGTTGTCCCTACAGCCATCTTCCTAGGCGTTTCACAGAATCTCACTCTGTTAATTTTATTTTGATCCCACCCTTCCTCCCAAGAGCTCAGACCAGCAATCATCCTTCTCCCCACCTCAATTTTACACTCACACTAACTTTGTGAGTTAAGTTATCAAACTGAAAGAGAATGACTGGCCATAGACAGCAACCGGGTGGGAATCTGAACTTGGATCTCTCTATTCCTAATCTGACTCTCTAACCTCTACACCAGCCTTCTTGGGACTGATGTCCACTTCATGGAATGAGTCATCATGAAAATTAAAAAGTAGAGGATGTTTCTGGAAGGCTTCTTTAAGACACCAGTACGAGAGTTTCAACTATGTCCGTTAAAAATGTTAGAAGTAGTCCAGGCAAGGGAGGCCTATCCACTAAGCAGCTCTAGTCAGTTGCCTAGGGAACCAGTGGTAGAAGGGTGCCAATCGGTCTCGCTGCCAAACTATGGGGATCAAGGAGAGCGGGTGTGAACTTCTTGCCTCCTCAAGGCCTGATGCAGAGATGAGGGCAGAAGCAATCTTCCCTTCTCCCTGTGCCTTATGAAAAACAGAGTAGGAGGAGAGAGGGTGGGCACTGCCTCTCCACAGCAGGGGAAAGTTTAGGCTCTAAACTGCTCTAAACTCTACTCACCCTTAGCTTAGGCTCTAAACTGACTCACCCTGAAACCAGGAGGCAGGAAGTAATACCCAAAAAAGAAAGTACAATATCACACAATACTTTCAGCAACATTCTTGTTCACTGGGGCTCCTTTGCTGTCCCCTTATTTTTGAAGTCTTGGATCTAGGCTTACCAGCTCCACATTGGGAAATACCCAGATATTTTAGGGATGGAGCCTGAGGAAGGTGAGGTTTGAGGAGGGAAGGGATTTCAATGTGGTATAATGCCATGGAGTCCACCTTCCAAAGTCGCAATTTTCTTCAGGTGAACTGATCTCTGTCCCCTGGAAATCAGTTGTAATCCCAGGAGATATCCAGCAACCAGGCGACCCTTTTTGGATCTGCTGAGCTGATATATCCAAATCTGACAAAAACATCCTATGGTCCTTTCTGGAATCTGTGATTCCGGCCCGGTAAAACATTGTTTGTGGGGGGACCCTTCGCACAGGCGATACTGCGAAAACGATGCAGTGCCACTCTTCCCCCCACAAACTATATATTCAAACCTCTCTCAGGGAGCGAGGTTTTTGGAATACGCCGGCTTCCATCCAGTGCCAAGCGAATGGCACCGGATGGAAACTGGCATATTCCCTGCGCCGGCCCCAAGCACCTCCTTACCTCTTCCTGGCTTCCGTCGCTCTGTGGAGGCCAGGGAACATGCCTCCTGGCCTCCTTCCCTGCAGTTGTTGCTCTGACCATGGGGATGTATCCCCTAGCCTCCACAGAGTGATGGAAGCCAGGAGGAGGTAAGGAGGCATTTGCGGGGCTGCGCGGCTGTGCGGAGCCTGCTCTGCCAGCTGCACAACCAGTGGGGCCATTTGTGCGAATGGCCCTGGAGCTTGCATCAGCATGAACCATGCCGATGCAGCCCCACTACTCTGGCTATGCAGAAACTGCCTATGACTATCCACTTAAATTCACTTAGCATCTGTATAAGGCTAAAAGGAGAAGAGATTGTTAAAATGAAGTGGGCTCTTGTAGAAATAATGACAGACGCTATCTCAATTTTATGAACCAGTATTTCTTACACTCCTTACAGGCCCCAGCTGAAACAGAAGTCTAGTGGTCGGGATAGAATGATGGGATACTTGAAAAGAATGAAAGAACTGAAATACCAGAGTGCTGTTGCATTTGAGAACTGTAAAGGGCATACCCTGTCAAAGGCACTGAGGAAAGAAAGCCAAGAATAATTCAGATACTTCAAAACAGACATTACTATGAAGATCAGTGTGTATGAACGCACATTAGAAACACACTAACCAAGTTCCACTTCATCCCCCAGGAATGATGAGTACCTCTTACTAGTTACATGGACTGACTGTAAAACTTCCTATGACAGGAGCTGAGAGGGGATTTGGGGGGAAAGGGCTTCTGCTCTTTCAACTACTGCAGGAAAAGACAGACATGTTCTATCAACTGGGATTGCAGCATATGAACCAGTTTAATAACTAAACTGACAAATTAACATAGCCTGTCAGCCTAATCCCCTCTTCTTTAGCTCTCTGTTTTGTCACTGCTGTCACCTTTCCCACTCCCTCTTGCAACAGAGCAGAGCAAATAAAGTACCTGGATGCAGGATGCTTTGTTAACTTCCCCCAACTGGATCAGGCAGCAAGCAAGCAGGCAGAGTGGAATAAGATTGATGGCTTGGCTGTCACTTCAGGTGTGAAGCTGCACTCTTAGCATTATGTATTCCCTCTCCCCGCCCCAGTCCTATACTTAGCAATAGCAAGCAGCAAGTCATTTAGAATTCCAGAAAACCTACCATCAGCCCATTATCACCTCAATTTGGAATGGAGAGCAGGGGAGCAGAGACTCTGACCACATACAAGAGAAAAGGGTTGTTGTACCTGAGAGAGATAAAGCAATAGGAAAGAAAATTTTGTTGGCTGTTTTGGATTTTTTCAGGCTGTGTGGTCATGGTCTGGTAGGTTTTGTTTGTAACATCTCTCCTGCATTTACAGCTGGCATCTTCAGTGGCAGGTCACTGTAAGGTGTGTTTCTCTCTGTGACACAGTGTGGATTGATTGTGAAGGTGTGTTTCTCTCTGTGACACAGTGTGGATTGATTGTGTGGTGGTGGACATGTTTTATCCATCTCATATGTGTGTGTGTGCGGGGGGGGGGGGGGGATAACATGAATTTACATGTGTCCAGGTAGAATTCAAATGCATCTGCAATTGCATTATCTTATGTTTGGGTGGAATTCAGTTGTAGTTGCATTTGAATGTCTCCAGTTTTTGGTTTAGGTATTTTAATATTGGTTACCAGGTTTTGTTGATGTTCAGATTTTCTTCTTTTTTGTTGAAACTGTCCTGGTATTTGTGGATTTCAATGGCTTCCCTGTGTAGTCTGACATAGTAGCTATCAAAGTTGTCAAGAATTTCTGTGTCTTCAAATAAGATCCGGCTTAGTTTAGAGCACGTTCAGCAACTGCTGATTTCTCAGGTAGGATTAGTCTACAATACCTTTTATATTCTTTAATTCTGATCAGAATGCTGCTTTTTGTAGTCCCTATGTATACCTGTCCACAGCTGCATGGTATGTGATAGACTCCTGAAGAGATAAGGAGATATCTCTTGTCCTTTTCTGACAATAGCATTTGTAGTATTTTTCTGATTGGTATGAATTCTGTTGGAAGGTTATGTTTTTTTCCCATCAGTTTCCCCATTCAATTGGTGATTCCCTTGATGTACAGTGGAAATACCTTCCCTGTGTTTCCTCTCTCCTCCTTTGCATCTGCTTCCCACAGGTGCTGAAGAAAAACAGGCAGCTTTTAAGGTGTGTGAGAGGTGCAAGAGAGGGACAGTGGGGTAAGTTAAGAGGAGGAGCTGGCAAGGGACTTCTCTAGTGGCCAGGGCAGCAGCACGCCAATGGCCTGCCAGTACAGTTATCTGCCTCCTCTTCTGTTGGAGGCATTAGGCAGGTTCTACAGGTACAGATGGGTGGTTGGTTAGTGCAATTAGGCTAGGAATTGGTCTTTGCAGAGAACTAACACTTAAGTCTTGCGTTCTTAATCCATGTTTTGCTCCCCTAAGGGTGTATTGCAGGAGTCTCGCCACTTTGCAGTGTCTATGGCCAAACATGTTTAGACAGTAGAAACAGTCTCTTTCATGCTCCATCTTTTGATACCACCTTCTTGTCACTTCTTTGCTACTGCAATGTTGGGCTGATTCCTGGATGGTCCTTCCTTAGCTGAAATCTCTTTCTTTTTGGGTTGCCAACTAATAGGAATAAAAAATGGGCCTAGCATGGCCTGTCTATGACTTTAACAGGAGCCTGATGGGAAGAAGTCAGCAGGTGAAGCTTTTTACAGCATGGAAATAAATATATCATCCCCTAATGTCTGCACATCAAGTTGCTGCTGATAGCACAACTGCAGTGAAAGGTTAAGAAGTTAGCAGCTCTATTCCTCTTCCATAATAAATTGCTGCTGATACTGCTGTTCTCCCCCTAGAAAGCACTCTGTAAAAAATGCAGAGAACTAATGCAGAATCTGGGCTGGAGGATGTGTGGAAAACCTAGTTGCATCCATTTGTAGTCTGCAGTACAAACACACAGGTGGGGAAAGGGCTAGAAATGGAGAAAATGTACGCTTGCATGCAGAAAGTCCGAGGTTCAATCCCTGGCACCTCCAGTAAATATGTCTCAAGTTGTGGGAGTTGGGAAAGAGCTCTCTTACGGCCTAGAATAGAGAACACTGAGGAGAAATGGCCTGCCTTGGAAAAAAGCAACTCAATGTGTCTATATGCTTCCAGCAAATAATAATAATAATTCTTTTTATATGAAAATGCTGGAGATTTCCTGTTGTGCCAATTTGTGAGACTTCAGTTTTTGAATGATAAAATTTTGAGGTGAGAAGACATTGATAATTTTTCCCCTCAAATGCTTTGACTCATTCTTAATGAAGCTTGCAAAAAGCTCAACAAACAGCAGAACTGAGTTGTGGAGACAAACTGCAGAAAATTACCCACACCTTTTGAGCTCTAAATTAACTGCAACTTCTCATTAAGCAAGTCTGGGATGTCACTGCAGACAGCTTGATAAAGATGTTTGTTTAAGGAGCAGGAAGTCAAAAAGAGCAAAAAGAAAGGGTTCAGGGTAGTGTGTAAAGAACTGACAATATTAGAAAGGAGTCAGGCAGATTCACCTTGGGATTCATTTCTCAATGCAGATAGAAGAGAAGCAAGCAATGGTGGCTGCTCAGGCAGTTCTTGCAGGAAGGGCAATCACATGACACAGACTGCAAAACCAAGGGAGGGTTCCTCCCAATTGCTTTAGCCTCAGGAAGGGAAGGGAGCTCTTTCAAGAGAAGGGACACCAGCCTCCTGGTGGAATATTGGGATCTCCAGAATTATAGCTCATCTCCAGGTAACAGATACTAGTCTCCCTGGAGAAAATGGATACTTTGGAGGGTAGACTTCGGCATTGTTCCCCAGTGCAGTCCCTGTCCTTCCCAGATTTCATCCCCAGATATTCAGGAGTTTCCCAATCCAGCAACCCTATGTTTCCACCACCTACCAGTGGCCAGGGCATCCGGGCAATCTTATTCAAGAGCTCTCACAATGCATTCATGAGGAGGTGATGAAGATGAACAAGACATTGGCTGATTCTGCACGGGCCAAATAGAATGGGTTGAGGCCTTTTTTTTAAAGTGGGGGGGGGGTTCTCACAGAACTTGCCCCCCCAAATGCTTCTAACCCATACTATTTGCCAGAATTTGGATTAAATGAAAATTGCTAAATTGGCAACTTTTTTCTTTAACCTGGGTATCAGACACTTCCTGCTTGCCTGTGCAAACTATGGCAAGCAGGAAATGTTCAATTCCCACCCACTTCCATCCACCATTATGATGGATTCCTGAGGTGGCCACCATTAGAGTGGATTCTCTAATAGGCAGCTGCCATGCCATGTAGATCAAGATTCTTGGGTGGGGGGATCCTTGAGGTGGATTCTTGGGTGGGAGGATTCTCAGGTAGGGGGATTCTTGGCTGCATGATTCACATGGAACCCAGCATTTCCTGTGTGAACCGTGCTGCCTTCTGCTGCCGGGATCCCAGAGATTCTGGCTGGCCTCTTCAGCTGCCACGCAAAAGGCAGCACAGGCAACTAAAATGGGTTCCATGAACCCGTGTTGGCTGTACAGAATCAGCTGTTCCTTCCATTTCTGTATATGGCTCACCATAAAAGTGAAAGCCCCTCCCCCTTTTTTGGTTTGGTGAAACTAGCAATCAAATAAATCCATTCAACATTAAGATTAGATTACAGAAGAAGAAGAAGAAGAAAAAGAAGAAGAAGAGGGAGGAGGGAGGAGGAGTTTGGATTTATCTCCCCCCTTTCTCTCCTGTAGGAGACTCAAAGGGACTTACAATCTCCTTGCCCTTCCCCCCTCACAACAAACACCCTGTGAGGTAGGTGGGGCTGAGAGAGCTCCGAAAAGCTGTGACTAGCCCAAGGTCACCCAGCTGGCATGGGTGGGAGTTAACAGGTTAATCTGAATTCCCCAGATAAGCCTCCACAGCTCAAGAGGCAGAGCAGGGAATCAAACCCGGTTACTCCAGATTAGAATGCACCTGCTCTTAACCGCTATGCCACTGCTGCTCTGGAGTTTAAAAGTGACAAGTCAGAATTGGGGCAGGGGAGGGGAGGGAATTTGGCCAGATTTCAGCAGTGACATTGTACCATCTGATATAGAAAGCGAAGTTGAACTCCTAGTACATCTAGTTTTAGTAGATGAAGAATCAGGCTATGGAAATGAAGGCTGAGTCCTTTACTTAGTTTGTCTACACATTAAGAAAGTGAGAAATTCATTTTTGTGTGTGTAGGAAACTTCAGAATGGTGCTAATAATGCTGCTTGGAGTAGAGCATTATGCATAATCAAGAATGAGAGCACTCACCATCCAGAGGAAATGGATTTGCCTTACCCTATTGCTCTGGAATGCAGATTAGATAGCAGACAGCAGCTGCAGAAAGCACTACATGGAACTACATAGATAGGTTCTCATTAAGATTCTATTGTGTCTCAATATTTATAATTTAAAAAATGGCAACTCTCCGAGGCCCCGACAGTGGAGGGAGTTATTTTAACCTACATATTGGTTTTCATTCCATCAGCTTCTTCTTTGCAAAAATACAGCTTCTGATCCCTTGGAGACTACCCAATATATAATTAAGGTATTCTGCTTTGTTCAAAGGAAGAAAAATCACTGTAATGCGTGCTTGTTGCAAAAATACTACCATTCTCATAATTCATCTTTTCCTACTGAATTTTCAGCCCTTTTAAATGGTGAAGGAATTAAAAACAGTTCAAAAAAGAAGGAACACAAAAGACTGCATTCATGAACTGACTAGCAAAAAGCTTGCCCAGAACTGGAGACAGCTTCATTGTCTTATCAACAAAATCTGTGGTGATGCTGGCATCTTACTGGTTTGGTATCTCTCACCTCCTTTGTATACTTTTAAGTTCTACGTATAGTTGCCAGTTCTGGGTATGGAAAATTCTGACGATATTGGGAGTGGAGTCTGAGAAGGGCACAGTTCTGGGAGGGGAGGGACTTCACAGTACAATGACACAGAATCCACATTTCAAAGCAGCCATCAGGAAGAACTTCCTGACCATCAGGGCTGTTTGACAGTGGAATGCACTACCTTGGAGTGTGGCGGAGTCTCCTTCTTTGGAGATTTTTTTAAAGAGAGGCTCAATGGTCATCTGTTAGGAGTGCTTTGGTTGTGTGTTCTTGCATTGCAGGGGATTGAACTTGATGGCCCTTGGGGTCTCTTCCAACTCTATGATTCTATGATCTTCTCCAGGGGAACTGATCTCTGTAGCGTGGATTTCAGCTGTAATTCCAGGAGATCTCCAGCCACTGCCTGTACACTGGCAACTCTACTTTAAAGTCACTTTTTGGTACTGTACAATAAATGTGTGTGGCTGGCCCAGTCAAGTAACTAGGGCATGTGGTGTCTTTGCAATAATAACATGAATGGCAAGACAGGCAGAAAAAGATGTGGATGAATTTTAAAAATCTGGTAGGCATGTTGAGTAACAGGTATTTAAGCACAGATTAAGCTTGTTGATTCAGTGAAGCCAAACAGGCAAAAATTCTGAAAAAAGCCCAGTTTGCTGTCCTCTTTGTTTCTTGTTTTCTGTCTGAAGTACTGAAACAAAAAAATCTAACAGTAGGCTAGGCAGGTAAGAAACATCAGGATCTAGAAACCACAACCAAACAGAGATTTTGGAGAGGTGCTCCTGTGCATTTTGGGATGTGTACGCTCCCTTCATACTTAATGTATTTTGCTACAGAAAATTTCTGGTGTAATGCCAGCACAGCTCTGGCGAACATAGCTTCTTTAATGTGTGATATGTTCCAGCACCTTCAAGGATAGCTCTAGCCTAAAGCTTTTATAATTTTATGATTGGACTTCAGTCCTGGAGCAATGGGTTGAATGAACTTGGAAGACTGCTGTCTTCAGCTACTTTGGCTCTGATTATGGTCTTCTACTGAGATAATCCTTTCTTCATTAAAGCAAGGCAAATTCTGAATCCCCCAGGTGACTTACACTGTATATACAGGAAAGCATTCATTTGATCAGTACTGAATGGCTGACAGGCTCATTTTTCTGCACATTGCCCTAGGTTCTCATATCCCATCATTCTAAAGTGCCCCCCACCCCCACCCCTTTGCACGTGATGAAACTTTAGATCAGTTCCATGGTTATATATTACCAAATGCTCCATAGGATAGGTCAGTGGTGGCGAACCTTTGGCACTCCAGATGTTATGGACTACAATTCACACCCCCCCCCCCCCCCCCCACCCCCACCCCCACCCCCCCCCCCCCCCCCCCCCCCCCCCCCCACCCCCCCCCCCCCACCCCCCCCCCCCCCCCCCCCCCCCCCCCACCACCCCCCCCCCCCCCCATCCACCCCCCCACCCACCCCCCCCCCCCCCCACCCCCCCCCCCACCCCCACCACAACCCCCCCCAACCCCACCCCCCCTCCCCCCCCCACCCCCCCCCCCCCCCCCCCCCCCCCCCCCCCACACCCCCCCCCCCCCTCCCCCCCACACCCCCACCCCCCCCCCCCCCCCCCCCCCCCCCCCCCCACCCCCCCCCCCCCCCACCCCCCCCCCCCCCCACCCCCCCCCCCCCCCACCCCCCCCCCCCCCCACCCCCCCCCCCCCCCACCCCCCCCCCCCCCCACCCCCCCCCCCCCCCACCCCCCCCCCCCCCCACCCCCCCCCCCCCCCACCCCCCCCCCCCCCCACCCCCCCCCCCCCCCACCCCCCCCCCCCCCCACCCCCCCCCCCCCCCACCCCCCCCCCCCCCCACCCCCCCCCCCCCCCACCCCCCCCCCCCCCCACCCCCCCCCCCCCCCACCCCCCCCCCCCCCCACCCCCCCCCCCCCCCACCCCCCCCCCCCCCCACCCCCCCCCCCCCCCACCCCCCCCCCCCCCCACCCCCCCCCCCCCCCACCCCCCCCCCCCCCCACCCCCCCCCCCCCCCACCCCCCCCCCCCCCCACCCCCCCCCCCCCCCACCCCCCCCCCCCCCCACCCCCCCCCCCCCCCACCCCCCCCCCCCCCCACCCCCCCCCCCCCCCACCCCCCCCCCCCCCCACCCCCCCCCCCCCCCACCCCCCCCCCCCCCCACCCCCCCCCCCCCCCACCCCCCCCCCCCCCCACCCCCCCCCCCCCCCACCCCCCCCCCCCCCCACCCCCCCCCCCCCCCACCCCCCCCCCCCCCCACCCCCCCCCCCCCCCACCCCCCCCCCCCCCCACCCCCCCCCCCCCCCACCCCCCCCCCCCCCCACCCCCCCCCCCCCCCACCCCCCCCCCCCCCCACCCCCCCCCCCCCCCACCCCCCCCCCCCCCCACCCCCCCCCCCCCCCACCCCCCCCCCCCCCCACCCCCCCCCCCCCCCACCCCCCCCCCCCCCCACCCCCCCCCCCCCCCACCCCCCCCCCCCCCCACCCCCCCCCCCCCCCACCCCCCCCCCCCCCCACCCCCCCCCCCCCCCACCCCCCCCCCCCCCCACCCCCCCCCCCCCCCACCCCCCCCCCCCCCCACCCCCCCCCCCCCCCACCCCCCCCCCCCCCCACCCCCCCCCCCCCCCACCCCCCCCCCCCCCCACCCCCCCCCCCCCCCACCCCCCCCCCCCCCCACCCCCCCCCCCCCCCACCCCCCCCCCCCCCCACCCCCCCCCCCCCCCACCCCCCCCCCCCCCCACCCCCCCCCCCCCCCACCCCCCCCCCCCCCCACCCCCCCCCCCCCCCACCCCCCCCCCCCCCCACCCCCCCCCCCCCCCACCCCCCCCCCCCCCCACCCCCCCCCCCCCCCACCCCCCCCCCCCCCCACCCCCCCCCCCCCCCACCCCCCCCCCCCCCCACCCCCCCCCCCCCCCACCCCCCCCCCCCCCCACCCCCCCCCCCCCCCACCCCCCCCCCCCCCCACCCCCCCCCCCCCCCACCCCCCCCCCCCCCCACCCCCCCCCCCCCCCACCCCCCCCCCCCCCCACCCCCCCCCCCCCCCACCCCCCCCCCCCCCCACCCCCCCCCCCCCCCACCCCCCCCCCCCCCCACCCCCCCCCCCCCCCACCCCCCCCCCCCCCCACCCCCCCCCCCCCCCACCCCCCCCCCCCCCCACCCCCCCCCCCCCCCACCCCCCCCCCCCCCCACCCCCCCCCCCCCCCACCCCCCCCCCCCCCCACCCCCCCCCCCCCCCACCCCCCCCCCCCCCCACCCCCCCCCCCCCCCACCCCCCCCCCCCCCCACCCCCCCCCCCCCCCACCCCCCCCCCCCCCCACCCCCCCCCCCCCCCACCCCCCCCCCCCCCCACCCCCCCCCCCCCCCACCCCCCCCCCCCCCCACCCCCCCCCCCCCCCACCCCCCCCCCCCCCCACCCCCCCCCCCCCCCACCCCCCCCCCCCCCCACCCCCCCCCCCCCCCACCCCCCCCCCCCCCCACCCCCCCCCCCCCCCACCCCCCCCCCCCCCCACCCCCCCCCCCCCCCACCCCCCCCCCCCCCCACCCCCCCCCCCCCCCACCCCCCCCCCCCCCCACCCCCCCCCCCCCCCACCCCCCCCCCCCCCCACCCCCCCCCCCCCCCACCCCCCCCCCCCCCCACCCCCCCCCCCCCCCACCCCCCCCCCCCCCCACCCCCCCCCCCCCCCACCCCCCCCCCCCCCCACCCCCCCCCCCCCCCACCCCCCCCCCCCCCCACCCCCCCCCCCCCCCACCCCCCCCCCCCCCCACCCCCCCCCCCCCCCACCCCCCCCCCCCCCCACCCCCCCCCCCCCCCACCCCCCCCCCCCCCCACCCCCCCCCCCCCCCACCCCCCCCCCCCCCCACCCCCCCCCCCCCCCACCCCCCCCCCCCCCCACCCCCCCCCCCCCCCACCCCCCCCCCCCCCCACCCCCCCCCCCCCCCACCCCCCCCCCCCCCCACCCCCCCCCCCCCCCACCCCCCCCCCCCCCCACCCCCCCCCCCCCCCACCCCCCCCCCCCCCCACCCCCCCCCCCCCCCACCCCCCCCCCCCCCCACCCCCCCCCCCCCCCACCCCCCCCCCCCCCCACCCCCCCCCCCCCCCACCCCCCCCCCCCCCCACCCCCCCCCCCCCCCACCCCCCCCCCCCCCCACCCCCCCCCCCCCCCACCCCCCCCCCCCCCCACCCCCCCCCCCCCCCACCCCCCCCCCCCCCCACCCCCCCCCCCCCCCACCCCCCCCCCCCCCCACCCCCCCCCCCCCCCACCCCCCCCCCCCCCCACCCCCCCCCCCCCCCACCCCCCCCCCCCCCCACCCCCCCCCCCCCCCACCCCCCCCCCCCCCCACCCCCCCCCCCCCCCACCCCCCCCCCCCCCCACCCCCCCCCCCCCCCACCCCCCCCCCCCCCCACCCCCCCCCCCCCCCACCCCCCCCCCCCCCCACCCCCCCCCCCCCCCACCCCCCCCCCCCCCCACCCCCCCCCCCCCCCACCCCCCCCCCCCCCCACCCCCCCCCCCCCCCACCCCCCCCCCCCCCCACCCCCCCCCCCCCCCACCCCCCCCCCCCCCCACCCCCCCCCCCCCCCACCCCCCCCCCCCCCCACCCCCCCCCCCCCCCACCCCCCCCCCCCCCCACCCCCCCCCCCCCCCACCCCCCCCCCCCCCCACCCCCCCCCCCCCCCACCCCCCCCCCCCCCCACCCCCCCCCCCCCCCACCCCCCCCCCCCCCCACCCCCCCCCCCCCCCACCCCCCCCCCCCCCCACCCCCCCCCCCCCCCACCCCCCCCCCCCCCCACCCCCCCCCCCCCCCACCCCCCCCCCCCCCCACCCCCCCCCCCCCCCACCCCCCCCCCCCCCCACCCCCCCCCCCCCCCACCCCCCCCCCCCCCCACCCCCCCCCCCCCCCACCCCCCCCCCCCCCCACCCCCCCCCCCCCCCACCCCCCCCCCCCCCCACCCCCCCCCCCCCCCACCCCCCCCCCCCCCCACCCCCCCCCCCCCCCACCCCCCCCCCCCCCCACCCCCCCCCCCCCCCACCCCCCCCCCCCCCCACCCCCCCCCCCCCCCACCCCCCCCCCCCCCCACCCCCCCCCCCCCCCACCCCCCCCCCCCCCCACCCCCCCCCCCCCCCACCCCCCCCCCCCCCCACCCCCCCCCCCCCCCACCCCCCCCCCCCCCCACCCCCCCCCCCCCCCACCCCCCCCCCCCCCCACCCCCCCCCCCCCCCACCCCCCCCCCCCCCCACCCCCCCCCCCCCCCACCCCCCCCCCCCCCCACCCCCCCCCCCCCCCACCCCCCCCCCCCCCCACCCCCCCCCCCCCCCACCCCCCCCCCCCCCCACCCCCCCCCCCCCCCACCCCCCCCCCCCCCCACCCCCCCCCCCCCCCACCCCCCCCCCCCCCCACCCCCCCCCCCCCCCACCCCCCCCCCCCCCCACCCCCCCCCCCCCCCACCCCCCCCCCCCCCCACCCCCCCCCCCCCCCACCCCCCCCCCCCCCCACCCCCCCCCCCCCCCACCCCCCCCCCCCCCCACCCCCCCCCCCCCCCACCCCCCCCCCCCCCCACCCCCCCCCCCCCCCACCCCCCCCCCCCCCCACCCCCCCCCCCCCCCACCCCCCCCCCCCCCCACCCCCCCCCCCCCCCACCCCCCCCCCCCCCCACCCCCCCCCCCCCCCACCCCCCCCCCCCCCCACCCCCCCCCCCCCCCACCCCCCCCCCCCCCCACCCCCCCCCCCCCCCACCCCCCCCCCCCCCCACCCCCCCCCCCCCCCACCCCCCCCCCCCCCCACCCCCCCCCCCCCCCACCCCCCCCCCCCCCCACCCCCCCCCCCCCCCACCCCCCCCCCCCCCCACCCCCCCCCCCCCCCACCCCCCCCCCCCCCCACCCCCCCCCCCCCCCACCCCCCCCCCCCCCCACCCCCCCCCCCCCCCACCCCCCCCCCCCCCCACCCCCCCCCCCCCCCACCCCCCCCCCCCCCCACCCCCCCCCCCCCCCACCCCCCCCCCCCCCCACCCCCCCCCCCCCCCACCCCCCCCCCCCCCCACCCCCCCCCCCCCCCACCCCCCCCCCCCCCCACCCCCCCCCCCCCCCACCCCCCCCCCCCCCCACCCCCCCCCCCCCCCACCCCCCCCCCCCCCCACCCCCCCCCCCCCCCACCCCCCCCCCCCCCCACCCCCCCCCCCCCCCACCCCCCCCCCCCCCCACCCCCCCCCCCCCCCACCCCCCCCCCCCCCCACCCCCCCCCCCCCCCACCCCCCCCCCCCCCCACCCCCCCCCCCCCCCACCCCCCCCCCCCCCCACCCCCCCCCCCCCCCACCCCCCCCCCCCCCCACCCCCCCCCCCCCCCACCCCCCCCCCCCCCCACCCCCCCCCCCCCCCACCCCCCCCCCCCCCCACCCCCCCCCCCCCCCACCCCCCCCCCCCCCCACCCCCCCCCCCCCCCACCCCCCCCCCCCCCCACCCCCCCCCCCCCCCACCCCCCCCCCCCCCCACCCCCCCCCCCCCCCACCCCCCCCCCCCCCCACCCCCCCCCCCCCCCACCCCCCCCCCCCCCCACCCCCCCCCCCCCCCACCCCCCCCCCCCCCCACCCCCCCCCCCCCCCACCCCCCCCCCCCCCCACCCCCCCCCCCCCCCACCCCCCCCCCCCCCCACCCCCCCCCCCCCCCACCCCCCCCCCCCCCCACCCCCCCCCCCCCCCACCCCCCCCCCCCCCCACCCCCCCCCCCCCCCACCCCCCCCCCCCCCCACCCCCCCCCCCCCCCACCCCCCCCCCCCCCCACCCCCCCCCCCCCCCACCCCCCCCCCCCCCCACCCCCCCCCCCCCCCACCCCCCCCCCCCCCCACCCCCCCCCCCCCCCACCCCCCCCCCCCCCCACCCCCCCCCCCCCCCACCCCCCCCCCCCCCCACCCCCCCCCCCCCCCACCCCCCCCCCCCCCCACCCCCCCCCCCCCCCACCCCCCCCCCCCCCCACCCCCCCCCCCCCCCACCCCCCCCCCCCCCCACCCCCCCCCCCCCCCACCCCCCCCCCCCCCCACCCCCCCCCCCCCCCACCCCCCCCCCCCCCCACCCCCCCCCCCCCCCACCCCCCCCCCCCCCCACCCCCCCCCCCCCCCACCCCCCCCCCCCCCCACCCCCCCCCCCCCCCACCCCCCCCCCCCCCCACCCCCCCCCCCCCCCACCCCCCCCCCCCCCCACCCCCCCCCCCCCCCACCCCCCCCCCCCCCCACCCCCCCCCCCCCCCACCCCCCCCCCCCCCCACCCCCCCCCCCCCCCACCCCCCCCCCCCCCCACCCCCCCCCCCCCCCACCCCCCCCCCCCCCCACCCCCCCCCCCCCCCACCCCCCCCCCCCCCCACCCCCCCCCCCCCCCACCCCCCCCCCCCCCCACCCCCCCCCCCCCCCACCCCCCCCCCCCCCCACCCCCCCCCCCCCCCACCCCCCCCCCCCCCCACCCCCCCCCCCCCCCACCCCCCCCCCCCCCCACCCCCCCCCCCCCCCACCCCCCCCCCCCCCCACCCCCCCCCCCCCCCACCCCCCCCCCCCCCCACCCCCCCCCCCCCCCACCCCCCCCCCCCCCCACCCCCCCCCCCCCCCACCCCCCCCCCCCCCCACCCCCCCCCCCCCCCACCCCCCCCCCCCCCCACCCCCCCCCCCCCCCACCCCCCCCCCCCCCCACCCCCCCCCCCCCCCACCCCCCCCCCCCCCCACCCCCCCCCCCCCCCACCCCCCCCCCCCCCCACCCCCCCCCCCCCCCACCCCCCCCCCCCCCCACCCCCCCCCCCCCCCACCCCCCCCCCCCCCCACCCCCCCCCCCCCCCACCCCCCCCCCCCCCCACCCCCCCCCCCCCCCACCCCCCCCCCCCCCCACCCCCCCCCCCCCCCACCCCCCCCCCCCCCCACCCCCCCCCCCCCCCACCCCCCCCCCCCCCCACCCCCCCCCCCCCCCACCCCCCCCCCCCCCCACCCCCCCCCCCCCCCACCCCCCCCCCCCCCCACCCCCCCCCCCCCCCACCCCCCCCCCCCCCCACCCCCCCCCCCCCCCACCCCCCCCCCCCCCCACCCCCCCCCCCCCCCACCCCCCCCCCCCCCCACCCCCCCCCCCCCCCACCCCCCCCCCCCCCCACCCCCCCCCCCCCCCACCCCCCCCCCCCCCCACCCCCCCCCCCCCCCACCCCCCCCCCCCCCCACCCCCCCCCCCCCCCACCCCCCCCCCCCCCCACCCCCCCCCCCCCCCACCCCCCCCCCCCCCCACCCCCCCCCCCCCCCACCCCCCCCCCCCCCCACCCCCCCCCCCCCCCACCCCCCCCCCCCCCCACCCCCCCCCCCCCCCACCCCCCCCCCCCCCCACCCCCCCCCCCCCCCACCCCCCCCCCCCCCCACCCCCCCCCCCCCCCACCCCCCCCCCCCCCCACCCCCCCCCCCCCCCACCCCCCCCCCCCCCCACCCCCCCCCCCCCCCACCCCCCCCCCCCCCCACCCCCCCCCCCCCCCACCCCCCCCCCCCCCCACCCCCCCCCCCCCCCACCCCCCCCCCCCCCCACCCCCCCCCCCCCCCACCCCCCCCCCCCCCCACCCCCCCCCCCCCCCACCCCCCCCCCCCCCCACCCCCCCCCCCCCCCACCCCCCCCCCCCCCCACCCCCCCCCCCCCCCACCCCCCCCCCCCCCCACCCCCCCCCCCCCCCACCCCCCCCCCCCCCCACCCCCCCCCCCCCCCACCCCCCCCCCCCCCCACCCCCCCCCCCCCCCACCCCCCCCCCCCCCCACCCCCCCCCCCCCCCACCCCCCCCCCCCCCCACCCCCCCCCCCCCCCACCCCCCCCCCCCCCCACCCCCCCCCCCCCCCACCCCCCCCCCCCCCCACCCCCCCCCCCCCCCACCCCCCCCCCCCCCCACCCCCCCCCCCCCCCACCCCCCCCCCCCCCCACCCCCCCCCCCCCCCACCCCCCCCCCCCCCCACCCCCCCCCCCCCCCACCCCCCCCCCCCCCCACCCCCCCCCCCCCCCACCCCCCCCCCCCCCCACCCCCCCCCCCCCCCACCCCCCCCCCCCCCCACCCCCCCCCCCCCCCACCCCCCCCCCCCCCCACCCCCCCCCCCCCCCACCCCCCCCCCCCCCCACCCCCCCCCCCCCCCACCCCCCCCCCCCCCCACCCCCCCCCCCCCCCACCCCCCCCCCCCCCCACCCCCCCCCCCCCCCACCCCCCCCCCCCCCCACCCCCCCCCCCCCCCACCCCCCCCCCCCCCCACCCCCCCCCCCCCCCACCCCCCCCCCCCCCCACCCCCCCCCCCCCCCACCCCCCCCCCCCCCCACCCCCCCCCCCCCCCACCCCCCCCCCCCCCCACCCCCCCCCCCCCCCACCCCCCCCCCCCCCCACCCCCCCCCCCCCCCACCCCCCCCCCCCCCCACCCCCCCCCCCCCCCACCCCCCCCCCCCCCCACCCCCCCCCCCCCCCACCCCCCCCCCCCCCCACCCCCCCCCCCCCCCACCCCCCCCCCCCCCCACCCCCCCCCCCCCCCACCCCCCCCCCCCCCCACCCCCCCCCCCCCCCACCCCCCCCCCCCCCCACCCCCCCCCCCCCCCACCCCCCCCCCCCCCCACCCCCCCCCCCCCCCACCCCCCCCCCCCCCCACCCCCCCCCCCCCCCACCCCCCCCCCCCCCCACCCCCCCCCCCCCCCACCCCCCCCCCCCCCCACCCCCCCCCCCCCCCACCCCCCCCCCCCCCCACCCCCCCCCCCCCCCACCCCCCCCCCCCCCCACCCCCCCCCCCCCCCACCCCCCCCCCCCCCCACCCCCCCCCCCCCCCACCCCCCCCCCCCCCCACCCCCCCCCCCCCCCACCCCCCCCCCCCCCCACCCCCCCCCCCCCCCACCCCCCCCCCCCCCCACCCCCCCCCCCCCCCACCCCCCCCCCCCCCCACCCCCCCCCCCCCCCACCCCCCCCCCCCCCCACCCCCCCCCCCCCCCACCCCCCCCCCCCCCCACCCCCCCCCCCCCCCACCCCCCCCCCCCCCCACCCCCCCCCCCCCCCACCCCCCCCCCCCCCCACCCCCCCCCCCCCCCACCCCCCCCCCCCCCCACCCCCCCCCCCCCCCACCCCCCCCCCCCCCCACCCCCCCCCCCCCCCACCCCCCCCCCCCCCCACCCCCCCCCCCCCCCACCCCCCCCCCCCCCCACCCCCCCCCCCCCCCACCCCCCCCCCCCCCCACCCCCCCCCCCCCCCACCCCCCCCCCCCCCCACCCCCCCCCCCCCCCACCCCCCCCCCCCCCCACCCCCCCCCCCCCCCACCCCCCCCCCCCCCCACCCCCCCCCCCCCCCACCCCCCCCCCCCCCCACCCCCCCCCCCCCCCACCCCCCCCCCCCCCCACCCCCCCCCCCCCCCACCCCCCCCCCCCCCCACCCCCCCCCCCCCCCACCCCCCCCCCCCCCCACCCCCCCCCCCCCCCACCCCCCCCCCCCCCCACCCCCCCCCCCCCCCACCCCCCCCCCCCCCCACCCCCCCCCCCCCCCACCCCCCCCCCCCCCCACCCCCCCCCCCCCCCACCCCCCCCCCCCCCCACCCCCCCCCCCCCCCACCCCCCCCCCCCCCCACCCCCCCCCCCCCCCACCCCCCCCCCCCCCCACCCCCCCCCCCCCCCACCCCCCCCCCCCCCCACCCCCCCCCCCCCCCACCCCCCCCCCCCCCCACCCCCCCCCCCCCCCACCCCCCCCCCCCCCCACCCCCCCCCCCCCCCACCCCCCCCCCCCCCCACCCCCCCCCCCCCCCACCCCCCCCCCCCCCCACCCCCCCCCCCCCCCACCCCCCCCCCCCCCCACCCCCCCCCCCCCCCACCCCCCCCCCCCCCCACCCCCCCCCCCCCCCACCCCCCCCCCCCCCCACCCCCCCCCCCCCCCACCCCCCCCCCCCCCCACCCCCCCCCCCCCCCACCCCCCCCCCCCCCCACCCCCCCCCCCCCCCACCCCCCCCCCCCCCCACCCCCCCCCCCCCCCACCCCCCCCCCCCCCCACCCCCCCCCCCCCCCACCCCCCCCCCCCCCCACCCCCCCCCCCCCCCACCCCCCCCCCCCCCCACCCCCCCCCCCCCCCACCCCCCCCCCCCCCCACCCCCCCCCCCCCCCACCCCCCCCCCCCCCCACCCCCCCCCCCCCCCACCCCCCCCCCCCCCCACCCCCCCCCCCCCCCACCCCCCCCCCCCCCCACCCCCCCCCCCCCCCACCCCCCCCCCCCCCCACCCCCCCCCCCCCCCACCCCCCCCCCCCCCCACCCCCCCCCCCCCCCACCCCCCCCCCCCCCCACCCCCCCCCCCCCCCACCCCCCCCCCCCCCCACCCCCCCCCCCCCCCACCCCCCCCCCCCCCCACCCCCCCCCCCCCCCACCCCCCCCCCCCCCCACCCCCCCCCCCCCCCACCCCCCCCCCCCCCCACCCCCCCCCCCCCCCACCCCCCCCCCCCCCCACCCCCCCCCCCCCCCACCCCCCCCCCCCCCCACCCCCCCCCCCCCCCACCCCCCCCCCCCCCCACCCCCCCCCCCCCCCACCCCCCCCCCCCCCCACCCCCCCCCCCCCCCACCCCCCCCCCCCCCCACCCCCCCCCCCCCCCACCCCCCCCCCCCCCCACCCCCCCCCCCCCCCACCCCCCCCCCCCCCCACCCCCCCCCCCCCCCACCCCCCCCCCCCCCCACCCCCCCCCCCCCCCACCCCCCCCCCCCCCCACCCCCCCCCCCCCCCACCCCCCCCCCCCCCCACCCCCCCCCCCCCCCACCCCCCCCCCCCCCCACCCCCCCCCCCCCCCACCCCCCCCCCCCCCCACCCCCCCCCCCCCCCACCCCCCCCCCCCCCCACCCCCCCCCCCCCCCACCCCCCCCCCCCCCCACCCCCCCCCCCCCCCACCCCCCCCCCCCCCCACCCCCCCCCCCCCCCACCCCCCCCCCCCCCCACCCCCCCCCCCCCCCACCCCCCCCCCCCCCCACCCCCCCCCCCCCCCACCCCCCCCCCCCCCCACCCCCCCCCCCCCCCACCCCCCCCCCCCCCCACCCCCCCCCCCCCCCACCCCCCCCCCCCCCCACCCCCCCCCCCCCCCACCCCCCCCCCCCCCCACCCCCCCCCCCCCCCACCCCCCCCCCCCCCCACCCCCCCCCCCCCCCACCCCCCCCCCCCCCCACCCCCCCCCCCCCCCACCCCCCCCCCCCCCCACCCCCCCCCCCCCCCACCCCCCCCCCCCCCCACCCCCCCCCCCCCCCACCCCCCCCCCCCCCCACCCCCCCCCCCCCCCACCCCCCCCCCCCCCCACCCCCCCCCCCCCCCACCCCCCCCCCCCCCCACCCCCCCCCCCCCCCACCCCCCCCCCCCCCCACCCCCCCCCCCCCCCACCCCCCCCCCCCCCCACCCCCCCCCCCCCCCACCCCCCCCCCCCCCCACCCCCCCCCCCCCCCACCCCCCCCCCCCCCCACCCCCCCCCCCCCCCACCCCCCCCCCCCCCCACCCCCCCCCCCCCCCACCCCCCCCCCCCCCCACCCCCCCCCCCCCCCACCCCCCCCCCCCCCCACCCCCCCCCCCCCCCACCCCCCCCCCCCCCCACCCCCCCCCCCCCCCACCCCCCCCCCCCCCCACCCCCCCCCCCCCCCACCCCCCCCCCCCCCCACCCCCCCCCCCCCCCACCCCCCCCCCCCCCCACCCCCCCCCCCCCCCACCCCCCCCCCCCCCCACCCCCCCCCCCCCCCACCCCCCCCCCCCCCCACCCCCCCCCCCCCCCACCCCCCCCCCCCCCCACCCCCCCCCCCCCCCACCCCCCCCCCCCCCCACCCCCCCCCCCCCCCACCCCCCCCCCCCCCCACCCCCCCCCCCCCCCACCCCCCCCCCCCCCCACCCCCCCCCCCCCCCACCCCCCCCCCCCCCCACCCCCCCCCCCCCCCACCCCCCCCCCCCCCCACCCCCCCCCCCCCCCACCCCCCCCCCCCCCCACCCCCCCCCCCCCCCACCCCCCCCCCCCCCCACCCCCCCCCCCCCCCACCCCCCCCCCCCCCCACCCCCCCCCCCCCCCACCCCCCCCCCCCCCCACCCCCCCCCCCCCCCACCCCCCCCCCCCCCCACCCCCCCCCCCCCCCACCCCCCCCCCCCCCCACCCCCCCCCCCCCCCACCCCCCCCCCCCCCCACCCCCCCCCCCCCCCACCCCCCCCCCCCCCCACCCCCCCCCCCCCCCACCCCCCCCCCCCCCCACCCCCCCCCCCCCCCACCCCCCCCCCCCCCCACCCCCCCCCCCCCCCACCCCCCCCCCCCCCCACCCCCCCCCCCCCCCACCCCCCCCCCCCCCCACCCCCCCCCCCCCCCACCCCCCCCCCCCCCCACCCCCCCCCCCCCCCACCCCCCCCCCCCCCCACCCCCCCCCCCCCCCACCCCCCCCCCCCCCCACCCCCCCCCCCCCCCACCCCCCCCCCCCCCCACCCCCCCCCCCCCCCACCCCCCCCCCCCCCCACCCCCCCCCCCCCCCACCCCCCCCCCCCCCCACCCCCCCCCCCCCCCACCCCCCCCCCCCCCCACCCCCCCCCCCCCCCACCCCCCCCCCCCCCCACCCCCCCCCCCCCCCACCCCCCCCCCCCCCCACCCCCCCCCCCCCCCACCCCCCCCCCCCCCCACCCCCCCCCCCCCCCACCCCCCCCCCCCCCCACCCCCCCCCCCCCCCACCCCCCCCCCCCCCCACCCCCCCCCCCCCCCACCCCCCCCCCCCCCCACCCCCCCCCCCCCCCACCCCCCCCCCCCCCCACCCCCCCCCCCCCCCACCCCCCCCCCCCCCCACCCCCCCCCCCCCCCACCCCCCCCCCCCCCCACCCCCCCCCCCCCCCACCCCCCCCCCCCCCCACCCCCCCCCCCCCCCACCCCCCCCCCCCCCCACCCCCCCCCCCCCCCACCCCCCCCCCCCCCCACCCCCCCCCCCCCCCACCCCCCCCCCCCCCCACCCCCCCCCCCCCCCACCCCCCCCCCCCCCCACCCCCCCCCCCCCCCACCCCCCCCCCCCCCCACCCCCCCCCCCCCCCACCCCCCCCCCCCCCCACCCCCCCCCCCCCCCACCCCCCCCCCCCCCCACCCCCCCCCCCCCCCACCCCCCCCCCCCCCCACCCCCCCCCCCCCCCACCCCCCCCCCCCCCCACCCCCCCCCCCCCCCACCCCCCCCCCCCCCCACCCCCCCCCCCCCCCACCCCCCCCCCCCCCCACCCCCCCCCCCCCCCACCCCCCCCCCCCCCCACCCCCCCCCCCCCCCACCCCCCCCCCCCCCCACCCCCCCCCCCCCCCACCCCCCCCCCCCCCCACCCCCCCCCCCCCCCACCCCCCCCCCCCCCCACCCCCCCCCCCCCCCACCCCCCCCCCCCCCCACCCCCCCCCCCCCCCACCCCCCCCCCCCCCCACCCCCCCCCCCCCCCACCCCCCCCCCCCCCCACCCCCCCCCCCCCCCACCCCCCCCCCCCCCCACCCCCCCCCCCCCCCACCCCCCCCCCCCCCCACCCCCCCCCCCCCCCACCCCCCCCCCCCCCCACCCCCCCCCCCCCCCACCCCCCCCCCCCCCCACCCCCCCCCCCCCCCACCCCCCCCCCCCCCCACCCCCCCCCCCCCCCACCCCCCCCCCCCCCCACCCCCCCCCCCCCCCACCCCCCCCCCCCCCCACCCCCCCCCCCCCCCACCCCCCCCCCCCCCCACCCCCCCCCCCCCCCACCCCCCCCCCCCCCCACCCCCCCCCCCCCCCACCCCCCCCCCCCCCCACCCCCCCCCCCCCCCACCCCCCCCCCCCCCCACCCCCCCCCCCCCCCACCCCCCCCCCCCCCCACCCCCCCCCCCCCCCACCCCCCCCCCCCCCCACCCCCCCCCCCCCCCACCCCCCCCCCCCCCCACCCCCCCCCCCCCCCACCCCCCCCCCCCCCCACCCCCCCCCCCCCCCACCCCCCCCCCCCCCCACCCCCCCCCCCCCCCACCCCCCCCCCCCCCCACCCCCCCCCCCCCCCACCCCCCCCCCCCCCCACCCCCCCCCCCCCCCACCCCCCCCCCCCCCCACCCCCCCCCCCCCCCACCCCCCCCCCCCCCCACCCCCCCCCCCCCCCACCCCCCCCCCCCCCCACCCCCCCCCCCCCCCACCCCCCCCCCCCCCCACCCCCCCCCCCCCCCACCCCCCCCCCCCCCCACCCCCCCCCCCCCCCACCCCCCCCCCCCCCCACCCCCCCCCCCCCCCACCCCCCCCCCCCCCCACCCCCCCCCCCCCCCACCCCCCCCCCCCCCCACCCCCCCCCCCCCCCACCCCCCCCCCCCCCCACCCCCCCCCCCCCCCACCCCCCCCCCCCCCCACCCCCCCCCCCCCCCACCCCCCCCCCCCCCCACCCCCCCCCCCCCCCACCCCCCCCCCCCCCCACCCCCCCCCCCCCCCACCCCCCCCCCCCCCCACCCCCCCCCCCCCCCACCCCCCCCCCCCCCCACCCCCCCCCCCCCCCACCCCCCCCCCCCCCCACCCCCCCCCCCCCCCACCCCCCCCCCCCCCCACCCCCCCCCCCCCCCACCCCCCCCCCCCCCCACCCCCCCCCCCCCCCACCCCCCCCCCCCCCCACCCCCCCCCCCCCCCACCCCCCCCCCCCCCCACCCCCCCCCCCCCCCACCCCCCCCCCCCCCCACCCCCCCCCCCCCCCACCCCCCCCCCCCCCCACCCCCCCCCCCCCCCACCCCCCCCCCCCCCCACCCCCCCCCCCCCCCACCCCCCCCCCCCCCCACCCCCCCCCCCCCCCACCCCCCCCCCCCCCCACCCCCCCCCCCCCCCACCCCCCCCCCCCCCCACCCCCCCCCCCCCCCACCCCCCCCCCCCCCCACCCCCCCCCCCCCCCACCCCCCCCCCCCCCCACCCCCCCCCCCCCCCACCCCCCCCCCCCCCCACCCCCCCCCCCCCCCACCCCCCCCCCCCCCCACCCCCCCCCCCCCCCACCCCCCCCCCCCCCCACCCCCCCCCCCCCCCACCCCCCCCCCCCCCCACCCCCCCCCCCCCCCACCCCCCCCCCCCCCCACCCCCCCCCCCCCCCACCCCCCCCCCCCCCCACCCCCCCCCCCCCCCACCCCCCCCCCCCCCCACCCCCCCCCCCCCCCACCCCCCCCCCCCCCCACCCCCCCCCCCCCCCACCCCCCCCCCCCCCCACCCCCCCCCCCCCCCACCCCCCCCCCCCCCCACCCCCCCCCCCCCCCACCCCCCCCCCCCCCCACCCCCCCCCCCCCCCACCCCCCCCCCCCCCCACCCCCCCCCCCCCCCACCCCCCCCCCCCCCCACCCCCCCCCCCCCCCACCCCCCCCCCCCCCCACCCCCCCCCCCCCCCACCCCCCCCCCCCCCCACCCCCCCCCCCCCCCACCCCCCCCCCCCCCCACCCCCCCCCCCCCCCACCCCCCCCCCCCCCCACCCCCCCCCCCCCCCACCCCCCCCCCCCCCCACCCCCCCCCCCCCCCACCCCCCCCCCCCCCCACCCCCCCCCCCCCCCACCCCCCCCCCCCCCCACCCCCCCCCCCCCCCACCCCCCCCCCCCCCCACCCCCCCCCCCCCCCACCCCCCCCCCCCCCCACCCCCCCCCCCCCCCACCCCCCCCCCCCCCCACCCCCCCCCCCCCCCACCCCCCCCCCCCCCCACCCCCCCCCCCCCCCACCCCCCCCCCCCCCCACCCCCCCCCCCCCCCACCCCCCCCCCCCCCCACCCCCCCCCCCCCCCACCCCCCCCCCCCCCCACCCCCCCCCCCCCCCACCCCCCCCCCCCCCCACCCCCCCCCCCCCCCACCCCCCCCCCCCCCCACCCCCCCCCCCCCCCACCCCCCCCCCCCCCCACCCCCCCCCCCCCCCACCCCCCCCCCCCCCCACCCCCCCCCCCCCCCACCCCCCCCCCCCCCCACCCCCCCCCCCCCCCACCCCCCCCCCCCCCCACCCCCCCCCCCCCCCACCCCCCCCCCCCCCCACCCCCCCCCCCCCCCACCCCCCCCCCCCCCCACCCCCCCCCCCCCCCACCCCCCCCCCCCCCCACCCCCCCCCCCCCCCACCCCCCCCCCCCCCCACCCCCCCCCCCCCCCACCCCCCCCCCCCCCCACCCCCCCCCCCCCCCACCCCCCCCCCCCCCCACCCCCCCCCCCCCCCACCCCCCCCCCCCCCCACCCCCCCCCCCCCCCACCCCCCCCCCCCCCCACCCCCCCCCCCCCCCACCCCCCCCCCCCCCCACCCCCCCCCCCCCCCACCCCCCCCCCCCCCCACCCCCCCCCCCCCCCACCCCCCCCCCCCCCCACCCCCCCCCCCCCCCACCCCCCCCCCCCCCCACCCCCCCCCCCCCCCACCCCCCCCCCCCCCCACCCCCCCCCCCCCCCACCCCCCCCCCCCCCCACCCCCCCCCCCCCCCACCCCCCCCCCCCCCCACCCCCCCCCCCCCCCACCCCCCCCCCCCCCCACCCCCCCCCCCCCCCACCCCCCCCCCCCCCCACCCCCCCCCCCCCCCACCCCCCCCCCCCCCCACCCCCCCCCCCCCCCACCCCCCCCCCCCCCCACCCCCCCCCCCCCCCACCCCCCCCCCCCCCCACCCCCCCCCCCCCCCACCCCCCCCCCCCCCCACCCCCCCCCCCCCCCACCCCCCCCCCCCCCCACCCCCCCCCCCCCCCACCCCCCCCCCCCCCCACCCCCCCCCCCCCCCACCCCCCCCCCCCCCCACCCCCCCCCCCCCCCACCCCCCCCCCCCCCCACCCCCCCCCCCCCCCACCCCCCCCCCCCCCCACCCCCCCCCCCCCCCACCCCCCCCCCCCCCCACCCCCCCCCCCCCCCACCCCCCCCCCCCCCCACCCCCCCCCCCCCCCACCCCCCCCCCCCCCCACCCCCCCCCCCCCCCACCCCCCCCCCCCCCCACCCCCCCCCCCCCCCACCCCCCCCCCCCCCCACCCCCCCCCCCCCCCACCCCCCCCCCCCCCCACCCCCCCCCCCCCCCACCCCCCCCCCCCCCCACCCCCCCCCCCCCCCACCCCCCCCCCCCCCCACCCCCCCCCCCCCCCACCCCCCCCCCCCCCCACCCCCCCCCCCCCCCACCCCCCCCCCCCCCCACCCCCCCCCCCCCCCACCCCCCCCCCCCCCCACCCCCCCCCCCCCCCACCCCCCCCCCCCCCCACCCCCCCCCCCCCCCACCCCCCCCCCCCCCCACCCCCCCCCCCCCCCACCCCCCCCCCCCCCCACCCCCCCCCCCCCCCACCCCCCCCCCCCCCCACCCCCCCCCCCCCCCACCCCCCCCCCCCCCCACCCCCCCCCCCCCCCACCCCCCCCCCCCCCCACCCCCCCCCCCCCCCACCCCCCCCCCCCCCCACCCCCCCCCCCCCCCACCCCCCCCCCCCCCCACCCCCCCCCCCCCCCACCCCCCCCCCCCCCCACCCCCCCCCCCCCCCACCCCCCCCCCCCCCCACCCCCCCCCCCCCCCACCCCCCCCCCCCCCCACCCCCCCCCCCCCCCACCCCCCCCCCCCCCCACCCCCCCCCCCCCCCACCCCCCCCCCCCCCCACCCCCCCCCCCCCCCACCCCCCCCCCCCCCCACCCCCCCCCCCCCCCACCCCCCCCCCCCCCCACCCCCCCCCCCCCCCACCCCCCCCCCCCCCCACCCCCCCCCCCCCCCACCCCCCCCCCCCCCCACCCCCCCCCCCCCCCACCCCCCCCCCCCCCCACCCCCCCCCCCCCCCACCCCCCCCCCCCCCCACCCCCCCCCCCCCCCACCCCCCCCCCCCCCCACCCCCCCCCCCCCCCACCCCCCCCCCCCCCCACCCCCCCCCCCCCCCACCCCCCCCCCCCCCCACCCCCCCCCCCCCCCACCCCCCCCCCCCCCCACCCCCCCCCCCCCCCACCCCCCCCCCCCCCCACCCCCCCCCCCCCCCACCCCCCCCCCCCCCCACCCCCCCCCCCCCCCACCCCCCCCCCCCCCCACCCCCCCCCCCCCCCACCCCCCCCCCCCCCCACCCCCCCCCCCCCCCACCCCCCCCCCCCCCCACCCCCCCCCCCCCCCACCCCCCCCCCCCCCCACCCCCCCCCCCCCCCACCCCCCCCCCCCCCCACCCCCCCCCCCCCCCACCCCCCCCCCCCCCCACCCCCCCCCCCCCCCACCCCCCCCCCCCCCCACCCCCCCCCCCCCCCACCCCCCCCCCCCCCCACCCCCCCCCCCCCCCACCCCCCCCCCCCCCCACCCCCCCCCCCCCCCACCCCCCCCCCCCCCCACCCCCCCCCCCCCCCACCCCCCCCCCCCCCCACCCCCCCCCCCCCCCACCCCCCCCCCCCCCCACCCCCCCCCCCCCCCACCCCCCCCCCCCCCCACCCCCCCCCCCCCCCACCCCCCCCCCCCCCCACCCCCCCCCCCCCCCACCCCCCCCCCCCCCCACCCCCCCCCCCCCCCACCCCCCCCCCCCCCCACCCCCCCCCCCCCCCACCCCCCCCCCCCCCCACCCCCCCCCCCCCCCACCCCCCCCCCCCCCCACCCCCCCCCCCCCCCACCCCCCCCCCCCCCCACCCCCCCCCCCCCCCACCCCCCCCCCCCCCCACCCCCCCCCCCCCCCACCCCCCCCCCCCCCCACCCCCCCCCCCCCCCACCCCCCCCCCCCCCCACCCCCCCCCCCCCCCACCCCCCCCCCCCCCCACCCCCCCCCCCCCCCACCCCCCCCCCCCCCCACCCCCCCCCCCCCCCACCCCCCCCCCCCCCCACCCCCCCCCCCCCCCACCCCCCCCCCCCCCCACCCCCCCCCCCCCCCACCCCCCCCCCCCCCCACCCCCCCCCCCCCCCACCCCCCCCCCCCCCCACCCCCCCCCCCCCCCACCCCCCCCCCCCCCCACCCCCCCCCCCCCCCACCCCCCCCCCCCCCCACCCCCCCCCCCCCCCACCCCCCCCCCCCCCCACCCCCCCCCCCCCCCACCCCCCCCCCCCCCCACCCCCCCCCCCCCCCACCCCCCCCCCCCCCCACCCCCCCCCCCCCCCACCCCCCCCCCCCCCCACCCCCCCCCCCCCCCACCCCCCCCCCCCCCCACCCCCCCCCCCCCCCACCCCCCCCCCCCCCCACCCCCCCCCCCCCCCACCCCCCCCCCCCCCCACCCCCCCCCCCCCCCACCCCCCCCCCCCCCCACCCCCCCCCCCCCCCACCCCCCCCCCCCCCCACCCCCCCCCCCCCCCACCCCCCCCCCCCCCCACCCCCCCCCCCCCCCACCCCCCCCCCCCCCCACCCCCCCCCCCCCCCACCCCCCCCCCCCCCCACCCCCCCCCCCCCCCACCCCCCCCCCCCCCCACCCCCCCCCCCCCCCACCCCCCCCCCCCCCCACCCCCCCCCCCCCCCACCCCCCCCCCCCCCCACCCCCCCCCCCCCCCACCCCCCCCCCCCCCCACCCCCCCCCCCCCCCACCCCCCCCCCCCCCCACCCCCCCCCCCCCCCACCCCCCCCCCCCCCCACCCCCCCCCCCCCCCACCCCCCCCCCCCCCCACCCCCCCCCCCCCCCACCCCCCCCCCCCCCCACCCCCCCCCCCCCCCACCCCCCCCCCCCCCCACCCCCCCCCCCCCCCACCCCCCCCCCCCCCCACCCCCCCCCCCCCCCACCCCCCCCCCCCCCCACCCCCCCCCCCCCCCACCCCCCCCCCCCCCCACCCCCCCCCCCCCCCACCCCCCCCCCCCCCCACCCCCCCCCCCCCCCACCCCCCCCCCCCCCCACCCCCCCCCCCCCCCACCCCCCCCCCCCCCCACCCCCCCCCCCCCCCACCCCCCCCCCCCCCCACCCCCCCCCCCCCCCACCCCCCCCCCCCCCCACCCCCCCCCCCCCCCACCCCCCCCCCCCCCCACCCCCCCCCCCCCCCACCCCCCCCCCCCCCCACCCCCCCCCCCCCCCACCCCCCCCCCCCCCCACCCCCCCCCCCCCCCACCCCCCCCCCCCCCCACCCCCCCCCCCCCCCACCCCCCCCCCCCCCCACCCCCCCCCCCCCCCACCCCCCCCCCCCCCCACCCCCCCCCCCCCCCACCCCCCCCCCCCCCCACCCCCCCCCCCCCCCACCCCCCCCCCCCCCCACCCCCCCCCCCCCCCACCCCCCCCCCCCCCCACCCCCCCCCCCCCCCACCCCCCCCCCCCCCCACCCCCCCCCCCCCCCACCCCCCCCCCCCCCCACCCCCCCCCCCCCCCACCCCCCCCCCCCCCCACCCCCCCCCCCCCCCACCCCCCCCCCCCCCCACCCCCCCCCCCCCCCACCCCCCCCCCCCCCCACCCCCCCCCCCCCCCACCCCCCCCCCCCCCCACCCCCCCCCCCCCCCACCCCCCCCCCCCCCCACCCCCCCCCCCCCCCACCCCCCCCCCCCCCCACCCCCCCCCCCCCCCACCCCCCCCCCCCCCCACCCCCCCCCCCCCCCACCCCCCCCCCCCCCCACCCCCCCCCCCCCCCACCCCCCCCCCCCCCCACCCCCCCCCCCCCCCACCCCCCCCCCCCCCCACCCCCCCCCCCCCCCACCCCCCCCCCCCCCCACCCCCCCCCCCCCCCACCCCCCCCCCCCCCCACCCCCCCCCCCCCCCACCCCCCCCCCCCCCCACCCCCCCCCCCCCCCACCCCCCCCCCCCCCCACCCCCCCCCCCCCCCACCCCCCCCCCCCCCCACCCCCCCCCCCCCCCACCCCCCCCCCCCCCCACCCCCCCCCCCCCCCACCCCCCCCCCCCCCCACCCCCCCCCCCCCCCACCCCCCCCCCCCCCCACCCCCCCCCCCCCCCACCCCCCCCCCCCCCCACCCCCCCCCCCCCCCACCCCCCCCCCCCCCCACCCCCCCCCCCCCCCACCCCCCCCCCCCCCCACCCCCCCCCCCCCCCACCCCCCCCCCCCCCCACCCCCCCCCCCCCCCACCCCCCCCCCCCCCCACCCCCCCCCCCCCCCACCCCCCCCCCCCCCCACCCCCCCCCCCCCCCACCCCCCCCCCCCCCCACCCCCCCCCCCCCCCACCCCCCCCCCCCCCCACCCCCCCCCCCCCCCACCCCCCCCCCCCCCCACCCCCCCCCCCCCCCACCCCCCCCCCCCCCCACCCCCCCCCCCCCCCACCCCCCCCCCCCCCCACCCCCCCCCCCCCCCACCCCCCCCCCCCCCCACCCCCCCCCCCCCCCACCCCCCCCCCCCCCCACCCCCCCCCCCCCCCACCCCCCCCCCCCCCCACCCCCCCCCCCCCCCACCCCCCCCCCCCCCCACCCCCCCCCCCCCCCACCCCCCCCCCCCCCCACCCCCCCCCCCCCCCACCCCCCCCCCCCCCCACCCCCCCCCCCCCCCACCCCCCCCCCCCCCCACCCCCCCCCCCCCCCACCCCCCCCCCCCCCCACCCCCCCCCCCCCCCACCCCCCCCCCCCCCCACCCCCCCCCCCCCCCACCCCCCCCCCCCCCCACCCCCCCCCCCCCCCACCCCCCCCCCCCCCCACCCCCCCCCCCCCCCACCCCCCCCCCCCCCCACCCCCCCCCCCCCCCACCCCCCCCCCCCCCCACCCCCCCCCCCCCCCACCCCCCCCCCCCCCCACCCCCCCCCCCCCCCACCCCCCCCCCCCCCCACCCCCCCCCCCCCCCACCCCCCCCCCCCCCCACCCCCCCCCCCCCCCACCCCCCCCCCCCCCCACCCCCCCCCCCCCCCACCCCCCCCCCCCCCCACCCCCCCCCCCCCCCACCCCCCCCCCCCCCCACCCCCCCCCCCCCCCACCCCCCCCCCCCCCCACCCCCCCCCCCCCCCACCCCCCCCCCCCCCCACCCCCCCCCCCCCCCACCCCCCCCCCCCCCCACCCCCCCCCCCCCCCACCCCCCCCCCCCCCCACCCCCCCCCCCCCCCACCCCCCCCCCCCCCCACCCCCCCCCCCCCCCACCCCCCCCCCCCCCCACCCCCCCCCCCCCCCACCCCCCCCCCCCCCCACCCCCCCCCCCCCCCACCCCCCCCCCCCCCCACCCCCCCCCCCCCCCACCCCCCCCCCCCCCCACCCCCCCCCCCCCCCACCCCCCCCCCCCCCCACCCCCCCCCCCCCCCACCCCCCCCCCCCCCCACCCCCCCCCCCCCCCACCCCCCCCCCCCCCCACCCCCCCCCCCCCCCACCCCCCCCCCCCCCCACCCCCCCCCCCCCCCACCCCCCCCCCCCCCCACCCCCCCCCCCCCCCACCCCCCCCCCCCCCCACCCCCCCCCCCCCCCACCCCCCCCCCCCCCCACCCCCCCCCCCCCCCACCCCCCCCCCCCCCCACCCCCCCCCCCCCCCACCCCCCCCCCCCCCCACCCCCCCCCCCCCCCACCCCCCCCCCCCCCCACCCCCCCCCCCCCCCACCCCCCCCCCCCCCCACCCCCCCCCCCCCCCACCCCCCCCCCCCCCCACCCCCCCCCCCCCCCACCCCCCCCCCCCCCCACCCCCCCCCCCCCCCACCCCCCCCCCCCCCCACCCCCCCCCCCCCCCACCCCCCCCCCCCCCCACCCCCCCCCCCCCCCACCCCCCCCCCCCCCCACCCCCCCCCCCCCCCACCCCCCCCCCCCCCCACCCCCCCCCCCCCCCACCCCCCCCCCCCCCCACCCCCCCCCCCCCCCACCCCCCCCCCCCCCCACCCCCCCCCCCCCCCACCCCCCCCCCCCCCCACCCCCCCCCCCCCCCACCCCCCCCCCCCCCCACCCCCCCCCCCCCCCACCCCCCCCCCCCCCCACCCCCCCCCCCCCCCACCCCCCCCCCCCCCCACCCCCCCCCCCCCCCACCCCCCCCCCCCCCCACCCCCCCCCCCCCCCACCCCCCCCCCCCCCCACCCCCCCCCCCCCCCACCCCCCCCCCCCCCCACCCCCCCCCCCCCCCACCCCCCCCCCCCCCCACCCCCCCCCCCCCCCACCCCCCCCCCCCCCCACCCCCCCCCCCCCCCACCCCCCCCCCCCCCCACCCCCCCCCCCCCCCACCCCCCCCCCCCCCCACCCCCCCCCCCCCCCACCCCCCCCCCCCCCCACCCCCCCCCCCCCCCACCCCCCCCCCCCCCCACCCCCCCCCCCCCCCACCCCCCCCCCCCCCCACCCCCCCCCCCCCCCACCCCCCCCCCCCCCCACCCCCCCCCCCCCCCACCCCCCCCCCCCCCCACCCCCCCCCCCCCCCACCCCCCCCCCCCCCCACCCCCCCCCCCCCCCACCCCCCCCCCCCCCCACCCCCCCCCCCCCCCACCCCCCCCCCCCCCCACCCCCCCCCCCCCCCACCCCCCCCCCCCCCCACCCCCCCCCCCCCCCACCCCCCCCCCCCCCCACCCCCCCCCCCCCCCACCCCCCCCCCCCCCCACCCCCCCCCCCCCCCACCCCCCCCCCCCCCCACCCCCCCCCCCCCCCACCCCCCCCCCCCCCCACCCCCCCCCCCCCCCACCCCCCCCCCCCCCCACCCCCCCCCCCCCCCACCCCCCCCCCCCCCCACCCCCCCCCCCCCCCACCCCCCCCCCCCCCCACCCCCCCCCCCCCCCACCCCCCCCCCCCCCCACCCCCCCCCCCCCCCACCCCCCCCCCCCCCCACCCCCCCCCCCCCCCACCCCCCCCCCCCCCCACCCCCCCCCCCCCCCACCCCCCCCCCCCCCCACCCCCCCCCCCCCCCACCCCCCCCCCCCCCCACCCCCCCCCCCCCCCACCCCCCCCCCCCCCCACCCCCCCCCCCCCCCACCCCCCCCCCCCCCCACCCCCCCCCCCCCCCACCCCCCCCCCCCCCCACCCCCCCCCCCCCCCACCCCCCCCCCCCCCCACCCCCCCCCCCCCCCACCCCCCCCCCCCCCCACCCCCCCCCCCCCCCACCCCCCCCCCCCCCCACCCCCCCCCCCCCCCACCCCCCCCCCCCCCCACCCCCCCCCCCCCCCACCCCCCCCCCCCCCCACCCCCCCCCCCCCCCACCCCCCCCCCCCCCCACCCCCCCCCCCCCCCACCCCCCCCCCCCCCCACCCCCCCCCCCCCCCACCCCCCCCCCCCCCCACCCCCCCCCCCCCCCACCCCCCCCCCCCCCCACCCCCCCCCCCCCCCACCCCCCCCCCCCCCCACCCCCCCCCCCCCCCACCCCCCCCCCCCCCCACCCCCCCCCCCCCCCACCCCCCCCCCCCCCCACCCCCCCCCCCCCCCACCCCCCCCCCCCCCCACCCCCCCCCCCCCCCACCCCCCCCCCCCCCCACCCCCCCCCCCCCCCACCCCCCCCCCCCCCCACCCCCCCCCCCCCCCACCCCCCCCCCCCCCCACCCCCCCCCCCCCCCACCCCCCCCCCCCCCCACCCCCCCCCCCCCCCACCCCCCCCCCCCCCCACCCCCCCCCCCCCCCACCCCCCCCCCCCCCCACCCCCCCCCCCCCCCACCCCCCCCCCCCCCCACCCCCCCCCCCCCCCACCCCCCCCCCCCCCCACCCCCCCCCCCCCCCACCCCCCCCCCCCCCCACCCCCCCCCCCCCCCACCCCCCCCCCCCCCCACCCCCCCCCCCCCCCACCCCCCCCCCCCCCCACCCCCCCCCCCCCCCACCCCCCCCCCCCCCCACCCCCCCCCCCCCCCACCCCCCCCCCCCCCCACCCCCCCCCCCCCCCACCCCCCCCCCCCCCCACCCCCCCCCCCCCCCACCCCCCCCCCCCCCCACCCCCCCCCCCCCCCACCCCCCCCCCCCCCCACCCCCCCCCCCCCCCACCCCCCCCCCCCCCCACCCCCCCCCCCCCCCACCCCCCCCCCCCCCCACCCCCCCCCCCCCCCACCCCCCCCCCCCCCCACCCCCCCCCCCCCCCACCCCCCCCCCCCCCCACCCCCCCCCCCCCCCACCCCCCCCCCCCCCCACCCCCCCCCCCCCCCACCCCCCCCCCCCCCCACCCCCCCCCCCCCCCACCCCCCCCCCCCCCCACCCCCCCCCCCCCCCACCCCCCCCCCCCCCCACCCCCCCCCCCCCCCACCCCCCCCCCCCCCCACCCCCCCCCCCCCCCACCCCCCCCCCCCCCCACCCCCCCCCCCCCCCACCCCCCCCCCCCCCCACCCCCCCCCCCCCCCACCCCCCCCCCCCCCCACCCCCCCCCCCCCCCACCCCCCCCCCCCCCCACCCCCCCCCCCCCCCACCCCCCCCCCCCCCCACCCCCCCCCCCCCCCACCCCCCCCCCCCCCCACCCCCCCCCCCCCCCACCCCCCCCCCCCCCCACCCCCCCCCCCCCCCACCCCCCCCCCCCCCCACCCCCCCCCCCCCCCACCCCCCCCCCCCCCCACCCCCCCCCCCCCCCACCCCCCCCCCCCCCCACCCCCCCCCCCCCCCACCCCCCCCCCCCCCCACCCCCCCCCCCCCCCACCCCCCCCCCCCCCCACCCCCCCCCCCCCCCACCCCCCCCCCCCCCCACCCCCCCCCCCCCCCACCCCCCCCCCCCCCCACCCCCCCCCCCCCCCACCCCCCCCCCCCCCCACCCCCCCCCCCCCCCACCCCCCCCCCCCCCCACCCCCCCCCCCCCCCACCCCCCCCCCCCCCCACCCCCCCCCCCCCCCACCCCCCCCCCCCCCCACCCCCCCCCCCCCCCACCCCCCCCCCCCCCCACCCCCCCCCCCCCCCACCCCCCCCCCCCCCCACCCCCCCCCCCCCCCACCCCCCCCCCCCCCCACCCCCCCCCCCCCCCACCCCCCCCCCCCCCCACCCCCCCCCCCCCCCACCCCCCCCCCCCCCCACCCCCCCCCCCCCCCACCCCCCCCCCCCCCCACCCCCCCCCCCCCCCACCCCCCCCCCCCCCCACCCCCCCCCCCCCCCACCCCCCCCCCCCCCCACCCCCCCCCCCCCCCACCCCCCCCCCCCCCCACCCCCCCCCCCCCCCACCCCCCCCCCCCCCCACCCCCCCCCCCCCCCACCCCCCCCCCCCCCCACCCCCCCCCCCCCCCACCCCCCCCCCCCCCCACCCCCCCCCCCCCCCACCCCCCCCCCCCCCCACCCCCCCCCCCCCCCACCCCCCCCCCCCCCCACCCCCCCCCCCCCCCACCCCCCCCCCCCCCCACCCCCCCCCCCCCCCACCCCCCCCCCCCCCCACCCCCCCCCCCCCCCACCCCCCCCCCCCCCCACCCCCCCCCCCCCCCACCCCCCCCCCCCCCCACCCCCCCCCCCCCCCACCCCCCCCCCCCCCCACCCCCCCCCCCCCCCACCCCCCCCCCCCCCCACCCCCCCCCCCCCCCACCCCCCCCCCCCCCCACCCCCCCCCCCCCCCACCCCCCCCCCCCCCCACCCCCCCCCCCCCCCACCCCCCCCCCCCCCCACCCCCCCCCCCCCCCACCCCCCCCCCCCCCCACCCCCCCCCCCCCCCACCCCCCCCCCCCCCCACCCCCCCCCCCCCCCACCCCCCCCCCCCCCCACCCCCCCCCCCCCCCACCCCCCCCCCCCCCCACCCCCCCCCCCCCCCACCCCCCCCCCCCCCCACCCCCCCCCCCCCCCACCCCCCCCCCCCCCCACCCCCCCCCCCCCCCACCCCCCCCCCCCCCCACCCCCCCCCCCCCCCACCCCCCCCCCCCCCCACCCCCCCCCCCCCCCACCCCCCCCCCCCCCCACCCCCCCCCCCCCCCACCCCCCCCCCCCCCCACCCCCCCCCCCCCCCACCCCCCCCCCCCCCCACCCCCCCCCCCCCCCACCCCCCCCCCCCCCCACCCCCCCCCCCCCCCACCCCCCCCCCCCCCCACCCCCCCCCCCCCCCACCCCCCCCCCCCCCCACCCCCCCCCCCCCCCACCCCCCCCCCCCCCCACCCCCCCCCCCCCCCACCCCCCCCCCCCCCCACCCCCCCCCCCCCCCACCCCCCCCCCCCCCCACCCCCCCCCCCCCCCACCCCCCCCCCCCCCCACCCCCCCCCCCCCCCACCCCCCCCCCCCCCCACCCCCCCCCCCCCCCACCCCCCCCCCCCCCCACCCCCCCCCCCCCCCACCCCCCCCCCCCCCCACCCCCCCCCCCCCCCACCCCCCCCCCCCCCCACCCCCCCCCCCCCCCACCCCCCCCCCCCCCCACCCCCCCCCCCCCCCACCCCCCCCCCCCCCCACCCCCCCCCCCCCCCACCCCCCCCCCCCCCCACCCCCCCCCCCCCCCACCCCCCCCCCCCCCCACCCCCCCCCCCCCCCACCCCCCCCCCCCCCCACCCCCCCCCCCCCCCACCCCCCCCCCCCCCCACCCCCCCCCCCCCCCACCCCCCCCCCCCCCCACCCCCCCCCCCCCCCACCCCCCCCCCCCCCCACCCCCCCCCCCCCCCACCCCCCCCCCCCCCCACCCCCCCCCCCCCCCACCCCCCCCCCCCCCCACCCCCCCCCCCCCCCACCCCCCCCCCCCCCCACCCCCCCCCCCCCCCACCCCCCCCCCCCCCCACCCCCCCCCCCCCCCACCCCCCCCCCCCCCCACCCCCCCCCCCCCCCACCCCCCCCCCCCCCCACCCCCCCCCCCCCCCACCCCCCCCCCCCCCCACCCCCCCCCCCCCCCACCCCCCCCCCCCCCCACCCCCCCCCCCCCCCACCCCCCCCCCCCCCCACCCCCCCCCCCCCCCACCCCCCCCCCCCCCCACCCCCCCCCCCCCCCACCCCCCCCCCCCCCCACCCCCCCCCCCCCCCACCCCCCCCCCCCCCCACCCCCCCCCCCCCCCACCCCCCCCCCCCCCCACCCCCCCCCCCCCCCACCCCCCCCCCCCCCCACCCCCCCCCCCCCCCACCCCCCCCCCCCCCCACCCCCCCCCCCCCCCACCCCCCCCCCCCCCCACCCCCCCCCCCCCCCACCCCCCCCCCCCCCCACCCCCCCCCCCCCCCACCCCCCCCCCCCCCCACCCCCCCCCCCCCCCACCCCCCCCCCCCCCCACCCCCCCCCCCCCCCACCCCCCCCCCCCCCCACCCCCCCCCCCCCCCACCCCCCCCCCCCCCCACCCCCCCCCCCCCCCACCCCCCCCCCCCCCCACCCCCCCCCCCCCCCACCCCCCCCCCCCCCCACCCCCCCCCCCCCCCACCCCCCCCCCCCCCCACCCCCCCCCCCCCCCACCCCCCCCCCCCCCCACCCCCCCCCCCCCCCACCCCCCCCCCCCCCCACCCCCCCCCCCCCCCACCCCCCCCCCCCCCCACCCCCCCCCCCCCCCACCCCCCCCCCCCCCCACCCCCCCCCCCCCCCACCCCCCCCCCCCCCCACCCCCCCCCCCCCCCACCCCCCCCCCCCCCCACCCCCCCCCCCCCCCACCCCCCCCCCCCCCCACCCCCCCCCCCCCCCACCCCCCCCCCCCCCCACCCCCCCCCCCCCCCACCCCCCCCCCCCCCCACCCCCCCCCCCCCCCACCCCCCCCCCCCCCCACCCCCCCCCCCCCCCACCCCCCCCCCCCCCCACCCCCCCCCCCCCCCACCCCCCCCCCCCCCCACCCCCCCCCCCCCCCACCCCCCCCCCCCCCCACCCCCCCCCCCCCCCACCCCCCCCCCCCCCCACCCCCCCCCCCCCCCACCCCCCCCCCCCCCCACCCCCCCCCCCCCCCACCCCCCCCCCCCCCCACCCCCCCCCCCCCCCACCCCCCCCCCCCCCCACCCCCCCCCCCCCCCACCCCCCCCCCCCCCCACCCCCCCCCCCCCCCACCCCCCCCCCCCCCCACCCCCCCCCCCCCCCACCCCCCCCCCCCCCCACCCCCCCCCCCCCCCACCCCCCCCCCCCCCCACCCCCCCCCCCCCCCACCCCCCCCCCCCCCCACCCCCCCCCCCCCCCACCCCCCCCCCCCCCCACCCCCCCCCCCCCCCACCCCCCCCCCCCCCCACCCCCCCCCCCCCCCACCCCCCCCCCCCCCCACCCCCCCCCCCCCCCACCCCCCCCCCCCCCCACCCCCCCCCCCCCCCACCCCCCCCCCCCCCCACCCCCCCCCCCCCCCACCCCCCCCCCCCCCCACCCCCCCCCCCCCCCACCCCCCCCCCCCCCCACCCCCCCCCCCCCCCACCCCCCCCCCCCCCCACCCCCCCCCCCCCCCACCCCCCCCCCCCCCCACCCCCCCCCCCCCCCACCCCCCCCCCCCCCCACCCCCCCCCCCCCCCACCCCCCCCCCCCCCCACCCCCCCCCCCCCCCACCCCCCCCCCCCCCCACCCCCCCCCCCCCCCACCCCCCCCCCCCCCCACCCCCCCCCCCCCCCACCCCCCCCCCCCCCCACCCCCCCCCCCCCCCACCCCCCCCCCCCCCCACCCCCCCCCCCCCCCACCCCCCCCCCCCCCCACCCCCCCCCCCCCCCACCCCCCCCCCCCCCCACCCCCCCCCCCCCCCACCCCCCCCCCCCCCCACCCCCCCCCCCCCCCACCCCCCCCCCCCCCCACCCCCCCCCCCCCCCACCCCCCCCCCCCCCCACCCCCCCCCCCCCCCACCCCCCCCCCCCCCCACCCCCCCCCCCCCCCACCCCCCCCCCCCCCCACCCCCCCCCCCCCCCACCCCCCCCCCCCCCCACCCCCCCCCCCCCCCACCCCCCCCCCCCCCCACCCCCCCCCCCCCCCACCCCCCCCCCCCCCCACCCCCCCCCCCCCCCACCCCCCCCCCCCCCCACCCCCCCCCCCCCCCACCCCCCCCCCCCCCCACCCCCCCCCCCCCCCACCCCCCCCCCCCCCCACCCCCCCCCCCCCCCACCCCCCCCCCCCCCCACCCCCCCCCCCCCCCACCCCCCCCCCCCCCCACCCCCCCCCCCCCCCACCCCCCCCCCCCCCCACCCCCCCCCCCCCCCACCCCCCCCCCCCCCCACCCCCCCCCCCCCCCACCCCCCCCCCCCCCCACCCCCCCCCCCCCCCACCCCCCCCCCCCCCCACCCCCCCCCCCCCCCACCCCCCCCCCCCCCCACCCCCCCCCCCCCCCACCCCCCCCCCCCCCCACCCCCCCCCCCCCCCACCCCCCCCCCCCCCCACCCCCCCCCCCCCCCACCCCCCCCCCCCCCCACCCCCCCCCCCCCCCACCCCCCCCCCCCCCCACCCCCCCCCCCCCCCACCCCCCCCCCCCCCCACCCCCCCCCCCCCCCACCCCCCCCCCCCCCCACCCCCCCCCCCCCCCACCCCCCCCCCCCCCCACCCCCCCCCCCCCCCACCCCCCCCCCCCCCCACCCCCCCCCCCCCCCACCCCCCCCCCCCCCCACCCCCCCCCCCCCCCACCCCCCCCCCCCCCCACCCCCCCCCCCCCCCACCCCCCCCCCCCCCCACCCCCCCCCCCCCCCACCCCCCCCCCCCCCCACCCCCCCCCCCCCCCACCCCCCCCCCCCCCCACCCCCCCCCCCCCCCACCCCCCCCCCCCCCCACCCCCCCCCCCCCCCACCCCCCCCCCCCCCCACCCCCCCCCCCCCCCACCCCCCCCCCCCCCCACCCCCCCCCCCCCCCACCCCCCCCCCCCCCCACCCCCCCCCCCCCCCACCCCCCCCCCCCCCCACCCCCCCCCCCCCCCACCCCCCCCCCCCCCCACCCCCCCCCCCCCCCACCCCCCCCCCCCCCCACCCCCCCCCCCCCCCACCCCCCCCCCCCCCCACCCCCCCCCCCCCCCACCCCCCCCCCCCCCCACCCCCCCCCCCCCCCACCCCCCCCCCCCCCCACCCCCCCCCCCCCCCACCCCCCCCCCCCCCCACCCCCCCCCCCCCCCACCCCCCCCCCCCCCCACCCCCCCCCCCCCCCACCCCCCCCCCCCCCCACCCCCCCCCCCCCCCACCCCCCCCCCCCCCCACCCCCCCCCCCCCCCACCCCCCCCCCCCCCCACCCCCCCCCCCCCCCACCCCCCCCCCCCCCCACCCCCCCCCCCCCCCACCCCCCCCCCCCCCCACCCCCCCCCCCCCCCACCCCCCCCCCCCCCCACCCCCCCCCCCCCCCACCCCCCCCCCCCCCCACCCCCCCCCCCCCCCACCCCCCCCCCCCCCCACCCCCCCCCCCCCCCACCCCCCCCCCCCCCCACCCCCCCCCCCCCCCACCCCCCCCCCCCCCCACCCCCCCCCCCCCCCACCCCCCCCCCCCCCCACCCCCCCCCCCCCCCACCCCCCCCCCCCCCCACCCCCCCCCCCCCCCACCCCCCCCCCCCCCCACCCCCCCCCCCCCCCACCCCCCCCCCCCCCCACCCCCCCCCCCCCCCACCCCCCCCCCCCCCCACCCCCCCCCCCCCCCACCCCCCCCCCCCCCCACCCCCCCCCCCCCCCACCCCCCCCCCCCCCCACCCCCCCCCCCCCCCACCCCCCCCCCCCCCCACCCCCCCCCCCCCCCACCCCCCCCCCCCCCCACCCCCCCCCCCCCCCACCCCCCCCCCCCCCCACCCCCCCCCCCCCCCACCCCCCCCCCCCCCCACCCCCCCCCCCCCCCACCCCCCCCCCCCCCCACCCCCCCCCCCCCCCACCCCCCCCCCCCCCCACCCCCCCCCCCCCCCACCCCCCCCCCCCCCCACCCCCCCCCCCCCCCACCCCCCCCCCCCCCCACCCCCCCCCCCCCCCACCCCCCCCCCCCCCCACCCCCCCCCCCCCCCACCCCCCCCCCCCCCCACCCCCCCCCCCCCCCACCCCCCCCCCCCCCCACCCCCCCCCCCCCCCACCCCCCCCCCCCCCCACCCCCCCCCCCCCCCACCCCCCCCCCCCCCCACCCCCCCCCCCCCCCACCCCCCCCCCCCCCCACCCCCCCCCCCCCCCACCCCCCCCCCCCCCCACCCCCCCCCCCCCCCACCCCCCCCCCCCCCCACCCCCCCCCCCCCCCACCCCCCCCCCCCCCCACCCCCCCCCCCCCCCACCCCCCCCCCCCCCCACCCCCCCCCCCCCCCACCCCCCCCCCCCCCCACCCCCCCCCCCCCCCACCCCCCCCCCCCCCCACCCCCCCCCCCCCCCACCCCCCCCCCCCCCCACCCCCCCCCCCCCCCACCCCCCCCCCCCCCCACCCCCCCCCCCCCCCACCCCCCCCCCCCCCCACCCCCCCCCCCCCCCACCCCCCCCCCCCCCCACCCCCCCCCCCCCCCACCCCCCCCCCCCCCCACCCCCCCCCCCCCCCACCCCCCCCCCCCCCCACCCCCCCCCCCCCCCACCCCCCCCCCCCCCCACCCCCCCCCCCCCCCACCCCCCCCCCCCCCCACCCCCCCCCCCCCCCACCCCCCCCCCCCCCCACCCCCCCCCCCCCCCACCCCCCCCCCCCCCCACCCCCCCCCCCCCCCACCCCCCCCCCCCCCCACCCCCCCCCCCCCCCACCCCCCCCCCCCCCCACCCCCCCCCCCCCCCACCCCCCCCCCCCCCCACCCCCCCCCCCCCCCACCCCCCCCCCCCCCCACCCCCCCCCCCCCCCACCCCCCCCCCCCCCCACCCCCCCCCCCCCCCACCCCCCCCCCCCCCCACCCCCCCCCCCCCCCACCCCCCCCCCCCCCCACCCCCCCCCCCCCCCACCCCCCCCCCCCCCCACCCCCCCCCCCCCCCACCCCCCCCCCCCCCCACCCCCCCCCCCCCCCACCCCCCCCCCCCCCCACCCCCCCCCCCCCCCACCCCCCCCCCCCCCCACCCCCCCCCCCCCCCACCCCCCCCCCCCCCCACCCCCCCCCCCCCCCACCCCCCCCCCCCCCCACCCCCCCCCCCCCCCACCCCCCCCCCCCCCCACCCCCCCCCCCCCCCACCCCCCCCCCCCCCCACCCCCCCCCCCCCCCACCCCCCCCCCCCCCCACCCCCCCCCCCCCCCACCCCCCCCCCCCCCCACCCCCCCCCCCCCCCACCCCCCCCCCCCCCCACCCCCCCCCCCCCCCACCCCCCCCCCCCCCCACCCCCCCCCCCCCCCACCCCCCCCCCCCCCCACCCCCCCCCCCCCCCACCCCCCCCCCCCCCCACCCCCCCCCCCCCCCACCCCCCCCCCCCCCCACCCCCCCCCCCCCCCACCCCCCCCCCCCCCCACCCCCCCCCCCCCCCACCCCCCCCCCCCCCCACCCCCCCCCCCCCCCACCCCCCCCCCCCCCCACCCCCCCCCCCCCCCACCCCCCCCCCCCCCCACCCCCCCCCCCCCCCACCCCCCCCCCCCCCCACCCCCCCCCCCCCCCACCCCCCCCCCCCCCCACCCCCCCCCCCCCCCACCCCCCCCCCCCCCCACCCCCCCCCCCCCCCACCCCCCCCCCCCCCCACCCCCCCCCCCCCCCACCCCCCCCCCCCCCCACCCCCCCCCCCCCCCACCCCCCCCCCCCCCCACCCCCCCCCCCCCCCACCCCCCCCCCCCCCCACCCCCCCCCCCCCCCACCCCCCCCCCCCCCCACCCCCCCCCCCCCCCACCCCCCCCCCCCCCCACCCCCCCCCCCCCCCACCCCCCCCCCCCCCCACCCCCCCCCCCCCCCACCCCCCCCCCCCCCCACCCCCCCCCCCCCCCACCCCCCCCCCCCCCCACCCCCCCCCCCCCCCACCCCCCCCCCCCCCCACCCCCCCCCCCCCCCACCCCCCCCCCCCCCCACCCCCCCCCCCCCCCACCCCCCCCCCCCCCCACCCCCCCCCCCCCCCACCCCCCCCCCCCCCCACCCCCCCCCCCCCCCACCCCCCCCCCCCCCCACCCCCCCCCCCCCCCACCCCCCCCCCCCCCCACCCCCCCCCCCCCCCACCCCCCCCCCCCCCCACCCCCCCCCCCCCCCACCCCCCCCCCCCCCCACCCCCCCCCCCCCCCACCCCCCCCCCCCCCCACCCCCCCCCCCCCCCACCCCCCCCCCCCCCCACCCCCCCCCCCCCCCACCCCCCCCCCCCCCCACCCCCCCCCCCCCCCACCCCCCCCCCCCCCCACCCCCCCCCCCCCCCACCCCCCCCCCCCCCCACCCCCCCCCCCCCCCACCCCCCCCCCCCCCCACCCCCCCCCCCCCCCACCCCCCCCCCCCCCCACCCCCCCCCCCCCCCACCCCCCCCCCCCCCCACCCCCCCCCCCCCCCACCCCCCCCCCCCCCCACCCCCCCCCCCCCCCACCCCCCCCCCCCCCCACCCCCCCCCCCCCCCACCCCCCCCCCCCCCCACCCCCCCCCCCCCCCACCCCCCCCCCCCCCCACCCCCCCCCCCCCCCACCCCCCCCCCCCCCCACCCCCCCCCCCCCCCACCCCCCCCCCCCCCCACCCCCCCCCCCCCCCACCCCCCCCCCCCCCCACCCCCCCCCCCCCCCACCCCCCCCCCCCCCCACCCCCCCCCCCCCCCACCCCCCCCCCCCCCCACCCCCCCCCCCCCCCACCCCCCCCCCCCCCCACCCCCCCCCCCCCCCACCCCCCCCCCCCCCCACCCCCCCCCCCCCCCACCCCCCCCCCCCCCCACCCCCCCCCCCCCCCACCCCCCCCCCCCCCCACCCCCCCCCCCCCCCACCCCCCCCCCCCCCCACCCCCCCCCCCCCCCACCCCCCCCCCCCCCCACCCCCCCCCCCCCCCACCCCCCCCCCCCCCCACCCCCCCCCCCCCCCACCCCCCCCCCCCCCCACCCCCCCCCCCCCCCACCCCCCCCCCCCCCCACCCCCCCCCCCCCCCACCCCCCCCCCCCCCCACCCCCCCCCCCCCCCACCCCCCCCCCCCCCCACCCCCCCCCCCCCCCACCCCCCCCCCCCCCCACCCCCCCCCCCCCCCACCCCCCCCCCCCCCCACCCCCCCCCCCCCCCACCCCCCCCCCCCCCCACCCCCCCCCCCCCCCACCCCCCCCCCCCCCCACCCCCCCCCCCCCCCACCCCCCCCCCCCCCCACCCCCCCCCCCCCCCACCCCCCCCCCCCCCCACCCCCCCCCCCCCCCACCCCCCCCCCCCCCCACCCCCCCCCCCCCCCACCCCCCCCCCCCCCCACCCCCCCCCCCCCCCACCCCCCCCCCCCCCCACCCCCCCCCCCCCCCACCCCCCCCCCCCCCCACCCCCCCCCCCCCCCACCCCCCCCCCCCCCCACCCCCCCCCCCCCCCACCCCCCCCCCCCCCCACCCCCCCCCCCCCCCACCCCCCCCCCCCCCCACCCCCCCCCCCCCCCACCCCCCCCCCCCCCCACCCCCCCCCCCCCCCACCCCCCCCCCCCCCCACCCCCCCCCCCCCCCACCCCCCCCCCCCCCCACCCCCCCCCCCCCCCACCCCCCCCCCCCCCCACCCCCCCCCCCCCCCACCCCCCCCCCCCCCCACCCCCCCCCCCCCCCACCCCCCCCCCCCCCCACCCCCCCCCCCCCCCACCCCCCCCCCCCCCCACCCCCCCCCCCCCCCACCCCCCCCCCCCCCCACCCCCCCCCCCCCCCACCCCCCCCCCCCCCCACCCCCCCCCCCCCCCACCCCCCCCCCCCCCCACCCCCCCCCCCCCCCACCCCCCCCCCCCCCCACCCCCCCCCCCCCCCACCCCCCCCCCCCCCCACCCCCCCCCCCCCCCACCCCCCCCCCCCCCCACCCTCCCCCCCCTTCCATCCCCCCCCCCCCCCACCCCCAAACTCATTCCAAGTACTGCCCCACAGAACCCACAGAAAGAGGTTACATATAAATATATGAAGATTCTGTATCCTAAGAAACAGGACACTTCCCACGGTATTGTTCCTGTCACTTTGACTGTATTCAAATGTCACAGAGATCTGTAATGAGGATGAGTCAGAAATCTTTTGATTTGTATTACCCTCCCCCAGCCCATGCTGTAGCACGACTGAGGTCAAACTAATTTTGTCAATTTTGAAACTAGGAAAACTTCAAACCAGGCTTAAACATGGTTTACAATTTGGGTTTGTAGCAAACACAAATCGCAGCCTGTTGATGCACCTGAATTTCAATTTCACAATGAACTCATTAATTGCTTTCTATACCAATTAGATTTGAGTCCAGTAACACCTTAAAGACAAACAAGGTTTTTAGGGTATGAGCTTTTGAGAGTCATAGTCCCTTGGGGAGTTTCCAGAAGTGTTGTCCTGAAGACCAACATGACTATGATGAGAGAGGGACCTAAAGAAACCTGACAAATCTGATTTATTCAGATTATTGTAAATTATTTGGTTTACAAGTGACACACCCAAAACTTGACTGAATACAAGATTTGCCTGCACAAATCCATGTAAATTAATTTCATTCCCTAAGTGCATACAGATCACCCGCCCTTGTGTTGGCTGACTGTGCAGGGAAGGAGAGTAGACATAACTATGTTGGCCCTGCTCCCCCACCCCCCACTTCTATGCAATTGCCAAGTGGTCTCTGTATGATGTGAGTGCACAGCAGAAGCAGCTGCACTTTTATTTTGTCCCCCTGATCAGTGATGGAGGGAGTGGGGGAGTGAATGTATGCATGGACACTTCCTCCATGTGTTCTTACTGTGCAGACCACTGGGCACTCATGCAGATGGAGTTATGGGGAGCAGTGTGTTCATGCCTACTCTCACTACTCATGTAATCAGTCAGAGTGCAGATGGTTGCCTATACAGGACTACTTTTTAGCCTGAAAAACCTGCACATTCTCCCTGGCACTAGACTTGTACTAAGCTCGATACCGCCAATGATATCCCACCTAAGATTGTGCTCCCCTCTGCCCCTAACATGAGATGTGTACTCCAGTGGCAGAGAAGGAACACCTGTATTCAAGAAATTTGAGGAGATCATCACTAAGGCAGGAAGAGAAACTTTCAGTTGTTCAGCAAGCCCAATTAGCTCCAGTGAAGTTCTGCATTCCAGTGGCCATCATTATGCAAATATTCTCCAGAAGGGCCAATTCTTTAGCACCTATTCAACATCAAAATTTGGCATCAAGGATTTTACAGCTGATGTCAATATTTTACCATATTTTGCAGCTGGCTTGCAATAGAATTTTAGTCTGCACTATTTTCAGCTGCTTTTTAATTAATCAAGAAATGTCCTCTTGAACAGGACAGTGGACACATTTCAATAATAAATCTGGAATATTAAATTAGGGGGAGAAATTGGATTTCAAAAGGCTGTCTCCCCACACTTTCCCCCAATTTTAACTGCACTACCTTGAAACTATTATAGAAATAGTCCTGCTGTACATTGAATTGGTCAGGTCTCACCTGGAGTATTGTGTACTGTTATGGAGCCTCACTTCAAAAAAGGATGTGGATAGAATGGAGTGGGAACAGAGTACAACCAGGAGTCTGGAGACCAAGCCCTATGAGGAGAGGCTGGGGGACTTGAGACTGTTTTGTTTGGAGGAGAGAAAATTAAGGGGGCACATGATTGCTTTCTTTAAATATTTGAAGGGCTATCATTTACAGGTCAGCAAAAAGCTGTTCCTGTTGACAGCAGAGGATAGAACACAATAATGGATTTAAATTATGGGCAGAAAGGTTCCGATTGGATGTTAGGAAAAAAATGTTTACAGTAAGAATTGTGCAACGGTAAAATCAGCTACCGGGGGGGTGGGGTGAGCTCCCCCTCACTATCAGTATTTAAGCTGTGTCTGGACAAACACTTGTCAGGGATGCTCTAGGTTGATCTTGCATTGAGCAGGAGGTTGGACTAGATGGCCTGTATGGCTCCTTCCACTGTGATTCTATAGAATGTATAGTACACTGCAGTTTCTGGTCTTTAAATTAGCCCTATCAGCCATAAACCCACAAAAAAGTGGAGGGTGGGCAGAAAGAGAAAGAAGATGCTGACGGTTCTGATTCATGTCACAGTCTCTGTCCATCAGATGTATTTGGTAGTTGCATGAATACATTCTATGTGTCAATTATGTTAGGATTGTTTATATTTACAAGGGGGAAAAACTCTAGTAAACATCCCTTTAGGATCCTATTCAGTTGGTGAATAGAAATTACATATTGACTGTACAAAAAGCAGAAAAGATGACAACAAACAGCAGTAGACAGGTGGAGGATATAATCATTGGCTAGCATCAAGTCGGTCACAGGCAGTAGAGGGAGAACGCAAAGCCACTGTAAGATGCTTGAAATGATCAGAATCCTAGGAAATAATACTGCCCTAACTTAAGATCTCATCAGCAGTGGCAATCATTCCCATCCTCTGAAAATGCGCTACTGGGTATTAAATGTATTTTTGTTCTCCTGTTGTTTTACCCCCATGCTGCACTTACCAAAGATGGATGCAAGCTGTTACATAAGCCTGGCCATACGTATCTTTGACAGCTATATCCACAGTGTGAGTGCGCCATCTAGGGTCACCAAGTTGCACAAGGAACATTTGTTTTCCATAGAAGGGGGTGCCGTTCTTATATGAAACAACTCACACATCAGGCGAAGGAGCCTGTTGCTTTCAGACAGTCCCTGCCACCTGTAGAGACTCATTAATTCTAGAGCATTGCTGTTCAGAGAAGTTTACAAAGAGGCCACATGCTGTTTAGGGAGACAACATTAAGCTCCAGTAGCCAGAAATTAAGGACAAGAGAAATAGGCTCTAATGTAGTATCTAATTATCTTCCAGCCACCAAAGGACTAAGGCAAGGATTAGATAAAAGCAACACCACCAAAAGAAGCATGCTATTAAGGAAACCTGAGTGAGGAAGCAATTGTTTCCCACTGTGCTGTCCCTACCTCTCAGAAGGCCCAGATCTTTAATCTTGGTCACACTAGGATGCAATGTTAATGTTTAAATATACTTGGCTAACTGAGTCTGTTAAGTAAGCATGACCTTGTTTTCAATAAGTTTGGGTTTCCTCTCGTGTTAGAAAGCTAGGTCCCAGCAGTTTGGAGCAAAACTGAACCTGAATTCTAGCTCAAAAACTGGTGCAGTGTTTTTTTTCCCCAAATTCAAAACTGAACCCAAACATAAAATCCCTTGAGTGTCTTGAAGTAGAACCAAGCCTCTAAATAGATTTTAAAAATAGGGCTCAGATTGGGTTCAGGGTCAAGGCAATGAAGAGATTATAGGTTCATTCCAGGTTCACAGGTAGGGTGAACTACTTTTCTAACCCAGTTTTATGCTAGAGTTTTTTTGGGGGGTGGGAGGCTTCCTATCCAAAAGCTGGTGTTGGGAGATTATGTCATCTCCTTAGCTATTGGTTGATGGGGTTCTGCAGAGTTCCAGTCTTCCTCCAATGCTATTGCATATTCACATGAAACTACTAGGAAAGGTCAGGTTATGCATATGGAGATGATGCCCAACTCTGCCTCTCAAATGGTAAGAGGTAGAAGCTTTGAACTGGAATCAGTAAAAGGCTTGACATGGGAAGATAAATTAAATCTTAATCTGGACTAGATAGATAGGACTTGAATCAGGAATAAGTACGCAGGCTGTTAAAGCAGCACTTTGCTTGAAATAGCAGGATCGCAATCTGGATGGTGCTCCTCAAGTCTGCAGGTGACAGATGGCAACAAAAAATAGTTTCACCTGTTCAGCTGAGGCTGTGCTTGGAAAAAGCAAACCTGATCATAGACATACATGCATTGGTAACACATAGCCTGATTACCGCCAGTATTATTATCTTACCTGAGAGAGGCTCCCTAAGTAATTTACTAGAGCGGTCGGAATTGAATGGCAGCTGGGGGTGGGGATAGTTACTCCATCTCCTAAAACATAAAACCCATTTTCACAAGTAGACACATTTTTCTACATGGCATTATTCAAATACCCTCCCCCAAATCTCTCTACTTCAGCATAACTTAGATCTATTTCACCAAAGAAAGTAGCAATTTTGACAGGGAACTTGAGAAACAAAAGAAAACGGGGATAACTGTTACCTACTGATAAACTGTTTCAAGCTGCTCAATGTGAATTTCCTTTCCGAAATTTCTGGTTCATGTGTACATTTTGTAGTGAGCATTAGAACACAATTCAGACATGTTGATTATGAGTTCCAAATGCTGGCTGCTTGAAAAGAGACCCTTTTTTTTAAATTGAGAAAAGATCAGGTGCAGCAGGTGAGCTCTGTGTGGCTTTGGTTTAAAATAAAGTTTGGGTTTGATTTCTATTGGTTTCTGCATAGATGAAGCACATGGGGACGGAAAGGATGCTTCCTGTCTGCAGAAAGCTCTTAGCAAGTGAGGCTGAAGCCAGCTCTTATGGAGGGAGGTTGGTGTGGCATGACAGCAAAGCAGATGTCTGTGTCCTACAGGTCAAATACAATTCTCATCCAGGCCATCTGACTACTGGCACTGCTGCAAAACTGTTCATCAGAGTGGCTTCTGTGAAGACCTGCATTGGGACTGCATGTGTGCAGGGCAGCTGCTGAAAAGGTTTTCAACATTCTCTAGTAGACTAAGAGCATCCCTCCTCCCTCTGGTGATTAACTGCCAAAATGATCCCATGACCAGGAGGAGGCATGCTATTCACTCAGTTCTCTCCATACCGCCATCAGGCAGCTGTGGTACTTAAAGTGGCATTTAACAGCCATGTGTTCAAGACACAGTGTAATAATCAATATCATCCCCCCCCCAAAAAAAAAAGGTTTGTGTGGGGGTGCTGAATCGTGCTTCTTGGAGCCTGAGAAATCAATACAACAAAATGATGGGTCCCAGCAGTGGCATAGCTACAATGGGGACATCCGCAGACATTTGCCCTGGGTGCCACCATTGTAGGTCACGTGAGGGTGCAAAATGCTCCCCATAAGGCCACATCCCCTGCTGGGCCAAGCACAAGTGAAAATGCTTCAGAAGCCCAGGCTACACAGAGCCACACTGGCTCTCTGTGTTAATAAAGGTTGTTTTTTTAGCAGGCTTGGTCCTGCCTTTGGGCTATCTTTAAAGTTATGGTGAGAGTTTTTAAAATTATGATTTTAAACTGTAATGTAGGTTTAACATGTTGTTGTCACCCTGAGCCCTTCTGGGATGGGCAAGGTATAAAACTAAAAATAAAAATGAATTAAAAATGTTTTTAGCAGCATACCCATGAACCTTTGCTAACTATGCAAATTAATTATTAAACTATTAAAGAAGTCTTGACTATGACAACTGTACACTTTGTCCAAACACTGATTGTCTTTAATGGCGGGAAGTGGTGGAGAGGGGGAGTAATGGCCGTCTGCAAACTTCAAAAGTGCAAAAGGGCAACATGAACTGCCATTCGCTAAGCTCCCTAGGTTCACATTCATCTGTCTTCGATGTGCTGTAAATCCAAGTATCAAGATTGATGGGCTTTTCCCAGTATGATCTGAAATCACTGATTGCTTGTGTATAAAACTACAAGGCTAGAGACATCCCTTTTGTTGATCAAATGCAGGGAACTGGTTGACAAGTCTAATTTTTTAAAACTTTTTTAGTATTTAGTATTAGGATTGATTTATTGATATATCAATATGGTTATTTAAATTTTTTATAAAGATATGCAGGAACAGAGAGGCCACGGGCAATAGAAATTATACGGCAAGATAAGTGGGAAGTAGTTAGCAACAAAGAGGAGGGTGAGCAGGAAGCGTGTAAAGCAACGTGAGGGAGTGGGGAGTAAGATTAGGAGGGCTTGCTGTGGGTAGAGGGAAGAGATCCGAGGCAAAGTTGTCCCACTTTGGTAGCAAAGCAAAATTAAAATCGTGCTATAAGTGGATTTGCTTGCTATGGAGAGAGTGGAAAATGAAAGTGGGGCTAGAGGAAATATGTCCGTACAAGCAATCTTGCTGCAGCAGACATTCACCTCCACCACACAGCAAACAGCTGGTGTGTAATTGGCCAGAGTCTGAGACCTGACCAGTGGTCAAAACGTAATCAATAGCATAAGAAGCAGGAGCCAAATCCTGTTACAGCCACAGTAGAGCCTCTTTTATCTTCTTGGAGGTGCAAGATCTGATAGTAAAGGAGTGGTGCTTGCCAGTCAAAAAAACAACAACTGAGGGTACTGCTGCAATGCAGGAAAGGAACTAATCAATAGAGGAGCACACTTTGGAAACCTTTTCTGCAGCTGGCCTGTACACATGCAGTCCCAATGTGGGATTGCACAGAAGACCACTTAATGAACAAGTTACAGATAAGTGCAACCCTGTTTTCCATGGGTGGCCTCAAGAACTAATTCTGCATAAGCAGCAAAAAACCCCACAGATCCCTCTTTTTTTTTCAAGCAGCACCAGACCAAGTGGGTGACGAACACTCACACATAAACCATAGCTCCTTGCAGCTGCGCCACCCTGCATATCCAGAGCTTATACAGACACAACCTGCATTTTATAAGGCAGAAAAGAAAGATGGGATTCTACTCAAGGGTTAGGAGGACAGAAAAAGCTAGAATTGGTCATAGTTGTAGAGCACCAACCACGTAGAATGAGAAAAGTGAGAGGGAAAAGCACTTATAATGAAATCTAAAGCAGTCCTATTGATATTTTACGTCTGCTGCAGAAAAATATTAAAAATACTCTCTATTTCAAAGCATTTCATATCATTTATATACCACCCTTCCTCCAAAGGCATCCTGGGTGGCCTAAATGGATTAAATTTCTGTAGGAAATGACAAGAAATGTAAATAGGCAAATATATGCTATTGCTGGATGACCTTAAAATATATTTTAAAAATGTAGACAAATTCTTAGTAAATAAGCAGATTAATTCTATGCCTATCCTATTCACAGCCGCAGTTCAGAAGGTGGCAGACATGGACAAACAACTCAGAAACATCTGTTGATTTGGACAAATATACGCAAGTGAACCATGAATATCTGAGTTGCAGGGCCTGCACTTGTTAGTCTGGGGGATTTACTGTCTTTGCAGATAAGTGTTCTCACTGTTATCAACTAAAAAGGTTCAAAACATTATCATTCCCTAGACATAAGGCACAAACATTTTACAAATGAGTGACTAAAGGTGTATCAGCTTGAATTTGATAGGAAGTAATTTGTTGTTCCAGATGGAATATGGAGGCTGGAATGAAGCTGTGGTAAATAAATACCCAATTATCAAATTCTGAATGTCTGCCACAGCTCATGCATGCATGCAGTTAGCATAAATCATCAGAAATGGGATCATTCTGTTTTGAATTGTGAAGCCTCCTTCCAGTGCTAACCCAGAACTCTTTTTATTCTTTTATGAAAATGGCAACTCCAAGGATATTTTTGAAACTTAATATGTTGTCTGTATGGATTTTGTTGCTGGCTATTACTAAAGCCCTACAGCAATGCTGTCTTGTCCATGTCTGTTCACAGTCTTCTCTTTAAAACTCAGGACCTTTCCAATAGCAGATTTGGTTCTTTGGACTTAGAGGTAACTAACTCCTTTGGCGACCGCGGTGAGAGTGGTGATCTTCACTGCCACTAGCAGCAGGGTTTGGATAAAAAGGCATCCATAGCTCCACCCAGACCTGATCATTCAGGACCCAGGACAGTTGTCTGAGTTAGCTCTGGTGAAGATAGAGGCTAGGGCAGAATGTTCACCTTTTCCTTGTTTCCATGAGGTAGCAGTGCTGAGGGATCTGTAGGGCATGTGCAGAGAGCTTGGCAGCAGCAACTTATTCCGGAAAAACACAGTTTATATGGATACAAAAAGATGCAAAGGACAAATGTGTGGACGTTAGAATAAGTAGAGATCTAATTAGGAAGTCAAAAAGGACTCAGAACTCATAAGGAAAAAATAAAAGTATGATCTTAATTGGACACACATTACCTAGCAATGCAAAATGCCTTAATGTGAGTGAATGAACTAGACCCCTCTTTGTTCTTCTGGTAATGATCAGGAACAGAAAAAGAACAATAGCTTCAGGTCTCTCCTTACAGATCTAAGGACTAGCAGCCTGTCATCAATTGGCATAATTCCCATCGGCAACCAGCAGTTCTTCCCCTCATCAGTTTAGGTAAGGATTCGGGGACCAATTTAAAGGTGTGGGAGAAACCATTCATGGGTCATTATGTTACCTCACCCAGTTCTATGTAAAAACAGACCTCTCAGACATTAGGACATCTGTGCCCCTCTTCCCTGGAGAGGAAAATTCCTGCCAGGTGGGAGGAATTCCTTGGGGGAGCTCCATTTTAGATACAGAGGAAACTAGGGATTTAGGAAAAGGTGACAGGTTAGTCACCACAGATATTTTGTTTGCCTCTTTCAGGTGGTCTCCATTGATATAATGTACTAACCTTTAATGTGGAAAAAAAAGGTTGCTTTGGTACTCAGCAATGAAGGACTGTTTTGTGATCAGCACATTGATTAACTTCTATATCAAGAACTCTTTTATAGCCAGAGGCTACAGGTGATCAATCTGCAGAAAATGGTGAACCAACAAGTCCACATCCATTGTAACAAGTGGTTAACTTTGGTAATTAGTCCTGGACAAAATTTGGTGGACAGTGGTTGAAGGAAGGTGTGACGGACTGCTTATAAAGGGGGAAATTTGAAGGTGCAGTCCTGTCACAGAAAAGGAATTAGTTAACCTCGAGCCAGAGGCGTATGGCCTATAGCCATGGTGGCGAACCTATGGTGCTCCAGATGTTCATGGACTACAAATCCCACCAGCCCCTGCCAGCATGGCCAATTGGCCAGGCTGGCCGGGGCTGATGGGAATTGTAGTCCATGAACATCTGGAGTGCCATAAGTTCACCACCACTGGCCTATAGGAACATGGGGCCATCCATGTCCCCGGGCACACACCAAGCCCCCACCTCCCTGCAGGCCAGCTCCCTGAGGGGGTGGGGCTTGGCAATGCCCGCCTGGGGCCATCTGCCACCACTGAGCCCCGCCCCCGGCCTCTGTGCAGGCCGGCTTTTGCCCTCCCCAAGCCGGGGCACATGGAGAATGGGTTGCCTCCGGGAGCCATTTCCTCGATATGTCTCTGTCCAGAGCTCCACCTGATAGGCTGGCTAAACTGCAGTTAGCTATATGTGTGTGTGTGCTCATGGAGGCAGTCAGTCAGAGCCAGAGACAGATTGAGAAAGGCAGAGTGCCAAACAGAGATAGAATTCTCAAAGATGAGAGAAAATGAATATTATTTCACTAATTAGGAACCAAAACAAATTTTACTTGTAAAACACAACTGTTATAGCTGCATACCACACACAAGGTCTGTTTTAGTTCCATGGCAGTCGGCTATTTCTCTGTATGCCTGTTCTACTTGAGTTGAAAATTCAGGATAGAATATGACTGCGCAGTGACATTTATAGTGTTGGTTGCTTTCTTGATATGGAATTTCACAGCATCACACAGGGCATTACAGTATCTACATTCTTTAATAGTCACCCAGTTGGCAGGATTCCAGCAATATTACAGCAAAGCCTTTGCTATAGACCCCCACACTCATATAAAGAGGTCCTAGATGTAAAGTAAAAGGAAATAATGCACTTCTTTCCCTATCATGCTGATTATGAACTCAAACAATTATGAGACATCACCTTATTTAGAACTGTATCCAGAGTTCAGCACTCATTGTTTGAAGAATCACATGTGGACAGTTCCTCTCTGTACAGGCACAAACAAGTAAGCTATTCTCAGCATTCTAAGTGCAAGGCTGAAATATCAGTGATCAATACTCGAACGTTCTTTTGCTTTTACTTGCAGGCAGCTCATGGCCAAGCCACTGAAAAGCAGGGCTCAGAAGAGAACAAGAGAAAGGACAAGAATCCATCCTATTCACAATCTTTTCAGTTACTCAGCAAGCTGAAGGCAGTCACTTAAAACAAATCCCAAGGAACTGGAGGAAATGGTGATATTGTGCATATTCACTCTGGATACGGCTAATGCTGGCTGCACAGCAGAACCTGAACTATATCTCCCCGTATAGATTAAAAATATTAAAAAAGCCAAACAAGTTGACTGTGTTTAATTTTATTGACGGAAGGCATATTACAGTAGACAAACATATTACACATGCTATACAAAATATACGTTCTGATAATTGAGAAAATATAAAAACATACAAGGAAAGGACAGCTGCAAGCAAGGAACCATTGATTTGCACTGCCCTAGAAATGTCCAACTACAATTACTTTGGCATTGTCAAAAAGAGGAGCATCTGTGACTTTCCTCCCTACAAACTAAGACACAGATCCCTTGGAGAGATGAAGTATATTTCAAAACAAGTGCTCTCGCTCCAGTTCCAAAGAAAATACTTTATTGAGCCTTTAGTTTGGAGAAAGTGCTCACCTATAAGTCAGGGTGGCTTTCAATGCACATCTGAGGCCCCTTCTGCACAAGCAGAATAATGCACTTTCAATCCACTTTCATAATCGTTTGCAAGTGGATTTTGCTATTTCGCACAGTAAAATCCAGCTGCAAAGTACACTGAAAGTGGATTGAAAGTGCATTATTCTGCATGTGCGGAAGGGGCCTGAATGCCACATTTCATAATCCTCAAACCTTTCCTTTGCAACTCATCTCATGAACATTAATGTAACCTCAATCTCACAAGACTTCTAAAGGTTCAGCCATTTTGACAAATCCATTCCTTCCTCTAAACCTTTGTGAATTATTTCACTGGATGACCTCTCAGGTATAGCTGGGAACCAAAACACAGCAACAGGGATTTGTCCTGGCAATTGCTCTATCCATGTTCATATTAATTCATTTTCTAGAATGAGCATTCCTCCACAATTCATGAAATGGGCACCCTACATCCTGATAAGAGTTTACTCTAGAAGTGCACACAGATGCAGGATAAAACTCTATTTGCACAATGAATTTTCCACGGTTATCTCTAACTTGAGGCTTTTTTTCTCCACCAATAGCTCATTTACAAGAGCAGTTTTACGTGAAGTAGTACAGGAATGTTTTAACTGTCCTAGATGCATGCACTGCTGAACATGCAGAATCAGCAACATGAGATTAGTACTGCAGAGTCATCCTCCCTTGCTGTATGATTTCTAACCACAGAATGACATTCTTTTCATTCAGATTACAAAATACTGATTAATACCACACTGTCTTCTCCTCAAAGATGCTAGGCAGGTCAGTTTTAGTAACTGCCTGACTTCCATCCTTAAAATACTTAACTGATTTACAACAGATAGCACAATCACTTCTCCTGCACAACTTGTTCACTTTAAATTGAATGTATGAGGCCGAAGTGCCTGTGCTATCTGGATGACAGGTTGGTTCCTCCCTCCTCTCCAATACTGCATATTCAGTGTTTTCAGTTTTTCTGCTTCAGATTAGATACAGGCTGTCACATACAATACAGCAGCAAGCAGCTTGGAAGGAAGGCAGTGAGCAGCAAGAATACATTCAGTGATTTGAAGCTAACATCTGATGAAGGAAGAGCAACTTCGGTTTCTTGAGGATTATAAACGGATTCGGATTTGGAAGTTTCAGATGCTCCTGAAGGCCTCTGCTTGAAATGGGGACAAGATCTGTAAGACTTCTGGCTCCAATATCTAACAGGACTGAGCAGCATGCAGGTTGGCATCTCCCACTGCTCCCCCTCCCCCAAGGCAACTGAGAACCATAAAAGGAGTTTTCATCTATATAGCTTTGGTACCTGCCTGGCTGCTCAGAGTAACTGGGACAAGTCCACTGGGAAATTGAGTATTCATAGGTAAAATAATACCACTGTTTCCAGCCAGAACATTCTGCTTCATGTAAGAGAAAACATACAGTTATAAGAGACCACCCAGCTCCAACAAGAAACTTGCTGTTACAATCAGCCAAATTCCTCCAAATGGCTGGGGTCACAATTTCCCTGGCAGGTCCTTCTGTGTCCATGTCTTCTTAGTGTAAAATGATGATTCAGATAACGTCTGTTACTGAACTGTGAGAAAAAGCCTTTGAGCTACACAGAACTCAGGATGTGGTTAATTAGCATATGCACACATCTGGTAGTTTTCACATATTTTGATGGAAGATCGCAAGTGGCTAATGTAATTTACCTGTAATGCCATATTTACAGATTCTGGGATGTCTTCAGGCTGTTGTCCAGAACACTGAAGTGTCATATGAGGAACAACTAATAGCCTAGCCTCTCATCTTTAACCTGAGTTTTATCTGCTGCAGTTTCCCCATATAATCGCTTTGGTTAGGATTTTGTGCCATTGCTGACATTTCACTTTGGGACACAACAGTATGTTATAAAGGATGACAAATTCCATTCTAATCCCACTCGGCCACCTGGGATGATCAGGAGATCCTCTATGGTTAATCCCAGATGTTCAGTCAATCAATTCTTAGGACCATTTCAGACATACTTACTCATTCTTTGATTTCTCAGAGCTGCACGTGCACACAGACTCCACTGAGGAGCCCTGCATTTGAGACAACTGCAGCTGTCAACCTGTGATGGCTCGTACACATACATACACTTATACCTTCATTTCAACAAGTGATGAACAAACATGTGTGGACCAGCATTAGCCGCAATACAAATTGCAAGATCTTCACCTGCCTTTTAGGCTTCAGCCTCAAAAGGCAGTGCTGTGACCCTGCAACCATGACATTTAGGAAATGACTTCTCAGGCTCAGATTTCCAACCAGTCAAACCGGTAATATCCCAAGCCATGCATGGCCCCCAGTTGCCTGCACACCTACTCATGTTTGGAACCAAAGGGCTGATCATTCATCATGTGCAACCTCCTCTTTCCATTTCCATTTTGTCCATACTCATGACCAACAAAGTGCAGAAACCCATGATGAATACTGAAGAGGAAAGGTAATCACGGTGTACGAAACAAGATGGTACAAACTGGCCATTACACCTTTAATCCAGGGAAACTGAATAATTTCCAGTCTCTTGCAGAGTGGTTGGCAGATGCCAGAATTGACTGGACAGTGTGGTTGGATTTTTTTGGCCTAACAGAAATTTTACATTTCAGCCTGACAATTGTGTGTGTAGTGTATACAAAATATTTATATTATGCAAATATATTTACAGCTGAAGTCCTTTAGCAGAGAAAGAGTAAATAAAATTTGTGACTGTACACACTGAGGCAAGTTCCTGTTAGTGGTCAGAAGGACCAGAAGGTTTATGCGCATATTTACAGAGGGACTTTGCAAGAGGGCTCTTTAAAATTGGTTTCTTCGGCAGGAAAGAGAACGTGAAGCGTTAATGGGATTGTTTCCCATACACTAAAGGTAACTTGCATTAGCAATTCCTCCACTAAAATTAGTGTTTATTCTTTTCTGTCCTCCATTCAGTTTGCCATGACAGGTGAGCCTTCTGGAAGAAAGGACTTCTGTTATTACACTCTTTGCTTGAGGCACTAGTCACTGGGCTGGTCTGCTCAGACTCTGTTACAAGCATGGAGCATCTTTGGCCATAAGGCAAATCCTGAGGTAGTGAAGACATTGTCAACCGCTTCAAACGTGCTGCTAAGGCTTCCTATTTGGATGCCATTTATGTAGTTTCGTGATATTCCTGTATGTTCCGAGTCCTGTTAAAATCAAAATTATGTTCATGTAGCCTGTGGTGAGGCCTGGGGGAAACAACCTGCTCGTGGTCATTCTCTGCAGTGCCCTCATTTGGCAGAACTTGAGGCCCTTCATGGGTCTTGGGCTGAGGTAAGAAATGAGGTTGTGGCATCCCAAGATCTTTATTGATGCCCCATAAAGGCAGCTGAAAAGGATCTGGAAAGAAATTAAAGGAGGTCTGAATTTATGACAGAAGCAATGACACCAAGTTTCTCCATACTTTCTGATATATTTGGCAGCAACACACATTCTTAAGAAAAACACCCTCCACTGAAGGTACATGTCATGTAGCATTACAACAGGGCCCCAAAACTTTTTTGAGCATGCAAGCACCTTTGGAATTTTGTCATTGTCTGGGGAGGCACAGCCACAAAATGGCTACCAGAAAATGGCTGCCACAGCTTACCTTCAGTTACAAAAAGAAGATCCTTGTGCTGTGGTACCAGCTGCTGCCAAGGCAACATTCTGAAAATCTACACTGTCTATCCTATCTTCAGTGGGCCATCAGATGGCTTCCTGGGCAAAAGTCCACTTTTTAAAACACTTGGCAACACTAAGGCACCCATGGGCTGCACATTGAGTGCCCATGCATTATAAAAAGCTCCCTGCAGAAAAAAATATTCGGCTGTGGTTGATAACAAAATTTCCAAGTACACTGAAATACTTTGAGAAGTACTCAGTGAGAAACAAAGGCTAGCTAGTTGTTGCTTTCTGCTGCTAGAAAGGCATTTCTGGTAATGAAGGCCATTATGTCTTTCTGCAATATTTCAGTAGGTGCAGAGTGAAGAAGGAGGCAAGAAGATTCTGGTTTAGATATGACTCACTGTCTGACTTTAAAGTGGCAAAGTGTGGTGTAGTAATTATAGTGTTGGTCTTGGACCTTGGAAATCAAGGGTCAAATCCCCACCATGGACACTTGCTGGGTGACCTTGGGCCAGTCACACACTCTCAGCCCTGACTCTGACTAGGTTTTGGATAGCAGACCTCCAAGGAATATCATGTTGTGATGAAGCGACAGGCAATGGGAAACCACTTCTGAATCTCTCCGGGCTTGAAAACCCTTTTGGTCACCATAGTCAGCTCTGGCTTCATGGCAAAAACAAAACAGGATGTGGAACTGACAGATTTTTGAGATCAAAGGTAACATTCCTTCAGCTCTTTGGCTTTATGCCTTATGACTGGCAAATGGAGTCTGGATACTAAGACCCTGAAATAAAATGAGCTCTTCTTAATTAGGAAGTTAACAGACTTGCTCAGTAGGCCTTGTGCTGGACAACCCCTCAGAGACTGGACTTCATGTATCTGAGACATAGCACACCCAAAAGAAAACAGAAGTCATTTTAGCATTAAGATTTAAGAGCAGTAGAATAGAATAGCACTTACCAGTGTTACAGGGTTGGGAGCAAGGTTTCCTCTCATGCATTCTGTCATGATTGCTAAGAAATACTGACATGTCTTTGTCAGCTGAGATACTGTCCACAGTAGGGGCTTCATGCTGCGTGCACACTGAGTAAGGTTCTTTGGACATTTGCACCATTAGGTTGGATAGTGTTTGATCAAGGGGGTCTTCATCAGTGACGTATGCATAAGGACAATATTCTCTAGTTCTGGAGTAGATGTTGGCATTGTCATAGCAGTCTGAACAGATCACCAATGGCCCTCCTAGTGGAAGAACAACAAGGGTTTCATGAAGATGCTATGATGGAATTCCTGTTACTACAGAAGCTCTTGCAAGCTGCAGGAGTGAAAATATCAACATTAATAGCAGTAGACTAGAACTATATGCTTGGAAACCTACTCTGCAGGCATAAAAGAGTACAGGAAAAGTTAAGAAACCAGGTAGGTTGGCAGGTGAATGAGCAGAACAGGAGAGGAGGCCAGGCAAATAATGCTCCTTCTTAATATCACAGAAAACTTAACAATTCTGGCAAACACAACTAACTTAATACAAGGCTTGGCTTTTAAGAGTGACAACATACAAAAATAGTTAGAAAGGAAAAGCTTTAGCCTCTGTATCCACCAAAGCTTCTGTTGCTGGATCTCCAGAGGAACTGGTTGGCCACAGTGTGTGACAGGAAGCTTTATTAAATGGACCACTGGTTTTAATCCAGCAGGATTCTTCTGATAGTTCTTATGTTCTTCAAGTGTTCCATGTCCAGGGTTATCTAGACAGGCAGAGTTCTGTGATTTCAGGATGGATGAGATAAGTGGCACTGAGAGGAAGGCTTCTACATTTGTTAAGGAGGAGGAACTTGCTAGTTTCTGAGTCAAGCTGAGCTTGTCCAAAAGAAATGTGCCAACAGGAATGGCAAGGGAATCAAGCTGCTCTTCTATTTTGAGAAAGCTCTTTGATAAACTGTAACTAGCATCATAACAAGTTTCTCATCTCTGAAGAAGATTCTTCTGGATTGAATGCACTACACCATCATAAAGTTGTTTTGAGACACTTGTGAGGCATTTACTTCTGTTTTTGGTTTTTTCCCATGGCTGCTGTAGCTGTTCCTCTCCCCTTCTTTGTCAGAGAATATGCAAAACAGCAACTACTTCTATCAAAAAGGTACAAAATTGCTCTTAAAAGGATTTCTGGGGAGTAATCAACAAGAGCTGGACAGCATCTGGTTTAGCACGACTTAAGGATGACACCCTAAATTCCCCAAGTAAGGATGGATAGAACTTGGTAGAGAACAGACAAAAATCAAATTAGTTATTTAAAGAGAATGAACAGCCATTAAAAAACCTATACACTAAAAGGTCATTTGGATAAAGATGCAATGTGCACATATTTATGTGCTAATACTAAGAGCCTCTGAGCTAATATTGCTAAGGTAACCAGGTCAGTTTTTCAGTGTTTAATATTCTGGATGGTTAGTTTCACTGCCTGCCCAGTGCAGCAAGACTGGGGTGCATCATTCAGCACACCTGCCTTAATAACAGGTCAATACCTTCCTCTTCCTTCTACCTTTCAAAGTGGGGCTTCAATTCCCTCTTTCTGAATGGTGGAAGGGAGAGGAAATGCTTCCCCTTTGTCTAAACCAGGGGTAGGGAACCTGCGGCTCTCCAGATGTTCAGGAACTACAATTCCCATCAGCCTCTGTCAGCATGGCCAATTGGCCATGCTGGTAGGGGCTGATGGTGGCCCTGAAATTGTAGTCTAATCCCATGATCTGCCAGTGCTATACATCAAAGATAATAGTTGGAAGATGCTTTCTTTCTCTGAACAGATGATTTAATACCCTGTCCCTTGAGTACCTGTAAGGAAAAAGGGAGGGGATCTTTCCAGGGAACATACAAATGTTCAAGAAACAGCTCTGATTTAGCACTAGTACAAAGGTAACAGAAGCACCATTAATAAATAACACAGGGGAACTTTCAAAAGGAAAAAGGGATTCTTTTTAAAAGTGGGGGTCTGGTTCAGTACCAGGACCATAAACTTAAATGAGACCAATGTATATTGGTCGCAAAAGACTTTAAGATGCACACTGGTAAAAACAAAACCTCCCCATAGGATTTCTTTTACTGAATCACAAGCAGGAAACAAGTCTGGGAGGTGGCTGGATCATGTTTGCCCCACAGGATTTTATCCTATTGGGTTCCATTTGTTGTCTAACTTAGCTGTTAGGCAGCTGGGATTTGACTTAGCTGTTAGGCACCAGGGATTTGAGGCACCATTACTGAGCTGATGGCATCCAGCTTTATTTGTCCTTTCTGGCAGATCCAGGAGTTTCAGCATGTTCTATTAAGTGTCTGAAATCAGTGACAGCCCGAAAGAGGGTTATAGCTGAAGCTCAGTTCACATAAAACAGAGATTAACCAAATTAATAAGGAAGTCTACATTTTTTTCCCTGCTCTATACTGAGTCAAACTTCCTCTCCTCAAGGCTTAGGTATGCAGTTTGGAAAACATCCTGTATCTTGGGCTGCTTCTGGATGCTGAAGAAAACTTGTTTTCCTACTGTCAAAGGGAACCACAGAGTTGCATGCTGTGGTAACTTCTTAATTGGACTACTATAATGTGCTCTACATGGGGTTACCCTTGAAGACTGTGCAGAAGCTGGAGTTGATGCAGTATGTGGCAGGTAGGCTGTTATCCGGTACATCTGTGGATGCACATCACTCCAGTCCTTAAGGAACTGCACTGGCTGCTGATTCATTCCCAAGACCCATTCAAGGTACTGACACTGACAAACAAAGCCTGTACTTGCCCAGGCACTGAGGTCACTGGGGGAGGCACTTCTAGTGAGACCTCCCCAGCTGCAGTCTGCGGGGCCAGTGCGTCTGGTATAGCTTTCTCCATGACTGCCCCCAAGTCAGGAATAGTCTCCCCTCCCTTCCCTTGAATGCTACCCCTCCCTCCCTCCTCTACTTTACTCCTCTTCCCTTGCATGCCACCCCTCCCTCTCCCTCCCCTCCCTCTGCTAGGGTGGGTGGGCCACACTGGCGTAATGCCCATTGGGCAAGGTGGGCAGCTGCTTGAGGCATCCTGCTTGGTGGGGGCATCAAAATGCTGGGTTCGGTTTTGGGTATTTTTAGTGGTTTCAATTTTTTGGCCTGCAGAGGGCGCAGTTTTTAGGATAGCTGCACCAAAATTTCAGCGTATCATCAAGAGACTGTCCTTATGATACCCCCCCCAGGTTTGGTGAGGTTTGGTTCATGGAGTCCAAAGTTATGGACTCCCAAAGGGGGTGCCCCTATCCCCCATTGTTTCCAATGGGAGCTAATAGGAGATGGGGGCTACAGTTTTGAGGGTCCATAACTTTGGCCCCTCTGAACCAAGCCTGGGGGGGATATCATTGGGGGCAGTCTCCTGATGAACACCCTGAAAAGGATTTTGAGACTTCAATGACTTCATAAATGTGCCCCACCCAGCCTGCAGCCCCCATGACAGCAATGCAAGAAACTCAATGCAAGAACTCTAAAAGATTCTTCAGGCCGTTGGGATGTTGTTCTTGCAGGAGGGCATTCTTTGTTGATATCAGCTTTTACCACAATTTCAGAATTATCATCTGGAGGCTGTGCTGATGGCACCCCAAAGGTTTTGGTGCAGTTTGGTTCAGGGGTCCAAGAGATAGTTCCCTCAAAGGGTAACCCCTCCTTGAGAATGGGATGGAGACGCCTCCTTTGAGGGTTTATAGCCTATTCGCTGCACCAAGCTTTGAGAATACTAAGTTTGATTTCCGAATCCTAATTAACTGTCAAATCAAGCCCCCTGCAGGAGCATCCCAAAGTGCCAAAAATTCTGATTTCTGTATTATAATCATGCTTGGAAGGCTGAAATTCTGAAGGCACAGTCTCAAACTTTCAGGGTCTCATCAGGAAGACTACTTATGATATCCAGATTTTGGTGAAGTTTGGTGCGGGGGGGCCAAGTTATGAACCAGCTCCTGGCTCAACTCCATTAACTAATGAGGATGGTACCACTGAGGAGTCCCCATAACTGAACTCCTGACCTCCTGCTGAGAATATCATAAGGACAGTCTCCTGATGTTTCAGCGGGAATAACTGATATAAAATGTACCTACAGTCACCAATCCTGGTGCAAAAAAAATTGTGGTGCATGGTGGAGTAACCCACCCATGGTGAAGTCCTTCCAGGTTTTGCCGGGGCTGGTTGCCCGGCGGCTGCCGCCGTTGCACCCCTGGTGGGCCATGTCCAGATGCTGAGCCCCCTCCCCCTCCCTCCCCTTCCTTGCATGCCACCCCTCACTCCCCTCCCTCTGCTAGGATGGGTGGGCCATGTCCAGATGCCGGGCCCCCTTCCTCCCTCCCCATTCACCATGTGCCTCCCCTTTGTGTGTTTGACCTTCCTCTTTGCCCAGGCATATGGTTAGCCTCTCTGGAAACACTTCTCTACTGGTCTAGTTGGGTGGAGAAGACAGGGTTGGGGTTATTTTAAGGCTAAATTTATTATAGTTTTAATAGTTATATTTAATTGATTATATTTTTATTCTGTCTTTTATTGTTTTTAATTTATGTAAACTGCCTAGAGACACTAGTATGAGGTGGGGTACTAATAACTAATGAAACAAACAAAAATAACCCCCTTATAATCACTATGGTTTACACAGCAAAAGTGCTTAAGGGGGGGGGAGGGTTCCCACTCAATCTCACCCAATTTGTCTTTTCACTACAGCCCCAGTCACACATGGCTTTAATATGCAGTTCCAAGATAACCTTTTTGGGTGGTCAAAAGAGAACTCTTCCTCCTTTAGATAATCTGATTAGATCCAGCCTAGGATCTTTTCAAAGCTATGACATAACTAATCTGTGTTGAAAGATTCTCAACATATTCTTACTTAAGAAATGCCTTAGTGGAACAGAGGAAGATCCATCTAATTATCTGGAAGATTCCCAGCAAGAACTGAATGAACCACCAGAAGTTGGCCCTTGGACAAACAGGAGAAAGCAGCTTTTGCCGCTCTAGTGAAGAGATCCAGACTTACCCTCTGTGCCTTTGTGTGCATAACCACTGGCGGGAGGCATCAGCTGCTGATTGCTTCCTGCCTCAGAATTGCTGTAGCCTTCCTGTGGCTCTGACAGAGTCCCTTGGGAGGATAAGTAACTAGGAATATCAGCAGGCAAATTTACCTCCTCTGAAAGAGAAATAAACAACCACCAAACAATAGAAGTACACCGTAAACGTCACTATGGTAACAAAGCTATTGAGGTAATAGATGTCCATCAAGATGATGATAATAGGGTATACTGCCATGGGAAATAATCTTGCAGAATAGTAGGAGAGTGGTTACCCAGTTAGGATAGAAAAACAAAACATTTTTAGCAGTACTTTCTAATGCTGACCTACTGCCACCTTTTACAGCATCAAAAATAACTATAATTTCCCACTCAATTCAATACTCCTTTTGTTCAACCATAATAAAATATTCTGCTGAATTGCCAACAGCGGCAATTCCACCTCCAAAACATTACAGAATACAGATAAAAGCTGTCAGATACAAGCAGCTAGACTACGTCTTGCCTACACTTATTCACTGATTTGCAGTAATCTCCAGTTAGCCCCTTTCCTGCATTTGCACCCTTGGGTGCTTACACGGTGAATGGCTGGAGCAGAGGTTACCTATGCATTCACTTGTACAGAGGTTTTCAAATCACAATTTAACATGGAGATAAAAAAAATCAGATAACAAGCTCACCTTACTCAGGTGCTAGACATTTTATCAAATCAAGTAGTATGAAGAACATCCTAACAAGAGACTCCTATACCTGTGCTGCTGTGTGCAGAAGAGGATTCTCTTCCCACCTACCTACCTGTGGTCTAGAATGACTCAGACTTACCAAAACTAACTACACTGATGCTAATTAAACAATGAACAAATCTAAATCTGAAGGTTCCCCACCTGTGTTAGTTATGCTGTAATCTTCACTCTTCCTCCTCATATGGTAGATAACAATAACCCATATCAGAGAGGTGCCCACAACACAGCAAACCACAACGATGATTACAATGCCAACTGTTGTCCAGCCATCATCTTCAATTCCAATGCCATTTTGGGTAGAGTCACAGTTTGGCGGGGATATGACATGCAGGTAGATGTGACCACGCTCTGTGCCAAGTGTATTGGATATGATACAGGTATATTTCCCAGCATCCTCCAAGCCAGCATCTACAATAATGAGCAGTTGGTTGGCAGCAGCAAAGAAATGCCGCTCTGTTACTGTCAGAGGCCCGTCATCTTTGGTCCAGTTCACTCGAGGGGCAGGGCTGCCACCAGCGATGCACTGCAACACGGCTGTTTCTCCTTGGGCCACAGTCCTGTCTTCCAGGGGCCTGACAAATGATGGTGTCTCTGATGGAATGAAGAGACAAGTTTACAGTATTTGATCAAGCAGACACACAATGAAGAAACATAAATTACTACACATATGGCAGACTGATTTTTTAAGACTGACTAAACAGAATATGGATCACAGACAAAAATGAGATGCTGTACATAACTGGACAGGGGTATTCCATTAAACTTAACCAAACCAAGCTGAGATGAAGGAACCAAGGCTAGCAGGAACTGGGTAGAACTACAAAAGAAAGTCACACCCAGAAAAAATCCTTAAGAGAACATTTTTCAGGGGGCTTTTTACCAATTCTATAATTTTATCTTTTTACTGCATTTTTTAACTTGCATTGCCTTCAAGAAAATGCTCCAAAGAAGAAGAAGAAGAAGAAGAGTTTGGGTTTATATCCCCCTTCTCTCCTGTAATAGGACTCAAAAAGGGGCTTACAATTTCCTTTCCCTCCCCCACCCATGACAAACATCCTGTGAGGTGGGTTGGGCTAAGAGAGCTCAAAAAGAAATGAGTAACCCGGAGGTCACGCAGAAGGCATGTACGGAGTGCACAAACTGTCTGGTTCAGAAGATGAAGACATCCACAGCTCAAGTGAAGAGTGAGGGAATCAAACCCGGTTCTTCCAGATTAAGAGTGCGCTTATGTAACCACTACACCACACAAATCCCCCCATTGTTTTCCATGTCATTTTTCCAGCCAATACAACTATAAAAAACAACAACTGTAACTGTGATGGCTGAGATTATTATTTCTATATGTTTGTTTACAACATTTATTCAAGTGACCACGGTTACAGACAATCCACCTGGGATAAAGCATTTTATGCAAAGTGAGTTCTCCCTGGTGGTAGCAGGCCATCTGGTTGGGTTGTTCGCTGCCCTGCGGCGAGTAGGCAGGAAAAGGCTCTTTGGTGACTTCCTGTCAGGTGTCCGTGGTGGTGCCGCTCCAGTATCTTCCTGCCTCGCGGTCAGAGTAAGGCAGCACCCATGCAGGCTCCCTGAAACAGGACTTAGTTTCACAAAGCTATCTTTTTCTTCCTTGTGTTGTTGTTGTTTGAGTCCCGCGGTATTGCGGTGTCTGCAGTTTGAACGTGCGTTTTTCCCTCCCTTCTGTCTTAAGCACTTTGACTGAAAGCTCTCTCGCTTCCCTTGTGTTCGCCTTATTTTCTTGGCCTGAGGCTGAAAGAGCTATGGCGTCGGCGCCCATTTTCTCCACCAAAGGGAGTCCCTTCTACGATGGCGGTAGAATCCACTAGGTCCAGATCATCTTTCGGACCCGACGGTCTCCCACACAACGGCTGGGCTGATGGTGAGAGACTCTTCACGGGGCGAAACAACGATGCCACACACAGCCCGCTGGGCTGATGGTGAGAGAGACTCTTCAGAAACTCTTGCACTTAACGGCCCGTGGGGCTGAAGCGGCCCGGGCACCGCTCCTTCAGCGCTTCAGGCCAGCAGCGCCAGGAAAACGAAGCACTCCGAGGGCCCTTCACAGGGGGCCGAGGAAGCGCCCGGGCGGATCGACCCAGCGGACAGGAGAGCCGGATCATGGCGGCTGACCCGTTCAGAAGGCGTAGCCCAACGCTATCGCCCTGCACCTCCGCCCGCTGCTGATGTCTCTTTACTTCCACGAGCCTTTTCCCCACCCCCACTCTTGTTAGGCGTCTGAGGAACCCGGCACCGGAGTCCGGCGTCATCGCGAGGTGCCATGGCAGCTGGGGCTGACGCTGGGAATTATCTCTGCCTTCAGACTGGAGGCGCCTTCTCCCGCAGCAACTGGTCTCCTTACTGCAGGGAGCTCCATAGACCAGTCGGCTAGTAGACATTTAGAAATGCAAAATTTTTCCCTCAAGACAAACGAGCGCAGATCCCCTTCCAGGTCCCCACAGGAGAATCAGGATTAGCTTGATTATGATGCAGAGTACTTGAGTGAAGGGGAGGTAGACCTGGACTCCAGGCAAACCTTTCACGAGGGGAGAGTCTTCACTACCAGTTCAGGCAGACCAGAGCCACAAATTGAGTAAAAGGTTGGAACAATTGGCTATCCCACTCTTTTAGCCAAAACAGTAATGTGAAGCTTTGGAACTGTGAGGGGTCTCTCCTGAGGGGCGATCTGAAATGCTCCTGCCGTCCAAGCCCACTAAGAGGGCTGCCCCTAAAGGGATCTCCCCATCTTTCCTTAGAGGATCCAGGCTACTCATTTTTTCCCGGCTCCCAGAGTCTTTTGCCCACAGTTCAGAAAAGAAGGGGTCCCACCCGCTTCAAACAGAAGGGGTTTCCTCCAGTCTACAAGTAACTTTTACCTAGCTCCGGACTAATTTTTTGAGAATGATTAGAACCCCTCTAGTTCCGCGGTCCCATCTCCCCTCACTGCATTCAGGGGTCTGTGGTTTTCCGGGGCCGAGGAGAGGGGTGATGTTAAAGGCCCCATTGATGCGTATTAAGGTGGAACATGGTCTCCGCGGGAGTTCATGATGGTCGCGACCATGGCGGCCAAAAAAATCCTGGATTTCGGCAGCCACCGTCCCCACAGCTCCCGATGCTTTGGCTCCAAGCCTTCAGGCATCATTCCACCCGGAGTGCCGAAGGCATTAGAGAGGGGTGGGAGAACCAGTGTGTGGCTCCCACCTCCTTCCCAGCTGATGCCACCCTAAGATGCACTCCCTGGTCTCCTCTAGACCCATGTCTTCGGCATCCAGTCTCACATAGATTGCTCTGGCTTAAGCCCTGGCAGGCTGACACCTATCTAAGACTAGCGGTGGCTAGTTTTTTGATTTTGAGGAGGGAACTTTCTATTTGGGTCCAGAGAGTTAAATAAGACCCTGTGGTGGAGACCAAGGACCATAAATAAGCTATGCCCGCGGTCCGTCAGAGACAGGCCAGGTTTTCTGCAAAACCTGCCCTCAAATTATTCGTGGCCTTCCACCAATCACGGGAGATATAAGCAGACTAGCTGGCAGCCTCAGTCGTCCTTCTGTAAGACCACCGCGATTTTTCGCAGCTCCAACTAGAGCAGCAACCCATTTCCGGACCGGCGCCTCTGACAATAACAACAAAGTGACTTCGCCAGGAGGTTCCAGTCATTTCGGCTCTCCTTTCCTTCAGCCCGATTGGCAAAGGAAGGCAGAAGCCAACAGACTAAGGAAACGAGCATTCAAAACAGCTACCTGCATCAGAGCCATAGGAGCCGGTACGCAAATATCAACAAGGGATGGGGAGTGTGCTCCCGCACTTTTCACTGTCCCAAAAGAATGGGGACATCAGGGTGCAATCCTCAGCTAAGACATGTCAATAGATGTCATAAGCAAATTCGGAGTTTTCGCATAAAACCATCAGATCACGGTTCTTGCGGCCATCCGGAGAGGGGACATGATCACCTCCTTGGTTCTGACAGAGGCATACCTCCACGTAATACCCATACACCTGGCTCATCCATCGGCTTCCTCGGATTCTAGCGATAGCGAACCTCCATTTTGATACATAGCTCTGCCCGATTCGATTGGCGACATCTCCCGAGTTTTCCACGAGAAGTCTTGATGGCACCCATTTTTTTCCTGCTCCGCATGATCCAAGGGATGCATATCTATTAGTGTATCTCGAAGCGTCCTTCTCGTAAGATCTTGATGGGAAATACAGGCTGTCAGAGAGACATGGAAGGGTCCAACTGGTCTTATCGGTTGTCATCCATTGGTAAAGAGTTCCTTGTGACCTTCCCAACAGATGGAACACTTAGCGGCATTGATAGACCGTCCATTTGTACTCCGCGTACCTCAGGGGTAAAAGTCCAGAAGAAATCCAAAGAGAGACCAGTCTTAAGCGCTAGCGGGCAAAATCTTCCAACTTACTACAACTTGCCAGTTTGCTGGGCCCTTTGCTGTCCACAATGGACCTCATACAGTGGAGTTCGAGACCGCCATGCCCCTAATATTCTAAACCTTCTATGGCCTTATGCAAAAGCAAAATCATTCTGAAGACAGATCGATCATTGAGCCTCCCCACAGCAGATAGTCTCGGTCACAAATGGTGGACCATCCACCACAACCTCCCTACAAGGTAAGTTTTTTAAGCCCTTCGCATGACAGATCCCATATCCTTGTGGATGCCAGTCTGTCGACTGGGGTGCCAGGCTGAAACCCACCACCTGGCTCAAATATCCTGATCCAAAGCATGAGCTCGGCTTCCGATCAACATTCCTAATAGTAAGGTCAGAGCAATATGATGATGGGCCCTGTAATCATTCAAAAGCAACCTATTCTGCAGAAACGCGTGAGTACTTCCGCGCCCGACTTACGCTTTATCGTACGAAGTGCCATGTCAATCATCCAGGGAGGATCCAGGGTCATCTGCCTACACAGAGAAGCGTTGAGCGCATCTCATGGGGCCGGAATCAACATCTCACAAACTGAGAGCTGAACCCATTGAGCTTCGCAAAACTGCGGCCGATTTCAGCTTGGTTACGCTCTTCATCCAAAGTGAAAGGCTGGAACGGCGGAACTTTTCCGAACTGTCCAGGAGGCGACCCAGGATGGCGGCGACCGATACCTCTTTGCATCACTCCTCCAATGCTCAGATCCATTATTCTTCACCAGATGCCTGCATTCACGAGGCGACAGCGACGATGTAGCTCTCAGCTCCTACAGCGCAGGGGTTCCTCTATGTTTTTCGATCCAAGTTTTTCACAGACTACTCCACCGGCGGTGCAGTCGAAGACGGAATCATACTGGGGAGCTTCAATTTAGCCCAGGAAGGTCCTGACAGTACTCCAGTACTAAAACAGCTATCTGTCACACCACCGTTGGTTCTACCACAACTGCCAGAACTGCTCTCCCAGGGCCCCCTACTACATCGAAGCCCAGAGCTGGCTCAAAGACTAGCCGCCTGCAAGCTTGGCGGAAGACTGCTAAAAGCCGGGGTTATCTAAAAAAGGAGTCATAAAGGCTATTTTAGCTGCTAGAAGAAAGTCCAATCAGAATTTGCGACTCCTCCTGGAAGGCTTGTAATAGCGGTGGTGCCATTAGAAAAAGAAAGGGGTCCCTGAGTTAAGCTTCCCTGCGGTACATAGTAAATTCCTGCAGAATGGGTTTGAGTCAGGGTTGAAAGTTCCCTACACCCTAAAGGCGTCAGGTAGCTGCCATTTACCCAGCGGTTCTACCTGGGGCCAGAAGGGGATTAACCTATCACCAGGCACCCAGACACCTTAAAATTCTCAAGGGGTTTCTCAGTCCCAACCAGCCGAGTACAGCATGGCTTCCTGACCCTGCGTCTCCATGGGGTGCTAGAGCAGCACCTACCAAACCCTCCTTTGAACCTGTTTGGCAGCATACATTTAAAATGGCTTAGGATGAAGCTTTTGTTCCTGGTAGCCCATAACGCATCAGCTGGAAGGGTATTAGAGATTAGAGCCATGTCAGCTAATCCAAATTTATGCTTTTTTCCCTGCTTTTAGACCTAAAGAGTGAAATCTAAATTCCATTTGCAGGCAGGAGGAGGTGGTTCTGACAAAAAATTTTTTGTCGAATCCCACACACACCAGAAGGCGTTGGCATCACCTGGATAGTGGAGTTCTCTCAAGACCTTTCAGATGCGTACTAAAACAAACTCCGCCAAATCGGGAGGCTCTGCTTTGCTAACATCAACCCGCTTGAGTTAGAAGCCGAACTTAAAGGCGGCTTCTTCTATCCAGCTCTACTATTAAGGCCACCATCGCTTGGGGCCCATAAAGACTGGCCAGAGGATTCCCCATGCCGACCAGAGTTACAACCCCACTCCACCAGGAATACCGCACGCCAATCGCGACTCTCCTTATGCATTCCCCTTGAACAGATTTGTAGAGGGCAGCACGCGGAGCTCCACCCTCTTCGATGGATTAAACATTTATGGACTGGCATCCATTGATGCCGTTGCAGGCTTCCTTTGGGAGGCCCATTCTGGAAGCTGATTATCGAGGAGTAACCGAACCCTCCCTTTTTTCTCAGGGGCACTGCTTGGGAAGTTCCCAACCAGATGGCCTGCTACCACCAGGGAGAAGCGACCCATTGGATACTCACCGTGAAGGGGTCTTTCTCCTTGGTGAGTGCTTGAGCCATCTGGGCCCCACCAGCGTTTTTTGCTGACCCGATAATGTGGTGTTCTCTAAATATCCAGCTTTACAGTTTTTTATCGTTTACAGTTCAGCCTGTTCTTTGTTGGGCTCTTTGGTCCCCTTTTAAATAGGATTATTCATTTCCTTCATGGTATGTTGGGCCATGGTGTTGTATATTGTACTTTTGTTACGTTTGCCGTGTACTGTTACTCTCGGCTAGTCAGATACTGGGGCGGCACCACCACGGACACCTGACAGGAAGTCACCAAAGAGCCTTTTCCTGCCTACTCGCTTACGCAGGGTAGCGAACAGCTTAACCAAAGATGGCCTCGTGACCACCAAGGAGAGAACCTTCCACGGCGGTGAGTATCCAATGGGTCGTTTTTAGCAGTCTTGCATACTCAGGCTTATAGTCAATAAAGAGTTGAAACATTATCAATAGCTCAAGGTTAGATAACAGCAGCTTTACTCAGCCATTTGGGGCCTGAAGCAGATATTTTTGGACCATGGGAGCCTTTGGGCAAGATTCAAATTATGGATGTTATTTAAAACCATAAGATATTCCAAGAACACTATAGGAGATTTCTGAAGAAGTGTATACTGCACAAAACAAATCTGCACTGGATAGCTCATAAAGCTTCCGTCATTATCTAACTTTGAGTTTCTGTTGATAACAAGCTTCCAGTCTTTATTGAATATAAGCCTCTCTTATGCAAGATTTGTAAAAGCTTGCTTTGTATAAGATGCTGCTCTGATGACTTGATCCCAGGTGGACTGTCTGTAATTGTGGTCACCTGTATAAATGCTATAAACAAATATACTGAAATAATCATCTTAGCCAACATGGTTACAGCTGTTGTTTATTATGATTTTTCTGGTCAAAGAAGTTACATAAAACTCCATAAGCCTCACTGCATGATGGGAGATGTAAACATGAGCTTTGTTCTTTCGGCAGTGAAAAACAATAGTGACACAAAATATAACCAGACATCTTTCAGACTGTTCCAGATAAAGTGGGAAATGCTATAAAAGGAAGGAAGGAAATGCTATAAAAGTGTTTGATGTAAGAATGTCACAAATGTAAGGGGAAATAGACTAACTTTTTCCTAAACAAAAACTCCAAATTTTTTTACAATGGCACAATTAATATTCATGTCTAGAAGCATATAAAAATAGTTCATTGTTAACTAAATTCAACAAATTATCCAGGCTGTTCAATTATCCCCCCATTATTTATTTATTTACGCTAATTACAGATCACCGTTCTTGCTGAGACTCAAAATAGCTCACAAGATAAAAGCAATGTAATCAACCAACATAAAATATCCAATCAAGAATGCAGTAAAATGAGGACTGCAAAAGTGAGAAAAACAGTACAAAGAGGAAATAGGTATCAGATGTATCATAAATTGAATTTGAGAATTTCAGGCTTCCCCACATTGTGTGGACAAGGAAACACCTAGACAATGAGTTCTTGTAGTTATATGAACATTGGATCTCTTTAAACCTAGACAATGAAACCACCAAAGAACCACTAAAACCACTCAAGACCCTAGACACTGAAACCAAACTAAAGAACCAACAGGGTTGATTTCACGTTCTTAGCTGCCCTCACATTCTACATAAGTGAATGAAACCTGAAACAAGGCACATGAACTTGAGGCCTACTTCTGATTTCACTGCATGTAGAAGACAGAAAGTAACATCCAAGCAGGCAATACCAACAGCAAAAGTGCAATACAAATCACTTTATGAAACCTCTTACCTAATACAGTCAAGGTTGCGTTTGCTGATAGACCCCCTGCCACGTTTTGGGCCATGCAGCTGTAGATTCCCATGTCTTCAATTTTCACATTTGCAATGAAGAAGACGTCATCTTCTGGCATCACATGCATGCGCCTTTCACGAGCAGCAGGGAAGTCTGTGCCCCCATCTTTCTGCCAGGAAATCTGAGGGGTGGGGTGGCCTTCTGCAGCACACTCCAATTTAGCCATGGCTCGAGTCCGTATAGTTAGATCCATAGGAGTTTTCACAAAGGAAGGCAGTTCTGAATGAAGAGAAATATCAGAATGACCAAGTTGTGCAACAATTCCTGCTGTCGGGAATAGGTATACATACATTTACTCTTTTAAGGCTACTTCCATGAGGTGCATTTCTGAAAAAAGATCAGGTCTCTATAGAAAGGTTCCATCATTCCACCACTTTTTAAAAAATTACTTCAAACTTTTTTTAAAAAAAGCACAATCACATTGCAGCAAGCTTGTAGTTCCTCATCATTGTGTGCTCATTTTTTACAGTCTGAGGTTATTGGCAGAAATATGGCAGTTCTTCACAGGTGAAAGATAAATCAGCTTATCACCTTGGACCATCCCACCCTCAAGAGCCCTCTGTCTGCCCAGCTAATATGCTTTAATCATGATTAGAAGGGAGAGTATGATAATGAAGTTATCTTCTTTTAGGCAAAACTTAGGTCAAAACCTGACATAGTCTAGACCAGGGGTAGGGAACCTGCGGCTCTCCAGATGTTCAGGAACTACAATTCCCATCAGCCCCTACCAGCATGGCCAATTGGCCATGCTGACGAAAACTGATAGAGGTGAAATTAATTTATCGGAAAGCTCTGTCATTTACCTCACTAGGAAGCTGTAGTTAGGTTAACACATGCCAGCCTTCTTTATGAGAACCTTATAAGATACTTTCAAATATAGAAAGGAATAATTTGGATGCAGTTTTAGCAAATGCACAAAATAATCTTAATTGATACAGCACAGTAAAATGGCTGAAGACATTTCTTTAATACAATCCAATTCCATAAAGTTCTTTGAGAGGGAATTTTGGAAATGTGAGCAAATGAATTGCAAATGGAATGAAAAATACTCTTTGGGGAAATGCTGCTGTTTGACCTGCAACTGATCAGAAGGTATGTCTGAGAACTCTCAACTAAGAATATTCACAAAGGGTTTCTGCATCAGCTATCAAAGCTCTAGTTTAAACCACTCTCTAGAACACTACATTCAAAAGAGAGAAATGTCTTACAGCTTTCTCCACTTGGAAAATGAACATGCACTGCAAGGGTTTGTACAAACTAATTCCCAAATCTTTAATTTTTTTTCCTGAAGGGAGAGAAAACAAAACAAAAAACAAAAACATCACTGCATACCATTGACAGTCAACTTGGCCTTGTTGGAATAATTGGATCCAAAGTGGTTGGAGATGATACACTGGTATTGTCCTTCATCAGTGAAGTTCACATTGAAAACATGCAGGTCAGTAGTGTACTCCAGAACTTCACCATCTTGTTGCTGGTACCTGGCGAAATTCTGTATGACCGCATCATACAGAATTTCACTGTCCTTCCTCCAGGTGGTGGATATCGGAGAATCACTGCTGCTCACTGCCTTGCAAGTGAGGGTCACATTGGTGCCTCTAAGTGCAACAGTACTCTCAGGATGAATTCTGATCTGCGGTTTGGGAAAGTCATCTGTGGGGGGGAAAAGATCAAGATTATACTGGCTCTCTCCCTTAGTATTTGATATAACTAAAGTAACAAATGCTGTCTGAAACCATTTGTAATGCTGTTCAGTTGTGTTCAACTTGTTCTCACTGCTAGTTCCTCAAATTGCTACCTCTGCTTTCGCACTAGATCTGGCTTATGTGTGCATGAAGCTTTGAAGTAGGATTGTATCAATGTCAGAGCATAATAATGAGCAAAAGGGGTGGTACACAATTACAAGGCAGTAAAGGACAAAATTGTACAAGGCTACAGCTTAATGCTGATAAAATAAAGCCTCCAACTGGGGTGCAATAGCAGACTTTTTACTTATGTTTCATTACAATCTTAAACAGAAATGTACACAAGTTTACAAGTATGTAACAAACCAGCCATCTATACAAGAACAAGCTAGCCAGAAATCTAGAATCAATGCCGACCTCGGAATGAAACTTCAATGCTCATTCAACTGAATGGTACTAAGAAACAACTTGTTACAATGAAATCGGATAATAAAATGGGACTGCATTCTGCTAGCTTGACTCCTGCTCCTCGCAAAGTCCTTTATTTTGTCAGAATTGTGGTACAATTTTGTCCTTTAGAGCATAAACAACAGCAAGAAATATGTTCAAAGAGGATGCTGGGACTTTTGCAGAGGTCCTTTTATCTGATCTTTGTGGAATGTGCTAAAGAACAAATTCATTGAGGCACAATTGTGCAAAGCTTTCTACAGCTTGAAGATTTAGCCCCAGTTTACAAAAAGGGTAGATAATCATACACAGCTTCTTCCTTGACAGTGGCTGGCAACTTACTGCATGAACAGTATTCTCCAATAATCATGCTATTCTGCCTTGGGCAATATGACTTCTCTTGCCCAGTGACAATTTAGGTTCCCTCCCTCCTTCAGCAAGCATTATGTACTGAGTGTATGCACTTTTTTTACAGAATTACAAGAAGAATTATTCCAAGATAAAAGCCCTCTTGATGCTGGAGTTGTTCAATTCTGCCCACTTAAAGACACCTCATGTCCTCAAAAATTATTATGCCTTCATCTCATTCTATAAAATTACCAAGAAATATCAAACTAAACCTCAGCAGTAATTGCCCAATTTAACTCGGTGGCTACAAATAACAAAGACAGCACTAATAAGCCAAAGATAAAGGCTACAGCACTCAACAATTAAGTTCCAAAGGAGGCATTTACAGTAGGTTAGAGATAGGTAAAAAATTTTAACCGAGTGCCAAAGATGTGCAAATTCCACCTGCAAAGACTGGGCAGGGAAGAGAACTGAAGACACTGAGGATGTACCAAACAGGACTAGCAAAGGTTTTTCCTCACCCAAGATGTGTTTACACTTCTGATGGAGTTGTACAAGGAAGGTGAATTCCAACATATGTGGCCAAACCAGAGGATGCTGGACAATTCTGTTTTTCAGACAGTGCTGATTCTCCACTCAAGGAACAGAGGGAAGCTCTTTGCCATGTGAGTCTTCACTTACTCCCTACATGTCTGGACAATAAAACTTTCTTCTCTCCTTCTGCCACCAGAACAAGAACTTCTGACTCCTTCCCACATATTACAGAATCAGGGGGGTAATGCCCATTGGGCAATGTGGGCATCTGCCCAGGGCACCACCTTGTGGGGGGCATCAAAATGAAGGGTTCATTTTTGGGTATTTTTAGTGGTTTTCAATTTTTGGCCTACAGGGGGCGCAGTTTTTAGGCTAGCGGCACCAAAATTTCAGTGTATCATCAGGAGACTGTCCTTATGCTCCCCCCCCCCCCCCCAGGTTTGGTGAGGTTTGGTTCATGGAGTCCAAAGTTATGGACTCCCAAAGGGGGTGCCCCTATCCCCCATTGTTTCCAATGGGAGCTAATAGGAGATGGGGGCTACAGTTTTGAGGGTCCATAACTTTGGCCCCTCTGAACCAAACTGCACCAAACCTGGGGGGTATCATTAGGGCAGTCTCCTGATGAGACCCTGAAAGTTTTGAGACTGTGCATTCAGAAATGCGCCCCCCCCCCAGACTGCAACCCCCATTGACAGCAATGCAGAAAACTCAATGCAGAACAAAAGATTCTTGGGCAAATTTCTGGGATGTTCCTGCAGGGGGTGCATTTTTGGACGTATCAGCACCAACATTTCAGGATATCATCAGGAGACTTCCCTGATGATACTCCCCAGGTTTGGTGCAGTTTGGTTCAGGGGGGCCAAAGTTATGGACCCTCAAAACTGTAGCCCCCATCTCCTATTAGCTCCCATTGGAAACAATGGGGGATGGGGGCACCCCCTTTGGGAGTCCATAACTTTGGACTCATTGAACCAAACCTCACCAAACTTGGGGGGTAGCATGAGGACAGTCTCCTGATAATACATTGAAATTTTGGTGCTGATATGTCTAAAAATGCACCCCCTGCAGGCACCAATGTCCTGGTGCAAAAAAAAAATTTGGTCGTGGTGGAGTGGCTGCCCGGGGGGGTGGGGGTGGGGGCATCCAACTCAGGTTTTGCCCAGGGCTACAGTTTGCCTTGTTACACCCCTGACTACCATGGTCCACAGAAAAGCAGTTTCCATGGTCCTTGAAAAACCTTAAAGGCAATGTCAGCGTATTACCTGGAAAGGCAATTCCAGGTTGATCCATGGAATCTGGATGTATTTTTAATATATATGAATGGACAGCATGAATATTTCTTACAGCAGAAAGGATGTATCCTTGTGCTATATGAATGTATAGGCATTATAAGACACAGGAAAAAAATCCATTCAATATTCAGCCAGCAAATCAACAAAATTCCATCCCCTTTTTCTGACTTCTTCACACAACCATTTTCAGAAGAAGGATCCATCAAATTTTAAATGCCACTAAAAGTACAAACCACAAACTAAGTCTTCAGGGTTGACGTTGAGGATGTTCTGTCCAGCTAGCCATTCTGGGTGAGCACAAGCCACACAGACATCATCCTGTAAATGGCGGTGGGTCAGCCATGGGCCCAGCCACTTCAGCTGGCAGTCACACAGTAAGCTGCTGGTGTTCAATCCCCTAAGAATACAAAAGCAAAATTAGTTGCCTGAACAATTTATCTTACTTACAGTAGCCAAGCTTCTTCTTCTCCCCAGCCAATATCCTTGCTGAAGTATTTAGCCCACTTAAAAGACATCCAATGTCTTTTGGAGCAGTAGTGGCGTAGGAGGTTAAGAGCTCGTGTATCTAATCTGGAGGACCGGGTTTGATTCCCAGCTCTGCCGCCTGAGCTGTGGAGGCTTATCTGGGGAATTCAGATTAGCCTGTACGCTCCCACACACGCCAGCTGGGTGACCTTGGGCTAGACACAGCTTCTCGGAGCTCTCTCAGCCCCACCTACCTCACAGGGTGTTTGTTGTGAGGGGGAAAGGGCAAGGAGATTGTAAGCCCCTTTGAGTCTCCTACAGGAGAGAAAGGGGGGATATAAATCCAAACTCTTCTTCTTCTTCTTCTTCTTCAATGTCCTCAAAAAATCTTAACCTACCATCTCAATAATATATCTCTGACCTGCACTGTGAAATACTGTGAAACATCTCACTATATTTGAGTAGCTCTGGTGTGCAGTAAATACAGCATCTGAGCCATTGTCTACTTTCATCACAGTTTGCATTTAACACGCAACTGGCTTTGGATTTATTATAGCCACTTTAAGTATCACCAAATAGAAAAGTAGGGTAATCTGTAAATATAGAAACAATAGGTAGGACTTACAGTTCTTTAAGAAGAGGCTGGTCAAATGCATGTTCCTGAATAGACATTATTGCATTGTTGTTCAAATCTCTGCAAGTTAAACAAGAATTATGCTTACATGAGGGTTCATTTAGACAGCACCTTTGAGAATTAGGACACTTTGGAAAAGAAAATCATAACTGATAAACAAAATAATGCAAAAAATACTTACAGGTACTCAAGAGCCTGAAGACCAGAAAATGCTTTTTTTGTGACAGTCTTAATCCGGTTTCCTTGCAGAATCCTAAAACCCAGTCCAAAGTAAGCCTTAATACTTAAAGAAGTCACAAATGTTTCCAAGCAAAACAATATTAGGCAGCATGATGAATAAACACTCAAGCAGCTTTTCTAGGGGGACAAATCATTGTGCTTCATTTGGATGTTAGCTTCCCATTCATCCACCCCTCTCTCCTTATGTTAAAGGGGCAAAGAGATAGTGCATACATAGTTTCCCAAAGACCAGAAAAGACAAATGTGTGCGAAAGCAACCAACAGAGGCCTTCTCCAATCTGCTGTTATGACATCTGATTACAGGACTTTCCCTATAAATTCAGTATCAGCAGCCTTTTAAAAAGTGTCTAAAAAGCAGCTAAATCATGCCTGACAGCCTGATCTCATCAGGAAAGAACAAGCCTGATGTTTTATCTTATTTAAAGAACTTCTGCAAGACATCCATTACTGAAATTTGCGAAGTCTCAGCCTGACCATTTCTTAATGAAAGGATGATGTGAGATGTTACTAAAACTGCTTTCAATTCAGACTGTCACATCAATTTTCAAGGATTTTCCTATCAACACACATACATTGTGAAGACATTATTTCTATCCTAGCAGACATGTCAATCCTATTGCTTGTAACACTTACAATTTATTGAGTTTGTCAAGACCTACAAATGCTTCATTTGAGTCTTCTATGGCCCAGGAGATCTCATTATTTCGCAGATCTCTAAAAAAAATAAAACAGAAAATGCAATGAGCAGAACTCTAGCACTAGATAACTTCTGCCTTTGCAGGATTTCACATTTTTATAAAGCTTTTGTAAATCTGTAGTCTCACAGCTGCAAAACACACATACACACAAACCAACTCTGATATTTTACCCAACTGGAAAAATGAATGCTGCTTCATGGTTTCCAGCCAGTATATGAAACCTGATAAAACTGTTTGCAAGTGGCAGTACTCCTTCCAATTAGACATACATGCTGGCCAAGTTACATAGGACGCTGGCATGTAAAAGAAGATTTGGTCTGAATCCACATGATGTTTTTAAAATATGAAGTGGTTCTCAGGTACACAGAAAGGTACTGGAATTAAACTGGCCACAGAAAGTCAGAGACATGCTAGGGAACCTGAAGCCACATGTCAATATTTCTTCTTGACTGTGGAACATTGGTCAGTCAGTTAACAAATGGAACAGCCGCCTAAATTGACTTATGAAGTGAGTTAATGATGTTAGCAAACTGTTTAATCTTCTTGAATTGCAAGCTTGGAATAATGTTAGCATATTAAGAGATTATGTGTAGGCTGGGTGAAGAATTGCTGGGCATGGAAGAGTAGGATTTTTTTAGAGCGAAGTGTGGGTGGTTCTGCTCACAAATCCTGTTATCGCTAATGGGATTTCTGTTTGACCTCTGAATTACACTTCATCTTTTAGTATACAAGAGAATGATGCTGATAATCTAAATTCGGCAAGCCCTTGTTCAGGAGGAGGAAGATGCTTCATTAAAGTGTAACAGATTCAGCAATGCATTTCCTTTACACAACAGGTCATGAATTTATCAGAACAACAATTCTCACTTGCTTTTTATAGCTGAGGGAACACAGGAATTTAAAGCTTAGCCAGCATTTTATCAGCAAGAGCGTCTATATAAAATAATCAATAGAACATTCTGAAATACAGGAGAGGGGCCCTTTGACACTATCCACAGGCAATAGATCTTACAACCCCAAAGCAGAAAGCAATAGGCCACAGTATTAAACAATTCCCATTTGTTGCATTTATACGGTAAAATAAAATCAGAGTTTGGCTTAGAAAGATCTGCAGTAGTAGAGGTACAATCGCACTAACTACACAGACATCTGCAGAGCACAACGCCTTGCCCGATGGCTAGTTCATGACAGGCTCCAGATATTGTTCAGTAAGTCGTCCCAATATATAATCATTATGGTTTAATGAACTGCAGGGAAAAAATAAGACCCTCTGGAATCACTGCCCTGTAGCAGAGACCAAATTGCCCATATCTATGTTTGTACTTATCATTTTAAAAGATTTACTTCTATTCTGCTTCTCTGCCTGAAACCAGCCCCGAAGTAGCTTATGTTGCAGAGTCACAAAATACAAAGCACAAAATAAAATAATAATTTGTCTGTACTTTGAAACCATCACACTGCTGTATCATTTGGCACTAACAAGGACTGTTTAATTCCGAAAACCTGAAGTATTACTTTATTGTGTAGACCTGCGGAACTTGCTGTTCTTATGTGATCAGATACGAAAGCTTAAAATCACATTAATCATTTTTATCCCAAAGTCTGGGAAACAAACAAGAAGTATTAAACTGAGAAGTATGCCTATGAATTGCCTAATACCAGTTAAGATCCCAAAGGTAATTAATTTACTGCTACATTTTGTGATATTTTTTGCCTAGAAGATTAGCATTAATCAATGCATTAAAAGTTTGTGCTAAAATTAACAGAAATGATTGCTTACATAGGCTTTTATGAAGACAATGACTATTTGGGCATGTTCTAAATGAATCAACAGATTAAGGTTGCAAATGTTAAGACACAAGTCTACGAAGAAAATGAAAGCATGCTACGATAATTGTTTTGTTCGTGCCAAACTGTACAGAAGTGATCGTCCTAGGTCTCACTTGGGTGCCATCCATGAAATTATGGTTTGAAATTATACTCATTTAACTTTTGCTTTTGAATTTAAATCTGCTACCTATCTTGTTCTCACTGAGTACAGAAAACAAGTAGCTGTATGCTTGCTTGTCATCATATCTTAACATTTGAAGACTTGTCACAATTTCTACTAATCATCTTCTCTTTGTCGTACACGTTCTTTTTTTTCAAAATTTCAGCCAATTTCACACACTACTTTTATCATTTTCATAATACTTTCACAAACCTCCAGTTTATCAAACTTCTGAAAGCTTAACAAGGGGTATCAGGATTATTGTGGCTATGGATTGTGTTCCCAGGATAGTAAATGAAAGTTGTAATTGCACACTCTGCTCTCCCCTACATATTAATGGGTCATTTAGCACTCACTCAAATCACCCATTCAAACCAAGTCTTTGCTGTTTAGTCTTTCAAGCACTGATACAACGCTACAACATAACATCCAATCCACTACACCTAACAGAGTGAGCTGAAACTGCCTAGGCCAGGGCCCCCTAATATAGTGTCCTATGTGCCATGGCACACAAAGGCATCATTTCTGGCACTCACCAAGTGTTTTTAGAAAGTAGGTGGGACTAAGTGGGGCTACAGTCTAGCAGGGCTTCTGACTGGCCACTGAATATCTTAATGGTTGAGCAGATTAAAATGTTATTTAAGGAGCAGCTGCTACCCAGTATGTTGATTTTATTCTCTCTTACGCATATATTTAAAATTACCCCTCTTCTTTGGCTTGCTATGTGTGCTGCTCCGCCTACTGTGGCAGCCATTTTCTGGCTGTTTCTGCCTGCTGTGGCAGACATTTTGTAGTTGTGTTCACCACCCTGTGCCAAAATTCAAAAGTTATCACAGATGCAAAAAGGTTAGAAATCCCTAGAATAGGCCTAACGTGGACTTTACAAACATTCCTTCCCAGTTTTTTCATTGTCATTATTCTCTTAAAACAAAGTTTTTAAAGATACAAAACAAAGCCATGTTTTGCCTTGAGAACCACCTGTTGTAGGTCTCATGAGAGCAGGCAGGCTTCAGGCCAAGTAGTGAGTGTATAGATACAGAATGGTGAACAAAGGCAGGCAGAGGATTGTGTTCCCACTCAATGACAATGCAGGCATTGACAAATCAACAACCCAAACCTATGTATCACATTTAAGCTGCAATTGCTCTGTAGCAGGAAGGAAAAATGTATCTTTCATAGTAGGTGTATGTTGCTTTTTAAATACTAGGAAACTCAAAAGATAACCCTGCCAGACAGAATCAGCATAACACTTGTACAAGAAAAAAAACTTCTGTGCATTTAAAACACTATACACCTGGGCACAACTGGGAAAATAATAGTAATTTCTCAGCAAAACTGCCTGGCTATCTCTCACACAGTTAGTACCTCATGTTTGCACCGTTTTAAGTAAGTAGTAATAAGATAGAGGCATTTCTAACACCACAATACAGGAGCTCTCTACTGAGAGACTAAAATAATAATTTCACAAAGTGATTTTTTTCATTTTTTCCTTTAAATTATGTGCACTTACAAAGTTTGCAGGTTTGAAAGTCCCTTAAAGACACCATCTGCGATATGACTGACTCTGTTATCACTCAAGTTTAATCTCTCCAATAAATTAAGTCCAATGAACGCAGATTCATCCAGTCGGGTCAGTTGGTTATATGACAGATCTCTGAAATGAAACATACACAATAAAGAGCAAAAAAATCCAGTGAGATCAGAATGTGGAAAAGTGAGGACACCAGCAAAATCACTTTAGAGATGAACAAAAAGAAATTTGCTTGAGATATTAAATGTACAATAATCCATAACCAGGCTTCAGGAAAACGTTCTTGGTACAAATTATACTTCAGTTCATTATGGGGGGAAAAAACCCAGCCCAGTTGGGGGGCGGGGGGGAGGAAGTCTAGTACTCACAGTTCAGAAAGCTTTTGGCAGAACTCCCATGCGTCTGGACTGATCTTGTTAATGGCATTCTGGCTGACATAGAGCTGTTGTAACGCCCTCAAGCCATAAAGCCAACCCTTGTTTACTTCAGTCAGGTTATTGTGTTCCAAATCTCTGGAGAAACAAAATAAATATTTATTTCGTAACACAGTTTGGAGCATGAATAAGGAAAGAACAATAAGGCACCAGAATTGTCGACCTGCTCTTACTGAATTGTCTTCTACTTATGGAATTGCAACTTTCTGCGCTATATCATGACTGACAGTACACTGTTTCTAGTGTTTGTAATTCTACACCTATTGCATTGTTTATTGGATATCTATTTGATTTCAGTGTTTTATACTATGTAATCCATCTTAACGCCCAACAAAACAGACAGGCTATAAAGAACAAAAATAATTAAGAGGAGAGCTTACCGCTATCTGAAAATTTGAAACTCCCATGTTCCTCTTGTAAGAACTAAATACTGACACATTCTTGTTACTGACAGCCTAATGCTTGTAGGAAATGAAGTAATTCTAGTACCCATTGCTAAAATAGTGATGTTAGCTTATTTTAGGATGTGAACGAGCAGAAGAGGATCACCAGAGGTTTCTAGTTCTGTGCCTTTTTGTTTGCTAATGCGAAGACAAACCCATCAATGAAGTTATGAGGAACCATAACTAGAGTTCTCATACAACTCTGTTTTATCAGTCTCTGAAGCGCACTGTATCATCTCTAATGAGATTTAAACAATGAGCACTTACAATTCTTCCATATAATCCAAACCAAATAAAGCACCATCCATCAGCCTGCTAATTCCATTGCGCTGCATTTTTAATGACTTTAAGGAATCCAAGCCTTGGAAGGTAAGGCTCTCGATTACTTTAATCCGGTTTCTTTTGAGCTCCCTTTAAAAAAAAGTTAAACACCAGTTAGTTTTATCAAGAAATGGCCAAATATTTCAATATGCCGTTTCTTCTAAGGGGCAAATATAATTCTGACCTAATGCGAAGGAGATCATAATTAGCTAAACAAAAGAAGTACAACAACTGAAAAAAGACCAATGTGACAAAGGCTATTTCCACATAGCCCAATAAGAGCATCCTAGGGATGGTAAAAACACCGTCCCTGGGGCGCTGTTTGCACAGCAAGCGCTGCTGCATCACAGAAGCTGTGCTCGTGCCATCCAATTGGTGCGAAAACACCGCTTTTGAACCTTGCTCAATGAGCAAGGTTTTTCAAAAGCGGCATCTTCCACCCGCTGCCTCGTGTTGTCTGATGCAGTGTTGTCTGATGGTTCATGCCGATGCAGCCCCTCTACTCTGGCTGTGCGGAAACAGTCCGACATTAAAGATCGTACTGAGAGATATACATTTTTACAGAGTCAGCACAACATCAATATCTGATAAACATGTAATAACATATATTTGACCTGAAATGACTCTATACCTTGAGTGATCAGTTCTGTTTTCTCCTCATAAGAACCTTCCAAGGTGCATCTAGCACTGAAGACTGGAAAGTTTTTCATATGTTATTCCTAAGGGTTTTTGCATTGTCTTAAACTACACCAAGCCATACTTGTGAAAATAATCCATGTGGCTTTTTAAAAACTTAGATCTTTTTATACCTTGGTTTTAAAGATTATTCAGCTCAAACAATTTATCATCAGCTTCACATGAAATTTCTTAAGGGAATGCTCTGAACACCTCTGCCTAAAGAGCAGCTCTTGGTACATGAAACACTGATCTCATTGTGTTTCCACACCATTAGTCTGGCCCAATCAAAGCCCCCTTACTTGGTCTGTTGATACAAACATTAAAGCAACCCTCATGCTGACTGCAACTAATGTATTCAGCATCAAGGTTCAGAATTCATGGGACATTGTCACTTACAAGAGTTGAACATGAGGCAGTCTGAAAGTCTTTGATGGAATCATGCTGATTCGGTTTCTGTTAAGTTTTACCACGATGAGTGAGCTAGAGATATTATCAAAGCAGCCTGCTTCCAGAGTTGTTATTCTATTGTTGCTCAGATTCCTGTAACAACAGAAGGCTTTTTAAAAATCTTCAAGTGCTAAAATTTGTATTTGACAAATTACAGAAGAACTTAAAAGGAGCCAGTTAAATTTTGTTTCACAGCTTTTTTCCTTGTCTTAAGGAAAGTTTAGTTTCAGAATGCAGAAAAGTTGTCACAAGTTGTTCACTTAACTCAGTAACTGTGTTAAGAAAAGAAATACAAGTGAGTGAGTGTCCACAGCCTGCAAAATGGCCCTTAAGCAAGGATGCTGAATATTTGCCTACTGACAGGAATGAATGTTAGAAGTTACAATATAACAAAAGCCTGATTGATAGAATAAGATGAGCTAAATCAGACCAATTCCTCTGGGGACAAAAAGAGAAAATTTCAAGTTATTACTACGGTACTAAATAAGCAGTGACAATGCCCTGATATCTGGTTGCAAAATTTTGGCTCACTATAGGGGTGTGGAACTCATTTGTTACAAGGACTAGATATGATAAATATGTCACTTGGTCAGGCCACACCAGGTGTACCATAAAATATAATGCTCGGTATCTGCCACTAGCTTTGCCTCCAAAGTCCAATGTCACTTTGGGGGTGGAGCTTTAGAGGTGGAGCCAGCAGTATGAAGTTGGTTACGGGCCCTGCCAAGCCCACAGTTCAATGCTGGGTTCAACTTGGCTGGATCCAGCTTTCAACTACAGGCTTTGGAGGTAGAACCTGCAGGTTATAGCTGGACTCAACCCAAGCCGAGCGTTGACAAGCAGGCTCAGCCTGGCCTGTATCTAGGGTTGAATAGAGATTGACACCTCTGAAGTTCACAAGGACTTCAGAGACAGAGCCCGCAGTTCAATGCTGAGCTCAGTCTGGCCAGCACAGGAAAATCTTGCAGGCTGGATAAGAACCCTCAAGGGGCTAGATCAGGCCCACAGGCCGTATGTTTGACACCCAAGCTTTAGAATATAGTACCCATAAGTTACATGGTACCTGCTGATACCTTTTCTGATGTATGCCAAATATTTTTAGAAAGTGGAAGGTGAGAAGTTGCCCATTTGGGCTTCTGGATGGCCACTACAGATCTGTTAGATTGAAGATTTTTAACAAGTTCCATTGGCAGTACTACCACCATAGCACAAAGAACTTGTGTGAATGAAGGTTCGTTTAAAAAGACATCCTGTTAAACAGAGCTTCCTCTATCTCTGACATTTTGTGGTTAGCTCTGCCTCTTGTGGCAACCATTTGGGGGAGTCCTTTGGGGGGGTGGTTTAAAAATGCAATAAATAAATAAATAAAAATAAAAATTTGTGATAGTACCCATCACCCTGTGTCCCTAGTACCTGCAGGCTCAAAAAGATTGAGAACCCCTATTTTAAAATCAGTACATATTTAACTAAAAGTCACATGCATTGTTAGAACATACTGCAAATAGAACACGGTGCACACTTTTACTACTTACAGGTACTTCAACTGCATTCGTGGGAATGCAGATGCTTTGATTTCATATATTAAGTTGGAGCTGAGGTCGAGATTCTCCAAGGAAACATAAAGCTGAAGCTGTTCAGGGATTATCTCTGAGACTCTATTATGTACTCTAAAAATAGAAGAGAAAGAACTATAACGGCTATCACTAACCATTGCTAAAGTTCAGTTGTATAATGAGCTAACATGAGGATTTCTTGTGCTGCTATGCAAAAATGTGCTCATAATTACAGTTAATAATTTTCATCCCATCAGTCTTGAAACTCAAGATAGCTTATAGAGGATTCCTAGAAAATGTTCCATCTTGAGCCCTGACCAAAGCCAGATCCCACTTAGCTTCAGGAAGGTCGTGGTAACATGTGTCCTCTAACCATACCTTATTTTAACTTCATCTGCTCTGAAAAATAAGTTGCAAATTGAACCCCATTCTATGGTTGAGACTACTGTAAACTGTCCAGGGTTGGAATTATTTTATTTAGGAAATGAGGTTTCACAGCAGGCTTCCCCACTCTAACTGTGCGGGCTGTTGCCTTGCTGGCATGATAGAAATCAGTCATCAGAAGGTAATTCAAGGTAGTTCTGAACACAACCCAATACTAACCAATCTCTCTTGTGCTGCCCAAATTATTTAATAATCCATATGAAGACTTGCTTGTAGTTTCAAATATTAATTCACACTTTGGTTATCATTAACAACTTTCTCCCTAGAAGACTTTCCCTACATTTAAGCTCAACAGCATTAAAAAAACCTCCCACTAAACATGTACATACAGTGAAAGAAGTGTGATGTTAGATGTCACTTCACCAAAGAAGGGAATATCTGTTAGCTCGTTGTAATTCATCTTCCTGAAAAAGAGATTTTTTTACTAGCACTATGAACACACAAAGGGTGAATGAGTAGAACATTTCAAATGCAGTTAATGAATATTCTAGTTAGTAAATGACACATGCAAAAAACAAAAATGGTATATTCTGTAAAAGCTAACTTTAACAGAAGTCTAAAGAGTCACGACATTTTAAAGAAACGGATAACTGAAATGAGCATCTTTTGGTCATCTTCGCTAGATGAGATCTTTTGGTCATCTTCGCTAGATGAGAAACTCAGCTAGCAAGAGATGACTGAGACAAGGACCAGTAATGATGTGATGCTCACATAAAGAATCTGAGGATGAAGCTAAACTATTGTTACTTGAATTTCTTGCCTTTCACAGTGATTAATTCCAGATGGGTAGCTACATCAGCAAAACAAAACTGGAGTCGAATGCAATGTTGAAGACGACCATTTATTCCAGCACAAGCTTTGATTAGTCAGAACTCAATTCATGCATCTGATGAAGATTCTGACTCATGAAAGCTTATACTGAAATTACTTATGATAGTCTTCAAGGTGCCATGGAAGTCCTGTTTAATTTAGAGGACAGAGAGCCTACATGGTGAGGAAATACTGGTAAGCACAGAATCTCCCACTACTGGAGTTCTCCTGTTCTCTGAAAGACAGGTACATAAAGACATTTGAGTCTTCATCTGAAAACCTTTTTACTGCTGGTTTTTACTGTCTAAATTAAACATTTCTAAAACTAAGTCCTGCTACTACTCCAGCCCTGCAACTGGAAATTCAGCAAACTGAGTGCAAAGTCTCAACTATGGCTGGCAAGTATAATAACACTGAATCATAACAGTTTGTATACATATACACACTGTGATACTTTAACTGAAGAGTCAGCAACCTTTTATAATTAAAGAGTCAAACTATATCAAAACTCAGAGCAAGATATCAACAAAAAAACCAGCACAAGAAACAATTCCTTGCTTCCTAAGAAATACTTTAGTTAGTGTTTTTATGTCTCATACATATTTTAACTTTGTTTTTAATTGTTTTAATGATGTGTGTCTGAGCTGTGTGATTTAAAATCTGGTTTTATCATGTATATTCTAAATTCTTAGTTGCCTTGGTGGCCCTTGTTAGGACAGGAAGGTAGGATACAAATGTTATAAGTATGTAAGTAAATAAATAATTTTTGGGGGCTTACTGAAACTATACAGCATGGTAACTGATCTGTTAAGGTTGAGCCTAAACCATGTCTTCTGCAAGTGCTTTATAAGGAAGTGGTACCCCTGAGGTCTCAATAAGTAATACAAAAACTGCAATTAATTCTGCAATTATTGACTACATTGTCATAAATCTACCCCAGGAAATTAATAGAAGTGATGAGTTACCAGTATTTCTGTAAAGCATCTCTAAAAAGCCTTTTAGTTCCATAAAAATCTTTGCCACCCATTTCCTTCACATACTGGTTAATCCAGCAACTCACCTACCCCACTACTATACCTTAGAGTAGTGATACTCAGCAGCTTGAGAAGTACATATTTATTTATCTATCTATTTGATTTTCATCCTGTTGTTTCTGTTACCACATTTGACTAATTGACATGCTACCTGTGACTCTTCTGAGCACTGTTCACCAATGTTGCATCCTGCACTCATGTTGCGGAAAGGAGACTACACCCTTGCCTGGTGGGAACCGTGAAACAGATGCTACCAGAAGATGAGAAAAGCGGCAAGCCTCCCTGAGGTGCTAAGCCTTGTGCTAGGAACAGGTTGATGATAACCGTGAGCTGAGAACACAGCAATCTGTTACTCATGGACTGATTGCCACTGCCTTACAAATTTCATTTTTTCATAAAGAGCTATACATGGTTCAATACTAAGTAACATTTAGCTCTAGAGCCATGGGCTGCAAACCCCTGCTTTAACTAATGATGGTGAACACAAAATGTACCTTGAATATAAACTATACATAAAGATTAAAAGACTACAGCCAAAAATTTTGCAGGCTATTTCTTGTTAATATGTAGCTCCTAACCACACACACAGCCACCCTGGTCAATTCATTTACAAGTTTTTCTTTTCATCTTGGAAGCCTTCCTTTGGCCCATTATATCCTCCCTCTGCCAACTTAAAGGCCCTTTCCTAAATTCATGGGTTTTTTAAAAACATATGATAGAAAGCTCAGAATAACTTACACTTCTTGTAGTGCTTGAGCTGATGAACCAATGCTCCAGTTTGAGGATAATAAATGATTATAACTTAAGTCTCTGCAGAATAAACAGAAAATGACAAATTACCTTGAAGCTCTAAAGTGTTCAGCATGTTTAAAAGTTGACTAATATAGAAAACAGCTGTTTGTAAATTGGCAACATATAATGCTGCAGAGAGCTTGTTAAGGCTTGCAACTGGCTTCTAAATCAGATACAATTTTGAATCAATACAATATTGTTCCATATCACCTCACCCTTATTCTGTACTAACCACAGATTTACTATAAGCATGCATTAAAAGGCTGAAAACCGTATACAAAACTATAACTGACAGAAGGTATTTCCATGGGTCGAACAGAACTTTTTTTGTATCTCCTCTTCTGCTGTAGCCTCAAATGTCACCCCCTCCTCCCATGCGGCTTCTCAGGACAGCATGAGATAGAAGTTTGAGGCCTGCAGCAACTGGGGGAATCAATAGAAATCACCCTCCTTCCAGGGCAACAGAAGTTCTTAGATCGATCCAATTCTTAGCTTGTCTTCAAAACACTGGGTAAGAGTCTAACATGGGTATTAAGCCTAGCAAGTGACCAGAGACCTGAGGAACATAAGAGATACACTCTTTGATATATGAATTAGTCTAAAACTGAAGATGAGTCCATCATGCATAACTGAAGGTATGTTCTGGAACACTACTTCAATTGCACACAATTACCTTAATTTTTCTCACAGATGACTGGTATACAAGGTATATAGCATCAATAAAACAAAAAAAATTCTAAACCCAACAAAGTTAAAACAATCAGGGGGGAAACTATAAAAGGCAAGGCACCCACAAAGCAATCTTCTCTAAAAGCCAAAGGCTCTTTGAAAGCGTTATTTCACAAGTCCTCTGATATAGTAAGAGGGATGTACATCTTCTAATTTCCTCTGGAGGCACAAAATTGGGGCAGCCACAGAACAAGTCCTCAAACAGACTGCAGGGGAAGATATCCTTGCAGCCAAAAGGCATTGCTGTACTAAAGGGAGTTTCAAATTGGTTCACTACCAAGATAGGGTAGTACTTTATGTACATGGATCCAGTCCTTAGGGTTATGAAGACCTTTAAGGTTATAAGCACACTGAATAGAACCAGGAAATTAATATGCAACCAATGCAAAGATTATGAAATAGATATAATATGATTAATGTGAGATTGCCCGATAAAGGGAGAGTAACAAGAGTGAGTGAGTCCCTGTTCATTCTTCTGAATCTCAATAACTTTTAGTACCACTGATTACGGTAACCAGCTAGAGAGGCTGGGTGGTTGTGAGGAGGACCATCTTGCTTCCATGGTTCTGCTTGTATTTGACTGGTCAATTCCAGAAGGTGGTACTGGGGGATCATTGCTCTGCCTCACAGCTATGGGCCCCACAAGGATCTTGTCCCCGTGTAGTTTAACATCTATGGGGTGAAATCTGAGGATGCGGTTTGTAGCTTGGGGGTGCTGCTGAATCCTGGCCTATGGCTGGAGGTGCAGGTCTCCTTTATGGACACAGTACTTTTATCAGCTTTGGTTGATTATCAGTTACAGCCATTCCTCAAAAAGTATGATGTGACCGTGGCCATTTATGCTGTAATGAAATCCAGGTTATTTTACTGTAATTAATTTTACATGACACTGTCTTTCAAAACTCTCTGGAAACTTCAGCTGGTCCATAAGGCTGCAACCAGACTTCTGTCAGGGACTGAATACAAAGATTGTATCACTCCTATGCTAAAAGAAGTGCACCACCTGCTCATCCATTTCTGATCAGACCAAGGCTTTTTTTCCCAGTGTGACACTTGGCCTCTGGAATGCTCTTCTTCTGCAGGCTCACAACCCTACCCTCTTTTAGGCATCAAAACAAAACTTTCCATTTAACCTAGGCTTTTACGTCATTGGCGGATCTTTTACCATTTGTAGCAGTTTGCTTTGAGCCTGGGAACTGTTTTATGACACATATCATAAGCTGCACAATTTTTATGCTCTGGCTGCTTTTTTAAATAGTTTAATTACTTTTCTGCTATATTCTCATGTTTTACTTTGTCAGTTTCATAGATAAAGGAACAGATGGGCTGCCAAATACTACCACAACTGAAGGATTTTACAGTATCAGCAGTTATCGCCACAACTGAAGGATTTTACAGTATTATAGTATCAATCAGAAAGCACTGCTCAAAGAAGACCCCGAAAACACAAGAAAATTTCTGCCTGGAAATTAGGATCCTTGTTGGACACAGACCTCTCACATGCAGCCTGAAAGGATACTGGCACTGAAGGAGAGGGCCTCTCTACGAAGGATTTTTTCATAGGGTCTGGCCCCATTCTGCTTTGTTTATTTTCCAATGTCTGCATGCATGTTTGAGTTTTTAGCTTTCACTTTGTTTTGGTGTGTATTTTAGGAGGGCAATTATTCTATAGTTTTTTTCTTTTCTGGTTCTTTTTAAATTAGTTTTATCACAATCTTGTTCTGGAAGCCAATTCTGGGTTGGCTTTTCCCTTGTACGCAACGTTGGTCTTCTTCATCCCACCCATTCCCACCTACCTCCAGCCCATTTTCCAAGGACCGGGCTGTCATCGTCAAGGCACTCCCTCTTTTCTCCACTCTTTTCTTCTTAAATAGCCATAAAATACTGATATACTGATGTAGTGTTGTAATGACAGTTTAAGGGAAAAGGCATATGTCTGCAAGGGAAGGGCATGGAGGAAATGGAAAACTAGGATATTTGGGAGAAGATTGAAAAAACCTCCAGTGAAATATTTTCTCTTTTTCGACTGAGAAAATTATAAAACATTTCACTCATTCCAAATGTATGGCATGGAAAGAGGTCTGAACAACTTCTCAACTTTTCCAATGGAAAAAACTGGGAAATCTGGAGGAGTACTGAAAAATCTTTTATACAGTAGGCATATAATAGAATTCATGGTTTATCTTATTTAAATGCAAATAATTTTAGCAACAATATCTGTAAGCTTAATGATAATGCATTATTAAGCAGTTCAGCGTTTTTAATTTTATTAAGTTAAGCTAATATCCAAACATCTACTATTTATTTTATTTATAGTCCACTGTTCTCTCTGAGACTCAAGGGGGATTACACAGAATGAGTGAATACAATCAACAAGGTAGGATATTCAATAGAATATGGAATAGAAATCTGGAAATCCATCAGAGGTGAAGCACAGTGTAATATGAAACAATAACTGAAAGCAAAAATTATATAGCAGGAACCTTCTTATAGATAGTACAAGCTATATACAATGGTATAGTCGAGGATGCCTAACCCTTTGCCTCAAGCTTCTATCTAAACCATATTGTTATAGTACAGACCTATTTCCTGTGTCCTATTGAATAATTAAGTTCTGCATAGGTTACATAAATCCAAGAGGATGGAAACCTTCCTGGTCTACTGTTGGTGTGTGATGCAGGTAGTCTTACTTATTACAATTTTTTCAGAGAGTTTCTATCCATATAGAATACTTCCTTGTGTTCACTACAGAACTTGTTTCCTTTCTTCAACTTTTATATATCCACTGTACAGGGGCATTATTCAATCTCTTTCCTAATAATCTCCAGCACAGTGTTTATCTTTTGGACTACAGTGGTATACTGGGTTGACACTTTCATTGAGTTATCCACAATGACTCCAAGATTTCTTTCCCTCCCATTCTCAGCATGTTCAGGCCCCTTTAACAAATACTTGAAGCTGGGATTCTTTGTGCCAATTTACATCACTGTACACTTACCGTACCTACAGTGGACTTCATTTGCTACACTAATGCCCACTCAGCCAGCAGCATATTTTTATCACATTTTTTTACTGATATTCAAAATGCTTTACAATAAAGGAAGTGTTTTATCTGCAAAGGACCCTTAAAGTCCAAACAGTTTTCTACCAATAAGAATTGCTAGCATTCACCAAAATCCAAATGCATTGCAACGTGTACTGTGATAATGGACTGAATTTTACAAAGCATGACTGCTTTTCCAGATCTTTCCTGCCCTGACCCAGTTTCTTCAGTGACCTTGAAATCTCAATAAAGTTCTGTTGAAGATCACAGGAGTTAAGTGGTCAAAATTCAGTGGGGCAGCTGAAAGAAGGGAATGCCCTTATTTTCCCCTTCTGCCAGGTCCCACTAGCACGAGACACCCCTGATCTAAAAACAAGGTAAAGAGGGCATTTCACCCCCTGGATTTAGTACACTCATGATCTTCAGCAGCAGGTTTCTTGGAGGTGGGTGGTGGTGTCAGTGAGCTGCTGAAGGAAGAAAACATTGGAAAAATCTGGACTGCCAACCATGTTGATTAGTACTTCACTGGATCTAACCCATTGTGTCTCGAAGAAAACCATTTGGTGCAGAACAAGTATTCAATTTTGTCCCCAAACCAGCTTAGACTTTATATTTTTTAAAAAAACTTCTGGAAAGGGGAATATATTGCTTTTGATTGATACAAAAATCATCTTTATTCCTAGCACCCTGGGTTCATAACTGGAGTGACTAGAACAATCAAGCACATCAAGCTGAAAGCAGACCCACCTCCCCTGATTAATGTATCTGGCTCTCCTCCAGAAGAGAGATGAAACACATTATACTTGTACCGACAGTTCAAGAACAGTATGTGAGAGTTGGGTTGGCACCTAGAGCCAGTTTATGAAACACTCCAGATAGACAAGATGGCAAGCAGTTTATCTTGTCATGGTGAACTGCTGATTGATGTTTGCATGTTTGAACAATGTCTCTATTAAAACAGAAAATTCTGCCTCAGCTAGCTGAAGTCATACCAATCTATCAGTGAAGTATTCCCAATGTTGTTTTTAGTTTTGTCCCAGTTCTTAGGATTTAGCTAATGTCTGCAACAGCTGCTTGCATTTTATGGCACCTTTCCTACAAACAAAATGTTTATTCTTTGCTAAAATTGAGGCACCAAACCAACTGCTGTTTTCATTCGAGATGGGAGGCAGGCATACCAAACATGAAGTCTCATTAAAAAAAAAAATTCTGATTTGACTAGTCTCTAAGGACAGCAGGTCCAATGTAGAATATATAAAGACGATACTACAATCCTTTTATAATGGGAACAGGATTGTAATCTATTTATTGTACATATTATCTTGCTCCTACTACAATGTCTTCCATTTTTGTAATCTATTCTATGTGCTGTTTATGGCATGCCATATCTAATATCAGTTTTTTGTTTGAGGTTTCCAATTTTGTAACCCTAGTACAACTGCATTGTTTAGTGGGTGTGTGCCATTGAGAGCACTGTTTTTATATTTTGCAATCTGATTTCAGTGAGAAAGGCTATAAATGAATGAATGAAGTGGTCCAATGGATAACCAGATACCATTTTGCTAAGGTTAGGGATGAAACCCATGGAATGTTCATGTCCTTCTCAAAACTATTATACAAACTTTGGAGTGATCAGCTTTGCACCCTGAGTTAGATTCTATATCTATTGTTACGACAGGACATTATTACACTCTCAATAAATGCCATTTGCAAACATATCTTCCAAAGATTATCTTCCCTACTGGCAATACAGTAGCAAAGTATTTGCCTAATTAATCCAAAAACAAAGAAACTGTTTGCAACCTCATCTGATTTTCAATTTTCAATGCATTTGTATTTTTTAAAAACATACTTCCTAAGCATTCTCAAGTCAGCTTACAAATAGTATTACCGTAGATTTAAAAAATCAGTCCCCCAAGACAACAAAAATCCATACAAATCTAATAATAGAACAATTAAAGAGCTTGTGTGAACCAGACAGACTGAAGCTGGATCTTGTAGATAGGGATGATGTTATTAGGCAAGTGTTCCTAGAGGGCGAGCGGCACTCCAGCTAGACTTCATATTCTCATCAGCCCCCTGCCAGCATGGCCACCATGCTGGCAGGGGCTGATGGGAATTTTTTCTGGTAGTCCATAACATAGGCTGATGGGAATTGTAGTCCATAACATCTGGAGTGCCAAAGGTTCGCCACCACGGTCCTAGAGGATTCAAAAGCTGGGTCACCACTACCACAAAGGCTAGCAAACCTAGCTTTCGAAAGTAATAGCAATTACCATAGAGCCTTGAGGAAGACGTTAATCCTTGGGCAAGTTTGTGTGTGAGAAAACCTTAAGACCATTTTGGCCTTTATAGGTCAAACACAGAACCTTGAATTTTGTCCGAACGAAGACCTCTCAACAGTAATGATCACTACAGTACAAGCAAACCTCAGTCAATAATCTGGCCACCACAGCTTGAATCAGATGAAGTTCTCAAACACCTCCAAGGGCCGCCTCACATATAATGCATTGCAATAATTACGCAGATGTTACCAAAGCATGAATAAGTGTGATCAGAAAAGTTCTGAGTGTAATTAAAGAGGTATCATTAGCAACTGTTTTAACTAAAATAGAAAGGAGTTGAGCCTGAAAATACCAGAGAAGGATGGAAATTAAGGACCCAGAGTTGTTTTTACATGAAAGATGTTCAGTTGTCTATCAACAGCTGGTATTGAAAACAAATGCTCAAAACATGCCAATGCTTCAAAAAATCATGCTAATGTTAGAATTTCCGATACACGTGCATGGAGGGAAAAAGCTGATTATGGTTTGGCAAGTTCACTATTATTTGATCAAAGTACTTCATCTGATATTCATTTTTCCATTAGCTGTAATCAGCAACAATTGTATGATATAAATTTGGCAAAATCTGTTAATAACATGAGTCACTAGTTGCAACGACATTTATCTTTGGGTTTTGCTGAAGGGGGAGTGAGGCACAGAGGTTAATACTAAGAGCTAAGTGTATGATTAACCAAACATATACTGAGTCTGTGGTAAATGGTACTTAAACACTGAACAGAATGCAGAGAGAACTATTATATTAAATCTAGCTGCACCTCTTTACAATGCATAGGCAGAAAAAGCTGTGAAGGGGGAAAAATCAACAAATGATACCCTGAGAAATTCTTCTTTCCTGAGGAGAATGCTGCTTCTCCATCTCAAACAGTTTTTACTACACAGAAAGCTATAGAGGAAGGAAACAAAAAGCTGTCATTGTTCAATGGAAATTTGACAGTAGATGGCACACAAAAGTTAACATAGATGGTTTTAATATTATGCCTATGTTTGGTCACAGTCTGCCTGTTCCAGGTACGTTTCTCTCTTCCAGAAGAAACTCTGATCAAATTCAAGTATAAGGTTATATTAACAGTCCTATTAAAACTTCTGTCTTTGTTCTTTGGTTTTCAGATAATGCATCCCAATGTGTTTGCAATATTATTGAGAAAACCATACACTGGTTGCAGTACAGAAAGATGAAATCGTCTTACTACAGTCATAAACCAGGCATCCACGTATGCTAGTCTACAGGGATTCTACTGGAATAACCAATGAATTATTAAACATACCAGGATCGTATAGGCAGAGGTGCTGTTTATGTAGCTCTTCAGTGCCATGAGGCTCTAAATAATTCACTGTAGACATGAAGAATCACAGCATGTTCACGAACAAGAAGCTAGTCCTGAAATTTAGGGCCAAACTACAAGGAAAAACTGGGAGGTTGGCTCTTCTGTCTTTTTATTAAATTATACAAAGACAATGAATCTTCCACTTTGCCCCAAAAGCAGACAACTGTGCATTATATTGCTTCCCTACCTGACAAAGCAAAGATGAAGCAAGAAATCTCTACTAATTTTCAAATACTAGGTTGGCACATTTGGAGCCAATGTGCACATTTGATACATTAATTGCATGGTAATGGCTCCGTTAAAATACTTTTGAAGAAAGGTTCCTATCACAATGTGCTTCAACATTGTCTCTAAAACTGTCCCTTCCTTCTATTTCATGCACAAAGCAAAGAATACAGCAGACAACTAGGGACATATTCACACTACAACATGTCCTTGGGACAATGAAGCAGGAAAGAACTATCAACATTAATTCATATTAATTTGCTACTAATTGTCTGCAATGTTTATGTTGCCTAAGATAGTCTGGTATTCATATTGATCTCTTATTCTGTAATCCTATTCTTATTTCACTGTTCACTGGTTGTTTTATCATGTTTTATTGCACTGTTTTATATCCTGTAATCAGTCTTGAATCCCAATGAAAAAGGCAGACTGAAGGAAAGAAATCTAAAAATAAAATATTACTCTAGAGGATGTAGCGAATAAGTCCAAAATGGCTTCGGTTATGTCATTATTAGGTCCTGTGACTTTACTGCATGAGTTTAAGAAAGTTGATTTCAGTAAACTTGGGGAACTATGGGATGTGATCCAGTGGTTAAGAATACTAAAAGAGAAGAGAGTGCATGATGGATGGCAGTTCCTTAAAAGTGAGATCTTGAAGGCACAATCTGAAACTGTTCCAATGAGAAAAATGGGAGGTGTCTAAAGAAACCAGGATAGATGCCTAAGAAATTTCAACTGAGCTAAGATTTAAAAGGGACATGCACAAGAAATGGAAAGGCAGTCGTACCAAAAGAGGAATTCAAACAAATAGCCAGCATGTGTAGGGAGAAAGTCAGAAAAGCTAAAGCATAGAACGAGCTCAGGCTTGCTAGAGAAGTTAAAAACAACAAAAAGGGCTTTTTGCTTATGTCAGTAGCAAAAGGAAGAACAAGGAAATGGTAGAATCATCATATGAGAAGATGGTGAAGTGCCAACAGGGGACGGAGTTGAGTTTATACATCAGGACTTTTTTAAATGCCATCTTTGTCTCCTGGCTCCTTTTCCCAAAAGGAAGACAGCATTGTATCTGAGGGAAAACAGAGCAGATGATGCAGTAGGGGAAATCCAGCACAGAATAGATAAAGAAGTAGCACTTGAATATTTGGTAACTTTAAATGAATTCAGATTTCCAGAGCCTGATGAACTACATCCCTGGGTATTAAAAGAACTGACAGAAGTAATCTCAGAACCACTTGGTATAATCTTTGAGAACTCCCAGAGAACAGGAGAAGTCCCAAATTACTGAAGGAGAGCTAATGTTGTCCCTATCTTCAAAAAAGGGGAAAAAGAAGACCCAAACAATTACCACCCAGTCAGCCTGACATCCGTTGATGGGGCAACAATTCTAGAGCAGATTATCACGTAATGGAGCATTCCATAAGCACTCCAAAGTGCACAACGATAAATATCGCATAAATACGGCGTCAATCCTGGTGGGTAAGCTCAAACACAAGCCATGTCAGACTAATCTTACCTCCTTTTTTTTGATAGAGTGAGTGCCATGGATGTAACTTACCTTGCTTTTAATAAGGCCTTTGACAAGTTCTCCCATGATTTTCTTGCAAGCAAGCTATACTCTGTCTCACCAAAAGAAAAAATAGAAAAAAATTGGCAACTTCATTTAAACATTGCTGGACCATCTTTGTCTTAGAATGTTCTGTTTGGGTCTTAGTGCCTACTTAGTTCTGTTAAGTAGGCACTAGAACACAAATAGAACATTCTAAAAACAAAGACAGTCCAATATGCGGCAAAGTTACAAATTTTTTTTTCCTTAGGTGAGACAAGAGGGGCTTTTTTATAGTTACATGTGGGCTAGATCAGGGTGAGAACCTGCGGCTCTCCAGATGTTCAGGAACTACAGATCCATCCCTGAATCAGTTACTCCATTTTCACCAGCATGGCCAATTGGCCATGCTGACAGAGGCTGATGGGAATTGTAGTTCCTGAACATCTGGAGAGCCGCAGGTTCCCTACCCCTGGGCTAGACAATGGTACTGTTAGATGGATTTGGAATTAGTTGACTGACCAAACCCAAAGGGTGCTCACCAAAGGTTCATCTTCATCCTGGAGTGAAGTGACTTGTGGGGTGCCATAGGGTTCTGGCCTGGGCCCAGTGGTATCCAACATTTTTATCAATGATTTGGATGATGGAATAGAGGGCATGCTAATCAAATATCCAGATGACAACAGATTAGGAGGTGGAGCTAATACCCCAGAGGACAGAGTCAGAATTCAAAATGACCTAGACAGATTAGAGACCTGGGCCAAAATTAACGAAATGGATTTCAATGTAGGATAAATGTAGGATACTACACTTAGGTAGAAAAAAAATGAAATGCACAGATATAGGATTGGTGTCACCTGGGTGGACAACAATACATGCGAAAGGGATCTTGGAGTCTTAGTAGACCACAAACTGGACAAGAGTCAGCAGTGTGATATTCCAATGCTATTCTGGGCTGCATCAATAGAAGTACAGTGTCTAGAACAGACCTGGGCATTATACGGCCCGCGGGCCACATCAGGCCCGCCGGATGACCCTGACTGGCCCCCCTGCCGTGCGGGGGAGCGAGGCGCCTTTGCCTTGGCTGCCGGCTTCTGCGGGGCTTTCAAAAGCGCCTCACCCCCCTGCCTTTTGGCCCGGCCCTCCACAATATTTTCTGTTTCTTATGTGGCCCCATGGAAAAAAATAATTGCCCACCCCTGGTCTAGAATGAGCAACATAATAGTACCACTCTATTCTGCATTGGTTAGACCTCACCTGGAATACTGTGATCAGCTCTGGGCATCACAATTCAAGAAGGATAATGACAACCTGGAATGGGTCCAGCGGAGGGCAACCAAAATGGTAAAAGATCTGGATTCCATGCCCTATGAGCAGCTTGGGGAGTTAGGAATGTTTAGTTTAGAGAACAGAAGGTTAAGGGATGACAAGATAGTCATGTTTAAATATTTGAAGGGATGTCACATTGAAGATGGAGCAAGCTTGTTTTCTGCTGCTCCAGGGAACAGGACAAGGAGTAATATGTTCAAGGTACAGGAAAAGAGATTCTACCTAAACATTAGAAAGAACTTCCTTACAGTAAAGGCTGTTCGATAGTGGAACATGCTGCCTCAGAGGGTGCTGGACTTTTCTTCCTTGGAGGTTTTAATATAGAGGCTGTTTAGCCATCTGTCAGGAATGCTCTGATTGTGTATTTCTGCATGACAGGGGGTTGGACTGGATGCCCTTGTGCATTCTTCCAACTTCATGATTCTATGAGTGTATATGAGGACAAAGCAGGTGTTCAGATTTGTTGCAATGCCTGACTGATGTTTGTCTTTATTGGGTAGTCAGCAAGAGATAAAAGCCAGCAATAAAACTACGCTGAAGTTACCTGTTAATTTTATAGTAGTAAGATCAATAAAAATGTAGGAACATTTCTAAGCTTACTCTGTGGTGGTGATGGCAGCAAAAAAAAGCGCATTTCTTTTATACCACTGCCATCCCCCACAGTATTGACTTGGGGAATCTTCTGTGTGGTCAGGGGCCTAACAGGTTCTGGCTGACAGGAGGCAGAGGACTGCTCTGCATCCAGTAGTGATCACTAAAAAACAGGGTAACAGAGAGCATCTTGGTCACAGGGAAATTCAACCTGCCTTGCCAATTTCCTGTTGTCAGTAGAATGGAAACCACTTAGTGGATTCCACTGTCTGATAGCAAAATCTACTTTCACAACCATCACTACAGGTTATTAATATTAACAGCCAGCGAGCGATAGCACAATATCCTACCTGATGTATGACATCAGATTAGACCTAACATAAATGGCTTTCATTTCCAATGACTTTCTAATAACACATTTTCAAGCCAGCAATTGCTGTAGTTGTGACAGAGATGCTGTTTGACTATAAATGGGGCAGGACTTTGAGATAATCTCATTAAGGAGCTGTCTGCATCATGAAATCTGAGAAATCCTGTTATACAGGATTCATTACATGGCCTGCTTGCTTACAAGTTGCTGCCATAGTATTCTTCCTTCTTGCTTCCTCTGACCTGCTGCATTATTCTTGGCACTGAGAAAGAAATCAGAATGGAGATGCTTTGACTTAGGATAGACATCTTTCATATACCTAGAGATTCTTGCGCTACTGGAGTAATGCAAACTAATTTCAATTTACAGTCAAATATGTTTTTGTGGCAATTTTCTCAAGTGATAGTGGTACCAAACTACTCAAAAACGGGTATTTATCACTGTTTCTTTTTATTAATCTGTTTGCAGTATTTAAACTTCTAAATTCTATTTTTGTGTTTTATGTGCTGTATATTATTTGTACTGATAGTGTATTTTATTCAGTTGTAAACCGGCCTAAACCCTGCTTTAGCGGGGGGAGGGTGGCAAATAAAGTATTATTATTATTACTACTACTCACATATGTTTTAATACTAGGAAACTTCATTTTGTAAACTTCATATTTGCCGAAAACAGTGCTGAGGATAGTCACAAAGATGAATAAGCAGTAAAGAAAATGAGCATCAGTTTGACGACATTAAATGTTCCACGGTACAGTCACAATCTTTGCTCTTCTCAACTGTTAGGACAAACTGCCCCCATGGCAGTAGCTAACTTGCTGTTTTCAGGACTGAAACATTCATCATTCATGGCAAAAAATGCCCATGTATCTTTCAACACTGCCAGCAGAACTGCCAACAAAATCCTTTGCTGCTTTGTTCTGCAAAGAACTAATGGAAAGATATGTCAAGGGCAAAAACATCCCTCACAGCAGAAGCCACACTGATAAATGGAAACTAAATCTAGTATCTGCAGTTCAATTAAACATTAATGCTTTGCATACTGTAGCTGGCTATTTGAATGCAGACCATGCATGATAGCAATCATAAAGAGGCTTGAATGTACCTCATATTCATTGTGTGCCATAATCCTGCACAGAGAACATATGTATGCAATTATTGCTTATAGCACTCATGAGATTGCACAATGCTGCAAAGTGATTGTGACCCTCTGTATGTAGAGACAAGAAGCTCTACATACACGTATCTGGATGAAGGTTCTTTGGGAAGGGAAAAACTTGCCCTCCATACACAAGTCAAAGAAAGCTTATTGTTTTGTTTTCCTATAAAACACTTCAATTATTCTTCAAGAGGGAGCAATTTTGCATGGCTTAACCTTTGCCATACTCTGAAAGATATTTGAAAGGGTTGTGCATGTTATGAATGCCTAGACAGTGAATGTAATTTGTGTACTAAAAGGACACAATACATGATTTTGTATTTTTAATACCTCCTTTCCACTGGCTACCATACAGGAAGAAACCCACATGCAGCATGTCATCTATCTAGTGTGTTAGGAATGGTAGGAAGGTCTGACATTTATAACATGAAGACCGTGCTTTTTCCATAAAGCTATAGTTTTACATCTGTTGAAATGAATTTCCCACAGTTTCTGTAGCGAGAACAACTCTGAACATGGAAACCTCTTTTGTATGGTTTTTGGAAGCTTACATATAAATTACAATAGGAACATGGAATTTCCTTTAAGTCACTATGGCTAGCTAGCAGCCAGTGAGGAACTTATCCTCCCTGAATCTAATCCCCATAAATGTTAATCTCCCCTCTTCAACACTGTAGCCTTCATCCAGATTACCACAGCTCCTTTTCTAGATCCACACAACTAGTCATGAATTCTAATAATCACTAAGGTGGCAGACTGCCTGGGATTCTTTGGTGCTTTACACTTAAAGAAGGTTGTTTAGTCTTAAAATGAAGCATTCTTGGGGGACATATAGGGAGAGGTGGTTTCAACAGTATGGATGTCCCAGACTGTTTAGGGTTTAAAAGGCAAGAACCAGCTTCTTGAATTTGACACAGAAACCAGTAGGCAGCTGCTTGAGTACAGGCTGAATGTGAGATGACTGTGATGTATTTGTCAGACTAGCAGCCACATTCTATATAACCTGGAGTTTCTGAGCCACCCCCAAGGGCAGCCCTACATAAAGCAAGTTGTGATAGTCCAGCCTGGAGGTGACTGTGGCATGTATCACCTGTGGCCAGGTCTTAGTGAACATTTGTGCTTCTCATCTCAGTTACCAATGAATGAGACATTCTTCTTCATATGGTCTACTGGAGGAGCCCAGTCCAAAGGTGGCTTGATGGTCTTCAATGAAGGCAAGAGCTTTTTCATTTTTGGTTCCTGCCTGGTGGAACTCTCTGACAGATGACATCTGTGCCCTGTGGGATTTTTCTGAATTTTGTGGGGCAAACCATAACCAAACACACAAGAGCGAGAAAAGAAATCACAAAAGCCTCACAAAGCAACCAGAACCAACAAGCCCAAAGAAGCAATGAAGAACCAGAGAATCCCAGCACACGCATGGGACAATTTGGCAAACTTAACCCAACAAATATCAAATCACAGATTTCTAGCCAATGCTGAACCAGCAAATCCAAACCAACTGAACTTGAGCTAATAACACCATGTTGCAACTTGCAAGACCAGGAGAACCAATTTCAAAGCACAGACTCCAAGCCAAATCAACCTGGCAAGCCAGTGACAAGCCCTGGAAAGAAGACAATGATACACATAGTACAATGAAAGAAAACAAATAGTCCTGGGAGCCTTAACATGCTAGTCTCTGATACTCCCAGTTTCTCCAGAATATTTTCAGAATTTTTCAGGACCCATTTACTGGTATCCTGGAAATTCAGGTACCATCAGGATACCTGATTGAATCTGGAAAATATCGATAAGTACTGAAAAAAGTAACTCATATCAGTTAACATTAGAGAGGACATGACTAGGAAGGACCAGCAGTATGCCCTTACTGGAGCTTTCGTCTGTATTTTCCCCTTCTAAGTTACAAGAACTTTTAATTCCAACTATTAATCTTGGCTGTTAATATCTAACTGTGCTCCTCACCCCACTCTTCTTTTTCTTGCCTTTTTGTTCTTCTGTACTCTCAGATAATGCTATGTTGGGACAAGGAGATAAACACAATAGGTTGTTACATGAAGCTGCTGTTTATTATGTGCCATCACTAGATTCAAGTTTGGTTTTAGTTTTGTTGGTTTATTGTATTATTTGTTTTAAATTTTGTCAGCCACTCAGAACCCGACTGTGGTTGAGAATTGGGCAGGATATAAATTCAATAAAATAAATAAAAATAAATACATTGTTCCTCCCCTAGTGCAGCACTGTTAAGACTCATTTACTTAGAACATTTACCTGTTGCCTTTTTAGAGAATCTGTTTTGTGATCTGTTAATCTTTCTGTCTATTCAGACTACTTGTGTCCTGGGGCAGTTATTATTTCGTTCATAAATAATCTACAACTAGAGGTGGCTAGATCGCCAGCTGGGAGATGTCAATCACCAGCCAGTAATCACTCTGTATAAAGAGTGATCGGGAGGTAACCCACATTGCTTCAAGAAGCTCTCACCTGGAGGAAACCATGAAAATGGAAGTTTCTCTGGGTAAACTATAAAAGGGGGGAAGAAAGAACGTAAACCATGAAAATGGAAGTTTCTCTGGTAAACTATAAAAGGGGGGAAGAAAGAACATAAAACGTAAAATAAATTGGCAAAAGGTAGAGTAAAGGGAGAAAGCAATAAAGGGTATTTCTTTTTCCTATTTCAGCACAAAGTGATTACGTGGCTGGTGATTGACATCTCTCAGCTGGCGATCTAGCCATGAAGTGCTGAAGCAGTATGTAAAGACACAGTGAATCCCCACCAGAAGGCCCCAATCAAAACTCCAGCTGCAGCATTTTGTACCAGATGCGGATTCTGAACAGTCTTAAAGCCTCATGTTCAGAACATTGTGGTAATCTATAATCTAGATGTTACCAGGCCATGCACCAGAATGGCAAGATCTTTTCTGTCCAGGAAGGGCTGTGAATGGCTCCCCAGTCAAAGCCAGTGAAGGGCATCTTTGTCCACTGCTGCCATCTGTTTATCCAACAGCAGGCCTGGGTCCAGGAGCACCTCCAAGATGTGATCCTGCTTCTTAATGGGGCTGCAACCCAATTCAGAAAAGTGGATAATCCATTTCCTGGGTCAAGTCTTTCCCCCCCACTTCCAGAGTCTTTACACAGATGTTGGAAAATACGAGGGACAAACTGAAAACTTGGGCAATCAAGTAACTAAGAGGAAGGGCAGGAGATTCCAGCACCACACTCCAAAGTCTATCCTTCAAACAGGACCAAAACCACTGCAAAACAGTCCCAAAGGTCATCGAGAAGGATAACATAATTGATGGTATCAAAACCCTCCAGAAGAATTAACAAGGTCACATTTACCCTGTCCCTCTCCCAGTACAGGTTACCCTGTCCCTCTCCCAGTACAGGTTATCCATCAGGTTGACCAAGGCTATTTCAGTCCCATAACCAAGCCTGAAAACAGACTGGAATGAATGCAAACAATCTACTTTATTCAGGAATCTTTGAAGTTGGCCAGTTACCACTTGTCTGTTCAAGAATGGTATGTTTGAGACTGAATGGCAGTTATTCCACTCTCCTAAATCCAGAGTAGATTTCTTCAGGAGTAGACACACCATTGTGCACTTTAATGCAGGATAACCGTCCTTTCTCTTAGGGAGGCATTTACTGACTCCAGACCCACCCCCAATAGCAACTGGGAGGACAACAATCATACAAGCAGATGATTGGTCTCCAACATCCAAGAATCTTGTTTACACCCTCAGACAGAACAAACTGAAAGGCACCATCCATTAGCACCTTGGGACCATCTGATCTTCCTGCTGCTAATATAGGTTTCAAGTTAGGAAAAATGCAAGAGATTTTATCTGTGAATTATCACAAATGGACAAAGCCTACTTTCTCCTGTTAAAGGACCCTGACCACCCAGAAGAGTTCTGCAGGTCTTCACTGTGCAGATGTAAGTGCAGATGTAATAGTGATGAAGAAATATTGTTTCTTTGCTGCCATCACCACCCAAAATAGGCTTTCAAGTGAGCTTCACTGATTCACTGCCATGTTTTCTAAAGATGTCTGCTTGGATTGGAGCTTACTGAGCACTTCTGTTGATGCAATAGCAGCTCCTTCAACAGAACAGCTTTTCTATTTTCGGGGGGGGGGGCGGGAGAGAAAGGTGGGTGATTTTTGCCGATTCCTCTATCCTGTTGCAAAAATTCAATTTGCTCACCAACAATATTCCTTTGGAAAATGACTGGGGAGGGGAGGCAAAGGAGGTTGAAGTGAAAGGGGCAAAGCATGGGAGGTACTTTTCTTTAGAATCTTTTCTCAAGATGCTTAGGATCCAGTTCATAGTGTCAAACAATCTAGAAATGAGCAACCATATACAATATAACAATATTTTTAAAATCTATTTGAAATTCCAAATTGCATTTTATGTGGCTTCCTCATCTTGATTAAATAAAACCTACACTTAGTAGTGCAGCATTTTTTATAGAGGCATCATAAGCAACAATGGCACTTTAAAAGCAAAAGCAATTTTTCCAATTAAATTTAAAGAACAGCTAACAGCTGTTCAACAGATTTACTCAATCAAACAGGGCACAAAGTATTTAGTGCGATGTGCACTTATGGCTGCATCTCTGCACTCTTCCATAGGAACAATTTCCACTGAGCTTAGTGAGACTTTCTTCCAAGTAAACACACACAAGATTGGGCTGCAAATACTCTATTCAAAGCATCGACTTGGTAGATTTAAACTTAACACTGCTTATAGAAAGACATACATGACTCTGTATTATAATCTATGAGGGAAAATAATCCGTATTGAAAAACGTCTTGGCAATCGGTATCAACTTCTAATGTTATCTCCAGTTGGCAAATATGCACACAGAGATAAAAATTACAAATAGTCAGTTCAAAAGTAAAGAATTGGGTGGCATTTTTGAGCAAAGAATATACAGCTGAGCTTTGAACAGAAATGCCATATCCCTCATGGTTTCTTCATCCACCTGTTTACAATTTTGTTCCCCACCAACATGCACACATGACAAGAGGATTTGACATAAGATGTGTAACAGTTAAACAAAAATTGTTATTCCTTACAGTGACATGCTGTTATTTAGGAGGTTACTTTATCCTACCTCCTGTTCTCTGATTAAGTTCACAGGCATGATTTATTTATGTGTTACATTTCTCCCCACCCATCCAATCAAAACTGGGCTCAGGACAGCTTACAAAGATTAAAAAATAGAATTCCAATAATAAATAAGTTAATCCTAAAAACACATATACATCTCAAGATGGCTATTCCAAAAGAGTCCCAGATCCCAAGCTTAATCATTTATACCATCCCACATCCCAATTCAGTCCCTTTTACTTCAAAACATTTTTTCAGGCAGAGGTAGGAGATGAAATGCTGAACAATAAAGGGCAGCTGGAAACAGAAATTGGGAGAGGCTGGTTTCAGATGGGTAATGTGGACTAATGGGTGGCCTTGACCAAAAGCCCAGTGGAACATCTCTGTCTTACAGGCCCTGTGGAACTGGGTAAGGTCCTGCAGGGTCCTGGTGTCAGCCAACAGAGGGTTCCACCAGGATGGAGCCGGGGCCAAAAAAGCCCTGGCTCTGGTCAAGGCCAACCTAATGATAAATGACAGTCACTTGGCTTGACTAATATTCTCACATATACCAGACTTGTTCCATGTCCTTCAGCTAGCAACTGTTTTCTTGAGTTGGTGGCAGAAGAAGAAACACATTTAAGCATCATTTTCGTAATTTGTTAAAGTCGACGTCTGTGAAATCAGCAAACAGAGCCTTTTTCTTTAGAGAGAGAGCAACAGTGTGGTAAAGTGGTTAAAAGTGGTGTAACTTGGATCTGGAAGACCCAGGCTCAAATTCCCACTTGTGCCAAAGAAGCTCTGGATGACTTTGGTCCTGTTACACTCACTCAGCCTAATCTGCCTCCCGTGGTTTTTCTGAGGGTAAAATGCAGGAGAGGAGAATGATGTAAACTGCTTTGGTCCCCACTGGGGAGAAAGGCAGGGTATAAACGAAGTCAATAAATATATAAACAAATGTAGATGCATCACCAGAAACAGAGAATTGACAGAACAGAGAATGAATACCCACGCGTGTCATAATATAAACAGATTTCATGCTTCTATGGTAAACAGATACAAATATACTAATCCACACCAACACTATTATACTAGCTTCCTGTATAACTATTTAGAAATATTAACCTTTCCTATTCAACGATACTTAGTACATGGCTCTTTTAACCACCAATGAGACATCCACATCATTCACAAAATAAATGAATAGTAAACACAAAACTCTGGGGACATACTCATTAAACTATCATTTCCTTCCCTCCAGGGAACACTGGGAACTGTAGTTCTATGAAAGGAAGTAGGAACCAAACAGACATAATACCTAAGTGACAGTACCCAGGATTCTCTGAGGAAAGCTTTGAAAGCATAAAATCCTAACATGACAAATAACTAGGATATTTTTGAATAGCATAGAAGGAATGTTTATTTGAGGAAATGCTTTAAAGCTTGCCTTTCAGGAACTAGAAATCAAAAATGGCATTTAAGTAGAACCACATAGGTAGAAGTACTCAATGCGCCATGAGGTTCAGAGATTTCTTAAAAAGAAAAAGAAACTCCCAGTATTCAGAGTTAAGATATCCTATGTCTTGAAGACCAGTAAATGACAATCTACCAAGATGTGCAACAGACAAAAAAGTGCTCTACAATATCCAATAAGGTTCAAGTCCTCACTCCACCATGAAGTTTATCCACTGACCTTGGGCCAGTCACAAACTTGCCCAAACTTAACCTGCCATAACCTCTTAGGGTTGTTACAGGAATAAAATGAAGGAGAAACATGTAACCATCCTCAGCTTCTTCAGCAAGTGCGGAATTATTTAGGACATTTTGATGCTGCCTCTCTAGAGGTCTGCTGAAGGTGATTATAAATAAAAGAAGAAGTCAACAATATATTGTTGAAGGCTTTCATGGCTGGATTCAACTGGTTCTGGTGGGTTTTCCGGGCTGTGTGGCCGTTGTCTGATGGATCTTGTTCCTAACGTTTCGCCTGCATCTGTGGTTGGCATCTTCAGAGGTATATCTCTGTGATAAACCTCTGAAGATGCCAACCACAGATGCAGGTGAAATGTTAGGAACAAGATCCACCAGACAACGGCCACACAGCCTGGAAAACCCGCCAGAACCAAGTCAACAATACATTAATCCACTCAATGAAAAATACCATCATATCTATTTATCCATCATATCATTATTCAGTCTCAGGTAACCTGATATATTTCAAAGAAGCAACCTTAGTGACATTCAGTTACAACTACCCAATCTGTTTTGATCCCTTGTTGTTGACAATATTCTAATTAGCCTTGAAGTATCACTAATAGTAGCCTTAGTAGTAACCCTTAGTAGCCAATATTCTGCCACTCTGCAACCCCACAGAAAAAGAACTGCATGTTTAATTTCAGAATACTTTTAGTGCACATTTTAATAAATGCCAGCAAACTCATACAAACTTTAATTGGAGACAAATGAAACTTGATGGGCTGAAAGTTTCTGAAGAGCAATGACAGATGCCACAACGCTACTAACTATTTTGTTGCAATACATCTAAAGAAGGCTGGATCGTTCGGCCCTTTCAAGTACATGAGATCACTTAACAGCCACCATTTGATGCATGCAAACAAAACAACAGGCAAAACCCCAAGACTGAAGGCTGAAGGGGGGCGGGGGTGAAAACAGATTTCATTCCCGGGCAGGCAGTTGTCACCTGGCACTTCCTTCTCCTACCCCCGACATACCAAGGCTTATCCACACAATCGCCTGCCTGTCGTGCAGTGTGTCTAGGCATACCTGTACGTGTGAAAATACATACACACCCCTATTGCGTACTGATCCGCTTTTGGCCCCCAAGCGAGACATCTACAACCTTGGGAACATGACTTCACAGACCGTGACTCTGCTGAGCTATAGCAGAAGGCACCTGCCATGTTGATGCCTACTCCTTGATGCAGCCCACCAGGTAACTAGCAGCCGCACAATGCTAGAGAAGTAGGGAGCCGCAGCCGAGAAGGAAAGATACTCACAACACGGTCGTGCCATGGGGCATGGGCGAAAGCAGGCCCGGTTCCAGGCTCCGGCCCGGCAGACGGAGACGGCTGCAATCCAACAGTCCTCGCCGGCAAGAGCAGGGCGAGGCGGGGGCGCAGGGCTCTCCGGCCGCTGCCCGGAGGAGAAGCAGAAGCGCCAGAAGCGGCGGCATGGGTGCCCCCAGGCCCAACCCCGAGCCCAGCCGCATCTCGCCCGCACCAAAGGCCCAACTAGGCCGCCCCGCTCCGAGCTCGGCTTCGGTCCCGCCCCCCGCCGATGCGCAGAGCGAGCGCGGAGAGGAGAAGACGGGCAGGGCCTGAATCGGCTCTGCGCAGGCGCGCCGGGAGACCATGGGCGGGATTGAAAGAAGGCGAAGCGGACGATGAGGGGCTGGAGGGCGGTGTCCGAGGGAAGGGGGCGTGGCAAGGCGGATGGGGAGGAGCATGGAAAAGAGGCAAATTCTATGCGCAGTACGAAATGTGAACTACGTCGGGGGGGGGGGGGGGGGGGGGGGGGGGGGGGGCGTTGTGCCTCGTAGGTTGCTTTTGTTCCTGCAAGTTTACTCCGGAATACAGAAGTCTTTTTCGAGGACCCTGATTTCATGGAAGCGTGCAGAGGATTGCAGCCCTGTTCATCCGGTTTCTCTGAGTATATATCATGTTGGTGCATTCCAGTAGTTTATATATAGCCAGATCTCCCCATCTCACTTTCTGTAGTTCGTGATAACAGCTCTGTAGTTGCACCGTTCTCTGTGCAGCGGACACGAAAGGATCATGGGCCAGGAGCTGCAGTGCACAGGTTTGTTTTGAGAATAGTAAAAGAGATAATCGAATCGGGTCCATGTGGTGAGAGGAAAAAGAATTAATGCCCAGCATCGTATTCTCAAAGTGGACAGTGTTACTCATTTGTTTGAGGCCACTCAGGGCCAGACCTCAAACCTGCAGTGCAGCTACTACACTCTTCCAATCCAATAGGACCATCAGATACGGCAAACCTGTGAGGAAGAAATGGCTTGCTTGCTGACTTTGCTCTGGCTACCAAGCTAGACTGACCAGAGTCCACCAGAGATGTGGAAGGAAGGGATTTTAAACCATGGAGTGGGACTCCCGCCCTGCCAAAGCCCAGTCTACCCCCAAAACTGTTCATCCAGGGTGAAAGTGAATTCTCTGTAGCAACATGAGATCTGCAAAAGGGGCAGACAAAAATCACTTCCTTCCATTGTTAGATTGTGAAAATGTAAGAGGGGTATGAGGAGTTCCAGAAGGACCTCTCCAAACTGGATGAACAGTTTAATGGAAGTGCAAAAAGATGCATGATGGACAAAAATCCAAGTTTCACATAAATGCTGATAGAGGTTGAATGGTGATAGAGCAAGAGAAAAACTTTGGGGTTTATCAAAAAGTTTACTTGGTGTGCAGTGGCAAAAAACCCCCAAATTCTATGCAAGGGATCATAAAAAAGTGGTTGAGAATAACACTGTCAGCGTGGCAACAACTTTAGAGAAAGCATGGCCAGATTTAGAATATTGTATACTGTTCTGATCACAACATCTCAAAAGGAATATTGATAAGCTAGGGAAAAGGCGGCAGCTAAAATTATGATGGAATTGGAACTCCCGTCCTCTGAGGCAAGGCTGCCCGATCTGGGACTTTTTAGTTTTGAAACAGGTGAACGAGGCCTGATGTGATAGAGGTCTACAAAATTATACATGGCAGCAGTACAGTGGATAGCTAGAAGCCTTTCTCCTCTCTAACGCTAGAACTTGGAGTTATCTTGAAGACACGTACTATTGATTCAAGACAGGCAAAAGGAGCTACTTTTCATGCAACTGGTAGTTGACTTGGAGAAATCACTGTCATGAGATGTGATGATGGTCATTGACAGAGATGGCTTTACAAGTATTGGATACATTGTTGGAGGATTTATCTTTGGCTATTAGCCATGATAGCTGAATGGGACCTTCAATTTCAGAGGCACAATGTCCCTGATTGCCAAATGCTAGGAGCAATCAGCCGATATAGGATTGGGTGGGCTCTGCTCAAAAGCTTCCCTGTAGCACCTGACTGACCACTGTTGGGAAAGGGATTCTGGACTAGAAGAACCATTAGTCTGACCCAGAGGGGCTACTCATTTTCTTTTCCAGGATGCCCCTGGGAAAGTAGCTTGTTAGGTAGTAACTTACTTACATCTAGTCTTTTAAAAAGGGCAGTAGCATCTGCATGCAAAATAACTTCCTTAGTGAATCAGGCAAAGTAAATGATGTGATGCAAAGCTGGGAAGTCATCTGTAAGGTGTGACCTCATTTAATATTTCAGTTTCCTCTGTGTAACCTCTTATACTATGGTGAACAACTCAGGTCTAGTTCCTTCAGTGTGGACTAATGCCATTATTATTCCTCTTCAAAAAGGAGGATCGTAATTTACCTTCCAACTACAGACCAACTGGTCTTTTGTCAATTTTAGGCAACTTGTATGCCAAATCTTTACTTAATCATCTTCTCACCTGGATCTCGATAAAAAAGCCCATTGGTATAGAACAGATCTCAGTTAATAGACTGTGCATTAATCCTACTACATTAAGATTGTGGTATTCTCTAAAATCTTCAGACCTGTGAGGTGGTTCATCCAGGGAGCCAACATCGAACAAGTCAAACTCTTTAAATATCTAGGAGTACCAGTAGTTTTTCATCACAAGCTAAGTTGGTCCACCCATAGAGATATTGTTTTGAAGAGCTGCAAAAACCTGTCTGCTACCATTCAGAAGTTTTTTAACTTTAATGGTGGTAAGTTCATCCCGGTAACACTGAAAGTATTTAATGCAAAGGTAGTGCAGCACCTGTAAAGTGTCCCAATTTGGATCCATGCCTGGAAGCCAATTATAGAACAGATCCAATCTAACTTCCTATACAAGACCTTTGGTGTCCCCCGTTGCATCCCATACGCCGTTCTATGTTTAGAATCGGGGCAACACTTGCTGGAATCAAGGACATGGGTTGCTACCTTCAAATTTTGGGTGCACCTTTGTTTTCATACAGACCCATGTAGTTTAACTCAGCTAGCAATCCGGGAGCTTCAGCACTTGAATTGGTGGCTTCATATATTTTTTTTTTTTGGTGGCTTCATATTGAAGCCAAAGTCCTTTCTCTGGGTTTTACCTGGGAGTCTCTACTAATGCTTACTGCTCCTGAGTTATTTCACCAACTAAAAGCTAGACTATTTGAACAGGAATACCAATTTCTTTTGAGTAAAGCACAGAGCTCTTGTTCTCCATTATTTTTTGGAATTACTCCCCAGAAATTCTACCCTGCTACTTACCTGGACCATCTAGTAAATTATACACTTAGATGGGTTGTGACCAGAGCAAGATGTAATTCTTTCCGCTCAGTTTTATTCCAAGGTAGTTTTTCTAATATCGCTCATCTTGAGCAACGCTGCCTGTTCTGTCTCCATATTCCTGACTCGCTTGCTCATGTTTTGCTTTACTGCCCTAAACATAATAATCTTAGATCTGAACTGATTGCATTATTTCCTACAGGATTTGTCTCTTCCAGACAAAATAAAAATGATTAAGTTACTGAATAATCCTGAGGCAGAAATATCCGAAGCTATAGCCACATTCTTAATACATGTTTTGCATGCCTTGTAATAATGCTGTTCTAACTAACTTTATTTCGTTTTAACTGTTTTGGTTTTTTTCTAATGCCTATTAAAGGTCTCTGAAATCTGAATCAGGCAAAGTAAATGATGTGATGCAAAGCTGGGAAGTCATCTGAAAGGTGTGACCTCATTTAATATTTCAGCTTCCTCTATGTAACCTCTTGTAATTTGAGTGTGACGGAATGAACTCACACTGGAATATATCTGATAAACCTTTGAACTTGGTTTTAAGACAAAGGTTATATCTTAAGTGATGAGAGAAAGGCTATATCTTAAGTGGTGAGAGGATTATCATCTTCCAACTTGCTTAACAGAAAACAGTGTTAAGAGTTGTCAGGGCTCACATACCTTTAACTATTGCATGGTAGAGGGAAATTAGCGGGTGACATTCTCCATCACAGTACAGCTGTACCTGAATTTGTTGGCTCTGTCTTTTTTAAGGCACTGAAGCCCTATCAAAAAATAGAATGGCAGCAATCATGATGACAATGGTTGAGGATTTATAGGTATCCCAAGCTGAGCAGATAATTAACAATAGCTATAACAGCCCATTGAGAGCCAGTGTGGTGGAGTTAGTGGTTAAAAGCAAGTGGACTCTAATTTGGAGACCCAAGTTTGATTCCATGTGAGTGGCGGACTCTTATCTGGTGAAGTGGATTTATTTCACTGCTCCTACATAAAGAAGCCTGCTGGGTGACTTTGAGCTAGTCACAGTTCTTTAGAACTTTCTCAGCCCCACCTACCTCACTAGGTGTCTGTTATGGGGAGTGGAAGGGAAAAGGAGTTTGTAAGCCGCCTTGAGACTCTTTACAGGAGAGAAAGGTGGAATATAAATTCAAACTCTTCTTCTTCTGTTTACTTCAGTGGAAGAAAATGAAATTCATAGCTTTTTAAAAATGAAATCCGATGCTTTACTTTTGTTAGATCATGTTTAATGATGATAAAGAAAAAACTGTAGGTAGATCACCAAAGGCACTGTATACTTTTGGACATGAAAATCTAGCATTGGGGTTACGACCATGATGTCAGAGGTAGAGCCTGAACTAATACTTGCATTGAGAGAATGTGAATTCTCCAGGCTTACTTGAGCTTTATTTTCTTACTAAGTAATGATGTATTACATTTTACTCTTAGAGTTCACCATTTAGCAGGAATGCAATGTGTTTCTAACATGTTTGTTCCCAGAGTGGTTCTTTTGCAACTAAATCAGCTCTTTTCTTCATTTGTCAACTTTCTCTGTTTCCCCCCCTCATATCTTAATTAGGGTCTATTGTGATTTCCTGTGTTAGAACTGTAACAAATGTGTTTACTAACAAAGGAATTGTACAGAGAGTACTATAGTTTTTTATACAAGAACTCTGCTATCTGCGTGCAATGTAAATGTTTGGTATTTAACCTAGTTATTTCATTAGAGGGTTGTGTTTTCACAAATTTTAGTATGTCCTCAAACTCATGGTTCAACAATTCAAAAAAATAAAGTTTAATTAACATATTACTGTCTCATTTTTTCAGTAAAATGTCATAAAACAGTTTACAGGTAATATCATGATGAAAAACCAACTTAAGAAAGCATAATACTAAAATGGTAGTGCAAAAATATCATGACAGAGCAATCAATACTAGACAAACCAGTTTAGAAGGCCAGACGTCAAAGCATAATACAACTTATTTATTTATTTATTTGATTTCTAAGCCGCCCTCCCCCTAGGGGCTCAGGGCGGTGAACAACAATGATAAAACAACTTAAAAACATACCATAAAAGCTGATTCGCAATAGTAAGAATAAAAACCGGAACCATATCTCGTCAGATGGCGTCATCCTCCCCCCTCTTGAAGAACTGAAGAAGCATCCAGTTATAACACTAGACCAAACTATAATTGAGGAATTAGCCAGAAGTATTTTGTTTAAAAAGTGACCTAGCAGTCAATTCTGGATGATGTTGCCAATCAGACTTCTCTAAGGAGGGAATTACTACAGCCACTGCAGAAAAGGCCTTGCCTGTGATTATACTGGCTCATCTGTGATGCTGTGTGGGGATCGTAATGGTACAGAAAAGAGCTTGTGATGAAGATCATAGTTACTAAGGAGCTTCAGATGGCAGGAGTTTCTTCATATACCTAGGCCCAGGTCACTGAGATCTATAGGCTAAAGCCAGCCCTTTGAATTGCACTTGAGAACAAACTGGGATCCAGTGTTGTTCTTGAAAAATAGGCATCATCTGTTTATTATCTTGTGTCAGTCTTAATAGTATCTTTACTTGCATTTTGTGCTTGCTGACCTTTCCAAGTAGCCTAAGTTACCATAATTGATGCCCCAGTTACTGCCTTACAATCAGCAGGTCCTCTATCTGAGGCTAGGGTGGGCCACCTAAAGGAGAGTCTTGATAAAAAGGTGGACTGCATAAAGCACATGAAGCAACAGTTACTGCTATTAAAGCCTCCATCACTGCCTCTTTAGTTTCTAGGGCTGTAATAGGCTGGGCTAGGAAGATCTTGCAATCCATTCCACCCTCTAATAGAAGATTGTTGGAAGGAGCCAATAGAATTTCAAGGCCACAGTTTTCTTGACAGATGGCACTCTTGATGCAATGGTATTTTTCTCTAGAGGCTTGGCATTGGCTGCAGTAGTTTACATGATCTTTTGGTTAAGAGTTTCTAAGGCAATTGTGGCAAGTTATCCCTTTCAGGGTGATAGGCTGTTTGGGGAATTCTTGTATAGAGTCTTGGTAGAAACCAGGGATAAGAAAAAGAGGAGTTAATTAAGAGTTTGTAGTTTGATTACATAGTTATTCTATTACAAAACCAACTGCTTGCGGAGATCCTGAAACTGAAGGGTGAGTCCCATGGGAACGAGGAAGCTGGAGAAAAAGAATATTTCCTGCCTCCCTGATTGGACAGTGGGAATTTCCTAACAAGAGGTCCTCTTTCCTCAAGGAAGAAAAGGAGGTAAGGACCCAATGGACTGATCACCAAGAAGAGCAATGGACAGCCAGAGTCCCACCTAAACTATAGAACTTTTGGAGGCAAAGTGGACATTTCCTGCAGACAGGAAGAGAAAGTGTGAGGTGAGGGAGGGCTGAAGCAGATAGTAAAATCCCTGAGCATGTGGAGGAAGCTTTCTTAAGCACTCTTATCCTCTTCAGATTAAGGTCATTTTGAACACTAAAGAGATGGAAGGAATTTTGACTCCAACAAGTAACCATTACCACATGGTACTGAATTCACCAGAGGATGACCTCTAGATACTAAAAACAAAGCAATTGATGATTTCTAAATGCTTGCACCTTCAAGAATTATAGTGCCTATTTCTTCTTAGCATCTATAGAGAAATGAAAGATTTAGGATTTAAAGGATTTGCATTTTATTCATATTTCTGTTCATCCTTGCTCAGTCAGAGAGAGATAGAGAATGAATATATATATGAGTGCAGGAAGAGAAGCCTTATTGGGCAGGAAACTGGATCACTTGTGTACCTTTTTCCATTCCCCAAATGGGTAGAAATTAGAGCTTTTACAACTAGTTTCCGCACAGGGTCCACAGGAAGGGTCTGAAACTTCTGTCATTTTACAGAATGTGCAAAAACATAATGACCAAAAAGACATTTTAAAAAGAAGATAGAACCAGAGGTGGGATTCAGCTGGTTCGCACCGGTTCTACAGAACTGGTAGCTAATAGGCTGGAATCCCAGGGCAGCCGCAGATCAGGCTACATGCCTGGCCCAGAGGTGCACAGCCCGACCAGTGGCCAACCTCCCCCCTGCAGATTGGGCCGTGTGAGTGGTGCATCTTGCTGAGGTAGCCTGCTGGCGCTCCAGTAGGCCTCCCCCAAAGGCTGCGCTGCCAGCCCAGAGGTTCGTGGCCTGGTCAGTGGCTGGTCGGCTCTCCGCCAGCTTGGGGGGGGGGGTGCAGCAGGCACGGTGCGTGGTGGGGGGTTGATCTTTTAGAATTCCACTGCCGGATGGAACAATTATGGTATGAACTTCCAAAGAGACAATCTCTATAATGGAATATTCTACTGTAATGATTATTGTAGGTATTCCCTACTTTTACTACGTATTTTTATAGTTTGGGTAGGTGCTGTTGAGTTGCAACCAACTCAAGGCAACCTCATGAAACTCCACCTCAAGGTTTGAAAGGCAAGGAATGAGTGATAAGCAGAGGTAGTTTGCCGTTAATTTCCTCTGCATAGTGAGCCCCCACCTTCCTTGGTGTTCTCTCATCCAAGCATCAACTCTGGTTATTTTCCAAGCTCTGATAAGATCAGCTGGGTCTAAGCTATTGGGAGCTTCTACATTAATAGTTTACCTGTCTTTGTTTAGTTTACCTGTTTGCAGCTGCCCTGGGATTCCAGCCGATTAGCTACCAGTTCTGTAGAACCGGTGCGAACCAGCTGAATCCCACCTCTGGTTCTATCTTCTTTTTAAAATGTCTTCTTGGTCATTATGTTTTTGCACTGCTTGCATTGTTTTCTAATACTGTAACACTAATCCTGCTGCTTTGTTTATTATTTTAGGGAGTAATCTGGTTGAAAGCCCGTGGTGTAGTCTTCAAAGTATGTAAAACTAGGATCTTGGAGATCTAGTTTCAAATCCCCCTGTGCCACAATACAGAAGTAAATCATATCGCTAGGTAAATAATATCATCTTAAACCTCTATAAAGGGAGCAGGACTTTTCCAGATTGTTGGCAACCCTATGGATGTGTCAAGTCACAACTGACTTATGGTCACCCTAGCAAGAGACTTTCAAGGTCAGTGGGAAGCAAAGGTCATTTTCATTGCCTTCCTCTGCACAGTCTTCCTTGACGGTTTCCCATGTATGTACCAGCCCAGCTTAGCTTCCAAGATCTGACACTTTGAGCTATTGTCACTTGAACCGTGATTTGAATCATGAAACAGATCCTTCATAGCTCAAAATAGCACCACTGAGTGGCTTTATGCAGATGCAGTTGCATTGAAGTAAGTGCTCTTGGCTGCCATCACAGCCATCAACTAGGCTTTATGGTGGACTATGTTCAGTCATAATCATTTTAAATTTTACTGTGCTGTCATTTATTGTCTCTGACATGTCATCAGCCCAAAGTTCCCAGTACATCATGGGACAAACTTTGTTCAGCAGGAAAAGTGCTAGGAAAAAGGGTGCCAACCATTCAGGTCATTTTCCTGTTCTAGAAATGGACTTGGGCTTCAAAAGAATAACTCACTATGTCAAGCAGATGCTTTAGAGGCAATTGAGGACCTTGTGGATCCTTCAGCTATGGACTCGCCTTAGTGCCACAGAGGATGTATTGATGCATTGAGGATCACAACCCATACAGAATGTACAATTTTATGCAAATCATTTGAGAGAAGATTGTCACTTGTGTCAGTTTTTTTATATATGGCCCAGGAACCCCAAGATAGTTCAGATAATGGATAGTACATAATTTTTTTTAAAAAAAAACCTGTTTGAAAGTAAGCTGCATTAATTATTTAGGCTTGCATGTCTCACATCATGTGTGCCCTGTCTCTAACGTGAATTCTTCTTTTTGTCCATGACTGCCAATCTCAGTTAGCTTCAACCTCAATCTAACAATCTAAAGCTAAACCATGAAAGAAATGAGAGAAATCACCTGGGAGAGAATGGGAAAAGGGATGAGGAAGGGACCTGTGGACCTGTTATGATTAAGAAAATTAGAGAGCCGGTCTGAAGTAGTGGTTAACTGTCTGACTAGTATCTGGAAGACTCAGATGCAGTCTCCACTTATGTTATGAAAACCTCTCTCAGCCTAACCTACCTCACAGGGTTATTGTGAGGATAAAATGGAGCACAGGAGAATGATGTAAGCTGCTCTGGGTCCCCATTGGTGAAAAGGTGGAGTAGAAATGAATTACCTAAATACACAAAAATGAGCTTATTTTGTTTGATTATTTTTGAAAAGGAAACTTGAAAAACCGGATACAGGTATACAACATCTTCTCACAGGACCATTTACTTCTTCACATGCTAATATGATAGCATTCCTACAAGTCACTCCCTTGTCTGAATACAGATAATTAGGTGAGGGGAAAATGCTGGTATGCCACTGTGAGGGATAGGCTCTTCCTCTTCTCCTGACCTAATTCCTTGTTTCCTTATTTCCATTACTCTTTTTCAAACAAAGGAAAGACTTAATGTGTGTATCCATGTGTCATCACCATTTCCTCTTGTAGAATGGGTGGCCCTCATCGCTAGAGTGCTGGAAGCATGAAGGAGGTTTCTGCAAAATGCAGGAAGTCACAAATGCATGAAGCTACCTTTTGAGTCAGCTCACCATCAAATTGAGTATCGTCTACTCTGACAGGCAGTGACTTTTCAGGATTTCAACAGATATCTTTCCCATCACCTGCAACCTGATCCTCTATGCTGGACATGTTGGACATTGGAATGGGGACCTTCTGCATACACAACGAATGTTTTACTACTGAGCCATGGCTCCGTCCCAGATACCCTGAAAAGGACATGGTGTTCCTCCTTCATTCCTGCAAAAGGGAGGAATGCAAAACAAGCACAAGGAGACAGGGGACTCTGGGTGTGTGCTGCCATCATGCTGCTATAGAGCTCTAGTGACATGAAGGAGTGGAAGTAGGGCTGCAATGCTGGTGGGCCATGACACTCATAATCATAAGCCTTCAGAAGAGGCTAGGGTTGGGCAGGCAGGTGGCAGACGGAGGAGGGCAACACCAGATAAAACAAAGAGTGTTGCTGCTCTTCAATATCCTATATGAAGATCACTGAACATCCTGTTGCCCACAGGAAGGATAGTTAGCCATTCCAGGATTCCTCCAGTGTTCAAGCCTGATCAGGAACTTCCCGGGCAACATTCCATACAGTTCCCTACAAGTGCTGGTTGGCAAGACAAGCTAGACAGGTGTTGCCAAGACACAGGAAAAGGCCACCCCCCCCCCCCGTCCTTTCAGGGGTGGGAGGAACCCAACCAGGATGTGACTGCACCCTCTGTTTGATCCCCTGCCTGCGGTGTTGTTATGATTATGCTTGACTCTACTGGCACCTTTTTATAGTGCACATCCTTTTCTCTCATTCAATCTCTCTCTCTCTCTCTCTCTCTCTCTCTCTCTCTCTCTCTCTCTCTCGGGCTAGCCTCAAATTTCCTTCTTCATTTTTTCAGTAAAGCATCTTTTGTGACTCTTGATACAGACTTCCTCAAAACTTGCATTTTCCAAATCACTGAGGAAGAAAATTCATTCTTTGCATATTCCTGAAGATAAAGGGGGTTTAACTTCTTGTTCTCCTGTTTACAGAATCTATATTAAAGCTGAAACATTTCTCTTTTGTTCACCATTTTTCTCTCGGGATATTGTGTGAGGGAGGACTGGTAGGCAACTACGGTAGCCAGCTCCAGGGTAGAAAATTCCTGGGTGTTTGGGGGTGATACCTGGAGATGGTGAGGGTTTGGGAAGACGAAGGACCTCTATGGGGTATAATATCATACAGACCACCTTCCAAATCAACCATTTTTCCAAGGGAAACTGATCTCTGTTTTCTCATGTTTAGTAATAATCCTGAAAGATCTGCAGGCCCCACCAAGAATTTGGCAACTCTACAGGCAACACTTTCTGCTGAGCAGTTTTGGCTGTAATTATAAACATGGGTAATGTTCCATCAATTGAGGGGTGTGTGTGTGTGTCCTATGGAGAATGAAGTGAGCTGAAATGTGTGTGTTTGGTCCTGAGGTGATCTAAGTGCATGAGCCATTTCTGACAAGCAGGCTTCATATCCCACCCCCCATTAAAGGCATGTTGACATGTTAGAAGCTTGCTAATAATACAGGTTTTTTCCTCCCCAGGCTGTGATAAGGTCTGATAAATTCCTGGAATCAAAGAAGTGCAATTCCTCCCTGTCCTGCCGCATTCCTTGCTAATCTGCTCCCACTAAGCCTTTGAATCTATTTATGGAAACCACTCAATTTCTACGAGTATCCATAAGCCTTTGGGCTTGTTCTCTTGTGATGAGTGTTGGATTGGGTTGTTTTTTTTTGTGATGATCCAAACTTCATATTCCTTTCTGATGTCTGTGGAGCATTCTTTCACACACAGAATGTGCAGTTTACAGGCATATATGACTGACGATTAGTGGGACATATCTTAGTGTTTTAGTCATCGGTCCTTTTTGACAAGCAGTACCACCAGAAGGAGTGTTACACCCTTCTGTAATCTTTGATTTCAGTAGACAAAGAAGGATGGATCTCTGCTTAAGATGGTGCTTTAAAATCACCTTAGACCACTGCAGTCATAGTGGCGGCTGCTGAAACGTCTTGAGTGCTGGGGGGAGGACTTTTGCTAACTTTATTCTCTTTCTTCCATCAGTGCTAAGAAAAGGAACTGTTGGGGTTGCTTTGGGAACATGACTTAGGAGAGGAGAAATGACTATTTAACACTCGTTATTGAGGTTGCTCAGCAACTACTACTTCCGGAGGGACCATATAGATCCTCAAACATAGCAGCTGCAGCACCAACCGATTCACCTGAAGGCTGGGGTGAGGAGGTTGGCTAACACTGAAGAAAAGCAATGTAGCCTCATCAATTTTTAAAATGTAATTCTTTTGTTTTAAACTTGATATACAGTAGTTTTGTAAGCTCCTTTTGTTGCTATTATTGGTTGAAAGGCAGGAAATGATTACTCTAAATAAATATTTGTAAGAGGAGGCAGCAAGGGTGTTCTGTGTTGCACCTTTCTCTTGCCCTGTTTCTCTTGTTCTTTCTGCTGATAGATTAGATAGGTTTGTCTGCTGGCTACCTACTTAACTGCTTCCTCCTCTCATTTCTGTCTCCATATTTGTTGCTTGCCTAAGATTTCCCCATGTTTATTTCTTCTTTCTCTCATGTGACCTACAGGAAAAAATTTCCTTCCTCACTCAGGCCTTGGTGGTAGTTGTGGCTTGGTGGTAGAGCATCTTCATGGTCATGGCCTGTAGAACATTCTGGACTCAATTTCCAGCACCGGCAGTTCAGGAATCTGGAAGCAGATGATGTAAAAAAACCCCTTCTGCCTGAGACCCTGGAGAGCCACTGCCAGTATGAGTATACTGTGATGACTGTGATGGACAAAGGGTTTGACTCAGTATAAGGCAGCTTCATGTGTGATTACTTCCTTTCCTCTTATTGTCCCCTCCTGCAGCTGGTGTTCATTGTGGGTCCTCTGAACAATGTCCGCAGTGACATGTTCATGTTCTGTACTACAGGAAGTATTGAATAAGTGTTACATGAAGTTTGGGTGGGGTTTTTTTGTTTTTGCCAATATGGATACACCTCTTACCATTCAGCAGTGTGACTGACTGATATATCAACACCCAGGCCATAAGGATCTGCAACCATGATTTTCATTTGCTATTGTCCATGGAACAGTTGGCCATGGTCACCTTCTGTAGGCTTTTACAGATACTTGAATTGCGGAACCATCTCCAATGGGGATGAAGGAAACATCAGCTGATCATTCTCATCCATTAACTTCGCAAAAGCTATGAGATATGCAGTCCAATGCATGTTTACACTGAGGTAGGTTCTGTTGAATTCAATGTATACACAGTATAAGCAGCCTTAGGCCTAATTTTCACTGATCCAGTAAAGCTGAATATGGGCTATACCATTCAGACTGCAAGGGGGAGGAAATCATACTGTAAGGGAGAATATGTGATTTCTTCTCCCTGATAATTGCGTGTGTGTGTGTGTGTGTGTGTGTGTGTGTGTGTGTGTGTGTGTGTCGGGGTGGGTGGGCAGGGGGGTTGGTTGTATGGAAGTGAACATGGAATTGTATGGTTCTCTTTTCCAAATTTAGCTTGAAGTTGTACAACCCACACAAAGCTGAGAATTTGGCCTTATTTACCAGTGAGCAATATCTGAGTCTCTGCTGCCACCCAGTGGACTATGTTGACATTTATGACTAGCAAGTATGATTTACTTATGATGACAATCAGAGCAGTGGGAGATCAATGACTGGTCGCTGTGGGCTTATTTTACTTGGTAAAAGCAGATCACAGGGGCAGGAAGATGTGGGCCGTGGTGGGCAATTCACTACCTCCGCACCATATTCTAGATTTAAATGGTCCCTGCTGGAGCTGCTATGTCCATGAGGGAAAGCGTAGAAGTATCACATAAGTGCCTGTATGTCCCTGCCCCCTTTATAGTGGTTTAAGAGGATATTAGAAAGAGTTGCCTTCTTTATCTGAGAGGGTGATTAAGCTATTGCCAGATCCTGTAAAGGTGGTGCTTATTCTTTTCGTGGGCAACCTGTAACCAAGGATGAAGATGCAGTCTTTCAATAATGTGGCGAAAATTAGCTTAGAACAGACTGCTTATTAATATTGCAAGAGGTTGGGTGAGGAATTTTTAATACCAATGTATATGAAGATCAGCTCTTGGAGAAAAAATATATATATCACAATGTGAAGAAGATCCAGGGTTCAGAACCAAACAGCCACCGTCTGGTTCCAGGGGCAACTCGTTGGGCACAGTGACAAAGATGGAAAGGTATTGATGGCACCAGGCGATTGGCCCTTTGGAGGGTAGGATATTTATAGGGTGAAGAACCACCTTTGAGTGGTGTCAGGATGGATTGTTGGAGTAACAATAGAGTCTGGGAAGTGTCCAGATGGATTGTAAGAGAAACAATAGAGTTCATTGTAATGTAGTCAGGAGAAGTTAGTTACAGAAGGGAGTATCTGGGTTAAGATAATCAGGGGAGACAATGTCATCAGGAGTCCTCTTGTGGCAGAAAATGAGTATCCCTTCAGCAGGGCTAGTGTATCATGCTGAGGACACATTCTTCTTTGGCTGTGGAGCTGAAAACGAGCTGCTACAGCAAGCAAGTTGTGAACATGAGAACAGAAAGGAAAAAAATCCCGGGAAGTTCCTTGTAGGTAAACCTGACTATTGCCAGAGAATGGGCTCCCCATCTCTGCAACGCCAGCATCACCCTTTAGGCTGGCTTGCAGGCAGGAATACCTGTGAATAAGCACTCCCCCCAGGGTGGTATGGTAACAGGCTAGTCCAGTAGGTGGCCCGAAGTGGTTGCCTAGGTTTCCAGAGGATGGGGGGAAGCACCAAAAGTGGGCAGTCCTGCAGATCCCCCAGCCCCATTGCTGTCTTGTGGGCCACTTGGCCAACCAATGGCTCTAAACACACATGCAGCTATCAGCTGGGTGGCAGCTCTGGGAATATGCTTGCATGGGGTCTGGGTATCCAGACAAGGGTGTGCACAGTTAACTTTGGGTGCCCAACGCCCTCAGGCCAGCTCTGCTTATTTTAAATGCACCAGGTAGTGTTGCATCTACTATGAACTCATGAGACTGTCTACATTCATACCAGAAATCTGTCAAAAGCACTACTGTCTAACTTGCAGCAGCTTCCTGGGGTCTCAGGCAGAGACTTTCAAATTATCTACTGCCTGATTCTTTTAACTGGAGTTGGCGCAGATTGAACATAGAACAAAGCACACAAAGAGGATGCTTTACTGCTGAGCCGTGGCCCCTTCTCAAGAGGAAATGAGGATGAATACATGATTTCCTTATATTGAGAAAGACCACTGGACTTTCATGGTCAGTATTTTATACTCTGGTGACATCTCTTCAGGCTCTTGAACAAAGGTCTTGCACATCACCTGCTATCTGATCCTTTAACTGGAGATGTTGGATATTGAAGCATGTCCAGTAAGAATTTCAACACAGGTTTACTCAGTCCAAGCCCAACATGCTTATCCATTACACTACACAAGCTCTTGCCTGTACCACTATACTTTTACCATTCACAAACAGAAAACGAAAGCTCAAAGTGACTTGTTCAATGAATTTTATGGCAAAAGTGGGACCACAGTGGGCCCCTATTAATGCATTCCTGACATCCTTGCCCCCACCCCATTCCACATTGACATGAGGAGAGGAATTACTTCCTGTCCTTAATATATGATGTGCCCAAGCAGGGTCTTGCACTGCAAAAAGTCCATATAAAGAAAATGATTCTAATGGAGCACATTCTTTCCAGACTCATACACAGTCGATAATGAATGAATTCTCAGCCCAATAAATAATAGTTTCCTATTCTTCCTTGCAGGAGGGAAGGCAGCATTGCACAGCTTGGTTTTTTGTCAGATCTCAGACACTAATTAGAATCGGTACTTGAAATTGAGACCTCCAAGGAAGAATCTGCAGGGAAGGAAAAGGCAAACCACCTCTGCTTAATCACTCGCCTCGAAAGCCCCTTGCTAGGGTCATTACCGGTTGGCTGTAACTTGATGGCACTTTATACACAAACGTATTCTTCCTTCCCAGTTTTGCAAAAATGGCCTTTGTACTGATAATGCTTGCCATCATGTTGCTGCATCTGAGCGAAGACTAATGGCATCGCTAGTGATGTTTGAATATTTGTTGGCCTGTCTCCAGCTTAATTTGGTTGTAAATTATCAGAAACCACTATACAAATAATTATCTGGAACCACTATACAAATACCCAGTGGCACTGGCTGACTTAAACCTAAGCTGACAGACTTTGGGAAGTATTCCGTTTTCTCCCAATTTGTACTGGTAATTTCATGCAAGAGCCACAGAAAGCTCTCAAGCAGTGAATAGTAAGAACTGGAGATTGGCTCCAGAACTCTTACACACAGGCAAATTGTCAGTCCTTTTGCATGACAGCCTTTTTCTGCATGGAAGTAGGGCAATAGTTTTCTGCACATCAATGCATTCTATGTGCATTAAAAGAAACACCCTGCATTTTACTGCTAATATTGCCAGTAACTACTTGGTTTGTATTGTATCTCTCCAAGCCTGTTGATTCTTTGGTTTGTTCCTAAAATATACTTAATCCCTAAAACAAAAATGCTGTGGCTGGTCTCTATAGAGTAACTGCTTCATATCATCCCTTTGCTCCTGCTCTGGAAGAAAAGAATGGTGTGATTGGTAGTCAGACTCTGTCTGTGATGACTTTGATGTCAAAAAACTCACATGGATTCGGAAGAAAGCAACTTTCATCTATTTTAGATGAAGTGGTGTTTATTTGTCTGTGAGCAAATCTCATTATTTCCTTAGTGAACCTTCCCCCCTCCCCCCATCATACATTAATTACTCATCCTTCCTCCAGTGTGATCTTGGGGTGGGGGTGGGGGTGGCGGCACATGAATGGGGAAATCCCATTTCTTTTCTCACTACAACCCTGTGAGGTAGATGGTGCTGGCATAAAATGGTCCCAGGTTACCCAGAGACTTTAATTGTTATTAATTTACACAGAGAGAAAACAAACTAGTGTACAAAAGCAATAGCTCTCACTCTCTTGCATATATGGCAGTCAATGCCAAGGGCTGTGTTATTGATGTTAAGATTTCTATTGTGCCCCTGGGGCAGCTAATAGCAAAAGACAAAATGGAGAAGAAGTCATAAAACTAATGAAAATTTTAACGTATAATAACAGACAGATATCTTTGTTCAAGAATAAAACTATTTCAGATAAGAATCCCAGAGCACAGAGAAAGGGGTATTGCAAATTTCCATTTGTAATAACTGCACAGGATCAGAAGAAAATGACAATGATAGGGGCATGTGCAGTTTGAACTCATCATGTGAAAAATGTACATGTGAATCCTTTGGGTGGGTAAGTGGGTAGGGTTACTGTCCAACCAACCCAGATTTGGAAACTCTCCAAATGTGTGTGTAAAGTTCTGTCAGGTCAGTTGACTTATGGTGACCTTGCCGCTGCCTGACTCTGCATGGACTGAGAGAGTTCTGAGAGAACTGTGACTAGCCCAAGGTCACCCAGCAGGCTTCATGTGGAGGAGTGGGAAATCAAACCCAATTCTCCAGATTAGGGCCCATTTCTCTTAACCACTCCACCACACTGGTTCTCTCTATGAATAGGCTGATTCAAATCCACAATTTTGTGCCTGGAAAATGTGGATTAGTCCTGAATTGCAGACTGTCTATTGGGAAAATATATTTCAGAATAACAAGAATTTTAGATTTTTAAGCAGCTTCATTACTGAGGGACATATCTGAGTGCTTTTCCCCATGTTGTAGTTTCATAAGTCAAACAGTTATAGGAGTTTCTCAATTAATTAGTTACTTCACTAATATATGTTACAGTCTCCAAGGATGTGACAACCACTGCTGAACCTGTTGTCCAGGCCCTGGAAGGTAATTATGCCGTCTCAAACTGTCATAATCAATGTTAGCAGTCAGTTGTTAACAGGATTTTGTGTTATTTCAGATATAACTGTTTTGACTCATGGATTTTTGAAAAACCTTTTCAGACAAAGTGACTTGTGTCTCCTCGGCATCCTGAATCTGAGCCTTTTTAAAAAATGAAAACTGTTTTCTCCCATTTCCAGTTTTTCCTTGTGCTTCTGAATCACTGCAACATGTTGTTAAAAATACCTGGAATGCTTCCAAAAGGACTTCTCTCCCCCCCCCTCCCTTTTCCCATGGCACATTGTTTTTGGGCTTTTTGAAAAAGTTTTCAGATTTGTGCTATAGCTCTATAGCACCAGAGCAACCCAATGCACCCCAGTGCCAGTGACATAATAATTCAGTGCTATGTCACCAGCATTTGGGTGTATTTGATTGGTCTTGGGCTATAGTGCTAAAGCACAAAGAACGTTAAAAAAAATATGCTGCAGAAAAAGGCATGAACGGGGTGGGGTGGGGTGGGGGAGTGACACAGTTTGAAATGTCCAGAGCACTTCAGAGAGTTTGGAGACAGCTTATGGACAGATTGAATGAGGTATACGAAATGTCTTGGTATTGTATTGCTTTACTTGGAAACAGGCCACAATGGATGTCATCTGGTCTGTAATGGTAATCTGAAAGGTGCCTCAGTGCATTGCAGGAGTTCTAGATATGCGAGTAATTTGAAAGGACTTTTCATATCATTCTTAAAAGCAGGCTGAGTGGCCCTGCGTTTTCATATTTTTTTTCCTGATAGTTGATTCCTCTAGGCACCATTAGAGGGCATAAGAGGATTTGATATCAAAGTTTGACAGATCTGTCTACTGAAGAGTGTCTTAGACTTTCAAAACTTGCTCTCATAGACTGGCAAGAGAATGAGAAACAGCCCATAGTCTTCAACTTTGCCTTTACTACAAAACCCCTACTTAGCCTTCAGCAAGGTATTTTCTTTGAGCCCTCCTGCTAATTATTATGGTAATAATTCTAGCCCAATTTTCAAGGCTGTTGTAAGGGCCACAATATAACCTATATGAGTTGTTTTGAACAATGGAAGTGTTACATAAATGCTAAGTAATAATAATGAGCCTCCCCAACCCAGCATAGGCAGCTGCACATTTTCACCATTGCCTATAGGAAAATAACATCACCTAGTAAAAATATTCCATTAAGTCTTTGTTAAGCAGAAGGACATTTTTGCTCCAGGCAGTTTGTGAGCAGAAGAGGAATAAAACATGGTTTTGCTGAGTCCTTCCTAAGATCCTTCCTAACACAGGTAAACATCTGAAGGAGCAGCTCCTTTTGAGAGCCTTTGGTTTCAAATGTGATTAGGATGATGGAACAGTGAGATACAGTCCCCCCAACTATCCAGTGTATAGATAATTTAAGGATCCCCTTGTTGGGGGCATTCAATCCAACCAGGCTGTGGTTGCTGGGAAGCCTAGAAGGTCTTTCAGTACCTTATGGTTTCTTGGAACTTCATGCTCCCATCCAAATGTTACACAAAACCAGAAATGAGAACTGATGATATAGTATGTCTGTTCTACCCCACCCCACTCCAGGTTGCTGAAAGTTCACCAGCGTGCTTTCTAAAGATCATTCTATCATTCTCTCTTTTGTATGTAATCTATGCATAATTCCTGTGTTAAAAAGACAAAGGGAATATGAGAAAATTAACCAGCATACAACTATAGCCAATCTGCAGGGGATTATCTAAATTCCCATATTTCATTTGGATAAACTTCTCCTGCCAATTTCTCAAACACTATACATTTGTCTACATGCTGCTTTATCCCAATTAAACCATGGTATGGGATTATGCCATAGCTCAGCCTTGCAAATTATTCCTTTGAATTTGCCATTTAATTTTTTAAAAAATCTCCAGCCTTTTAAATTATGGAGATATAAAAGGAAAGGTACAGGCAGGGTCCCCTCCTTTTTATTTCCTTCAAAAAGAAAACAAGAAAAGAAAACCCTTAAAATCAATTCAGAAACTCCAGTTGGTGTAGAACATTGTGACTTGGCTGTTATCAGGAGCTAGATGAAGCTTGCGTATTATTCCCATCCTACAGTTACTACACTGGCTATCCATCAGTTACTGGGCTCAATTTAAAGTATTGGCTATTGTATATGTAACCTCTTTCTGTGGGTTCTGTGGAGCAGTACTTGGAAGGAGTTGCAAAGAACTAAATTTAAAACAAAACAGTTTACTTCTCTTAACAAATAACACTTTTTAAACATTTAATATTTACACTTTACAGTCCTGTTAAGTTTGCATTTTTAAGTCCTTATGTTTACAGTCTACTGATATTGCCAAGTCCAATTCTTCTTTGCTGGTGGTTGGCTTTTGAAGACTTCAGAGGCTTGGTGAACGGGATTCAAGATGATGAAGGTTCCCAGAAAACTCTCACCATTTACAATGTACACAAAAACCCCTGAAACAATAAATTCTAACATTTACAATATAGCAAAAAAAATAAACTCCCTTCCCACTAGTTCCCACCAACACTGCAGTTAAACAAGGTGTTAAGGGCTTAATAAAATCAATCAAGGTCCCAGCCTGGTAGCCTTGCTTCCTCCAACCTCATGAGTTCTGCAGCATTCTGCTTCTTTTCAGACTCCACCCCTTTCTGGGTCATCCCATTCTTACACAGGGGTTACATATACACCACCGTTTATGACCTTGAACCCTCAAATATCTGTGAGATCACCTCTCCCTCTGTGCACCTCCATGATAACTTCACTCATCTGAGCAAGGTCTTTTGCAGGTGCCAATCTGCAAAGGGGCAAAATTAACAACTGCCCATACATGTTCTTTCTCTGTTGTGGGTCCTTGCCTGAGGAGGTCAGGAAGGCTGCCATCCTCCTGTGTCATAAACTTCCCTCTGTGATGCACCTCTGAAGATGCCAGTCACAGATGCAGGTGAAATGTTAGGAACAAGATCCACCAGACCACGGCCACACAGCCTGGAAAACCCACCAGAACCAGTTGAATCCGGCCGTGAAAGCCTTCAACAATACAATGTAAGAAGTATTTGTGATCCAATAAACAACACTTGAATAATACCTGGTTCTGGAAGCATAGGTGTCATTGTGGGGACTGAGGGGCTCAAGCACCAGACACAACTTGAGGAGATAATGTGAGGGTACATTTGGCTACCCCCTCACTCCCACCCAGGAGCCAGAAGCTGGAGCTTTTCCACTGACTGTTACCTTCTCCTGCACCCCCGTGGCCAACCTCCACCACTCATATCCTTGGGCTACTTCCACTGCTGTGGCCGATAGCCAGCTGCTCACCTCTGCCACTGCCAGCTACTTGCCCTCCACATGGACTTCTGTTGAGGGCCGGGTGCAGAAGGCTGCTGCACTGCTTGGCTGCTTGAAGAAGGTCACGCTACACTGCCAAGCCCACCATGCCTGCCACAGTTGCCCACCTGGCCACAGCCGCTCTGAGCCTGCCAGCTCCACCTCCAGCTGCTCTGATGGAGGGTTAGACCTGTGGCAATGTTGATGGTATTGATAGTGGATGGTGACTAGACAATACAGGATTAGCTGTGGAAAAGCAGTTTAATAATTCACATGGATGTTTGCAATACAATTATACAGATTCTTACAAAATGACAATTTCATATAGAAAATCTGTGCAAGAAAGGCATAGAACATGTTATGTGTGGGTTTGTGGAGTATAATAATTTCAAGCAAACACCATAAACCTTTGATGTCAAGGCAGTAATCCAACTGGGTACAGGGTAGATGTGTGGAAGCTGGCAGGAACAGAGAAAGGTAATGTCAGTCCCTTCAGTTTAAAAGACTTCTGAAGCTCCAACAAGAGCCAAAGGCCACAGATTTAACTGGAACAAAGTTCAGCAAAACATAGGGTACAGGGTTGGCCAAGCTAGATGCAGAAGTGATGATGGTTTCATTGGAGTTTAAATTGCCCCGTCACCTGAGAACACAATTACAGAGTACTCAGCATAGCCTCTAAAACAAACAAGCCAGCCCTGATAGTTCTTCACTGGCTTTGTTGAATGCTCCTTTCCCTCTGGACCAGAGTGTGACCAAACTTTACTTATCAGAGTCCAAATGCTAAATGTTATACAAGTTGCACTAGCAAGTTGACCTTTGGGCTTTAACCTTTCCTTCCTCAACATCAGCAAGTTCTCACGTATTTGTTCAGTGCAGTATTTGCAATAACAAACTCCCAATTATAACAAACTCCCAAAAATGTGTGATAGAACTGAGAGATCACCCAGGTGGAGGAAACCTTAACCATCCTATAAAGAGCTTAAACTGGTTTAATATCCCTGCGAACAAGGAAAATGTGATTTCACTGATTCCCAGAAAGGTGTGGAAAAGGCAACAAGAAACAAGATAGGCCCTGTCAGAAGAGGCTGTCCTTGTGGGGAGGGAATGAGGGAGGGGATGGGGGTGGAGTGAGGGGTGGCATGCAAGGGAAGGGGAGGGAGTGAGGGGCAGCATGCAAGGGAGGGGGAGGGGGCCCAGTATCTGGACATGGCCCACCCACCCTAGTGGAGAGAGGGGAGGGGGAGAGGTGGCATGCAAGGGAGGGAAGGGGAGGGAACCTCTGTTCATTTGGCTTTCTGCTTTGAATTAATCCCCATCTCTCTGTGTAGAACATTAAGGAACCCCGAGTAGGGCAAAGTTATCTGCACTGGATTACAAGTGGACATGTTGCAATTAGAATTGGGGTGGTGGTGGAAATCATACCTTTGGGTTTTCTGTGTAAAACTGGCTAATTTTCTGTCATTACCTTTTTAGTAATATCACTATGATTGAATAGTTCAATATCTGATTCTTAAGAAATTGGAATGTTGTCTGTTATTAACTTTGCTTTAAGCATTGTTGTAGACTTGTGAGTGCTGCTTGGGAAGGCACTTTGGTTAAATCAGGACCTGCGACCCCAAAAAATGGTCCTTTATGACTGTAGATGTTTCCTCAATGGAAATTAATTGTCATCAGAGAGTCTCCAAGGAACTCTTTTGTTCTCCAGCATTTTATCTTCTCAACTCTCTTGTTCAGGGACCCCTCAGAGCTCAATGATAGTCCAACCTTGTTTGTTCTCTCTTCTTTGCTCCCTTTTGCTCAAGAGATCTGCCTGAGAAGGCTTTAGTTTATGGTTTCCTCTTAGGGTCAAATATGGGCAGTCCTTGGATGGAAGACCACCAAGGAAGATAGAGGTTTCTATGTAGGGGAAGGCAATGCCAAACCACTTCTGCTCATTGCTTGATTGCAACACCCTGTGGGTGAGGTTGCCATGAGTCAGTTGCAACTCAATGGCACATTCTTCTTCTTTCTCCTAGATTTGTATTGTAACATGACCAAATCACTTAAGCAAGTGGGATTGTGGGGGTTTGCAGCACAGAGGCAGCTATAGAAGCCAGAGAAGATCAAACTGGGCCAAAGGCAGCAGCTCCTCCAAGACAGGGCAAGACATTGCTTAGAAAGGCAGTAGCAGCATGATTTTCCCCAGCAGGAGTGTGTCACCTACATGAGAGTATCCCTCACTCCCAAGCAGCTGCTGAGCATAGGTTTGCAAGTCCAGGGCAACAAGGATCACTGGCTAGTCCTATATAAACCCAGCTGGGGTGGGACAAGACAAGGAAGGGTTTACGAGATGAACAAGGCTCAGGGAACAAGAAGAAGAGTTTGGATTTACATCCCCCCTTTCTCTCCTGCAGGAGACTCAAAGGGGCTTACAATCTCCTTGCCCTTCCCCCCTCACAACAAACACCCTGTGAAGTAGGTGGGGCTGAGAGAGCTCCGAGAAGCTGTGACTAGCCCAAGGTCACCCAACTGGCGTGTGTGGGAGTGTACAGGCTAATCTGAATTCCCCAGATAAGCCTCCACAGCTCAGGCAGCAGAGCTGGGAATCAAACCCGGTTCCTCCAGATTAGATACACGAGCTCTTAACCTCCTACGCCACTGCTGCTCCCTGAGCAGCAAGCCTCCCTGAGGTGCTAAGCCTTGTGCTAGGAACAGGTTGATGAGCTACAGGATTCTGTTCCACCTGGAGTTTCTGAATTGACATCAAGGGTGGCCTCATGTAGAGTGCATTACAGTAGTCTAGTCTCACTGTTACTGTGGCATGGATCTACGTGGCAAGATTGGCCAAATCTTTGAGAAGGTGCTAGATTTCAGAGACAGCAGATCAACTTGAGTGAGCTGCAGTCAGGAGATTCCCATGAGTTAGTAGGATATTTATCATGTCTATATTTGTCCAGAGTGTAGGTTAGGTAGTTAGATTATTAGGCCAGGGCTATTTGGGGTTAGAATGTATGATACATCGTTGTTTAGTGCTCCACCCATTTCCATGCACTTGTGTGGCACAGGGAGGCTAAGAGTTGCCCAACACCTTTCTAGGTCTGCCCTGGAATGAACCAGAACCAAGCAGGCCTTTTGTTCTCTCAGCAATTTTATGTGTGCGTGTGTATGATCTCGAAGGGAAATTGAGTCCAAGACACTGCCTTGCATGGGGCTTTGTGCACCCCATCAGTAATAATATCAGCTTGTCCTGCCAGGTTCTCTCCAAAGAGCCTGTGACAAGTGGTGTTTGTGATTTATTCCACTAAAGAGGCAGCAATAACTAATCATGACCTGAGAGAATCCTGGCCCTACAATTCTAGTCCTGGTTAGGCCCATGGTGAGAGATGAAAGCCTTCCCTCTAATTCCCTAGTGTGACCTGGAATCCCCTTGATTTGATCTGCCAAAGCCTTTGGCTGCTGTCAAACCCTACATTTGATTGCCTTGACAGCAGCAGCTTATTAATTGCGCTAATGAGGGGCTCAGCAATAAGAAGCAAGGCCAAAAAAATAAAATAAATGGAAGACTCCAATGTGGCTAATAAAATGTTCAAAGCCCAACAGACTACAAGGTCACCTGTTGCCAAGTTACTGGTTAAACTGCCTGTTGCACCAAACGAAGAACCAGTTAGTGATTCTGGGGGAAAAATATACTTCCCTGTTATGCATATTGTTACCAGGAAAAGTGATAATATTATTTTCCCGGAGTGGGTGTACAGAACTTTTTTAAAGGCTGGGATGATGTCAAAATCATTCATCTCTGATGTCAGCAACAGTAGGGGTGGTCTAATTTTGGAGACAATGTGTGAATCAGAGCTGACTGGCCCTCATTTGCTTGTTACACTTTGCTTGTTACACTTTGCATTTTCAACCTAAACTATGTTGTCTTAAAAGTTCTAGTGCCATTCCCACAGATTATCTGAGCATGTTTGAAGCAATGGGGTTGCTCTTGAAATGAACGTTCTCTGTTTTGGCCAGGTAAATACAGTTGAGCTCACATAAAACATTTCTTCAACGTTTCTCAGTCACTAAAACAGGCTGTCATCCAACCACTACTTTAATACATCTTCATTGGAGAAGAACAATGTGGTCAGTGATTTCCTAGTCTCTCATTTGCCCTTCCTTAGCAAGATGATAGAGAGAGTAGTGGCAGAACAACTCCAGGTCTTCCTGAATAACTCATCTGCATTAGACTGTTTTTCAGTTTGGCTCCAGCATGGGTGATGGTACGTGGATGGTAGCTTTAGTTGATTATCTCTGTTTAAATGTGAACAAGGGCCATGAATCTCTCTTACTCTTACAGGACTTATCAGGCATCATCTGATTTATCAGCTTTTATTGTGCGAACCCATGACAGCTTTGCTCCTCTGAGCAAAGCCTTCTAAAGGTATCACTCTACAAATGGATTGGACGCTATCTGTTCACGTGCATTCTTAGTGATGACTCCAACCTTGTGGAATGGCCTCCCTGAGGTCAGGAAGGCTACCACATTTCTGCAAAATGTACAAAACAGTAACGTTCAAGAATGCATTTTGAGAAAGAAAGTTGAACTGTAATGGAACAGAACAGTCAAAGAGGACACATTTGCAATGAAATAGGGTTGTAGTCCACTGTAGTTATTATTATTGTAGGTATCACCAGCATCTACTGCTTTGTTTTACAGTTTGTAATCTATAATCTATCTACACTGTTCTCTAATTCTGTAATCTGAGTTGTATTGCATTTATTCTCATGTGCAATCTGACTGCATTATTTATAACCTGTTTGCCTTGAGTTTTAGCAAGAAAGACAGACCAAGTACAGAAGATAAATAAAAAAAAATATACTGGAATCTAGCTGTGTGTAGCACCTATTAGCTTGCTAGTGTTGTATTATGAATCTACCTACTATGTCTTAAGAACAGTTGTGAGATGCAAAACAAAGGAAAGAAAAGGGGAAATGTTTTTTTTATGACAAAACAATATTTAACAGAATAAGTACACACATGCATTTCCACAGTGTGATAGTGTGTAGAGAGTTTATGAGCTTATGCATGTGTAAACCAAAAATTAGAATTTTCTGACCTTAGGATCAAAGGGTGAATGTTGGGACTGGGCAGATGTGATCCTGCTCCCTACATTGATTCCATGTATAGGTTTTTAAAAGGGCTAAGTAATGGGTCTATGTAGAGATAAGTGAGAAATGGCTCTTTGTTTTCAGTGAGAGATCAGAAATATGTATTATTATGCATTTGAGACAACAAGTAAAAACTGCGATTGATTACTCTGATGTTAACAGGGAAATTATATGGCAGTAAGATGGCAATGGTCTCCTGCTTACTGGCTGGTTTGACCTTCTTGTGTAGTTAGCAGCAACAGGGGCTGAATTATCATCCCAAAGAGTAGGGGGCACTACATTTGCCTTCCTCAACAGAACTTCTAATGGCCAAGAACAGGCAGAATAAACAACATACTCCAAGTATTTAGCAGTGATTTTGACAGAAACTGAAATATTACACATACATTTATTGTTCCTTCAAATGTGTTTGATGTTCTAAAGATAAATGTATGGAGTGCTAGCCCATAACTCTTGACAATTTGCTGTATGAGAAACAATAGCTCAGTGATGGTAAACTTTGTTTGCATACAGAAGGGATCAGATTTAGTCCCTAGCATTGCTGGTTAAATGATCTCATATAGTAGTAGTTAGGCAGGGCCATTCTTCTGCCATTTTTACCTGATGAAGGGAGCTTTGACTCTTGAAAGTTCATACTCTGAAAATCCTGTTGGTCTCAAAGATTCTACTGGACTTGTATTTAGCTGTTCTTCCACTGCCAGGCACCTTGGGGAGTTGTTACTAGTCAGAGTAGACAGTGAAGAGATAGATGAACCAATAACTTGGTGTCAGGCATCTTCATGGGTTTATACAGCTGTTCTTCTGTGGTGGCATCAGTGGTGGGATTCAGCCTATTCGCACCTATTTGGTAGAACCAGTAGCTAATTTTTTGTCTAGTTCAGAGAACTGGTTGTAATCCAACAACTGAGTCCTTTCAGAATCGGTTGTTAAATTATTTGAATCCTACCACTGGGTGGCATGTGCATATTTGATAATATCAGCTTCTAGGTAGGCTATTTTTGTAAAGTTGCTGGTGTGCGTGAGCCCTTCCCATTACCTAATGCCAGCAAAACATTCCTTTCTTTTAGTGTCAAGATAACCATTTTATTTGTCCCATCCAAACCCAGGCGGGATGGGGAGAAATAGAGTAGTGTCTTTTTGGAATGTTGAGAAAGGCAGGGGTTAGATGGTAAGACTATCAGTCCTTGGACCTTTATGTAACCTGGATGATAGACATGAGAATTGTTAACAGTGTGCTCATTAATCATGCATAATTTCAGAAGCTGTTATTCAAGAATGTTACTTAATGGCATCCTAGGGTGAGCCTTCTACCATAATATTAAGTGAATACACAATTGAGACATTCTAGAGCTGCATAGTTAGTGCTTGCAATCCCATGTGTAACTATATGACCAGGACTATTTTATATACCCAGCCAAAGGCTGTTTCTGCACGGCCTTTGAGGCGCCTCCACGCCGGCACGAATTCTGCCGGCGTGGAGGTGGAGGCCGTTCGCATGCAAGCATGCGGACGGCCTCTGGATAGGCTGGCAGACGGCAGGCGGCTCCGCATGGAGCCGCCTCTTCCCCCTTCCCCGTCCGACTCACCTTGTCCTCGTCGTCGCCTGCTGGCCATTGAAGCCCCGCCCACGCTGCCCTCCGACCTCCAGGGGTCGGAGGACAGCGTGGGCGGGGCTTTGACGGCCAGCAGGCCGACGGCGGGGACAAGGTGAGTCGGACAGGGAAGGGAAACAGCGTGTTCCCGGCGATGCTGTTCGCACCGCGCCGCCGGGAACACTCTGTTGAAGGAAAAACAACCCTTTAAAGGGTTGTTTTTCAGGGTGGCTTGACGCCGCCCTGGGGGAGGGAGCGGAGTCAGGTCGGCGCTGCTGCGTTGCAGCAGCGCCGCCTGTGCGAATGGCTCCCTGGGGGCGGCGTATTTCCCGTCCCCAGGGCGCCATTTACGGGCCGTGCGGAAACGGCCAAAGAAAGAAATCTTGAGAGTTAAGTCGGGGACTCTTATGGGAAATATAACCATGCTGTGATCAGTCTGGTTCCTTGCTTGCTCAGTAGCTGTGCATCCTGTCAAGAAAGCACATCAGCACCAGTTCTCCTCATGCCCTTCTTGATACCTGTTTTTTTTTCTTCCCTTTTCCCAGGGGTGGATCTACATTTTTGGAGCCTTAAATCTTTAACTGTTATGGGGGCCCCTTCACAACCAGCTACAGGATCTGGGTAACCGCTAGTATTTTCTTCAGTGGGGTTGGTTACTTCCAAGATCTCAAAAATAAAGATGAAGCTAATGTTAAAAGTTTTTTTCCTAAGAATATTAAATAATTTGCAGTAAATTTATATTTTAGTTGATTTTTAAATGATTTAAGATTTTTAGTAAACATTATTATAATTTCTAATACAGTTTAAGTACAGTTTTGATTTAAATTGCTGTACTGGAGTATCTCACATGACAAAGTCACTGGTGTAAATAAATTTTTTTCCTATGCCTTATAGTTTCAAGTTACCGTTGTGTGTGAAAATTAGGGAAATATTATATACATGCATGATGCAACATAGAATGATGAAATAAAACAGAAGAGACCACAGTTAATAAAATCTTTTATTTTAGACACCTATAATAATACATAATCTGGGGTGCTGTCTGGTTTCCGGGCTGTATGGCCATGTTCTAGCAGCATTCTCTCCTGATGTTTCACCTGCATCTGTGGCTGGCATCTTCAGAGGATCTGAATCCTCTGAAGATGCCAGCCACAGATGCAGGCGAAACGTCAGGAGAGAATGCTGCTAGAACACGGCCATACAGCCAGGAAACCAGACAGCACCCCAGTGATTCCTGCCGTGAAACCCTTCGACAATACATAATCTTCTAGCAACGTATTAATGTATAGTTTTGTCATGTGAGAGTTTCCTTGCAATGTCATTTTCTAGAGACAGCATTCTAGAGACAATATTTATGTGCTTTTATTTAAGTGCTGTTCCATCATAGTAAAGTAAAATTGGTTCTTTACAAAGGGTAGCTTTGAAAAATTCTTTTCTGGTTTACAACTCATGATAGGCATAGTCAAGTATATCTGAAGCACTGTAGTAATATTGGAGAACACTTTAATTAGGTGTTGCAAACAAGGTGAAGAACTTCTGTGCATTGCAGATACTGTGTTTTCTTCTGGGGATTCCTAAGGTGCAAATATTCTTTGATCTGATAACACTTGTTTACTAATTGGTGGTCCATATCTTTATAATACAATATTTTAAGTTTAATACTGTCCTCATCTATTTCAGAATTGTTTACCAATTTTGAGAAGAACTTGAACCTTTTCGCAATCTACTCATATGACTCAATCCTCTTGTGAAACTGGATTATCAAGCAATCATAGAACAGATATAGAACATCTATCCTAAATTTGTCAGCTTCTCTCAAAGAAGCAATACTTCTTGTTCCATCTGAAAATTTCCTTGTAACAATGCGTTTAGAAGCATCAGAATAACTTGTGGCGATATCTCCTCTCAACTTTTTGCTTCTGATTCATAGTGTGCAATTCTATTTGCTTAATTTTCTCCAAGTTCTTTAACAAATGAAAGTAAAGATGATGGCAGAAGATAACCTTTACAACATCTGTGCTACTGACTATCAAGGTTTACTTTCGGAGAAATTTTCTCAGAAATGGTTTTACTTTTCTGAAAGTGCCATTTTAAAAGATTTCTCCTGCCTATATTACTCTGCTAGTTTTTTGAACATGAGCATATCATTATGGTACTCTTATTTATTCTGCTGTGAAGTACAAGCAGTTCAGGAGTGACTTTCAGCAAGAAAATAGGAGAGGAAACTGTTAAAGAGCTTCTGCATGGCCCCCTTCCACACATCCAGTATAATGCATTTTCAATTCACTTTCACAATTGTTTGCAAGTGGATTTTGCACAGTAAAATCCAGCTGTGAAGTGCATTGAAAATGGATTGAAAATGCATTATTCTGCATGTGCGGAAGGGGCCAAAGTCTCCCCCCCCCCCCCCCCCACATTCCATTCTTGTCCTTGACAAAGCATGCCTATGGACTACATTCACAAAATCTTTTTTTTAAGTGTTAAACTTGTACCTGTAAAAAGAAAACTTAATAAGTAGTTGGCCCCTAGGGATACCCAAAGAAAATGAGATTCTTGTTTAGATGTTGCAGTAGCAGTCAGGAATTGAAATGGCCAAAATTCAGCGAAGTTACCCAACAACATATACTCTGAGGACAGGTGCCAGAACTCTCACCTGGAAGAGAAATAGATTCAAATACCAGGAGAACATTCTTGGAGCTCTTTGACCATTCTTTTATCTTATTTTTTCATCATTGTAGATAGACTGGGCAAATATTGCAAGAAATATTGCAAGAAGATTGATCTGAGGGGAATTTAAATTGGGTCTCAGTTAATGAAGAGTTGTTTTTCTCCTCCACCTGCACAGGGTTATTTGGGGTTATTTGGACAGGCATATTTGAAACAGAAATGAACACAAAAAAAAACAGTAATAGAGTTAAGCCCCTGCACATTTCGGAATTCATGTTCTACAAGAGTATCATGGTAGAACAGCTGTGTTTGTGTGTGTGTGTGGGGTATTTCATAGCCATCTTCCAAGCTCCCCCCCTCTGCCTCGCTCCAACATGCAACATGAATCAGTAGAGTTAGTACCTCAGGAACGGTTCTTTGATGGGTCAACATGATACTGGCAGTCCAGATGTCGTTATTAACTGATTTCAGATTTTACTTCAAATTTCTGGCTTCTTGTCAAACCCTTGCACTGCTCCTGTACCAGCACTACTTCTCCTAAGCTTGCCCGAACTTGGTAACATCTTTCCTTCCTTGGTCTCATTTTTCTTTGGCTTGTGAGGTCTCAAATTTGAGGGTCATTTTCTTTGCCTTTGATCCTACATTATTACAAATATTAGTGATTGGCTTTGGCAATCTTTAGATCAGACTCCTCCTAATTAGTCCTTGCACTGAACTGACCCCATATCTGTCATAATTTCTTATAATTACTGCCTTTGGCCCAGATGCCAGTAGACTTCTGACAAGAAGCAAATGTATAAAGTCCTTGTAAATTCCAGGATACTTTTTTGAAAAAAACTAAAACATATTTTTTTTAAAAAACAACCTTACTTAGCCTTCCCTGTGAATGATTTTTCCAAAAATCCAGACTCAATCAAGTGTACAGTAGGATTCTACTCATCTTAGTCTGCACTGCAAGACTTTGTTCATCATTTTACTCTGGCCCATTATTCATGGAACACTTACCTCAAGCCTCTTAGCTGAGCAGTGGGACTATAGTGGGGTCTCCTCAAGTTTCTCTGTTTACACACGAGGAGCAACCCACACCCTGCAGCATACCTTTTCTGCTGAACTCTACTAGGCCTCAAGTTCTCCTGGATCTCTTAACTCTGCCCATCAACAGCCTTGAAGGCACAGATCTCATCACACCCAGGAGTCTCAACTCTAGAACTTTTATTCTCTCCCCCTCCCTTCCCCTCTATACACATTCTCTCTCTTGCTGCCACTGCTGCATAAAAAGAGGAGAGGCTTGTTTTTAAAACAGAATGTTATCTGAAATAACATTTTAAAAGCCCTCCCAATCATTGTGGAGGGTAGGAGCAAAGCAGGGAAGGTGGGGTAGAGCCCAAAAAAGCCCTGCTTATACTGTTCTTTGCAAAAGCTCTCTCTGTTATTACATCAATATATCAGTCTCTGGATTTGGAGCACATAGAGAAGCAGGAAGGAGCTGGAAGCATGGAGGGGGAGGGGGGAGGAAGGAGTGCAAAGCAGTGGGAAGGAGTGGGAAGGCTGGCTGTGGGTGGAGGGAAGATGTCCAGGGCAAAACTGTGCTCACTGCCCACTCTGGCGGTGAAGCAAATGCAGTAAGAACAGTTAGTGCATATAATGAAATCAGGTTTGTAGCCTTAAAGCTGCAAATCAATTAAGTTTACATTGCTGATAAAACTGTAGTTAGAACAGTTCTTACAGTAACAAAATTGGAAGAAGCCATGGGCTGTTAAGAGCTCTTATACATATTATTAAGAAGAGACAGTAAGTGTGGTATCTTAAATTTTTAATTTTGTGTTTATGAATAATAGTATTGTAGACACGTATTCTTTAAAAATATGTTCTAATTATTGTAGAACGAATCCCAAAGACGGCTAGAATAAGTATACAACAATTTTACTGAAGAAGGCTTTTTAAAGCCGGAAACGCAATATCAAGCGCGATGCGTTCTGTTTGATGCTTGCTTGCAATATACGTCCTACCTTACAAGGTTGTCCTTGAATTGACTTTCTATGAGCAACTTCTTGGATAGCGTCAGCTGGAGAGCCAATTTCATGAATGGACTGAGTCTACAAAGAGTTGTTGCCTATTATGAATGAAGTGTCTATTTTGACTTGGACAAAAGTATTATGAATGGGAATTTAGCTGTGTATTACACCACAGTAAAATACTTTGAATGAGACCTGAAAATTGCTGTGTTACATTGTGACTAAAATATTGTTTGTTACCTAACATTTGTTGTTAATTATGAAATGATTTTTCTGTATATAATTCTTCTATGAAGCAATAGGTTTGTATAACTTTGGTACAAAGAATTTTTTGTTTATGTTGTTATTCCTATGAAGCAATAGGAAAATACATATATATGAAAATAATCTCAAGTCAAGTACATGTTTTCATGTTATCATACTATTATCCTGTGGGTCCTGTTCAAATGTTAAAAAATATTAGATACTTCAAAACATATAGCACCATTCAGTTTCTTAGGGTGTGAACTCGCTTGTGTTACTAGGATGATGAGTGAATGGCACATGCCTTGGATTAGATAGCAAAGGGAAAGAAGCTGATCAACTTTAGACCTTTGGAAAAAAGGTCTGCTAAGGTTTTCTCTGGGCTTCCATATTTTATGAGTTAACCATGTGTTGCTGCTGAGCTGGAGCTATTAAGCTAATTGCAGACCAACCAAAATCATATGGGCAGTAGCGTAGGACTTGCAGAAGGCTGTGCATATGTAAGAGCATTCTTATATTCTTATACATGGTCCATGCCATCCCATTTTGAAGAGGGGCAACTGCTCTTTCTTTAAATTAATGATCAAAAATATTGAGTTGGAAACAGAGGCAGATTGGATGTTAAAGCCACTGAAAATAGTCCTGGGGGGCCACCCCTCCTACTGGAGTCAACTGAACTGAACCTGGGACAACCCCCCACCAGGGTCACCCCAATTCCTGCATTAAGTAGGGGCTTGGACTAGTGGCCTATATGGCCCTTCCAAGTCTTTCTAATATAATGAACACTAGGGGTTGTGCAAATGTAATTTTTGTATTGGATTGGCACAAATATGTTGCTTTGATTTGTTGCCATTGAATAGTTCAATTTCACCATCTTGATTCCAACCACTTCCTTTTGTTCTGTTTTGAATCCTCGATAAGATAAAGTTACTTGCTGGTTAAATAACTATGTAACTGTGTGTGTGTGTGTGTTTGTACACACACAAACACACACATTCCATTTTCTCCCTTTTGTCTGTGAGAATTATTACCACAAACTGGATGCAGCAGATTCAAACAATCCTTTTATATCAGAACTCATGTTCTAGTTCTACACATGTAGAGGACATAACTGCTCTGACATGAGAACTTTTGCCAACCCAGGTGGGTACACGAGATGCTCAGAGGAAAGGGAGGAATATAGGTATTTGAATGAATAAAGACACTCCTCAACTGCTTCTGTGCTATTTACAGTTGGGAGTAGACACCTGCAGTTCCACGTGGTCTTAACTGGGGCCTGGGTGGGACTCCAGAAGATGATGGCCATCAGTCTTGTACTATTGCCAGCTGAGAGCATATCAAGCACCAGCAGCTGACTGTCACCCTCTTCTTTGTGCTGGCCTAAGAACTGGCCCTGGGGACAACATTTTACCAGAAACTGGTAGCAGAAATTAGGGGCTGTCTCTGATGAATAGCAACATCTGAGCATCAACATATTTTAAGAGTTAAGATGTGTTTACATAGTGTTATTATAAGAACGATTATATCAAAACAGATCATTAAAAGTTGTACTATTTAATATGAAGAGCGATTAAGGGGAATAATGATGGAGCAAAGAAAGTATGAAAGGGTGAGAGCAATTCAACAGCTTGCTCCCTTCCTTGGAAGAGACACAAAATCCAGCAGATTTTCCTTGTGTGACAACCTGCTGGCACATACCAGCATAACATTTTTAATTAGTGGAATTTTAACTAGATATAGATGGGAGCACATAACTTTGATATGAAAGGTATTTGGAAGTCCCATCTTGAGTTTAAAACTACTGAATGATTTAGAAATTTAACACAACCAACTGCCAGCCAAGGTTACCTTTGCTGAACTTCTCCTCTACATGTTAATTAAACCCCTTTGCTGTTGTTTGGTATTCACCTCCAATATTGTGATGAGCAGTTTTGTATCTGCTCAGAGCTACAAGGTATGGCTGGCTCATATCCTGTTAAATAAACCACATCTGGAACTTATATGTTGCAGTTTGCAGCTGCTTTTGCAGCTGCTCAGTCAATGAACCAGAGAAGAAAGCACATACACCTGGTTGCAGTCAGCTCCTTCATCTACTTGTGAAGTACAGAATCACTTGCACTGACCCCTCCCCCCCCCCCCCCGCCCCGCTTTGTGCCTCTACAGTAAAATGACAAACATTGGATACATCACAGTTAACTTATTTCCAGTTAGAACCAGTATTCTTCTAACTGTCAATGCAGGTGCACAAGCCAGGGCAGGACTGCAAGTACAATAAGCCCTGTGACACAAGTCTCTTACATTTTAACATTTTAAAACAAAATTATTTGCAGCTGCTTGGTGGAAAAGCTACAACCCTACGAAAGTGAAGAAGAATTAAGGGCATTGAGTAATGCAGTCATAAGGAACATAGACAGATACCAATAGGAATTCTCAATTAAAAAGGCCATTTTTAAAAACTTAAATTACATGCCTTGGAGTTAGAGGTGGTGACAGGTGCACATGGGAGGCAGTTTCCACAGAGCACTATGCAAATGTGTGAAGCTGTTCTTATTCCACAACTAAATACCAATTAACCAGGGCTGGATTTAGGGGGTGAAGGAAGACAGCTAGCCTGGATGGCAAGCAGAGGGGCTGCCACCGCCACAGACAGGTCACAGGGTGCACGGCTCCCCACCCCACTGGTTCACTGCCACCCACACCCTGCTCTCAGTTCCTTGTAACTCATTAGCCCACAAGGCCTCTGCAGCACATCATGATGCAGCCAGCTTGCATGGGGTACCAAGGTTCAGCAAAGAAGCGGGAGAAGTAATGGTCCAGGTGTAGTCCTGCGGTGTCAGTGGAGCCCCCAGGCCCCCCCACACACCAAGGTAAGGAGTATCTGATCATATGGTTGTCCTCTGGGGCTGCCTTCACATGCTGCAAGTGGGCCCCAGGAAGAAGAAGAGGGAGGCACCCCTGCCACCTCCTTGCTGTTCCAGTATGATGATTGCAGAAGTGGGTTTCTCCTTCCTGGCAGTGAGTAGCAGGTGGGGGAAGGGGAGTGCAGGCATCTTTGGGACCGAAGGAAGACAAGCCTGATGCCACATGCATATGTGTGTACATGATGTCAAGTTACTTCCAATTTATGGCAATCCTTGCTCAGGGCTTGCAAACTGAGGGCTGGGGAGTCAATCCATCTCATGTTGGGTTTTCCTGCTTCTCTGCTGCTGCTTGCACTTTTTCTAGCATCATTTTCTTTTTCAGAAGCCTCTTGTCTTCTGATAATGTGACCAAAGTGCAATAGCTTGGACAGTTTAGCTTCTAGGCAATGTCGAGGCTTGACTTGATCTCTGTGTGTGCATTACGTGCAGTCAAGTTACTTATGGCAACATGAAATAATGACCTCCAAAATGGCCTGTTGTTAAAAGCCTTGTTCAAGTCTTGCAAATTAAAGGCCATGGCTTCCTTGATGGAGTCAACCATCTCTTGTTGGATCTTCTTCTTTGCAGGCTGCCTTTCACTTTTCCTAGTATTTTTTTTTTCAGGGAGAGAGTATTTCAGAAATAAACTTTTCTGAAGATCTCACCTACTAGAGCACTGGTCTGAAACCTGCAGTTCTCCAGATGTTCATGGACTACAATTCCCATCAGCCCCTGCCAGCATGCTGGCAGGGGCTGATGGGAAATGTAGTCCATGAACATCTGGAGAGTTGCAGGTTGCAGACCCCTGTTCTGGTGTTTTATCATAGATTTACCATGGAGTCTGAGAAAGTGGGGGTAGAGATTAAATTAGAGGTGGTTTGTTCATAACCTTGATAACTGCCTCGGATACCTAGCCACAAACTGGAAATTTGAGGTGGGTTGTTCAGATAAGATCTGTGAAAGACTTTTTTTCAGCTTTCATACCTTCAGCAGAATGGTAGGACAGTAACACTTTTGCAGGATGAGAAGTATTTTCTCCACACTATTCCTGATTCATGTGTGATTAATCATACTGTCTAACCAATATCTAAGCAGTAGGAATTGAATTGTTTTTCTGTGATCTTTGTGCTAAAAAGGGGAATTAATTACCAGTCTACAGGTGAAACACCTTATATTCTTTAAATATAGTGCTTTTAAAACACCACCCTTCATCCAAGGAGCTCAGAGTTATATTCTTCATTCTTCCCTTCTCCATTTATTCTGTAAGGTAGGTTAAGCTGAGAATATGTGACTGGTCACTCAGAAAGATCAAGGTCACTCAGAAAGATCCATGGCAGAGTATGGATTTGAACCTGGGCCTTCCAAATCCAAGTCCAGTATTCTGTCACTACACTATTCTGGAAGACAATTAGGAAATGGGAAAAAAAGGTGAGCCAACATGCCATGTTTATTGGCATAAGAAATAAGAACATGTGAAGAGCTCTGTCTCACACATTGGCCAAACATTTCCTTTGAACACCCAACAACAGAGCATACAGACTGAGACCTTCCCCTGATGTTGCCTCCTTTCATTGGGATTCAGAGGCTGATTGCCTCAAACATGGAGGTTCCCTTTAGTCACCATGGCTAGTAGTCACTAATAGACCTTGACTCCATAAATCTATCCAAACTCCTTTTAAAGCTGTCCATGCCTGTGGCCATCACCACATTCTCTGGCAGCAAATTCCACATTTTAGTCACTCATTGTGTAAAGAAGTACCTTTCCTTTTGTCCATCCTGAATGTACTGCCTTTCATTGGTTGTGTTAGTTCAAAGACAACAGGGAGGCAAAGAGGGAGGGCAAAGAACTCTCTGCAGGCCAGCAAAGACTTGAGATGCAGAGCAAGCTGGAGATTTACAGCCCATGATAACCTCTTGGAGTGTGAATTTCCAATATCCTTTTCTAATCAAAATTTTGTAAAAAAAAAAACCAGTTCAAAAGGAGAGGACAAGAAAGAATGGAAGATAACAAAGATAAACTGTTTCCACTTAAGAAAAGTTGCTTCCATGTGGATCATAATATAAGTTTCTCTTCCAGGCAGGAGGATTTGTGCTTTGGTAACATAATTGCATCTAATTCACTTTCAGGAATTAAGACATTAATTCTGTTTTCTTTTTTTTTTGGTTGGTGGAGTTTCATTGGAGTTTAAATTTTCCCCATCATAGTGAATTCTCTACCATTTTTCCATATTACTGGAATACCAGAGGCATGAGCTTGCAAGAGTTTTTGTGTTTTTTTTTAAAAGAGATCACCCTTTTCTTGCTCCTCTTCCTCCCAACATTCTTGCCATGGAATGACTTTCATCATGCCTCTGAGTTCATTAAAATCTGTATTCCTAATATCTAACATACATGCCTAACTATGAACTCCCTTGGCTCTCGACAATAAAAGGAATTCTAGGAGGAATTCATAGATAATGGATGGATAAGATAATGTAAAGTGTAATTATTAACAGTTCATGGAGGACAACAGAGTTTATTTTTTTGTTTAAAAGATTGCTGATTATATATGCAAAGAAAATATGTATATATTATATGGGGGTGTCATTTTGTCCTCTTGCCCCTCTTAAAAAATGTAGGTTCAGCCCTGCAATTAATAGTGTGTCAGAGACCTGGCTCCCAATATCACTACCAGTGAAAAGGAGGCAAGCCAAAATGATGAGTAATTGAACATCCTGGCTTAGAACCATAATGAGTGGCTGAATAACAGTGAAAAATGAATCCATTTGGATTTTCTCATTATGCACCTCTGCTATTTGCAAATTGATTTATTTTTATTTATTCATTTTAAACAATCTCACCTTTCTCCCAGAATACTGAGATCCAAGGCTGGCCCTACAATAAAAATGCTATGAATCACAAATATTTTAAAACATGAACTTGAATAAACCTTCTACCCTCCCCCCCAAAAAAACCCCACCCATAAAAGAACACTACCATCAAAAACCAACAACCTCCTAAGGCTCTCCTGAAAAATTCAATCTTACTGCCCATACAAAAATGCAGAAGAGTTAGACTTCCTAAGTTCTTCTGGAAAACCATCCCACAGAGCTAGAGTAGCTAATCATAGAATCATACCGATGGAAGGGACCATAAGGCCCATCAAGTCCAACCTCTTGCCATGCAGTAACACAATCAAAGCACTCCTGACTTATAATTATCCAGCCTCTGTTTAAAAACCTCCAAAGAAGGAGACTCCACCACTCTCCGAGGCAGTGAATTCCATTGTTGAACAGCCCTGACAGTCAGAAAGGTCTTCCTAATGTTTAGGTGGAATATCTTTTTCTGCACCTTGAATCCATTACTCGGTGTCCTAGTCTCTGAAGCAACAGAAAACAAGCTTGCTCCCTCTTCAACATGACATCCCTTCACATATTTAAACATAGCTACCATGTTTCTCCTTAACCTTCGCTTCTCCAGACTAAACATCCCCAGCCCCTTAAGCCGCTCTTCGTAGGGCATGGATTTCCAGACCTTTTACTATTTTGATTGCCCTCCTCTGGACATGTTCCAGCTTTTCAATATCCTTCTTAAATTACGGTGCCCAGAACTGAACACAATACTCTAGGTGATGTCTTGTTACCGCCAGGAAATTATAAACAATATTTTCCTAAGCCTATCACCAGACTGCACTGGCTAAGGACCAGAGCGAAGAGACCAGTGTTATCCAGAAGTCTCCATAGGCTCTGGAAAGGACTTATTTCCTTAAGACTGAGTGTAAGCCCCTCAGTGTGGGATTTATTGTTTGCCTAATGTTTATGCTTGTGTCAATCATACATCTTAACTAGGTTTTCCAGTTGGTTCAAGGTTTATTAATGTTAGTTTAAGATATTCTTGTTTACATATATATATATGTAAAGAGCACCCATATATATATGGGTGCTCTTTATTATATTGTAAGTTCTTTAGGATTGCATCTAATGTTTAAATTAGAAATGTTACTTTAGATATTTGTATCTGTTAGTAAAAGCAATAGCTTGTAGCAGCTGATATTAAGACCCAGTCAGTCACAAGCCTTTATTGGCATAAAATAAACATACAAAATCAGCATACAAAATTTGCCCATTATTGCTCACAATTATAGACACTGGTACTAAAATACTAAATACTAAAATATATACATGGTCCTTCTGTAACTATAGGACATTCCTTCAGCTAAGTTAACTCACTTAAACGGATATTAAGACCCAAGGAAATTAGTCCTGGAATTCAGTTTGGACCAACACCAGGTAAATCTCTTTAGCAAAAAACAAAGACCCTTTTGGAATTACAAATTGAATCTGAAGACGGCACCCCAGATGTCCCAGCCGTTGAAGAATGCGCCAAGACCATCATTGGACCATTTGAACTTTCTTTTGTTGTGGGGCTGAAGCCCAGGAGCCTCAAGGCATAAACCAAGGAAGCCATCTGATAATCAGATGGCTGTGTGCATTAACAGCCTCACCCAGTTTTATGAATGGACACTCTCCGCTCCCTTTTCCTGCACTCTTGTAAAGTCTCGCAGGAAGATGCTTGACAGCGAGATCTCATGGTTCCATTCACAAAGTTGTAACTGTACCTTTCTTTTATGTGTTGATGTTTCCTTATTGTTGCAAGGTAAGGGGCCTGCCCCCTTACCTGCTCCCTTGCCCTCCTTTGATCTTTGTGTATAAAAGGTCCTGCACTCGGCTATGGCTGTGCAGTCCCCTGTCTGAGCTGTATCAACCACTTTCGAATAAAAATATTCTGTTTTCGAAGAACACCAGCTTCCTGCACCTCACTACGTTGCCTGAACAAAAATCGCTTAATGTTACCCGAGCAGCAGCGGTAAAAGTCTGACTAATGCAGAGCAGAGTGGTACAACTACTTCCCTAGATCTAGACACTATACTATTATTGATCCATCCCAGAATTGCATTGGCAGAGTGGTACGACTACTTCCCTCGATCTAGACACTATACTATTATTGATGCATCCCAGAATTGCATATGGCATTCTAGGCTGCCATATCACACTAATAACTCATGGTCAGTTTGTGGTCTACTAAGACTCCCAGATCCCTTTCACTCATATAGCAGTATAAAAAGTACTGTCAAGTCACAGCCGTTTTATGGCAATACCATAGGATTAGTAAAGCAAGAGATGTTCAGAGGTAGTTGACCATTGTTTGCCTCTTTGTAGCAACCCTGGACTTCCTTGGTGGTCTCTCATCCAAGTACTAACAAAGATTGACTCTACTTAGCTTCCACGATCTGATGAGACTGGGTTTGCCTGGATCGTCCAAGTCTGTTGTTATTGAAATAACTCCTTAATAACTCCTTCAGTTTAAAGGGACTGAGCTGTTCTGGTATCTGAAAAACATCTGAGTTTCTGAAAAAAACCCTGAATTGTAATTCTGAACCAGTAAGGTCAGCCCCCCCGCCCCCCCCCCCAAAAAAAAATCAGGTTAATTTAGTAGTTGCCCTGCTGGAAATTCAGATTTGAAACAATACCGCTTCTTTTTAAGTGCACACCCCTAATGGTGAGTTGGATCTGGCTAGCTAATGCAGTGTTGATAAAACAGGTGATTTGTTCCTTGCCCTTATCCCTTAGTATAAAATAAATTGCTGCATTCTGCACAATTTATAGCAGGAGAGATCATCAAAGGCCACTCCACATATAGCATGGAAGAGTAGTTGAACCTGTAAGAAACTGTTGCATGGTTCAGCTGGACTGCACTGGCACCCTCCAGTTGGGGAGAAAGCTTACAGGTTAAATGTAATTGGGGGAAAAATCATTTTTACAAAATTGATACTTGTTTCTCTAACTTCCAAAATCTGAATTGGACTCCAACCAATATAGGGAGCACGTTTTCCTCCAGAAGAGATGCCTTACAGACCAATACTGCCTCTGTCCTGTCAGGATTAAATTTCAGTCTCTTCTTTCTTATCTACTTGGACAGCACAGCCATTTACTGGCCAAGACAGGGAGCATCTGGAAACTTTAGCGGAGTTCTATAGTTGAATGTCATCAGCATACTAATGACAGCCAACTTCATAGCTTCAGTCTCACTAAAGAGTCTCATATATATGTTAAGTAACTTGGGGGAGAACACTGAGTCCAGTGGGACTCTTCACAGCAGGTTACACACAGCAGATTCCTTATCTCCCACCATCACCTGCTGTGTCCAGCCATTTGGCAAGGACTTAGTCCATTTCAGGGCCACAATTTGCACTCCTCCAGACTTTAAACACCACAAGAATATATAACAAAAGCAGTGAATAGATCTAAAAGGACCAGTAATGAGGCATTTCCCTTATGAAACTGTAAACAGAGACTGCTTACAGGCTAGTATTCAGACTGAAAAGATTCAAGAGCAAATGCAAAATCCAGATACCTCTGAGAGCTCTGACCACAGACCTTTCTGTGGCATGTCTAGGGCCTTAGCCAGGATGCTTATTCCTAGCCCACCTCACTGGATTGTTGTCAGGATAGAAAAAGAGGGGCATGTATGCTACCTTGACCTCTTTGGATTAAAGTCATATTTTTTTAAAAAAATGTAACAATAATATAAAAATAAACAATTGTGATTCTACACTGTTGGATCTGTGGATAAAGGTTGATTTTAAATATTTTTCTTCTATTCTTCTCTCTGTGCTTGAAATCCTTAATCTTTCTCGTCCTCACTCACTTTTTGCTGTGATATCTTTTCCTTCACATTTTGCTCTTCAAAGCATCCCAGAATTACCTGCCCTGTACCAGTTTCATAATTCTCTATCATGTAGTCTCCACTGAAGGGCTAGAGCTGATTTCGCACAACAAAGGGGGTGGGGGTGGGGGGAGGAGAGACTGCTTGAAGAATAAAATCCACATGAAGCTGGTCGCATTAAGAAATAAATGGATGTTTTTTATGGTTGTGGAAATCCATATTCTGTTAAGAAAGCCTCAATGAGCATTCCACCTGTTTTTCTGATTAGAGGATGGAGAGAGAGATGCTGTGAGCACACTGGTTTCTTATGGCAGAAAGAAAGAACAAGGAAAAAGAAGAGGAGAAGGCAGCAGGGAAGGTCTGAGGATTCTGGCAACTATCCCCACTAGACTGCCCTCTTCCTCATCAGGCGACTGGAGTAGCAGTGTCAGCACAACCTCAGATTAGGAGGGGCAAACAGTCCAGAAAAAGACTGCACTGCCCCAGCCCACACTTCATCCCCCTCCTCTCCAAAGGAGCAAGGGTGAGCCAGACCAGTCCCTGAGCCATCCTGCATATAAATGGCATACTTTTATCAATAACTATAATCACACATAAAACCATATGCTATATGTGCACAATAGAAAAGAATCTAAAATCCGGTGAAAAAAGATTATTGACGAACCAAGATTATTGATGAAAACATGAATTAAAGTTAAAAAAATGACAGAACCTGGAACATTTCTTTATCCCTATCTTGGTGCCTCCATGTAAGGTTGTATTTAGTTTTTACTAGCTCTAACAACATGAAGCAGGCACAAGAGTGCCCCCTCCCCCGCTCTGAGGGGAGAATCTTGTTTTGTAGACATGATATATAGAGCATATCCTTCTGAACATAAGCACCTCTTGCTTTACTCTGGCACAGAAAGGAACAGTTGGAATGGTGGGAATTAATATGCAAATGTGATATTCAGATACATTTATTTGAGCTCCTGCCAGGCATGTTTCAATATCTGCTGGTTCATCTCATTGTCCCGAGCCACCTTTGTGGAAAGAGTGCAGGGTGAAAAATGAATGAATAAATCTCATGTCCAGCCCATGTGGTATGAGCACAGAGCTAATGGTTTGGTAAACTGTTTGAATGTATCTATTTCCATGACTGCACTATTTTTTTTTTTTTGCACAACTACTCTTCCTTGTTTCTTCTCCCTTCCCGCAACAAATATGCTGTTTCCAAAGTTTAAAAGAATGCACAGGATTTTTTTTTAATCATTTTGAAATTTTTGAGTTGACACTTATGACTTAGCCTCTTGGTCAGTGAACCCCACTACACCTTCAGTCAGTTATCACCATCACTACTTCATGACTGTATGAGTGAAAAAAGCAGACAGTGCATTCTCTGATGCTGGGCATTTAATGGATGTGTCTGACAGTGAAGTGCAAAGAGAGAATAAGCAGCAAGCAGTTTTGTGCTTTATACGTGTTAGTTCCTTTTATGGCTCAGTGGTGGTGGTGGGGGGTAGTGCCTCTTTTTTAGCAAATGAGATTATTTAGTTCTTAACCTTGACAAAAGCAGTTGCAAGGATCGAGTGGCTACCGTGCAGTATCAAACCTGATCACCATAATAGTGTGCTCATGCTGAATATCACCAAGGAATATCAAGGTGAACTGGTCATGAGCTTGCCTTCCATGTATTTGAGAGAGCATAAATGCAGTATGTTCATTTGGTGAGCATGCAAACATATCAGCATTGTCCAGATTCTGTAGAACTTCCCTTTGATCTCTCACCCTAAAGGTTATATAGTAACATTTGAACTCCTGGTATAGCCAGCCCACAGGTTCTGGGAAGGAAGGAGAAATGGGAATGACAGGTGAGATAACATTTACAATGGTTAAGATATATTATCAAAAGGAAACCTGATGGTGTCTTTGCTGCAGAAAAACAGAAACAGAAGCAACAGCATTGTGTCCTGCTATCAAATTAGCAAACACACAGCAAGGAACAAGGGGGATTAGCTCCCTTCACGATAATAAAGCCCATTCTAAAAGTATCTTCCTTATACTGTCAGAGGAACTTTGGCGGGACAGGGACAGTTTGCCATGCTCAAAAAGAGAGTTGAATGAACATTTTCTGATTATTTCCTTTGAGATTTGTTCATGTTTTGAAGTGCCTTTGGTTCTGTGTGCGTCCACATTAATTTTGCAGGTTCTTGTATTGTATAAACATCTGTTTTTATGGCCTGTTCATGTAGTATTTACACATATAATGTATAGCATTTCACATACACATACACAAAGTATGCATACAAATATTGTTGATAATTGCAAACATTCTGTGGGGGAAATCAGTATGAGAAGATAGAAAGGAGCACCAAAATAAAGATTTGTAGGTTTAATTCACCCAAGGGAGAAGGCAAAATCAAAACAAGCCTTCTTGGCTCAAAAACAGTAAGGAAAAGACATTGTCCATATTGCTGAACTGAACTGACATTGCAATGTTAAAATTTTCCTCCAGCTAACTTCACTGAACTGGTTGAAGATTACTTTGAACTGAACTGAGTTTTAGATGGTATGCCATAATTGCTGCTGGCCAGCTCAATATCACTGACACAGTACCCCAGACAGATTACTAATTGGTACTAATATTGCATGTCAAAGGTGTCCAGATAAGTAGGATGCTGGGCTGATGCCTCAATTCCCACCTCTCATCTTTATAGGTGTCATGGCTTTGGGAGTCTGAATTTCCCAAAATGAGCAAGAAAGAATGGCTTTCTCCTGATTTCTGTGGGCCATAGAATTTATCTCACAAAGTCCCAATTACCCACTGCACAGCCATGCCAGATGTCCATTTTAAATGAGCTTGAAAAAAAGTCATCCAGCTTTACCCAGGAAATTGTTTTTAAAAGCCTCTAATAGTCCATTGTACATGGGTCTATCAAAAAGGGGTTTGGATTCAAAGTGAAGTAATTGGTTGTTTTAAAAGCTTGAGTCAGAGTCTTTAATGTTGGCATTAAAGCTCAACATTATATTTAAAAATATGATAATTGTGTCAATTAGCAGCAATGGGAATGATATTTCTGGGTATAATTTCCCAAGTGAGGTGAAATTCCCAGAGATTGTAGCCCTCAACCAAGGGACCCCAGCCCTCCAATTTCAGGCAGGTTAGAAAAAGTGTCCCCATTCTACAACAATTAATGCGCTATACATGATGCTGCCTTTGAAGACGATCCAGAAGCTGGAGTTGGTGCAGCATGTGGCAACTAGGCTGTTAGCTGGTAAATTTGGCAGGAAGCACATCATGCCAGACCTTAAGGAACTGCACTGTTTCTCAGTTTGCTTCCAGGCCCAATTCAAGGTGTTGACCTTGACATAAAAAGCCCTAAAAGTCTTGAGCCCTGCTTACCTGAAGAACACCTTCATTTCATTTCATTTCATTTCATTTCATTTCACATTTAATTTATATCCCGCCCTCTCCAGGCACTGAGGTCACAAGGGGAGACATTCTTGTTGGGGCACCCCCCCCCCCAGGTGGAGGGGCACACAGGAAGGCTTTATATGTGATTGCCCCCAGGCTTTGGAATAGTCTTCCCTCAGAGATGTGGCTACCCTTTCTGGGTTTATGGGCATGGTGAAGACCTTCCTGTTTGCCCAGACATTTCGTTAGCCTCTCTGGAAACCTCCTTTACAGCTGCTGGACTAGAGTGGTGGGGGAGTGAGGGGTGGAGGTATTTTAATGTTATTTTAATTGTTTTTATTGTTGTATTTTATTTAGGATTTATTATTTTTAAAAAAATGTTTCTAACCTGTGCAAGACTCCTAGAGAGGCAAGTATGAGATGGAGTATAAATTTTTATAAATTAAATTAAAAGTATTACTTGCAGAGAAGGTACGGCATTGTGTAGTGGTTAAGAGCAGTGACCTCTAAACTGGAGAACCAGGTTTGATTCTCCACTCCTCTACATGAGCGGCAGACTCTGATCTGGTGAACTGGATTTGTTTCCCCACTTCTACACATAAAGCCTGATGGGTGATCTTGGGCTAGTCACAGTGCTTCAGAACTCTCTCAGCTGCACCTACCTCACAAAGTGTCTGTTGTGGGGAGAGGTAGGGAAGGAGTTTGTAGGCCATTTTGAAACTCCTTACAGTTGAGAAAAGCAGGGTATAAATCACACACCCCTTCTTCTACAGATAAATATGACTGTGCATGTAAGTTAACTTAAACTTCCTATTTCTTTCTGGGATCTTCATGTGGTAAGTGGTTCACAAAGCCAAAGAGAGACCAAACAAGGCCAAACCTCCCCCCACCCCTTCTCCATACCTTGCTGCACTGCATTATTGAACACATTTTTTCTCTGAGCTGAGCCGACTTTCCATGTTGGATCCTGACCATCATTTATTGGTTTTCTGATTAACAAACCGATGCCAAACCCAGTTAAATTTTGTATACATGAATGTGGTGGGGTTGCCAATTCTTCCTTCCTCATTTCCCAGTTAATGATAAACACAGCCCTTTTATGGATTGTTTTGAAACTTGTTTCCTAGTGGCCCAACTTGGCACTATTGCTTCCAGCTGTGCTTCTCCTGCTTAAGTCCTTTGCATTTAAAGCAAATTAAAGAGAAGCGCTTATCTAAATAAGAATATTTACTATAATAGCCTAAGAATATAAGATTAGTTCATCTAGCCTCCAGTCCCTGTTGCTCAGCATCCTGAATCGGACATTTGTCAACCAGTTACTTTGGAGGGCCAACAACAGTGCACAGAGACTGAAACCTTCACCAGATATTGCCTCCTGGCATTGGTATTCAGAGGCCTATTGCCTTGAAATGAGATGGTTCCCTTTAGTCACTTTGGTTAGAACACATTTACAGATCCATTAATCTATCTAAAGGTAAAGGTAAAAGTAATCCCCTGTGCAAGCACTGGGTCATTACTCACCCATGGGATGGCATCACATCATGATTTTTACCAGGAAGACTATGTTTAATCTAATTCAATTCCCCTCTAAAGCTGTATATGCCTGTGGCCATCACTATATCCTCTGGCACTGAATGACATGTTTTAATCATTAATGAATGTATGCTCTGTATTCTGGCTTCTTGTCTGTTTCAGTTCAACAAGGACAGCAACATAGTAGAAGGATGGGAGTCAGCAGCTAATATGACAGACAGTCATGTTGACTTTAGTCATCAAATAAGATAGTGCTGATAGGTTTCTGGGTATAGTGTTTCTGCCAGGCAGTGCATTGTGTGGAATACTTGTTGGCGCCCATCTAATGTATTGCAAAGCTGCCATTCCTCTACCGTGTCGAATATCATGTCTGAGAAAATGTTTTCTTGCATTGCATGGCTATTGTTTTACAATTGCTAAGATGTAAAAAGGTGTGATTTAGTGCCTTCCTTTCTAGGATCTTAAAGGAGCCAAGTGTGGTACAGTGGTTAAAGCGGTACTATCAACTACACCTTTGCATAGCAAGTTCCACCCAAACACTTACTGACTGGTTCACCACCCTGGGACATGGACAATATATACCCCACTAAAAACATTCCCTTCTAACTGGACACAGTGTGTAACAGACTTCGCTCTGTGATACACCTCTGAAGATGCCAGCCACAGATGCAGGTGAAATGTTAGGAACAAGATCTACCGGACCACGGCCACACAGCCTGGAAAACCCACAACAACCAGTTGAATCCAGCTGTGAAAGCCTTCGACAATACTAGGAAAAGTTGAGAGCAGCAGAAAAAGGGAATAACCCAACATGAAATGCATTGACTCTTTAAAAGAAGTCACGGCCCTCAATCTGCAAGACCTGAGCAAGGCTGCTAACAATGGGACATTTGGGAGGACATTAATTCATAAGGCTGCCATTAGTCAGTAGCAATTTGATGGCACACACGCATAAATATTTTAAAGCAAAATATTATTAAGAGTGGTTTTCAATTTGATTTGTTCTTTAATAATTTGTTTTCTTTCTTTCTTATTGGTTGTTTCAGTTGGTTTCAGTGGGGAAGACATTTGTAATGGGAACCAGTTTTTCACCCAGTTGTTATTTTTAAGGATTACACACCTTACCCAAGGAATCCAGTCTGCCAAATTGTAGCCCTGTTTCACAGATGATTTAAAGTAGAGTACATGTCTGACATATTCTACCCTATCCAATGAATTAGGATAAAGCCCTCTGAAATAGTGTTTTCAGTCAAAGGATGAACACATGGTTTCCTTGTACTGAGACAGACTATTGGTCTACTGTGGTCAGTACTGACTCCTCAGACTGGCAGTGGCTCTCCATGGTCTCAATTTCCAAGAGTGACAAAATACACATGCTTTTTGTGTGTGTGGGAGAACCTGGTATGCATCTTAATCATTCTGTGCTCTCCAACCTCTGTTTTGGAGCTCTCTCTATCATTTGCAAACCCAGGATTACATATAGTGGGGCAGGAGAAAATAAAGTCCAGGAGGTTCTTCCAGTGCTTGTAAATAGAATAGATACTCCAGAGAGAAGGAGATCTTGTACTTGCAAGGGACTATATGTGACCTTATGATAAACAGGAACAACATTACATATTTGGGGGGAGGAGGGGGGAGGGAAATCCCCAAACATCTCCATTGTTCCTAGGAAGAACTACTTTCAGCATCATTTCCTAAATCAGAGTAAGGGAAATGGGCAATAAGATGATGCTTACTAATGCAGAGTAATTTGAATGAGAATCACATTTAAATCTCTGAAACTCTGACAGGAATACAAAAATACTGGTAGACATTTTAAAATGGCATTGCAAAATAGCACTGCAAGCAAAAAAAATTGTTAAAATTTACTGTTCATGGCATTTCTCCATTATGATTAGAGAGCCAGCATGGTGTAGTGGTTAAGAGCACACAGACCCTAATCTGGAGAACCAGGTTTCATTCCTCACTCCTCCACATGAGCAGCAGACTCTGATTCGGTGAATTAGATTTGTTTCCCCACTCCTACCCATGAAGCCTGAAAGGTGACCTTGGCTAGTCACAGTTCTTCAGAACTCTTTGAGCCCCACCTACCTCACAAGGTGTTTGTTGTGAGGAGAGGAAGGGAATGGAGTTTGTAAGCCACTTTGAGACTCCTTACAGGGAGAAAGATGGAATATAAATCCAAACTCTTCTTCTTTTTCTTCTCAGTCTGAAGTACCCTACTGCTATCTAGATGTCTCATCTGAAGCCTAAATCATGGGGAATCTGAAATCCTAGCAATTATTGAGATCTTGCTCTGCAGTGGCTTGTTTGCCTGTGACCTACAGTCCTTAACTCTCCACTGGTCTGGTAAAACTGCTTGAATTCTTCACTTACAAGCACACAATGTAAGTGTTGATAGGAAGGAACAATTCAAAAATGTTGAGTTGCATATAATTATAATACTAAGTGGTAGCTTCTGTTTTCAGGGATATAAGAGAAAGAATGAACTGATAACCCAAAGAGGACTCTGGATTCCAATTTTATCACCCAGGGCTATTCTGGGCTGTAACTATCTGCATGGCATAACTAAAGAGACTGAAAGAGGAAATGAAAAACAGCCCCTGAAATGGTTTTCCTGTATGCAGAGGCCAAGTAACCAAGTCTGAACATTTGTTAACTGCTTGAGCATCATAGGGTTTAGTAAGAGATGTGTCTGCTAAGGAGACTTTTCCTCCCGCTATGGAAGTGGTAACACATGAAGACATTCTGAAACAAAAGACTGAGTTAAATAAAAATAGCACCTAGATGCAATAAAGAGACACTAGAAGCAATAAAGTCCTCAAAGGCATTTTCCCCATGGACAAAATATCCTGGGGTAGATCCCAGCGTGTTTTTATCCCGGTTTCTCCCTTCGCACGGCTGCCCGTCAGCGCATTCAAGCCGGGAGGAAAAACTCCAGTGAATTATGCACCAGCCCGATTTATTTTCATGTTCCACATGAACGTTTACATCGTACGTTTATGTAGATTCCGTTTTTCTGATGTTCTGATTGGCATTGGAGCTGGAAAAATAAACCGGCCCAGCCCCCATGCTGCTTGCATGCAAGCGGGATCAGTGCGGGCTATGTCATCGTTTTTTGAAAGCCACAGGATAAGGCAAATATTGCAGGGCGGGGCTGATTTAGGCCTAGAAGCCATGCGGAATTCATGGCCAAACCCGGATGTTTCACTTCCTTATCCCAGGATATATTGGTTGTAGGGAAAACACCAAAGACTTATCTGTCTTCATAAAATAAAAAAAAGAACTCCAGGGTGTTTCAGTTATATCTTTTATTACTAGTGCGTCATTCAGGGGTCACTGTGCTTTTCTATGGAACTATTAAAATGATTCACCTGAGGCAACAATCCTGCCATTGTTTACATGATCAGTTGTGTCGAAAATAAGAAAGGTGAGCACCAAGGACTGACAATTTCCTTATGGCTCTTTTCAACTTCTGATTTACACCTAACAGGATGGCTGATTGCAACAACAAGTCCAAGGGCTGACAATAGAGCACAGAAAAAGACTGAGGGATAAAGAATGTGGTCAAATGCAATTATATTCTATACAGTGCATGTTGAGATCAAACCTATGTGAGAATGTAGAAGAGGAGACCCCTTCTTCTGCCTTTTGGGTGAGATCTATGAAATCCAAATGATGAGTTTCACAGACTTTCATGGGTTTCACTACATTATAAAAGTAGCATAGAAGTATCCACATGTCACTCATCCTTTTCCAATAACAGCAGCATTTCTCATGACGTACTGATCTTCTGGTTAGGAAGAAAGGAGCTAAACTTCATTTACAGCTAGCTCCATTACTAGTTAACTGTAGGTGGTTGATTAGGTCAACATTTTAAGAAACAGCCTATTTTGGAAAGGGTAGAAGGTTGGCTTTCTCTATGCCAGATTAGCACATGATTTCTGCTCTGCAACCGAATAAAACACAGAAAATGTTGACACTACAGGAGCTTGTGAATAAGCAAGAACCAGTAGCAACAGGAAGGACTGACCTACTGGGGACAAGGTCCAGGGTAAACGAACAGCAGCCTGTTATGATTCCATAACAAACATCCACTAAGACATGTGAAGAATCTTTCAGAGAGGCAAATGGGTTTTCTGTTACAACCACAACTGCTGGCTACACATGTTGAAACCTCTCCAATCATTGTTAAATCTTGCAAATCCGTGGCAAGTTTCTTCCCCTCCAACTAAATTACATTTGTGCTGACGCCAATCACAGCCTCCTGACATTAATCAAAAGAACTACTAAGTCAAATGGGAAGAAAGAAATATATTCAGCAAAAAAAGCTACATGTGTTCACTTACTAAGGCCGTTTCCGCACAGGCAGAAAATGACGGCCTGGAGACGGTAAAAACGCCGTCTCCAGGCCGCCATTCGCACAGGGGGCACAGCTGCAGCGCAGCCGCGCCGCCCTTGCGCCGCCCCGAAGCCGGCGTATTCCCAGAGCGCTGGGAAGCGCTCTTTTAGGGAATACGCCGCCGTGAAGCCGCTGCCGAGCGAACAGCAGCGGCTTCACGCTGCCTCCCCCGCCCGGCACTTACCTTGTCCCTGGGCCTCCGGCGCGTTGCCGAGGCCTGGGGACACGTCCCCCTGGCCTGCGCTGCTGGAACAGGCACGCAGGGCCAGGAGGGCGTGTCCCCAGGCCTCGGCGACGCACCGAAGGCCCGGGGACATGCCGGGTCGGCCGGGCGCCGGCGCTCCGCGGCGCCAGCATCCCGCCTCTTCCCGGGACCGTCCGTGCGGACGGTCCCAGCGTCTTCGGGTCGGCGCGCAATGCGCCTACCCAGCCGTTTCCGCCACCGTGCGGAAACGGCCTAACAGAGAAGGGCTAAAGACATTATTTTCAGGTTGTAAAAGAAAACAAAACATGGGGTATTTTCATTCCAGCACTTACAATCCTTTGTTGGTTTTATCTGCTATGAAACTGTTGGATCTCGGGAAGAGGTTATATTTGAATATACCAATAAGGAGCTGTGTAACACATTTTAGCTGAAATATTACAGGAAGGAAGGAAAGAAGGAGGGAAGAATGTTTAGATTTTCTATATTACTCCATTATAACCTGAAGTGTCTGTGAAAAGTGCTGTCAAGTCACAGCTGATTTATAGTGACTCCATAAGGTTTTTAAGGCATGAGATGTTCAGAGGTGGTTTGCCATAGGCCATTTCCCCACTGAGAAATAAAAGCTGGATACAACCAGGTTTCAAAAGAAACAGCACCTTTTCATCGCGGTTTCTCCCACCCCACTGCAGCATATGCCTCAATGTCTATCACAGCTTCAAACAATGTAACACTCCGCACGAACACGCGATCTGCTCGGCAGGTCTGTTCTTCCTTGTCCTGATTGGCTGTTGTGTTGTGTTGGGGCGGGAACTTTTTTAAAAACTTTTTTTGTGCAGCTACATTGCTACGTAGATGCATAGGCAGAATTTCCCCACCTTCTGATTAGCTGGAGCGGGAACACTATTCTACCCCTGATTGAAAATTCATGTTATTCTTCTCGTTTTTATGTTCGAACGTAGTCACGCATAAACAATTTATCAAAATCATTGTACCGTAGCTTGCTATTTACGTTCCTTCGTAGCCACACCCAGCACGGCACAAAAAAAGGCTGTGCATGCTCTGCGCACAACCCACTGCACTTTGATTGGCTGGAAGGTTCGAAGGGTGGGAAGAATAAGCTGCGTCTGTCCCGTTTCTCCACACCAATCTGGCTTCAGCGTGTGATTGGGAAAAAAAGGTGCACTTCAATGCAGGTTCTGAAAAAACGTGGGATAAGTGGGGGTGCGCATGCCAGAACCGGAATGAATCCAGGTTTGGCACTTAAGCGGTGGGAGTTCTTGCTTAAACCATGTTTTTTCGCATGAGTATCACACAATTGACTGTGGGGAATTGACCATTGTTTGCCTCCCCATGGGCTAGCATAATTCACATAAAGTAGTGGGGAAATCGAACACAGTCCCCCCCATTAGGGTCCACCAGTCTTGACCACTATGCTAATAATTGTGTGCTACATCAAATTGGCTTATTATAATGTGCTACAGACATATTCAGATTCCATCTGAAACAGGAGTTAGTTAGCTTATAGAACACAGTCAGAGAAAGCTGAGCCTCTACTTTAGATAACTGCAATTTGAGATCAATGCAATTAATACCTACACACTGCCTTATACAGCTACAGTTTGGTTCCTCTTGACCAAACTAGTCCTATCAGAAAGTGTAAAGCAAAGTCCTTTCTCCTTTGATATAATAAAAAAATAAAATAAACAGAACTGAGACTATAAGACTACAATAAAAGTAGAATGTATGGGACCCTTCTGAATGGTCTCATTTGGACCAAAACAAGGGGAGGCAAGCTATTAAGCAGCTTTCCGTGGGCAGTTTTCTATATTAAGCATGGGATGGGATGTACAGCATATATTCAGAATGGAATGTACAGAAAAAGAGTTTAAGCATCATGCTTTAAATCTCTGCCTTGAATTTCTCCTAAGAAGGCACTATCCACAATACAACTTACAACTGATAATGGCCAAAAGCAATGTAATTTGATTTGCTCCCCCAGTTGCTGGTTATCTATCATGCTTACCATCCAGCTGCTTTCTCCAGTTATCCCAGCTGAAAATTATGCACTGTTTCTCATATGTAGCTGTTATTCACAGAGAACGGTGGAATGCCTCTTGGCTAGAATTACTATATATGTGAGACATAATGACCAACTTCTATCTAGAGTATGGAGTCATAGAACTCCTGCTCTAGAGTTTACTCTGGGAGCTAATTCCAATGCAGTGTTTTGCTCTGTGGGAACAATTTTGGAATAAATTTCCATTTCAAAGTGGAACATCCTGGAAAGGTCCATGAATTGGGTACTATAGGCCTGGTGACTTCAACCCATGGATCTCTCCATTGTGGAATGCATTTGAATTTTCATGCCTGACCTACAATTTTTTCCATGTATTTCTCCTCAGGATAATGCCAGCGGCATTCATGAGGAGGGAAATGCCATGTTGTAATTGGCTTAAAGCGTTATACATTTCCTATGCCTGTTCTGCCAGCATACAGACATTGGTAACACCTGCTACCAGTCCTTTCAATAAGGCTCTCCTTGGCAAAAAAAACCCCTGAAAGCACAATATGTTTGTGTGTGGGAAGACAGAGTTGGCATAATCACAAAGTCCTACTCAGGATGCCAGTTCCTTTGTATGCCATAAGGAAAGGAGGCGGCAAAAGGAGTTGCATCACTGGGCACAGGCATTGATCTCTCATGTACCTACTGTGATTGTTAAGGGAAATTTGCAAATGGGACACAACAACAGGAGTTGCTTATGATGAACAAGACTCATTTTTGTGCCAAAATAAGACCTGATCTCGTTGGAATAGCTAATGGACTATTTATTTATTTAAATAGTTATATCCCATCTTTCCACTTGGTTCAAAGTGGCTTACAATAATAGTTAAAACATCCCCAGTTAAAATCAAAGTTAAAACAATCCCTCAAATCCTTTCTCCCTTTAAAAAATGCTTGCTGTTCAGATCCCCTCAAAATCTATGGAAAACTGACAGGCCTCGCAGCACCTTCTGAAGATCTCCAAGGAGAGTCCTCTCCCATCTTCATGGAGCCCATTCCATAGAGCTGGAACCATGATGGGAAAGGCTTGGGCTCTGGTGGTCAGTGCAACATAGCCCACCCCTAAGTAGTGGGATAGCCAGCAGATGGCTGCCTGATGACTGTAGCTGGTGCACAAGGACATATGGAAGGAGATGGTCCTTCAAGTCCTAGGTTATGTGGGTTGTGATGAACTTTAAAGGTCTAACCAGCACCTTGAATTGGACTCGGGAACAGACTGGCAGCCAATGAAGTGATTTCAAAATGGGCAGCTAGTCCCTGACTGCAGTGAAGCTGCAGCATTCTGGACCAATTGTAGTTTCCAGGTCATCTTCCAGGGCAGTCCCACATAGAGGACATTGTAGCAATCCAGTTACAGAAGTATGAATCAGAGTGGCCAGATCAGCTGAGTCCAGGCAACTATTTATTATTTAGATTTATTCCCAGCCCTTTACTACAGTCTCAAAGTGGATTACAATAAAAGCCACAATAAAATCCTGTACAATAAAAACCAATCCTAAAACCACAAAACATTTTAAACTCTAAAATTTCTACCACAATTACCCCCAAAGAGGGAGGAATGTACAGGATACCTTAAGGATCCCCATCCCAGTGGAGGGGGGGGGGGATCAGTTCCCCCCTCCAGTCAGATGAAAGGGTCGGTCTTCGCCATGCACCAAAACTCCTGGAGAGTAGGTCCCTGGTGGGCTTCTGGTGGGAGGGCATTCCACAGTGCAAGGGCCACTGCAGGGAAGGCCCTCTGGAATGTCCACATCCCCCTCACATCTGAAGGAGGCAGGACAGCCAGGTGAGCCTCCCTTCTGACCTCAGTGCCCAGGCAGGCACCTGGTGGGCCACTGCAAGAAGCAGAGTGCTGGACTAGATGGACTCTGGTCTGATCCAGAAGGTTAGTTCTTATGTTCTTATGTTCTTATGGCACATATGCTATCTCAAATACCCAGGACCGAACCCATTTAGACTTTCTAGATTAGTACCAGCACTTTGAATTGGGCTTCTTAGCACACTTCACGATTTATATGTTTGCGTCACACAATGTTAATATATTGCATGAATGTGAAGAATCTCAGAGAGAGACCAAGACCCTTTCCGCACGGGCAGAATATGGCGGCCTGGGGACAGCAAAAACGCCGTCCCCAGGCCGCCATTTGCACAGGGGGCGCAGCTGCAGCGCAGCCGCGCTGCCCTCGCACCACCCGACCGGCGCCAAGCCAGCGTTTCCAGAGTGTGCTGGGAAGCGCACTTTCTTGGAAACGCCGGCTGGAAGCCGCTGCCGTGCGAACTGCAGCGGCTTCCAGGCGCTTCCCCCACCCCACTCCATCCCTCCACTTACCTTCTCTCCGGCCCTCTGGCGCATCGCCGAGGCCTGGGGACACGCCCCCCTGCTCTGCGACGCTGAAGCAGGCGCGCAGGGCAGGGGAGGCGTGTTCCCAGGTCCCGGTGACGTGCCAGAGGGCCGGAGAGCAGGTAAGTCCACTGGGCGATGGCGCCCAATGGCGCCGTCTTCCCAGTTCTTTCTGGGACCGTCCGCATGGTAACGCCGACCCAAGCCCTTCCGCCTCCGTGCGGAAAGGGCCCAAAAGTAGAAAATGTAGTTATCTAAAAAAATACAACTGTGTGTATTTGTGTGTGTGTGTGTGTGTGTGTGTGTGTGTGTGTGTGTGTGTGTGTGAGAGAGAGAGAGAGAGAGAGAGAGAGAGAGAGAGAGAAGCTCAGTTAAAAGTTAGTTGCAATTTCAAAATACAATCCTGTGGCATTCACAAGATAAATCCCACGCAGTAGTTGATTCTGTACCTTCAGTTGAGACTCTTTGTGTCTGGTCAGATAGAATAGAATCAAACCACTGAAGGGCTATGCCCTTAACTGTGTTAAGTGCTGTCAAGTCACTTCTGACACCAGCTCCACATTCAAGGCAATAGATAAGAATGGAGCGATCAGCCATATCAAAGGCTTTCATAGAGGCCCAGCAATATTAACAAGAAAGATTGTTCCCTATCCAATTTTAAATGCAAATCATCCATTAGTGCAACTAAAACTGTTTTGATCCCAAACCCAGGCCTGAAACCAGAGTGAAATGGGTCAAGGGAAAAAGTGGAGTATAAATGAAATAAAACAATATTACAAGGAATAGCATAATCAGATCCTTAGAAATCAGCTTAGTCCAGTTACAGTGACCAAATTCAGCTTGTTCCCCAGCTTGCATTCCAATGCCATCCAGGTGTACATCTAGATGCGAAATGTCATCAATCTAAGTTGTATTATTTTCAAATGTGCATTCTCATTCACATTCTGCACCCTTACTCACACCTTGCACAGTATGAACAATTTTGTGCCTTTTTTGGAAATCCTTTCCAAAGAGCTGGATGTTTTCAGAAGCCATATCTTCCTTTCAGGTGAGCACTAGCCTAAGCTGTAGTTTTTTTGTTACTCATTCCTTTTGTTGACAGAAAAGATAAATGAGGAGGCCCCAGAGATGATGGATTCCTTGGGGTTGGATGAACTTTTTGTTTCTCAAGTCAGTGTTTTTTCTTAATCTTTCCTTCTATGTTTTACTTGGCTCACCTACATGCAAAGAATTTGAATTATGAACGAATTATCCAGTAGACATTAAATCTTATCAGTTTGAAGGGATGATACAAACAGTTTTGTTTAGCTGTCCAGGTTGATGTAGAGGTAGCTGGTAAGCTGATAAAGGAAGAGACATCAGGATGTGGAGCCAAAGATTTAAGGCTTTTTGTGATAAGATCAAAGACTGGTTTCCTCTTGAGGAAGAAATGTTTGTGATGGTGATATGAGTACACAATACAAAAAGAGCTTAAGCCCTTAAGTGTAAATTTGACTAATTAGAGCAGTACTTAGAGGGGACATGATGAACTCCCAATATATAAGGGTCTCTTTGTTAATCATTAAATAATACTTTCTTTTAATTGTGGGTTTCTGAGCAACCAGGCAGGTTTATTACCCTGCAGCTGACTTTTTAGGATCATTTTATGAGTAAACAAATACAAATTACTCCAAGGATTCTACCTGAACTGCTATAAAATAATAAATTAATAGTTTTCCATCCGGACCCCCACCCCCCAAATTGTATTTATTTATAATTTATAGGCCACCCTTCCCCTTGATGGACTCAGGACATCTAAAACAATAAATTAACAGATTGAAATATTTGACCATACATTCTAAAAGGCATCATAAAATCAATCCCACACAAAGGGAAATGACTTAAAGGAGGAGAGGAAGGAAAGGGGGAAAGGAAAGAAGCAACAGAAAGGTAAGAGGGGAGAAAGGGGATCAGCTATGATGGAATGCTGTTGCTGCCTTCAATTCTATGCCTGGAAGAACAGCTTTATTTTACAAGCCCTGTGGCACTGCGATAGGTCCCACAGGGCCTGGGTCTCATTCGACAGAGAGTGCCACTAGGCTACAGTCAGGGCTGAAAAGGCCCTTGTTGAGGACAGTCAGAGATTTTTTCAAGCCAGGTATCATCAACAAGTTGTTATCCATAGAGCGAAGTGCTCTCTTGGGGGTACATTTGGAGAGGTGATCTAACAGGTACAAAGCTCCACTTTGAAGGTTAGCACCATGCACACACAAGTTAGGACTGCAAAGCAAAAAGGCATGGTATGCTACTAGATATAAATGTCAGTCCTTCAAATAGTAGTGTCCGGCTAGAAGAACTGGAGCAGAAGTACACTATTGCTGGTCAATTTCAGTGTTTCATGTGATGCTGGATCCATTTTCTCAGCTTACTCAATGTTGAGAGTTGCCCATATTTATATTGCTTTTCATATATTCATATTATACTTGATGATAAGCTGTGATATTCTGTCTTGGATGGTCTCTTTTTGACCCAAATGCTATCTCGGTCATATCAGAAAAGACTTTATAGTATGTTGAAACAGGATATTTTTATCAGGTACACAAGATTCTATTGTCTGTATAAGTTAAAGTGTATTAGCTCGCGCCAGTGTTTGCTAAAAAGGAATAACTCTTGTTGTTTTTTGCTGTAGGTTTCGTTGCAAAGTAACCAGGTTTCATTACATCATGCACTGATTGAGTGTGCACCTGTGGTAAAGTTAACCTGAAACTGGATTATTCCTCTCTAGCTTCCCCGCCCCCAGCTAGTTAAAGAGTTGAGGACTCTTCCACTACATTCTCAAAGAGTTTAGAGAGGAGAAAGCATTATTTGGCTATCTTATTCAAGAACACACTTCCTATTTATTTGAGAGGGGTAGCTGTGTTGCAGCAAAATTATGCAGACATCCAGTGTCACCTTAAACATGACCAAAGTTCGTCCCATCTTAAGAGTTCATGAGTCAGAGATCACTTCATTAGATCCATGGTGTATATATCCATATGAATGAACTCTCATTGGCTTTGATGAAGTGAGCTTTGACTCTGAAAGCATATGCTGGAATACATTTTGATAGTCTTTAAGGTGCTACTGGACTCCTGCTTAATCTTGTTTATTTGAATATTCTTAGTTCCTTTTCTGCAAACTGATGTATGCAGTTTTAGTATGTAACCCAAGCATTGATTGGTATCTTCCAGACTAGGATAGAAACTGGGGATGGAAACATATGAAAACAGCCACTGTCTTCCTCTACCAACAAAACAAAACAAAAAGCCCTCTTCAAAAAATGCAGACCAAGCTTAATATGAACTACAGTGTCTGAGATCAGGCTTGACACTTGTGTGTCTTTTCATAAGTATGGTTTCCTGTGGCCATGAATCAGGTAGCCTAAAGACTTGAAACCATGGGACCTGAGCATATACTTCTTTCTCAGTAGGGTAAGTTGATTACTACCATGCTTTTGTATCCAGGCTTTTAAACTGTGCAGGAAGATGCATTTTAGAGTTGCTATAGCAGTTGAAAACCCAGCCTCCTGATCTAGCAAAATGGCCAAAGAATGTGGACAAAAAATTGAGATCACAGTGAAGTTGCAGGTAGGTAGTGTTTGTCTTGGAATGTAATCTTTTTTTTAATTTTCAGTGTTGAACAGCAAGATCTGCCATATTCTTGACTTAAATTCATGTTAACATTTTTAAGTAACTTGGTCAACTCATCTGTTCTTATGTTAGTTTAACTTAAAAAAAAAGATGAGTGAAAAATAGATTAGAATAATTGTGCTACTGCCTAAGGTAGTAAGGTCCTGTTCTGAATTCTCAGCAGCACTAAGTGCTGTAACATTTATGAAACTCATCTTGAGTTATCACGTTTGCTGTGGTGATGACTTCTGCCTTTGATCTATTTCCCATCTGTTCAGTGTCACTGGTTGTTGGTTATGTTTCCTGTTTCTCATCTGAAGCACATTATTCAGCATTTAGCCCTGCGGGGCAGGGAGGAGAGCAAAATGAGTCTGTGCAGTTTAATTTTAGGTTACACTGACAGGTGATTCCCAAATGAAGAGAGAACATATGGCCAGCAGCACTTTGATGGTCACTATAATTCATCCCAAAATGTGTTTCACTCTGGGCTTTTTGCACTGCCACCATAAGCAGAATTATACTCAGCTAAATCAATCTGCTTAAGGTAGCACTTTTTCAGCCCAATACAAAACCTGAGGCAGCCAGGGATGGTACTGCTGCAGTGCCTTTCCACTGCCTCCAGAGGACTTCTTGGCAGCATTGGGGAGGCTGCTAAAAGAAAGAAAAAAATCCTGGCCACCTGGAAAACCTACATAGAATTTAGTAGAGTTACGCCACCCAAAAGGGTGGCATAAGTCCGAAGCCCCCCCACCCCCCGCGCTGCACCAGGCCAGGTATGGGAAGCCCAAAAATGTAAACAAACAAACAAAACACCCCTCACTTCAAAGCCCCCATAGCGGTGAGTAAAAATACACCAAGGAAATTGTGGCATATCTCTGCCAGTGACTCACTCATCGCATGGGGGCTGATCGGGCTACAGAGGCCGGCTAAAGTTGTCCCTGCTCCTTGCATCGCCCCCACCATGCCAGCACAGCTGGGGGTGGCATGGGAGTACCGACGTGAGGATGGGTGTTGCAGGGTGCCACAGTGGCCAGGCGCCAGTAGATTTGCCTCTCCGCTCGAGTAAGTGCCCTGGAGAGGGCATTTCTGCTGGCATAGACCTGTGCTGTCTCCAGAGGGGATTAGACCTGTGCTGTCTCCCTCTGGATTAGACTGTTCAGCAGACTAACAGATTTAATAAAGCACAAGCTTCTATGGGCTAGAACCTACTGTTGTCAGATGACAATGTCACTAATATCTCAACCATTATTTGGAAATAAGTCACCACTGCTCCTTTGGGCAGCAAAGTTACCTGCGGGACCGCCTTACCCCATATGTCCTGAGTCGACCTCTCCGTTCGGCAGAGGCGAATTTACTGGTGGTCCCTTGCCCCTCCATGATGCGGCTGGCCTCTACCCGGGCCAGGGCTTTTACAGCCCTGGCCCCTGCCTAGTGGAACGCTCTTCCTCCATCTGTTAGGGCCCTGCAGGACCTCAGGGAGTTCCGCAGGGCCTGTAAAACCGAGCTGTTCCACCGGGCCTTTGGTGAGGCTGGCCACTGAGTCTGCCCTTCTTCATTGCTCCTTACAGCTTTGTCATCTGCTGACTGAATATCGGCCAGTCCCCTCCCGGGGGGTTAATGCCGGACATCATCTACTTATTTTAATTGTGGAAGATCACTGCTGCTAGTGTTTTAATGTTTAATTTATTTATTGTTTTAACTGAAACTATTTGTTGTATTCAAATGTTGATTGTTTTGTGAACCGCCCTGAGCCCTTCAGGGGTAGGGCGGTCTATTAAATTTAACAAATAATAATAATAATAAATACATAGATGTGTCATAATTGTCACTATAGTTTACTGAAACAATGACGGAGCTTATATATGTGGTTTACAGAGCAGTCCTATGCATGTCTACTCAGAAGTGAGTCCCAATATGTACAGTGGTGCTTCTCTTAGATTGCACCCTTCAATATCAGTTCTCACTCAAAGTCTCAGTCAATATCAGTTTGCATTCAAAGTTGCCATCATGTTGTTTGTATATTTTAAATGTTGTATACATGTTTCCAACCTATAGTAAACTAGTGGGGCCCGGCCACGCATTGCTGTGGCTTATTGTGGTGAAATGGGAAAGGAACAGTAGCAGCAAATCAATTGCAGAGGCCAGCAGTACGTGCTCACGGAAATGTGCAGGCTGATACTGTGCGATGTCATTGATGTGTGTGACCACATTCCTTGGGGGGGGGGGGTGATGGAAAGGCACCCCTCCCACACATCTAGGTTGGCTGGTCACGATCTTTTACCTGGGAGTAAGTTGGGGGGATGGCAATGGGTGTCGCTTCTGAGTAAACCCTCTGAGGGGCGTGACTCAGCCATTCAAAGTATGTCACGGTTGCTTTACCAAGTTTACTCCTGAGTAACGCATGCCTCGGAGGCAACCTGGTTTTCTGAACTGTAACCTCAGTATTCAGGGAATCTAGGCTGTCTGGGCCCTCCCTCCCCTCCCTTGCATGCCACCCCTCACTCTCTCCCCTCCCTCACTTCTCTTCCCTTGCATGCCTCCCCCTCCGTCCCTTCCCTCTCCCTCTGCTGAATGTGTATGAGAGTAGGTGTGTTGTGTGGTAGCAGTTGGTGAGGCACAGAGAGTGAAAGGTACCTGCGTGTGAGGGGTGGACCCCACCTGACATCTCACACAGCAACGTGTGTATGTGTTTCACTTCCACTCGAGATATTGCCTATGTACTGTTTTCGCTGCTCATATCTGGCCATTCTAAGGGCACAGACATTCTAAGGGTGACAGTTACACACAGGCAGCTTCATGGTCTGGTGAGCCATGAAAAAGATGTTTTACCTGGCTCAGGTGTGTTGTCTGACAGCGAGAGGTATGTAAGAACACAGTCGGGGGAATTAGTAAGGGTCTGTGAAATGTTCAGAGCGTTTGGGCCAGCAGGTGCGGCGGGGTTATTCTCGAAGCAACAAACGCATGGTTCCATTTTTATGTATATAGATAGATGTGGCTTAAAGTATATGAATCCATCCTCAGCATTAACTTGCCTAAATAAACAGCTTAAGAAATATCTGTTATTTTATTTGAAATTATTTATTTAATATTAAGACTATACACATATAGCATACAAACTTAGAAAAATCTACTCCAAAGTTCATCACTCCCAGTTTTGCTTGCATAAAATGCACAGAAATACTAACACGATTCTTTCAGTTAGTATTGAGCCCAGCATTTTGAAAATAATATATTAATTTGCACTATTTAAGAGTATGAAGAGTCATAATTATGGTTGACATAGCTGGCAGATTCTGAAAAAATTTTAAGGGAAAGGCTTTAAAAGGATATATTGTAAGCATTGATTGAACAGGTCCATTCATACAGATATTTAGGAATCACCTTCCACCATTCCTTAACCTGGACCTCTCATATCCACCAGACTCTCAATACAAGTAAAACCAAAGTGTTGGCAATATCCAGATTTTTTCACACCAGAGGCGGTCAATTTTTTCCTGCCGCAATGGAAGTTTTTCAGTTAAAACTACTGCCACAATTACTTTACGGAGCTCCAATCTGGGGAACAAAAAAACCGCTGAGAAATTAGAGAGTGTTCAATCTTTGTTTTTTCATCGTTTATTGGGTCTTCCAAACTCAGTCACGTATCAAGTTCTTTGTTTAGAAACCGGAGCCAAGACGATTTTTCCCGGGTTTGGCTTTCTTTGTTTAAATACTGGCTTCGCCTTCATTTTAGAGCCCTCCCGGGCAGTCTGACATATATTCTGTTAAGCGACCACTTCCACTCCACCTGGCACACCAAAATTATCAATCAAATAAACAACATAGGTGTATCTTTTGACCAACTGCGACTTATGGACTAAAGACAGGCTGGCTTATTTTTTAAACAACGTACTCTTGACATTGAAGGGCAGCTTCTCACAGCTGGAGCCTGCAGAACTTGTTCTCCCACATTTTATGGCATTTCACCACCATTGCCGGGTTTTATGGCTAAATATATGAGTAATTTAATCGATCCACATCTCTGTGGATATTTTATGCTTGCTCGGCTTAATGTGCTACCGACTGCCCAAACAAGAGGCAGATATCATGGCATCCCACAGGAGAACAGGACTTGTTCCTGTGCAGCGGGCCTACCCGAAACAACTGAACACGTGCTCCTTCATTGTAAAGATTTGGCAGTCTATCGGTTGCTTTTTCTCGAGGCCATCTTGAAGAAATTTTCAGTGAGATCAGACAAGGAAATAGTTTCATACTTGCTTAGTGACCATCATCCCCACACTACTGAATCAGTTGCCAGGTTTTTAACAAAGGCACTTGGATCAAGAGCAGAGGCGTACCCAGGGGCGTACCTAAGCGAACTTGAGCCCTGGGCAAAACCTGAGTTTGATGCCCCCCCCATGGGTGGCCACCCTCCCCCACCATGACCAAACAATGATTTTTTCCACCAGGTCGTTTCAAAGTCACCATCACATTATAGAACATCTCCCAACTCACAAATCTGAACATAGCAATGGGCCATGCCACACAGCTGAAATAATATTTGGAAAACATTTTCAAAATGCTTTCAAAATGTTTTATTACTGCTATGAAAACATTTTATGGTGTTGTATCCAGTCCCCCCAATTGGGGGAAACAGAATCACTTTCAATGTTATTTAAACTGGGGGGGCCCAGATTCTCCCTTTAAGGTGGATTTAAAAGGAGAATCTGGGCTCCCTAGTTTAAACAAGTGATGCTGGAATCCACCCCCAAACAGCATCATTTTAAATGGTGTTTAAACTGGGGAGCTCAGATTCTCCCTTTAAATCCATGCCGAAGGGGGTAGATTTAAAAACAACAACAACAACAACAACAACAACCTTTATTAGGCACTGAGAGAATAAAAGAAAGAAAGAAAACAAGCATTGGTGGGAAGGGAGTGAATTTAAAAAGAGAATCTGGGGAAATTTAGGGGGTGCCTGTTGTCAGGGGTGCAATTATTAAGATAGCAGCACCAAAATTTCAGAGTATCTTCGTGAGACCCTACTGATGATACCACTCAGATTTGGTGAAGTCTGGTTCAGGGGGTCCAAAGTTATGGACCCTCAAAGGTGTAGCCCCCATCTCCTATTAGCTCCCATTGGAAACAATGGGGGATGGGGGCACTCCCTTTGGGAGTCCATAACTTTGGACTCCCTAAACCAAACCTCACCAAACCTGGGTGATATCATCAGGAGAGTCTCCCAAAAAATCCCTGAAATTTTGGTGCTGCTAGCCTAAAATCTGCGCCCCCTGCAGGCCAAAAACGGAAAAACACTGAAAATACAAAATCCCTCACAAACCTGCAATTTTGTCGCCCACCACAAGGTGGCGCCAGGGCAGCTGCCCACTTTGCCCAATAGGAGGAACGCCTCTGTCAGTAAGTCCTCAAAACAAACCTTTAAGGTAGGCAAGTTTTCATGTATGTATTCAAAATGGGGGAGAGACTGAGGCCCCTTCCACACATGCAGAATAATGCACTTTCAGTCCACTTTCACAATTGTTTGCAAGTGGATTTTGCTATTCCACACAGTAAAATCCAGCTGCAAAGTGCATTGAAGGTGCATTATTCTGCATGTGCGAAAGGTGCACATGTGCAACTGAGAGCCTTCTAGCCAGAGATGTATCTAGGGAGAATGGAACACTGTGTGTGTGTGTGTGTGGGGGGGGACCTCAGACTTTGCCCCGGGCCCCATTTTCCATAGATACACCTCTGTCTCAGAGCGTCAGGCTCTGCATCCCCTGGACCAGGTCTGGGGCTGTTATTTGTTTCTGTGATACCAGGAAGTTAACATAAGAATTGTGCTGGAACCAGAGGCATTCCTCCCACTGGGCAAAGTGGGCAGCTGCCCTGGGCGCCACCTTGTGGTGGGCGACAAAATTGCAGGTTTGTGAGGGATTTTGTATTTTCAGTGTTTTTCCGTTTTTGGCCTGCAGGGGGCGCAGATTTTAGGCTAGCAGCACCAAAATTTCAGGGATTTTTTGGGAGACTCTCCTGATGATATCACCCAGGTTTGGTGAGGTTTGGTTTAGGGAGTCCAAAGTTATGGACTCCCAAAGGGAGTGCCCCCATCCCCCATTGTTTCCAATGGGAGCTAATAGGAGATGGGGGCTACACCTTTGAGGGTCCATAACTTTGGACCCCTGAACTCCAGACTCTCACCAAATCTGAGTGGTATCACTCAGTAGGGTCTCCACTTGAAGATACTCCTGAGAAATTTTGGTGCTGCTATCTTAATAATTGCACCCCTGACAACAGTGCACCCCTAAATTTCCCCAGATTCCTCTTTTTAAATTCACTCCCTTCCCACCAATGCTTGTTTTCTTCTCTTTCTTTTTTATTCCTCTCAGTGCCCTAATAAAGGCTTGTTGTTGTTGTTGTTGTTGTTGTTTCTTAAATCCTACCCCCCTTACGGCATGGATTTAAAGGGAGAATCTGAGCTCCCCAGTTTGAAACACCATTTAAAATGATGCTGTTTGGGGGTGGATTCCAGCATCACTTTGTTTAAACTAGGGAGCCCAGATTCTATAAGCCTTTTAAATCCCACCTTTAAAGGGAGAATTCTGGGCCCCCAGCTTAAATAACATTGAAAGTGGATTCTGTTTCCCCAATTGGGGGGGGACTGGATACAACACCATAAAATGTTTTCATAGCAGTAATAAAACATTTTTGAAAGCATTTTGAAAATGTTTTCCAAATATTATTTCAGCTGTGTGGCATGGCCCATTGCTATGTTCAGATTTGTGAGTTGGGAGATGTTCTATAATGTGATGGTGACTTTGAAACGACCTGGTGGAAAAAATCATTGTTTGGTCATGGTGGGGGAGGGTGGCCACCCATGGGGGGGGGGGCATCAAACTCAGGTTTTGCCCAGGGCTCAAGTTCGCTTAGGTACGCCCCTGATCAAGAGTGAAACCTTTGTGTAAATTTTAGTCAATTGGTTTTAACATAATTTGTATTTTACCACTCTTAATATGCCATTAAAGGTTTTGTATTTGTATTTGATATATTGTAAGTTGAATACAAGGAGGGGCACATCAGTCCTATGATTGTCCACTACTTATCACTGTTTCTGAAATGAAAAAGTAAACTATAAAGCCTAGTATGTAGGTACATTTTTTACTTCTCGAAAAACAGAGATATGAGAGATATGTGTAGTAATTTTTACTACTAATGCCATGGATTTCAACAGATGCCAGAGGAGGGCTATAGTTTTCCTTTGCAAAGGCTGACAGGGGGAGGGAAGCAGGGAAACCTGATGACAGGGGGAAAATAAAAATAGGTGGATGGAAGTACAGTAAGGAAGCAGCAATTAAGGCAAAAGGAAAGGTTATGGGAGTTTTTAGGGAATAGAAAGAGGAAATAGTGATTAATGGAAAATGAGGTGCCCAAGCCCTGTCAGATTGTCATAAGGTGCAACTGGGCCACAGTTTCTCAGGCAGAGGCCGCCAGATAGAGGGAAGGAGGGAAAGCTGAAAATTGGGCAGGGGATGGGAGACGGGACAGACAGATAAATGTAGGATTTCAGGTGGGTGAGAAGAAAGCAGAAAAGGAGTTGTGGGTGCTTTCAGATAGGGGAAAGAATAACGGAGGAGGGGAAGGTGAGATGCTCTCTGCAAGTCCTTGTGGGTCTTTACATAAATTACACCTTTTGGGCTTCATCTGTCCAACAACAACAAATAGTACCTCATTGCTGTATTTTAGATGAAAGACAAGTACACTGAATTTGAGTCAGGGACCATCTCAGGAACACATTTTAATGCTGAAATGGGCTTCTAGGGAATTACAAACAATAAATAGGAGTGGGGAGACTCTCTCTTCACTTAACTGGGAGAGAGGGTAAGGGTGCAGGGCTTTCAAGCAAAAAACAAAAACAAAAAAGGAACAGTAGGCTGGAAGCCCGGTCCCTTTTCTTCTAGGAGGAGAGTGTTGACAGCTTGAAACACAGATGGCCGGTCGGTTTCTCCTCAGAAACCTCAAGATCGCACGACCTCCTTGCCGGCTCCGTGGCCGCAAGCAACACCCCCCCTTCCCCTTTGAGTCAGAGCCGCTTTACTCTTGCCTTCTCTCTCCCTCCCCAATAGGGGCTCCTGGTGTGCATGTAAAAGGGGTGGTGGAAAGAAACCTCCCAGGGTTCACAAATGCCCATTTTACTCTAAGGCCCTCCTTCTTCCCGCCTTCCGCCGCTCCTCCCCAGTAGCCCGTTATAGTGCGTGAGGGGGCGGGAACAGCGGCGACTTGGCCGGGGAACGAGGAGAGAGGCGAAAGAAGCGGAGGAGTCCCGGACCGGTCAGCTGCGCGCAACAGGTACTGCTCTCCCGGCGAGAGTAGCAATTCCCCTTCCCCGGCCTGGAGGTTGGCGGAGCAGCCGCCGGTGCTCCACGTGGCCGGCAAGGACAGGAGGAGAGGCGGAGATAGCGGACTGAGGGTCATGTGGGGCTGCCCTTCGTCCCGGGATGGGGCCATGAGGACGAAGAAGCGTATGTGGGGTCGACGACGGAAGGGGGGGACGGATATTGGGAGATCCTCTCTCTGGACTGGAGGTGAAAGGAAATAGCGGTTATTCAATAACCGCCTAGTCGGGTTGTGGGGGGCGGGTTGTCCTAGGATTTTGGCTAGCGATGTGCCTAAGAGTCGTGGAGCAGAAAGCATGGAGGCTGAAGGTTTGGGGTTCGTGGTCAGCCGGCCGTCCGGCTATGGTGGCCCTTGGAAGCCTCCTCCCCACCCATCCCGCTGCTCGTAATGTAGTTTTGTGGTCATTTATTGTAGTGCTTGCTGATGGTAGCCTCTTTCAGGGTTTGCTTTGTCCGGGGACTGGGAGGAAGGGAAGGCATGTCCGCTTTCATGCTCAGGCACGTGGGATTAGGTGGTGTACGGGTTTAATGGGTTGATGGATGTACATCTTCAACAGGGTTGGAGTTGGATGTGAGTGGTTTGAGCTCGTGGCTTGTGCTGCCTTTCTCTGTGAAAGAGAGATCCTCACTTTTGTGGTGGTACTGTTAGACTGGGGCATCTTTGTCCTGAGACTAATTTATTTTTGTAGGTCGTTTATCTGGAAAGGAATGGATAACTTCATCAGTGGTCTTACAGTTAGCTTGCAGTACACAAGTCCACTCTCTCAGCACATGTATAAAGGCGAAGTAGGGATTTTGCTGTGATGTTTTGTTGGTTCACTTGTGGCACAATTCACACAAATTTGTTGGTTAACTCATAACTGAATGCATAGACGGTCTCATTTTTAAAAGAAGACTACTATTTGGGGGCATGGCAAGGCTGTATTTGGGTTCTACGATCTGTGATGTCTCTCATATCAATATCTTTATTTGATGTTGCATCTAGGAAGCGATAAAGAGATCTGAGTCTAGTGCTTGTGGTTTACCTAATGTGGAGAACAAAAACGTAATGCATACTTTGTGTGGTGTGAATCGGCTAAAACAAGATCACATGATAACTGTGGTTCCATTTGTGACAAACGAGCAAATACTTCTCTCTTACTCAAAATAATTTACCGGTATCTCAGGAAAAGAACACATAACTGGGTAGATGTATTATGTATGTTTTTTTCTGTGAGTTTGTGAGCCTTTCAAAAAGTTATCTTTTAACTTGGGGTAGAGGGAAAACTTCCTCATGTCCCCCCCCCCCCATGGGCTTGCCTTGTTTACTGTGCTATTTTGTGAATTTTTGAGCTTAAGAGGTATGACACTTAATACTAAACGTGTGTTGAAACAATTTGGTGAACTAATGTACTGTTCATTGTTTTCTTCAGGCACATCTAAGATATAGTAGTCAGAACTTAAAAAAGAAATTACAAATTCTGCGTACTCTGCTTTTCATCAACATTTGTTATTGGCAGTTCTACATAAAGACTGTTTTCTTCATTCACCTTGATCGTATTACCACACATGATCTGTTTTGGGTTATATAGGATTTTTGTTTTGGGAAACTAAGGTTCCATATTGTGAAATGATGTGGCTGAGATTTTCAGGTTTGTATATGTTCCAAAAGGCTAAACATAAAGAAGTGGTCTAAGAGGCACTGCTCAGAACAGAAGTCAATTATTGTCCTTTAGCATTAGGTAGATCTGTGTGCATAGATAGTATTCTGTGAACTCTGCCTGAGAACTTGGATGCACATTTGCATCATCTGAACTCTACTGAATTAGCAGGGTGCATGTTTTATTGGAAATGCATGTTAATATCAAGGGCCACCAGTTACTGTGCACACCAGGTTGCTTACCCATGACTAGGGAAAAAACCCCATTCCATCACCCCCCCCCCCAAAAAAAAATTACTAGTTACTTTTCTAACAGGAAAGTATGCAAAGGAATTTACAGAAAAAGTGATAATTTGGCTCTGACTGTGGCAGACCTTCTATTTTTGAGTTTCAGTTGTCCCTATCCTCTACATGGCAATATTTCTCAGTTAGTTTGGAGTACAGTCTATTTCCATATGACTGTTTGCAAAGCCTTGCCTCTTCAACTTCTATTGCATTTATTTTCTGACACCTTTACTTGCCATTTTCTCTTTCTCAGGGTGAGGTATTTGTACCTGATAATGGAGTCTTCTCTTCTGTAATGAGCAATCAATCATACGAGTATGACTCAGCAATATAAACAGCCGGAGGTGCAAAATCTTGTACATTTTTGTATTTACAAGCGTGCATAGGTTTTCCCTATAGAAAAGCAACTGTACAATCTTGCATTTGTGATAGCAGCACAGAGAATGAATGCCTCATAACGGAAATAGCTATGCACTGTGTGGCTAGGTTCACTGAGATTTTAGCACCAATTGACTGACAATTAGCGTGGGAACCTCTGTAGCTTTATTAGTGCAGTTCGAACTGGATAATTCCATCATTTGGTATGCTGTAATTGACCATATATAACTTTATTGAATTGAACCTTGATGATGTCTCTGATATTGAAACAGGCATTTTTCAGGTCTGCCACTATAGTTGTAAGAATGGATCCTTTCCTCCCCTCAAACTCTGGTGTGTTGCACCCTTTAAAAATACCATGCCAAACTATATACTCTGAGTCTAATCTGCCTCACAGGGTTGTTATGATGATTTAATGGAGGAGAGAAGAAAGTTGAAAATTTCTTTGGGTCCTATTGGGGAGAAAGGTAAGGGTATATATTAAGTAAATAAATACTAAGTATAGTACTTCAATATGGTTGGCACAGCCTTTCACAGAAGAATGGGTGCTAACTAGTGAAGCAAAGGAACAGCATTTTTAAAAGCAGCCTGTCTTCCTGCTACCCCCAGTCCTAAGTTCCACTGCAACATGTTTGGCTGTGGATGTCCCCATTTCTCAGCATTATTAATTGTGACCCTGATGCAACTGATGGAGTCAGTTAGCTATCACATGCTGAGTTACTACTGGAAGTTCCACCCCTACAGCTTGTCAGGACAATCAGTCAGTCTAACTCAAGGTTACATGTGTGTTACATCAGTCAGGTTCACTTGCATCTTTTGCTTCTAGGTAAGTATACCCAGGTGATCATCATCACCACTGTATCTTTATTTTCATTTACCAAACAAGGAAACTGTTTGTCCTTTACTTACTTTGTAGCTGGTGATCTCATAAAGCTAATTAACATCCAATAGGTGGAGTATCTTGTGTTCCTTAGTTTCACTGTTTTACTTCTGAACAAGTAAGGGTGTGTTGGCAGCAGTGTACTTTGCCTCTTCATGCCCCCTGTTTTCCTGATTGATTCTTGCAGAAATTTATTTCTTTGTCTTAGGTTTGGTGTCTGTTTTTAATCCCCCCACCCAATGTTGCATTTGTTACATCATAAAAAGGAGGGAGCCTTTGAGATGGGACTGTAATGTAACTGGGTTTGTGCAAGTTCTAAAAAAGCTCTTGTCCCTGATTTAAAAAATACAGACGGTAATGCAGTGTCTGAGAGCAATAGACACATTTGTGGAAAATTGAATGGGGCAAAAACTCCTGTAATGAAGCAACATAATTTATGCATAGGTTTTTCCCTACAGAAAAGTAACTAGAGAAAGAATGTTTTAGACTGTTACATACCTGCTACTTCCTAATATACAGTTTTACAGTATCCCTTTGAGAACCTTGCTTCTTCGTAAATTCCTAAGACCAGCTTCCTTCACCAATGAAAATGTTCTAGATTTCTAGGTGTCAACACAAGACTTCCAGGCATCTTGGCAACTGGAATTTTTCTAGCCCTGGTTCTGACTACTCTGTATGCTGTTGGGGTCCTCTGTATCCACAGTGCTGGTCAGTCTGCATTTTCCAGCCTGCAGACATTTGGATGCACAGCTAAATTGCATTGGATCTTGAGGGAGTATTTGTGTTTTTGTAGTGCCGTTGGCAGCTGCTGTGGTTGATTGGGTTGGTGAGATGTTGGGTCATAACACCAGATTAGGAGGACATGTTCCCTCACATGACACAAAGACCCTTATGGGCAGGAAGTATGAGAGTGAGTTTTAAGGAAGTTAAAGGCTTTTCATTTGCAGTGATTGGATTAGCTGACTTGCTTGCTGAAGTATTAATTGGTGAAAAATTCAGGTTTGCATGCTGGCTTTCCTAAATCCTATTCATTTTAATTTTGTATATTTTCCAGGGCTACATGTGTACTGTGTTCCTTAAATTAGGTCATGTTCTTCTTACAATTTTTAACTACATAGATTAGAATTTGCTGACCTGACCTCCTAAATTTTAAGATGGTAACAGTGGTCTTTCTATTGAGTAGGGTATTATAATACATCCCTCTGTCATGGGAGAATACATGACAGAATCCATAATTTTCCATGTATTGATAAATTTAAAGGTTGTTATTAAAAATGGTGCATTTCAATGTTTACATTGATCTATCTCCAGACATAAATTTTGGAATGGATGCAGCCAGATAATACAAAGCACAGGTAACTGTTATTAACTCTGAAGGGAACAAAATATTAAACATTTTAAATTACTTTACCCCTGTGAATGATTGATAGGCAATCTCAGCATTGCATGAAGGGGTTGCTTTTCGTTAACTTACAATGATTAATTGTTTTGGAGCATGTTTATCCTGCTGTTTAATCAAGGAACTTCTTCAAGCTCATCTTTCTCCTCTCTCTGCTCTCATAGCTACTCTGTGAGGTATATGATTTTGCGAGCAGACCATCCATCCCAAGTTGAGGAAGGGGGAAATGACCCAGGAAATTGACATGATTGCATCTGGAAGCCCATAGACCAGGGGTCAGCAACCTGCGGCTCTTTCAGCCTTATACTGCAGCTCTGCGTGGCCTGGAGGTTGGAGGGTAGCGTGGGCATGTCCCTCCAGCCCTCCAGAGCAGCACTGGAAGGAAAAGTGAGTAGAGGAGCCGAACGTGAGGGTGCTGCTTTTCACGTCCCCTCCACTCACTTTTCCTTCCAGCGCTGCTCTGGAGGGACACGCCTGCGCTGTCCTCTGAGCCCTGGAGGTCAGAGGGTAATGTGGGCGTGTCCCTCCAGAGCAGCCACCATTCCCCCTGTGCCATCCCCACAGCCTCCATCCCCCCTCTACCCCATGGAGCAGGCTGCTGCCTGCTCCGTCGGGCAGAGGAGGTTTCCCTGCCCAACGCCACCGCCTCCCGCAGCGCGAGAAGCGGCGGCACTGGGCAGGCCCTACAGAGCAGCGCTGGAAGGAAAGGTGAGTGAAGGAGCCGAACCAGAGGCGGCCCCGTGCGAAGCCGCCTCTTCGGCTCGGTAGATCTTCAGGGCCGTGGAAAACGGGTCCAAATGGCTCTTTGGGTGGTAAAGATTGCCAACCTCTGCCACAGACTAAAGATCCTGGGCAGTCCCATGGTTCATTGTGGGTCTGTGGTTGAGGAAAGCACAGGGAAGATGACTAAAGTGATGATGGGCCAAGACTTAGGACAAATTTGACAAGACATAGGCTAGAACTCATTTGAAAGCCTACTATAGGATGGTGATGGCAGCAAAGAAGCAATACTTTCCCACCATTGTTTCATTTTCACAGTGTAGACCTGCAGAATGCTTCTGGGTAGTCAAGGACCTATTGGGGTCTGTCAAGGTGAAAAATATGGACTCAGAATAGATAAAAATAAGTCATTTTTTTTTAGAAAAATCAATTTGTATGACTCTTGACCTGCATACCTGCATAAATCTGCCAGTAGAGGGCTCCCTGACTGGTTTAGGATAACATTGGGACAGCTAGTATGTCAAACTACACAGGGATGCTGTAGAAATCCACAAACACCCAGACATTTGCAACAAAAAAGAAAATAATCTGAAAATCAACGAATGAATAAAGTATACAGTACATCCATTCTTTAAAATTACTCTGCATCTTCTTGAAATTAATTTACTTTTTCTACGAACCACTACATCCTACTAATATTTACTGGTCAACTCAAACTCTCCCATTAACTTAAAACTAAATACCAATACATACTTATTTCACTTTATTTCTGGTGAGCAGCCACAGAAAAAATATCCGAGGACCAGTAGTTGTGTCATTGCTTTTGGAGTCACAGTGATTTCATGGAAGAATGTATCTTGTTTCAAGAGATTAAAAAGTATGTAGAACCATACTTTACTGTTATCACTTCATCAACTGCACCCATCTGTAGCACAGACTTCACTGGCTGGCTTTAATTAATGCTAGTGCCCAAAGTCTCAAGAGATAAAGTACAAGATCTGAGAAAGCCAGTCTCTCTCTGTCACAAAGGTCATCACATATGTACGAAATCAACTGCAGATGAACTCTACCTGAACACTTGCAAATACGCCTCCCTCCCTCCCTCCTGACAGGAGGAACAAACAGATTTCCACAACATAAATCACTCCACACTGTGCCATGCATGTTACCATGACATGCTTCTTAAGATGTCAACCACAAATGTTGGTGAAATGTTAGGAACTAAAACTATAGCCACATAGCCTGGAAAACCCACAACAGCCTGTTTTAACTGTTTTTATTTTCATGGCTTTGTGGACCCTCATTGGGTGGAAAGGTGGCACAAAAGTGTTTTAAATAAATAAGCTAACTTGATTACCTTTGTGACAAAGAGAGACTGGCTTTCTCAGATCTTGTACTTTAGGTTCTTTTACCGCAAACCTAATTCCAGATCTGGTCGCCCAGACGAGGACAACAAGTCCTCCAAGGCGCAACTTGCAAAATATTCCGGTGGCGTTGGTGGTGGGCAGGGGGAGAGATTACAGAACTTCAAGGATAAACTCAAACCCAGACAAATTGATGATTGAGGTGGTCTTCAGTGGCTATGTGACAGAATTCCTCCACCTCCCACCAGATTCCTTCCTAGCATCTCCTGCCCCCCAAAATCCTAAAAAGAAAAGCAGAACCCTGATGGCAATTCAACATCTCTTAGCCATTCAGGCCATTGAATCTATGCCTGTTGAAGAGTTCAGCAGAGGTATGGACTCAAACCCAGAAAGGAAGGGGATTGAAATACTTAAATCATTTCATTAGACTGAGACATTTCAAGATGGAAACCCTAAAACTATAGCAGAAGCTCTTCAGCCCAGGGAGTATCTAACTTCTATAGATCTCACAGAGGCATAACTACACATTCCCATCTGTCCAGTCCATCTGCATTTTTTGCATTTTTTTTGGCAGGGGAGGGGTAAGGATAATTTCCAATACACGGCCCTGCCCTTCAGGTTGTGTACTGTTCTCTGGGTGTTTTCAAAGCTGCTGGTCAACCTAATTGCCATACTATTTCACCAGGGGATTCATGTCCATCACTATCTGATCTCATCTAATCCAGTTCTTACCAGCAATCCATCTTGGACACACAACAAACCCTGCTTTTCCTAAAGATTCATGGCTTCCTTGAGAATGTACAGAAAAGTTCTCTCCAGGCAGTCCAGCATCTGGAACATCTGGGAGTTCTCATAGACACTGTGGCCAGAAGCTCTTTGTCCCAGAGTCAAAGGCCAAGAAAATCAGGGAGCTGACCAAGACAGTCATCACCAGCATCCCTTTTTCCCTGGTAAGTCTCATGGGACAGTTTCTTTTTTAATTTAGATACCATGCAGTGGGTTCGGATGCACTCGAAATGGCTTCAACAGCTTCTTCGCTCTTATCAACTTCTGATAGTAAGATGGGAAAATTACTCCATCCTAGTTCCCTTGGAATTCAAATGTGACCTGGCATGGTAAACCAGACCAAAGAACATGACTTCAGAGAAGTCCTTCTGGATTCTGGCTTACATCCAGATTTTCACTGATGCGACCTTGACTAGATTGTAGGGCAGGGGGGCACCATGAATGATCAGCCAGTATAGGGCCACTGGAAGGAAAGAGAGGCACATCTCCCCATCATCCAAAGCTTCGCACCATCTTTCTCGCCCAGCTGAGCTTCCAGGAACAAGTTCATCACTCCTATGTTCTAATTAACATGGACATTGTCTCCGCAAACCAAACATGAGGGGTTGAGATCGTCTGCCCTTCACAAGGAGTCCTCCAAAATGGCGGTCAAAGATCTATTTGCATCTCCATCAAGCTACTGGACCAGGAGGTTCTTCAAATGGTTCCCATCCCAGAGTGGAGGGAATGGATGCCCCCATGGAAATTCAGTCCAGTCCTGACAGCTTTGATGAAATCTCCTTTCAAGCCCATCAGGGAGAAATATCTTGGAACTGGGAGCTTTTTCCATCAAAACTTCTCTGTGTGTATTTCATAAGGATAAAGTCATCCTGAAAACTGGCCCAGCATTCTGGCCAATAATGGACTTTAAATTTCATCAACAGCAGGAGATTTTTCTTCCATCCTTTTGCCGGGATCCAAAGCACCCAAAAGAACGGGTGTGGCATACCCTGGATGTGAAAAGAGCGCTTAAAACATATGTAATTTGGACTCAGACTATCAGAAAGATGGAGGTTCTGTTCATTTTGGTCTCTCTTCCCAACCTAGGTTGTAATATATCAGCATCCACTATAAGCCAATACTTCAAGAACTGTATTGTTGAGGCTTACACAGAGTGCAGCACATCAAGGTTTCCAGAGGCATCATGACCCATTCTGTCAGAAGTACAGCCTTTACGAAGAATGCCTTTGTTGAGGAAATTTGTAGAGCTGCCACATGGTTGCTATCATGATCTTCATCCTACACCATAGAATAAAAATTTACAGTTCTGCTGACATGGCCTTTGGCAGGAGGATATTGCAGCACATTCAGGATTCTGGAAATGATGCTCCACCAATAATGTATATTTGGTACTCTGGGATGTCCCAGAAGATGTCCTTTGGCTCAGAGAGAGAACGACCTTTGGATACTCAACGTGAAGAGTCCTCCTCCTCTGAGCACAAGAGGGCATTGTGCCCTCCTGTTTCATCGTTTTCCCTGTTATACTATCTTGACCTACTGCTCTTCTGTAATAACTCTAATGTTGCAGGCAACCATTACTCGAGCTCTTTCCTGTTGATGTTTCCTTTCATGATTTTCTATGTAGATAGATTACTGTTGACTGCTATTCGAAGTGTTCAGAACTGAGATGAAGGGGGATGATCCTAAATCAAACAGGAAGAAGAATTTGTTTCCTAACTCCATGACTGATTAATGAGAATAACCCAGAGGATGTCCTTTTGTGCTCAGAGGAGAAGGATGCTGCCAATGTTTTTTTTTTTTTTTTTGTAATAAGAATCTGTAACCTTGCTGTCTTGTTTGGATGCTTTAGTAGAAAACTGTTAACACAGTAGCCTTGCTGTACTTTGTGAAAGCAAATGACAGTATTTATGCTAAATTTAGAGCCAGTGTGGTGTAGTGGTTAAGAAAGGTGGACTAGAATCTGGAGAACTGGGTTGAATTCCCCCACTCCTGCACACAAAGCCTGCTATGTGACTTTGGATCAGTTACATTTATCTCAGAACTCTTTCAGCCCATGCAGAGGCCGGGAATGGCAAACGAACTCTGGATATCTCTTGCCTTGAAAACTCTATTCATAAGTCAGCTGTGACATGACAGCCCATGCACACACATGCGAAATTTAAAGCCTAATTCAATTCAGACTGTTTCTGTTCTGTTACTGCATAGCATATGAAATGCAAAACTACTCCTGAGTCTTGGCCACAACCTTACAGCAGGAGATATGTCAATCTTTGCCTTTGTGTGCTGTTTCTTCATAGCTCTACATGAGGTGGCTTTAGCAAATACTGCTGTTGATTAAGAATTGTGTTTTACATTCTTGTGAGCTTTATGTTTATGTGTTTGAGGGGGGAGGAAAGATCACCCACAGTCTTACACTGGATATAAGCCTGGTGAGCTTTCCCCATGGCGATCTAGGCAGGGCCTTAGCATAAAACAAAGTTTTGCTATAATAAACCCAATGGCTACCCTTCTATAAGGATGTCTTTCTCTTCAGAATTGGAAAGCCTCAGGCTTGTTTCATTTGCAGCAAGAATTGATCTCTCATGTTACTGAAGAAAGAAGTTTTGCTTACACTCCTTGCACTGTACTTTGGACTTAAGCTTGTTCTAAGCTTATCTAAGCTGCTAAAGTAGATGGTGTGTAATGTGCACAGGAGTTGGCTGCTGCATTCCTTCCTGCCAGCTAACCTTTAGCATGTACTCTCAGACACACAGAGCTAGGGCATCTAAGATACATTACTTCGCATTATTTTTTGCTTGTCTGCAGTCAAGTTTTCATCTTCCCTATGAAATCACAGTTTAATGAGTAACTTAGAGTTAATAGGGTGCTTTTTTGTTAATATTTGTTAGTGTCACTTAGGTCTGAAAAATACCATTTAGAAACTAACAGATTGAAACACTGAGAAGAAAATATATTTATATACCAGTTTATTTGTAACATTGGTAGTCATTACAGCTCAAACTGCTCCATTTGAGTATTTTTTTTAACACAGTCCTTGCTGGTCCATGTTGCTTTGACAGATTTCGGTTCACCACCATTTAATTCAAGATGGGAAGAACTGTGGAAAGACAATCTCAAGAAGAAATGTCTGCCTACTGAAAGGAGGCTGTGTTGTAAGAATAGCAGTGGAATAGCTGGCTTCTTAGAGCTGTGGTCTAACTACTACATTGCTTCAGAATAGGCAACTCCCCTGGAACAGGCAACTCCTTACTGTTGCTGTGTACTTTCTGCACACTATATATGAAGGAAAAAGAACTCCAAAGTAGTTATCTGGAAATGAGAAATGAAAATTGAGATGGCTGTTACTCTATATGTTTTAGTGTTTCATTGACAGTATACACTGTAGAAGCAAGTCCTGCTTAAACTTCCTTTCAAGTATGTATGCTTTAGACTGATAGGCTGCCCTGTATTAAAGTGGAACGCTTTCTGATCTGGAACACTTTCAAGTTCCCAAAACTACGCACTAGTAGAAAAGGTGAAACACTGGGAACTTCTTTACTTGAGTTATGTTTAAAGAAAATATATAAGAAAACTTGGTTTGGTTTCTTAGAGGTTGTGCTTGATCTACTTATCCTGTGATATGTTATCTACTTCTTTCTCAATTTAGGTATCTCGACTGCTCAGTTCTGGGAGAGTTTTTCTCATTAGCTTATACAGGTTCAGAATCTGCAGTTAGGTTTGTTTAAGACAAATGGTGAGAGACTTAACTCTCACAGCACAATGAAATCTGACTTTTTGCCTTCAAAACAAACAATTTTTTTGAGTTGATGATTTTATTTAAAATAAAGCTTAACTCTTCTTATTAGGCAAGAACTTGATAAATATAAACAGATTCTAACTCCTCACACAATACAGAAAATACACATGCAATAAAATCAAATTTCCTAACATCTCTCAATTTTAGTTTAAGGCAAATCAACTGATTGGCAGAATGCTATGTAAAATTTGGAAGCCTTCTTGCACACAATAATGCTCACCTGGATACTCTTGACTCTTACTAGAACATAACATCAAATCTTGATTAGCCCTTTATATAACACTTTTTATAGAGAAGGTGACAGGAACAGAAATAAATCTAACACTAATGTGATTATTCTCTGAATAAAACAACTGGTTCCCAAAGGGCTTAAGAAGATGAGGAATGGGTAGACTGGAATATATCTTGATAACTCATTAAATTGACAAAGCAAGGTTATAAAACTAAATTCAGCACTTGATCTCAGTTTGAGCAATAAATCTACTATTTCTTGAGTTGTGCTAATGAACTGTCAAATTAAGAGGTCTTGTACTTTTCCTGACCAACTCTTGAACATTATACAGGTTATGAAGCAATGTAAGGACACATATACTAACATGCATATCCATGATTAATATCATGAATATGCAGAATCTCTGTGCTCTTTAAAAGCTTTATTGCTCTTGCAGTGCTTCTGGGTATCGTCAAAGTAGCCCTCCATCAGCTAAGTGATATGAATAGTGGATGGAATATATGCTGAATTAACCGTTGTCTTGTGTTGATTGCCTTCTCTGTATGGTATTCAGGAGTTGAATATGAATGATTGAGGTGTAGGCTAGCTGTAGAACACTTTGCATGAAGGTAACACAGTTCAGCTTTGTAAGGGATTGTCTAATACATATTGAGGCCTGGCAGCTAAAGATTGCACTGGATATTTCTAATTGATATTTGTGGTGAGTCTGGGACTCAATTATAGATCATCTGCTTTACATGCAGAAGCTCACATCAATCTCCAGCTAAAATGATCAGGTAGTAGGTTCCTCAGATAGTATTACTAGAGACCCTATTGCCAATGCTAATAAACCAGTTGTTGAAAATGGCATAAGGCAGCTTCATGTGTTTCTTTATATGAACCTCAGCCTTTCCAACCTGTGTTAGTTTTGCTTTCCTTTCCTCTGAACATTCCCCAGGGCCTCTGTTGAGACGGAGGGGATATTGTGAGTTCTGTTTAATAGCTTGTAGTAGTGTGCTTAGTGTACATGTTAGTGTTGAAAGAAATGTAACACTAAATACATACATCTTGCATCAGATGTCTTGTGTGTATAATAGTACTTTGGAAATGGCCTGAAAAAGCTTAAAGTGCTATTCTAGGGACGGCATAGCCTAGAACAGAAGATCCCAGGTTCAGAACATGGTTAAAGAATTTCTGATTTGTATCTTTTTCTACTGGACACCCTGAAGAACTGTTATCAGATAGAGCAGAAAGTGCTGAGCTAGATGGATCAGTGGTTCACATAAGGTTGTTCTACAAGTATATACAAAGAGAAGGCTACTAAGAACTACTTTTTGGAACTGCTACATAATGGAATAGCTGTGAACTTCATCTGAATATAAGAGCTAATTTCACTTTGTCTGATACGACGTTGAAGAGCTGTAGGCAGTTTAATTAGTTCAGGATGCAGTCCTGGGATGAAGAACACTTTTCCGCTGCTGGGGGATGAAGAAGAGGGAGGTACAACTAATCAACATCCCAGGTAAAGATGGGAGTGGCAGAGGCCAGGCGTAACAACAGGAAAAGTAGCTCCCATATGTGGACTACTTTCTTGATGAGAAGTGTGGATGTCCAGGAGAAATGCAGCACTACCTTTAAACATGTCGAGAAAGAGTCAGGGGGTCCCCTGCTACCTGTTCCAGGCTGTGCAGGAGGGGAATGGTTGTAAGGAGGGGGAGGATCCTGGAGTTCTTAAGCTCCCTTTCTCCCCCTGAGACTGACTGAGGCCCCTTCTGCACATGCAGAATAATGCACTTTCAATAGACTTTCACAATTGTTTGCAAGTGAATTTTGCTATTCTGCACAGTAAAATCCAGCTGCAAAGTGTGTTGAAAGTGGATTGAAAGTGTATTATTGTGCATGTGCGGAAGGGGTCTCAGTGACCCCTCTGAGCTGAGGTGGGGCCAGAGTTGGAGATGTCCCACCCATCTTTGTAAACATGACAAGTTCCATTAGTTTATAAATGGGTTTTGGAGGCAACTGCAGGAAAGTAGCAGTTCCCTGAAATCAATTCAGTCTTTCTGTATTCTTTGGATACTGTCAAAATAAAGCATTTTAACTAATCTGCAAAAAAATGTTCTGCAACAGCTGCCTATGACAAAGTAAATCTGCTGAGGCCTAATTAGGCACACCTTTCTGCTTAGGAAAGGGCCAGAAGTTCAGCAGCCAAAGCCCCTGTGTGTGTTAGGTCTGAAGAGAGGCACATGAAGGGGAACCTCAGAATCCAGCATTGTTTGTGCTTTCTGTCCTGCATCAGGCGGAGGCACAGAAAGGAAAACCTGAGTTAATGTAGGAGGAGAAAGAGGAGTAGCAGCCATCCTTCCTCAGGTTCCCTGTTAGGATGAACCTATGCATGTTTGCTCAGAAGTACATCTTGGTGAGTAGCATTTACTCACATATAAATGTTCACATGAATGCAGTTGCACACTTACTGGGGAGTGAGTCTCATTGTAGGGGCATAAAAAGCCACACTAATTTATTCTGTAAGCTCTTCCTTTAGGTTGGAAACAGCTCTTAAAGATCACTGAGCTTTTCACCTATCCTCTGATCTTGTGGTAACTAACAGAAGAGTTCTTAAAACTGAAATTAGAATTGCCTATGATTTCCTATTAGAATAAAAAAATTGTGCAAACCCTGCAGCTAGAACGTTTCATTTATACTGGAATTTAATTGTCTTCTCTTTCCTTTTTGAGAGATAGTGTTTTTCGTTTCAACAGAAAAGGAAGTTCTGAAATAGTGCAGTAGTTTCTTATAAAGCCTGAATTTATTTTACTGCTTCAACAATGTAAAAGGCATAATGTGTAACCTAACATATAAAACAGTACTAACTGTTATATGTATGGAAACTAAAGGTATTGATGCCTTAGTTTTGGGAGTGGCTGTGACTCAGTGGTAAAGAGTCTGATTGGATTTTGAACATTCCATGCTCCCAGCATTTCCAGTTAATAAGTTCAGGTAGAAGATGATGTGAAAGACCTCGATCTGATACCCTGGAAAACTGCTTCCAGTCTGAGTAGAAAGTACTGACCATGATTATCCAATTATCCTACTACAAGGCACGTTCATTTGTTCTACAAGCAAAAATGTGCATATACTAACACTATGCTGCATTCTGTTCTTCCTTAGTGTATCTTATGTTTTGTTGTTTGAGAGGCATGAACATTAAAAGAACTAAACACCAATTTTGTAATAAAGAAAGAAATGGTTGTATAACAATAATAATAGTCTAGCAGCATATTTGAATATTGAGTTAAGTTTCAGAAAACTGAAAACACTGACTTTTTCAATAGTGTGCAGTATTATTTCATTTCATTTACATTTCATAGCATAATCTCACTTAATGAATTGATGTGGTATGTGGTACATGTCTTCAATAATGTATGTGGTACATGTGGTACATGTCTTCAATAATGTAGAAAAGTTATCTAATTGTGTACATGCCTTAGCTACAAAATCTCCATATTTCATGTTCCTAGTGACTTTTAGGCATTTTTTTAAAAAAATATTTCACACATTCCAAAAGAGCAGATGGGACCTTGTGCTTGTGATAAATATCTACAGGCAGAAGAGATTTCTATCAGTGAAACAGGACTTCCTTGATTTTGCCTTCCTTCTGCAGGCCAAAATGGTCTCAAATATGGGGTGGGGGCGGGGGTGGGGCGGGGGTGGGGGTGGGGCAGCAGACAGTGATTCAACCCCCTTCCAGTAGCAGAAATAGGACCCATGCCAGTTGTGATCTTTCTCAATTTTATGTTTCTTCTTTGAGAAATGTGGAGGTGGAGGAGGAAATCTCCAGAGGAGGGAGGAAACTGAGAACCTCTTCTGTGTCCCCCCACCCCCCTTTCCCTGAGCTTTCACTTCTCTACATAATACTTTATATGCTGTTCAAGTAGTATGGCAGGCTAGGATCTGAAATGCTGGCAGTGTGTATTCTTTGAAAAGGATGTTGATGTTCAACTTTTTGCCCATCATTTGAATACTCTGACCATATTAAAAACTATGACCTCAAATACCAGGGAGGACCTGGCTCTTTTGCCTGACTGTGGGATATGTTGTGGCTGACATGAAAGGGATTTTTCCCCTCTCTCTCCACTACATGGGAAACCCTCAGTCGGCCTGGCTGGCTGTTGCTGACCTTAGTTCACCCTGTGAGCTATGCAGCAACCAAACAGACCTTCAATCACTTATTGTGTGGCATAGAGGCCTTGTGTGCCACTAATAGTCACGTATACCAAACTCAGGCAGACTTTTATTTCCAGCTTCAGGGGACCAGCAAAATTCCACTCCAGTTGAATTCCTTAAGATGACTTACATGAGGGGAGATATGACAATAAGCTTTTATCTTATGCCTGTTCAGATAAGTGTCATTGAGACTTCCTCTAAGTAGACTTTTTTTGTACTGTACCTGTTACAATTCTGCCTCCTTTAAAACTGTTACCCTGCTAGATTTTAAACTGATTTTGTTATCTGGGGAGAGGTTTTCTTCTGTAGCTATTATAGTGATGCATTTCCATTTGAAAAGTGCAAATGGCTGGATGAAAGGCATTTAAACCTATTTGAATCCACTATATAAACAATCTTGGCAGCAGAAGCAGTATGAGATGATAGTTTTTCTTGCTTACAGGAGAACCAGCTAGCTTGCAGTACTGAAGAGAGTTATTTTTAAAAAGCTGGTGTTAATCTACTGAAGTCTTGCAGTGGAACTTCAGGTAGGTGGGTGTTGAGTTTAATGGCTATCATTAAACTAGCTTTGAGGAGGAGGACATCTTGAAGCTTGGGTGTTTCCCACTGGCTTCTCAGGGAGTCAGGTCTGAAACTTTTCACTTCTTGTCTTCCAGGCAAGAAACTCTTGGCTCAAACAGGGAGATTAGCCAAGATATGTCCTCTGCAGCATCTGTTCTTTCTTTCTACATTTGTTGCTATTCCTTCTCTAGCTTCTTCAATCTGTGTTGTGAACAGCCAGAGAGATCTCCTCAGCCCTAATCTATTGTGCCTCTTTTATTTGCACACTTTCTATTCCTTTATATGTTTCCCCCCCCTTCATCTCCTCACTTATGGAGGATGCTGAGATCCGTGAAGACGTGAATGGGGATCAGTTCCTCCCTTAAGAGGATACAGACCCAGAACTGCTGTTCTCTCCACTTTGAGACAACCAGCCGGCCTGGAGAGAGAGACAAACAAAAGGTTAAATAGTTGCAGGCGCCAAAACAAAAGCATATTAACAAGCTGCAAAAAAAAAAAAAAAGCAAAAAGGGCCTCATAGGAGGAACTGCCTCTAATGAGTGCCAGTTCAGTCCAGAGTGGGAATGATGCAAGGTTTTATCCCCTTGGAGAGCACAGGAAATGGAAGGTCCAAGAGGTAACCTTCCCCCCCCCCCCCATCCAAGGTTGTGAGGGGGCAGCTAACATGCTCCAGGGAAATGGAAGCAGTTCAGTGGACCCTAAGGGAGCAATTACAGTACTTCCAGATGCCTGCCTCCTCCCTCAGTCTCATACAGGGGATTCCAGTTTTCTTCACACCCACTCTTGCCGTTCTCCTACACACTCCTATCCAGGTCTTAGAAGGGACAGGTCAACCACTATGAGGAGAATTTTGGACCAAGGCAGCCAGAAAGACTTTCTCATCAGGTGCTTACCCAGGCCATTTTTTCCAGGAAACATCACTCCCACTTCCCTATCAGATAATGAAATGGAAACAGGCAAATTCTCCTCACAGGATGAATCGGGCACAGAAGAACAGCCAGCTGGATTATTTAACGGGCAAGATTATCAATCTTTTGTCTTAGGCCATCATAGCATTGGACCTCTCTGAGGTTTCTGACCAGGGCGAAGAGTCCGAAGGGGGCAGATCCAGGCTGAAAGGAATAAGGAGGCCTTTTAAAGGTTACCATGCTTTGAGATACGGGAGATATACTAGCTAGACAAAAAGAAGTCTATGCCCCAAAGACTACGGAATGATGATAGGAGACTTTCTCTCCAGCTCCTTTCATTCCTACTCACTCTTCCATGGTCTAGTCCTGACTATAAGAGGACCCATTGTCAAAACAGCAGAGGCTCCTTTTGCAGTGACTGGTACTTCAGCAGGGCATCCTAGTTCCAGTTCTACTGATCTAATAAGACCTGTTGGCCTATCAGTTAAGGAAAATAATGAGGCCAGGCTAGCGAAACGATGACTGCAGCAATTCCAAGTTCATGGGCTTCAGTCACAACCAGACCATTGGGTATAATAAATCATTCTATTTGGTTGTGCCATATAGTTCAGCAGTCTTCCCCCAGACCGTTTCCTTATCTCTTCCAGATCCCTCAGGAAGGAAAAACAAAGAAGGACATTATCTGCCAAAGAATATCTTTTGATGAACACAGCAATAGAAGTAGTACCTCTCGAAGTGTACCAAACAGGAGTCTGCTCCATCTTCTTCACAGTACATAAGAAAAATGGGGATTGGCAAACTATTCTAGATTTGAAATATGTTAACAGGTTTGTCAATAGAAGCAGAACCTCTCAGAGAGGGCCAAACAGGAGTTTACTTAATCTTCTTCACAGTACATAAGAAAAATGGGGATTGGCAAACTATTTTAGATTTGAAATATGTTAACAGGTTTGTGACCCAAAAACACATTCATATGGAGACTCTATGCTCACCAAAGCTGTCATTCCAGAAGCCTTTATGACTTCCACCCATCTGGTTCCTTACTTTTTCCTACCAAAGTCAGCATTTCCAGCTCAGAGCCCCACCCTTCAAACTGTCTTTGACTTCAGAATGTTTTCCCAAGTGCTGGTGATAGCAAGGGCCCTTGCCCAGGGGCAGGGAGTCCTGATTCATCCATACCTGGACGATATTCTGATTTGTCCATCAACCAAGGAAAAAGCTTTCAAGGACACAAGTCAGATTATACAGGTTTTGGAGAACCACAGTTACCTTTTAACAGAGACAAATCAATCTCCTTTCAACCCAGAGGCTACAGCATCTAGGGGTCATCATAGGTACCAAAAGAACATGTTGTTTCTTCTGGAGGAGAAAGTCAACAAGATATCAGACCTGGCCAAGAACAGCTCTAAAACCAAGTTAGAAAAGTTAATGTCCCTGACCTAACTACAGGGCATTATGATACTATGCATAGGATTGGTCCCATGGGCTCATCTGAACTCCAGACCTCTCCAATTGTTCCTCCCACTCCACCAGTCATTGATCATTCTGAAAAAGGACAAGAAATTGACCCAAACAACTTTGGACAGGCAAGGCATGATCTGGTGGACCAACCATAGCCACTTAACTGGAGGACAATCCTACATTCAAAAGAATATAATACGGATTTTCACAGACACCAGTCTGATCAGTTGAGGAGCTTTCCTGCGAGAACAGCCAACCTAGGGTTTTTGGGCAAAAAAAGAGAAGCAACTGAGTATCAATGGCCTAGAACTCAGGGTCATCAAGATGGTGCTCTACACTTCCACTCATTGATCTGGGACCCACATATTCTCATCAGGACCAAAAACATTTCAGCAGAGGCCCACATCAACAAACAAGGAGGGATCCAGGTCATCCACCCTGCATCGAGAAATGAAGAGCATTCTATTGTGGGCAGAAATGCACCTACAGTCGATTTAGGCAGAACACATTCAGGCATCACTCAATGCGCAAGCAGAATGCTGAGCAGGCAAACCATAGATGAGAACAAATGGTCCTCAGAAGGGAGATTTTCCAGCTGATCACAGATTTGGTTTTCTGAGGGTGGATCTGTTTGTCTCGGCCTCCAGTCATCTCATACTGCAATTCTTTTCCGGATACCATTCCCCAAGGGTGGGGCTAGTGGATATACCACACTCCTCATGGCCATAGGGCAGTGATGGCGAACCTATGGCACGGGTGCCAGAGGTGGCACTCGGAGCCCTCTCTGTGGGCACGTGCACACAGAGTTCATCATGTGGGGGGTGGAAAATCACCCCCTTCACACACACACACATCTAGGCTGGCCTGGGCCACTGAACATGACGTGCACGCACCGCGGTGAGCAGGGAGGACTCGGCTGAAGTGCCTGGTGCCTGTGCTCCAGGTGGCTGCTGCCCAAGGGTAGGGGGCTCAGAGGAGTCAGAGATGCTAGAGAGCACAGAGTGGTGTGTGCGGGACTTGCTGGAGGCTAGAGCAGGCTGGCCCCTGCTCGAGCGGGTGGGGCGGAGGATTCCCACAGCAGGATCACCCGCCCAGATTGGCATTGGGGAGGGTGAGGGTGGCTGCCTCAGCAGGTGAGACCACATTATCCTTGATAGCCTAACTATAACAAGAGTCCAGTGCAAGGCTGAGGGGTTACCTGCAAGCGAGGCTTGCCTGCTGACAAGGCTCCTTCATTGTCCCCTAAATCGGCATGTGGAAGGCTAGTTCACCAGGCCACATCTGGAGTGAGAGGCGGGGGAGTAGCTCTGCCGGCTTGCGAACCTAATAAGCCCTCTCAGGGGGCTGAATCTGGTCTCCTGGCCGCATGTTGGAGATGTCTGCTTTAAATTATACACCTCTTCTACTATAGCAATAAAATAAGTTTAGGCTCCCTGCACCATTTTCCCCTAGTTTTTCAAAAAATTCTCTGTGGCTTCAAAAATGTCTGAAGTTTGTACATCTCTAGCAATAAGTAACACTGAAGGCTGAAAAACAAGTCATGTTCCTAAATACAGGTCTGCTGAGTTTCATCATTTTAAGAAAATTGAACAAACTATGGCTAATTACACATAGAATGTTTTCCTTGGGACTCTTCTCTGTGCTGTGGGCTTGCAGAGACCCTCCTCACGTTTCTCTGTTTATCCGTGAGGAGGCAGCCCAGTGCCTGCTGTGCAGCTGCTTCCTGAAATCTCAACCGGTCTCTTTTTTACTGCTTTTCTTAACTCTGCCCATCAATTGCGTTAAAGGCACATATCTTGCTGATACTCTCTTCCCCTCCCTACACACACTCAGTCAGTCAGTCAGTCAGTCAGTCAGTCAGTCAGTCAGTCAGTCAGTCAGTCAGTCAGTCAGTCAGTCAGTCAGTCAGTCAGTCAGTCACGCTGCTGCTGCTGCTGCTACTGCTGCAAGAGAAAGAGACCAGTTTTTAAAATGGAAGTTTGTCTAAAAGAAAGTTTTAAAAATGCCCTCTCGATCATCAGGGAGGGTAGAAGCAGAGCAGAGGAAGGGGGTGGAGCCAAAGAGACCCTGCTTTATATTGATGCATCAATTCAGACATTTAGACAAGCAGAAAGTCGTTGACAGCGGGGAGGAGGGGAAAGTGTGCAAAGCAGTATGGGGGGGGGGAGATTAGGTGGGCTGGCTGTGGGTGGAGGGAAGAGGTCCAGGACAAATCTGTGCCCACTGGCAAATCTGACTGTGAAGCAAAATTAAATTCTTGCTAGAAGTGGTTTTGCTTGCTGCGGGGAGAATAGGAAGTGAAAGCAGGGATTGAGAAAAAATGTCCATACAAGAAATCTTGTGGCGACACACATTTGCCCCCATTGCGTAGCAGATGCCTTGTGCATAATCGGCCTATGTTTTAATCTGTACTTAAGATAGGCAGGAGTTTGGAATAGAGGTCAAAATGTATATACCAGGAACAGTTACTCACACAAGATGACCTGTGTGTCCTTGATCTGTAACTTACACAGCAAATAAAACATGACATGTACAGGATGTTTTCTGAAATTGCTTTTTATGTTGCTTTACTGTCACTGGGCATCTATTTCATCGTTTTGTAGAATAAACATTTAGCATCATTTGATAATATAGTTAAATCCAACTTCCTTCCTAGCACCCTATTTAAGAAGGCTGTTAATAATCCAGGCCTTCAACCACAGCAAATACTGAATAATCCTGAATATAGAAAGAATATTTGCATATTTTCATTCCCTCTCTCCGACTGGCTCTGTGAGTCACTTAGAGGGATCAGAGTTAAAAGTTGTATCCTTTGCGCTAGTAGAAAAATATAAAAAGGAAAGTTTTTTCTCTTCAACATGGAGATGTACACAACAGCTGGACTCCCTTGCTCAGCTTTACAATTGTGTATGTATATATATACAAATACAGTCCACTTTCTTTTCATTCCATGTATACATCCTCCTATGCCAGAGAGGGTGAGGTATAAGTCTAATAAAGGAATCAGAATTCTAGATAGCATGAGAGTAATCCTACATCATTATACATTTTCAAGTTGTGTAATTCAAGTTCTGGCCAATCCTCATGCTGGTAAATTTCAGCAGAAAACCCCCCTTCCATGTTGCAACAGTTTCCAGCATCAGGAAGTTCTTAAACTGATGTCAGAGTTTCAGTAGTCTGATCAAATGACCCTGTGCTACTTTCACTGTATTTACTCTGAAGGGCAGGCCTGTTTTATACTTTCTTGCAGTTCTTTTGTTATGATTGCTCATTTGTTTCTCCACTCTACTGTGGGAGAAGAAGAAAAAAGCTAGCTCAAGTCGTCATTGCTATATACACCAGCTTCCCCAAACAAAGCTTGTAACAGTTCCAGCTCCCTCTAAACGTTGCTACGTGTGAGACGTGCTTGCAAATCAAATTCGCAGATGCAAGTCATATATGAGTATAAAGTAGTCATATTCCTAGTAATTAGAACAGATAAGTCCAAAATGACACTGCAAAAATCATATCCGCTGCCAGATTTGGGAAGTAGCAGCCAGAGGCAGACTCAGGCTGGATGCTAACCCAGAGAAGGCTGAATGAATTACTGTGCAAGGTTAAACGCAAGTGGAAGCTCAAAAGAGGCGAGAGTCTCCATCAGTGTAGCAAAAACTACACAGATACTCTTATAGTACTGTAAACACAGTGAAATATTTCTTTTGCATCACCTGTTCACAGTGCTCCTTTATCTAGGTCACAGTAACAACCTTCTCAAGTCTAACTTACAGGTAGCATTCACAGTCCTAACAACAAGAACATTGTGCAGCAGAAGATTTACATCTTAGAAAACATGGATTTGTGTTTTCCATTTGCTAACTGATGGGAAGCTACTGCCAGATTGTGTGGCACTGTAGAAATCCCTGCCATGAATGGGGGGTTTGTGCTGATAAGTCAGGTTTTTACCTGCTTAGAAATATCGTCAACAAATGAACACGAATAAAATATTTTTCTTCCAAATAAATCTGTGTGGGATGATATAATACACATAGTAGACTCTGTTTTATACAGGGTTGATTACATTGTGCGCTGTCTATTTAAGATTATGTATGTGTATGATGAAAACAGAAACCAGTCTTTCCTACGTGAAACAATAGGGAAATTTTTTATTAATATGGCAGCTTCCAGCTATGGCTTTAATAGTTCATAAATTACAATAGAATTCATTAAATACCAGGTCACTTTGAAATGTATTGTATTGCCTAGTATTTTCAGCAGTAATTTTATTGTAGTTTCTCTGACAATCCTCAGTAGAAATGTCCAGTTTATTTAGAATTTCATATCAGAATATGTTTTGTAGGACATAAACATAAATGTACATGAGATCCTTGTCACAGTTCATGTTAACTTTATACTCTTTAATAGTGACATTCCTCTACCAGTTATTTTCTATACTGCCTTCAGTATTCAATGAAATAGAGCTTTTAAAGGCTATAATAAAATTATGAGGAACTAGGGAGAAGTTAGGTTAGAGCAGGGGTCCTCAACCTTTTTGAGCCTGTAGACACATTTGGAGTTCTGACAAAGCAAGACTGGCACAGCAACAAAATGGCTGCCGCAGGAGGCAGAGCCAGCAACAAATGATTGGCACAGCTTAATTTCAGTAACAGTGTAGATCCCTGTGCTGTGGTGGCAGATGTTGCCAAAGCAGCATTAAAAAAAGCTCTGCACAGCCAATCAGAAACCATGTTGGGATCCCCTTGGATAGAGTTAGTGGTTCACTTTTTGTTGTCATTAGGGTTTAATGAAAGTAGGCAAAACTAAACAAATTAGGATTAGGTTTTGTGATTGTAATAATTTGAAAACCTGCTCGTTAAAATAAAAAACTGTGGACTAGGGGCTTTTTCTTAAGCCAAATAATTTTTTGTTAAGACCTGCGCTGCAAGTTTTTAACTGTCTACTGTTTAGTTTTGAAAAGTGCTTTCCCAGTTGATTGAAGTAATCAATATTGAAATCAATAAGGTTTTAATCAAATAGTGCAGCTGTGAACAGTCTTGACGTATAAGCTGAACTCTCCCAGTGACAGGTGCACTTCCTAGGAGCATTTCAGAGCATTGACACTGAACACTAAACCCCTCGTTTTCTTGGAAGTGACAGAAATGGCAGAAAGGTCAGCAGGGTAATAAAATGCCTTGAAGTATACAACCTCGCTGTCACATAGATTCCTCTCCCTACTGCAACCCATTAGGCATTAGAACTATGGTATAAGAATTATGACACGGGAGTAACTGAGTGGGTTTCTTTGTTGAGGGGGCCAGAGATGGCTTGGAGATTTGCCATTAGAACTGATCTGGCCTACTCTAATCGGCCTTGTTCTCGGCTGCTGTATTATGTCACCATTAATGTCTGTTGAGTAATCTCAAACTTGCTGCTTCTGGACTGAGTTGATTAGCTTCATCAAAACTCGGGCATCTTTGGAAGACCTCAGGCACCCAGGTGGGCTTAGTAACTGAAACTATTATCAGCAAGCAGGAAGAACTGCTAGGAGAAGTGTTTGCTCTGTGCTATACTGACTAATTACTGATTGAATGCATTGTGGAGGGCCTGGGGAGTTACTGTGGGTACTGTGAAGGGCCAGTGAGGGGCAGGTTGAACCAGACTGGAACTTGAAAAAAATGGAGTAAACAGCAATGATGGCAGATGCAAGAAAGGCTTGCATCAAATGTCTGAAATATCTGCTTGGAAAATACCGCTCATTAGAATGCACTCCTGTCTGGAGGTTGCCAGTGATGTATGGACTATTCACTCCTTCTATAGAGCAGCTTGTTATAACCCCTACTTTTTTATTTGTATAAGAAAGTAGGTAAGGAGTATTAATGAGGGAAGGGGAAGGAGGGTGGGGCAGGAATAGATATGATATGGTTAAAGTGGGTCAAGTGTTGATTGGACTCTATCCATTTGTTTCAGACTCCACACACTTGGCAGGTTACTCACTAGATCTGATCTTCAATATGGCATTAGATGTGAGACGGGTCTCTATTGACGGAGTGCAGTGGTCAGACCATTGTGCTCTGAAGGCCTGTCTGGGTATTCCATCTCCCCCCCCCTGCCCCCGTGTAGGTGATGAGCAGATTTATACTTGCTCATAGAGACTGATGGAGCCTATTGGCTTCCAGAATGCTCCACAGGATCCAATGTCTCCCAGCAATTTGTTCAATGGGCCAGTAGAGGACTGGCATAGTTGTCTCTCTGTAACCATAGATGTAATCGCTGCCTGTGTCCTCTTTGCCCCCATGCCAAACTATCTCCATAGTATACCGTGGAGCTACAGTGAACTTAGACAACTGGAGCATGTTCGGTGGCATACTCATCACAAAGTTATTAAAAAATTTGATAGGAAATTTGTGAGATTCTATGGGATGGCAGTGAAGGCTGCTAAAAAGAAATAGTATGTGGCCTGTATTGTGTCCACTGATTCTCACTCAGCACAATTGTTTATAGAGCAGTTTGGTCTTTAACCAAACTGGGATCCCAAAATATTAATGGTTTGGCTATTAGTGGGGAGAATTTTGCGAGCATTTTTGCAGTTAAACCTTTTCACTCCACCAGGACCTGCCTGTGAGTGTTGACACAGTAAGGGAACTGGAGGCCCCTTGGCTGTTTTTAGGTCTTGTGCTGGACCAATTCAGCCAACTCTCCCAGGCCGATGTTGACAGGAACTTGGCAGCTGTAAAGCTTACTATTTGCTCCTTGGATCCCTCTCAGTCATGGCTGGTGAAAAGTTGGTGATTAAGAAATATGGTGGACATTATCAATCTATTCTTAAGTTCTCAAGTGTTCACAGGAGGACTGAAGAAGGCAATAGTGGCTCTACTCTCTCTTTTTTTTTTACTCCAGTGGCACCTTTAAGACCATCAAAGTTTTATACTTGGTATAAGCTTTCATGGATCTTAAGCATGCCCCTGGATTCAAGCTTGTTTTCTTCTACTTCAGACCAGCACAGCTATCTTACAAGCAAACAAGGGAAACAGAGAAGAGCTCATGACTCAGACGTGAAAGGCTAAAACATTTGCCACTATGTATGAAGCCATTTTCTCTTTGCAAGGGTTGCTGAATTTATACCTCCTACTTGCATCTTATCTCAGGAGCATATAGTCATGCATCTAACAAATATTTTGCTCTCTGTATGATGACTGAAACAAATAACTTATTCCTGTTTCCATAGTGCTTTGTGCAGTAGTCTTGTACCAGACCTCCTATACATTTTTTATATATAAACCAATTAATGAAAATCATGATCTCATCAGTTCTCAGAAGCTAAGCGGGGTCATTTCTGGTTAGTATTTGGTTGGGAGACCACCAAGGAATACTGGGGTTATTGTGCAGAGGAAGGCAATGGCAAAACGTCTGTTAGTTTCGTGTCTTGAAAATCCGACTGGATTGCCAAAAGTTGCCTGCAACTTGACAGCACTTTACACCCACAATAAATGGCATTGACAGTAGAAGTATAGCCATCTCCTAAAACTCAGCTGTGCATACCATTCACAGCCTTGTCTTGTAGTAATGCTAACCATGCTCTGCCAATTAGGGCTGCTTCATAACTTGGCAGGATAAGTCTCTTGAAAAGGGAAGCTTCTAGCAGCTTGTTACCATGTTATTAGAACCCCACATGGGCATCTTTGGTTACTAGTTACGAAGTCTCGCCATCTGTGCCAGATTTGAGCTAGAAGACAGTTTCTTCTAAGTAACTTTGTGCCTAATCCCAGGACTGGTAGTTTGTAAACCCACCTATGAAGATTCATGGTCTACTGATCACTTTTTGACACCTTCAGAAAAACAAGTGAACTATAAAAAAGAAAAATGGATTCCAACCATATCTTAATAAATAAATAAATTACACTAATGGAGGAGAAGAGAATCATTCCAACCATATATCTTTTCCAATTCTAACTACTAAGGCATCTTTGTTTAGACAAATGTAGAAACCTGTAAGTAATAGGTGTTTGGCTCAATCGATGCTGCAACTTGCCTGTTCAACCCATGCCCCTCATGGCAATTCCAGTGATGTACAGGAAAAATAATTTTTTTGCAGGAAGATATAATTTCAAAAACAGCATTTGCTAGTCTGCCCGGGATAGTGTCCAACCTTTCCTTTTAGGCCTATATGGTGGAACAGGCTGCAAACTAGGCACCCTCGTATAACTCTTGATTAATTGTGCATTTGGGGGGCAGTTTTGGAACTCATCTTTCAATGGGCAACTCAGGTCCCTTGTTAACTGCTTGGATTTATTCATCTGGTTGGGAACATATTGACCTTTAAAACATGTATCATATTAGAGGGAGTGTATTCATGTTCAAGCAGTTCCTGCTTACTCAGTGAGGTATTCTGCAGACATGTAGTTTATTTTTCTGAGCAGAATATTGCTTTTCAGTGTAAATTATGATGACAGATTTATGTTATATTGTCATTTGTATTGTTATACATTGTGTTTTTATTGTTCTATGAGACAGTTCAGGTACAACTGCCAATGGGTTACAATAATTCTAATAAGTAAATATATAAAGCAGAAATGCATTATCCTACAGTTGCAAGAATTGGTTTGGCCATTAATTGGGAAATAGGGATTCTAAGCAGGAGTGAGCAGTTATTCAGGATGCTCCAGTAATGGATTCCCTAGTTTTCTTAAAAAGGAAGGCACATATTTCTAGCTCTTACAGTTATAAAGAAACCTTGCTGTCACAAGAGCAATTTCTTCTGAACTCTTGGAAGCCCGAAGGTAGTTAGGCAAAGCTTTCAATAATGAGTCAACTATATCTCATATTATTTTCCAGGAACACAGATGTTTTCACTCCACCATAGAGTACACAAGGTACTGAAAGCTAGTGTGGTGGTATAGTGGTTAGAAAGTCAGACCCAGATTCAAATCCAGCCTGGAAAAGGCCTTGCCTCCATCCCCTGCCTTTTACTTGCAGAAACCAAGGCTTGATGGCTGGCAATCCTGTGTGGTTGCCTAGCAACAGTTGCTGAGGGCATTTGTTTCTAAAAAATGGAGGTGCTGCTTCTATTATTCATGGTGCATTATTAGTTTTCTTATTCTTTGGTTTTCAGTTTTGTAGAAAGATCTGTTTTGTTTTTTGTTTATGGCTCCAATCTCTAGAGTTAAAAGTTTTCACAGATTTGCTTATGAGAATTAGATAGATTGATATGGAATAATGTTAGATGCCATCACAGTAAAAAGCTAACCCTAACTTTACTACTTCCCAGTTTCTTATAATTTCTTTTTACATCCAAAAGCTCCATTTGAGTGTTTGAGCCAGTATAGAAATCAGCTGGTTAAGTAATTAATTCATCTGCCACTACTGAGTGGCATAAAGTTAACACATTCAAAAAAAATGACAACATCACTCACATCCATTTTTTGTCATGCAAGAAAACATTCATGCAAGAAAACATTCTGATGTGAAATGAAAAGTAAATTTTGTATTTCAACAGACAATGTTCATGAAACACTACACATCGTTGCAAAAATACTCGGTGCTATAGTGAACTTTCTAGGCAACATGATTATCTGGCACCTGGGATTTGCCAAGCCTTGCTTATACACAAGTGGGACTGGTCTGGATGAATCAGTAGAGAATATGTGTGATATTTCTCAAATGTTTCTTTTATTAATACTCTGTTGCAGTTGGCTCTGCTTGTGATGATCACTTGTTGCATTTTGATCAAGAAACAGCCAAATGCCCTTATGTAGTTGTCCAGTAACTTAAAAAAAAAACACCTGTCTTGAAAGTTTAGGCTACAAATCTGTGGCAGATTCTGAATCAAAGAAAGGAAAGAACTCCTTGACAATTCTGGATTGCATGACTATCAGGATAAACTAAATAAAATAAATATTGTTCTATAGAAAGTGTTATCACATTATAGTGGGTAAGTGAATGAATGTTTTAATATAAAACCAGTTTCGAGTTTGAAGACTGTTCTTGCTCTAAGGAGGATGGCACCTTGAAGCTAGGTTGTTTTATAAGCAGAAATGCACCTATAATTGATTTCTGCAGAGCACTTCCAGGAAACCCTCAACACCCAAAGGGACTGGTTGACCAGACAAACAAATAGTACTATTAAAAAAGAGATCTCTGAATTGATTATGCTCAAATTTGGTGTTTCAAGATGATTTTTTTTAACCTTGGCCTCCAACTGTCTCATACCACAATTCTTTTCTAGATACCATCATCCATAGGCAGAACAAGTGGATGCCCTCACCTCCCCACGGCCGCAGGGACTGCAGAATGTGTTTCTGCTTCCACCAGTTATACCAAAGGCACTGAGGAAGGCACGCCAGGAACAAGCCCTAGTTATATTTGGGGCTCTGTAATGGCTTCCACAGGTCTGGTTCATATCTCTAGTGGAACATTCAGTGCAGGAGCCTCCACATATTTCCATCAGTCAAGACATGCTACAACCAGGCACCTGAATCAAGGGTGGTTTCATCTGACCATATGTCTCTTTTTTATATATGTATATCTATTTATTTTCTCAACATATACAGGAACAAAAATAAATATAAACACTTTCACACCACCACCACATCAATACAGAACAAGATCATGAAACTTCCCGCTATCGCATTATTGAATTCTAATCCATTCTAGGTTCATGCATCTAATTGAAATGAAATGACCATGTGTCTCTTAAACGGGTTTCATAGGACTTGCATGAACAAAAGTCTTTTGAACTGGGGCAGCGGAGTAGAAAAACTGGCTGGATGTATACGTGTGACTTTGATCTGACCATGATTTTACTGTTAATATTTAGGGCTGTTAATTAAAAAGAACACAATCTCTAACACAATCTTAGTTAAACTAAGTAACTGTAATGCAAAAGCTGTAAATGGTCCAAGCCATAGTTTAATATACATTTACCACCTAGGTCAAATCCTAAAATGAAATCGGTTTAAAATTAAACTGAAATCTCATTGATCAATATTGCAGTACCATTTCCTAGTTAGGCTGAATAAAGTACAGAGTTCATTGTCACTGCAGTTTAGCAAGAACTAAATTAGGTAAAAGAAATCTTATTTCACTCTTTTGATATAAAAACTGGTCCAGATTTTTATGGTGTGGCCATATGTTTCATAGTCCAGAACAGTTAAGCCCAGAGTTAGATTCATTGATTTCCACAGGCATAAGCATACCATGCTCTGTCTAGTGTCTAGCTTTACTGTTTGTTAAACAAGGAGGAACAAGCTTTGGTTCCTCTTATTTGGTATGTAAAATTTTGTTTCCACTGTTTTGTGCACTTTTGTTGCAACACTAAGTTGACTGTACAAAGACTCTGCTGTGAAATTAAGGATACATTCTGTGTTTTACTTTTTTTGTTACTGTATTTTAAAGCTTGGCCCTCAGAAATCCCACCCACCCACACCCCATTACAGCATTGTCTCTGGATTTGGTATCCAGAGACCTCACTAGTACTCAAATATCCACGTTCCTATACATGGTGTCTTTATTACCTGGAAATGTAACATGCACACAAATTTCTTCAATGGCTGTTAGCAAAACAAACAAACAATCAAACCACAAATAGACATTAATGTACTGTGGGATTGGTTGGTGGTTGTGGGTTTTCCGGGCCGTGTGGCCGTGGTCTGGTAGATCTTGTTCTTAATGTTTCGCCTGCATCTGTGACTGGCATCTTCAGAGGTATATCACAGAGAGAAATCTGTTACATGCTGTGTCCAGTGCTATTCCTGGGAAGATATTAATGGAGAAAATGCAAGTACACTATGAAAACACTTCCTTGGGAGATCTGCAAGCTTTGCTCAGGAAGAATAGTTAGCAGTAGGAGAACAGGGGAAGCTCATTACTGTACATGTTAACTACGAGTCATGTGGCTACGGACCTCTGTAATTAAGGAGACTTCTATATTTTTGGGATGCCTAAAATTATTACTTTAGTTGAGAGGTCAGGTGAGAAACTGGGAGGGGAGGCAGGGACTAAAACTGTCACAAGCTGCATTCCGCACGTACAGGAATCCTGATCCCATGAACCCTATGCAAGTCACGTAGGCAAATATTGAGATATTCCTTTCTTATCTTCCACTGCTAAATTTAGATTCATTTGCTAACCTTCAGAGGTCATTTCAAGAATGAATATAAAAATGTGAGAATACAGTACTTGGACATATCACCCTAAAGTGTCTTCTAATATCCCTCAGATGTGTTTCAGTAGTGGTGTTCAACAACATCCCCCCCCCCCCCAACTACTTTTATGTACTGTTTGAGTTTCCAGAAGGGTAGGAGTAGATGCCTGAAACCAATGGATAGGAAGGACTTTTTGCCTCTTCAGTAAATTGTCAGGCAGATGATGCTTTCTACTGGAGGGGGAGGACGTCTGGATGGGTGTTTCCCAGCTCGTTCTCAGGGAGACAGGATGTAGTTTTTCGTCACTTCCTGGGAACCGGTTGGGCACCCATTTTGGCTCCAGTTTAAATCCTGTCTCTGCAGGGAGAACAGCGTTTTTTGCAGCTCAGGCTACAAAAGCTTTTCACCTTGGATTTTTTCCTTCCTTTTTTCCTTCTCCTTTCGTTAGCAACTTGCCTGAAACTCTCCCTCCTCTCCTTCCTCCAACGCTGCCTCGCCCCCCCTCGATGCCACGAGGGCTTACCCTCCCGCCTCTTTCCAACTATGGCCTCCGCACCTTTCTCCCCAGAGAGACAGGCCTTCGCCCTCGCGCTAGCCGAGCGCACCAGGGCTGCCTGCAGGGGAGAGGAAACGGCGGAAACCTTAGCTCCCGGCCGCAAGAAGACCGGGAAGTCCACGCGGCCGGGAGACGCCTTTCAAGGAGCGCAGGAACCGCACTCCAAGAAGACAAAGGGAGGCGGCAAAGCGGCGGAGACTGCCGGTGGCCCGGAAAAGGGCGCACACGGCAAGAAAAAACCGCAGAAGGGCGCCGGCCCCGCCAGGGGCGCGGAGAGCGCTTCAGCAGCCGGAAACGCTGGCGGCCCCGGCTGGGGCTCACCCAGCGCATCGGAAGCCCTCCTCGCGAATGCATGCGCCAACGACCGGAGTACACGCCGCCGGGTCGGCGCCAGAAGTAGCCTGTCGTCCTCATTAGCCCGCCCCCTCTCGGGGGCTCGGAGGTCGTCGAGGAAGCCTGGAGGCTCTCACCAAGCCCGGCGCCAGCTGCAACCTCAGGGGCTCACGGAGAGGCATCAGGAGGGAGGAGGAGGAAGCGGCCGTTCTTCAGGACATGCAGGTAAGAGACTTCCCGCTCCGGCCGGGGCAGGGAGGGGGAGGCTTCTCCAGACCAAGGGCTTCATGTCGGCCTTCTTCGCATGAGGCAATTAGTGGAAATGATGAAGGGGTGGCCAAGGCGAGGGAGGAGATACAATCCTACCTGTGCATCCCACCATCAGGGCAACAGGAGGCCAGCCATCCCACACACTCCCAACCCTGCCAGACCGCTGTGGGCACCAGAACCCCCACGCCTGTGGGGACCACTGGACTTCCCAGGGGAAGAGGGAGGAATTCAGCTGAAGGAGAGATCAGATGACTCTGACCATTTCTCTGATAATGAGGCCACTCAATCAGAGAATCATCGATCAATACTCTTCAGGCTTTTTTGATCAGGAGAATCTCACCTTCCTGGATCCACCAAAACCATAGCGAGCTCTCTTGGAACTGCACAGACCCCTCTGACGCTGGAGGACCCATCTGGGCCCTCCACCTCAGGCAAACCCATCAAGGGCTGTCCCAAAGGGGAAAAGGACATTTTTCCTCAGGAAGACAGACATAAAGACTTCTTCCCAGTGCCAGTTCTTCCAACGCCGCATTAAGAGAGAATGGGCTATCCCCGCATCCAGTAAGCACCTCCCCATACGCCTTCAAGAAGCTCTCTACCCCGTCCCCGAGTGCATTTCCAACATGCTCCCAGGACCCCGCTGGTAGACGCCCCGGTGGCAGCTCTGCAGTCAGGGGGACTGGTGTCCAAGGACGGGGTGGGGACTATAAGGGACCAAATGGACAAGAGGTCAGACATGACTCCTCAAAAGGGGCTCATGAGGGGCTTGGCAGCCACTTCACTGAGGCCCTGGTGGTAAGTCGGCCACAGTGGCCAGGAGCCACCATTGTTTGGCTTCGCCGAAGCTTCCTGGACAGGATCCCCGCCGGAACAGCAGGGGATCAGGGAAGAGGCGGAAAGGGTCATGCTCAGCTCCTCATTTCTGGACACGGACGCTTCACATTCGATGCCTTACTCATGTCTGCAAGGGTGAGTGGCCACTGCACGGTGGTGGCCAGAGGCGCCCTGCACGTGGCTTCAGGCTTGGCAAGCGGACCTCACCTCCAAACAGCTGTGGTAGCTGACCCTACGCCTTCCAGGGTGGCACCCTATTCGGTCCAGTAACTGGATGACCCAGATCCTGGGTGGAGACATTGACGACAAAGAGAAGGCTTGGGCAATACCAAGAAGTCCATCAGGAGGGAGACCTACCACCCAGGGAAGCTCGCCCTTCCACCACTGCCCTTCCGGACACATCGCGACTCTGGCTACCCAGACCAGCACGTGAGGGCAAACCGATGGCAACCTCAACACAGCTTGTCAGAGGAAAGCTTAAGCGGGACAAGCCTCCAGTTCCAACTCGCTTTCGCGAACAGCCAAAACGTTACGGCAAGCCATTCCGCACCGGCCCCCCAGCCAAACAATGACGCCAAAACCCTGCCAGTGGGGGAGTGCGCCTGCAGCAGTTCCGGACATCAGTGGACAGGCTTTATCACGTGGACCAGTGGGACGGTCCGAGGTGGAGCCCAATCGGGCTACTCCATCGAGGTCAACTGTAACTTCCCCCCTGGCAACGCTTCAAGAGCTTCCCAGCCAACTCCAGTCTGATCAAGGCACGCAGGGACCCAACAAGCAATTCTCGCACCTAGTCAGCATCAGAGCAATAGAGACCAGTGCCAGAATTGGAGGCGATCCCTCAGGGATTTTCTCTCACTTCTTCCCACAGTCCCAAAGCGCTTAACGGGGACTGGCGAGCAATCCCTCAATCTCGGGTTTATCAACAGAGCACATCAAGCTCTAACGCTTCCTCGCATGGAAACACTCCGGTCAATAAGCGGAACATCTGCTCAGGAGACTTCCTAACCTCGCTGGACCTTCACCGAGGAGCCTACCTACATAGCCTCCCATCAACCCTGCACACCGGAAGTATCTCAGGTTCGCGGTGGGGGCCGACTCAGTACCAGTTTCGGGCTCTCCCGTTTGGCCCTGCCACAGCCCCTGCGTGTGTTCTCCAAGGTGCTTCTCGCACTCCATTACCAAACTGCGCTTCCGAGAAGCAATCCACGTGTACCCGCACTCTGGACGATATACTTTCCATTCGATCGCCCGGTCACGGGGGCAAGCAAACCCAAGGACGTAGCATAGGGTACCAGGAAGTTCTACAGCAGCACGGGCTTCTCTGGTCAACCTGGAGAGAGAGCACACTCATCCCATCTCAGACCATACCAGGAACACCTGGGGGCCATAATCAACACATCCACACACTACCCTCCCCTTCTTTCAGTCCCCTCGCGAAAGAGGCTAAAGGGCTTAATAAAGCAGCTGGTGACAACAGCCATATCGACTCAACAGTCCTCCTACTACTCAGCCCTGGCAAGAGTCTGTAGGGCCTCATGGTGTCAGTCTTCGACAGCAGGTCCAATGGGGAAGGCTACACGCTCTGGCCGCTACAACGCTTCCCTTCGGCCGTTCCAACTCCACATCATGGAAAAACGGGACAGGCAGGACTGCGTCATCACCTCAAAACTAAAAAGGAATCTACGATGGTGGACGCGGGAACACAACCTGATTCCAGGGAAAGGTCTTCCTGCACCGGGACCCGTCACCAAGTATAGGTCACAGAGGGCGCCAGTCCCTATCAGGCTGGGGGGGGCCACTCTAGGCGACAACTTCGTCCAGGGACCTACCTGGACAGCGGAGGAGACCACCCCCCTCCTGTCTATCAACGCAGTTGGGAGACCAGAGCGATCGCCCTAGCTCCTCTGGCGGTTCCATGACGATGATTCGAGGGTCGCATGACGTCCCTGTAGTCCAAGCGCCCGACAACCTACCACGGCCAAGGCCTACCTCCAACCAATCAAGGGGGGATCACGATCATCTCCCAAATGCATCCCGAGAAGCCCTGGCCATCCCTGAATTGGGCGGAGGCAAATCTCCTATCAATAACAGCGGAACACATCAGCGGCCAAACGAACACCATACAGAAGACTGGCTCAGCCAGCCAGGAACGATTTTCAGAGGCAGAGTGGAGACTCAAACCCGTCCATATTTCTTGTCTCATCTCAAAACAGCTGGGAGAGCCAGCTGATAGACCTCTTCGCGTCGGGTGCGGAGAACCCGACAGTTTCCGGCCTTCATGTCCAGGTTCCACCACCCCCAGGCCATGGGGATAGATGCATTATCAGCACACTGGCCGAGGAGCGCCCGTCCTGTGCACGCCCTTTCCTCCAACTCCCCACCATACCCAGAACTTCTGCGAAAGATAAGCGGAGGAAGGGGCCACGGTGATACTTGTGGCCCCTTCTGGCTTTAGGGCGCACCATGGTTCTCTCTCCATACTGGAGATGGCCACATCACCCGGTATCCAGACTACCACTCCCACTGGACATGCCTTTCCACAGGGGCCTCCAGTGCACCAATCTCAGTGGTTCCAACCCGGACCGCATGGCGCATTGAGAGAAGCGAGAAGCCACAAGACAAAAAGGTGCACTACTTCCAGAACAGGTGACGGAAATCCCTCCTGGCCTCACGCTTTAGCTCTACTCAGCGCGCCATTTACAACTGCTCCTGGAAGGCATTCGTCCGATGGTGTAGAAGAAAGGCGGTAGACCACCGTTCCCCCTCGGGCCTCCCACAGGTCCTAGCCTTCCTCCAGGAAGGAGGGGGGGGCTCAACATCGGCTCCACGCGAGTGCCACACTTAAAGCCAAGTGTATGCATTATCGCACCGTCCTGCCAAATTCTACTCACAGGAGAATTTGTAATTTCACTTTCGAGGCACCCAGACGTGAGTCAGGTTTCTAAAAGGGGCCAAGCTGCTACAACCACCTACAGTGCACCGCTTCCCTACCTGGAAGTTTCTTCCCCACACAGTCCTTCTCGGCTCTGACCAAGTCTCCATTCGAACCCGTGCAGACTATCCGCCTTCCAAGTGGCTGCCAAGCATGAAGACGCACTCTTCCCTGTTGGCTGCATAACCTCGGGTCGCTGGGTCTCCGAGATCCAAGCTCTATCGGGTACACTCTGGACTTCTGCATCTTCCACAAGGACAGTATTGTCCTCCGGCTGGACCCTCCTTCCATCCCCCTTTCTGCAAGGGTCTGGCTCCAGCTTTCACCTCACCCAGGAGATAGTTCTTCCTCGCTCTTTCTGGCGCTTCTCCCAAACATCCCACCCGAGCAGCCTCTGGCACAAATCCTGGATGTCAGAAGAGCCTTCAGGCTTTCATCATACAGAACCCAGAAGCACTACGTGTATCGGACAGCCTTTTCATCAACGTCTCTCCCCAACGCAGGGAGAGACACAAAATGTCTGAAGGCTGCAATTAGCCTGCACTATCATTTCAAGGCATGCATATTTTGTGAAACTTACAAGGCAGCTGGCATACCACCCCTGATGGGTATCACAGCGCACTCCACCCGCTTGGTGCAGCTACAAACGCAGCCTTGAGAAGGCAGGTTCCTCCTGACGGACATCTGCCGCGCTTAGCCACATGGTTAACGCCATCGATCCTTCATCAGGCACTACAAGTTACACTCTCTAGCAGCCTCCTGTGCCGCGTTCGGACAGAGGCCGGGTGCTGGAGCACATAATCGGAGACTCAATCTACCCACCCGAGGGGAAACTGCTCTGAGAGATCCCATCCAGACGTCCTCCCCTCCAGTAGAATGGTCCATTGGTTACTTAATGCGTGAAGGGCTCCTCTTCTACTAGGGGAAGGGGAGGACGATCTGGCCCCTCCCTGAATTGAACAGCGAGTACTCCGAACACGAACTTCCCATGACATCATGGTTCGAAGGGCACGCACAACACTTAACAAACCGACCTCACTTCCTCCAACTACTAACGGAACCTTCCACTGCTTTGACAGTCGCTCACTGGAGCCAAAATGGGTGCCCAGCCGGTTCCCAGGAAGTGACGAAAAACTACATCCTGTCTCCCTGAGAACGAGCTGGGAAACACCCATCCAGACGTCCTCCCCCTTCCTAGTAGAAGGGCCCTTCACGGTAAGTAACCAATGGACCGTTCTACCAAGATAATTTAAACTTCCCAAGTAGTGTCGAAGGCTTTCACAGCTGGATTCAACTGGTTGGAGTGGGTTTTCCGGGCTGCGTGGCCGTGGTCTGGTAGATCTTGTTCCTAACATTTCGCCTGCATCTATCTGTGGCTGGCATCTTCAGAGGTGTATCACAGAGAGAAGTCTGTTACACACTGTGTCTAGACTAGTCTTCAGTGCTGTGTTTCAAATTATAATGTGGGTCCTTGATGAAGAATGTTCCTCAAGTTGGGGAGCTGGATAGCACCAACATTTGAAGCAATGTACAATACCAAGGATGACGTGACCACCACAGAGCAATTGGCAGCACCTCTGTCTTCTCTTCTGATCACTTGGAGAAGTCTGGGTATGACTGGAATGAGTGGAATTGTATAAAAGAGCCCTTGACGCCACCTAATGAATAGAGCATCCATCACCTCTGCCACTTGATTTGGGACCTGGGGTAAAACCTGGGAACCTGCTGGTTGAGTTGGGATGCAAAGAGGTCCAAAATTGGGGTTCCCATGAGGGAGGCAATTTGGGTGAAGACGTCCTTCTTCAAGGTCCACTCTCCAGGATGAATTTGTTGTTGACTCAGCCAACTGGCCTGAATTTTCACCTTCCCCTTTATGTGTTCTGTGTAAAGGGACAAGAGATTATTCTCTGCCCAGAACAGGATCTGAGGGCTTTTGGGTGTATGACTGAAGATTTGGAGCTTCTCTGCTTGTTTAAGTAACTCTTGGATGCCACATTATCTATCCTTGTCAGTACATGCGAACTGGACCCTTGACACTTCCCCTCTCTTTCTCACACTAAGTTCCTTGTGCAGATCTATTCCACTCCAAACAATCTTGAAACTTAGCACTTAAGAGTTAAGGGGTTGATTCTGTGTACATAGATTTGCTAACGAACAATGAGATTAAGCCCTGTATCTCAACTCTGCTTTGTGTTATTTTCTACTATGACACTAATAGGTAATGGATATTTAAAACCAAAGATGTTGTTTAGAACAAGGGCTTCCTACTAGAGTGACTAAAGGTTGATTAATGTGACCTTTTTGGGGAGGGGAGGCTTCTTCCAACTATGAGCTGTTTTGAAGTGAGAATTATTGCATAGTGGAAGGAGAGTAGAAATCAGTGTGACTTGAATTGTAGTGCAGCCTCTATGTGATACACCCACATTACCAGGAGCCTGGGTGGATTTGATTGAAATCAAGCTGATTTAATCACCATTGAAATTACTAGTCTGTAAGACTAGATTTTAATCATGGTTTTCTACAGAAAGACTCAGTCTTAACATTCATCATCTGATGAAGGTTTCATTTTTAGAATAATAACTTTTCAGGTTAGTTCTACTGTTAGTTCTAATTGGATTATGCTTTTAGAAATATGTGGATAATTATGGAATTATTGTGAGGTGGACTATCTCCAGTTTCATTTGGCCCACCAGACTGAATTTTTGCTGCAGTGTTTGCATTTTACACACATGCCTGCCTTACCTATAGGAGAGGAACTTCATTAAAATAGTCCCGAACTGTGTTACAGTTGCTTCCATTATAAATATGCTTGTCCAGGGAGAGATTAATGTAATGAACCTCAGGCTATACACACAAAGATCCCAAGTCTTTTGGTATATTCTGCTCAAAAGGTTTAACTTTTATTTTCACTGCTTGTCCCTCCCTCCTCACACTTAGCTCATTGTGAGAATCAATTCCACTCCAAACAATCTTCTTTTCATTGAACTTCTTGAAAGTTAGCACTTAGAAGTTAAGGGGTTGATTCTGTGTACATAGTTTTGCAAAGCAACAGTAGAATTAAGGTCTTTTTCTGAACTTCATATATTTATTTTATAACATTTTTGCTGTGAAGAAGCATGTTATCTCTGCAGACACAAATCCACAGTTTTGAGAACTGCAAAATCAAGTTATGATAATATATTCTAGATGGAAAAATTACCCAAGATAATGTTACAGAAATCTCTGGAAGACCATGGCATTGTGAATGGATTAATGAAATTCATTTACCAGAAAAATTAAATATTGCATGAATATACAGCCTCATGCTACATAATTTAAAAGCAGCTCTTATTTAATAATGAATAACCTTTGGACTATAATGTATCTTGAATAGAAAACTATTTAAAATATCTTTAGATGGATTTCTCCTCAAAACGCATTTTATTTTAAAAATCTGGCTTAAATGTTTAAAAATCCAATTTTAATTTTTTTAATATAGTTGATTTTTATCCAGCTGTCAGGAGCCAAGACTCCCGGAGATCAATTATTCACATGTTGCTTTCAACCACTCACAGACAATTGATTCTCATGGTTTTGCTGTCTTTGTGCTAATTCAAACCAAGTTAACCCCTCTAGTCACCCCCTCCCTATCTAAAATGAAACCCTGTAAAAGTTTCTGCCAACTGGCCTTTGCACTGCTTACCTTTTGTAGCCTTGAAATTCAGAGATTTTCCAATTCCGTCTAAATAGCCAAAGTTTTTAAATGTTTGTGAGAAAGCTTAGAATTTATTTTGTAACTTCTGCTACTATACAGTCGATAGGATCAATTCACTCTATACCTCATTCGTATGGGCTTACTGTTAAAATGAGTATGTATCTGCATCCATCTTTAGGATTTAACATGGACAGGAAACTGGACTATTGTATTTCTAAAAATGCTGAGCCAAGCTACTTGTCAGAGGTTGTCAGTTATTACTGGGGGTGGTGGTGATGGTAGTGATGGAACCATGAGGTGCAGGTAATTGCAAAGACACCCATTCAGTTTCTTCAAGTTACTTCAAGTTACTCAGAACTTCTACACCACTGCCCCCAAAAGAACCTTACAAATCTCTGAATCAGGCATATCAAAATAATTACAGTTGAGCTTCTCTTAAACCCTAATACTAGTCTCTAACTGCTGATCTTTAATTTAGGTTGGGATCACAGTCCTGAGCTATTGAAATTGTGTTTTCAAACCACATGCCTTTTGAATTAAGTGCACATGAAAACACATCTTTCAATATGGTCTGACATGAGTATCTAAGAACCTAGCTACCAACTGCTAATGACTAAAAAATAGTATATAAATTAGACAGTAGCCAAGTTGTAGCTTTACAGCTGTCTGAAATAACACTGAGACTCTAAGTGCAAATGCTAGATTTCATTCTGATGGACCATTTCCCTCTGTCTCTGGTTCGAAATAGAGGGGAAGTCTTGGCAGCAGTTAGTTTATTTCTAGAGACCTAAAAAAGCCCAAGGGACTTCAGCAATCGTAACTGTCTTGTTCTGTTTTCTTTGCAGATCCTTGATTCCTAGCTGAATTACTACCCTTTGGCTCAAGATGCCAGCCGCGATTGGAGGCCCTGTGGGATACACACCACCAGAAGGGGGCTGGGGCTGGGCTGTAGTTGTCGGTGCCTTTATCTCAATTGGCTTTTCCTATGCATTTCCTAAATCCATCACAGTATTCTTCAAAGAAATAGAGCAAATTTTTAACGCATCTAGCAGCAAAGTGTCCTGGATCTCTTCCATTATGCTTGCAGTAATGTACGGAGGAGGTAAGTTTGCAAACTGAATGAACTGCATAATTTAATCATTTGTGTCTGAGAAGGAGGTTTGCTTTAAATGCTGTTTCTCATTTATGTATCTGTTAGTTAGACATCAGAAGATATCATTAATCTGTTTTAAGTACCTTATTTGTTTTCTTGTGTGGTGGATTGAATTTATTTTAATATTTCAAATGGAAAAAATAGGCAGGCTGCCCATTCAAGTGTGGGGGACATAGTGGCTACGGAGTAGGCTTACACTGACAAATTCACCCTCCCAGCCAGTTGAAATGACACTTACGCTGGCTGGGAGGGCAAACAGGGAGGTAAGTAGGCCCCAAGGACCCCTAGAAATTCCAGCTGGATGATTGATGGACGTATGCCACCCTTTTGGGTCGTGTAACTCTGTTGAGCCCTATGGAGGGCTTTCAGGCAACTGGTTTTTTTCAGCTTTTCACTGCCTCCTGGTGCTGCCTGGAAGTCCTCTGACAGTAGCATGGCAGCAGCACCTTCCCCGATTTCCACAGTGTTTGGATTGCGCTATCTATCCTTTCTTCTTTTCAAAGCCATAAATAAAACCTTTCTAGGGAATCACTTGTGTAATTCTAAAGTTGTGCTTCTTATACTACTTTCCTTGTCTCATTTTTTCGGGGAAAAAAAGATGAAGGAGGAGTAACTTAAGTAGTTAGGGCATGTGCATGACTTGTTTCTTAAAACAAAAGAAATTGATTTTCTGGGATGATATGGTGAAATAGCAGAGAAAGAATTGACTTTTCACAACCTTCTCATTCTGCGTTTCACTTTGGGTGGCATTTTGAAGATACTGCAACCTTATAAAACCTGATCACATTCAGATTTGGTTACCTGTCTGAATGAAAGACCACTTGGGGACCACTGTGTATACCATTTTGATGAAAGGAAGGCAGGATGTAAATGTCATAAAACTGAATGAACATAATGACTGAGAAACCTGCCTAGAGATATAGCAGATTAGAGTTAGTTATATGCACTTGCTTCAGTTTCTTGCAATTGAACTTGCAATATTTGTAATGTTACGACAGTAACGTAAGTATTAAAATGAGGATTTAAAGTATAAGACTGAAAAATATCTTTCACCTTTCAACTTTTAACCCATAAGAGTGAAATACAGTTTAAATTTTAACTATGGTATGTTTGCTAAAAATTAATTTCAAACAACTTCAAAGTACATCATATTTAAGACCCAGCTTTATTGCAGTTGCAGCATTCATGGTAATATCCAATGATTCGTTTTGTTATATAATGAAGAAATAGTATAGATGGGCTAGTAACTTGCAAAGGAGTGGCATGGAGCCAGTTTGGTTTCCAAACAGCACACTGTAACATTTATATTCTGTTCTTACTGAAGTTGATGACTTAAGAAAGATCTTAATTACAAGGACGTAGGTAAGGGGGTTCTTGGGTTCAAAAACCCCCATTGCATGTCTGAAGCTCCGCCCCCGTTTGTGTTTTTTTACATTTTTAGTGTTTTTCTGGTTTTTGGCCTGCAGGGGGCGCATCTTTTAGGCTAGTGGCACCAAAATTTCAGGCTATCGTCAGGTGACTCTCCTGATGATACCAGCCAGGTTTGGTGAGGTTTGGTTCAGGGGGTCCAAAGTTATGGACTCCCAAAGGGGTGCCCCCTTCCTCCATTGTTTCCAATGGGATCTAATAGGAGATGGGGGCTATACTTTTGAGGGTCCATAACTTTTGACACCCTGAACCAAACTTCACCAAACCTGGGAGGTATCATCAGGAGAGCCTCTTACTGATACCACCCAGGTTTTGTGAAGTTTGGTCAAGGGGGTCCAAAGCTATGGACTCCCAAATGGGGTGCTCCCATCCCCCATTGTTTCCAATGGGAGCTAATAGGAGATGGAGGCTACACCTTTGAGGGTCCATAACTTTGGACCCCCTGAACCAAACTTCACCAAACCTGGGTGGTATCATTAGGAGAGTTTCCTAAAGATACTCTGAAAGTTTGGTGCTGCTAGCTTAACAATTGCACCCCTGACAGCAGGCAACCCCCACATTTCCCCATAGTATCCTTTTAAATCCACCCCCTTCAGCATGGATTTAAAGGGAGAATCTGAGGTCCCCAGTGAAGAAGAAGAAGAAGAAGAGTTTTGATTTATATCCCCCCTTTCTCTCCTGTAGGAGATTCAAAGTGGCTTACAATCTCCTTGCCCTTCCCCCCTCACAACAAACACCCTGTGAGGTGGGTGGGGCTGAGAGAGCTCCGAAAAACTGTGACTAGCCCAAGGTCACCCAGCTGTGTAGGGGTGCACAGGCTAATCTGAATTCCCCAGATAAGCCTCCACAGCTCAAGCAGCAGAGCGCAGAATCAAACCTGGATCCTCCAGATTAGAATGCACCTGCTCTTAACCACTACGCCACATTGAAAGTGATGCTGTTTGGGGGTGGGGGATAATTCACTTTCAACTGTGACTAGCCCAAGGTCACCTGTATGTAGGAGTGCACAGGCTAATCAGAATTCCCTAGATAAGCCTCCACAGCTCAAGCGGCAGAGCGGGAAATCAAACCTGGTTCCTCCAGATTAGAATGCACCAGCTCTTAACCACTATGCCACTTTGAAAGTGATTATGTTTCGGGGGGGGGGGAATAATCCACCCCAAAACAGCATCACTTTCAACTGTGACTAGCCCAAGGTCACCCGTGTGTAGGATTAGAATGCACCTGCTCTTAACCACTACGCCACATTGAAAGTGGTGCTGTTTCAGGGTGGGGGATAATCCACCCCAAAACAGCATCACTTTCAATGTTGTTTTAACTGGGGACCCCAGATTCTCCCTTTAAGGTGTATTTAAAAGGAGAATTTGGACTCTCTAGTTTAAACACCATTGAAAGAGATGCTGTTTGGGGGTGGATTCCAGCATCACAGTGGCCGCCCATGGGGGGGGGGGGGGCTCCCGCAAAAATCAGATTTTGCACTGGGTTCCATTTTCCCTAGCTATGCCTCTGCCCAGAGGGGTGGACAGAAAGAACTGCAGGCTGCCGGCTGGGAGCTCAGCTGGTTGAGGGCAGGGCAGGGGAGTCTGCCGTCGGCCTCGGAGATCTGCTTTTATAAGCGCTGAGGCCGGGGGCAGGGCTTGGGGAGGTGTGGTCATGTGCAGGTGGGGGTGTGGCCCCACCCCTGAACCCCCCCATAAAAAATCTATACCTACGTCCCTGCTTAATTATAATTTACCTCTGCACTGTGTGTGGGTGTAAAATGTATGTGTATAACTTACATACTACGCTGCCAGAATGAAAGATGTACAAAGATTAGCAATACTAAATTTAGGTTTGTTATTGTCATAAGTATTTTTCTGACTGTTTTGCAGTAGTGAGGGGTCCTTCCCTAGTAAAGACTCAATGTAGAAATAGCAAAGTCTCAATGTAGAAACACACTATTTTAATCATATCTGAACTAAAATAGCATTTTGGTAAACTCTGGATAGACATCCAATTTCTTAGTCATAAGCATTTCAAATACAGAATCTGAAAGCTTTCCCCCAGCAATGACACATACCAAGCCTTTTGTGTTTGATGAAAATGGTTTTATTAATTAAATTACATAGAATCATAGAGTTGGAAGAGACCACAAGGGCCATCAAGTCTAACCCCCTGCAATGCAGGAACACACAATCAAAGCACTCCTGACATATGCTGATCCAGCCTTTGTTTAAAACCTCCAAAGGAGACTCCACCACTCTCTGAGGCAGTGAATTCCACTGTCGAACAGCCCTGACAGTCAGGAAATTCTTCCTAATGTTTAGGTGTAATCTCTTTTCCTTCACCTTGAATCCATTACTCCTTGTCCTAGTCTCTGAGGCAGCAGAAAACAAGCTTGCTCCCTCTTCAGCATGACATCCCTTCAAATATTAAAACATGGCTATCATGTCACCCCTTAACCTACGCTTCTCCAGACTAAACATCCCTAGCTCCCTAAGCCTCTCTTCGTAGGGCATGAACTCCAGACCTTTTACCATTTTGGTTGCCCTCCTCTGGACCCGCTCCAGCTGGTCAATATTCCTCCTGAACTGCGGTGCCCAGAATTGTACACAATATTCCAGGTGAGGTCTAACCAATGCAGAATAAAGAGGTACAATTACATCCCTTGATCTTGACACAATACTCCATTATGAAAATCAAGTTGGCTTACTTACAGCCCAATCCAGAGATTGGGTGAGGCGGGATTGGGTGAAGCAACCTGTGAAGGCAACATGGCTCTATGCCAGTGGAAATGCCCTGGGGCATATACCCTGGCGAAGGGGAAAATTACTGGCTGGTGGCTGCTGCAGCCTCCTGGGGCTCCCCAGCATAGTGAGGAGGAGGAGGAGGAGAAGACAAAGAAGAAGAGTTGGATTTATATCCCCCCTTTCTCTCCTGTAAGGAGATTCAAAGAGGCTTACAAACTCCTTTCCCTTCCCCCTCACAACAAACACCCTATGAGGTAGATGGGGCTGAGAGAGCTCAGAAGAACTGTGACGAGCCCAAGCTGGCATGTGTTGGAGTACACAGGCTAATCTGAATTCCCCAGATAAGCCTCCACAGCTCAAGCGGCAGAGTGAGGAATCAAACCCGGTTCCTCCAGATTAGAGTACACTTGCTTTTAACCACTGTGCCACTGCTGCTCCTGAGCACTGTGTCAGGCTGGTCCCCTGTACTGCCACCAGTCTCATACCTGGCAGAGAATAAAAGGCAGGGGAATGGATCAGGTCCCTGACCAGAGCTGTTTGGCATTTGAGGGAGGATTCATTGAGGCCCAGCCTGGAGCATCTACTAGACAACTTGCTAGTGGGCAAGTTTCATGATTCACTCAGGCCCAGCTGTTTGCTGCTGTTCAACATCAGCTCCCCCAAGAAAGCCAGTGTGATGTGGTGGTTGGGGTTTTAGACTAGGATCTGGGACACCCAGGTTCAAATCCTTGTTCTGACATGAAGACTCCCTGCGTGATCTTGGGTCAGTCACACACACTCTGTCTATCCTACCTCACAGCATTTTTGTGAGGATAAAATGGAGCAGAAGGGAACAATGTAAGCTGCTTTGGGTCCCCTTTGTGTAGAAAGGTGGGCTATAAATGAAATAATACAGCTGAAGATAGGGGCAGCGTGGTTGGTACTAGTGAGAAGAGAAAAAGGAAGCATGGAAAGGTAAAGATATGGGGCCTGCCAGATGGAGGGAAAGCGGAAATGGTGTTCAAAGAGTCGGGGATGGGGAAAGAGAGATGGCCCCTACAAGTCCTTGCATGTTCCCCACTGTTCAGCTAAGCCTGACCTGATGGCTTACACTTGCCAACTGGCCTGCTCCAGCTCAGCAGCTGACCCCACATAAATTGTTTTCAGGGGGAGAGTCACCAGGAAGTGGGAAGGAGAGAAAGCTGAAGATGGAACAGGGCAGATAAAAGTAAGTTGGTTGAAAAATGGGAAGGAGATAAGGACACAGGGAAAAAGGCTAGGGCTGTGGTGGCGAACCTTTGGCACTCCAGATGGTAATGGACTACAATTCCCATCAGCCCCTGCCAGTATGGCCAATTGACCATGCTGTCAGGGGCTGGTGGGAATTGTAGTCCATGAACATCTGGAGTGCCATAGGTTCGCCACCATGGGGCTAGAGTGATTTTCAGGGAAAGGAGAGAAGAGATTGAAGGAGAAATGACGGCCCCCGCTTGCATTCTGTAATGCTTGTTAGGAAATTGGTTTTATAGACAACTCTGGACTCTTCGTTGTCATCCAAAATGCCTTCTCCTTTATCTCTTACTTCATGAAACTCTCATAGTGAGTCTAGCTTGTTTTTAAGGCCTCCTCTCATGTGCCCCTCCACCCTTTTCAGTATGGCGTGACCTCCCTCTTCGTAAGTCAAGTGAGCATTGGTGGCTTCTGTGTTGTTCTGATGTTGGTGGATGACCTGTCTAACTTCCAAAGCAGGTGCTGTTAGACCGCCTGAGCACAAGAGTTTTTCCTTGCAAAGGAACAGTTTCTTTTTTGTCCTCCATCTGCTTGCGAGGCAAGCGGCAAACTCTCCTGCTCAAATGTTAAGTAAGTGCATAAACTGTTACTGTCTTAATGAGACCTCTGTAATTGTTGCTTGTTCTAATGGTTCAGAGAATTCATCTCATGAATACTCATTTGCAAAAGATTGAGATGGAATCCATATTGTCAAAAAAAGAGGAAAGTGACAATGCTCATTTGTCCCAGAACAGGGGCATCTGTGTTCTTAAATTCTCTGTTTGCGTAACAGTCCTTGTAAAATGATTGCTGGAACATAAATTCATCAGGATCCACCCTCCCCCTTTTTCAGTCTCAACAGTTCATTTGTGCAAGAGTTATTAGTCTGGGATTTGAAACTCTTTTCTTATACAGAGAACCCTCTAAGCTGGACAGTGTGGTGCAGTACACAACTCTGCAACGTGTCTGTAATTAACTCTCTAACTTTTGTAGGAGTACCTCCAAGTCTAAGCACCATTCCTATTATTGACAGTGTGCTATCAAATTATATAGCATTTTACAGAGTAATGTAAGCCAAATCCTTGGGTCTTCATCATGAGGGGGTTTCAGACTAAAGTTTGGTAATAGGAGGGGAAGTAAGGCAATGAATTGGATTAATATAATCCCTATTAATAATTTTTTCTGTGGTACTTTGTGAGCATTTCCAAAAACAATGCAAGGAACTTGTATTCAGCTAGAAGAAGGAATGTCCAGGGGCAACATTTGAACGAATACTTTCCAGTGGTGGCGGTCTTGCACGGTGTTTCCCCTGTGGGGTGACCAAAAATGACTTCAGTGACTGCTTAATCCAACAAAGGAGATGGGGTTGGGAACAGCTTCAGTTTGCTCTCATATGATCAGTGTTAAGGAACAAGGTTCTGGTGAGTTTGTTCCAGATAAATATTCCTGTTACATGAACTGCATTAAGAAAGAATTAGGTAGTCATGTGTGCCACAAAACAGAATAAAAATAGTGGTTCACAGACTTTATCTGATTAGTCTCTACCCCTTAGGCACTTGTAAAGGGAAGGAATAAAATCACCAGAGATGTGAATTATTAATGTTTTTAAATGGGGGGTGCTTTGCTCTTTGCCAAAGGGAGTTAGTTTTGTCTTTCTATTCCCAACAATTTATGACTATTTCCATTCATGAACCTGCAGTCAGGCGCTGGAATACTAAACATTTGATAAAGTCTCTTTTGTATAGTTACAATGCAACTTGTGTTTATTCCCCATCAATTCACAGTAGTAGAATCTGAAAAATGCATCTAAGAACTCTCTTTTTCTGACAGTTATTGGATACTGTAGTGAGAATGTCTTGTCTTCTAAAAGGTCTCCCAAAGCAGTGTATTCTTATGTGTTGTGGTTTTTCAGACATGGTGAGGCATCCAAAGGTAATCTTTTGTTTGAGTCTTCTATTCTACTTTTCAGGTTTTCTTGTAGAAAGACCTGCATTTTTGCAAGTTTTCTCTTGGCTGGTCTTGTCCATTTTCTTTCCTGCTGGAATCTCTCTCTTTCTGAAAGGGTGTGAGCATATGGACCATTGAAGAGTCTGAACCACTTGTCATAAATGCCACTAAATTATTTTGAGAACATGTTAAACCAACCATTTAGTAGTCCTGGAATCTACCACCCCACCAAACACACAGACAAACACACAAGGTTTAACTGTCTGTCTGTCTGTCTGTCTGTCTGTCTGTCTGTCTGTCTGTCTGTCTGTCTGTCTGTCTGTCTGTCTGTCTGTCTGTCTGTCTGTCTGTCTGTCTGTCTGTCTGTCTGTCTGTCTGTCTGGCTAGCTAGCTAGCTAGCTAGCTAGCTAACAGTGACTTTGTTAGTCATGCCCTAATGCCGAAATGGCTGGACGGATCGCCCACAAATTTTCACATGACGTTCCTCCCTGTTGTGGGCAGGTACTCGGACCTTCAAATCGCCAAAAGTCCATACTTGAGCCAGGTAAAATGTTTTTTTCCTGGTGCACCAGGCCATGAAGCTGGCTGTGTTCAACTGTCACCCTTAGAAAGTTCATGCAGCACGTCTGTGGCCTGACGGGTTGGTATGCCCTTAGAATGCTTGCACAGATGGCCAGAGATGAGCAGTTAAAACAGTAAATAGGTAATACTGTTAGGTAATACGAGTGGAAGTGAAACACATACACACTTTGCCGTGTGAGACGTCAGGTGGGGTTCCCCCCCTCACACGCAGGTAACTTTCACTCTCTGTGCCTCACCCACTGCTACCACACAACACACATACTCTCTCAACACATCCAGCTCATCCTCACACACCTCACTCTGCCCTCCCTCACATCCAACCACCACTTACCCACTTCCTCACCCATATTTGCCACAGCTCTCTTTTACTAAAAGCGAGCTGGAGTTTGCCTTTTTCTTCTAAGAAAATCCGCGGGGTGGGGGGTGAACCAACACTACCAGCTCCGCTTCTTTTGCACATGGCCATTTAAGAACCCAGGGAGCTGGCCTCGATTTGAGCGCCTTACCACCCTGCCTCTGCTGCCTGACTGGGATAGCCTGCTTGCCCCAGTTCTACCTTACCCAAGCCAGGACTGTGCGTGTCAACCAGCCTCATGGACAGTGGGATTCACACTCTGGACAGTTCTGTTGTGGAATGGAAAGGGTTACCTTATACTAAAAAAACAAGACACCACCATATAACAGTGTGAATTGAAAAGGGAATGGGGGATTCCATTTGACCACCCCAAAAGGCTATGCTGCGGATCATTGGACCTGCATAGACATCTGTGTGGGTTGCGGACTGTGATGAGAAGGACAATTGCCACAGCAACGCGTGGCCGGGCCCCGCTAGTATTAAATATATATCTATAACCATTTTAAATTACCATAGCACCTTTGTTCATGTATGGTGATCTCTCTACCATTGCTGAACTTTAGCCAGCCCCTGCTTATCTAAAGTGAAAAGAAAGGGCATTTCTTTCTGCCTGCCTCCTCTCTACTCAGCATGCGGTACAGCAAATCAGGCAAGGAAGTGAGATTGCGGAGATCTCTGGAAAAGGGCCAGCTGGTGGTAGAAAAAGGATTAAATTCTCTGTACCCTTCTTAACCCCCCCCCAATTGTTTTCACTCACTAATAGTTGACTTAATTACTTTGACAAAGATATGAACTAAGACATTTCCACATGTCCTTTCTGATGTTTCTGACAATAACCCAATTTTATTTATTTAAAACATTTAGGATCCTCATGGTAACAAACAGTTAAAAAGATCAACTTTAAAAATAGTATATGCATGTAAAACAGCAGTTTAAAAGAAACAGGAAGGAGAGTTAATAAAGGAATGGCAGAGAAAACAGCCTTCACCCCCTAGCACAGGGGTAGGGAACCTGCGGCTCTCCAGATGTTCAGGAACTACAATTCCCATCAGCCCCTTTCAGCATGGCCAATTGCCTACCCCAATTCCCTACCCCTGCCCTAGCAGAACATGGGGGTGGGGGGGGGGAGAGGGGGGCAGACTTATTTTCCTGAGGAGGGAATTCTATGATTTTAGTGCCATGGCCAATTCCACTCTTGGCTTGACACCTGTCCTCAGATGATAAGGGCATCTGAAGTGGGGTCTCTGAAGGTAACCTAGTGCTCAAGTAGGTTCATGCAGGAAGTCCTTAAAGCCCTGGACTGTATAGTACTTTAAAGGTCAAAACTAGCCCCTTGAATTTGCCCAGAAGCAGAATGGGAGCCAGGATAACTGGAACAAGACTGGAATGGTTTGGACCTATGATCCACTCCAGTTGTTATTATGTCTACAGCATTCTGTACCAATTGTTCCTTCTAGATTATCTTCAAGGGCAATCCTGCACTAAGCACATTGTATAGTCTAAGCCAGATGCTAGCAGGACATGCATCGCAGTAGTAGGATCTTTTTTTTTTTTAACCCAGGAAAAGTGACAGTAGAAAAGCTGGTAGAAGGCTCCTTATGCCACCTTTACTACCTGGTTTTCCACCAGGAGGATGGGTCTTCCAGCACACGCACTCAACCTGCTCTATTAGGAGAAGTGTAACTCCATCCTGAACAGGGACACCCTAATTTTCAGGTCACCCTTTCTTCTCACCAATCTTCCCTCCACCTTGTCAAGGTTAAGCTTCAGTTTACTGCCTCTCATCCAACTTAAAACTGCCACTGGGCACCAGTTCAAAGCTTCCTCATTTTACACATGCCATGCAGTGGTAGAAAGTCCATAGAGTGAATTGCAGCTGGAGAATTGGGTTATAATAAATTTTGGAACACAAAGGTGCTGAACGACTACCGTCCAGTTTCAAATGTGCAATTCTTGACCAAGGTGCTTGAGTGAATGTGGCTGGCCAACTTCAGGGGTTTCTGAATGAAGCGGATTGTTTGGATCCATTCCAATCTGGTTTTAGGCCTGGTTTTGGGACTGAAATAGCCTTGGTAGCCCTGAATTGATGACTTGACCCGGGCATCTCTAGCCTGATCTCATCAGACCTCAGAAACTAAGCATGGTCAGCCCAGGCATATGTTCAGATAGGAGACCTCCAAGGAATACCAGGGTCTTCCTCTGAATGTCTTTTGCTTTTTTTATTACAGTTGAACTTTTTATTATTATTAAGATTTTAAAAAAACATACAGGGGTCAAACAAAAGGGGTGGGACACAAAAATTACATATAACAAGGAAAGGAAAGAGAAAGGCCTGATTTAATCTGTACCGAGTATAAACACATTTTTAAAAGATTACGATATTACTAATAAGCACCACACTTTTCTCTGTTGTGTCTGTTTTCTTACAGTTCTGTATTTCAAATCCACAAATCATCAATTCATTTTTCCTGTTGTACACAAAATCTATCATAAGACAACTATGACTTGAGGGCAAAACATTTTTTTACCTCCAAATTCTCCTTATTGTTAACAGCCTTGCTCAGGTATTGCAAATTGAGGGCTTAGCTTCCTTGATTGTCAGTTAATCTCATGTTGAGTTTTTCTCTTTTCCTGCTGCCTTCAACGCCTTACTCGCCATTGGTGTTCTATAAATAGATCATACCACATGGTGGGTGGTGGGATTGTATGATAGGTCTTCCTGAATTGCAGGCAAAACAAAAGAGCTGCTTGAAAATAGGAACCAAAGCAAATAAAACCAGTCTTCATATCTTGAAGGTAAAAACTCCAAAGGGCAGACTTTTCAGCACTAATTTATTTAAATGTCAAGATTCCATAAACATCACAGAATTGGTTCCCAAACTTTATTTACTTATGACTTACCTTGCTGTAAAAAGCAGGATTATTTTTACACGGTTACTTAAATTAAGGTGTTTTCCTTTCAGTTGTGCCTCAGTTAATTAGAAATTCTGTTCTACAAATCTGCTCAGAAATGGAGAGGGTTCTTTTCCAGATGCTTTAGCAGTGACTGAATGTTTGGCACAAACTGCTGATGAAGAGCGTTCTATAACTATAATTCATCATGGTTCATGTTCTGCAAAACATTATGGAAGCTATTTCTTAACAACAGTTAGATATGACAACGCAAATTTTTTCGCCAGTTCTCTATTTGTTGTAGTGATGTAGATCTGTCTTCACAATAAACACATAATTCAAATGTTTCATATCCAGGCCAGACTTTAAGCTTTTGCATGTGGTGAGTTGTGCATGCATGCATTACAATTGGTGAATCATGTAGACACTGCGGCCGCTTCTGCACTGCCCAAAAACAGCGCCCTAAGGACAATAAAAACACCAGTTCGCACAGCTGCCTGCTCACCCCCCCCCCCCACGGCATGAAAACACTGTTTAAAAACTGTTTTTTGAAAAGTGGCGTTTTCCCACTGTCACGGTGCAAAGGGCACTGGCGTGAGAGCGCCACTTATTTAAACAGGCTTCAGTGTCTAGCCAATTGAGTCTGCTCTTAATCGTTGTTTACTTTCAATTTAAGGGTTTTTTGTGACAAAGTATTTTTAAGACTGTCATGTACATTAATTAGATTCAAACCGGGTGGTAATTAAAAGAAAACAATTTATACATGGAAACAATTTGTCTGGAAAAGATTTCATTTTGATTTTAGCTCCTTACTGCCTGTGAACTGGCTATACAAAATACTAAAATAATCTATTTGCCAATTCTGTTGTACCTTTAGCATATTCCTGTTAATCTACTATGAGGTTGTTTAAAGATGAGAAGGCCTGGAAAATCTTTTTCCTGAAGAAAAAAAATGCAAAAAAAATGTGTCCTTGTGTCACAACTGACTTATGGCGACCCCATCTACACAGTGTTCCAGGAAAGGGGTGAGAAGAGGTGGTTTTCCATTACTTTCCTCTGTGTAACACCCTAGACTTTTTTGGTGATCTCCTGTTCAAGTAGCTGACCCTGGTTAGTTCCTAAGCTCTGATGAGCTTGGGCAAGTCTCCATACTTTTGGTATGAATGATAGACTAACAGCCCAAACTGGGGTAGGGGGTGCAGCAATTTCTAATTTTCTCACTTTTGTATTGTGTGTATTTGTAATTTTGTTTTTAGTAAACCAAGGCATTTATGCCTCTAAATTCCATAAATATGCTTGTGAATGCAACTATATACTAATTAAGTTATACATAAATGCCTCTTATGTTATAGCAGAAGAATAGGTTTGATGGGAAAGCAAATATTGCACACAGTTTCCCACAGAATTTCATTTTTTCTTAATTTTTTCACGATTTTCAGATTTATGGAAATTTTAAATCTCTATCACTGTCCAATTGTTCTGGTAAATAAATATTCTGCTCATTTTTGAAAGAAAACTAGTAGGAACCTCTACCACTGTCAAGAAGGATGCAGAACTTGGTTTTCAAAATCATCTTGAGTTGAAACTGATATGAAAAAATTATCACTTTGTGTGCTAGAAATTGTAGACTTGGTACAATTGGTTGGATCCTATCAGCTTGGTCTGCTAGTTCCGGTTCAGTTCTCTGACCCAAGGAGCACAGTGCCAGTGGAAGACCCTCTTCCATCCATGGAAGTTTCCTTGTGCTAGAGGATTGCCTTTGCATCCGTAGAACTTACTGATGGATTCAATTCTTTAATTTTTGAACCAGGAACTTGGATTATAAATCTAAAATTAAATTTTCTGATAGTCTTTTTGCTTGTTGGATGAAGATGAGTATAACCAGAATATAATCTACATCATGGTTTATGTAGGTATAAGTACACTATGCATGCTGTCTGAAAGCTACAGTTTAATGATAGCTCCAAAATAGGTTGAATGTTTGTATTCTTAATGATAATCCAAATTTTAATTTCAGTTAGAGATGGCAGAGAACAATAACTTCCTTAATGCAAAAAAGAGGTAAAAATACATGTACCGGTAATACATAAACACTTTGTTGTTCTGTACCTTATGTTTGCAGGAATTTTATTCATGGCTCTTTACTTCCAACCTTGCATAGGATTTAACATTCATAGCTTCCTAATACCCTATTAGCACTAGCACAAATCCATGGTGGGGTGAAGTACAATTACTGCGTAATTTATCTCTTGTACTCTTGATGTGCTGTTGACATTTACAGTCTATTGATGATCCATCATTGGTGCTGGGTTGTTCTATGCCAAGTCGTTCCTCTTTCAGTGGGTGCCTACTGCTTCAGGACAGTTGAGGTAGCCAGAGATGCAACCATAGGCTAAAAAAAATAGTGCGAAAAAGTATTAGGGAACAAGCTTTACTTAAAAAAGTGTGAATGTTTGGGAATTCTCACCATGTTACAGTAGCAAATCTCTGCTGCTAAAAGTACACTTTACACAAAACTCAGCAGTCCTTGCTCCTTGATGGATATACGCGCATTGTTGGACTTCCATTGTCTCCACATGTAAAGTGTAAACCAAATTGTGAAATGTACACTTAAAAATCTGGGATAGTGCACTGAACAACAAAATTGGTGCTCTGTGAAACCATTAATCCAGAGTATTTAGGTCTTTTGTCTAGTTTGGATAGTTGCTTGGCATATTCCAAATGAATAAAGAATAAAAGTGTTCGACGTCTGAGTAACTATTGTTTGCATCTTCCATTTCTCCTAGGTCCCATTAGCAGCATCCTAGTGAATAAATATGGCAGTCGTCCAGTAATGATCGCAGGCGGCTGTCTGTCAGGATGCGGTTTGATTGCCGCTTCCTTCTGTAATACCGTGGAAGAGCTTTACTTCTGTGTTGGAGTTGTGGGAGGTGAGTGATGCAAGTAAAGGATATCTATTTTTTCTTGGTTACCTTAATAGCAGTCTTAATGCACAAATAACAGTTACAGTTGCAAATAGCTGAGTGTGCAATTGCACAGATTTGAGGTCAATTTCTGTTTGTATTGAGGAAAATCATTTTAGGTGATTCAGAGAGAGGAGGTCAATATTAACCTCTAAGGGAAAATTCATTGTTGGTTTTGCTGTAAGCAGAAACTGAAAAGCTGAACTGGCTTAGTGTAGTGGTTACGACTAATAGATTCTAAGGTTTGATTCTCCACACCTTCACCTGACATCTGCTGGGTGACCTTGGGCCAATCACAGTTCTCTCAGAACTCTCTCAGCCAACTGGAGGAAGGCAATGGCAAACCACCTCTGAATGTCTCTTGCCTCGAAAACTCTGTGGGTCTCCATAAATCAGCTCTGACTTGATGGTTCTTTCCACACCAAGGAAAAGTTAGTTCTCCTGGATGGTGGGGGCCATCTTGTGGGTTATTCACCGCTACTTGTCAACGAGGCAGGAAGAAGCTTTTGGTCACTTCCTGTAGTTGGTCATGGCCATCTTAACCCCAATATCTTCCTGCCTCGTCAATGAGTGCAGCTAATTCGGCAGGCTCTTCTTAGCTTAGCAATTTGTTTGCCTTCTCTGTCCTTCCCTTTCACGTTTGTGTCTCTTGTTTTCGTCTATGTCTCGTCCGCTCCCCGTCTGAGTCTCTCTGTTGGTGCCGAGTCAGCCTCCCTCTGTTCTGCCCGTTTCCCCCACCTTCCCGCCAAAAGCGCTCTGAGGGGAACGACTTGGCTACGGCGCCATTTTCTCCGCCCCGTGAGGGCTTCTGCAATCAGCCACGGAGAACACTCGGGCTGCAACGAGACTTCTCCGCTCTCCTCCGCACAGCCGACTGGCTGGGAGAGACGAGCTGGACAACGTTTCCTCCACCGGCCTTTGGGCCCTTCGGAGATCTCCCTCCCGATCACCTCATAGGCGCAGGGGAAGGCGCACGTGCTCGGCTGGGCCCTCTTCGCGCCGTCCACGCTCATCACCAGAGTGGCTGGGGCTCCATCTACAGCCTGCAGGGAACACTTCGCAGGCAGGCTCTTCGAGTTCGGGAGCCTTTCCCACTGCCATAGCTGCAGCGCAGGCATCGGCTCAGCAGAGCCTCGTGCCCACAAGCCCTGGAGGAGACGCAGCTGGATCATCCTCCTCAGGACTGCCCCATGCAAGTAGCAGGCAGGGGGGAGAGAGGGCTGGATTTGGCTGTGCCTGACACCTGGAGTCAGTTTTCTCCTCAGCAGCTTGTTGCCCTAATGCATTCCTCCATCAGCGAGGAGGTGACTCAGGGAATGCAGGCTGCTTCCCCCGCCCCCCCCTCCGGGGAACTCATGCCTGCCAGGGGCGTAGGTCTCGCTCCAGATCTCCCAGACATGGCAGATCAGACAGGGACTGGCTAGCCCTTCCTTATGGCTCAGATTAGAGCAACTTGAGCGAGGGGGAGCTGTATTCCGATTCAGATCACTTCTCTGATCCTGACACCCAGGTTCTGAGACTTCTGATCAGAGTTACCGTCAGTTTAATTCAGAACAGCTAGCCACCCTCTTAGCCAAAACTATTTCGGCTCTGGACCCTCATGATTCTCAAGAAGCTGTAGACCCGCAGGCCACGGCTGCCCCCAAACCCATCAAGGGTTGCCCCAGGGGCCTCCCATCTATTTTCTCAGAGGAGGAGGAGGTGGCCAAGTTCTACCCCTTACCAGAATTGTTTGAGAGGAAGTTTAGAAAGGAATGGGTCAACCCAGCAGCTAACAGGGCCTTCCCCCCATTTTCAAAAAACTCTACCCAGCTCCTGAGCATCTCCACAGGTTGATTAAAACCCCTCTTGTGGACACCTCGGTGACCGCCCTCCAGTCAGGGGGCCTGGTCCACAGAGATGGAGAGGGAAATCTAAGGGATGCTGTAGATAGGAAGGCGGATCAGATAGGAAGGTAGATCCCACGAGGGCATGGCCATGGCTGCCAGGATTATAGCACCTTCAGCCACGGTGGCCAGAGCTGCTATTGTATGGCTCAGGCGACTCCTGGACATCATTCCGCCAGGGGACAGGGGGGTTAGAGAGGGGGCTGAGAGGATACTCATGGCAGTCTCCTTCTTGGCAAGACTCCACCCTTGATGCGTTCCTCACCACTTCCCGCATCATGGCAACGACGTCTGTGGCACGCAGACTGCTCTGTCTTAAATCTTGGCAGGCTGACACGCAGTCTAAGACTACAGTAGCAAGTTATGATTTTGAGGCAGGGATCTTCTTTGGTTCCGAGTTGGAGAAGATTCTTGTTGAAACCAAGGATCACAAAAAGACCATGCCCAAGTATGTGAGGTCTGATAGGCCCAGGTTCAGTGCCAAGCCGCCCTTTCAGTCTTACCGCCCAGCCTTCCGTAGTGGCAACAGCAGCAGCAGGGTTCCTTCCACAGACGACAGGACTCCAGGGGACAGGGGAAGTCTAACAAAACCTTCCACCCAGGTCCAGACACCGGAGGCAAGGCGTGACTATGCAGACCCATTAATTGGAGGTCGGCTGTTGGCCTTTCATCGCCAGTGGGTGCCCCCCCACACCGACCTCTGGGTCCAGGAGATCGTTTCCGCCAACTACTCCTTGGAATTCCAGTTTCTGCCAAGGGATCGCTTCATCCCCTCCCCACCAGGTTCATGCCCGAGCAAGAGGGACAGGTTGAGGTTGGCGACGAACCACCTGTTGGGCATAGGGGCCTTAGAGCCAGTTCCTCAGGACCAACGGGGCAAGGGAGTTTACTCCCACTTTTTTATGGTGCCCAAAAAGAATGGGGATGTGAGGGCCATCCTCAACCTGCGCCACATAAACTGGCACCTCCGGAGGTTCAGGTTCCGCATGGAGTCCCTCAGGTCCACAGTGGCAGCCATCCAACAGGGGGACTTCCTAATGTCCCTGGACCTGAAGGAGGCTTACCTACATGTGCCAATCAACCCATCCCATTACCGCTTCCTGAGGTTCTCACTAGGGCCGTGCTGGCGAACCTTTGGCACTCCAGATGTTATGGACTACAATTCCCATCAGCCCCTGCCAGTTGGCCATCTGGAGTGCCAAAGGTTCGCCACCACTGCACTAGGGGATCTACACTATCAATACGTAGCCCTCCCCTTTGGGTTGGCAACGGCCCCGAGAGTTTTCACCAAGGTGCTCATTGTCCCAATTGCCCTCCGCAGCCAGGGCATACACATACATTCTTACCTGGACAACCTGCTGATTCACTCCCAGTCCAGGGACAGGGCCATCAGGGACGTCCAGAAGATCCAGTCGACGCTTGCTGCCCATGGTTTTGTAGTAAACCTGGAAAAGAGCTCTACCATTCCGGCACACAGGATGGAGCACCTGGGAGCTCTGATAGACACCTCCACCTGCACCCTGTTTGTTCCACCTTCCAAGGTACAGAGGATTCGGGACTCCTGTCGGAAGGTCTTGATGGAGAAAAATCCGTACTTGCTCCAGCTAGCGAGTCTCCTGGGTCTTTTGATCTCCACCATAGACTTAATTCAGTGGGGGAGAGCTCATGCCAGAGCTTTACAGGCATTCCTGCGCCCACATTCCCAGCGCATCATTTGGAGGAGGGACCTCCCCTTGCCGCTTTCCCCATCGGTCCTACTCAGTCTCCAATGGTGGCTGGTAGCCAGCAACCTGAACCAGGGGAAGGTCTTTGCAGCACCCTTCCAACTGCACATCTTTTCGGACACCAGTCTAATGGGTGGGGTGCCAAGCTGGAGATGCACTTGGCCCAGGGGACATGGTCAGGGGAGGCCGCAACCCTTCCCATCAATGTTCTGGAAGTCAGGGCAATCCTCCTAGCCTTGAAAGCCTTCAGACCTCTGGTCCAGGGAAAGCATGTGGTGATCCATGCCGACAACATCTCTGCAATGGCCTACATAAACCACCAGGGGGGATCCAGATCCTCCTGCCTGAACAGGGAAGCCTCCCACATTCTCAGATGGGCTGAGATCAACTTGGCCTCTCTGCACGCAGTGCACATCCAAGGGTGCCTGAATGTGGAGGCGGGCTACCTCAGTCGCTCCAAGGTGTCCAGCGCGGAGTAGAAACTCAAACCGGAGATATTCACTCTGATTACCGAGAGGTTCAGGGTTCTGAAGGTGGACTTATTCGCTTCCTTTCAGAATGCTCAGCTAGACTGCTTGATCACTCTATTCTACCATCCGAATGTGATGGCCACGGACACTCTGTCCTCAGCCTGGCCGGAAGGCCTTCTATATGCCTTTCCTCCTCTACCTCTGTTACACAGGTTTTTCAGGAGGGTGCAGTTAGAGAGAAGGGAGATCGTCCTGGTGGCACCAGACTGGCCCAGGAGGTCCTGGTATTCTGTACTCAAGGAGCTGGCGACAGCTCCCGCATTCCATCTTCCAGTCATTTCCATCCGCTGTTTCAGGGGCCCCTCTTCCATCCGGATCCAGGCTGGCTCAGGCTGACCACCTGGCGCTTAAAAGGAGGCGGCTGAGAGATAAGAGCTATTCTAGGGCTGTGGTGGATACCATGGTAGCTGCTAGACGTAGGTCAACCATCAACATTTATAACGCCTCATGGAAGGCATTTGTCAGATGGTGTAGGCGTAAGCACCTCCAACCTGAATCCCCCTCGGTGCCCAACATCCTTAGGTTCCTGCAGGAGGGTTTCACCAGAGGTTTGTGTAGTTCCACCTTGCGCTGACAGCTGGCGACCTTGGCAACAGTCCTACCTCAGGTCCACGGGGTTCCCATTATTAGACACCCAGATGTCTTGCAGTTCCTCAAGGGGGTGCAGCAGTCACAGCCACAGGTTCAGCACCGCTTCCCTTCCTGGAGACTGCATACAGTCCTGGACGCTCTGACCAAATCCCCATTTGAGCCCGTCCAATCCATCCATTTGCGGTGGCTCAGAATGAAGTTGCTCCTCCTAGTCGCCGTCACATCAGCCCGGAGGGTTTCAGAGATTAGAGCCCTTTCAGTGAACCCTAACCTCTACCTCTTCTTCCCGGACAGGGTGGTGCTGAAGTTGGATCCTTCCTTCAGGCCCAAGGTGTCTTCTAGGTTCCATCTTCTCCAGGAGGTAGTCTTGCCAAATTTCTGCCCCAAACCTACCCATCCCAGAGAGCGGTTGTGGCATCACTTGGATGTGCGCCGCTCCCTCAAGGCTTTCCTTATCCGCACGGAGCAGCTCCGTAAATTGGAATCCCTGTTTATTAACGTGGTTCCGCCTTGCCTGGGCGAGCCTATGTCCACCACAGCCATCAGCGCAAATATAAAGGCCTGTATCATTGAGGCTCACAAGGCAAAAAGGCTGCCGGTCCCAGCGGGGATTACAGCGCACTCCACCAGGAGTGCAGCTTTCAATGCTGCACTTTTTAAGCATGTGCCATTGGAGCAGATATGCAGGGCTGCCATTTGGGCTTCGCCCTCTTCCTTTTTGCGTCACTACGGGCTGTCTTCCATAGACGCCGTCCAGGCCTCCTTTGGGAGAAGAGTCCTGGAACACATTGTTGGAGACTAACAGAACCCACCCTAAGGGGTCACTGCTTGGGGAGTACCCACAAGACGGCCCCCACCATCCAGGAGAACGACCCATTGGATACTCACCGTGAAGGGGTCTTCTCCTGGGTGGTCAGGGGCTGTCTTGGCCCTCCCTGTTCTCGTTCCTCTCCAAGAAAAGTGTTTTACATCTCTGCTAGTTTTCAGGAATTTAACTATGTAGCAAGTTATGTTCTGTAGGTTCCAACCTTTTTGGTCCCTTCCATGTTCTGGTTATCTGTTGTAGTTGTTCGTTTTATGTTCTGTTCCGTGCTGCGTGCCCGGTGTCTCGGCCTAGTCAGATACTGGGGTTAAGATGGCCACGACCAACTACAGGAAGTGACCAAAAGCTTCCTCGTTGACGAGTAGTGGTGAATAACCCACAAGACGGCCCCCAACCACCCAGGAGAAGACCCCTTCACGGTGAGTATCCAATGGGTCGTTTCTTGAGCCTGGGGAGATCAGATCATCCTTAGCCAGGCTCCTGAGCAGTAATGGGTATCATGTAATTGCATCTTGGCCAGAGAATCCACAATCTTCTTCCTTCCTTCAACCCCCGCCCTCACTCCAGCAAACGTCCAGCAAATGCACACACCTGCCAACTTTGACAGGACACCTGAAAAATGAAGTGGCTCTGGAGAAACTTCTCATTTTTTTTGCAAGTGTTTTCCCCGGCCCTTAGAGGGGAAAAAAAAGCTGTTCCAGAGGGCTTTGTATCTCTGGGTTCATCTAATTCCTGAAGAGATGGGTGCTTGCCAGATAGAAAACAATGCATGCCTCTCTTGTGCAGCTTTTAGTGAAATCATTGTTGGCTTTGCTGTAAGAATATGTTACTTCCACCAAGGAATGTCATTATATTTGGTAAATGGAGATCACATTGGTATTGAAGAGGCCTCTGTTTCCTGATGGGAGGCTTTCCTACATGTAGGAAACATTATATGGCCTTCTCGAAGTCGTCTTGCCTTTGCTGTTACTCAGTGGTGACCCTCAACCATAGCACCTTGCAGATGGCCCTCCCAGAAAGAGAGAGGTGTAAGAACCATGGATGTTCCTTCCAGAAGATGGCCAAAAGCCATTCTTTTTCTACAGAGTATTAAATTCTTATTTAGTTGCTACGTCCACACACAAAAAGCAGTAGCCATTTTAATGTGTAGAATTCTTGAACTTATGCTGCTTGACAGCTTTGTATCAGTTTCATGGAGGCAGAGGTGTAGCTCCAAGAGGGCAGGGGCAGTGGGGCGTGACGCGTGCGCCCCTGTGAGAGTGTGGCGAGGGCGTTCCAGGGGTGTGGTGGGGGCATTCCGGGACAGGGGTGTTCCGGGGCGGGGGTGGAGGATGCACCAATGCACCAGGTGCTTTCCCCCCTTGCTACACCTCTGCATGGAGGTGTCAAATGTGTAGCAGTGAAACATTTCTAGCCTGCTTTCCTAACAGCTCAGTCCCTAGGAAGAGCCCATCAAACTATTCTTGCTCAGCTGATTCTTTCATAAATGTTTACTTAAAGCTGTCCATGCAAAACTGCCGTTGTTGTGCTCTTAACCATCTGTTTATTTTTGCTTTCTAGGTCTTGGACTTGCATTTAATTTAAACCCGGCCTTGACTATGATTGGCAAGTACTTCTACAAGAGGCGCCCACTGGCTAATGGACTGGCGATGGCTGGCAGCCCTGTATTTTTATCTACATTGGCTCCCTTGAATCAAAAGTTTTACAGCATTTTTGGGTGGAGAGGGAGCTTCTTAATTCTTGGGGGCCTTTTGTTAAATTGCTGTGTTGCTGGGTCCCTGATGAGACCAATAGGGCCCAAACCAGGCCAGCAGCAGAACGAAGTTAATAAAGAAGTGCTGCAGGAGGCTGGTAAATCTGGGGGAAAAGAAGAAGGCGCAGGAGATGTCAACACAGACCTTCTTGCTGTGAAGACAAAAAAACAGAAAACCACCATTTTCCAGACTGTGAACAAGTTCTTGGATTTGTCTCTCTTCACGCACCGTGGATTCTTGCTGTATCTTTTCGGCAATGTGGTCATGTTTTTTGGATTGTTTACCCCATTAGTCTTCCTAAGTAATTATGGGAAGAGTATGCATTTCTCTAACGAGTCTTCTGCCTTTTTGCTGTCCATTCTGGCCTTTGTAGATATGGTTGCCAGGCCATCCATGGGCTTGGTAGCAAACACCAAATGGGTGAGGCCCAGGGTGCAGTATTTTTTTGCGGTGTCTGTGATCTACAATGGTTTGTGCCACCTTTTGGCTCCTTTATCTACAACCTACGCTGGATTTTGCATCTATGCTGGCTTCTTTGGATTTGCCTTTGGCTGGTTGAGCTCTGTCTTGTTTGAGACACTGATGGATCTAGTTGGGACTCAGCGGTTCTCCAGTGCTGTCGGTTTAGTGACTATTGTGGAATGTTGCCCTGTGCTTTTGGGCCCACCTCTCCTAGGTAGAGTATTTCTGTTTGGGGAAATGGTTGTGTGGGGTTGTATATGCTGTTAGGGGGAGCAGCTGTCAAAACATGAGGGCAAGAAAGTAGACTCTGCCTTTACACTCATATATGTGTAGAACAGTCTTGTAACCTTTAAGGCCTTGCGCGGCCTGGGACCTCCGTACCTGCGGGACCGTCTTACCCCATATGTCCCGACCCGGTCTCTGCGTTCGGCGGAGGCCAATTTACTGGTGATCCCTGGCCCCTCAATGATACGGCTGGCCTCTACCCGGGCCAGAGTCTTTACAGCTCTGGCCCCAGCCTGGTGGAACGCCCTTCCACCAACTGTCCGGGCCCTGCGGGACCTTGCTGAGTTCCGCAGGGCCTGTAAGACTGAATTGTTCCGCCGGGCCTTTGGGGAGACCAGCCGTTGATGAGGGCCCCCTCCTCCCCTTCACCCCTTCCCTTTTGGTAACATCAAACACCCTTTTTAGGGTTGAAGGAGTCGACAGGAGATGCCATCTTTATATTAATACTATTTTAACGCTGCTTTTAATGGGGAAGGTTTATATTTTATCTTTAGAGCTTGTATTAACTGATGTAACAAATTTTAATTTAATTTGATATATTGTGCTCTATCTATGTTGTTCACCGCCCTGAGCCCTTTGGGGGAGGGCGGTCTATAAACCGAATATATAAATAAATAAATAAAATAAATAATTATACTAGCTCTGCTACCATCCAGAAGCCAGTGGAATGATATTGTGACCTTGTGATGCAGATCCTAGATCTCTGCTCTACACCAGAAATGCATCTGTGGTGAAAATGATTTTGTCCCTATAGGTTGGGTATACATCATCATATAGTTTGTATAAACCAAAGTGTGTTTTTGCGCCTTCATAGAAATAGCATAAAAAGGGAGGAAGCATCTAGATATGTTTAATTCTAAGGCTGAGGCACTCAAACCTTGTTGTGAATTTCTTCTGCAGGCAGTCTTATCACACGTACTCTTTTTTCCCTTTTTGCCGATTAGGTCAGTTGAACGACATGTATCATGACTACAAATATACCTACTGGGCCTGCGGCATCATCCTGATAATCTCTGGGATCTTCCTGTTCATTGGGATGGGCATCAACTATCGACTTTTGGCTAAAGAGGCGAAGACCGAGGCCAAGCAAAAGGCTGAAGGGAAAGAAGAGGAAACCAGTATTGACGAGGCTGAAAAACAAAAAGAGCCAAGCAATGACGTGGCCAACCTGCCTCAGAAAACCACAGAAGATGGTATAAAAGAGGAGGAGAGCCACATGTGAAGGACTGGTATTTCAAGTCCAATAAGACAGGATAAAATATTATCAACCTGATATGTTATATTTGGATGGGGGAACACTACTGATTGTGAGCAGTGGTGAGAAGGGTAAAAATCATTTTTTTAAAAAACAAAGCTACAAATTGTGTGTATCAGCATTTGACAGGAGTGAACAGAGCTCAGTGGGCAGTGCCATCTTTTTATTGGGCTGGGTGGGAAGGGAGGGGAATTTTTATACTCTAGCTTTTTAAACTGTAATGTGAACGTACTAATACGTGCCTTAGAGCTTCCACATTTAGGCTATTTTGGCAAAGCCTTAACTCCAGCCTACAAAGTGTTCTCTTTGAAGGTTTATAGTCTGCCCAGGCCATCTCCATTAAGTCTATCTGGCTTCTTTTATTCAGTAGGCTCTCGAGGTTGGGTGTTAAATGAACACCATTTCAAAATTTTCCAGAACACATTGCTGCCAGAATCGTGGCAGAATCGGATGTGGTGTGTGTGTGTGTGTTTGTGTGTGTGTGTGTAGCGCGGTGGGGAGAGACTGGTGGGTGTTGATGAAACAGCTTTTCAGTTCTGACATTTCTGGATGACAGGGTCAAGCTGGCTGCAATGCGTGGCTAGCATCTTTTGAAAATAATTTCTAATACAGGATTTCTAAATCTCTTCCTGATTAAATCTGAGGTCTGAGGAACTGGGTAAAATACGTGCTGTTGTCACTTAACTTATTATGTAGTCAAACCTACTTTTTAAACAACGTTATGCCTCTGGCTGCCATTGGCTGAGTAAGTTTGTCTTGACAGAATAATACAAAATGAAATGACTTTTAGTGCAAGACAGTGAGCTGATTCTGAAGAGCTTGCCTTAATTGTCAAGATTTTAACCTTTTAACAATCTCTCAGAATGATTCTGTGCCTAAATTAGCCAGGTCCATTAGAAAGCAAATCCCAGTGAAATTGTAGTGTCTCACTTCCAAGTACATGTCTTTAGGATCAGACTTGTCCTCTTCATCAATGCCACTCTTACTGCTATTTCGCTGCTCTCCAACTCTGCTGCTTTCAGTTCTGATGCTAATTACTACCTAAGCAAAATTCTGATATTCCGCTCTGTGCTCTCGAATGCTAGCTAACAGAGCAGATACTGCTAAGATATCAATATCCTTGACTTCATTCTGGATATGATTTTGCATTAATAACATCTGATCTTGTTCTAATTAGTGGGAAAAATAGCTTGTTGAGGATCAGTTTATATTTCCCTCTGGACCGCCCAGATGGAGGCATCACTACTTGTTCCCAGCCTATTTATTCATGATAGGCTTAAGAATATGAAATGATACTTAACTGCTCAGATGCAAGACATTTGTCTGAAAAAAGATGGGAAAATCCTGTGTGTATGTCGTGAAAATCAAAATTTACATGCAAGAGTAAGAGAGCAGTTTCCCTGCCACAACCAATTTTACTAAAAGTTAATCAGTGACATTCACTACTTTTTCAAATAAATTATTTTGGACAATTCTGCCCTCCCCCAACACTTTCTGCACCTGTTTCTGTTGTATTTAACCTCCCTTTTGCCACATTCCAAGATGTGTGTGTGCATTATTACTTTCTGTGTCTGCTTGTGAGGATTAAAATAAAAGTCACCCCTTTTTTCCAAAGTAAGTTTAATTTCATTAAGGTGTGTTGCCATGAGTCACTCAGTCCTATGAGAGCTAGTTAGCTGTAGGGGAATAATTTGCAGAAACACAATTTCAGGTCTTCTCTTGGAAGGTAGCAGATGCTCACTTCATAATGTGCCTGCTGAAGAGAATAATGTTATGTTGATCTCATACTTAAAAAAAACCTGTATCACATTCAAACACCGTGAGACTGGAACTAAATACCTGGGATTCTTAGCTAGCATCACACAAATATGGACCTGTCTCCTCATCTGGTAACCTCCTGTAGCACCAAACGTATGATGTGGTAACCCTGTGCTTCTAGCTGCTGTGTCTGCAGTATTTCCCCCCCTCTTTTTCTCTACAGTTTTTACTGTACTATAATAAAATGTGATGGAATGAATAGTTGGTTCATTACTGTGGGCCAGTTTCATTGGCTGCAGGTTGAAAGTGCTGAGACACGCACTGTTTGGTGGTATCTCATTGCATGTTTTGTATTGCTAGTTGTTGCCAGATGAAAGGAGGAAGAAGAGACATAGGTCTGTTGTGTTTGAGGGCAGCCACATATCCTCTGCAAATGTGAAGGTCTAGTCTCAGTGTTGAAGCAAGTAGTATGTTGCTGTGCTTCATTTGTCGTCTTTAGGATGCTGAGAAACTAAAACTCAATCTTGTACTCTTTTTGAGTAGCTCTTTTGTGGAATGGGGAGACTCTGGCCTGATAGGAACCAAATTATTTGTTGGTCTCTTGTAACTTATCTTCCTGTAAACTGCTGTTTCTTTCCAGACAGTGACAGCTGAAACACTAACAGGTAGTTCTAATGTTGTTGTTGCTGTTTCCTTCGCCCTGATCAGAGAAGACTGCTTCAGGACAATATCCAATAACATTCATATCATCTCTGTAGTAATGTTAGATGACTTCCCCTGTGTAGTTTAAGTTTAGCATTGTATAATTCACCAGAAATATAGGATGTTTCCTTGTAGGGAACCATTTTCTTCCTAGGGGCAGGATTGCTGTCGTGCAAGAATTTCTAACACCTGTATTTGCAGTCCTGTCTGCAATTAGCAAAGCCAGTGCTGATCTATGATGGGCTTCAGTTTCAGCAGTGGCAGGTTGGAGGACCCTCATAGGCTTCTCAGTAATAGCACTGTCTTGTGAATGTCATCTTGTGAGGAGATGCTGCAGATTATCTCTAAAATCTTACTTTGGTAAAGGGATTGTGTTACGGAATCCATATAAGCAAACAAGTTTTAGAAGAATGAGTGACATAAGTGCAGTTGTGGGCTTTCTCCCAGACAGGCCTTTATGCTAGGTGGTTTGTGTTTTATTATGAGTGTTGAAGTGAACTGGAGTACTTTGTTTATCCTTTAGAATTAATAAATCAAACTGTTTTAAACTCTTCAGTGTTTGCAAGAAGGTCCATGCAGACATATAGTTAAATACTAATTCCCCACCATAATTCCCATCTGTTAAAGGATAGAACTTTGATAAGAAGTTTTACCTTCTGACCTGCCTCCACTGTGTGTCGTGGAAATTTTTCATTCAGAGAACTGACATTCCCATAAAATACTTGCCTTGTTAAAGCTCATACTGAGAAGAGAATGTTTTTAATATTGCAGAGTCCCTGTATGCTTAGAAAACTATGCAAATAGTAGTGTTGGTAAATGGTCCAAAATGGTTAGTATGAATTTAGCTGAACAAATAAGATTTTATTTTTTCCATCCAAATATATAGATTTTGACAAGTGACCTTCCCTTTGTAAAAAGTTTCTGAAAACCCCTTAACAGTATTACCCAATGCACTGTGAAGTACACTATTCTGTTGTCTTGGCTGATGCAGTTAGTTACTTTTTATTTTGTAATTGCATTCTGCTCTAAAATTGTGTAAAAGGACAGGTCAGGATATTTTCATACTTTAGAATGTGTTTATAAAGCCAATAGACTATTTTGTATAAACAGATTTTATTGTACTGTATTGAACTGTGATGTTGTCAAACCAGTTTATTATGTTGAAAGTTTCACTTGTCAGGAGTTCATAGCAACTGGTCCACATGCAATAAACTAACCATTAAAACTGTAGTGTTGTCCATGTTCTTCGAAGTGCAGGGAATTATGATGAGAATAGCTGCATTTATATATGTTTGGATTTGACTTCATATTTTGCCAAGTACAAGGGCATACAGATATCCAAAAGGCAATTTAGGAATCTTCTTTCCCCACCCCCCAGCATATAGAAGTACTTAAGTTCCTCAGTCCTGAAAGCATATTATTTAATTTTAATAATCTAGTTGTGTAGAGCCACATGTCTACTTCTCAGTGAAGAGCCAAAGTCTAATATGAAAGCATTAAATTAAATCTTGGAGCCAGTGTGCTCCAGTGGATGCTAGTGGTGCATTTTGAAATCAGTGATTCGGATTCAAACTACAGTGTAACCACTGTAATCATTTTGTCAGTAACATTAATGTAGATTGTTATTTGCAGGGCTGCAAAACTTGTAAAATATAGCATATATGGAAGATGCTAAACTATATCCTCAGCTTGTCCTGGGAAGTATGCAGGGTTTAACTTTGGACTTCCTGTGTGGAGTGAAGAAGGTTCATATTTACTGATTCTGTTAAAAAACAACAACAAGGTTGTAACTGTTACAGTGATTGCCACATTAACTTAGGGAGGAAGTTGTGTGGTCCAAAAATCACTTCTGAGTAGGAATGAGGGAAGAAAATAGTTGGCAAATAGAATAGGGCTGGGGTTGATTTCTGATTCTGCTTGCAAAGGCCTTGGAGATGGACTTGGAGCATGTAATATTGGTTGACTGTAAGTAGTGACAGTAGGAACTTGCAGGAATCCAGCTCTATATCTGTGTCTTGAAACACTAAAATACATGAATTTTCAAGAGTCAACAGCCACTTTATTGCCAAACAACCGTTTTGGACAAGATTCTCATTGATGGTTACTTCTAAAAACCAAAGGAGGGTATCTCCTGCTAATTTCATTGGGCATATGGATCATTCTTTGTGCTTTCCATTAGTAGCTTTAAAAAACACCCTGAAATTTGAAGTGGTTAATGGGGGAGGGGGGGGATCCTCTTGGAATGAATCTTCAGTTGTTGTTTCCCTGTCTCTTAGTGGATTCTGGACCTAGTACCTTGTTAATAGTAATGAGTGGACCTCCCTCCTGAACAACAGGCTGCCTTTTCTTTTTCAGCAACATTCCTGCGGTTATAGTCCTTTAAGTAAGTGACTTTTTAACTGGTTGAAGCTAAGAACTGCTGACGTGCTGTTTCTGGGGGGACCAAATATAGCTATTCAGCTTGCAATCTGCTTTAGAGCACATAGGGCAAACTGGATATATCAAGTAGTTCCTTTCGTAAGGATTAAGGCAGAATGGAGAGAGCCAGAACTTCAAAGGCTAAAAATGTCCGCTTAATTTTGCTAATGGTTTTATTTCTTGCAGAGGTAAAGGGAGAATGTGAGAGACAATGCCAAGATTCTGTCCATAGCTGGCTCAACTGTACAAATGTGTCCACTAAAAAGGAAACCACTGGAAAGGAATTCTTGCCGTTAATTCTAAGTCCTTTCCAATGCTGCTGCTGCCGCCGCCAAATAAACCTAGCATTATAGGCTTATTGGGTTATGGACTCCAAGTGAATCATAATGTGTTATTCTCTCTCCCCACCCCTCCCCATATGTTGCAACTCTTGGAAACAGCAGGAGGCCATTCTATAAAGTGATATGGGAAAGAAGGAGGGGAGGGGAGCTTCAAAGAGATCACCAAAGTAGTATAGAAACCAGAACAGCAGATCATAGTAGATTAAGTGTTCATGCCCTTAGGACAAAGTTCCATTCAAACAAGAAATTCCAGAGTAAATCTTGTCTAGGTCAGTGACATCTTCTAATAGCAGTGGGGAAGGTTGTTGCTGTGCTCCAGAACTGATTGCAGGCTTGCCGTCATATAAACATTTTTCATGAGCCTGCTCCATGTTTATTTCTGAGCTATTCTTAAAAGCTTAGGCATTTTCCTCCCCTTCTTTTCCCTTAAGCTATCCAGGGGGCCTGTTATATACATCCTTAAGAGGGAATGAAACCTGCCTCATTCCCTCCTCTCTTTTTTTTGGGGTGGGGGGGGTTCTTCTCAGGCCTATTTTCTCTTTTAGTCTGGTGATTTCTCTGCAGGCAGAATTCTTTCCAGGAATACTCAAATCTCAGATTCTTGTAAAAAGGCTGACGCAACGTAGAATAGTTCTTCATATACCCTTGTAAGCACTTAGAATTACTCTGCAAAAATAAAGAAATAAGCAGATAGGCACAATTTCAGATAAAGCATCACAAGTTCTTCTCAGGACGTATCAGCATATGGCAGCATATCAGTAGCTACTGACATTGGCTTGGATCCTGGCTTTTGATTTCCATTTGCAAAGTATGGTTTTTTTACACGTCTTCCTTCTCATGGAAGTCTGACCTGCTGCCTGTCCTGTTCCTGGTAACCCTCAGGAACCAGATTTGAGGGGAGCATTTTGGGCTTTCTTGAGAAAGAGGAATTGGAGGAACCATAGTATGAGAGGATATTCTTGCACTGCAGAAATGCTAGTCTGGATCCAAACCTGTGTCATATGGAAGATATCAGAAAGAATGGGCTTCCATTTTGGCACTATATGCATTTGTCACTTGAAACTTCATACTAAAATATCTATATCCCATTTTTCCTAATGCCAAAAGATGGCTTCTAAATCATAATTTAAAGCACAGAAAAAAAGAAACCTACGTACTGTCCTCACCCCAGCAGATACCTGCAATCTATACCCCATTAAAAGCTGAAAGAAAAGTGGCTGTGCAATGACACTTAAAAAAATTTCTAGAGGTTTAAACGAATCTTTCACCCCTGGTGTTGAAGCTGCTGCTCTCTGAGTATTTTTCTACAAATAAAATGCGGCTGCAGAGACTACAGTTTTGATAGGGTTGAGGAAAAAGATGTTCTGTTTCTTTAATAGAGACTTAATGGGATATTATTTACCAAGTGCTGCTATTTACTTCTATGTCATGAAAACCTTCAGCTGCCCACTTCACAATAAGCAGTGATAGGGGAGGGTTGTTTTATTTTCACTGTCTAGTGTCCCAAAATGAAACTGTCTTGTCCTCCCCTGAAGTTACTTTTTTCCCCTCTGCATGCTGAAAATATACCCTTCATGGGGCAAACAACTCCTTGGGGAAGATTTTGTTCCAGAAAACATCTGGAGCGGAGGTTTAGAAACATGTCCCCCCCCCCCTCACATTGTGGCTGTGTCCAAGTGGTTACCCACAATTCATCATCTATTTCAGTGCAGCCTTACAAGTGAGGACTGCGCCTGCACAGGCCTGCTGAAATGGCAGAATTTTCTTAGCCCAAAGCAACAGCAGGGGGTGCACTCCTCCTTGCGTTATGCGTGAGAACTCCTTCCCACTCTAACTGTCTCGTGGCCAGGGAGGTGCACACCTTTCATTCTTCCAGGACTCTTCTTGCTGCCGATGCTTGCAGACCTATATAGCCGCTCTTCATGTTTGTGTGTGTGCCGAGCCAGCTTTTGCTATCTAACCTCCTCTGAGTCTGTCCAACTGAGTTCAGTTTGGCTGGCTATCAAGGCTTATTTCTCCCTTTTGGTTGGAGCATTGTTAGTGGAATTGTGCTGTCTGTGTTCCCTCTGTGTGTGGCTGGGGCAGTGGAGTAAAGATGGCAGCCAAGGCCCTGTGGCACAAAGATGACAGCCATTGATGAGCACCAAGTATGCTTAGACTGCCTTGTTGAAACTCACAATATTCCCAAATATGCTCTCTGTCAGGGAAACCCTTTGTCAGAAGACCCTGCCAGCTATCTTACAGCAGCTCTTAGACTATGCTTTCTGACCACCCTAGAGCAGTGGTGGCGAACCTTTGGCACTCCAGATGTTATGGACTACAATTCTCATCAGCCCCTGCCAGCATGGCCAATTGGGCATGCTGGCAGAGGCTGATGGGAATTGTAGTCCATAACATCTGGAGTGCCAAAGGTTCGCCACCACGGCCCTAGAGCTTTCTTGGTTCCACCAACTTTGGATTTGTCTCCAACCAAGCCAGTTCATTCCCCAGTGTTGGTTACTTTGTCCTACATAAGTAATATGTACCTTGACCCTGTCTGTTTAGCACTAGCTACAGCTGCCAAAAAAGAAATAGTGCATGAGTTGTGAGACCAGCGTATCTTTTTCTTAAATGAGGAATTTTCCGAACTTTGGAAGGCACACTTTTTTCTATTTGTGGTATAACCGCAGCATGAGAAAATGTCTCAAATTTCCATCAGCTTTGGATGGCATACAACTGTCTTATGACAAGTGCTGATTAGAAAATTTAACAGATGGGGATACAAAAATACAACAAAAAGCAAGTTCTACATTTCCTGGTTCCACAAATGGTGAGAAACTCCAGTGTTCCTAGAGGAAAGATAATTGAAGACTTCAATTTTGTAATATTTTCTTTATGCACATATATGCAATAAAATCTCCAGTGAAGGCCAAGGGGCATCCAGCCGGGACATAAAATTAATCTGCCAGTGTGGTGTCGTCATTAAGAGAAGTAGACTCTGATCTGGAGAGTTGGATTTGATCCTCCACTCCCCTACATGAGCAGCAAACTCGTATCTGATGAAATTAATTTGTTTCCTACACATTAAGTCTATTGGATGACCTTGGGCTAGGTACAGTTCTCTCATAACTCTCTCACCCCCACCTACCTCACGAGGTGTTTGTTATGAGGAGAGGAAGGAAAGGAGTTTGTAAGCCACTCTGAGACTCTTTACAGGGGAGAAAGGCTGGGTATAAATCCAAACTCCTCCCCTCCCCCAACAAATTCCCTGAGAGATCCTACACATCCAAGCTACTTTAGTCAGCTCTATCCATTTTTGTCTTTGACTCAAACTTGCTGTTTCTTCATAGTGCCCCTCCCCACCCACTGGGAAGGATCATCTCCCCAAATGTTCTGATAGGCAGTTCAACAAAGCCATTTGGCAACCAATGTCTCTTCAGGCCCATTGTGAAAGGTCAGCTGACGTTTTTGAGCCATTAACCTAACAAAGAAATGCAGCCATAGCAATTACCTCTAAAACCAGTTTTAAAACCACAACAACTGCCCAGAATTGCAAAAGATTAACAGATTGAAGAAGAAGAGTTGGATTTATATCCCCCCTTTCTCTGCTTGGATCCTTTAGGTTTATTTGAGAAGGCAGGCTCACATTGATTCTCTCTTGCTTTGCCCTTTTTGTGACACTGAAGAGAACCTTATTTCTTCGTTTTCTTCATACTAGGTTAAGTCTAGACCAAAAAAATGTGTTTTCTGCTTTTTTAACGGACCAATTTAAAAGCAATTGCACTTGATTTTTATTGCGCCATCTCTTAAAAACTCAGTTCAAAGATTCTTGATGAGGCTGTTGGTACTAGCTGTAGCATAGTTGTTCATGTGATGACCCAGTGGCCTAGCTACACCTTTTGAAATCTGCAGATTCTGTCTAGCAGACAGCTTTGCATAAGGATGTTGTGCAGCAATTGTTCAAACATTCCATTCTGCAGCAAGAAACTCATTTTTATCAGCTTCCCATGCAGATAAACCATGCATTGGTTTCACACCACTGTAAGCAGCTTGTGGTGGCATTTTTAGCAACATAAGGGAGATTACACACACAGCTTGCCAAATACAGTAGCCTCTGTGCAGCCGGTTCAAAAGTGCATGCATGCCTGATCCATATGATAAGGAACAGTCCTTGGGACACAGAGAGTTTCTGGGTTTTTAAAATACTCTTTTAAGCCTCCACAGTTTTTCTTCAGGTGTGGGTTCCATGTGTTCCAAGAAAATTTCCATGTGTCTTAGCAGTTGTGGAAGTGGTATCTACTATTGTTGAAGAAGAATCTCAGTTTTATTCATTGTCAACTATTAACTGTCTACAGTCTGAACCACTTGTCCACCTTTCTTGTCAAGACTCAAGATGGGTTACAGCATTTAATAAAGCAATGAAGCGATAGATAAATAATAAACAATTTATTTCACAAGAAGACTTGGAATTCTTAGTGTCTGATTCAAACATGACCGGGTAAAAGGTCTTTACTGTACCACTGTGTAGGAGCTCAGACGTATTTAACTGTCTACAGTTTGAACTCAGTATCTATATCTGTTTCGGTTGACACACATACAGTATTTGCAAAGACTGCAGATCTCTAGTGTACAAACCAAGCATCAATACTTGTCTTTCACAGGTTCTGGCACATTTTAAAGTAGATCCTAACATAGAAACACTGGCATAGCACCCACGGGGTGGGGGTGGGGTGTGATGTCCCAGGCAGAGCTGTGGCAGAGCCATGGCCAGGCCATGGAGGCAGTATGGCAGGGACGTTCGGGGCGGGGGCAGGCAGCGCTGCAGCAGGGGCGCAGGGCACCCAAGCGACCCAGGCACAGTTTCCCTTTGCTCCGCCTCTGCATAGGAAAGCTTTTTTGCCTCACGAGAATCTTTTTATATAAATTAATCTTTAGGGTAACAAGTTAGTCACTATTCATTCCACTGGGACTTTTTTTCCTTCTGCATAATGAAAAGTTGTGCAACATTTAGCATCCAAGATATGATTAAAATTTAAATACATAAATAGATACCTTCTAGGATAAGCTCTGCATTTTGGAGATTCCTAAAGTAGCCTATTATGCCATAAAGTGACCCCCTTCCCCCGTAAACTATCCTTGGGAAAGCACTTTTGTTCCTTCTAGCCATTTGTGGTAAAAGAATGATGTTTTGGATCCTTGGTAAGTGACTTAGGCTTCTGAGTGCAGAGTTAAAGGAGCTTTAAACTTTTTGTACAATATATATAATGTATCTTATCAGCCACGTTGCTTAGAGTTGTCTGGAATACTTACTGCTCAAAAAATGGTTGCTCCTCTGGCACTGCAACCTCTCCTGTGGAGTTGCTGAATTACAAGGAACATTCAGGCTGGCGTTTACTGAAATTGTAGCTCTCGCTCTCCTTGTGACATGTGTTTGGGCAACTTTTCATTTACAAGAATGTCACTGTGACACACATAAATTCCTGAAACCACACCTGGGTCTTATCTCTGCTTCTTGTCTTAACTTCTTGCTCAAATATTATATTGATGCAGCTTCAATGGCTGTTCTTGGCACCGTGGCACCTTATAAGACAAAGGTTTGAAGAAGGCATCTCTTTTGCTTCCTGTGCTGGCATAGGTGAAGGCTGTCCTTGTGATCTTTTCTCAATCTCCTTGTCACACACGCACAGGCAGGCATTCAAGCCATCGTAAAGCAGCTTAATCATTGCCATAATGCACTTCAGTCCTTTTCAAAGACCGGCTCATTTAGCTTGTTCATGTGATAGCCATGAGGAGGGGATTGGCATTCCTGCCTGTTCCCTTTTGGGGATATTTTTTTTTAAATTCAACCCTGTTGACTCAGGACCACTTGTTAAATAGTAAAAGCTGGTGCCCTGCAAGCCATCTTTTGCTCCCTGTATGTGTGTTTTGTGAAGATGCCCCGGGGGTGTGTGCATGTGTGTGTGTGTGTGTGGAGTAAATAAGATCTCTTGAGTCCAGAGAGAAAGGAGAGAAAGCTGCTTACCCAAAGCTCAGTCTGTTGGGGTAACTAGGTCTGAAAAGAGTTGTGGGAAAGCTATGAACGCCAGCTAACTACTAAGCTCTCCTGTCAATCAGCTTATGTCTTTCTCTGCCTTAAAGCATCCATGTCTTAATTGGTTCAGTGTTTGTCACAGGCTGCCTTGGGCAAGGTCTCTCAGGAAGGCAACAGATGTCTTTGAAAAATCAATCAAAATGTCCATGAACAATTGGGCATCTAGAGGAAGCTGCAGGCTGAGAGCTATCAGCACATGATCTTTGAAACTGTGGCCATTTGAAATGTGGGGAGCTGTGCCAAAACCTGTTCTTTAAAGTAAAGCAAAGGTGGTGAAACCTTTGGGCTTGACATTCATGGCGTCTCTGGACACTATCACAAAGGGCCAAAAACATTCAAACCATCCTGTGCAAGGGGTGTGAAAGGCTTTTGCATTCTAAAGTTCCCTCAGGCAGTTGACTGCTCAAAGTCACCTTGCCATTTATTCCTGTCCTTGTCATGTGCCATTTTGTCCTATTATTACATAACCCAGACTTTGACTTGGCAAGCACTTTTACTACTAGATTTTATTAAAGTACTAGCGGGCCCGGCCACGCGTAGCTGTGACAATTGTCTTTCTCATAACAGTCCGCAACCCATACAGATGTCCATGCAGGTCCAATGATCCCCAGCATCGTTATATGGTGCTGTCTTGTTTTTTTAGTATAAGATAACCCTTCCCATTCCACAACGGAACTGTCCAGTGTGAAAATCCCACTGTCCATGAGGCTGGTTGACACGCACAGTCCTGGCTTGGGTAAGGCAGAACTGGGGTAAGCAGGCTATCCCAGTCAGGCAGCAGAGGCAGGGTGGTGAGGCGTTCAGATCGAGGCCAGCTCCCTGGGTTCTTAAAGGGCCATGTGCAAAAGAAGCGGAGCTGGTAGTGTTGGTTCACTCTCCACCCCGCGGATTTTCTTAGAAGAAAAAGGCAAACTCCAGCTCGCTTTTAGTAAAAGAGAGCTGTGGCGAATATGGGTAAGGAAGTGGGTAAGTGGTGGTTGGATGTGAGGGAGGGCAGAGTGAGGTGTGTGAGGATGAGCTGGATGTGTATTGTGTGGTAGCAGTGGGTGAGGCACAGAGAGTGAAAGTTACCTGCGTGTGAGGGGGGGACCCCACCTGACGTCTCACACAGCAAAGTGTGTATGTGTTTCACTTCCACTCGTATTACCTAACAGTATTACCTATTTACTGTTTTCACTGCTCATCTCTGCCCATCTGCATGAACATTCTAAGCCCTCATACCAACCCCTCAGGCCACAGACAGACAGCCTGCACAAGCATTCTAAGGGTGACAGTTAAACACAAACAGCTTCATGGCCTGGTGCATCAGGGAAAAGACGTTTTACCTGGCTCAGGTATGGACTTTCAGTGATTTGAAGGTCCAATTACCTGACCGCAACAGGGAGGGATGTCCTGTGAAAATTTGGGGGCGATCCGTCCAGCAGCTTCTGAGGGAATCCATCAGGGACAAACACACTGTTAGATTTATATATATATAGATTAATGTGGTTTAAGCAAGATTAAAATACACCTACAGATGATTAAATCCAATTAAGAAAACTTGTAATTGCTAGAGATGGCCAGAGATTTTATTTGGGTTGTTTTCAGATATTTTTTTCTCCATATCATAATTTTATTTATAGTCAGGCTCCGATTTTATGGACACTAAGCACAGGGGAGCTTACAGGCTTGCACTGTGAATTAGCAATACAACTGTTAATTTTTCTGGCTGGTTTATATCCCTGTCAGGCACATATCTACTGAGTCACTATCTTCCCTCACTGCCCTCTCTGCTTTTCAAGAATGTAAGTTAGACCTCAATTACCAGATTCTAACCTCATCAATATATCTAATTCTCAACACGGTCAAGTCTCTGGACACTGAAAGCCAGAGAATGGAGAGATGAGCAGACAAGTCAGTTCTTTTTACAAACATGAAAAATGTCCCAGGCTTGCAGAAAAATCTGAAATATTTTTTAAAAAACAATACAGGTCAAAACTCTTCCAAGTGTGAAGAAATGAGTGACCTCAGTAGATATTGCTAGACAACACAAACAGGGTTGCTAGCCTTTTAGTCTTAGTTTTGTTACCGCCAGGAAAATATGAAAAATATTTTCCTAAGCCTATCGCCTGACTGCACTGGCTAAGGACCAAAGCAAAGAGACCAGTGTTACCCAAAAGTCTCCATATGGCCTAGAAAGGACATGTATATGTGGTTGTGCCAATATTTCACATGATTCTCTTCCTGTTTTTTTATTTCCTTTAAGACTTAATGTAAGCCCCTTAGTGTTAGATTTATTGTTTGCCTAATGTTTATGCTTCTGTCAATCATACATTTTAACTAAGTTTTCCAGTTGATTCAAGGTTTATTAATGTTAGTTTAGGATATTCTTGTTTATATATATGGGTGCAGAAATTCAGTTTGGAGCAACACCCGGTAGATCTCTTTAGCAAAACAAAGACCCTCTTGGAATTACAAATTAAATCTGATGACAACACCCCAGATGTCCCAGCTGTTGAAGAACGTGCCAAGACCACCATTGGACTATTTGAACTTTATTTTGTTGTGGGACTGAGGCGCAGAAGCCTCAGGACATAACTCAAGGAAGCAGCCCATCTGATAACCAGATACCTGGGTGCGTTTACAGCCTCACCCAGTTTTATGAATGGACACTCTCCGCTCCCGGTTCCTGGGCTCTTGTAAAGTCTCGCAGGAAGACGCCTGACAGTAAGATCTCACGGTTCCATTCACAAAGTTGTAATTGTACCTCACTTTTATTGGGTTGATGTTTCTTTATTGTTGCAAGGTAAGGGTCTGCCCCCTTACCTGCCCCCTTGTGCTCCTTTGATCTTTGTGTATAAAAAGTCCTGCGCTTGGCTACGAGAGCACAATTCCCCTGCCTGAGCTGTAGCAACCACTTTCGAATAAAATATTCTGTTTTCAAAGAACACCGGCTTCCTGCGCCTCACTACGTTGCCTGAGCTGAAATCATTTAATGTTACCCAAGCAGCAGCGGTAACAGTTTTTGTTAGTAAAAAGCAGGAGGAGGGGGCAGTACATTTTCCAGGACTGTTCTGGACTTTGAAGAATGACTCATTGGGGCCAGGCCAAGCAGCAACCACCAGGTGACTTGCTGCCTTCAGACTTTCATGACTCACTGTGTTAGACAGGAAGCTGTCCCATCCCTGAGAGGTTAAACATCTACTCAGCCTTTGGCAGTGCTGCTCAGCATCCAATCATCTTTCACAGAGCATGGAGTGTTTTGGAGGGGAGCACTTAATTCAGGTCTGCCTCATGGAAGGTGCTGTGATAGCTTTGGGTCTGCCTCAGGAACAGAAGAGTTTGAAGGGTACCTCTGTCTGGAAGCATGGAAGAGCAGCTTAACTCTACCTCTCGGAGATGATAGAATAACCAGTTGTAAGACCTGTCTCTGACAAGAAACAGGACTTTGTACCATTTAGTCTGACTCTTGGGAATGGGCAGGTTGGAACTCTGTATATGAAAAGATCCAGACTAGTGGCTAGTCAGTGGAAGCCTGTTTGTACCTACAAGCATTAAAGAAAATTCAGACCACACTCTGGCACCATTAGATTAAATTTTTGTGCATTCGTCAGGCTTCTCCTTTGACTGTCTGGAGACCTATGCTGCTGATCTATTCTTTAAAAAACATGTTATTTACATACAGCTCCTTCCTCAGTGATAGCTGTGTTCTGATCAAATAGGGAAACTGATGAAGAAACATAACCTACAAACCATCTTCAAACCTACCAGGAAAATACAGTAGATGCTATGCTCAGCAAAGGACAAAAGAGACCCCATCACTTCTGCAGGAGTCTATTGCATACCCTGCAGCTGTGGGAAGGAACCACAAAACATAGCATTCAAACTCGTATTAAGGAGCACAAAAGATACTGTCGGCTTAACCATCTTGAAAAATCTGCAGTTGCAGAACATGTCTTAAACAAAACTGAACATAACATTTTATTTGAAAACACTAAAATTCTGGACAATTCAGAAGGTTACTTTGTCAGACTGCACAGGGAGGCCATTGAAATTCACAAACACCAAGACAATTTCAACAGGAAAGAAGAGACTTTGAAAATTAGCAAAGCTTGGCTACCGGTACTTAAAAACACCAAAAGCAAACCTCAAGGGCATGCTAAGTTCATGAACAATGGGCTCCACCCTAACACAGGATTTGCATTCACCAATGCTGTTGCTGCTATAGGGCATGAAAATGTGAATCACTCCCAGGACTGATAAACCACACCCGCAGTACAATGCTATCAACAATATCTTTGCATTACAAGTTCCACCCAAACACTTACTGATTGGTTCCCCATCCTGGGACATGGACAATATATACCCCAAACATTTCCTTCTCTCTGGACACAGTGTGTAACAGGCTTCCCTCTGTGATACACCTCTGAAGATGCCAGCCACAGATGCAGGTGAAATGTTAGGAACAAGATCCACCAGACCACAGCCACACAGCCCAGAAAACCCACCAGAACCAGCTGTGTTCTTGTTCACTACAAACCTACCTCATGGCAGTGAATCCAACAACTTTACACTTGCTACCCTAAGGACATCTTGTAACTGAGGGAAAGGTTTACAGTTCACAACAAACCTATTTTCCCAAAATCATGAGAGAGTGTGTGAGTCCCCTCAGTTAGAAGACAGACTTGTCTGCTTGCCACTGCTGAACAACAGCTATTCCAGCAAAGCCAGTATGGTGTCGTCATTAGAGATTCACCACAAACTGAGACTCTCGGGTTCAAATGTTTACTCTGCCATGGAAGCTTGCTCTAACCTACTTTACAGAGTTGCTGTGATGATAAAATTGAGGAGAGGCGAATGATAGGTTCTCATTGGGAGGAAAAGCAGGGTATAAATAAAATAAACAATAACAATAGCTGAAGATTCAAGAAGCAAGTAAAAGGTAGGCTGATTGGTTAGTGAGAGGAGAAAAGGAAATACGGAAAAGAAAAAGGATATGAAGACTGCCAGAAGGAAGGAAATAGGATGTGGTGTGAAGAGGGGGATGCAGAGGAAAATGAGGACCCCCTGACACATTTTGTAAGATTCCCACTGTATCCCTAGTGATCAGCACTGCACAACTGTGCAAGAGTTTTCCTGGGGAGAGGATGTCAGGGAAAGTGAAGGAAGGAAAGCTGGCATTGGTAGGGCATCCCTATCATTGAGAATATCCAGGGTGGTGTAGTGGTTAGAGAGGTTAGGATAACCATATTAAAATGTCTACTCAGCTGAGAAGCATACTGGATCAGTTCCTCACTTGTGGGCTAACTTATCCATAGGCTTATTGTAGAGTTAAAGGAAGGAAGAGGAAAGCCATGATTGCTCCCTGAGCTCATTGGAGGCTGTATGGAATTACAAGCATTAGATAGCTATTTTATAGAGCTCTGGTGTCATTTTACAGACTGCATTAGTGTTGCTGGGGCAAATGCAGCATCAGGCTTTGCTGCGCCAGTGTGGTCACAGGGATTCCTTGGTGGCACATGGATTTTTATGGTTAGTTTGGTTTTTTTAAGCAAAGGCAATTGTTTCCATTTTGATCCTTTAAAACCACAGACTGTCCTTGTAGATGGTTAGTTTTCCTGTTCCTTCTGAGCACAGTGATCTGTCTGCACAGTGTTGCAATGGAGGCATCTTGCTATGTCACAGTTATTTAAGGGAGTTGTTTACTGATCTAAGAAAGAAGGATCAAAGGTAAGTGAACAAAGGCTCAATGGACTTGAAACTTTGTCAGCAGAGAAAATAATGGTTTTATTTCATTCATAGATATACAACACCAGCAGCACTGAAGATCAGTTTTTCAACCACATCAGCATGTGGCGATCAGAATATTATGCAGTACAAGCAATATATGTAGTACACTGCCTTCCTTACAAGAATGCCCACAGGGTATGGATTATCTTTAGTAGGGCACAAATAAGTAGACTACTAGGAAAACTGGAATCTTAACATGTTCCCTGATTTTCTTGAACTTCTCGTCCTCCCTTTTAGACAAACAACCAAGAATTTCTTGCCCTAGTGTTTGGAGAGAAGAAGTACCAGTAGACTGAACACATCAGGTTAAAGCCTATATTTTACATTTCCTTAATATACATGTAAATGGTTATATCTCACTTAAATGTAGCTTAATGCAGATTACAAGTGCTAGTACTCCAAAAGTCATCCTATTATTACCAGAGCATACTTTATTTAATGCTGCTTTTAGTATTAATGCCGACATGGTGTGATTTAAATCATGCAGACACTCCTTTTTGCCTATTGGTGCAATCATAGAATGAGAAGAAAAATAGGACAGTAAAGTGGAAGTGTGGATTGTTCATGTTTTGAAATTAGCCACGTTTGAATATCTTAGGACCTAGCTCAAATGTAGTGGGAAACAGAAGAAAGAAATTGTGAAATCATCAGTTGTTTACCATAAGGAACTGCTGAATTTCTTCTTATGAGGAAAAACACAAGCTTGTTAGCAAACAAGTTTCAGATTAGAATGTCAGGGTTTGTTTTTTTGCCACCATACCTGTCTCTTCATCCAGGAATGAATGGGAGGGAAATGGGGAGGGTGGGGGAGGCAGTAATCCTATCTCTACATATTATTAAAGCCAGCAAGTTCAGCTGGCTATGTCTGCTGGAGTGGGAGGATGTACTAAACAATCTCTTATTTGGAAAAAAATTGTTCCCCCTTAAAAAAATGTTTAGGTAGGAATGTGAATCTGGAACACTCTGCATTTTTAAGCAGTGTGTAAAGTGTCTGCCAAGATTCTGTGCTGTGTATCTTTGAGAGTTTGGGATAGGCAATACTGGACGACTACCAGTTGTATCCATTTTTGTAATGTTTGTTCTGGGGCTGGTATTATTGACATAGTCCAGAAGACTCAGTCTGATTTTGCAGTTTAGGGCATCCTCTAGTGGCAATTACTCTGATTACATCTCCGGGCAACCCAAAGGTCTGATTAGATATTTGATACAGATGGTCAAAAGTACCTGCTTCAAGACAACTTGTACAGCTCTAAGTAGGCACAGTTCAGATTCTTTCCTCTCTCTTAATGGCCCTGAACTTTTAACACAGGCATTTAGTTGGTAATATTTTTCTGGGTGTGATGAGTAGTGCCAAAAGTTTCACTCCCTTTGGGGAAAAAAATCACATGGAATTATTTTTTCCTAATGACAGATAAAAGCATTAAAACATAAGAAAAGTCCTGCTGGTTCAAACCAGTGGTGCAGCTAAGTCTCACACAGTGGCCAAACAGTTGCCAAACAATTGCCCTGCAAGTAAAGGTAACAGTGGAGGAGGAGAAACATGTACTGGTCAATTAAGTGAAGAAAAGTGAAGAACAAGTATTTACTGAAAGTCCAGAGAACCAAGCAGGAGTACAGAAAAATGTGGTTAAAATGAGTGGAAACTGGCACAACAAAGCATTGCATGGCCAATTTCTGGAGAAGAAGAGAGAAAATCAAGGACAAGGTAGACATTGAAAAGACCTGCCTGTGGTTGACAACTGGAACTCTGAAAAAGAAAACGGAATCACTGATTTTATTTAGTACACTGATTTTATTTAGTACAATCAAGGCCAGAACTGAAAAATCCTCAGCTGATGCAAAGTGCGGATTGTGCAAGGAAGACAACGAAACTGTACGTCATGTACTGAGCTGCAAAAAGATCGCCCAGACTGATTACAAGCAGAGGCACAACTCAGTGACCGAGATGATCCGCTGGAATTTATGCAGGCATTAGAACATTAGAAGACAGCTAAACAGTGGTGGGAACATTGTCCAGAGAAAGTCACGGGAAATGAGAAGGTCAAGATCTTGTGGGACTTCCAAATCCAAATGGACAAAGTATCAGCACATAATACACCAGACATCACAGTAACCGAGGACAAGAAAGTGACCATAGTCGACAAAGCAGTACCTGATGATTGCAGGGTTGTTGGAAAAGAACTTGAGGAGGTCACTAAATACCACAGTCAGAAAATCAAGAATCAGCAATTATGGCACAAACCAGTTGAGGTCACCCCAGTGGTAATTGGCACTGTGGGGGCCATACTGAAAACACTAGGGCAGCACTTGAAACATCTTCAAACTGACAAAATTAACATCAGTCAGATTCAGAAGGCAGCCCTACTGGGATTCGCACAAATGCTATACCAATACATTACAACATCCTAGGCCTCTGGGTAAGGCTCGAGTTGTAATGAAAGGCCAACAACAACCAGCTAAAGAACTGGGAGCTGTGATATTAAACAAAATCAAATAATAATGATAAGCCTCTTTTAAAGGGATACAACATTTTTCTACAGGCCCACTGGTAATTCTGACCATCACACCAGTTATGCATCTGTGAAGTACTGTATGCTTCCTCTTCCAAGTTCCCAAAAATGACAGATCAGCCACTGCTGTCCATTCCTGAGAGAATAATTGCATCAAGCAAAAAAGTAACATTAAATAAATAAAAATAATCTGATCTTAATCCGAATGAGCCAAATATTAATTATGGGTTTACCTGTAGACAAGACAGTTAATTTCTACAGAATATCTTGTGGGTGGGGGGATGAGAACAATAAAAAGGATGAGTTTAAAATTTAATTAGAAGCTGCATGTCATGCATGAGGATGAGCTTGTTTCCTGTGAATGTATTTGTTTGCAATTAAATATAAGCATCTCATATTCCTCTCCTCCCTGTCAGGCAATTAGCCATCTCCCATCTCCAGTAGTGCATGTCCCAGTGCTTCCATTTACACTCAGACTTTCTGGGTAAGGAGGGAGCCTGGTGGGTTTCATGCCAATGGACCAGGTGAAAAGGAAAGCTGCTAACTCTCTCCAGATCTTTTCTGTAGCAATTGTTACTGGGATTTTGCTGCTTCTACAACAACAAACGGCTCAGCTAAAGAAACTGAACTGCACGATGTCAGCGAACATCAGGTGGTTTCTACATTTTACATATTACATTGGGTTTTAGAGTGTAGGACGTTATGACAGTGCATGTCAATTCAGACTTGCTAATATCTTCTCACAATTCTAGTCTCACCTTTATCCTGGCTGAAGAGCCTTCCGCAACTGGACCGGAGGAGGTCTCTATCAGGGTTCTTTCATACAAAATTGACCTGCTGAGTTTTGCCCCATCTCAGCTGTGAAAGGCTCAGGATCTTTGCCACCCCATACACACCAAGTAGGCCCTAATTTCTGTGTACAATTGAAAGGAAAATCTGTTGACAAGTGTTCAAAGTGTTTCCAAGTTTCTCTTTCATCATACTGGCATCTCAACACTATGGTAAAAATAGGTTTCCCCTCCAGGTTTCCCCTCCCGGCAAGGTTTTAATAGCTAAGCAACTAAAAAAAATTCTGGCATCTTGAGGCCCTGATGGAAAAGCTTTAGCCCCTGAACTGTTTCCTTTCATGTGGCTAGTAAAGGGATAGGAGGAGCCATGATGCAGCCTTGCCAATAGCCTGGAGAAAATGTGTCCTATCCCCTCAAATAGTAGATAACGTGAAAGGCCTCTGCATGAGCTCCTGGAGACTTCATGGAACATTATATACCAGGAAATGTTACCTCCATGCCATTAAAATCTTCAGGTGCCTATTTCCATACACAAAGCCTCTATTAAAGAGACAGTACACTTTCGCTCCAGGTTGTTGGCAACCTTATTCTACTCCCTGTACCTAAACCTGTCACTTTGTCAGATTTTAGAAACTCTGAATTTAGGTTTATGGGGGTTTTAGGAGTCTCAGAGGTTATGTAATTTAATTCAACATGGACCAGTTTAGGCTTTGTTATTAAAAAACAACAACCCACATTTCATTGATCTATCCCTGGTTTCAAAGGTTGTGGCTGTCAAATATTCTGTGCAGAGCCTAACCTTTGTATCAGCAGCTTTATCCTGTGGCAGGGATTGTTCATTCCTAATAGTTCCAGATCAAGACAGGTCAGAAAGTCTGAGAAGTAAAATGAGTCCAAATGCTAATGTGCCATTTACTTCAGCTGTGCCCATTTAGACACAAAGATCCTGCAAACACATAACAACCAGGAGTTCAGAGAATCTCCTATGGAAGCTGAGGACAGAGCCAGACCTCAGGAGCAGTGGAGATGTGAAATCAAACTTCAGCAAAGTAAAAAAAACTACTACAACAGCAGGGGCATAACGAGGCAGCCCTGGTCAAACTGTAGCCCTGGGCAAAACCTGAGTTGGATGCCCCCCCCCCATGGGCGGCCACTCCACCACGACCAATTTTTTTTTGCACCAGGACATTGGTGCCTACAGGGGGTGAGGTTTTTAGACATATCAGCACCAAAATTTCAGCATATCATCAGGAGACTGTCCTTATGCTACTCCCCAAGTTTGGTGAGGTTTGGTTCAAGGAGCCCAAAATTATGGACTCCCAAAGGGGGTGTCTCATCCCCCATTGTTTCCCATGGGAGCTAATAGGAGATGGGGGCTACAGTTTTGAGGGTCCATAACTTTGGCCCCCCTGAACCAAACTGCACCAAACCTGGGGAGTATCATCAGGGTAGTCTCCTGATGAGACCCTGGAAGTTTTGAGACTGTGCCTTAAGAAATGTCCCCCCCCAGCCTGCAACCCCCATGGACAGCAATACAGAAAACTCAATGCAGAACAAAGATTCTTGGGCAAATTTCTGGGATGTTCCTTCAGGGGGCGCATTTTTTGATGTATCAGCACCAAAATCTCAGGGTATCATCTGGAAACTGTCCTTATGGTACCCCCAGAGTTTGGTGCAGTTTGGTTTAGGGGGTCCAAAGTTATGGACCCTCAAAGGGGGTACCCCATCCCACATTCTTTGCTAAGGAGATGGGGCTACCCTTTTGAGGGTGCCACTAGCCTAAAAACTTCGCCCCCTGCAGGCCAAAAATGGAAAACCACTAAAAATACCCAAAACCGAACCCAGCATTTTGATGCCCCCCACAAGGTGTTGCCCTGGGCAGCTGCCCACCTTGCCCAATGGGCATTATGCCAGTGTACAACAGTCATGGCAGTAAAGCGGGAAATAGTATTATTCAAACATCTTCATAAAAGATAGGAGGAGTCTTTCAGATTATGCTAAGAGTTGGACAAAGAACATTCCAAAAATTGCACTTATTAATTATTAATTTACTAGCAGTAAAGCCCATTGAGGACTCTAGAAAGACAATGGACTCTTGAAAGGTGAGCCAGCATTTTCCTCTGCAATGGGTTTTTCTGATGCTTTGCTTGCCCTTTCCCTCCTCCTTACTGGCACTCTTCCTAGCTGTTGATGATCCCCACTGTTGGCTCTGCTATTACCAGTGGCAGGGGCTGCTGCTCTCCCTACTTGCTCTTCTGGGCTTCTTTCATTTTACATCCTTTCCCTTTCTCTGTTTCCTTCCCCAACAGAGTTCTTAATGCTTAATGCTTTAAAGTATGCTAAACTTTCCACAGATTTTACCCAAGCTAGCGCTCAGAGGTTCATGTGTCAACTCTGATGTCTGTAAACTATTCTTCCAACTCTCTTTCCCTCCAGACTTCGAAAACAAGGATCACTTGACAGTATTTGAAGAAAATCCTTCTAAAAAACTAAGGATGAGAAATTTTCTCTCACCAGTGTAAATTCTTCTTCTGACTGAAGAATAGTCCCCCTCTGACACAAATTCTTTCAGTCAGGTCCCACAGTTCTATCCATGCTGAACAGAAGATGAACTAGCCCTGTGAACCTTGGTTTAGGAGAGCTTCTTTCCCTAAAAGTAAATTCCCCTTCTTGGCTAAAGTAGGGCCTCTTCTTCCCCAATACTCTTCTCCTGCCAGCACCACAGGTCTTTCTTTCACAGATGCTCAACACATCTGTTCTCTCTGGATCACAGAGCTGAACTCCTTAAAATCCCATCAGAAACTCTGATTCCTCCTTCTAAAACTCCACCAACTCCCAGCCTGACACTCACACACTCAGGCTCTGTAGGATTAATTTTTTACATTCAGGCCTTTCTGCTTCTGTCTGCTTCTTAGGTTTGTCACAATGTACAATGCTACTCAACATAAAAGACACTTCATATTATGAAAGGATATAGTGCTGTCTAGTCAGCCATGATCTTATAATCATAGCGCTTCTAAGCAGCAAGAGCAGACATTATTTTATAATACCTCAGTATTGATGTTACAATACATGTAGGCAAAACTAGAGAAAGATGGGAATGTCTGTACACCATGAAATTGGTAGTATTATAGTGCACAATTAGAATATTATGGGTTGGATTTAGGAACAGCTCATATACCATAAAAACATTTAGGCTAAGAACAATATCATACATATTGTTAGAAGATGCGTATTTTCGTTTTAGGCTTCCCTTATTTTGTGACCTTAGGTTATTTAACAAATCATCCCCTCTCTATTCAAGGTAGCACACTATTTTCCTGTTATGCTATTTCTTTGTGCTGTGTTCTCTGAGCAAAGGCTTATTGTCATACATCTTAATGAACAGAATGCTCCACTTCTGCAGGTGACACTGCTATTTCTGAGTGCTTCATTGACCTCTTGTCTTTTATGTCTGTCTTAGGAGTGCAGGGAGCCCTTAGAAAATGAAATGCTAAAGCTAACCAAGCTTTGAACTACAATAAACTGTGGGAAAATAGAATCGATCCCACAGCTTGATGAGTCAGTAATGAAGAGTCAAGTCTCACACCGCTGACTGTCACCTTTTTGATATCTTCATTGTCTTCATCTGCATGGAAGAGGGAAATAGCAGAGTGACTTCCAATGGAGGTTAAAGCAAATGGATTGTTTATTATTCCCTTCCTACAGGTGTGCTAAAGGCTAAGCGCTTTATTTGCCTCAACATTTCTTAACTGCAGGGAAGCTGTGAGAATGAATGCATTAAAGACTACAGAACATCATGGTGAAAACAAGCCCAGTACAAGCAGAATATATCATTCTCACCTTCATCTGGCTCTGTTTACATTCTTCTCAATGTGAGATGCTTCACTTTCTCACCTCTGCCACTTTAAATATAACAACCCCATGGCTTCATCCAGAGTCTTAGGAACTTCATTTTAAGATGCTGATTAATAGAATGTCTCTGTTGCGTACCAGGGTATATCCTGTCACAGGAAATATTCTCAGTATTCCATATATCCATGGATTTTCCTGTTGGAACAGATTTTGTTTAGTTTATGCAGAACTCAAAACAATGGAATCCAGGGGAATCAGTCTGATCAAGTATGAACTAACACTTTCCTGATGCTTAGTATTGCTTGAACATCTGCTTGTTTGGCACACATTCCCAATCATTGTGTGACCTGATCAGACATGCCTGAATGAATATGGATGTGTTACCCTAAGTAGGCAGTCTCTATTTTAGTTGGGGGAATTAGCTGGAAACAGAGAGCAAGACGGGGTAACTGGGATTGAGAACCTATGTATACCAGAATAGTCCTGGATGAAAACTCTCAAATGTAAATTGTACAATTAAAATATAATTTTATTAAAGAATAAAAATAGTAAAACAAAAATATTTTAAGCAATGAATGTATGCACATAAGACATACAAGATTTCTCTGAGAGAGAAAAAAAAGTTGGATAGGGTTTCAGAGATGGGGGTTAGTTACCAGTCTTGAATGGATGTCTAGGCAAAGCAGTGTGGAAGAGGAAAATTACCAGCATTTCAGCATTTCTAGGAGGAAAGGAAAGAGCCCACATGCAAGCAGTGATGTGTGCATGGATCCAGAACACACACACACATGCATTATGAATGGCCAAAGGACCAATATTTGTGCCCTGAAATGGGTCCTGAGATGGTATGAGGTAAATGGCAGGAAAGCCAAAGGCAAAGAATGGATTGCTTTTCCAGGGTTCAAACAAAACAATAGGAGAGGCTTGATGAGTCATCAAGACCCAAGAAGATGCCTTGGCTATATCCTTGACTGTTGATTGATTACTGGGACACATGCAAATAATGGTTCTGTCAGAGCACTGATTAAATCACCTTAGGGTGACACAATGGAGATTAGCTAGCCCCGTTGTCTAGCCAGGGGAAGAGTTCACCAGCCAACTGCCTTTCAGACTTAACACACATGATGGATTCCAAAAGCCTCTGAAAGGCATATATTTTGTGGGGAGCAACGTCTTGCTCTTATGCCAGCCTTTGGTCCCAGTGCCTTTGTGGCATTCCTTAGCAGGTGAAGGGATCTGACTGCTTACAGATGGAATATTATTATTTCCACACAGAGACATTGTCACAGTTAGACTGCCTCCCACCCACCAGTAAGCCTCTCCCATTGCCTGTGATTTTTAAGAGGAGTCTTGGTGATAAGAAAAATTCATTTCGAGATTTCTGAGTTGATACTTAAGCTCTTTCTCTGTCTTCTCTGCCCATGAATGTAGATAACTTTGCAGTTAGTGCTTGCAATCACTTGAAAGGTTTTTCTAAGGTCAGCTATCAGTGAATTTTGGAAAAATATTAATCAGCCATAAATTACCTCAAGATAGTTAGAAAAACTATTCTGGCTGCTCTGCTTGACAGAAGGATATCTTTCTAATCTTACAATATCCCAAAAGAAAGGATTGGAAAGAAATGAAGTGTTCCATCAGTTGACAATCTGAATAGTTCTGATGCTACTGATGGAATCTGGGGAGGTTACTGCTGTTAAATTCATTTCTTTGAATAGGACTGTAGCCAGTGATAGAGGCAGTGGAACCACCAGGCACTGTGATGCACCTTCCCTAAGAATTTCTGTTGAAAAACAACATTTTTAATATGTGAGACAGCTTCTGTTTAAAGACTGAGAGCTTTTTTTTAGAAGAGGCAAATTTATGGTTAAACAAATGTCAGAAGCGACCCCACATGGGTGCAAAAAATCCCCAGGTAGGTTAAATGCACTTTCTGATGTTACTTTAATATTTAATTGTAACCCGAATACAACGGAATATATAGGACACTAGTACAGCACAATTGCCATATGGTCGCTAATGTGAACCAAAATAATATGTCTTGGAAAAGAAAACAGCTAGAAACATTTGTTGTCTTTCTTTCTTTTTGATGGAAACTACTGAAATGGCACAGCTATCTCTTGGGCAGATTCTAGCTTCATACACGTTCTAGCTTCATACAGCATGGCAGCAATAGCCAGGCCTAACCTATAGAAGAAAGAATCACATTAGGGTTGCCAACTCATTGGGAAATAACTGGAGATTTGGGACTAGAGACTTGAGAGGTTAGGGTTTGGAGAAGGGAGTATAATGATGGCATAGAGCCTACCCCCCAAAGCAGCCCTTTTCTCCATGGGAATTAAACTGGAGATAAACTATAATTATGGGAGATCTCCAGAGGATCACATCCCCAAATTACATGACATTTCCAACCAAGGTGGCTGCCTTGAATAAATGAATGGGTGTGCTCCTGATTCCTCTGATATGGCCAAAAGTCTAAAACACATTTTAACGTGTTATGTCCTTCCCCTTTCTTCCCTTCCTATCCCCTTAATAATACCCTTCCACAAACTCATTGTCCCTTGAGAAGGAGGGAGTAAACAGTAGCAGGAATCAGAGCTAGATGGCTCTTTTCAGGGGGTTGTATTGAATCCTACTCCAATGGTAGTAACATTTAAAAGTTACTTCCCACTTTGTGATCAGCACACGCAAATGAGGATTTTGGTGGAAGCCATCATGAGAGAATAATATCTCCCTAAACTGGCTGTCAATGCCCTTCCTTACAGAGAGTACTGCCCAGGCAATTGAATTTTACATTATCTTTCCCTTTTCTTGCTTTCGAATTTGTGCTGAAACAAATTTGAAAATGAATTGATTATCATTAGTTGAAAAACTATTTGAATTATTTGAAAATTATTCAAGTATTACGTTTGATTAGTTTTGCTCATTGAGCCAGAAGTCTAACATTACATCCAATCTGCAGTTTGGGATGTGGCTTCAGACTGTGAGTTCAGGAACTGTGTAGGCTTTGACCTTCTACAAATGTAATTCAGTATGATTCCTTGGAGAGTAAGGATTAGAACTGGTGGCATATGGATGGATGACTCAGAGGCATGTTGTTTATTTAATAAATTTAACAGTGCATTCTGGGCAGGAGAAGCATAAATGAGAAATTGCAAAGCTTCAGAATAATCAACATCCCAGATGTAATGAAGGAAACAGTGAATGGGCATTAGAGTGCACCTGCTCTTAACCACTACACCATGCTGGCATGAGAGGAAGTGCATAAGATTCTTGGTGCTAGGTTTATAAAAAGGTAAAGGTAGTCCCCAGCACAAGCACTGGGTCTTTACTGACTGATGGGGTGACATCACATTACGGCATTTGCTAGGTTTATAGAGAATTACTATTCCTACATTCATCTTGCTGAACTGGTACGGGTGACCAGAGAACATGCAAAAAAGATTGTATTGGATTGTAACACATTAAATGATCAGGTTGGGCTTAATTGGGCCAGAAGTTGATAAGTTTAAAAACTCCAGAATATTTTTACAGCTCTATGACTGACTGCATAACAACATGTGAACCAGTTATCAAGAATGTGTTAAGTTTCCTTGCAATTAGATAACTACAGTTAAGTGAAGGTTTTCTAAAATATGAGATAAAGTATTCTCTTCTATACAGGCACGTACGAGGACCACTTGTACAGTGGTTCTCAACGTTTAGCATCCTGAAGTCCCCAAGTCTAATTAAAATCATACCTCTCTGCCTCACTGAGGCACAACAAATGCTGTTTATATACCCCATAGAGGCTTCCATCCTTTTGTGATCTAAAAAAAACCCTAAAAAATTGAAGGGTCCATATCAGCTATGATTTAAAAACAAATTTTAGTAAAATGTTTGCATTGTCTGTATGTAGCCTGTACAGTCTGATCTGAAAAGTAACCCATTTTAAAGGACCACAACAAGGACTGCCCACCTCCAGGTGGAGCCTGGAGACCTCCTAGAATTATATCAGAGCTCCAGACCACCAAGATCAGTTTCCCTGGAGAAAATTGCTTCTTTGGAGGGTGGGCTGTGTTTCATTATGCCCTGCTGAAGTCTTTCCTCTCCCCAAACTCCCCCACCTCAAAACTATATCACTGCCCAATTTCTAAAAACACTTGATGGATGGCAGGAAAGGTGTTGGGAGGCATCATGGTGCTCTTGGGCATCACATTGGGAACCCTTGCTGTAGACAGAAGTAACTGTGACAGTCAGGGTTTTTTTTAAAAAAATCTAAAATTGTGGTTATAAGTTCATCAGATAGTTGTGCAATGGTGTCCAGAAAATGTTGTGTGGGGTAATCCATTCTCAGGTTGATAGTGGGGTAAAGCTGCTGAAATCCTGAAGAACTTTCATGAGAATTTTTTTCCATGCATCCAAATGATTAATATGTTATTAATAAATCTCAAATACAGGAGAAGTGAAAAGACAGAAACATTGCTGTAAGCCATCATTTTTGGAATGTTCCCCTATGTTAAAAAGTATGTGCAAGTAAAATGTTAGTACAACTGGAAAAAGGTTCTAACTCCCACTTAACTTGCTGTGAAAATTTGCAGTCTGTTCTACCACCTTCATTGCTACTTTATGTGGGAGAAGAAAACAAGAACAGCTGTAATGGATGAAGTCCCTTGAACTTTCAGTGATTTGATTTCCCATTCCATTTGGGACTTACTGGTACAGATCCCTGAATTATTTACCTTTATGTTATAGGTAGTGCTGAGTCTTCCAGAACTGAGGAAGTAGCTGTTTAACAAATAAGTGAGGGCACTTTGGTCCAGCTGTTTGCAGGGAGGGCTGCTGCTGTGATCATGTGGAGAAGTAGCTTTCAACAGGAAATGAGAGAGAAGATATGAGTGAAGAAGCTGTTGCTAATCCCTTCTTTCAGGAGAGGATAAGCCAAGATCAAGTGGTTTCAAATCTCTTTATTTAAAAGGTATCCAGCAGTGGGAGAGCTTCCAGCTGCCAGAGGTTTGTTCTCATTTGTTTTATTGGCAGAACGTGAGTGATAGAGATATTAAAATACCTGCAATCTGGCTTGATGTCATGAAGCTACTTGTGACAGATGTTATGTGCAGATTCCTACAAATTCTCTCACAGGGATTTGTCGAAATTGCCTTGTAATACTGCTGGAAATGGTAACATTAGATTCTTGAAGTTGATGGAATGTCGCAACAGTAACTGGATGAATTCAGATCTTGTGGGCCCCACATATGACGATGATGGTGGAGAAGTAAATATTACAGATTTTCTAGAACCATGTTATAGGCTCTGTTACAAATACAGACATAATAAGGAGTATCCTGTATAGAACTTTCAAATAGCTTTGTATTATTTTAATTGTTTACTTCCATAGCATTTCAGTAAGGTAACCAGGTGGAATTCTTAACTTTGAGGCAGGGAACTGAGCCTGTGCGCTAGGGTTGCATGCCTTCAGAATCGGTGGATGCAGATCTCCCACTATTATAACTGACGTCCTTCCCCTCTCCAAACCTCACCCTCTTCATGCTCCACTCCAAAAATCTCTAGGTATTTTCCAACCCAGACCTGGCAACCCTACTGTGAGCTGTGGTGTCTCAACACCTTTTACTGTGGGAAATCACCCGGCAGCACTTAGCTGATCCCTCACTCACCATAGCTTTCTGCTATGAGATTCCCACCTTTGTCTGGCAATTGTACGGCAAACTCTTCCCAACATATAGATGGCTGTATCTAAAGAAGTGCTTTATTGAATTTTTCCTAGCATGCAGCTACTAGAGTTTTGGTGGCCCAGCCAGTAAAAAAGTTGGCAGTGCTACTGAGCTGCAATTAGAACCCAGGTCCGAGATCAATATGACATCCATGGGAGCAGCCTTTCTTTGAGCAGCATGATTATCTGTCAAAGAATCTGTGTCAAATATTCTCTTGGGTGTAGATTCTAGGAAATGCACAGGGATCCATTGACTTGTACTACAAGGAAAGACAAGATGAACGTTTTAATAAATAACAATATATTTAATAGCATTTTTAAGGAATCTTGATGAATACTCAGTTCATTGCTAATGTTAGATTTACCTCGTTTTCTACCTCTCGTAAAAGCTCTGCATTTTTAACAGGCAGAAAACTATCGTTTCCCTATCCTTGCATTTCCCTCATAAATGTTTACAGTGTAGGTAACATTTTGATTCCGGCTAAATAAATACTACTACCTCTACTGCAATACCTATCTGGGACTCTCACGATAGCGGACCAGGAATCACTTTCAGCCCTTCCTGACTGAAATGTTTTCTTCTGAAAGGTCTGGGTGTGTTCCTGTTTAACTCTCAGTGCCAGGTGTTAGAGTTTCAATAGATTAAATTCTTCTTGCTCCAAACCTTAATATTCAGCAGACTTTTAAGCAACAATTTAAACAAGCCTCATCACCAGTTCCTCTCCTCCAGTTCCTGCTGAATGTGGCAAAACACATTTAATGGACAATAGCTATGGTGCAAAGGATTAATTCATTCTGGATCTTCGCTTTTTCTCTAGGGTATAAACGTTGAGATGAGCATGACAGAACTTATCCCAAGAGCATTCCTGCTGATTTATGAGCACTCTCAGCTGTGTGTCCTGATATTTATGAGATCAAGAAAGAAAAATGGATTTTGTAGCGGATGTGAAAGATTTTCCAGAAAATTTATGGATGCAGCTGATCTGAGAGTTCATTAGTGTTCAATTCATGTCAAAATAACAAACAACACTTCACAAAATTGACCAGCATTCTCTCTAGAGGAGGTTTCCACAATATGCAGCCCCAGGCTATGTGTGATACGACAGCCATTGTAACTCACTTGGTGCTTGATTAACCTGGTTTTGTGCTCTTCACAGGCCTCTTCCATAGAAATGGACACAGGCATGTAAGCTCTTTGTATATAAGCATACACAATTAACTTGATTGGGGGGGGGGGCAGAGTTTCCCCAACTTATGCATACTAATTGGAAAATATACCTAGTGTATGTAACTGTAGGGCACAGCGTTCTCTTGGTATAACTGGGAACTTTATTTTTCATGGATTGAGAGCCTTCTGCATTTATTCTTGTATGTGAGTTGGCTTTACAGGTTGGGAGCTAGGGTTGCCATATGCCTGCTTTGGGAAGGACATCTCCTGTCCCTCAGTGGGTATTGCCTGCCAGCACTCCAGTGGCCAGTGGGAGATTTTTTTAAAAATAAAGTCTTTGCCAATAATATAACACCACTTCCAAGAAAAACCTAGAAGTAATATCACATTTCACAAGGAATTGCCACAATACAATCTTACAAAAAACTTTCTGGTGCTTCCTAGGGAGATGTGTTGTCATTTCTGGGTTTTCTTGGAAGTGATGTCAGACCATCACCAGCAACCAAGCCCTCTATACTCAGCACCCACCCCCCCGAGCCTCCCACTGATTGCCATCCAGGATCTGGCAACCCTATGACTTGACCTGCTACCAAAATAAATTAGGAGTCCAACACCATCTTAAAAATGAATGACAGTTATTCTAGCATAAACTTTTTAAAAATTTGCTTTATATGAGACAAATATCCAAAACACAGGCTACATCATGGGTCTGTTCTGCACAGTACAATTATAACGTCTTGAGGACAGTATAAAAAGGGTTTGGGGGAGGATGTTTGCACAGATCTCTTCTCCAAAACAGTTTCATGTCATTTTATTTTTCTCAATCTGGGTTTTTCAAAAATTGTTAAACAAGCAATCTTTTTTCTCCAAGTCCAGTTGAAGACGTTTCCAGCTTGCCCTGTGTGAACAAATCAGGCGAACAAACCTCCTATGCAATTTCTCCCACCTGGATTTGAAGCTCTTCCCCTTCCACTCTGCTACTTACATTTTTACTGCTGACCACAAGGTAGATTCTCTGCCCACCTGCCATTTTATGAAGTTCACCAAGCATGTTTCCTCCTCTGGGAGCGGTGCTGTCCACCATTTTCCTCAGTGAAACAATCATTATAGCATGCCTGTTTTATGAAAGTGCTCTTTTCCCTTTTTTAAAAAATTGTTTGTTGAAAATGAGAAGCCATGAAGTTGCATATGAGGCTAGTCTTGACGGGGCATTTGTGAAGGGATGGGAAAGATTATCGCATTTATTAACATCATATTTTCATTGATTATATCATTAATTTTTAGAAGGATAGAGGGTGGGGTATTCTTTACATTGTTAAAGTGCTGTACTGTATTGGAGAAAAAGGAGGGGAAAATATTCGTTAGCCCACTCAAATCTGCTGTAGAAAGTCACCACCAATCAGAAGTCTTCTCTCATCTGAGGGCAGGAACTATTGTGCAGCTGGGAAAGAGTAAAGGAAGCTGAGTTGAAAAGGCACTGTGCTGCATTGACCAATAGAAGCTAAGGAGACAGGGAGCAATTGATAAATCCAAACAGAGTGTGGGCAACAAGTAACAGCCAATCAAATTGCTGGAAAATTGGCATGGTTGCAATGATTCCTGTCTTTGTGGCTTCAAAGCTATGCATGCATGGTAATTTTTTTTAAACAAGCATTTTCTATGTGAATGAACCAAAACAACATGGATTATTTTCATGAGCTTAGCACACTTGCAGAAAGGTACCATGCAGTGGTATAGCACCAAGGGAAAAAGGGGGTGTATGACGCACCAGGTACGCATCGGTGTGGGGGCGTGGCAGAGGTGTTCCAGGGCATGGCGGGGGTGAGTGGGGCCGTGGCGGGGGTACAGGGCACACATATGCCCCAGGTGCAGTTCCCTCTCAATACGGGTCTGGCACCATGCAAAAAATGAAAATGGGTCTTTTATAACATCCTGAAAATGTTATATTTATGCTGTGCAGAAAAGACCATACATAATCCTGGCTCCAGCGTGGCAATGATACAACTTACCTTTCTACTGTATACAAATCTCTTGCTTCTGTTTGAATAATGGATGAAATGCTGTGTTTCAAATTTACACCCTCAACTCTCAACCCATTAACAACAAAAATTCAAAAATACAATCCAGACAGCTTAAGCATTCTTCCCTTTAATGTCAATGGTAGAATAGAGGGATTTCTTTTAATCTGTTCTACTGAAGACAACATGACCTTATATTACCCATTCTTCAATTTAATTGAGACTTGGATGTTTCTCTTTTATATTCACTTTGTATTTCTGATTTTTTTATAGCATAGGCATGGCTTTCATTTATCTATTCTTAGATTAAGTATTATTAAATTTGTATCCTGCCCCTTTCTCAAAGAAAATAATCAAACACAAATCAGATGGTATCTTTCAGATTAACCAGATTTATTCCAGAATAAACTTTCTTGAGTCAGACCTAATGTAGTTTTTGTGTTTTTGTTTCACTTTGCTACAACACACTAACAGTTTTTAAAAATTTATTTAAATAGTTACAAACAAAACAGAATAAAAAGAAAATAAATTAAAAGCCATATCCTAACAGGTTGTTGTGGGTTTTCTGGGCTGTGTGGCTGTGGTCTGGTAGATCTTGTTCCTAACGTTTCTCTGAATTCCCAGCTTTCATTTTAAAATCTCCAGCACTTTCCTTCATGGATGTATAAGGAAAATGACATATCTTCACAAGGAAAGAGACTAGAGCCTTACTTTTTTTAAAAAAAAAAAAGCCTGGGAATTCAGCACTTTGCAGACTAACAAAACATTACAGAAAGTGCTTGTTATTATGTTACAATGTACTGTTCATAATTGTTATAATTTATAGTTCATTGTTTATTACATTATTGTTTAATTTATGTGTATATATTTCTTTTCTTTGTCTAGGAATGTAATTGCAATTGTTTGGATATGTCAAAGGCTTTCACGACTGGATTCAACTAGTTGTTGTGGGTTTACCAGGCTGTGTGGCTGTGGTCTGGTAGATCTTGCTCCTAACGTTTCGCCTGCATCTGTCACTGGCATCTTCAGAGGTATATCACAGAGGGAAGTCTGTTACACACTGTGTCCAGTACACCATGTTGTTTTGGTTCATTCACATAGAAAATGCTTGTTTAAAAAAAATTACCATGCATGCATAGCTTTGAAGCCACAAAGACAGGAATCATTGCAACCATGCCAATTTTCCAGCAATTTGATTGGCTGTTACTTGTTGCCCACACTCTGTTTGGATTTATCAATTGCTCCCTGTCTCCTTAGCTTCTATTGGTCAATGCAGCACAGTGCCTTTTCAACTCAGCTTCCTTTACTCTTTCCCAGCTGCACAATAGTTCCTGCCCTCAGATGAGAGAAGACTTCTGATTGGTGGTGACTTTCTACAGCAGATTTATAGTAGTAATAACTTAATATATTTCCCTCCTTTTTTCTCCAATACAGTACAGCACTTTAACAATGTAAAGAATACCCCACCCTCTATCCTTCTAAAAATTAATGATATAATCAATGAAAATATGATGTTAATAAATGCGATAATCTTTCCCATCCCTTCACAAATGCCCCGTCAAGACTAGCCTCATATGCAACTTCATGGCTTCTCATTTTCAACAAACAATTTTTTAAAAAAGGGAAAAGAGCACTTTCATAAAACAGGCATGCTATAATGATTGTTTCACTGAGGAAAATGGTGGACAGCACCGCTCCCAGAGGAGGAAACATGCTTGGTGAACTTCATAAAATGGCAGGTGGGCAGAGAATCTACCTTGTGGTCAGCAGTAAAAATGTAAGTAGCAGAGTGGAAGGGGAAGAGCTTCAAATCCAGGTGGGAGAAATTGCATAGGAGGTTTGTTCGCCTGATTTGTTCACACAGGGCAAGCTGGAAACGTCTTCAACTGGACTTGGAGAAAAAAGATTGCTTGTTTAACAATTTTTGAAAAACCCAGCGATATATCAATATTCTAGATTCATTAAAAAAATAACTTGTCTTCTTGGTGGGGAAAGGAGAAGGAGTGGTTCAACCATGATAGCCCAATAATTAAATAGTGAACTGGAGGTGGTTGGGACAAAGAAAACTGACAGAAACATTATGCAAGAGGAAAAAGCTGACTCAAACTGGCTTCCAGGAAACCATCAGGGGTGAAAGCGAACTCAAAAGAACGGGGGGGTGGGGGGTGGAACCCCCCCTCCCAAATGTATGGGGCCTGTACTGACTTCCCCTCCAAAGAAAACCCATATGAAAAGGTTCTAACATGATTTAACTAGGACTGCCGCCATGTCTTTCAGTCACATTAACTGTAAGGGCTTATCTACCTTCATTCCCATGCACATTTACTGATGGCAAGTCTTGTTATCCGTAATGGCTCTATCCAATTAAAAGAGCTATCTGGACCAAAGCAATATTAGTCAGCATCAAATTTAGCAAGACTTTCAGAGAATGGTCCTAGCCCCTGCAAGCTAAGGGTCAGATGTTATATTTAAATGCAGGGAATGAGGGGAGAAGGAGCATCGGTTTCTTTGGAAAGCACCAATATGCAGATAGCATTTCTTACCAACATTAATTCCTCTGTGAGAACTGGAATGCATATACACACACATAAAACAAGTATTCTTTGTGGAGCTTCCCATCAGGTACCAGCAGATCCTATTAAGCATCTTTTTTTCTGGCAAAACAGTACACAGATCTAATGAAACAAATGCAACTGGGTATAAAATATTTAGAAGGTCCTTTATTGAGGTTGTTGCAACTCGAAGCAAAGGCATAGTGCATAAAAGTCAGTAAGTGAAGCCATTTCTCACAAGCATTCCACTAGATGTGGCTGAGAATCATCAGAACCTAAAGACCTAACTCTGTTGCCTTCAGCCTTATTGGCACTTGAAAATGAACCTTTGAAACTAATTTTAAATATGGATGACGGAAATACAAAAACCAAGACTATTTTTTTCTGTGAAGATTCTTTTTGCTGAGTCAGAAGCAGCACAAAAGGTGAAAGGGGGTGGAACAAGATTGCTGGTTTCTTCTACCAGTAGAAACTTAACAGTGAGCATATTTAATTGGTCAATATTTTAAAACTGGATTTCATGTTAAATAATTCAGAACGTTAATAAAGCTGGTATAAGTGTGAAAGGAACAAGAACTTCCAAAAATCTTCCCATTCTGCTTAAATATTCTCTAAATGGTAGAAAGGTTTTTTTTTAAAAAAAATTGGCCCACACTCCCCCCTGCGCCAACCCTGCATTAAACTGTCAACAATATTTCTGTAGCAGTTCCTAGACACTCCAGCATCCTGAGATGCAGAGGGCTGCAGATGAGGCTGGGGGAGGCATAAAACAGAATAAAGCTTGTGGCTGGCCAGAGGGGTACATGAGGTTCCTTGCAGAGCCAAAGGAAATGGGGCACAGGTTTGAGAGCGCACCTGGGGAAACAGAGACCCAGTTGCTGTGGGCCTTGCCAGGAAGCATAAAAACAGAAAAGGGAAAGAAGAGCAGAATCTGGGGGCATTCTCATCCACCTTCCCATGGTGCATGGATGAGTCAGAGCAACAAAAGGTATGCTGGCATTCACGCCTTGAAGGAATACGAGCTAGGCGCATGCAAAATTGTGTGCTGGGGAACCATTATGTCTTTTGTGTGGTTTGTGCAAACAGCACAGAGGAGAAGTGTTTGCAAGATGGCTAGAGGTCCTCCCTGCTCCATTTGTGTTTTGCTTCATTGTGGATAGTGTAACTCATGTAGTCTGTGCTTTTTTATGGGCAAATAATAGCACAGGGATGATAAAATCAAGAGGTGAACTATGCTGTAGTCCAAGTATGATTTCCTCTATGCATCTTCTATTACCCTTTTTTGAACCTTCATATTGCATTCTTTTGTCAGTTGGGTCCCAAAATTTGCCTCTCCCTGCTGTAGACTACAGGCTGTCGTGGCAGTGGCGAAGCCACCAGGGGATGGGGAGTGCGCAGTGCACTGGGTGTACCGATTCTGGTCACATGGGGGGTGGAACCCCCCCGCCCCCATGCCCCCCGCTCCCCCCGCGGCGCCCTCCCACCCCCTTCTGCGGTGCCCCCACCCCCCCACGGTGCACCCCCTTACAGCGCATGAGAACATGAGAACTAGCCTGCTGGATCAGACCAGAGTCCATCTAGTCCAGCACTCTGCTACTCTCAGTGGCCCACCAGGTGCCTTTGGAAGCTCACATGCAGGATGTGAAAGCAATGGCATTCTGCTGCTGCTGCTCCTGAGCACCTGGTCTGCGAAGGCATTTACAATCTGAGATCAAGGAGGATCAAGATTGGTAGCCATAGATGGACTTCTCCTCCATAAATCTGTCCAAGCCCTTTTTAAAGCTATCCAGGTTAGTGGCCATCACCACCTCCTGTGGCAGCATATTCCAAACACCAATCACATGTTGTGTGAAGAAGTGTTTCATTTTATTAGTCCTAATTCTTCCCCCCAGCATTTTCAATGAATGCCCCCTGGTTCTAGTATTGTGAGAAAGAGAGAAAAATAAACCTTGGTGAGAGTCAGGTTACATGAACCAGCCCTCGCCCTGGACCATTCACATGGCTGGCTGCCCTGTGGACAGCCAGCCATGTGAATGGGGGGGGGGTGCCTTTGCATGGAGGCTTATGCTGTTTTGGGTCCCTGCCTCCCTATGAAGAGGCAGGACTGCCCCCAGGGCCATGTTATGGTGCTTTCTCCCTGCATGGCTGTGCAGGTGGAAGCTGGAGGCTGTGATTCTTGTATTTGATCCCCGCCACCGAACGTGGCTTTGGGTTGCCTTAAAATATAAGAATAGCTGAAAACACGAATGTCAAAAAACCCACCCTACAGCCAACAGCACGGGTTAGGGGCGGGTCAGGGGCAGGTTCGACCTGTGTTAGGGGTGGGAACCATGCGAAGTTCCTGCCCAACATGGGTTTCATCCCACCCTTCACCCAAGTTTATTGGCCTGTGCAGAAAGGGCCTGAGTCAAACATAAAGGAAATGGGGTTTTTTGTAGCTTCTCATTGAATATGTAAACCACAGTGTCCTTCAAAAGCTCTGTCTTCCCAACCACCCTTACCTTTGTTTTAACAAGTTTCAACTTGTTCAACTTTTAGTTATTTTAAGTACAGCAGACAGGCAATGACTCAAGACCTCTATAGGATCATCAGGAGTTTTGGATAAGGAGATACAGAGCTAGGTTCATCAACATATTGATTACACCCAACTCCAAAACTACAAGACATTTTTCCTAAGGGCTTTGCCCTTACCAGGACTGCACTTGTAGAACCCCATAAGGAAAATCCCACATGGGCAACAAACGGTCTCTAGTGGCAATCTTTTAAATCTGATTGGTGTGGAATGATTAAACCAATCCCTTGATACATTCTTCTAACTCTGAACATCTCAATAAGATGGTATGGTCCACTGTATCCAAGGCTGCAGGTAAATCCCACAGGAGAAACAAAGAGCATGACTTTAATCTACATTGAGACAATGGTCGAGACGATGGTCATCAACTAAAGTCATTAGTGCCATCTCCATCTCATCGCCAAGCCTGAAACCAGATTGAAAAGAGTCTAAAGCAGAAGAATCCATGATCACTCTCGCAATCATCCTCCCCAGAAAAGGCAGATTAGAGATTAAGCAATTATTGGGGATAACCTTATATCTTCGACTACACTTCATCATTCCCCATTATTAGCTCCGAAGGTATAACGCATTCAGCATGGGATAATTGGTTTCATCAGCGCTGGCATGGCCAATACGCCAGCAGGCTGATGGGAATTGTAGTCCATAACATCTGGAGTGCCAAAGGTTCGCCACCACTGTTCTATAGCAATAGTTTTTGATGTATGAGGCAGATAATTAAGTGGCCAAGGGAAGGCACCATGAGTCAGTGATTAATTTCAGACAGACATCAATAACTCATGAATGTGGTTCTTATGTGATTTCAACAACCAGGATGAACAAGAATCCAAAGCACAAAGGGGTGGCTTCAAGAGAGTTCAAGATTGCAATAACTGCAACAAAATGATCTGCAAATAGACCAGACACTGTTATCAAGAAATTACTTTTGCTGTGTTACAACTAGCATTAAAATTGGAATGTATTTGAGCTATTTTATCAGCAAAAAAACTTTGTAAAAAATCACCTGCTCAAATTTAGGAGTAATCAAATGCAAAAATGCCTTAAATAATCGGGCTAGTAGTGAACTAACTGTTGCAATGGTAACAGAGAATTAATATTTCTCTGCTGCTGTTACAGCAACTTCATAGGTCTTCCAATCTGTGAATAGCATGCTTTGTTGGATTGAGAATGGATACTCCACAGTGTCATTCTAGTTGCCTGTTGACCTCATTCATGTTACCATGCTCCAAAGTAAACCACAAGGCTGGGTTCTACCCCAAGGGCAGGAGTTATAGATGAGGTACAGCCATGTTGATAGCTTCTAGGAGCATCATGTTTCAAGTTTTTATGATACGCTCAACATAGCATTTTTTTGAAATCCTAAAATCCCCCAGAGCATTCTGGAATCCATGATATGAGAATCTCCACAGGTGGACCATTTTAATCCATCTTCTCCCTCTATGGATTGATGAAGTGCAGAATGTTACATTCATTTTTGTATTGAGTAGATAGTGGTCCGGTCATGGTAAAGACTGAACCTCCAACCCCAAAACCAGACCTTCCCTAAAAGGCATAGTGAAAAGAATTAAGTCCAAGCTATATCCTTTTGATGTGTTGAACCCATCATGGCTTGAGAGAGGCCCAACACAGCCAAAGAGTCTGAAAAATCCTGGGCTGGTCCCAATATGAATGCTGAGCATGGATGTTGAAGAATGCTCAGTTTTGGGTGTTTTGAGTACCACAAAAGAGAGCTCCTCTGCCAACTCAGACAGGATGGCCACAATGTCTGTTACCTAACATGATTACATTTGTTAACTGAATATTAAAATGGTGGTGGTTGTTCAGAGATAAAACCTCACATCCAAACGAGTAAGATTGCCCATTAGTGAATAACAGTTTTGTTCTGTCCAAGAAATGGGATCTTATCAAGTTTGCCTGTAAGTATTTAATGAATAGCTTGCAAGTCAGAACAAACCCAATTATAAAATGCTCTTGTGTTAATAACTGCCTTTTGGGCAGTGAAGGAAGTTAATAACACTCAGAATAAAAGGCAGGGAAAGCCATTATCATCAAATGCCTGGTTCTTGGTCAGCCAAAGAACCATGAAATGATTACGTTTAATTATGGGGGATATCAGCCTCAATAATTATTTGTAATGATTTGTGAGTGCACAGTGCATTCTCTGAGACAAAGTAGTTAATGTTGTCATGGGCAGCTGAAGCCACTCAGTGAAATCTTAGCTCTTGTGCCTCCCCACAAACTCATCAAATTGACTTTGTTCTCCATAGGAAGCCACAAGTGCCTCTTGTTGTCACCACTTTAGAGCAATGCCTTAAATACTTTGCTCTTGGTTTTAGAACCAGACAATACTCTCATGCCATCCTAACTCCACCCTGGATGATCAGATGCAAAGGAAGACAATTCTTCAGTATCTTTAATAGTTATAAAGAGGTTGCTAAGTTGCAACCTGACGATGCCCCATTTATCATGAAATCTACTGCTGAAGTTGGAGATGAAGATGCCCTGTCTGCTTCTGTTTTCTCCTCTTATTGTTGTGTTGGAATAACAAGGGAAGGGTTTGTGGGAAGCAAAAAGAGTAGCTACTTTGGGTCTGGACTGAGGAAAAGATTTAAAGCTAAAACAGGAATCTGCAACAGAAACCAAAAATGACAAATGAAAGCTTCATCCCCACTACACAGCTTCCAGATTCTGAAAATCATAGAAGATAGCACAGAAGAAAGATACTCTTCCTTCTAGAACTTGATCCAGTATTTGGCTCACCAACAAAACACAAGGAAAACATAACTGATTGTTCAGTATTTGCATTTAATTCAGATAATTGTGTGCCACCCTAATGCACTCACTAACATGTAAGCAATGGCCTGAATCAATAGATCAGGCTGTAAACAGTGACTTGTATGTATGTATGTATGTATGTATGTATGTATGTATGTATGTATGTATTTATGTATGTATTTATTTATTTATTCGATTTATAAACCGCCCCATCCCCAAGGGGCTCTGGGCGGTGCACAACATCAATATATACACAATTAGATAGGGTTCACAATAGTGACCACACAACAATCAATATAATAACTAAAAATCCATTAAAACCCACTAGTTAAACGACAGCGGTTGCCAACACGCCCAAACAAATGACAGTGCCTCCCAGCAGCCCAATTCATTAAAAATCTCCCAGCCTAAAAGAAGAGGGAGAGGCCAGAATCCTCTCTGAAATGGAGGTATTCTTGTTCCCAAAAAAACATAGATGGAACCAAAATTAAGATGGTAAATGAATGCATAGCTATTGCCACTCAGCTGCTTCATGGATTAACCCACGACCAGAACAACTTCAGTCTTTACAGGCCCTGCGAACTCACTCAAGCTGTCCCAAGTCAGGGTCCGGACAGCTGGAGGGAAGAGGTGTTCCACCAGGCCGGGGCCAGGGTCAGTAAAGGTCCTGGCCCGTGTGGAGGCCTGCAGCATCATTGAGGGGCCAAGAACCAACCAGTAACACCCTTGCCTTCTGCTGGAATGCAGAGGCTGAATAGGGACATTTGGGGTAATACGCGGTCCTCAGGTATGAGGTAGTCCCAGGTCGCTGCAAGGGTATACCTTAAAGGTCAAAAACTCCACACTTCTTGAAGATGATTCCCGGAATTCCGTCACTGAGCCAATGCAGCTGGCGCAACACAGACTGGAATATGATCATGGAAGGTTGCCTCCCTGGTGAGCAAGCATCAGCTGCATGTTGGACCAGCTTTCAGTTTCCGAATCGCAAACGCAAGCGGAAGCGCCCGCCTGTGAGCCGAGAGTTTGTACTACAATAGTCAAGCCTGGACGTGACCATTGCATGGACTTCAGCAACTTGTTTACATACGAACAGTTAACTCTTTTATAACTGGGTTGTGACAGACACTTGCAAAATCCCAACAACTTCTTCAGGCGTTTCCCCACTCAACACGAATTCTTATGCGTCGCAAGCGCTGTTTCATGCGCAATGTTAATAAAAGGCGCTCGCTATAAGAAAGCCAGACCAGGGATGCCGTGCACTGAGGGGGTGCGACAGTGGCAGCGTCGGGGCAGCTGCGTTGTTGCCACCCCTGTTGTGGGGAGTGCCGGCGGAACCCCGCGCTACTTGAGGAGAGTAGTGCGGGGCATAAGGTAAGTGGGGAAAGGCCCTTAGTCTGGCAATATTTTTGCATCAGTTTGGCGCATTCAGGTCTCACTAACTTAATTGCTCATAAACTAATATTTTGGAAACATTAATAAAGAAATAAGCATCCTGAAGAATTCAGATAATGGGAAATTCAACATGCACAACAAACCGTTCAAACTCTCTTATTCATTTCTTAGTGCCTGACCTTCACATAGTAAGTTTGAGGAATATGCTCCAACACAGTTTTTGTCTTTCAAAAAGCAGATGGATTGGGCTCCAGTTTGGATTGTGACCATGGTTCAGCTGAAGGAGTGTTTCCCCCCCCTTTGCCATTTTTGCTGGCCTCATGAAACCAATCCAGATAAAGACACAAGTGTTTCCTCCAATGGGGCAAACAGCAGCTTCAGATAGATCACTTCAGATAGGGGAAAATGGCATAGGAGGACTGCTTAACACCATCCCACTCAGCAATGTGGTCTTGATCCAAATCAAGGCTCCACATATTAGGGTTAGCAGCCTCCAGGTGCGGGGGATCACCCTGAATAGTAGATTTAAAATACTACAGCTCCCCCTAAAGTTCAGATGGGCTAAATATGCCCTGCGTTATGCCTATATGCCCTAAATATATATGTTAAAGAAACTGTTCACAAGCTGTCATCTTTCCAACATCTCCTTGTTTTGCTAAGTCATCTTGAGAGGTGGCAGTCAATGTAAATATTTTGTCTGCCTAGTTGTGAAGAAGCAGCTAGGGCTTTCAGAAGGAATAAGGCTGCTCCATTTGATAACCCTAGCCACCAGACAGCAGATACAGGAGCTAGAGAACATGCTCGATTGATTCATGCCCTGCTTGTGATGGGATCCAATTATTCAGTAGGCAGTCTGGCTTCCTTGCAAGCAGTCCAAGGCTGTTCACAGTGCTATTTACAAATATTTGCACATGTGTGTTTAAAGTCATACCACATGGTGTTCATCTGCATCAGTCTGATCAGGGTTAATGACTGTCAGTGTGTCTAGATTTGCAACATGTGTGTTTTTGCAAAACCCTATGACAGTAGTCATTTTCCACCCCTTGGAAATCACCTGACCTTGACCCTACCTGGGCAGGGGTGGAGGGCTCTGCCTGCATTCCCAGCTAAGGAGACCTGGAGCTCTAGCTCCCTGTCCCACCTGTAAATGCCCTTAATTCTTCTCTTTCTATTTTCACCACCGGTTCTGTGGTTTCCATCTTTAGAATGACATTCTTCCTGTCAGTCTGAAAAATACAGGTTTAATGCACCAATTGATTTTGCAACAAGGATGGGGTTAATTCACTTTATAACAAATGGGCAGTGGGTGCAGTGGGGAGGGGAGCAGCACAAGCACACAGGGGATCAAAAATGGTCAACAGGAACCCCACTGCCTTGAGGAATGGCCACACTGGCAAAGGTGACCCCTCCCCACTGGCAGGGAGGCAGGGACAAGCACCACAGGAGCCCACAACAAGCAGGACAGAGCATCCAAAACCCTTTCCATCTGAACCAGCCCCTTGGCGGCACCCCATGTCGTGCCAAGCAAAGCCTCAAGATGGACTGAGGCTCTTGAGACAGTGGCAGACAGACCCTCCCTCACAGTGAGGAATTCATAGAGATGGGAAAACAGAATGATTTCTCACCCTTCTGCTGCTGACTCTCACTTTTTGGGTACAATCTGCTCTATATTAAAATCTTTCTAACCATAAATCCTATGCATGTTAAGTGGGTTGTCTTTTTTAGATTTTATATATTTATATAATTTTTTCTGATTGACATCTGCGTTAACATGTTCTTTTCCCTTCTCTTCTCCTTTAAATTCTCTTTGTTCTGTCCTCATACCTTGCTTGCATTTTCTGACTGGAGCTGGAACTCACATCCTGGAAGACACTTTGAAATAACAGACCATTCAGCAGAGGTCAAGATACCATTAGCCCCTCTCTGCTTTACCATCATTTCCTTCTTAATAGTTCCTCATGCTGGAAGTCACAAGAGGGCAGTATAGTGCCAGAACAAGCTGCCCAGGAGGAAGATACCAGTGAACCAGAACTAGCAATTGTAATACTCCTTTAAGGTGTGATTAAGATAGTTTCAAACATCTCCAGACTGATTGGTGCATCGATTTCATTGTCTTGTGTCAGCAGGTGAGAAAATTATCTAGGGCAAAAAATTGCTGCACTGGGGGAAAATGTCAGAGGAGGAGAAGGATGGATCCCACTCAGATTTAATTCTAGCACAAGACAAATAGTGATTTCTGTCACTCCCCTTCCATTAACATCAGTGGTAAACATTTGGAGTAGAATAAGCTAGCAAAACAAACCAGCAAAATATTTCATTCACAGTCATCAGTAAGTCATGATTTTTTTTGGTGCCATTAAATCACAAGTGACTTATGGTGACCTCACAGGATATCCACATAATACACATTCAGAGTGGTTTGCCGTTGCCTGCCTCCCCATTACAACCCTGGTATTCCTTGGATTCGGTGATTTTTCAGTTTGTTGAATCATTGCTTCATGTAACCATGGGTTTACTCGTGAGCAAAATTACCAGCACAGAAGAGAAACTGTAAGGGGGAGAGGAGTGAGAAAAACAGCCAAAAAAAATGCATGAATGATGAAAAACAAGAGGTGAGGGACATGAAAAAGTAGTGGGCTAGGCTCCCAGGGGAAAATTGAGTGAGGGCACAGGAGCTTGAGAAATGGACTGGCTTTTTGGTGGCAAATTTAAAACTTTTAAAAAATACTGCACTGCAAGGAAAGCTGGCTTAGAAACCTTTCATCCAAAATAATGGTCATAAAAGGGTTTTCAAATACAACGGATTAAAAGGAAAATGAAACATTTCTGGGACAAATGGTAAGAATTGAAACGTGGAGCACCATGGAGGAAACAATTTATTGAAGTCCTGCAAATGTTTTAAATAATGTATGCGGAAAAGGCCTAGATTTGTAAGACTTAAGGAAGGACTTAAGGAAGACTGTTAATGATGGGACTCTTTGGAGGACATTGATTCATAGAGTTACCATGAATCAGAAGCAACTTGACAGCAACTCTCTCTCTCACTCTCTCTCTCTCTCTCTCTCTCTCTCACACACACACACACACACTCTCTCTCTCTCTCACTTGAAGTAGGAGAATGGGCACAGTCTGTGATTGGGAGAGGATCTTGGGCTTCTATTGGCTAGGGGCCATGACATCAGTGCTTTTGATTAGCATAGCTTCCCTTCCTCCCCTATCTGTTTCATTTAAAGAAACAGTTTTACAGGCTTTATCTCTCAGTGATAAATGTATCACTGTGTGAATGGAAGTTAAACTGGTTATCTAAATCCATCTTAACTGTTCAGCCTGAAAATATTTGCAGGGTAAAGGCCTGATTATGATTATATCTGGAAAAGGGGAGGCAGGAATACTAAAAACGAATGTAAAAGTAACATGAGCAAGCTAGTAAAACCAAGGCACCCGAACCAACAGAAAACTGACTGGCAGGGTTGTCTAAATTATGTAGGGTGGGTTGCAGCCATTGAGAGGGGGATTTTTATGAAGCAGGAATTTATGCCTACCTCAGCTAGCCCGGCACCACGTGGAGTATACTGCCAAGATACCATGATTCAGCCTATGCAGATGTGCAAGTCAATTGGAACAGGAGCGTGCTTTGAATCTCAGCCTGGGGGCATATTGTGTTATGCAAATGCTCAGCAAAAGTTGATCACATAGTAGGAGATGGTGTTGGGATTTTGCAAGTGTCTGTCACACCTCAGTTATAAAAGGGTTAACTGTTTGTATATACCCAACAGATGGGAATGGAGCAGGAGGAGGGAGATGCCATAACAGAAACGGCAAGGGGAAATGAAGAAAAGAAGAGCAGCAATACAAGATAAAAATCAGTTAGGGTTTGCTTTGGAGTGCAGTTGTTTTGGTTAAGTTTTTATGCAGATCAGCATTTTAATTTTTGTGTTAATGGAAGTGTAGGGGGGAGGGCAATGTGCAGACCACACTGATTTCTGGGATCTGTCACAGTTTATACTCAGTTTTTTAAAAATGCAGTTGCTTTCTAAATATACATTTTAACCATTTCAATACTCCTTTTCCCTTGATAGTTGAAGCATCTGTCTTCTTGACTCCTTTTGAAAAAATATTTGTGCCCTTAATTAATTTGGTGTGTTTAATCAATTTGGTGTGCTAATTTCTTTTAGCAGCAGGCAACAGCCATGGACAATTGTATGACTTCAGGATTTCTGCCTCAGCTATTTTAATATTCTGTTTTGAGTTTCCTCCTACCTCTCTCCCTCCTCCCACAACCCAATTCAAATTGAACAGGTTATGTAAACAGTAGTGCTGACTGTACATTTTACTAAACAAAAAACTTAACTAAACAATCCTATGCCTACAGTTCTGGAAAAGGAAAGCAAGTAGTTTGGGAAAATGTGTGAAAATTAGTACTCAAATTGTATAGGATCAAGGTGGAATGAAATGAAATAAGCTTCTCAGGACATGCATTCAGCTATGGTATTCTGCTTATGATGTTGTTTAGGCAATAGAGTGTCATATGAGAACATGCAGTAAGATCAAGGCGAGAGAAGAGGAGATATAAATGATGATCACTTTCTATTTATTCCCCCGTCATATTAATACCTAGGAATTTTGCTTCTTCCTTGGATTGCTCTGACCACAAAATTCACATTGTGCTTCAGGGCAAGAAGGGTTAACTAATTTACAGGATTTATGACCTCCATCATGTCCCGTGTTTCCTTTGCCCTCTCCTATTAATCAATAATCCATTATCATAAGTCTTTGGAAATGATTTATCATTTTTATCATCTGTTTCCATCTTGGAAACAGGAGCTTTTCTGCATCGGAGCTTGCTATTAAATTTCTGGCCTATGAAGATGAATAGAGATAGCATTGTGTGTGTGTGTGTCCAGCACACAGAGCAGCGATGATGAGATTGCTTTTCTAAGGCAATGAAGTCATTTCTGGACGCTAGTATCTGTGTGTAGCTCAAAGCTACAGCCAGCTATAAATTGTGGCTGTTGTTTTTATACACTGAGACAGGTTGGGCAGCCATGACCACATGCAAGCTAGTTACACTCCCTCCCCCTTCCAGGCTTGTCTGAGGATGAGGACTGTAGAGAAAATTCAAGCACTTATTGGATGTTGTCCAACATATGGGTAATGTAAACAGCAACAATAAGTGCCCATGTTTGTGTGAAGATATTCCAACTGAATTGTGCAAACCATAGGGCAAGCATGATGGCTGTACACTCCCACACATGCCAGCTGGGTGACCTTGGGCTAGTCACAGCTTCTCGGAGCTCCCTCAGCCCCACCTAACTCACAGGGTGTTTGTTGTGAGGGGGGAAGGGCAAGGAGATTGTCAGCCCCTTTGAGTCTCCTGCAGGAGAGAAAGGGGGGATATAAATCTGAACTCTTCTTCTTTTGTACTTCCTAGTCCAGTGGTGGCGAACCTTTGGCACTCCAGATGTTATGGACTACAATTCCCATCAGCCCCTGCCAGCATGGCCAGTTGGCCATACTGGCAGGGGCTGATGGGAATTGTAGTCCATAACATCTGGAGTGCCAAAGGTTCGCCACCACGGTCCTAGTCACACTGAGATGGATGCAGTGTCTGTAGCAGGATACATATCACAGAACATGTAGAGTGAGTCTGCATAGGTGAAAGTTTATGTTTATGGATGACAACACTGGGCTGTTTCAGGAAATATGGAAACTTCCTCTGTCATGAGGATTTGTGTGTATGGGAGTGGACTGCACTTCCATCCAATCAGTGGCCCCTCTTCTGATTGCAGTGGACATCCACTCATTGGTGTGGTGCCTGTCTACCCTTGGCCAAATCCAAAGTGCAGAGGTTTCACTCCAAATATATCGTGTTGATCCCACTTCTGGGAATTCACTCAATGGCCTTCCTTGCCAAATTTCAGGCAAATAGAAGAGTCCCATGTACAAGCCACTGAAGTTCCCTCTTACACAGAACACTCACAGAGGTATATGTAGCAGTGTGGTTTTCTTTCCGTCTTTTCCCACGAAGGGAATGCTGGGGTGGGCAGGAGTCTGTTTTTAAACAGAAGCAGTACTAAACTCTGTACACATTCACACCCACACTCGCAGATTAACCCTGCACTGTGTTAATGTATTTCAGTGTTTTTCCAGCCTCTGTTAAATTTAAATTGCTACCTGCTATCCATTGAGGAACTTGGAAGCATGCTTGGAAAATTTAAATGTTTTCCATAATGAGATAAGGACTAGGGAATAGGCTTTATGCACCCTCACAATTGTTTTTTGATGTGTACTTTCCCCGTTGACTTTTAGTTGAAAGAAAGCTCAGAGCCCCTCCCCTTAATCAGCTCCATTTGAGCCCATGAGGATTTTTTTTTGCAGTTTTCTGCCTGTAGGGAGTGCATTTTAAGGTTAGAGGCACCAAACCTGCAGGGTAGCTTCAGGAGACTTGTATGTATCCGTACCAGGTTTGGTGAAGCTTGATTCAGGGGTCCCCAAAGGGATAGCACATATCTCCCATTGTTTCATATGGTTTCTAATGGGAGATGGGAGCCGCTACTTTGGGAAATTTCCAGGAATGTGTGAATTGGGTGCATTTTTAAAGTAGATGCACCAAGCTTTTAGGGAGGTTTCAGATGACTCCAAATCATCTGGGTCCTTGGCGTGAAAAGCTCTGCAGAGGAATCATACTACTCCTCAAAGTCCACCACCAAGAACAGCTCAGCCATCTCCTGCTGCTACTGCTGCTGAGAAGTGGTGCCAACATTAGCAATCTGAGGAGCCAGCCTGTGTAGCAGGCCCCCAGCACAGTACCAACCCCTATAGTCATCTGTGAGGGTGAGTCTGCTGCAGCAGCCACCTCAGCAATGAATAGTGCCTTACAAGGCATCTTCATTGCACAACACCAGCTGGACAGCAGGGTGGCAGAAGGCAGCTGTGGAGTAGGTCTCTTTTCAGGCCAGGGGAAGGTCTCAGCCCTCCCTCCCCCTCCTATCCAGTCCTCTACTTTTCTGCTTGGTCCCCCCCCCCAGGTCTCACTGAGTTCATTGCCTATCATTCATGGCTTCCCTTGATCAAAATTTGGCTAACTAATATGGGGGATTTGAGTGCCCATTTACCAGACAGAATGCCTCCATGGGAAACCTGGGAAACCACACATAGGGCATGAAGAGGGCAGAGAAGACTCCAGCTAGGCTCTTCAGCAATACCAGGAGGGGGGGGCAGTAGGCTTTAAGCAGCCCCCTAGACCCCACCAGTAAGCCCCCAGATAGACCCAGCTATTAAGAACATAAGAACAAGCCAGCTGGATCAGACCAGAGTCCATCTAGTCCAGCTCTCTGCTACTCGCAGTGGCCCACCAGGTGCCATTGGGAGCTCACATGCAGGATGTGAAAGCAATGGCCTTCTGCGGCTGTTGCTCCTGAGCACCTGGACTGTTAAGGCATTTGCAATCTCAGATCAAAGAGGATCAAGATTGGTAGCCATAAATCGACTTCTCCTCCATAAATCTGTCCAAGCCCCTTTTAAAGCTATCCAGGTTAGTGGCCATCACCACCTCCTGTGGCAGCATATTCCAAACACCAATCACACGTTGCATGAAGAAGTGTTTCCTTTTATTAGTCCTAATTCTTCCCCCCAGCATTTTCAATGAATGCCCCCTGGCAGAGGCGTACAGGGGGTAAATGGCGCCCGGAGACAAATTGTCTCCAGGATGCCCCCAGGCTCTGCCCCCCCCACCGCACTGGCTCTGCCCCCTGATTCCCCCAGGCTCCACCCCCCACTGCCCTTGACCCCACCCATGTCACCATGGACATGGGCAAGGTCTAGGGTGCCCACTTCCCTTCCTGCTCCCCAAGTCCCACCCCCAGCCTCAGTGCTTATAAAAGCAGGTCTCCGAGGCCAGGACTGCAGTCTCTTCTGGCCTGCCTGGAGGGGAGGTCAGAAGAGACTACAGGCTGCCAGCTGGCAGCTCAGTTGGTGGGGGGGAAGGAAGGGAGGGAGTCCAGGGGGGGGTTGAGGGCGCTTGGAGGCAGCAAGAAGTCCTGCTGCCTCGTCATTTTTGCATGCGTGCCTCGACTGACACGGACGGGGTCGAGGCAGCAGGACTTCCTAGTCACGTGGGGGGGCAATTTTGCGCCCCCAGGTGACCAGAAGAGTGGCGCCCGGGGACAAGGGGTACCCCTTGTCCCTAGGTAGATACGCCACTGCCCCCTGGTTCTAGTATTGTGAGAAAGAGAGAAAAATTTCTCTCTGTCAACATTTTCTACCCCATGCATAATTTTATAGACTTCAATCATATCCCCCCTCAGACGTCTCCTCTCCAAACTAAAGAGTCCCAAACACTGCAGCCTCTCCTCTTAAGGAAGGTGCTCCAATCCCTCAATCATCCTTGTTGCCCTTCTCTGCACTTTTTCTATCTCTTTGATATCCTTTTTGAGATGTGGCGACCAGAAGGATGAAGGATCCACCTCTTGGACCCTCCTTTGAAATCTGTGGTAATTTTGGATATGCTTTTGAAATCATTTCCCCATCCACACAGTGATTTCCATTCCATTATGAGCATACATTCTCTTCTATTTCTGTTTACTGATACTAGCAGAGGCCTTACAGCTCCAGTTTCAAGTAGCTGAGAAATTGGTAACTGGAATATGGTTTCCAACGTGTACCAAAATACACTGTAATTATACACCTCATGATCTAGAAATCAGCATGGATATAATTACATTTCAATGTACAGGCAATGGATTAGATCAGCTTTTTTTACTGCATTCAACAGCCCATCCCACATCGTTTTTGTCCATTCAAAGTCCCATGACACTCAGGATAAATTTATTTTGGATAATCAAATTGGACAACTCCTCTCTTTTTCACCAGTACAAAAGATGGTTGGATCCACCCCATGGAGAATTTGAATCTGAACAAGGGGAGTTGAAAAATTCTAGGAAATTTCTTCTGAGAAACTGGAGCAATCTGACTGTTCCAGGATGCAGAGAAGGGACAGTAGAACAACTTCACTCAGTCATTCTTAATTCTTTCCTTCATGCTCTTTAGTTCCATTCCCAATATTCCAGAGTCCATTTCAGACCACTGGTGGCTCCATCAGTCATACCAGCTTCTTTTGAGCAATAGCAAAAGCACAAATAACAGCAGGTGCATGAACATATGACCATGTATGAAGTGGCCTTATGCTAATTCATCTAACTTAGGGTTGTCTACCATTTCCAGCAGTCATTCTCCATAGTCCCATGCAGATAAAGGCCTTATCAACACCTGTTATTAGAATACTTTTGCAGAATCCAGAAATTGAACCTTGGACTATTTGCATGCAAAGCAGCTGTTCCACCATAGCATCTCCCACATTACATCCCTGGAAGGAGTAATTCCCACTTTCACCATGTGAGTGCCTCCTGGCTGGAAGCTCAATTAGCCATAGTGCTTTCCTGAGGTATTAGCATGGGAGTAGCATAATTGCATTATGGCCCCATGACCATACAGTTGTCCTTATATTTGACTGCTAAATTTATAATTCTACTACTGTCTGTTTACAGGTTTCATTGTGGGTCAGTGACACCATGGTGAGAAATGTGGCATACAAAAATGTAAATACAAATAAATACATGAATGTTGAAATAATAAATCTTGGGTATGAAAACACCCTAAAAATCTACCATGCAACCAAAATACATCACATTAATAAAGCCAATATATGCACTCATGTAAATTTGTACAGTGGAATTTCTGCCGTAGAAACAGTGTTTTAATCAAAGGATCACTTTTGGGTTTACTTCCTTAATAAGTCCAAAACCCTAGGAGGATAATTACAAATCTCACATAAAGGTTGGTGTTTTACTGGCACTACATAGAAAACTCCATAACCTATTTGATGAAGGAAAAGAGTAGAGAAAGTTATTTTCAGACTGGCGTGGGTTTTTTTGAGAATGACACATGAATGGTGGCCATATAAATGTCTGTCTTGCAAAAGAGCACACCTTGTACAGTGTAGGCTGGCTCAATTAAAGTTCCATCCTTGGATGCGAATTTACTATAAGTCTCTGACAACCCCTTTCTTCACTAGCTTGACTTGCCTGCCAATGTTCTATCCATCATAGATACTAGTTTGACACAAATATCACTCACTCTAACTCAATCCACTTTCTCCATCACAAAGTACACGCTGATGTACCACAATATTAGATTCTGGGAGCTGCGTCTATGTGCCACACACTGGGATAAAAAAAAGGAGCCCAGTTTCCTTAAAGAAAAGGACAAAAGTGGTAGCTGGTGTTACTTGAGACAAGCAGTTCATATTCACTTCAATACTCTGTGACAATTAATTATTTCTGTAGTGTTTACTGTATTGGTTAGGTTAACAATGACTTGCTTTAAAGCAAAAGATTAACATTTCAGCCTGCTGCAATGTATCCTCCACCCTCAAGCGCCCTGAGGAGATGTTAAACAGCCTGTCCTTCAGGAACTGAGCAGCCCTTTCATAATGGTTCTTTTTGAAAATGCAGCATGTGAGTGATTTTATTTTAGAATATAATTGTTTTTCCCACTCTTCACTTAAATAAATACACAGTTAATTGGGTTACTTTTACTCAGATCCAGCGAACCTCCTTGAAAGCAGAAGAGTGTTGGTGTTCTCTCTCCACACTTTTCCTTGTCAGAAATAATTAGGCACCAGAGGTTTCTTAACAGTTTAACAAAAATGAACTAGAAGAATTTATTTAAAACAACTAAGTGGTTTGGTGAAGTAACGAATATAAAACATAAATATAAAGTTTCTAAACAGGCAATATTTACACAGGCCCCTTCTGTACATCAAGTGTACAACTGCTTGCAGTCGGGATAAAGGAATCTGTTTTCCTGTTTTTGCATTCACATGCATCCATGCAGGGAGCGATTGGAGCTCATGGAAACAAGCCAGGTTGCTGTCGCACCTTCGCAGGGAGATGAGTCTCTCTTTTTATTTACTTCCCACCGATGCATAGCTATGCAGGCATGCACAAATGAACCCCCACAATTATGCTAATGTCTCATGATTCAACCATCTGCACCTGCATAGCTACACAGATGTATGCAGTGAAACAATTTTTAAAAAGGAAAATGGAGGTGGATAAAGCACCTCCTGCCGGGCCATTCACTTGCGAGCGGCTGCAACACGCTATTTTTGAAAAGACTCGCTAATAGCGCAATTCTCAAAAAACCTGGTTTGGGGAAAATCACAGACTCATTTTAGGGGTGAGATATGTGTGAAATCCCCTGCAGTCTGGATGAAGATGTTAAAACTCAGGTCAGGAGGATTTGCTGGTCTGTCAATGCTAAACCTTCTGTGTACCGCCTGCAATCATCTACATACTACATACTAGAGCAGCCTGACTCACAGGATAGCTATTGTATCATGAGAGATCTCTTACAACTTTCATTCTGCAAACATGGATCTGTTGGCATTGCTAATCCAAATAGATGAAAGGCTAGGAAAAAATAGGACTTGCAATAATGGGTCTAAATTATGAGTGGAAAGGTTCTGTCTGAATATTAAGATTTTTTAAAATTGTGCAACAGTGGAACCAGTTATCTATGGAGGTGGTGCGTTCTCCTCTCACTGGCAGTCTTTAAGCAGCTGCTGGAAAAACACTTGTCTGGGATACTGAAAGCTGATCCTACATTGAGCAGGGAGTTGGACCAGATGGCCTACATGGCCCCTTCCAACTCTATGATTCTATGGTTCTAAGAAGAATTCAAAACCTCTTGCACAAACTTTTATTGTGAAGTAATTACCAATGTTACCACTGTAAAATGTCTAAACCCCTAGCACTCTGTTCCTTTTTTAGTGTGAATACAGCCATTTCACTAGGATTTCATAATTAGGTCCTTGCCCTTTAAGGATCCACTCACTAGGCCCTTGCCTGTAATTCAAGGTCCTGGGGAGTCCCTCCCTATCCTGCCCCAAATCAGCAGTATGAAAAACCATCTTCTCTGTAGGCCAATTAAAAGGATTTTTTGTCTGCAGCTTTATACTGATCAGTGATGATGAATCACTCAGACCTAGATCTTGCAAACAGCAGCAGCAGAGATGGCAATTTTATGTATTTAGGTTATAGATTTCAAACTGGTGGTGGGGACTCATATAAAAATGTTCCTTATGGAGAAAAATCCTTGCAGCATGGGAAACTAGCATGTTAGGAAGATGTTTAGGCTGCATTACACTTCAAATGTCCCTGTTACAGGACACTGCCCCTATTTTAAGAGTACCTTTTCTGGCCAATCACTATATGCTGTTTTTCCTTTGGAATGTTAAAATTCCTAATGTAAATTGCTGGACTTCTCCTTCTTGAGTTCAGTTTCTTGCACACAATATCTATAAATTAATTTTAGCCAGAAGGTAGATTCGTTTTACAGTCTTGTATTTTGTGTACACGGATATAAAATGTGTGTGCATGAAAACTCACAGTACCATCTTATGCAAAGTTACATTCTACTGCATCAATTGGGTTTAGAAAGGTATAAGTCTACTTGAGGGAACACTGGTCCATTATGCATGGAACAATGACCTCAGGGCTCCCCACAGTACAGTGGGCTTGTAGTGGGGTCTCCTCACATTTCTCTGTTTACATGGGAGGAAGCACTCATTCCTTGCTATGCAGCTTGTCTGCTGAAATCTCTTCCAGGTCTGCTTTTCCTTGTTCTCTTAATTTTACCAATCTGCTCACTCTTAATGGCACAGACGTAATCACATCTAGTCTCAAGACTGCTGGCTTTGTAAAACCGTTTACATTATTGTCATACTGATATTGCTGTTATTGTAGTTATATTGATACTAGCGGGCCCGGCCATGCGTTGCTGTGGCAATTGTCCTTCTCATCACAGTCCGCACAGTGCCACACAGATGTCCATGCAGGTCCAATGATCCACAGCATAGCCTTTTGGGGTGGTCAAATGGAATCCCTCTTTCCCTTTTCAATGCACATCATTATATGCTGTCTTGTTTTTTTAGTATAAGGTAACCCTTCCCATTCCACAACGGAACTGTCCAGAGTGCGAATTCCGCTGTCTATGAGGCTAGTTGACACACACAGTCCTGGCTTGGGTAAGGCAGAACTGGGGCAAGAAGGCTATCCCAGTCAGGCAGCAGAGGCAGGGTGGTGAGGCGCTCAGATCGAGGCCAGCTCCCTGGGTTCGTAAAGGGCCACGTGCAAAAGAAGAGGAGCCAGTAGTGTTGGTTCGCTCCCACCCTGCGGATTGTCTTAGAAGAAAAAGGGAAACTCCAGCTCGCTTTTAGTAAAAGAGAGCTGTGGCAAATATGGGTGAGGAAGTGGGTAAGTGGTGGTTGGATGTGAGGGAGGGCAGAGTGAGGTGTGTGAGGATGAGCTGGATGTGTATGAGAGTATGTGTGTCAGCAGTGAGTGAGGCACAGAGAGTGAAAGTTACCTGCGGGTGTGTGTGAAGGGGACCCCACCTGACGTCTCACATGGCAAAGTGTGTATGTGTTTCACTTCCACTCGTATTAGTTACCAGTATTACCTATTTACTGTTTTAACTGCTCATCTCTGGCCATCTGCGCGAACATTCTAAGGGCATACCAACCCCTCAGGCCACAGACATGCTGCACGAACATTCTAAGGGTGACAGTTAAACACAGCCAGCTTCATGGCCTGGTGCGCCAGGAAAAAGACGTTTTACCTGGCTCAGGTATGGACTTTCGGTGATTTGAAGGTCAGAGTACCTGCCCGCAACAGGGAGGAACGTCCTGTGAAAATTTGGGGGTGATCCATCTAGCAGCTTCTGAGGGAGACCATCAGGGACAAACACATGTTTAGATTTTTATATAGAGAGATTGTAGCCCTTTACAAAAATAATTCTCTTCCCCCAAATGAAAGAGACAAAACAATTTCCTGGACCACATGTTGCTGAAGAAAAAGACCATGTTCTCGACATGATATTCTCTCCCTCTCCCCTCCTCTCCTTGCGCCCGCCCGCCTGTGCTTGCACACACACACATTCACATTCTTCCCGCCACTGCTGCTGTTACAGGAAGAGAAAGAAGCTTATTATTTGTATAGTCCTGTATTAGATTCATCATTATTTTGATAGATCTAATATGGTACAAATACGTGAAGTTGAAATAAAGTTTTTAAAAGCCCTGTAGTGTGTGTGAGTTTTACACGATCCCTGGAAGTGGGGGGGGGGGGGGGGCTGAGCTCACGAGAACATTGGGTGTATGATGGGAACAAACATTTTCTGTAATTCTTATATCAGGATATCAATATATTGATATTAGAATTTAGCATTAAGTGTATTTTGGCTAAGCCCATGTGGTTCAGCTTCTTTTCTTTGACTTCCACTTGCTGGCTATTGAAAAATGCTGGCAGGTTAAGCAGGAATAAGCTGGCAACATGGAACTGGGGGCAAGGGGTGGAAAACAGTGTAAGGGAGCAGGAATGGTGAAGTTAGGTAGCTTGGCTGTGGGTGAAGGGAAGATGTTTGGGCAAAGCTGTGTTCACTGACAAATCCGTCCTGCTCTGGTGGCACAGAAAAGTTTTTTTTAAAAAAAAGGTATTGCCAAACCTCCTTTAAGACTGAATGATCTCCAGAGGAAACCTTTTCCATGAGACTGGTCTTATGACTGCAACTGGTCTGATCACCTTGGGAGATGGGATGAGAAGACATTGATCTAAGGAGAGTAACTGGCACACAGGTTCAAACAGAGAGAGGCAGTCCTTCATGTATGTGGGCCCCTGGTTATTAAGGGCTGAACCATGCCACTTCCTCACCACTGCACTGTGCAGAGTTATTGCTGCTGCAATGCAAAACAGGCATATCAGTCTTCAGTTCCACGATGCACTCAATCTAAACCCCGCCCTGTATTTCCAAGCTGGACCCTGCCCTGTATTTCCAAGCTGGAAGCAGCAAACTTGATTGTTCTTCCTTGCTCACATCTGTTCTGGAGACCAAAATAAACATCTGTAAAGTTGAAAAGTCTAAGAGTGAAGCTATGACAAGCATAATGTCAAGAACATATTTTGATATAGTTCAACACAGCTTTCTGCTAATGGATGTAGGAACTCTTGTCATACTAGTGAACTAGGTCAAGTTTATTTGATTTCCAACATAAAGGATCAGAATAGATAATAATTAATAATAATAAAATACCAGTTACAATAATTAATTCCCATCTCAGTTGTTCCATCCCATTCCTAGACAGCAACAGTCAAGTTGAATAAAATATATTATCTCCAGAAAATGTCCAGATGTTTAGACTCTGTCTTTCATGGAAAAAGTTTTGAATGGCAACCACCAAAAATATTATTCTGTATGATCTTACAGCCCAATCACTCGTCTGTTTAGACTAATACCTTTACCATTCATCAGAACAATCTATTCATCAATTATCAATTACCATTTATCAATTACATGTATAAATTAGGAGCCAAAGGAATTTTGGAAGCTCTTTTGACAGCTTTGTTATCCAAAAGTTCATTTTTATGTTATGCTCTGCCCTAAACCTTAGTAATGCCAAAAAAATAAGGCTGTCCCATTTATTCTATGTGGGGAGATGTGCTAACTGTAATTCTTTTCCATCTGTGACTGAAACCAACTCCTAATGTTATTGTCCACGAGGATCAGGGAAGTGAAGGAGAATAACATTCAAAAATATTTCATCCTTCAGATACCAATCCAATATGAAACGGATATTTGTGATCAGTACATAAAGGTCAATCAGATTAAAAAAAATGTCCAGACACAAGAGTAATATTGTGTAAATGAATCAGGAGATAGAGTTGCAGTGAACAGAATGAAATGAATTCAAATGTCAATGAGCAGCCAGAGAGTTCAGCAACAGAAATCACAGTTCCAAGTTTACCATTATGTTAGCAATGATATTTTCAAAGGTAGAAAGCCTAAAGGCAGGAAGCTTCTGTTGTACATCAGCACTTTCAAAGATGTTCTGCTTTTCAAATATCCTGAGCAAACACTGTAGAAAGCTAAACCTTTCTCAACATAGCCACTGATTTTGTTTGCTGGAATGGCTAGTTCATTGTACTGGATTGTGGAATATTTACCTTAGAAACCTGGCACAAACAAGGGCATGTTGAGGTAGGCCTAGAACCCTTGAGTGGGAGGCACTGACTACAAAGTGATTATAGGAAGTGTATCAGAATGCATTGCCTGGATGTCTTGTCAGCCAAAATCAATAGGCTTAAGAATGCAATAACTCTGCTTAGGATTGCACTGTGAATGACTCAAAGATTTGATTCAGGTGTTCAGAAAACAATGATCAGAGCTGTTCATCTTCAGAATGAGGAAGGAAGGGGATTTTGGCTGGATAACTTGTGGGCAGGGAAGGGACTCATTCCTTCCTCTATCCAAATGTTACAAAAATATATGTGCACGATGTGTAGCTTGCATCCCAAGTGGAAGTAGACATGACAGGAACAAACATATATGGAGTATCAAAAAAATGTAATGTTTGCATCATATTAATTATTGAGTTTTGTATTCTGACAAAACATGTAATCTAATTGTTGTAAAACTGACAAAAAAAATTGAAAAATGGGGAGGGGGACCCCCCCCCCCGTCATTTCCACATCTTTACTTCTTTCCACCCACTTAACTAAGCTCTGCACTACAATTTTCACTCTGGATGGAGTAAAGGAAAGGACAAGGCCCCAAATTGTGTGATATTCATTTTCTTCCAGCCCAACTGTAAATGGTCCAAAATAAATAAAGGCATAATATCAAATCTGTGTAACTCTTTGACAGTTCCTATACAGCAACAAGGAAAACTGGTTCCGGTGGGTTTTCCGGGCTGTGTGGCCGTGGTCTGGTGGATTTTTCCCCTAACGTTTTGCCTGCATCTGTGGCTGGCAGGTGGGAAAAGCCCAGAAACTGATTTCAACCCAGGTGGGTGGATGTCTGACTTTTTTGCCTTTATCTTCCGACTTTCTGTCCAGAGTTGTCAACTGTGAGAAGAGGCTTTAAAATGGTAATTAAAAAAGGACTAGAAAGGCAGAACTATGCTTTAATTCTGTTTAAAAGAAGAGAAAGCCACGGTTGACTTTTGCACATGTCTGTTTTGGCTCTTCATTGTGGTTGGCATTCAGAATGTGGAGAAGATTATGGGTAGAGGCAGTTGAGGCAATTTTAATGGGCTCCTTTAGGTCATCTTCACATGTGCGTCTAAAAATGATTTTGAAAGTGTAATGTGTCACTTATGAAAACTGGTAAAGTGAGAAAGACAGTGGGTAAAGGCTAATTTTTCATTAAATGTACATTTCAGGCTGTGGATTTTAGACTTGCAAAATGCAAAAAATCCTTCAAACTTTAGCTTCAGTTGTGAAAAATGACTCAGACAGCTGTACTGCTTAATATTCCAGATACATAGTGCTTTATGGAATGTGATGGGCCTGTTGGCTGGAATGGCATTTGCACACCGTTTGGAATAATTTTATAGCAGAGATTCTTGACAAGCATTTATAGCCTTCCTTATGAAGCAATTCAATAGATGTGGCACATAATGAAACAAATGCATTGTTTAGTCTGTTAAAGGACAAATTATAATCTTATTAAATTCTATGGGGCAGTATGGGAAAAGGTGAGATACTTCAGTGGGTTGTTGCACTGTAGGATGTTTAATACAATGTTTGGGGAGCTTCAGAGATTTATCTTCTTTCTCTTATGTTGCACAATGGCCATATATTATATTGCCATCTACCAGAATCACACAGATATCATCACTTTGGAACTTGGAAAAGGGGTTTGGAAAAGGATTTTGAAAAGGGATTGGGAAAGTGATTTCAAAATTGGGGTGCAGCTGGCGTGCTAAAAGAGCTATTCTCAGCAGTCACGTCTAATGAAAATGTAGTTCTTTACCACCTATGGAGTTTGCGGCAACATTAAGGAAGAATAAAATTATCTATAATATGCAGGATGCTAATCAGGTATTCATAGGCATGTCAGAACCAGCCCCCTGTAACATGTCGTTTATGTTTCAGTTTATTATGCATTGTGCTAAAATGGACTTTTGTTTGACTGACCTGAATGTACTGCCCATCAGGGCCAAACTAGACCTGATGGCTGCCATGAGGATACCACTCCATTTTAAAATGTCACAAGGGCTTGATCCTAATTCGGTCTGCAGTGGGCAGGCTAAGGTGCTCCTGTCCCCTGTCCCCCTTATGCATTGTTAAGAGTGGAAATGACTGCCATCCCATCCAGCTTCTTCAACTGGGACAGCAAAAGCACTGCATGATGGGTCCAGTCAGGACTGGCCCTCACAGCATTTCTGAATTATTTTTAAATGATAACATCCTCATGGCAGCCCCAAGGATGCTGTCTTGTCTAGTTTTGCCCTCAGTCTTCCAAATTGTAGTGTTACAGGAGACAGACAAATAATCCTTTCTATTCACTTGTTCCAGTGAGCAATTACTGCATTCAAAAGATACATGGAATATTTCTGAGAAATGTTGCGAGTCACAGTGAAACTCTTTTGATTTCCTTATATTTGATTGAGTGAATAAGGTAAAGTCACAATTGTCTTGTCAAGTTATAACTGACTCATGGTGACCCAGTAAACTCAACCTCATGGAGTTTTCAAGGTAAGAGATGGGTACAGATGGTTTGCCATTGCTTTCCTCTGCATAGTAGTCCCAGGCTTCATTGGTGGCCTCCCATCCAAAAACATTTTCTCATTAATTTCCTAGCTTTGACAAGACCAGGCTAGTCTGGGCAACTACAATTGAAGGAAAAAATGCTCTATAAATATCACTTTAGTAAAAAATCAGTGCCATCAAGGAGAGGCTTAGAACCACCATCTCCATATATTTAAATTTCACAAAACTGACCAAAGCTCTTAATTTCTCTCATAATTCCCCTGATGGTTCACTGAATGTTTGGATACATGCATACATCTCAGTATGCAAGGGTAGAACTAAATGCTATCTTAGCAAGTGAGTAATGCCACATTTGCATTTCAGAGCTGACAGAAATTGGGGGAGGGACTCTTACAAAGAAAAATTGGTGGGCATGAGAAAGTGGCACTAGGTTTCTCCTCCATCTGTAGCTTCTGCCCTATAAAATTCCCCTCCTCTTCCACCATTTCCCCCTAGCTGGATGGTGTAAAGGCGTCTTTGAAGGAGGGGTGATGGCCACTTTGATTGGCCTTGATAGGGGCAGTTGTTAACACAAGTCCTATGCTGCTGCTCAGTAATCACAAGCTCAACATCAGCAGCTAATGTTTAAGGCAAGTCTAATTTGTTTTAGTCTGAAATTGAGACCATGTTTACTCATGGATCAGGCTCTGAGCCAAGTAAGTAATCCATCCAACTGAGTCACTTGTTAGAAGTTCTCTTATTGGATGGGATATTCCTTGGTTCTTCATTGTCCATTGCAACTTGAATTTTCACGGGGGCTTACAGAGCTTCCAAATGTTGGGCTACTGGCTAGCACTGGGACTTCCTGCTTTCCCCTGTTACAGAAGCTTATATGCTCAACTGGCACTATTTCTAGCAGTTCAATTGCATTGTTTTTTTTTTACCCTAACTGCCACCCAAACTGCCTATTTATATCTGCCAGTGGTGAGTGGTAGGTTCTGTCCTGCCTTGACAACATCACACCACCTCTGTCCTGAATATATTTATTTCCAATTGGGTCATTGACACTGCACAGTTCCCATCCCAGCATTCACAGGACCACCACTTTGCACTGCCTTGTTGCACTGCCTATTCTCTCTCATAGCATCCCAGGGCCCATGTTATGTGACAAAGGAAACACAGTCCTATGTATCCCTTATATTGTCTAGTTTGCCTCTTGTGCCATGGTGTTTGCGATCACATGTCTGCCTCTTCCTTTTTCAGACACTCAGTAAGAATATTTATCAGTTCAGTAAATGCAAGCTCTCCTCCCAAAGCTACCAGTGTGAACTGACCTTGGTAATTGGTTCCATAAAGTAGCCTCTCTCTGCACACCAACATTCTCAAGGCCAGTCAAGGATTGAAAAGAAGAGGTGTCATTTTTAATGATAGGGGAAACTATAAGGAAAGGGAGATAGTGTTAAAATTTAATTGGCTTATGTTTGGCTCCAATTCCCGTGATGGCTGTATGCTGAGTAATATATTGCAGCATTTTTATAGGCTTAAATGTGAGTCCAAAGGACTGCTGCTTTCTTTCAGGCAATCAATTGCTTGTTATATTTTCTCAAAGCTAATTCGGAGTGTAAATCGATGTATTTATAAGTTATGCACTGAGACAACTGTAATCAGTGGCATGCACTCCCTCACGTCACAGTTTCCCAATCATACAGTTTATTGTAATAAATAAAAGAAGAGGAATGTCATGCATTAATTGCTTACTTAACAAAAATACAACAGTGTGATAAATATAGTAACAGGTATACATTTTTGTTTGGGCTGATTCCTATGTATATGTTGGCAATAAGTAGCATGTTCTGTGGCACTGTTCAAAAATTGGGAGAAATACAGGGAAGTTTACTTTGCAGGGGGGTGCTATATATTTTGGTGTGTAGAACTTATACTATTCATTGGACCATTATGCAATCAATTAGTTTCCCAAATCATTTTTTAAATCACCTTTTCTTTTGTGAAAGACAGTTTCTCCTTGGCCTATATGCAGTGATAGGATTCAAATAATATAACAACCGGTTCCGAAAGGACTCAGTGGTGGGATTACAATAAGGTGACCAGATTGTCACCTTTTAAAACCAGGACGGGGGCGTGTGCGTGCATGTGTGCGAGGCCACAGGAGCTCACTGCCTTTTGGGGCAGGGCGGAAACCGGGAGCGCCCCAGAAGGCAAAATCGGGACAGTTAAAAAACCCCGCGGGACATGGGACAGATTGGTTTAAGGCGGGACTGTCCCGCCAAAAGCGGGACATCTGGTCACCTTAGATTACAATCATTCTCTGAACTAGACAAAAAAATTAGCTACTGGTTCTACCAAATAGGTATGAATAGGCTGAATCCCACCACCACAATATGGCAATATCTTACAATTCTATGAAGGCTCCAAATGGACTGGGATACACTAGATGCAGTCAGTCTTGGTTACCAGACTAGATGAAACATGGTCTTGTGTCATTACACGTGTTGCCATATGCAATGGTTGTCTCTTAAAGCACACTGGGAAAGCCTATTGCTTGCTTCTGGGACTTCCCCATACTCCATACCACTTCCACATGCATGATAGAAATACCTTGCTCAAAGTTCAAAGTGTATATGCATATGTAAGCAAAATATCCTCAAGAAAATTTTGACAGACATTCATAAAACAGAACCATTTATGAAATAATGCATAACAAGTATTGAAGTGAGTTCTGATATCTCCATATACCATTCTCTCATGAACTGCATTGTTCCAGATGGATAGTGTCAGCTGTTTGCTAAGGAACATTAAATGAAAAGACAAGCAGCTTTGTCAGCATACCACAGTTTAGTACAGCTGATCCTAACCTACTTGAACCTTTGTGCACCTTTGAAATATTGACACAGTGTGGTGAGCACAGCCACAAAATATCTTCCAGAGAAGATGAAGCCAGCCACACAATCACACACACCTTCTGTCACACAGTAAAGATTTTTGCGTAGTTGAGGCCTTTGTTGCCAAATCAACTTTTTTAAAAATCTGCACAATAAAATCTCCAGTGACCAACCAGATGTTTTGCTGGTCAAATGCCTCAACTTGCCATGCTTACTTTCTAATATCACTTGATGGGTGCTAGGAAAGGTGTTGGCAGGCACCATAATGACCATGGGCACTATGCTGGGGAACCCTGATTTAGCAGATAGAAACAACTGCTCCAGTGGTTTTCAATGAACCTGCTTGCCCAGTGTGATCCCCACTGTGGTGTCTGCATGTAATCCACCAATGGGTTTCCTGACAGCCACATACCCTTAGATGAGGCATCTCTTTCTTGAAGCAAAGAGCCCAATCCTGTCTTTCTTCTGTGTCACTGGAGCACGATATACTTCAAAAGAACCTAGAAAGTTACCTTTATGTCTGTAGGGAGCAAGTGTTTTGTATTCATAGCACAGTAAAAATCCTTTCTGACCAATTAGGTTGGCAAAACATACATAACTCAATTAAAAAAAATATTTCCATTTGATTTTCCCTCCCCATGACTCATCAACTTAGAAAACAGTGGAGCTTATAACCATTCATCATTTCAGCTCAATTTGTGTTGGCTAACTCATTTAACTGCAGAGCAGGCGGGCCCATGGTACTTTTGGTATGTGCTTAACCCCACTAATAATTTATCAAACACAACTCCCATTAAATTGCTTTACAGTGTCCATTAATTATTATATCGATTTTTCCTGGTGACTTTTGCCATTTGCTCTCAAGCCTGGAATGTTTAGTACTATAAATATTATGGCTTCTTCTTCAGAAATCCAACTCGCTGCTTTTGTAGATGCCATCTTAGTCTCTTTATAAAACATGCTTCCACATTCTTTCTCCTCAGAATGAGTCAGAAGAAGAAGAGTTTGGATTTATATCTCCCCTTTTTCTTCTGTAAGGAGACTCAAAGGGGCTTACAATATCCTTCCCCTCCCTAATCTAATTCACCAGATAAGCCGCCACAGCTCAAGTGGCAGAGTAGGGAATAAAAGCCAGTTCTCCAGATTAGAGTGCACCTGATCTTAACCACTATACCACGCTGGTCAACAGCTGTTGCCAAACCATGCTTACTTGTAGTGTGACCAAGCAGGGAAAATGATATGCAGTTTTTAAAGCAGTGGATCTTTTGTAGCCATAATTGTTTTCTTGGGTTTTTTTGGACTAGATCAGGGGTAGGGAACCTGCGGCTCTCCAGATGTTCAGGAACTACAATTCCCACCAGCCCCTACCAGCATGGCCAATTGGCCATGCTGACAGAGGCTGATGGGAATTGTAGTTCCTGAACATCTGGAGAGCCGCAGGTTCCCTACCCCTGGACTAGATGGATTAGCTGTTATCACTGATATGAAAAGATGACAAAGAAACATATAATCATGACCAGGTTCCAAAGAGCGCACAACCACATCCCCAAGGGGACACTGGGTCTACGTTGACACTAAAGTTCAAGCTACATCCAGCATGCCTACAAGACAGCATGCCTACAAGACAAGCCCTACAGAGACTTCCAGGGATGGTCAGATTCCTTGCACAATACATACCAAATGAGGAATCCCTGACAACCCCCCTGAGGCACCCGCTCCAAGAGAATGTCATATGGCAGTGGTCCTGGGAACAAGATAAGGCGCTGTAAGGCCTAAAAGCAGCACTGTGCATGGCACCTGTACTTAAATTCTATGATCCTACCAAGGCAAAAACTATCCAAGCATTCAAAGATGGATTGAGCATACAGAATGCTGGACCTGTGTCATATGCCTCAAGAGCTTTGACTGCAGCAGAGCAAAATTATGTCTTTTAGCCATTGTATTGCAGTGCTTTCGGGAAACTAAGAAAAGTGTGCTATAGGAGAAAATGTTCCAGTGACGAGAAAGCTCTGGTGATCTAGGATCATAATAAAATGAAGGAATAAAAGCAGGCTGGACGGAGGGCCAGATAGGGTTGCCAACCTACTGATGGGTCCTGGAAATCTCCTAGAATTACTCCTGAGCTCCAGGAGACAGATGTCAGTTCCCATGGAGAAAATGGCTTTTTAGCACAGATTCTAAGGCATGATACCATCTCCCCAAACCCCGCCCTCCCCAGGCTCCACTGCGAAATCGCCAGAAATTTCACAATCCAGAGCTGACAATCTTAGTCTGAGGGCTGAAAGATGCATGTCTCTTGAAAATTCATGATTAGATTTTCCTAGAGTTTTAAAATGACCAATAGCTTTTGTACGGGTCCTTTGTGGCCCCATCCAAAGAGGAGGGGGTGAATCTGCTGCTGGGAGCAGCATGGGGCTTTGCCAGCAGATTTGCCCTCCCTGGGACACCTGCTCTTACAGGTGGGCATATTTGCCAGCGGGCAGCCACCACAGGCCAGCACAGCAATGGGATGCAGCACTCAACACCCTATCAGCATCCTTGTGCTTCTGCCTCTGCGGCAGCAGGGGCAGTCCATGGGCATAGCTGGGGGCCTGCAAACTTGTGCCGACTTCTGACACCATGTTATACCTTTATGGAGGGAAAGGATTGGTTCTGGAGACAATAGTGGTTAGAATTTTGTTTAATGGAAAACAACAGTCAACTAACTAATCAGACCCCAACTAGACCTCAGTAATTGTGACTCCTCCAGTATAGTCCCATGACTTGAGCCTCTCCATTTTAGAGATGTCTTTAAAGCAACAATGCCAATATACCACAAAAAAGGCAGACCAGGCACTGAGAGGGAGACTGAGTGATGATACAGGGGCGTAGAGATCAGCCAGACTTTTCATAGGAAAAGGAAGCCAGTTTGGAAATGTTTTAGCGAAAAGAACTGTATTAGAAGGATTTTCAGAAAAGACGGATTAAAAGGAAAATGAAACATTTCCACCACAAATGGGAGAAAATGAAGTGCAGAACTCTCCAGAGAGGAGAAGATTTATTAGTGTGTCAGAAACAGTTTAAATGACCTGTGCAGAAAAGGCCTGAGACAGAGTTGAAGTCCAAGTACCTGCAGCAGAGACTTCCTTCAGGAGGTGGAGGATGCCTGAGAGCTGAGAGAGCTGCAAACCAAGGAGGGCTGAATAGCTGTTGAGAGAGCTAGACCCAGCAGCCTGACAACAGCCACTCTCAAAGTAATCCACAAGGGGAGCTACAACACTGAAGTGCAGGAAAGAGGAGATTCCTGTCCTCATGAAAATGCTGCCAGAAAAGGCATCAGAATATTGTAAGTTGGAGTTAATGTAGAATAAGAACAAATACAGTTCTCCTGTATCCAGCTCTGCATTTTTCTATTGTTTTAAAGTTGGTATTGAACATTAAAAAATACAGTTGTTTGGATCTAAAGGGAAACACGTTCTTTCAAATGGAAAGCTAGCACCTAAGGCTTAATTATGATAGACAACCCTGAGTATCCTGACAATCACAAAACCCCCTAAGAATTGCCATGATACACACAAAAATGAGAGATTATGAACAATGACATGATATTGTACACAGTTTTAGAAACCAAACCGCTGAGACTCCAGAAAACACTGGATGCAGTACACCACCTACGAGTCTAGCTTGAACAGTAAAACTAATGAGGTGTTAATGTAGGTTTTGTCAAACAGTTTGGAGACAGAAAGTGTGGAATATATCCCTGCAACTTTTTTCCAGGTGACAGAATAAAAGAAGGCATGTTATTCAGCCTGCGGCCCACTCTTAAGCATGACATTCTCCAGGTCAGGGTGACTGCGTCACAGAGCAGCAAATGCTCACTTAGCCTCATGCACCTGATTGTTTTCTGATGGCAAAGTGTCAGAGGTGGAGCAGAGGGAGTGCCTGTGCCACTTGGCTTTTCAGCCATCCTTACAAAGGCAAAATGCAGCACTGTGTGTTCTGAAAGAGGCAGTGAACTTTCACAGGAATGAAAAGCCCTAAGAATAGAACTGCATGTAGTGAGGGAAATAATGCTGCTTAAAGAATGGGTGAACTGTATAGGCCAAGAGTCCTGAAGGCAGAAATCTACATCCAGAGTTTTACAGGGAGTTAGGCTAACTTCAAGATTCTTTTCATTTCTCGTGCTGAGTAGCTGCAGCCAGTCACTGCCAGCTTTGAGATGCCATGTAATCATATCATGCAAAGTTGATAAAGTTTGTGTTCAAATTGTATAGTCAGGGATAGTTTACATATAACACCACATCATGAGTTTGCACTGACTGACTGAGTTTGCACTTGTGTACTCACTCATCCCCTTGCATGCTCAGAGCTAATTACTATTTCTATAAAAACCAGAAATAAAGTGCAAGGCATTGGCTTTTTCTGTACAAGTAATTTAAAACATTTTCAGGACTTTAATAGGTTCTCTATGGCATTCCATACTTCATTTCCCCCCATTAATCCTGGAAACGTTTCCTTTTCTTATTAATCTGTTGTATTTGAAAACCTCTGGAGAACAATTCTGTTGGCTGAAACATTTTCAAGCTTCCCTTGCAGTGCAGTATTCTTCAAACATTTTAAATTTCCTGCTGAAAAGCTGGCCTGTTTCTCAGACCCCTGTGCCGTCACTCAACTTCCCATTTAGTGGCTGGCCTGCCATATTGTTGTGTCCCTCACAGATTTACTCATGAGGAAAATAGTAATTACATGAAATTGACAAGACATCAAGTCAATGGATCAGGAAAAACAAACAAACCCCAAAACGTTTGGAGGAGGTGAATGTGGACAAGCATTGTGGCAAAGGGAGAATTGAGAACATTCTAGAGATGTTCTAAATTATTTGTGCAGAAAAGGCCATAGTTTGGTAGGTAGATCAAAGATCAAATTGTTTAGTTCAAAGCAGAAGTCATTAATTGGCTCCAAGCATCTAAGGTAGAGTTGCTGAATCTGGCAACCAGTGGAAGTATTTGGAATGGGGACAGGGTGTCACAGAATCACCAGTTGAGTATAAGTCACAGAGTTTTGGGTGATTCCTGGAGCTATCCACTGTCACTTCAAGGTTTCCCTTAGAAGTGATGTGGTCATACCAGTGATGCTGCCTTGGCAGCAATAATCTAAGAAGAAAGGGGTGCATGTACTTTTACACATATTACTAAATTATGGTTTGGCATGTCTGACAGAATACTCCTTGCTGGTGCATGTAATATCTACCATTTATACAACACTTCCAGCATTCAAAAAAAGGGGAGGATGTGGGAGTTGCCAGAAGGAGGAAAAAGAGAAATAGTGTGGGACTATCCTAGCAGAGCCTAGCACAGGAAGGGATGCTCTTGGTAAGTTTTGTTCCGCCATTATTTTTGTGCTTTTGAACCTGTTGATTTCACTGTGAATTTGCTTAACAGGAGTAACCTTTCCAGTGCAAAACAAAACTTCTTCCCCCCCCCATCATTTACTGCCATCTTTTAAGTGTCACACCTCATGTTATGATTTCTAACATGTACTGTATAGGTTCCTCTGATATTACTGTGCTTGAGACAGTAAGCATTAGTTGCAAGGGAGGTATGTGAGGTACTGTTTTGGATTGGGTCTGTGGCACAGAGAAGAAAGAGCTTCAGCCTTTCCCCTGCACCATTTTTCTGACCTGAAACAGCCCCGAGGACATTATTTGCTTTGTATACGCAAATGTATAATGTACAAGCACTTCAGAACACTTCAGGACACATGAAGCCCAAAAGAGACAAAGAGCCTACAGGGGCTGTTTTTAAGTAAGGAAAATGGAATGGAAAAAACTTGAAGCCCCTTCTCCCCCATACCATGATCTGCGCCAAACTGGGTTCCCTGTGTGCTCAGGAAATGAGTTCCGTTATGCCCAATGTCTGACTGCCTCAACAAAGCCACGTCAGGGGAACCTATACGCTAAACATTACAATTGTAATGTGTAATTTGGCCCTTGAATATATTGTTTTAAGTCCAAATGAAACTGTCTTGAGAATTAACAGACACAAAGTATTTACAATGAATAGAATAGAATAGAATAGAATAGAATAGAATCTTTATTGGCCAAGTGTGATTGGACACACAAGGAATTTGTCTCCGGTGCATATGCTCTCAGTGTACATAAAAGAAAAATACATTTGTCAAGAATCATAAGGTACAGCACTTAATGATTGTCATATAGGTCTAGTAAGCAATCAGGAAACAATCAGTAGTAATGAAAACATAAAATGTAAAATCATAAAATAAAATAAAATAAAATAAAATGTAAAATAAAATGTCAGCACAGGCTATAGTCATACAGTCATAATTGGGAGGAGATGGGTAATAGGAATGATGAAAAAAGTAGTGCAGTAATTATATAATAAGTATATAATAAATAGTTTAACATTATCGAGGGAATTATTTGTTTAGCAGAGTGATGGCATTCGGGAAAAAACTGTTCTTATGTCTAGTTGTCTTGGTGTGCAGTGCTCTGTAGCGACGTTTAGAGGGTAAGAGTTGAAACAGTTTATGTCCAGGATGCGAGGGGGTCAGTAAATATTTTCACAGCCCTTTTGACCCGTGCAGTATACAGGTCCTCAATGGAAGGCAGGTTAGCAGCAATTGTTTTTTCTGCAGTTCTGATTATTCTCTGAAGTCTGTGTCGATCTTGTTGGGTTGCAGAACCAAACCACACAGTTATAGAGGTGCAGATGACAGACTCAATGATTCCTCTGTAGAACTGTATCAGCAGCTCCTTGGGCAGTTTGAGCTTCCTGAGTTGGCGCAGAAAGAACATTCTTTGTTGTGCTTTTTTGATGACATTTTTGATATTAGGTGACCATTTTAGGTCATGAGATATGATGGAGCCCAGAAATTTAAAGGTCTCTACTATTGATACTGTGTTGTCTAGTATTGTGAGAGGAGGTAGGATGGGAGGGTTTCTCCTGAAATCTACCACCATTTCTACGGTTTTAAGTGTGTTCAGTTCTAGATTGTTCCAGTGGCACCACGAGGCTAGTTGTTCAACCTCCCGTCTGTATGCGGTTTCATCCTTGTCTCGAATGAGACCAATCACTGTTGTATCATCTGCAAATTTCAGTATTTTAACAGATGGATCGTTTGAGATGCAGTCATTGGTATACAGAGAGAAGAGAAGTGGTGAAAGTACACAGCCTTGGGGCCCCTGTGCTCATTTTACAGGTGTCTGATGTAATTTTTTCCTAGCTTCACCTGCTGTTTCCTATCTGTTAGGAAGCTTGTGATCCACTTACAAATATGCTCAGGTACTGCTAGCTGATTTAGTTTGGTTAGAAGAATGTCCGGTCTGATAGTATTGAATGCTGAACTAAAGTCAACAAAGAGGACCCTTGCATAGGTCTTTGGCGATTCAAGATGCTGTAGGATATAGTGCAAAGCCATATTAACAGCATCGTCTGTCGATCTGTTTGCTCGGTATGCAAATTGCAAGGGTCCAACAGTGGATCCGTGATGGTTTTCAAATGGTACATCACTAGCCTTTCAAAAGTTTTCATAACTACAGATGTTAGAGCAACTGGTCTGTAGTCGTTCAGTTCCTTGATGGAAGGCTTCTTCGGCACTGGGACGATAGTGGAGTGTTTGAAGCAGGAAGGAACATAGCACATCTCTAGTGATTTGTTGAAGATTTGGGTGAAAATGGGGGCCAAATGTAATTCTGATTTATTCTGTAATTCTGTAATTCTGATTTATTCTGTATTCTGTAATTCTGTAATTCTGATCAATGTAATTCTGATTTATTCTTAACTTATAATAAAGTTGGACATGTTTTTTTTTGAGCCTGCAATACTAAACAGATCTACGCTGTATCGGAGTAACACACAGTTATCTCTGTCACATGTTAAAAACAATCCTCCTTAGCTGTGGTGAAAAACTGCATTTTCCTGAAACAATCTGATAGAAAGCATGGAAACATGTCTGGTCTGTTCCATAGGACAATTCTACTCTAAATATATCTGTTCATATCAGACCATGCTTGCTACAGTGTGGAAACACTATGCTGACATTGTGATATCCAAGAATATATATTCTTGAAAAATCAGGGCTTATGTATGTATAAGGTCACTTTATAACACTGGTCAAATTCATGCAGGTTCTATGGATGTGTCATCTTATTAAAAACAGCATTAGATGATCCAGTAATGCTGGGTGGGACAACTCCATAGTGGCTTTAATAGATCTATTTTAGTTCTAAATGCCTTGTGAAGTTGATATGCCTTTCATAACATGTATACATAGAAGAGAAGCCACAGTATAGAGAGCTACATGTAATTATTTCAGTAGGTTCAATCTGCAGTCTCATGGGAGTCATCAAAGAGACTACCTTCCCTTAAAGGAGTGCTGTTAGAATCAATTGTGTCTAACAGCACCATTCTCTATAATTTGGATGTACCATACTTGGACTTTTCCCATGCCTGAAACACAGCAAAACAAATCATTCATGGTAAAGTCAACTCCTTTAATGGTGATTCGTCCCAATTGATCAGGGCACCCAAGGAGAATCAAGAATAATCCACACTTACCCTATTATCCCCACATCTATCTTATCTTATTTAAAATGCCACAGTCAATTAATCTAATGAAGCAGCTTAAGTCTGGCTCCCTCTCCCAGCTCTTTCACTTCAGTGAGTCTGTCCAATATAATGATTGATTCACCTTTACCTAAACAGACACCTTACACTCTTAAAGCTCAACTCTCTGCCCTGTTGTACTTAAGCACAACTCTCTTAACAAGATGGACGTTTGCTAAGAAGTACAAGGTGTGGGCCCATGAGGATCGTGTGTATGTGTTTTGAAATGCCATGCCATCCCCCCCAAGCCTCCCATTTTAGGATTCTCTAAACCAGGGGTAGGGAACCTGCGGCTCTCCAGATGTTCAGGAACTACAATTCCCATCAGCCCCTACCAGCATGGCCAATTGGCCATGCTGACAGAGGCTGATGGGAATTGTAGTTCCTGAACATCTGGAGAGCCGCAGGTTCCCTACCCCTGCTCTAAACCAAGGAAGAGGCTAATTTCTCTGCCTCCCTCCCCTGATTTCCCTTTAATTTACACCACATTATATCCTTTCTGAAGGATTTTCCATCTCATTAGAATATTATTTTTAGTATTTTTATTTTGGTGAATTTTCAAAGTCATACTTTTTCTTACAGACTTCTACATACTTGGGAAAGCCACACTTGGGGTTCTGAAGGAAGTTGGATAATGAAGAGTTGAGGAAAGTACACTTCTCCTAAATGGTTGCTCAGAAGAAGGAATTTGGTGCAGTTGATCACACAAGGGCAACACTTGTAGTTCTTGTCCAAATCACATTCTGGTGTTGCTGAGGGAAATGATTTGGAGAACAGGAAGACCCAGGACCAGGGCTATGGCTCCCAGAGGGTGATGCATGCCTCCCTAAAAATTGCAGTGGGAAGCTTGGACAAGGATGGAGGGGGAGAAATATGAAAATGCCCTGCACTTGTAGCTTCCTTTACCTAAGAGCATTAAAACATATCACATGTGCAATTAGTGTGGTACAACAATTATGGTGTTTGATTAGGATCTGGAAGATCCATGCTCTAATCCCCACTCTGCCATCAAATTATACTGGGTGGTAGATTTGCCATCTATCAACCATCGGGGTGGGTGGGGGGTGCCTCCCCCCAGGCCTCAATCTCTCTTTCTTAAAAACTGTAGGAGTTGAAAAAATGGTTAAAAGATACCCTTTATAGTGGTCTAGAATTTTTCCATGTTTCTATGACATAGGTGGCCAAACTTGCTTAACTTAAGAGCCACATAGGTTAAACTTCAGATATTTGAGAGCCACAAGACATGAACAAATATTATACTCATGTTTTTATCATTATGTGAGCATTTTGTCACACACTTTTAATATAAATATTAAGAAATGCACATAAGTAATAATTCATGTATATAATTTTATTCACATTAAATGTGAGAATCATTCTAGAAGGGAAACCAAGGTTAGTCTGTTACAACCTAAATAAACAGGAGTCTTGCTTTTATCATTAGAAGAAGTGGACTCCACAAAATCCACAAAAACATCTACAAAAATAAAACTTGAAGGAGGAATCTGGCTCTTATGATGAATGTAGGCACACACCCAGTTCTTCCTAACACCCTCTCTACTGTTTGAGCAGAGTCATGTCCTCTTCTCCAAAATCACAGGTGGAAGAGAGGAAAGTAAGGTTAATAACCCAATCTCACTGCCACCCCCCCACCCCCAGCCAACCTTGATTCTATAAATATAACACCAGCCACCTAACTTTGGCATTTGCAATACAGAGTGCCCATCTGCTGGCTCAGATTACTGCTTTGGGGCAAAGCCAAGGAGTGGGGAGTTAACCCCCCACACTTAAATACAGAATGTTGTCATGGAAGTGCCAGATTTTCATTCAGAAAAGTGAATTAGGATGCTATTAACCCAAATCATAAAAAGCCTGCCTTTGCCCGCCTCCCCAACTGTAAATTGTGGACTTCATCCTCCACATAACTATTCTTCCCAAAATGATAACAAGAAATACATTATTAAATGATCCAACTCAACTGTTAAACCATTTTAAAACCTATTGATCCATGGGAGATGGCTGGAATACTATGATTTCACAAATTAACCTAAAGAAAAATGCTCCTCTCCGATGTCTGGTACAGAATAAGGTGCTGCTGTGCTTGGCTTTGCTCTCGCTTTGCCAGGCACCAAAGCTCAAGTGTACAATTCTGAAAAGAGCTGCGTAAGCCTCTCCAGATGAAGAAGAGAACCAAAGAAGCTGTATGTACTCCTGAAACAATCTCCTGTAGGCAGGATCACATGATACACTCATCATTATTTACTTTATATGATTAATTTTAGATTGAGACGTGCATTCTCTTTAGCAAGATTCAATATTTTGCCATCTGCTCTACTCGAGGGTCGATTCCAAAAAATACCAAAGACCGAAAGATTATGCCCTTGCAACAGCATACAAGTAGAAACACTAGAGCATATCATGTTTCACTGTCCAAATAGGGAATGCTTAAGGTATAAGTATCGACCATTGTTTACATCTTTTAATGTAGATATGACAGATGAGCAAAGGATAAAGTATTTCCTGGATGGATCAAATCAGGATTTTTCTGAATTAGTTGCCAAGTTTCTGTTGGATATAATTGGCACATCTGCTAAGGGAGATTTTTATATTAAATGATGGTTATTTGAGTTGTAACTATGTTATTCTGGTTGTAAAACGTTTCTGGTTACAAATTGTTTTACTGTATGATGCCAATAAAGGCTTTGTGTGTGTTGTGTGTGTGTGATACACTCACCATAGTGGACTGCTGGAGTTGAGAAGCTGGAGTTAGCAGTAATTGGCATCTTTTCCTACTTGAGCTATTGATCCCCCTCAAGAGGAAACATCCAAGCTTTGTATCCCTTATAGAGGGAATGAAGCTATAAGGAGATTAAAAGAGGAGTCTGTATCCTGCTGCTGATAAGCCCAACAAAAATCAAGAGATCTTCCTAAGAGGTATGGAATGACAAGCAAATACAGAATGTAGAAAACGAGTTTAAATAAAGCTGTACTAAAAAAATATTCCCAGAGAAGAAGGCATCAGAGTGAGACAGCCATTTTAAATCAAAACATTCCAGATCTTATTCCCCTTTCAGTTGGTAGGCTGCCAAAACAAAACTGGAAAAGAAATGATCTTAGAAATATGTCAGCAGCCTGAGAAAGGGAGGTATTTGATCCAGTGGTGTAGCGATAACAGGGTGAGGTGGGGTGCCCTGCCCTGGTTGCATGCCACTGGGGTCATGTGGGGGCAGAAATTGCCCCTCCCCCACCCCTTTTCCCTTTCCCTCTCCCCCCACTCCACCCCACCCCACCCCACCCCACCCCACCAGCAAGGCTCCAGCGTCTGGAGCAGGCTGTTTTTCAGCTGGCTACCGGCTGAAATAAAGAAAATGGGCAGGGGCAGGGCTCCACCATACCCAATCTCCTCCCCCCTTGCCCTGCCCTGCCCCACCCCACCTCACCAGCCAGGTCCCAGCAGCTGGAGCAGGCTGTTTTGCCAGCCCAGATGAAGATGCAAGCCAGTCTAACATGCAGGTGCCCAGCCAAACTGGCAACAATGGTGCTTTCATTTTCCCAAGAAAAACCTCAGAAAGTGGGAAGGTGGAGATTCTGTGTGCACCCTGATCCTCCTGTGTCTGCTATCTTACAAATCCTCACAGCCTCAGAGGTGCAACCGTTGGCATTGTGGCTGCTTTTCTTCACTGGTTCTCCTTTCCCCACCTTCTTCCCTTGCAAACAAGAATGTTAGCCAGAAACACGTCTTGATTAGCTTCATTATTTATGGCATTTCTGTAAGTTCCACTGGTTTCTGTTTGACACACAGGTGCTGGCATTTCTTGTACAGATGGCAAAAGGCACAACTCACATCATCCAGCCAAGGATTTGTTTGGAAAACCCAGACCCAAGGCATCCTTAATCATGAGGTGGAGAAAGTGGGTCACACAATAAATGTGCTTCAGGCATGATGCTGTTGCTGCTGCCCTAGTGTTTGCACCAACATCGGTTGGCATGGTGATGTCCCTGCCTACCTAGTCTGCAATGAATGGTTGCAGTAATACTGTCTAATATGAGAAGACTGTCTAATATGAGATTCTCTTCGAGAATCTAGATGTGGAGCAGAGCCTTGTGGTAGCTGGCCATTGGCCCTCATCCTGCCTAGCACTGCTCCCCCCACCCCCTCTGAAAATGTAATTGGGTTGCCACCAGTGCACTGTCAGCAAGAGATATGCATGATGAGCCTGAAATGGCTACAATTAGACATGATGCATTAAAATGTTTTGAATGCAGCAGATAAACCTCTAAGCTCAAGTAAGACTTTTGCCTTTGATGGATCCGGTGTAGAGAAACTAGTGGTGCAATCCTACAAAGAGATACTCTAAATGAAGTCCATTGATTAGAGTGGGTGTAGAATGAAGTAACTTTGAATAGGATTGCACTGCACATGGTGGAATGTAGTATCTGTGTGATGGAATAAAGGAACTGTTACATTAATTGAAGAGTATCCTTAGTATGTTTTTGCATAAGAGCTTTAAAATGCAAGGTTGAGAACTTTTTCATTTTGACATGACATAGGATATGATGTGACAACTCATAAGGTAACTTTGTACAATGAGCAGTGGCAGAAATTACAAACCTCATTGAACATATACAGGCTGATATGACACCAGCTGCCAGTGTGGATCACCTAAAGGTTCTCAGAGGCTTTCAGGAAAGTGATCAAACACACAGATACCTGCAACTAAGGCTGAATGAAGCAATAATGGTCACCGAGAAAGCAGGAATAAAAAAGTGCTATTTCTGCATCTCAAAACAAAATCCTAGTGCCTGCCTGCCTACCTACCTACCGACCTACCTAATCCTCCCTCCAGTGTGGTGTAGTAGTTAACAGCTGTAGACTCTAATCTGGAGAACTGGGTTTGATTCATACTCTTTGGTATGAGCTTGTATATAGGTTATATATAGATATCAGAATCAAACATTTTCCCATTACCCCAAAACAACAGTGTAGCTCAAAGCTTAAAAAACCTTTGTGACATCAGAACAGCTGAACCAATTGCAGGCACCTAATCCATTTCAAAAACACACTGCCAAAACGAAATAGTGCCATGCCCAGTACAAGTTCCCCATAATAATATTAATGGGAGAATCCAGCATGGGTCTAGTTGAAGTAAGAATGCTGAGAAGTGTAGGGAAATAGGTCTTCACGTTGCTTCTCAGCACACCTAGCAAGAATTCGAGCTTTTAAAATGTGACTTGGCTTTTAATCCTTTATTCTGTTTCCATAGAACTATCCTCCATAATGGAAGAAACATTCTGTGGGAGATATGTTCCTCCAGAGCTAGGTGCTTTCTGACCAGCATCTTGCAATGAGCAGAGTGTTTAGCAACAGAAAAACATGCTCTGTAATGGAGTAGAACCTCAGCAGCAGAGAACAGCATTGTGGAAACAGAAGAAAGAGTTAGGTCCAAGCCAAAGAATAGTAAATACACGACTGAATTTGTCAGGAAGTGGCTTTCAGAGTGACCCTGGAGTGTCTGACTGTTATTGCTGCTCTCAGGAAAGTTCAGATTGAGTCTTCTGCATGTCAGCAGAAGATACATCTTATCTGGGCTGGGGTATATTACAGTAGTGGGATTCAAATAATTTAACAACTGGTACCAGTGATGGGATTCAAAAAATTTAACAACTGGTTGTTTACAAGTACCATTTTAACAACTGGTTCTGCCAAAGTGGTGCAAACCTGTTGAAACCCACCACTGGTTATATACAAGATGCCAGTTTCCTGGGCCAAGATTTAAGAACACAAGACAAGCTCAGACCAATGGTCCATCTAGCCCAGCATCCTGTCTCACATTGTGGCCAGCTAGTTCCTTTGGAGGGCCAACAACAGGGGATAGAGGTTGAGGCCTTCCCCTGATTATGCCTCCTACAACTGGTATTCAGAGGTTGACTGCCTCACCAATATGGAGGTTTCCTTGTCTACCCTGGTGCTAGGTGAAGACAGACTCTGCAAGAGAAAAGTGACAGGGGAGCAAATGTTTCATGCTGACAAAGAGAGGAAAGGTAATCACACATCTGCAAATGTCAGCAGGAAAGAGTTTTTTGCTCCTTGCCTTCTGTTTCCTACAATCCATTGAAGAGCTTTTGAAAATAAAGAAAAGGTTTTCAAGGTGTAACTGAAAGAACTGCTGTGTGGTAGCCTCAGGCTGCCAGAGAGAGAAAGGAAGAAGCACACATGCCCCATTGCCTATGTTCTGACCCTGAGAGTCAAAAGTCAGGGATTTAATATCTTTAAGGACAATGTTGCAGTAGACTAGTTTTCTATATGGAAGTTGCTTCCATATAGGAAACTGCATGAGTCTTGTGTCTAGTACATCTGTATAAAAATACAAATTACTTTCATTTTGCCATGGAAGGGACTTCCATGCAGGAAGTTCATTCTGTATGAAGCATCAAGTTCTTTAATAGCAATAGTATGAATTAACTAGTAGTATGAATTAACAAGATGGCTGTTTCTATTGGTTTCAAGGGAAATCAAATTTCGCAGTGAAACTTTTTAGACAGAGGAACATCTCCTGCTTTTAAAGGCATATGCAGAGGAGGAAATGTGAGCCATGACAACATTTGTGATTGAGTTTTACTGCCTTTTCCTAAATTGAGATCCTTCTGCATTAGAGATCTCTTGTGTTTGTTTTAGTTGACCCTGCCTTTAGTAGGACAGGGTGGATTGCTTGCCCTACACACCATCTGACATGAGTCTGGCTTACTTCTCAGAAAAAGTGAGTGCAAGTAACTTCTTCACCTTTCTCTCCTGCCAGCACACTGCCATGATTAACTTCTCATAGAAGATGATGTATTGTGGTTTGCGTCTGCCTCTACCTACCCATATCTTTCTTTCACTGGAAACAAGAAATAATTTTGCATCTTTCCACTGCAAATAAGCTTATCTATTGAATGGTTTGTTGGGCTACAGAGTGGCCAGTGCCCCTGCCACTATCTCCTCTGCATCTGCAGAGCATATGAGCTGCTGATACAGAAGGGCGAGATGGAATCTTGGGCCTCTGCCTTTTATTCAATCATATAATTCTCCAGACTGCTGGAGAATTATTCAGTTTTAGGTTGCACAATGAAGAAATTGAAATTGTTGAAGACTTTCTATTCCTTGGCTCTACCATCAACCAAAAGGGAGAATGCAGCCAAGAAACCAGAAGGAGACTGAGACTAGGAAGAGCAGCCAATAAGGAGCTAGAAAGGATTTTTAAGTTGAAGGATGTGCAAGATCAAGTTTTCATACCATAATATCCCCTATTATTATGTATGAGTGTAGACAGTGAAGAAAGTTAACAAGAAAAAAGTAGATTCCTTGGAAATATGGTGTTGGAAGAGAGTGTTATAGATAGCACAGACTGTAAAAAACAAACAAAAAAGTGGATTCTAGATCAAATCAATCCTGAACTGTATCTAGAAGCTAAAATCTGAACTGAGGCTGTCATACTTGGTCACAATGAGAAGACAAGAGTCACTGGAAAAGACAATAACCCAAGGAAAGATTGAAGGCAGCAGGAAAAGCACTGATTCATAGAGTCACCATGAGTTGGAAGTGACTTCACAACACTTAACACATGCACACATTATATAGCCCTGCCTGCCTACCATTACAAGTTAAGCTTTCCTCTTCATAGCTTAGTAGGTAGGTACAGCTCCAAAGAATGAAATCATTAATGCCAAAAGGACCCAAGCTGATAAATAGGGCATTTATTCATTCATTTTATTGTGCATTTATGGTATTGAAGCAACATGTGGTAAGATTTAATGGTCAATGTATGTACCTTTTAAGGTAAAGGTGTAAACAAAAAATCCCAGAAACATTATGTTTGTTGCATGTATTTAGGTTTAAGCATTTAGGTTTTATTTAGGATGAATTTAGCATTTATGTTTTAAGAAGAAAATAATAGCTTTTAAGAAGAATTAAGAAGAAAAATAACTTGAGCTAGTGTTGCAACTTGCTGAATTGCAACTTCTAGTTGCAACTTCTAGTTACCTTTATGGCAGTTTTGCAAAACTTGCAGTTCTTGATCTCTATCAATGACATTATGCACGTTCAATCGAAATGCAGTATGCTGGCCCTTCCCCTTTATACACGACTGCCAGTTCATGAACACAAATTCTATATGTAGGCTTGATTTTTGTGATTGAGGACACTTCTTTTTTAAAGTGACCAAGCCATAGGAATAGACCCTGGGATGTGTACTGTTCTGATACATAAGTGCTCATGAATTAATAGGATTGCCAGCTGTGTATTGGGACATTCCAGAAGATGTAGGAAGGCAGCCTGAAAAGGGTAGGTTTGGGGAGGGAAGGGAAGGGACATCAACAGGGTATAATGCCACAGATACCACAATCCAAAGCAGCCATTTTCTCCAGGGAAACTGATCTTTATAGAAGAAGAAGAAGAAGAAGAAGAAGAAGAAGAAGAGGAGGAGGAGGAGGAGGAGGAGGAGGAGGAGGAGAAGAAATTCTAACATTTACAATATAGCAAAAATAAACAACTCCCTTCCCACTAATTTCCAACAACATGGGAGTTACCTTAAACAAGGTGTTAAGAGCTTATCATAATATATCCAGGTCCCAGCCTGGCAGCCTGGCTTCTTCCAGTCTCATGAGTTCTGCAGCCTTCTGCTTCTTTCAGACTCCACCCTTTTCTGGGTCATCCCATTCTTAACATAGGAATTACACATAAATATGTTCTGCCTTTGCACATTCCGAGTTGCATTCTGTGGATCAGTTCCATTCAATTGTGGTTCTTTCTTCTGGCACAAGGAACCTAAGGCAGGCAGCTCTCTATTGTGGAAGCACTTTGTTAGAATGGATGCGCAGAGCGAGACTCTAAGTTTTGTTTGACCTTTTTGGTATCAATAAGTAGTTGACTGTTCATTTTCAGAAGTGTTTGCTTCTGTGCTGTTCTCACAATACAGCATCTGTATCTGTGTGAAATAAGTCCTCTGTGTGTGCATCTGTGCTGTTGAGCTGTAGCAAACTTAAGGCCCTTCCACAGGCCTTTAAAGCAAATGATAAAGCCAAAGTTCTTTGCCATTGCCTTCCTTTGCAACGTCTTTCTTTATGGTCTCTCATGAAACCATTAGCCCTGCTTAGCTTCCAAGATCTGTAAAGATTGAGCTATGCCAAGCCATTCCACATCCCAAGGAGCTCCATGGCTCAGCGAAAGTCCTTTTGACCAGCCATGACAATCACCACTCCTGAATGTGCTGACTCTACTCTGAAGAGTGTTCCTTGAATTCCAAGCACATCACTAACAGATAAGGACTGCAGAACTATAATTTCATGATTGCTTTCCGAGGCGGGTGCCTGCTTTCTCATTTAAAATGTCACAACTTGTGTTCCCTCTTTAATGTGTTGTACTTTCCATGAACTTCTCTTTCCTAGGACCCATTAGTAGGTACAAAAGTTTGTAACAATCATTAGGGAGTTGTTTGGTGCTAATTGTGCAGTCAGTAAGATGTCTGCCAAGTTTTAGCAGCCTTTCACTTCCACAACTCCTCTCCTCATTAAGGTACATTTTCACAGCATGGCTTGCCTACAGAATGAGGTAAATGCCCTATCAGGCCAGACTATTTAGCTATGAAAGGGCTGTTCTCGGGGATTATATTGAAGGGGACTCAGAGGCCCATGTACAAAGAGCAAATGGTATGTTTGAAAAATTCCCTTAGGAACTGCCAGGGGTTTCAGGTTTATATCTGGTGTCTAACACACACACACTGAGAGTAATTTTAGTTCACCTTATTTTCCAATTCCACTGAGAATAAAACCAAAAATATTGGCCAACAGAACCATCTGGACAGATTTCATTTCTCTGGTTTTTCAGAGACAGAAAATTGGTGATTACTTTTCATAACTCTTGGCCCTCCACCATTATCCCTACTTTTCCACGGAATGGAATGTTTCTGGCACAAAGTGTCTCTGTATTTTCATGGAACACACATAGGCTTTTGTCTTACTCTGCCTCAACTTAATCATGTTCTTCTCTCAATTGTGTTTATTCTTAATCCTGCAAGCATTACTTTCCTATTTTATTTTCATGCCTCCAGTTCATTCCTCCTCCTTCCTTTCCTTTCCTTTCCTCCATGAAAGTCCATCATGTTCTATCAGGTCATCATGGTCTCAGAATCCAAATCATTCATGCCAGCACCACCATTGTAGCCAGTGGTTCACCTCTAATATCTTCTGTTCCTGTTGCATTTCCCTTCCTCTGACAGGAAAGATTGAAGAAACACCACCTGTGCCCCATTCCCTTCATCTTTCTCCCTAGAGCTTCGATGCTGTTCATGGACATGTCCACATGGACAGTCACAAATGGGTAATGATCTGTAGTTTACCTCTGGTGAGCAACATATCTCTTGGGTAAAGGTCAGGCTGGACACATGATGTTCCATATCTCTCAGCAGGTAGTCAACTACGACTAACACTTTCGTTTTCCATCCAGTGCCATTTCTCTGTATCCTCAGTCTTCCTCTGTCTTCCTTGTATTTGTGATATTTTGCCAGCAGTATTTTTGTCTCTGCCACCACTATAAGGGCCTGGAATCAGCACTGCCACCACTATAAGGGCCTGGAATCAGCACTGAGTGCCACTTTGCTTGACGCCTTTGGGATTGTACTGTAACACTCTGAAAAGTCCCATTAGGGTAGTCAACCATGCTGCTCTTTCTTTGACTGGTCTCCTCTTCCTTACGTAGGGCATCAGTGAAGCCCTTTCCTTCCTTGATCACACGGAATATAGCAATCCTTTCCTCTAGGCTCTAAACTTTCTCCTCCAAGAGCGCTATTAATTACATTTATGACACATGAAGTTCAACTTGTCAAACAAACATGGTGCGCTCGCTGCTGGTGACTGAAAATGGACCCTGAGCATTCATTATCACCTTGCAGACCTGACCAAATGTCCAGGTAAGCCAAAGGTTGTAACAAGCACAGCAATGTGAAAGCCTCTTAACTGGTTATAGGGTACCCAGGCTATGAGTCACAGGCCAAGAGCCTTTTAGCTCTCACCCTTCAGTTCACACCAAAGACTTGCACTTCTGGCAAGAAGAAGCCTTGCAATTCAAAGGCTCACAGCCCCCACTTCTCAACAGCCACAGCAACAGCAGAGGGCAGGGCCAGCAATCAACCCCAGGCAATTGGACCCTCTCTCAGCAACAAACCAGACAAGGGAACACACAGAACCAATCAGAAACCCCTCTCTAGCAGGCCCCAGGATAGTTTCAATTAAACCATCGTTAGGGTTTAAGAATAGAAGATCACAAGTTCTTAAAAAAACAAACAAAAAAACTATAGCAAGATTAGATAATATTAGGTTTGGGGTGCACTAGGGGTGGAGGATGGGGGTGTAAGGTTGCCAGATCTAGGTTGGGAAACTCCTGGAGATCTGGGGATGAAGGCTGAGGAGAAAAGGGACCTCAGTAAGGTACAATGCCATAGACTCCACCCTCCGAAACAGCCATTTTCTCCAAGGGAAGTTATCTCTGTCATCTGGAGATGAGCTGTAATTGCGGAGGGATGCGGAGAGGTGCCCTATGCAATTACACTCACACACAAGAATTGGAACAGCTTGGGCCGCAGCACATTTATTGACTTGAGAAGCTAGGCAGGTAGGGAGATCACAGCAGACCATCAGGCCAGCACCCTGGCTGGCCCCCCAAACTGTCCCCAATCCATATTGGGGCCTGGGACAAGGAGAATGGGAGCCACCAGGACGCAAAACCCATTTGTGCCCCCCCTCCCTCCTGGGGTAGCAGGGCTTGGTTGCAAAGCCTCCACAGCTTGCACCAAGCACCCCGCCCCACCCCAAGCCCCTTACAGGGGCCCCCAACCCTGGAGAGTTCCGGCACACAGGCACGGCTTCTCCTCCAATGCTCCCCCTGCCTGACCCCGCCAATGAGCTGTGACGAAAAGCATGCACAAACAATACAAAACAGCAACCATTGAATATAACAAAGCAACTGAAACAGAGCAACAGAGAGTGGGTAGGGTGGGTTTTCCTTTCTCAGGCTGACTCCTGCCGATAATGAGGCTCCAGCTGCCTGAGCTCTCCTACCAACGTCTCCTCCCACAATCACAGGCACGTGACCCGCCAAATGGCCTCGCCGCTCACACGCTGGCGCTACAAACTGCCCTTCCTGGAGTGAATTGTTTCATTTCCTCCCCACCCCTGCAATGGCGTTCCCCAGGTGATGCTGGGACGCTAATCCTGCAAGATTCCCAGATCCCCTCTGGAGGCTGGCATTCCTAGGTTATGTTCATTTTTATAAAATCAAAAGGGTTTTTTTTGGGGGGGGGAGGTTGATAGAAAGGTTTTAGAGTCTGTTAGGTTGTAGTCCAAGTAGCTAGGTATTTAACTTCCTTCAAGTAGTCAGACAGAGTTTGGTCTGGGGACAGAATGAGTGGCAGAAAGATGGATCTCTTAGGTACTGCTGTAAAAGGGATGCTAATGTGAAATAAGTTGCACCTGTGAGATCAGAATCAGTGATACCTCTTTTCTGCACTGTTTAATTAACAGTAATGAGAGCCATGCATTGGTTGTTGGCACTTTCACAGATTTGCCACAGAATCTCTTTAAAGACCCGAGAAAAGGACATTTTATTTTCTAATGAAAACCATCTTTCAAAATGAAAAGGGTAAGCTGACTGCATAATGACTGCAGAGGGATAACATGCTTAATCCTTTGAAGCAAGGGGGAAGATCACATTTAATCTGCCCAGTGCTAGGAGAAGAGTACAGTAGGGAAAGCAGAGGGCAAGCAAGGGAGCAGTGAAAGCACAAAGAAGCCTTGTCTCCCGAAAAAGGATTACTGTGTTCTTGAGCTTGGACTGAAATCACATTGCAGCCCTGACCTGCATGACTGCTGGGATTCCCACACAAAGTGCAGTTCTAGCTCTAGCAGCTGAACCTTGAGCATGTTTACTTAAAAGTAAGTCCTACGACATTCACTAGGCATTATTTCTCCCAGTAAGCGTACCCAAGATTGCCGCCGCCTAAGGATACCTTCTAGCTAAGGAGCTTACATGGTTTTCATTTTCATGCTGTGCTTTTTGCACATACACTTATAACTGTGTCAGTCCATTATTAAAACATTTTTTCCTATCAATACTCTCTTTTTTTGTCCATGAGACTCCATAACAGTTCCATATCGCATAAATAGCACACCAATAAAGCCAAATACCCAGACATGATCATTATCAAGAGGTTTGCTAGACAATGCACATACTGGTAGTGCCATCTACCCCCTTCTTCCAGAAAGCCCTGTGAATTTTTAGTAGTCTATTCAATACATGGTTGGATCCAAATCACCATGAATGTGTAGAAATTCAGCAATGTCTAGGGTACAAAGATGAAAAAAAAGAAGATCCTACAGGGGGCAGCAAACTCTAGATATGGATATAAGGGGAGTACTCTCTTTTCATAGGGATGTCTCCTGTCTGTCTCCCCAGTGCTATTTTTAGGCTTTTCTTCTCCAACAGTGTAGAACCCTCTCTTAGCTAGCAAGGCTGCTAGGTTTATTTCTTCTCTTCTATCCAGTTTAGTTAGTTCTACAAATAAGCATTTTGTTAGCTCTGTAATCTGTTCAGTGTCCTGACTGCTGCACAGGAACTCTGCCAAAAGAATGGAGTGCAGCAAGCTGATTGGATTATTCCCACCTCTCTGTCTTCTGCTGGGACCATCATTAACAGCATGAGATACAGAATAAGTGACTGAAACTTGATTGCTTTGTACACACAGAAGAGTAGGGGAGGAAATCAGGGACCCCTGAGCCTGCAGAACATATGTGGCTACTTCCCTTTTGCATGTAATTTGTCTGGGCATGAGCTTTGCTACAAAACCCAGGGCCAAACTGCTGTGGTTGATGCTTGCCCTGTGGCTTGCAATATGTGAGCTGCCCTGGCAGAACCAGCTTTAGACTGGGGTGACTGGCTGGAAGAATGTCCCAGGTGTCATTTTGTAAAGGTCTGTTTAAATTGTGTTTTTGTATAATTTTGAATACAACTGTGAGAAACTAATTTTCTGTAAGAGCAATCCTAAAAGGTCTAAGAATAAGTCCCATTTTATCGAATGGGCCTTACATTCAGGAAAGTGTTCTTGTGATTGCAGTCCTTAAATCTGGCATGATGACAATATTTCAAATTATTAGTCCCAAGCTATGCATGAAATCTATGATAATTTTTTTTAAGGAAAATGCATGTTTGGGACTAAATTTTATCACAGCAGCGCTGTGAGAGAAAATGCTTAATATTTCCTATTACTAATTGTTAGAAAATAGGGTTTGTTAGCTCAAAATTGCTAGACTCTACTCATTCAGAGATAAGGGGAATATAGCACCATAATGTGCCTGCATCTTTCTCTCATGAGCGGAAAAGAATGTTGATTGCAAAAACATACACGGAAAGGGTTAAGCACTCATCCCAGCACCACTGTTATAATCCATTCTGTAGTCTGCATTTTTTTAACCTCCCATCCAATACAAAGGGGAAACTGATCAGAGATCTTCCAGCATCAAGTGCAGTTTGGCCTTTTGTCTTTAGTCACATTCTTGAATTCACTGCGCTGGAAAAATTCATGGCATGGCTGGATCTTTGCTAGGATTGCCAGCATCCAGGAAGGGTCTGGTGTTATCCAGAATGCTGCAGTCTGCCCTTTTTAGTGTGGGGGAATTAGCAAAGGGCAGGCCTTCTTTAACAAGAGGTGAGGAATCATGGAATCTTGGTTGCCTGTGTTTACAAAAAGTTGCTTTTGCAAGAAGCACACAATAATCAAAGCAGCAGAGCACACATACACAGTCCGAGGATGTATACAGAGCTGAGTGGATAGATTTGGAGATAGTAAGAGGATTTGGGGGATTTTTAGAGGTGATACTTTACCAGATCCTGAATAGGGGCTCCAGAGAGGCAAGAGTCCCAGTGCCCACACTGAGCTTCAGGAAGGTGGGGAAGAAAGTGGATGGCATGTAGCACAACTGAACCAAAGTCTGGCTCAGAAGCACTAGGCACTGAGTGTTGGGTGAGAGGCTAATGTATAGAGAAGACTGGGCCCTCCAGCCATGCTAAGAGATCCTTAATCTTCCAAGACAAAAGAGAATTCTTGCCTTTCCAGGGAGAAGACAGGGTGGACATAAGTGTTGAGTCACTAATCTAATGAGTTGAGCACTTATCTTAAGTGGCTAAACTGGAAGTGCCTGAAGGTGGCAGGGAGCTAACTCAATCACTGTCAAAAAAAACAATGGGAATGTAAACAAGGTGATCTTTTGAGAGATGTTAGTGAGAGGAGGAAATTGAGATTGGCATAGTACTGTCAAGAATACCGTCTTAGATCAATCACATTAGCATGTTCTTTGTTTAAACAAGGTAGATGGTCAGTGCTGAAGGTGGGAACAGGCATCCAGAGCAAAAGGTATTGTTTTATCTTCATCCCTTCAGGAAGGTTGTTAGGCAGTGTATTTTGCAAGGCAGATATGGGTGAGGGCAAGACCAGACAAGATTTTCTGTCCTTTTTGGGTACACTAGCCAATGCAGAGAATGGACTCTTCTTGGCACTGCACTGCTAGGCACCATAAGGGTTGGCAAGACGGGTAGAAACACTGTTGTCCTAGAAACAGACACACACACACACACCATGGGGATTTCTTGGAATGACAACTGATCTATAGACACAGTTCCTCTGGAAAAATAGATGCTTGGAAAGGTGGACTCTATGGTGTTATACCCTGCTGAGGTCTCTTGCCTCTCCAAACCCAAGCTGTGCTCCAAAATCTCCAGGAAATTCCCAACTCAGAGTTGGCAATCTTAATTTCTCCTTCCACAAGCAACTTGTTTTTTCTTTGAAAATCCTCTCAATGTGGGGAGTCCAAGAAAATGCACAACAGTCCAGGATGAACTGGATGAAACAGGGGGATTGACTCCATCTCTACTCCATCTGTGAACTTTTCTGTTGGATTCTATCAAGAATTTCATAACCACTGACCAAGAGCTACAAAGTTCTTTGCACCAATGTACAATGCAAATGAGATGGATTTCCTAATGAATTATTATGATGTGGCACCATCAGACCTGATTAGTGTTTTGAGATAGTTCTTTGATTAGTTTGCTCAGTAATTTGATTCTTCCACTGCTTTGTACAATTCATTCTGCCACTTTATTAATTAAAACATGGAAGAACTGTTCAGGATAACCTTGGCAGTGTCAGAGAATTCAGATCTGGACTCAGGGCATGAGATTATTAAAATGCATTCACGGGGGGGGGGGGGGGGGTGTTTGACTCTGCTGGGAAACACATCCTATAATAAAGCTCATTTGGTTTTACTGGCCAAAGCATCTTTCTGCCACTGTATATGGATCTTTGTGAGGAGAAGGTCCCAGTTCCACTAAAGGAAATGAGCTAGTTATATTTTCACTTGTTTAGAAGACTTGTTTAGAAGATTAATTACTTGTTTAGAAGACTTCTATACTGCCTGTCTGGAGAACCTACTCCAAATGGCTTACGTTTTAACAGCCCCATGGTGGAGAGGAAGGGCTTATGGGAGTGGCGTGGCTGGCACCAGTGCAATTGCTCTCTCTGGGAACTTATTCCAGTGAGGGAGGCAGACAAGCCAGCGACCACCCACCCACCTCAGCTCTGTCACTGATGGGGCTGCACTGGTGTCCCAATCGAATGTCAGTATGGGGGCATTCCTGGGGGTGGAATCAACATTAGTCAGCTTCCACTTGGGGTTTAGGGCTGGCCCTTGGTCCTTTGCGTGGTGTAAGTTCTGTAAGCCCTATGGAGAACTTTCTGGTGGCTTTTGTTGTTGTTGCAATTTTTGTTTCCTGCGCTGCCGGAAAGTCCTCTTGGAGAAGGCAGGGCAGCACTGCAGTGGCACCGTGTCCTGCCACTGAGGGAGCTTTAAAATATAATAAAAACACAGTTAAAAGAAACACAGAACATTTATTCCAGTCAAAGCATAAAACAGTACAAAACACTGAGCAGTTTCTAATAAGGTTTTTTTTTTAAGTTCCCAGGCTAAAAGCAGACTATAAATGTGATGGTAAAAGAAAACTCCACAATTAAAAGCCAGGCAGGAAAAAAACACCCCATTTTGGCGTGGCACCTAAAGGACAGTAGTGTAGATACCAGATAAGCAAAAGCCCTGTCTTTAGTCACCTAGACAACTCAGCTTATACAGTTGTCTAGAGATGTACATCTCTTTCATTTTTCTGCATAAAGATATTTACTGGGTGTTTTTAATGTTGCTGTCTATTGGCCTGTCTCAGTACAGATGGAAAACAAGTATGAAATATCACACAGTATGGCAACACTTTACACTTGTTTTACCCTAATACTTGTGCATGATTTAGAGATAGCAGTTTGCCTGCCATGATTACAATGGTTTAATTATTTATGATCTACAACACATTTCTTTGCTTGATTTAAAAATGCTTATTACATATTAGATTGCTAGACTTTTCTTTCTTACATTTTTCTTTTCTTCTACTACAGATGGGTTCCTTGTCTTAATAAAAACTGGCATTTCTTACCTTCTAAGGTCTGACAAGATTACAGTAACCTGGGCTATCCAGTTCAGGGCATAAGTAGCATTACCTGCTCTATAAGATCCCATTCAGCCTTGATTAAAGGGGCAGAATATGTTTTTTTTCCCCTCCAAGTAGTTGGCAACACTAACCACTCACCTGATAAAATTCATCATGGAGCCTTCAAAATTTGAGGAAAATTGTATATTTTCAACTAGATATCTTCATTTGTTATATAAAATATGCATTTTGTATGTTTTTAGTGATAGTTATGATTATTCAGTACTAAAAGCTGTTGAACTTATATCAAATGATAAAGATATGTTGTCACTAGATGGCAGTATGGGGCACTTTTTGAGGCAAAGATGCTGCAAAAGGGGGGTGCTCCATCTCCATCAAAGGAAAGGTGAAAATGAGCTTCAGCAGGAAATGCCAGCTGTGAACTGTTATTATCAAATGAACTCTAATTTAATCCTATTCGTATTGACATGGAAGCTTTGCATCTCTTATTTGTTGTAAAATGTTGTTCATTTTAAACCATACTGCATAAATAACCAGTGTGTCATTGGGTCTGGTTCCTCAATAGGTTTCCCTTTACAATTTTGTGGACCATAAAAAAAAAATCATTCCTCTGAACTACAAAGATGGCCACAATTTAAAAGAGTCACTAAATAAGGTTTTGGGTGAACCTAGAATAATTGGCCATCCAAGGGAAACAGATTACAGCAACATCATGAAATATGCACGGATTGACATGCTCACAGATGCACACTTTCACGAATGCAAATGTGCACAAACATCTCTATGTGAATACTCAAAATTTAGGGTTTTCTTTTACAAGAAGAGTGTCATACAAATTACATTTGCCTGGTCTGAAAAATAGTTCTGTTTGCTTCTAAATATTTCATCTGCAGTTCTTGTCTAAAGGCGCAGATGTACATACAGTGTTCTAAGCAGAATGGATTGCTGTTTTTACTTTCTAGTCTAGACAAACATTGGTTGCCTGATGATAAATCTTTGATACATCTGTGTTAATTTAAATTGGTCATTGTATATTATGTAGTATATTGTTCACACTGTTTGCTTGCACTGTGGCCAGTGTGGTACAGTGAGATAGAGTGTAAGACTAGAATATGAGAGAACCAGGTTGGAATCCTGCCATGTAAGCTAGCTAGGTGACCATGGGCCAGTCATGCACTTGGAGCCTAACCTACTTCACAGGGTGGTTGTTGTGAGGATTAAATGGAAGAGAAGAGAGCTATGAAAGCCAGCTTGGAACTGAATTGAGGAAAAAGGTAGGGGTTTAAGTGAAATAAGCAATTAAAATGCTATACTCCTCTTGCATCATTCCCTTGATGTCCTATACTCCATGATTATATATTTTTCCTCTTTCTGTACACTGTATTCTGCCTTGAGTCTCAGCGAGAAAGGTGGGCTACAAATAAACTAAACAAATAAATAAATAAATAAATAAATAAATAAATAAATAAATAAATAACAATCATGTAAAAATAAGGATGCAGCATGTAGATTTCCCCAAACTTGAGAAAGCAAATAAGAAAAAGTCCCACAAGCAACTGCATTTGTTTCCCCACAAATCAAAATCCCTTCAGGACAATCCAGTGATTAGGTGTTCTGGTCAAAAGATATGCATGTAACTTTGTAGTTTTCCACTGGTCACACTGTTAACCTCTTTGAAATGGGTGCAATACCTTGACATCCCTTATAGATACATTCATGATTTAACCTGAAACTGTTAACAACAGAGGGAAAGAAAAGGAGATGCCTGAAAATGTATCCTCACCATCCATGCATGTTATGAGCAATATTTGATTTGCTGACAAGTTAGAAGAGACACCAGCTGCCCAGAGGACTCATATGCAACCTTTGCCTTGTATGTGCAGCAGGCATACTCTGTGGCAGTCAATAACATACTCAATTCCAGTGCTTACCGCTGGCCTTCTCCTCCAGTAATTAGATTGGGAAATGATGAACTGAGGGTTTGTTGGCATTTGCATGCTGGTGGTTGAGTACTAATCAGCAGGGGAAAACAGTGTGCTTCTTAATTGGAAAGCACAATCAGCTTCAGCTAAGGAGGGAGCCGGTTCCTCATTCTGCATGGCAAGTGAATATTATCCACGGCTGAATCTGCACTTTGCTCTCTCGCTTTGTGTCATGCACTTTAATGCGTGCATTCTCGCATCTTTACACTAATTCATCTCCCCTGTCAGTTGCCTGCAGCTGATTCCCATCTCTGGAAAGGAGCCCAGGCCTCTCTTTCTTAGGTTGCAGAGCTTTCAAAACCACCATGCCCTCATGTCTTCGTATATCCTATTCATTTCCAAATTTGTTAAAATCACTTTCTTGGTGTTGAGACCCTGTCCTCCACTAGGATGCTACCAGGTGCACCCAGGGGGGTCCAGGAGACCATGGCATCAAACAATCCCTGCTTATGCTTGTGCCTGCTTTTTAAAGAGATTGGTAGTAACTGTTTCTTTCCTTAGCCAGACAGCACCTGACCCTTATCAGGGTTCCAATCTTGGAGAAACTGCACCGTCAGAGAATGCTTTTGCTTTTGGGAAAACTGTTAGAGGGAGGGGGTACATAGTGGGGGATAGAGGCTGCTGCTTTTATGTGAGAATGTTAGATCCAACAAACACACCCATGGAGTGTACTTGTTCGTTTACTCTGATGCAATACATTGATTTCAGTGAACCTGAGTCTGATTATGGGAGGAGCTCCATGGACATGACATTTGGGCTTCCTATATAATTTTTGCCACTTACATCAGTGAGAATCGCAGGAATCCCCAGGGCTTAAATGGTGTGATGTAAGATGACTTCTCATGGGATTCTTTCACATGCAAGCATATAACCCCCTCCTCCAAGCACAGCATACCCTGGAGTGCTTCAGCACCTAATGGTGCCCTTTGCAGTTTCCAATAATAAAACTGTAACCATGTTGTAGATGCGATGCTGACAGAAACCAGGTGGAATTCAAAAGGGCAGTTCTTACCAACCTACATCTTTTGGAGCTGTTCTGTACATCATCCCCCCCCCCCTTTACTCTCCCTTTTTGTGTTAGAGAGATTTACTGCCTCCTGCCTTAGCAAGCGAAGGCTACAGACTTCCACAAAGTTCGTCAAATCCATATTCCCAAGGCCAGACTTCAATGGTTGGTGCACTTCTATTTTTTGTGGTTCTCTGCGAGAAATTCCCCTCTGCAGAATCAATAACTTCATACAACGAGACTGTCATTGAACGGAAGAGTTGCATTATTATCTGATTTTTTTTTTCAAAAAAAGAAATCCATCTGACAAGACAGAGCTACATATCATTTTGTTTGTAATGCATTTGGAAAATGGAAAAATGGAGTGTTTGATATAAGTGCCAAGGACCCACAGTCAATTTGCTTTAATCTGCTAATATAGTGGAAGCTGAAATGTATTATTATCTTTGCATATATTAGATTGAAATGCGAATTATAAGAACATCTGCGTAATTTGTAAGGTGAAAGGACAAAGGGTAGCTAATAACCAAGAAAAATCTATTTACCCATAACCCTTTTTATGTAATTAAATACCAAAGAGTTCTATGCTCCCAAACTAGCAGAATTCATTACTCTTTAGAACAGCAAAGTTCATGGCTGGTAGCTCCCCTTGAAGAGAGATCAGGTCATGGATACTTACCAGCACTATGGCCAAGGGTTTAGAAGACAGCATGAGCTAGAGAGAGACTTTAAGGGTAGGTTTGACAGAGGAGGCCTCTTAGGGGACTGAAGAGTGCTTTACAACATCAGATTCCTGCATTCTCAGACAGGCCACGACCACCCCTCCTGTACCCAACCATGAACCTAAAGACTTGCAAAAAGGTGAACAACAGTTTGCTGTAAAATCAGCAATTTAAACATGTGACCGAGAATACCTAAGACTTAAACCGATCTGGCTGTTAAAGGTTATTGCAGATACATGTTCACAGATACTTGTGGAAAAAGGCACTCCAAGGCTTCAGTATTTGGCACGCATGAAGAGAGCACGGCCCATGCTAGCAGAAACTGAAGGCACAATTTCACCTCCAAAGAATAAAAGCTATTTATTATGAAAGGCAAATCAGAAATGGGCATGTCATTCCAGAAGGTAGAAAGCAGAAAGCTTATAAAAATGGCAAAAGAGGAATACAAATAAAACACTGTGAGTGTTTTGACCATCTCCTGCAGATGTTTCTTGAAGCGGGGTCCAAAACATACTTATTTATAATTTAGCGTTCAGCTCATGGCTTAAGATGTATACTGTTCAAGTTGGGTCCTTTCCACACACATTTGAAGACACCATAGAGGTGTCTTTTTTAAAAAGCGCCTCTTTTTTTGATCTGGACAGCATGAACAAATGCAGCGCGTGAGGAGAGAACTTTTTTCCTCCCGCCCACCTGGAAGGCTTGCTTTTCTTTAAAACTGAAACAGGGGCATGCACAGCTCATGGGAGAGGGGAAGCTTTCTCAGTGCTGGGGGAACTTGTGGAGAGGGCTTTTGTATGCAAACACTGCTGGGGAGAAAGGGGGGGAAGCTTCCTTGCTCTGAAAGGATACCGATGGCTTCTTCTTACACCCCTCCAGCTAAAAGGGAATGTGGCATGCAAATTCAACATTCAGTTGAGGGGGAGGATGAGTCATTTATTATCCTCTTTCTTTTTCACTATTCTGAGGTTTGAATTCTCTGCACTGCCTGTCATTTACTGAAGTTCCCCTGAGACATTTGGTCTGCTGGCACCATGGCTGGGTGCCTTTTCAGTGATTGAAGTACATAAACGGACTCGACTTCACCCAATTATGGCAACATGTTGTTTCCCTGTTTTAAAAATTTTCGGGGAGGTAGCTTTGAAGCTACAAAGACTCAATATGAGAATCCATGCCAATTCTCATATTGGGTCTTTGAATCTTCGAAGCTACCTCCCCAAAAATTTTAAAAAGGGTAAACGACATGTTCCCATAATCAGCAGGAGAAACTGAGTCCATTCATGTGCCTTTATCACTGAAAAGGCACCCAGGTATGATGCCAGCAGAGCAAATGTTCCAGGGGAACTTCGGCAAATGGTGGCAGCATGGAGAATTCAAGCATCAGAAAATGGTGGGCAGGAGAAAATGAAAGGGAGAGCTTGCAAATTGGGTGGGAGATATAAGACATTCCCTTCTGTCTGCAGAGCAAGCAGAAAATGTCTTGACCCCATCTTGGGGGAAAAAAGATTGTTAGTTTCGTGATTTCAAAATATGACGGGTTGAGCTGAAATAAAACATCCTGAAGACGACTTGGGGGGAAAACTGTATGGAGTTCCTCCCCAAAATGCTTCTTTCAACGTTCTCAAGACATTTTATTTGTGTTGTGCAGAAAGCACATTAGAGAAAGAGCACAGCAGTGATTCTTAATGGGGGATCATTCTCCCCCACCCCCTGGAGACAATCCACAAATCTGGGGTGAGAGTTTTCAGAACTCTGGGGAGCAAGGAGATTGCATCTGAGATTGCAAATGCCTTAACAGACCAGGTGCTCAGGAGCAACAGCCGCAGAAGGCCATTGCTTTCACATCCTGCATGTGAGATCCCAAAGGCAACTGATGGGCCACTGCGAGTAGCAGAGAGCTGGACTAGATGGACACTGGTCTGATCCAGCTGGCTTGTTCTTATGTTCTTATGTTCTTAAGGAGTGCAATTGGGAATCGTCAGCCTCTTCTCCACACATGCAACAACTTCTCATAGCGAGCAGAGAAGGGTTATTTTATCTTGCTTGGGTTGCCATCCTCCAGGTGGGACTTGGAGATCTTCTAGGACTACAGCTGGTCTCCAGAAGACAGAAATCAGCTGGCTTGGAGAAAAGGACTTCTACGGAGAATAGACTCCATGTCATTATAACTTGCTAATGACCCTCCATTCCCCAAATCCCACTAGAAATGCCAGCCTCCAGATGAGACCTGAGGATCCCTCAGAATTACAAATCAGCTCTAGACTACAGAGATCAGTTCCCCTGGAACAATGGAAGCTTAGGAGGGTGGGATCCATAGCTGTGTACCCCACTGAGATCTCTGTCCTCTCCAGGCTCCATCCCTAAATCTCCAGGATTTTTCCTACCCCCTATTGACTAGGAGAAAAATATCTTAAATGGGATCACAAACACACCTTGCCCAGGGTGACAAAAATCAGACAGTGGTTCTTAGTAGGCAATTGATAATGACCATTTCTTCATTCAGCCCTGACCTGGCTGGCCCAAGCTAGTTTAGTCTTCTCAAATCTTGGAAGCTATGTCGTGTCAGTCCTGATTAGCATTTGGATGGGAGACCACTAGGGAATAGTAGGGTTGCTTTTGCAGAGGAACGCAAGGACAAACTGCCTTTGAAGTCTGTTGCCTTGAAAACCCCACAACGGTCAGTAGCAACTTGACAGCACTTCTCAGACATAGACTTAGACTGCTTCATTCCACCAGTGGTGCCACTGATGTCAATGGACTAGATCATATTGACATTCATTCTGCTTATACAGCCATATAGTACCAGTGGAATTAAATTACACCGGTGCTGTTTTCACACACGCGCACGCGCAAGCGCACATGCAAACGCACACGCGAGGATTCAGTCACACACCTTTCTACTAGTGAGAACTACTGTTTGAAACCTTAAGTTTTGAAAGGGATTTCTTTTTTGGAAAACATTCAAGATGCCACTTTTGCATCTCACTGAATAATATCTTGCTTTTGTTGTGTGAGATTTCTCACTTGAGTGCATTCATCTTTGTTTAAGGTATATGAGAAATATGGGAACTCTGGAATACTTTAACATAGCATGAAATTAGCCTAGTTTAGCTGCCCTGGCAAAAAGCAGAGAGCTTATTCGGAGATAATATTGTGTAGCCTAAAAGCAGTTGATCAAGCATGCAGCAACTGCGCAATCAGCTATGTGATGTACTTATGGAAGAAGTGAAGTATTTATCAAGAGCCAAGTACTTTCACACTGAATAACACTGACCCACACCAGCTGTCTAGTTATTGTAGGGAAAGTTGTGTGAAATATTTAAAAAATCACAATATTGGCACAAATGTGCATTACTGGTACTAGGGAAGGCAGTGTGGTGTCCTGGTTAAGAGCAGGGTGACTCTAATAATTTGATTTAGATTCCCCACCCCTCCTCAAGAGTGGTGGTGCCTTACCAGATTTGCTTTCCCACTCCTACATTCCTGCTGGGTGACCTTGGGCTCTGTCAACCCCACCTACAAATCCTTTCCCTTCCTCTCCCCACAACAGACACCTTGTGAGGAGAGGAAGGGAAAGGATCTGAAAGCCCCATAGAGTCTCCTTACAGGAGAAAAAGGCAGGATATAAATCCAAACTCCTCCTCCTCCTCCTCTTCTTCAGCTCTTTCAGCCACTTCCTCAAGTCCCACCACAGTGACCAGAGATCAGGGAAAGGGGACTGATAGAATGACTGCACTGTGTGAATCAATGCAATCAGCAAGATGTAATGACTAATAAGCAACATCATTGAACTAAGATTACGAAATGCATTTTTGCCATGAAGTTTGCCTGAAGTTGCGGGCATTTTTGTCCACTTCTGAGGGTTTGCTGAAAATATTACTGAATGGGAGATTCTTTCCATATTGGGCGAAAATATTCACCAGAAGCAATGGGGCTGAACTGACAGCTTTGCTTTGTAATCTGGAACAAGTGGAAGCTGAGAAGCACTGAAAAAACTGACAGCCACACACCAGCACCAGCCTGGCCCCATGCCAATTTCAGAACAATGTCTACACCAGCAGTTCTGCAGGCTTGCTGCCTACAGTTCTTACAGTGCAATCCTACTCATGGGTCTTTTCCCCACTCACTTTTTGTTGCCAGCCACTCGCTCCAAGTAACGCGGGTTCCAGCGACACTCCCCACTACCGGAGCTGTGACAATGCAGCTGCCCCGATTCTGCCGCCCTCGCGACCCCTCAGCACGAGTCATTTCTGTTCCTGTTCGAAACAGCGACTTTTGGGAAACCCCGCGCGACTACCTACAGTGGGGAGCGTGACTAGGCGCTCAAAAACACCCGAAGCTTACAAAACCGTTTTGCCTCTGCTTTTTTTTTAAGTGAGGGAATGGCCATGTTTACTCAGAAGTAAATCTTATTGAGTTTAAATGGGATTTGATTCCTAGTAAGAGTGAGTAGGATTGAAACCATGGCCCATTTACATATTAGCTAGTAACCAGTATGCACTTATGCTATACTGTGGGGAAAAAACCCTCTCTTCTCTGAAACAAAATTTTACACATAACCAAGAGCCACCCAAAAGAGGTAAGGCTCATTTATTAACTGGAGTTTCCTCTCAGGGAGGTGTTTTTTATGATTGCACTGTTATTCTCCTGAGCTAAAGCCAGTATTAGTTATTTGTTTCTAATAGTTATAATATGAGTGTATGTGTGCATGTAACCCTGATGACTGAAGCTGTGCCAGCTCTGGATCCACCCACAAGTTAGCAGGTTCATAGACCCTTTGAAGGACATATATTTGATTGAGAGCCTAATTAATCCGTGCACAAGTGAATCCACACCATTGTGGCAACAGCTTCCCTAAGTCCTTAACATGGCAGCTACCCTCACACAAGACCACTTTAGGCCTGTGCAAAAAGCTGGCCCATATGTTGAGAAGGAGAGTGGGCAGAAGCACACTGGTCCTGCCCCCCTTGTCTGAACCATAAGTGAGTTGCCTGCATAGTGCCCACACACCCTCCTTGTGATGAGCAACATTCAAAAAGCAGTGTTGTTGATCACAGGGAGGGAGTGTATGTGCAGGTACTTTCTATATACATTCATACCATGCAAACAACTTGACAGTCTTGTGGAGGTAGTTGATGGGACCAGTATGCTTGTTCCTGCTCTTCCCCAGCACACTAAGTCAATGCAGTCAAGTCAATGCTCTTCCCCAGCACACTAAGTCAATGGAGAGATGTAGGGAGTGGTGTCCCCCAAGGATCCGTTTTGGGACCAGTGCTCTTTAACCTATTCATAAATGACCTGGAAGTAGGGGTGGGTAGCGTGGTGGCCAAGTTTGCAGATGATACCAAATTATGTAGGGTGGTGAGAACCACAAAGGATTGCGAAGAGCTCCAAGCGGACCTTGATAAATTAGGTGAGTGGGCTCAGAAATGGCAAATGCAGTTCAATGTAGCTAAATGCAAAGTGATGCACATAGGGGCAAAAAATCCAAACTTCACATACAAGCTACAAGGGTCAGTGCTATCAGTCACAGACCAGGAAAGGGATTTGGGCAACTTAGTTGATAGTTCCATGGGAATGTCAACTCAATGCATGGCAGCTGTGAAAAAGGCAAGCTCTATGCTGGGGATAATTAGGAAAGTAATTGAGAATAAAACTGCAAAGATTGTCATGCACTTATATAAAGCAGTGGTGCTACCGCACTTGGAGTACTGTGTCCAGTTCTGGTCGCCGCATCTCGAAAAGGATATTGAGGAGATAGAAAAAGTGCAGAAAAGGGCAACAAGGATGATTGAGGGACTGGAGCACCTTCCCTAAGAGGAGAGGCTGCAGCGTTTGGGGCTCTTTAGTTTGAAGAGGAGACGGCTGAGGGGGGATATGATTGAAGTCTATAAAATTATGCATGGGGTAGAAAATGTTGACAGAGAGAAATTTTTCTCTCTTTCTCACAATACTAGAACCAGGGGGCATTCATTGAAAATGCTGTGCGGAAGGATAGGCACTAATAAAAGGAAACACTTCATTCAATGTGTGATTGGTGTTTGGAATATGCTGCCACAGGAGGTGGTGATGGCCACTAACCTGGATAGCTTTAAAAGGGGCTTGGACAGATTTATGGAGGAGAAGTCGATTTATGGCTACCAATCTTGATCCTCTTTGATCTGATTGCAAATGCCTTAACAGACCAGGTGCTCGGGAGCAACAGCCGCAGAAGGCCATTGCGTTCACATCCTGCATGTGAGCTCCCAAAGGCACCTGGTGGGCCACTGCGAGTAGCAGAGAGCTGGATTAGATGGACTCTGGTCTGATCCAGCTGGCTTGTTCTTATGTTCTTATGTTCATGGATGGGTTGTTTCCATGTGACTTTTATGAAGTCAAGATTGTAGAAAGGGCCTCTGTGTAAGTAAGAATTAACTGCTGTAATTCTGAAAGGACCCTGGGCATTGCAGAACCAGGCATACATATGATCCCAACCCATTTTGATAGCAATAGACATTGAACATGAGTTTCAGAAGAATTAGAACTTTCTTTGAGAGAGACTGCATAAGGAAGACCAGGCATATAGAAGACCAGGCTTCAACAATCACTTTATCATGTGTGTGTGTTTTGCACTTGAGATGTTACATGTTTTATAGATCACTTAACTCAGAATAATGACCACCTCGGAGTTCTAATTCCTTTGTAAGTTCAATTTATGTTAAGAATCTCCATTATTCTTTCTGAGAGATGTGTTACCAGACCAACCTGTGGTAGGACAGGGGAGCCTGCTTTTGAGCTGTGCTCTACTAGTCTCCCATAGGATTGCTCTAGGAATAAAGGTTCAAAGATGAATGCCATCTCCACCCTGTGTTGCCTATAGGAAAAATAAACTGTCTGTATAAGACCCTCAGCCCCTCATTTCATATGCATACCAGCCAGGTATGCCTTTCCTGTAGCTATTAGGAAAACAAAGGATCTTTCCTGAAAAAAGCCCCAGCTAACCTGGTTTCCTGTTTACAAAAGATGTGCAAACACCAGCCAAGCCTAAATACAATCAGAACTATCTTCTTGCTATTCTTTGCCTCATTAATTCTATCACTCCTTTCCTGACTTATCTCTGGGAATGACCACATCACTTTGAATTGGAATAACTCCAGGACTATGATTTCATCAGTTCCACCCTAAATCTAATCAACTGCTGGACACTCCCTGGCTTGAGTTGTTAAGCCAAATGTCCTCTGTCCTATTGCAGAGGACAAGAACGTTCTTTGATTAAGCAAGATTAGCTCTCTTAACAATGCTAGAGGGTTCAGTTTTCCTATAACTAGCCTGCTTGCCCTGCAGACTTTGCTCAGTGTTTCTGGACTATCTTCTGGTCTACTTACACTGCACCCAGTGTACTCTAAACTGCCTTGGTTCAGTTATACTACCTTGCCAGCTACTTTCATTCCACCTTTAGAATCCAACACAGGCCATTGGACTCTGTCTCTGGACCCTTCCACTCAGTGGTGGGATTCAAATAATTTAACAACCAGTTCTGGTGGTGGGATTCAAATAATTTAACAACTGGTTGTTTACAAGCACCATTTTAACAACCGGTTCTGCCAAAGTGGTAAGAACCAGCTGAATCCCACCACTGCTTCCACTCCAAGATAAGGTAATTATTGCATTTCCTGCAATCCTGATCTATTCCACACCTATCTCCTCACCTCTTTTTATATCCTAGGACTGTTTGAATATTTTGTGTGCTTGCATTTACTATTTGTGTGCTTGTGAGTTTATTTTATTTTCCCAAATAAACAATGGTTAAACTTTACTTTGACTCCTGCAGATCTCTTGTGAAAACTCCTCTATAAACTCTGGTGGAAAAGATCTGTGATTACCCCCTCTCGAAAATAAAGGTCTGTCCTACTAATTCCCCACTCTAAAGGGACAGACCCTGTCATTTTGGGTAACCAACATCTTACCTAATGGTGTAGTTCAAATGTATGCTACTTCTGAAAGCACTGCAAATTTCCAAGCAATCACAGGAACAAAAAGCTATTTTCTCATTTAAGATAATTAGCACCACCCTAAAGCACATTCTTCAGCAATGTGAAAATGATATTTTTCCATGGTGAAATTAATTATTTTCCTTCTGTTAAAATAGCTTTTAAGTTTCTTCACCAAATGTTTCAGCACACAAGAGTGGAATCCAACCAGATTTTTTTTTGCTTCATCTTTACCAATTCCCTTCCTTATCGCAGCCTCCTCCGTCCCACCTGCCTTTTGTTTACACAGATCCCATGATCCCCAGTAGAGTCTTAGTGGTAGTAACAGGGAACCGCCCTAATCCCTTTTTCACCAGTGCCAACCCAAGATCTGAATATGTGGTGTTACAATCTGAATGGGCATAAAACAGGTTACATGTGCAAATTATTTTAAAATTGTTTCATATATTTTTATTTTAAAGTTTGGTGTTTGCTACCTTGGGGACCTTATTGGGTTGAAAAGGCAGTCCAGAAATGTTTTCAATAATAAATCTCCCAACCGACATAGAGTAATGAGAATGTATTTAGATGTCAAGAAAAGTATGTGAATAAATATTTCAGAAACGGGAGGGGGGACTGCTGCAAACCTGCTTGTGAACTTTTCCACATGATTTTCTTGGGGTGTTTTTTTGGGGGGGGGGGGTCAGTTATGGACCCATATAGCTTCAGTTTACACACTGATTTCTTCATACAATTCTGTCTCTTCAATTTCCATTACATTTGTCCCCGCCCCTCCCTTCCCTGTTTCTTTTGAGGCCACTTTACCCTGATCATTTTTGGAAGTCAATTTTGTGTTACTTTTTCCCTCCTGTGTAAACTGTCTGTCAGTTTCCTTTGTCCCACCAACTCCAACACATCTGTAGCCCACTTTTTGATGATTGAACTGTTGTCCTTGTGAAACCATTCCCCCTGCTTTGAAGATGAGCGATGTTTCAATGTTTTTAATGGCACTAAAATATGATAGGTTGTACAGGCTCTCTGAATTCCCAGCTTTTAAGTAAGTCTCTAGAGTATTTCTCAGAAAAATATGCTAGTTGGGATTGTCAGGAGCTGTCAAGTCCTGATGGGCAAAATCTAGTTGACGTTTGTACAGCCTTGAAAAGGAATGACTCAGCTCCGCGTGCAGTGATGAACTGATAAGGATCCACTACCTGATTGGTGTATATTTGTATATAGTTGGACGAGGTGTAGCCTGCTGTGTGTGCTAGGGACACTCAGTTGTTGGCAAAGCACTTTGTCAGAGATAACCACAAAATAATAAAGCCCTTCTGTGGATGAGACATCCGTTGTCAAGTGCTTTCCTGGTTTGCTGGCAGAAGCCAACTGCTTCACTCCTGAGGGCGAGTCCCCTGCTGGTCTGACAGGGATGTATATTCCTCCACCACAGAACTGAACCTTCTTTGTTGTAGAATGCTCCACCTGCCTCCTAGTGCCTCCTAGTGCCTCCCTGTTCCCCACATCCATTTGATAGTTGTTTGATGAACTATAAATGCTCTTATATCAAAGTACCATGCTCAATAATGCACAAAATAATGGTTTTGACAAAGGCAGTACATAAAAATGAATGATAATTCTCATATTCATTTGGGACTATATACCAATGTGGGACAGAGCAACAATTGCGCCTTGCTGGGCACATCCTATGCCCACCAGGTCACCATCACCCGAATACTGCAATGTGATGGGTACCATTTAGAGCAGTGGTGGTGAACCTATGGCACTCCAGATGTTCATGGACTACAATTCCCATCAGCACCTGCCAGCATGGCCAATTGGAATTGTAGTCCATGAACATCTGGAGTGCCATAGGTTCACCATCACGGATTTAGAGGAAAGAGAAAGCAAGGTAGACCATGGAAGAAATGGCGTCAGTCCTTCAAAGAAGACCTAAATGAGGCTCAATCTCATAGGATGAAGTTGCAGCCAACCAAAATAATTGGAGAGTGCTTGTTGCCCAATGTGCCTAGTTGCACAGGTGGGACTAAGTCTAAGCAGTTCTAAGTCTAAGACAGAGGCTGTTTCCGCACGGGCGGAATACAGCGACCCAGGAACGCTAAAAACAGTGTCCCTGGGGAGGGGTTCGCACGGCCGCCACTGCTGAATCACCCCCGAGCGGCGTGAAGCCGCTGTTTCCGAACCTCGCTCCCTGGGCAAGGTATTTCGGAAACAATGGCTTCCAACCACTGCCGTGCGAACGGCAGCAGCTGGAAAGTGCCATCCCCCCTTTCCCGAATGCCTTCCCTTCCCTCTGACCTTCCGGCGCATTGTCCAGGTCTGGGGACATGCCCCCCTGCCCTGCGACTGCAGAGCTGTTGTGCAGGGCAGGGGTGTGTGTCCCCTGGCCTGGGCGACGCTCCAGAAGGTCGGAGGGAATGTAAGGCGCTCGGGCGATGGTGTGAACGGTCCCGGGGTGATGGTGCGTCGGCATCGTAAATACCAACGTACCCCCTGAGCGTGGCCATGTGGAAACGGCCAAAGTCTAAGCAGGAAAAAGGCATATCTCTGCAAGGGAAGAGACAAAAAGAAAGAAAGCAAGCTGGGAATTCAGAGAACCTGCTTGACCTATAATTATAACTGTATGTCAATATATTGGTATTATAGTGCCTTTTAAAAATGCAGCCATTATTTTGATATATCAATATAAGAAGGCACAAAAAAGAAAAAGCTCTATGATTCCACCAATCATCATAGCATTCTTCACTGAAAATCCTAATAATGTAAGGCATATGTGGAAGAAAATTAATTGATTCTACAAGTATGAAAATGCAGACGGAGGGCAGATGTGGAAGAACCATGCCAAACAGATTCCAATGCTTGTAGAGCAACTTCTGAGAAAATCAGGAACAAGTCAACTGTGTGGAAAAGCCTGTGTCTGACTTAAAAAAAGAAGTGGCATTTTGTACTGTCTTCTATATTTTGGAGCCAGAGCAATCTTTTGAAATATGTCTATGCAAACACAAGACATCTGGCAATTTGTTTATCAAAGTGCAGAGGCTGCAGTGATTTAACATCAATGACATTCTCCCTTTGTAAAGTTTTCATAGAATTTTAAAATTCAATTTTAATAAACTGGGCAGAGAGATTAAAGCATCATGATGATGCAACTAAATTAAGCCACTGAAAATGCAAATGATGGCATTGATAAGGTCTTTTGTCACATTGGCTCATTCTCTGCCTCTTTTCAATCTCTTTGCCTTCTTGCTTTATATTGTTTCTTGATTTCTCTTTTGCAGTTTTTTTTAGCTAAGCTTTGAATAACATGTCTGTGTTATGTAATCCTTAGACCTATAATTAATTAAGAGTGGGCTCTGCTAGGAAAGCTAGCTGAGAGGTAATCCTCTCCCCTGGCATTAATGCTGCTTCTTTCCTCTTCTAAGACCTCTGCTATTACAGCTTGATGCTTCTATACAATTTAGAGATATACAGGTCCTCTTTGGTATTTACAGAGAGTGATTCTAAGCTAAAAAAGGATTAGTACTGTATAAATACACATAAGTCTCTATCTTATCTTTGGGAACTAACTCTGAACCACTTGGTTTAAACACTTATTTCCCCAGAAAACAAAACATACCTATGCAGTTCTTTAACACAGAATTTTTTTAAAAAAAAATTGGAGCCCTGACTACTGGCATGCATTAGCTGTCAGTTTTTGACAGTTTATGCAACGTATCAGTGAGTATTTAACAAGATTTGATTTCCAGCCTGTAAAAGATGTCAACATTGAAATTTTTCTGACATGCAGGAATCAACATACCACAGTACCTGGCAACTGCATGAATAGCCGTCAGTACTGGGCAGCTAACTTGCAACCGACTGTAGTAAACAGAGGCACAGTAAGAGTGCTGTGCTATCCTATGCAGAGTTGCCATTGAATTCATTGGGTTTTCAAGGGGGTAATTCATTTGCTATCAGTTAAAATTGCCAGTCTCCTCAAGGGGCTTGGAGATCTCCCTGAATGATTTCTGATCTCCAGGCTACCGAGTTCCACTGGAGAAAATGGCTGCTTTGGAAGGTGGACTCTGTGGCATTATACTCTGCTGAACTCTCTCTAACTCTTTATGCTCTTCTGGAATTTTGCAATGCAGAGTTGGCAACCCCACGGTCAGTCATTCACTGAGCCAATCAAAATGGGAAGAATTTCCATATTTGGATGTCGGATTTCAACATGTAAGTGTTGTAGGGAGACCCTGGATTAGCATCTTACACAGATTGGTCCATTACACATAGACTGCTTACCTCAGGGCTCTTCATTGGCTCTTCAATGTGCAGTGGGCTTGCAGATGGGTCTCCTTGTGTTTTTCTGTTTACATGTGAGGAGGCACTCCCTCCTGGGTATGCAGTTTTTCTGTAGAGAACCCTTCAGACCTGATTCTCTGAACTCCACCCATCAAGTGATTCTTAAAGGCACATTCTTAAAGATGCAGATAAGCCTGCATAGCTCAAGCGGCAGAGCAGGGAATAAAACCTGGTTCCTCCAGATTAGAGTGCACTGCTCTTAACCACTACACCACTGCTGCTGTCTTAAGTAGTTAAGCTTCTCTGTGCCAGCCTCACCCATGGCTTGGTGTTGACAATGGGGTATTGAAGAAATGATGTCCATTTCCCCCCAGTTTGGATTTTGCAACCTCTACAGGAGCATGATGTTACCTAAGAGTATAGCCTCATATTTGTGTACTTCATTTGCATCCTGCCTTTCTCTGCCTTTTTGGGACCCAAAGCTGCTTTTGGTATTCTCCTCTCTTCCATTTTATTCTCACAACAACCCTGTGAGGTAGTTTAAACTGAAAATCTGTGACTGAGGTTATCCAGCAAACTTCTGTGGCAGAGCAGAGATGTGACCCTGTGTCTCCCAGATCATAGTCTGACTCTAGCTGTGCTGATACACCATGCTGGTTCTCAGATTTTTGGTCTGCATGTAAGGTAAGGTTTGTACCCACCAATAGTTGCAGCTTCATTCCAGTCACAATGGTTCAGGCTGAGCAAGGGGGGGTGGGGGGGCTACTTGAGAAAGACTCTTAAAGGGAAAACTGCTGTCTGGAGAACCATTTATGGGAGATCTGCAGGTCCCGTGTTGTCCCAAGCAAATCACCAAGTCATCTGCACAGTGAGAATGAGTGAAGGACCCCTAAAATTGGTGGGGAACAGAATTAGGGGTGGAAAGTGGAGCAAATATCTAAGTAAAGGTTCAGTGCACTATGGGCCCTGTTTCTTTCTTGGGCTGTTTCCACACGGGCAGAATACAGTGCCCCAGGGATGGCAAAAACACCATCCCTGCGGAGGCGTTCACACAGCAGGTTTTTCAAAAGTGGCACCTTCCAGCCGCTACCGTGCGAACGGCAGCGGCTGGAAGGCGGTGTTTCCCTCCTGCCTTCCCCAACCAGCTTACCTGCTCCTGCTGGCTTCCATCGCATTATGGAGGCCAGGGGACATGCCCCCCTGGCCTCCAACTCCAGAGCTGTCGCTCCACAATGCAATGGAAGCCAGCAGGAGAAGGTAAGCCAGTTGGGGAAGGTGCAGCCTGTGCGAAGGCTGCGCCTTCCCCTGCGCCCCTACTGGGACCATCTGTGGGAACAGTCCCAGGGGGTGCATCGGCATAATTTATGCTGCTGCACCCCCGCTCAGCGCCCATGTGAAAGGGCCTTAGATTATTGAGAATATGAAGCATTTTGACAGCTATCAACCTCTGTGTGGAGCCTGGAATCCGCCCAGAATTACAATTGATCTCCATACTACAGATATCTGATCCCCTGCAGGAAATGGTACCTACGGGGGGGAGCTTCTATGGGAGGAATCTCCAACCTTTCTAAGCCTGCAGGCACCTTTGGAATTCTGAAACCGCATGGTGGGTACAGCCACCAAGTGGCCGTCACACAATGGCTGGTGCTGGAGCCAGCCACAAACTGGTAGTTACAGCTTACCTTCAGTCACAGAATAAAGATCCTTGTGCTATAGTGGTAGCTGCTGCCAAATATTGTTTTTTTTATCTATGCAGCCAATCAAATCTCCAGTAGCTAATCAGAAGCTTGCTGGCCAATTAAACCACCTAGCTCTACCCATTTTCTAAAAATATTTCCCAGCACTCAAAAATGGTGTTGGTGGTGCCATAGGGTCCACATGATGTTATGATATCCTGCTGAGCTCCTCCACAAACACTGTCCTCCTCAGACACCAACACCTAATTTCTAGGCATTTCCCAACCTGGCTTTTCTCCTACCTGTGCAACTTTTTCTCAGGTTCCAGAGAATGCTGGGCATGTAAGGCATTGGAAATATTTTTTCTTTTACTCAAAAATACTTTAAAAGAAACAGTTCTGTTCATTTGCCATTTTTTAAAGCTCAGTCACTAGCATTTAGGCCAGGACATTTAAAAATGTGAGTGCACATACACTACATAACATATATAAACGAACAATCACTTCTTCTTCCTTGCCTGGTAAACTCTGGAGGTGTACAGCAAAGCACCATCTGTCTCAGAGTCTACAACCAAGTCAATTTCTTACTCGATTTCCGAGTAGTGCTGACGTTGTGACCCTCACTTTTGCCATTTGTCATCTTTTTTCTTAGCAAACAGAAAAGGTGACTGATGCAGCAATCAGAATTGGAGATTTTGCAGGCTATGCCCTCTCCTTTCCCCTTAGAGGAATTCAGCCAGCAGGAGGCAAAGGCCAAACACTAGAGAATTTCCTCTTCTCCTCTTGAAATTGATCTTCTGAGCAAAAGGGAAACAAAAGGTTGGAAGGAAGGACTGTTTTACAGGCTTGAACACTGCTTGGAATAAAAAAAATAGTTTTGGACCAATTGTCATGAATGTGAGGAAAACAAACTGCAAGATATTAAATTGTTCGAGGTCTGGTTGAATACTTTTCATGTAACTTGTGTACGACTCTTGGCTGAGTACACAACTCTTGGCTGAGTTACATGTACAACTTACGGTTTCCACCAGTCTGGAGAAATAAAAATGTCTTGTCCCTTTGCCTTCATGGGATATTATTTGATATGTGATATTTTTCACTTTCCTGCCATGAAAAGAAAAAGTGTTGGTTTTTATGCCCTGCTTTTCTCTAGCATAATGAGTCCCAAATCAATATACAGTTGCCTTCCCTTCTCCTCCCTACAACAGACACCTTGTGAGGTAGGTGGGGCTGAGAGAGTTCAGAGATAATTGTAACTAGCCTAAGATCATCCAGCAGGCTTCATGTAGAGAAGTGGGGAATCAAATTCAGATTACAACCCAATGCTCTTAACCACCATACCATACTGGCATAAGCTGCCCAAAACATTTTTATCTCCAGGCAGATAAAAATTCTACATACACTTTGGCTCATTCCGCACATGCAAAATAATGCACTTTCAAACTGCTTTCAGTGCTCTTTGAAGCTGTGCGGAATGGCAAAATCCACTTGCAAACAGTTGTGAAAGTGGTTTGAAAACGCATTATTTTGCATGTGTGGAAGGGGCCTCTGGCAGTTGAAATGATCTAAGTGGAACAGAAACTAGTGAATACCCTTTACCTATTGAGAATCAAGAGGCCCAGCTCTATTTAAATCTGTGACAATAGAGAGACTTGCCAGAGTAACAAGGTAGTCTCATAGGTGAGAGTGGGTCATGTAATTTTTTTGGTCCTAACTTGACAGCATATTTGATTCAGAAACAGATTTCAAGTACTGCTGATTGGATCAGACTGTTTCCTTTAGACATACCAAACTGCTCTGGGTGTTCCTTGAATGAAAATGCAGTCTATAAGGTTCCTAAATAATAACAACATTTTGGTAAGTCAGGAAATAATTTTCATTCTATAGTTAGAGAATCTGAAAAGTGCTCCAATGACTTCCAGGTCACGTTTGAGATAACAAACATAACTACAACCTTAATTTTCATAATGAAAAGGCATTTTGCCCTTTATTATAAGTATGCATGATTTCCCTGCTCAATCGTGTCTCTGCTTCAATCCATATTAAGTAAAGAAATAAACTATTTCTCATTTTAAATATGAGATAAAGCCTCACTTGGCCTGGCATATTTGTTCAAAATCCCATTGTAGCTGTATTAATTAATTATCTCTGTCTTGCAAATATCAGTGTTAAGCATTCCAGGAGAGAGCTCACTGTATATTCCATAAGGCCTGAAACCAATTTCTAACCCCAAACTTTACACAAATCTAGAATATGAAAACTGTGCAAGGCAGAATTCAAAGTTGCACTGGCTCCCGTTGTTCCCCACCCCACTACCTTCCAGTGCCCTGTTTGAAGCTGTACAGTGAATTATGTTGCTTATGACCCCTAGCTGAAACTTGTTTTGTGAACTGCTTTGAGTTAATTGTACATTTTCTGCCTTTCACCATCTGGTTTACAGTGGAATTAAGAAGAGTGACAGTTTGTATGAGTGTGAGCTTCAAGACTGAAGATGTCAGAGCAGAAGAAAAACAGCTAAGCTGCAGCTGTCCTTACAACTTTCTACGTATTTAGCAATTTTAGTATTGGTGGCCATATATGGAAACAGAGATTGCTTAGTGCAAATATGTAAAGCAGAAGCATAGATTGAAGACCAAGATTACAGTACTCTGGCCCTAAATCTGTTCAATTGTGGTATGACCCATGATATGCTAGGAAATCTTTCCATGCAATCAAACCTCTCCTTCCTCCTAACCAGCACCCCAAGAAAAGGGAAAGCAACTGTGAAGCAACAGATATGGCTAGAGCCTGATGATGCTGGCACAAACCAAGAAGGCTGTTGTGATGGACATCTGAATACTGATGTGCTGTCCTGATCTTGCATTTCTTGATTTGCAGGTAGTTCAAATAGAATTCTATAGTTGGCAATTGAGAGAGGCAGTTCTGAAATAACAGTTAGGATTTGACAGTTAGAGGCTTACAGTTGGAGGGAGAGAGTTAGAGGCTAGAAGATGGAGTGAAAGGAACAATAATGTACCATCTAGGAGGATCCTGTGTGATGGAAGTAGATTGAGTGTCCATTCCTGAAGGAAATAGCTCCAAAGAAAAAGGGGTGACCCCTAAGCAGTTTTAAGGAAGAAAAATGGGAACCTATGTGTTTTTTTCCTGGCTCCACCAACAATTGGACTACTGTTTCAAAGAAGCTCATATCAGTTCAGCTATGCAGTGACTGCCAAGTGTTCTCCATCTCAAAAGTAAAAGCACCTGTCTGTGAAATATATTAGCTTGTACATACTGAGTACAAGATATCTGTTGATTATAAGTTTGCTCATTTCCATTGTTGTTTTACCTGCCAAGTTTATTCTTGAAACCTCCCTGACAACCTGACTTTACCATTTTCCCAAAAGAGAAAAATAAAGCAGTTTTGAGTTTATAATTCAATCAGCCACTCATGTGCCATGTTCTCACTTATACAAATAAAGATTTTTGGCAGATTCTTCATCTTTCTAAATATGGGACTGAAAAACAATGGGATAGGCATTTCATGCATCCTTGGAGTGAATAGGGTGAGGAAAAAAAATCTGACATAGCTGTCAACAGGAACATCTTGTACTGAGGAAGAACTGGGCACACCTGCACTTAGAGATTGTGGAAGAAGGGAGAAAGAGATGAAGAAAAAGCAGAGAGGAACACAAAGTATCACGGTCTCATAAAGAAGGTGGTGAAGATGGGTCAGGGGAGAGTTCTATTTTCCATCCCCACAGCCTGTGCAAGCAACTACGTCAGGCCAAACTTGAGTGAATGTGGAGTGTGAATCTGGCTAGTATAAGACTCATAAACAATTCCAATAAAGCTGTATTTTGTTTAAAGAGTCCTTACCTCAAATTTTCCATCTGTTCACTGCTGGATACAGAGCCAAAGGGCCCAGAGCCCTGCTCTAGGACTGATCAGCCCTTGGGTATGAGGTCAACAGACCACAGATACAACTAGGTACCAAACACAGCCGCCCAAATTGGCAAATACAAAATGTAAAAATAGCGAAGAAATTCAAGGGCGACTGATCCCTTTCAATGCCTTATAAAAAACAGTTGCTTGAAAGAATGGTTAAGTAATGAAAGATGTAAAGTATGGCAAAAAGGAGCAGCAGTGGCGTAGAAGGTTAAGAGCTCCTATCTAATCTGGAGGAATCGGGTTTGATTCCCAGCTCTGCCGCCTGAGCTGTGGAGGCTTATCTGGGGAATTCAGATTAGCCTGTACACTCCCACACACGCCAGCTGGGTGACCTTGGGCTAGTCCAGAGGTAGGGAACCTGCGGCTCTCCAGATGTTCAGGAACTACAATTCCCATCAGCCTCTGTCAGCATGGCCAATTGGCCATGCTGGTAGGGGCTGATGGGAATTGTAGTTCCTGAACATCTGGAGAGCCGCAGGTTCCCTACCCCTGGGCTAGTCACAGCTTCTCGGAGCTCTCTCAGCCCCACCTACCTCACAGGGTGTTTGTTGTGAGTGGGGAAGGGCAAGGAGATTGTAAGCCCCTTTGAGTCTCCCGCAGGAGAGAAAGGGGGGATATAAATCCAAACTCTTCTTCCTCTTCTTCTTCAAATAGGCTTCATGAATCACAGATGAGATTATAAATTTGTTTTTTTGATTGTACTACTTCAGAACACAGATGAAAGCCCACATCATGGGCTTCTTCATATTAAAAAAAATCCATTCACATGGAGAACTAAATGACAGGAAAAAGATTCTAGCGGGCAGCCCCATCCAAGAGATGGGTGCCTGACTGCAGTGCTGCGGCTGCCCCCAAAGAGGCTTCCCAGCGATGTGGGTTGTCTGGAGCTGAACAGACTGATGCTGTCCAAAAGTCTGAATACCCGGTTGCTGGCATAACAACGTCAACAGTTGGTTGGGAACTGACTGAAGTCTGCTCCTCCCCAGCTATGCCACTGGCCCACACCTGCTATGCTGAAGGTAAGGGTACTGGGATACAGGCATAGACAGTGGGGAAGACAGCAGCAGCTGCATGCCAGCAGAATCACCCCTAGCCTTGGACAAGTGTCGGTGGGGAGGGCAAACACCCGGTGTAGCCGCACACTGATGGGGCTCTTAGTCTTCTACATGATAAACTTGTTTTTCATACGCAGTGAGGTTGGATATTTTTTCCCCCATCACACAAACCTACAGCTTAAAGTAGAACAATCTAGAAATAGCTTTCCCTGATGTTTATAATATCTTGGTCATAGCACTGGCCTTGAAATCAAAGAACACCACCACACAAACTGAACACACTGACACAAACACAGTTGGCAGGCAAACTTATTTTGCTTGAATTCCCTCACTTACATCAGAAGAGCTCCTGATCAGATTGCCTCAATGTTTCTCGTCAAAGTTCATCTGAAGCATGACACAGTGCATCCCAAGCATGGTTTGATCCAAAGCATGTAAGTTCCACTGAGTTTAATGATGCTGTTAATAGTGACTGTCTAGGAATCCAACCTTAATTTGTTAATCAAGTGCCATGCTGCAGAAGACATTCATATAATTCTGCAGATATATACTTTTCACTTTACAATTTGAGACTTTGCTTTTGTGGAGGAAGGGAAGACAGAAGATCTTCAGTGACAACAATGCTGCCGTATTAAAATTTAAAATTGTCAGTTATGGAAAATCTTCAGTCATTTCTCTGTACCACTCACAAGGTATTTTTTCATTGCTGACTTGCCTGTTGCCTTGTTTATTTGCCAATAGGCCTATGCATCAGTTTTAGGGAGAGAAACGGCATATATTCATAAATCTCATTGCAAAAATGGCACATTTCCAATTGAGACAGCCAGTCATTTCAACAGCTGCTTTTCCATGCTGACAGGGTCTGTGTCCAAGTTTCTTTATTTGCTTTTCAATCATGCCTTGTCATCCATCCTGAAAGAAAGCCCTCAGGACTCAGCTGAAAAAGATTAGGACTCCCACGTGGCAAGTGACCAAAATTTGTGTGAATGACGTGGACCTGTAGAGCTGTCATAAGGATAGTGGCTGAATGGGTCAAGTATGACTGGAAGAATCTTATGCTCACATAGCACCCCTGCTAGGTTAAGAAGTCAGCTGTAATTTGAAACAAGTACTGCTTCTTTCTGGCCATTAGTGAGAACTGGAAAATGCTTTGATGTCTTGCTGAGACCAGTCTGGAAAGCAATTTGTGGATAAAATCAATTATATTTCATCCAACTTAAAGTACACAAACCTGGTGTTGGATGTTTTTGAGTTGGTCCCCTTACCAAATTTATATGGTTACTACTATAGCTAGGGATGCTAATCTCCAGGGGGTCCCCCAAAATTATCGTTCATCTCCAGACTACAGAGATCAGTTCACCTGGAGAAAACGGATGCTTTGGAAGGTCGACTTGATTGTATTGTACTCTACTATGGTACCTGTCCTTTCCATGCACCAATGTCAAATTTCAAGGAGTTTCCCAATCTGGATCTGGCAACCCTGCCCCCCCCCCCTCCTCTGGTGGCCAGGAGAACTGGGCAACCCGAAGTTCAGCTCAAAGACAAGGACAGTTGGGAGAAGTGAGTTCTGGCCTCAACCCTTACCTTTCCTGTGTACTTAAATGTGTTTCTAGTTCAGTGGGCACAGCATTAATGAATTAATTAAAGCATTAATAAGGAATGGATTTATTCCCTGAAAAAAAGAGAAATAACTATAGTATAAGGAACCATAAAGTAATCTGGAACTGGTTGGTTTGAAGAAAGGTGCATGTGTGGTACAACTCAACTCCAGATATGTCTGCTGAAGACACTTCCTTTATATCAGTTTCATTCCAGTCTTGAATGTGGGCTTTGAATCTTTGTTGCCTTACAACCCCATCAGGAGGTGGTGGTGAATCTGCTGGTGGCAGCAGCACAGGGTCACACTGGTGGATTTGTCTCCCCTGGGAACTTCCCCTGGTGGAAGGGTGAATCTGCCGGCTGTCAACCACTGTGGTCCTCCCCACAGGAGGGACACGGCACAGGATGCCACAACCAATTGCCAGCATAGCTAAGGCAATTCAGGGGCATGGCCAGGGCAGGAGCCAACATCAAAGCATCTGGCAGCTGGAGCTTCAGACTTGTGTCACTGAAAAGATGGTGTAAATCTATTAAGCCCAATGGGCGCTTCCCAGCAGAGGCATATCAGGGGAAATGGTGCCTGGAGACACCCACGTCCCCCACACTCAGGGGCGTGGCTTGGGTGTGTGGCCACCCCCCACTCCCGTGAAGACTGGCTATCAAAAGCTGGCTTTCAAAAGCCAGTCTGCATGGAGGGTTGGGGCAGGGCTCAATGGGTGGCCCAGGCAGGCACCACGGCTGCCCACTGGTGAGCCCTGCCCTCTGCCTCCCTGCAGGCCAGCTCCTGGGGGTGGGGCTTGGTGGCGTGCAGCTGGGGCGCACACCGTTTGGTCATGTGGGGGGCATCTGGCGCCCCCTCACGTGACCAAAAGGCATGTGCCTGGGGACATGGGTGTCCCCATGTCCCTAGGGTGGCATGCTCCTGCTTTCCAGTGGCAAGGAGGTTTTTATACATGTTTAGCTTTCCCATATCATGAGGAAGCCTCCTTGGGGGTGATGGGGCAACATGGTTGTGGTGCTGTAGGCAAAAGCCCAGCCCATTGGACAGGCTGTCTGCTGTTTCATTTGGCTAGAAACAGAAGAAATGCATAATCACTGGTGCTACTGGGCCCTTTACAAGAGCTTTTGATAACATTGTACCAAACAAGCACTTAATGGCCCCTTCTGCACATGCAGAATAATGCACTTTCAATCCACTTTCACAATTGTTTGCAAGTGGATTTTGCCATTCTGCACAGTAAAATCCAGCTGCAAAGTGCATTGAAAGTGGATTGAAAGTGCCTTATTCTGCATGTGCAGAAGGGGCCATTAATACCATAGTAATCTTCTGGAGTGCAGGGCTGGGAAGGGGCTGGGAAGGGGCTCAGAAGTGTCATTTTAAAGCTGTTCCAGACATCATTTCTGCTTGACAGCTCTCAGAAAGTGATATCTGGACACTACTGCTCTACTCCATGGACAGTGGCTTATGGGGTTCTGCAAGATTCTTGTCTCCCATGCTATTTAACAGCTGTCCAAAATTGATAGGGGAGGTCATCCAGAGGTTTGGTGTGCAAAAGTGATAAGTAGATGATATTAAATTCTTTATCTGTTTTTAAATTCCAGTCATGCATTGTCTGAAATTAATGAAGACTTGATGTAAGCAAAAAAAAACACACTTAATCTAGACAAGGCTGATTTATTTTAGTTACATAGCCAATCCAGAATTGAAAGGACAACTTATATTAGGCAGGGTTACATATTCTCAGAAAGATCAGGTTCACACTTTGGAGTGGGTGTGTGAGTGTGCTTGTGAATCTGGCTCTGCTTCTGTAGAAAGCTGGTTGCAGAGATGGCCAGGAATGTATCCTAGTGATTTAAACTAAGTTCTTCAGTTGTGTCTGTTCTCGGAAAAGCAGACCAGGTAACAGTTACCTATACCTTGGTAACTCTGAGGTTAGACTATTGCAATGTAATCTACATGGGCTGCCTTTGAGCAAAGTGCGGAAATAATGACAGCAGTAAAACAATGTGTTCAGGGTCCCACTAAGCAATGCTTGTAGCATGGAGTATATAATCCCAATGTCATATCAACTACTTTGGTTTACATTTCTGCTGGTGATGATCTTTAAAGATTTTATTTATTTATTTTTCATATTTCTACCCCGCCCATTCCCAAAAGGGCTCAGGCCAGCGTACAACATTTTAAAACAGTATACAATTTAAAAATCTCCTAGGAGTTTACCCATGTGAAACATTTCTAAGCTAAGATCTTCTGCTGGGGTTTTACTCTCAGTACCAACACAGACTGGTGTGACGTTGGCGGATCGGCCGAACTGTAGTTCGGCCCGAGATCCGCTAGTTCAGAGGGTTTCAGACTCGGCAAGGGTCCGACCCACCCCCTCTGAACTATGCCTGATCCGAACGCCAGTGGTTCGGATCGGGCCCTTCTCCCGAGCGGCAGCTTGTACGAGCCAGCCAGGGAAAAAATTTAAACCGGCAGGCGGCGGTGCGCAGCTTCCAAGCCCCGATCCGCACTTGCAGATCGGGGCTTGGAAGCTGCTGGGGTGGGAAGCCTGTTGAGGGAGGGGAGATGGGTGCTTGGAGTCAACTCCAAGCACTCATCCACCCTCCCTCGGCATGCTTGCCACCCCCTTCCCCTCCCCAAAGGCGCCCCTGCGGGCAGCTTCCAAGCCCCGGTCTGGGGCTTGACAGCTGCTGGGGTGGGAAGCTTGCCGAGGGAGGGTAGATGGATGCTTGGAGTCGACTCCAAGCACTCATCCCTCAGCACACTTGCCACCCCCTTCCCCTCCCCAAAGGCGCCCCTGCGGGCAGCTTCCAAGCCCCGATCCGCACTTGCAGATCGGGGCTTGGAAGCTGCTGGGGTGGGAAGCGTGCCGAGGGAGGGTAGATGGATGCTTGGAGTCGACTCCAAGCACTCATCCACCCTCCCTCAGCACGCTTGCCACCCCCTTCCCCTCCCCAAAGGCGCCCCTGCGAATCAGCTGAAGCCCCGATCCGCACTTGCAGATCGGGGCTTGGAAGCTGCTGGGGTGGGAAGCCTGCCGAGGGAGGGGAGATGGATGCTTGGACTGGAGTCCAAGCACTCATCCACCCTCCCTCGGCACGCTTGCCACCCCCTTCCCCTCCCCAAAGGCGGGCTTGAAAGCTGCTGGGGTGGGAAGCGTGCCGAGGGAGGGTAGATGGATGCTTGGAGTCGACTCCAAGCACTCATCCACCCTCCCTCAGCACGCTTGCCACCCCCTTCCCCTCCCCAAAGGCGCCCCTGCGGGCAGCTTCCAAGCCCTGATCCGCACTTGCAGATCGGGGCTTGGAAGCTGCTGGGGTGGGAAGCCTGCCGAGGGAGGGGAGATGGATGCTTGGACTGGACTCCAAGCACTCATCCACCCTCCCTCGGCACGCTTGCCGCCCCCTTCCCCTCCCCAAAGGCGGGCTTGAAAGCTGCTGGGGTGGGAAGTGTGCCGAGGGAGGGTAGATGGATGCTTGGAGTCGACTCCAAGCACTCATCCACCCTCCCTCGGCACGCTTGCCACCCCCTTCCCCTCCCCAAAGGCGCCCCTGCGGGCAGCTTCCAAGCCCTGATCCGGGGCTTGACAGCTGCTGGGGTGGGAAGCTTGCCGAGGGAGGGTAGATGGATGCTTGGAGTCGACTCCAAGCACTCATCCACCCTCCCTCAGCATGCTTGCCACCCCCTTCCCCTCCTCAAAGGCGGGCTTCCAAGCCCCAATCCATGAGTAGTTTGTGACCCAAGTGGCAGACAGTGAAACAGCTCTTCCTGTTCAAACAGGGAAGTGTGAGGGGGAACCCCTCTGTGGAGGGATTGTGGAGTCCTAGGAAGGCGGTCCATGCATGTCGACCATAGACTGGCCACCCCCAGACTTCAGGTACCTTCAAGAAGAAAAAAAGTCAGCCCAGATTCTATTTAGTAGGTTCTTCTTAAGCCTGCCTTCACTCCCCTCATATTGTTTCTATGAACCTTATGCAGTGCGGTGGCTGAGATTTGTAATGACTTGAGTTCAGAAAATGAATTTGCCTGGCTTGTAGTGCTCAGAAATATTACAAGTACAGCATCAGTTCCCTGTGAAGTTTGTCAACATCACAGCATAATATGCCAGTTAAATCCAAGGCGGGGGACACAAGGACCCCCTGAATGGAAGAAGGGAACCAGATTGTGCCTCTTGAGTCAAATGTGAGTGGTCCAACTTATTCAACGTTATAGGTGGCTGCTTGGAACTTCCTGGCATTTAAGGAAATGGAGAATGTGAAACAATGTAATATAGATCAGAAAATCTCAAGACATAGGCTCATTCCGCACATGCAGAATAATGCACTTTCAAACTGCTTTCAGTGCTCTTTGAAGCTGTGCGGAATAGCAAAATCCACTTGCAAACAGTTGTGAAAGTGGTTTGAAAACGCATTATTTTGCGTGTGTGGAAGGGGCCGTACTGATTTAGTTTGGTGCCCACCTCTTTTTGTCCACCACCTTTTATTTTCATGTTCCTTAGTTTGCAAAGCTTTTGGTTCTGGTTTTATGAAAATGATCGATCCTGCAACTTGTAGAAACCTTCTTACAAGATTTTAAAAAATGTTTCTGAGGACAGAGGATGAAGTTTGAATTGTTTGAGAAGGCTGCTGCCTTGCGGACCCCATAATAGCTTGGCCATGAGAGCCCCAAGTCTTGACTGCTTGCTGTAAGAATGAACAACCATCTCAGAACGTTGGGTGCTTCTATCCCAGTTTGGTGATGATATCTTTAAAAAGTTTGGTGACGATATCTTTAAAAAATGTTTTTCTCACTGCCTCTTCCCATGGAGGTTCTACTATCAAGAAATTGCCTAAAAAAAGTTTTCCAGCTAGTGACACCAAACTTTCAGGGTGCCTTCAAGACACTGTTCTGATCATGCACCCCATGTTTGGTGCAGTTTGGTTCAGGGGGGCCCAAGTTATGGACCCCCAAACAGGTGGTCCATTGGGTGATAATGGACCATCTGTTTGAGGGTCCATAACTTGGGGTCCCCTGAACCAAACTGCACCAAACATGGGGTGCATGATCAGAATAGTGACTTGAAGACACCCTGAAAGTTTGGTGATGATACCTTTAAAAATGCGCCCCCTGCAGGCACCCCAGGAATTCCCCATTGAAAGCAATTGAAAAAATTCAATGCAAACCACAGAATCCTGGGCAAAAATCCTGGGGTGCCTGCAGGGGGCGCATTTTTGAAGGTATCGGCATGGGAATTGCAGGGTATCTTTGGAATACTGTTCTGATCATGCAACCCAAGTTTGATGCAGTTTGGTTCATGGGGGCCCATTTTATGAACCCTCAAAGATAGTCCCTATATTCCATTGGCTCCCATTGAAAACAATGAAATATAGGGGCTATCTTTGAGGGTCCATAACTTGGGCCCCCCTGAACCAAACTGCACCAAACTAGGGGTGCATGATCAGAACAGTATTCTGAAGATACCCTGCAATTTTCATGTCGATACCTTCAAAAATGCCCCCCCTGCAGGCCAAAATAGGTAAAACAGCAAAAAAATAAAAACGAACCCGAGAATCTTGGAAATTTGGGTGTATCCGAGCCTGGGAGGCTCGGATATGGGGGGACCGACCCCATACATCCGAACTGGAGCCAAATCCGAACCGGGGCTGAATTTTTTTCCCATTTACCAACCCTAAGGTCTGGCAAGCTGGGTTGTCTGGAGTTATCCTAGAGAATTACAGCTGACTAAAGAGGCTTAAAAGATCAGTTCCTCTGGAGAAAACAGCAGTTTTGGAGGCTTGGGTTCATGGCATTGCATCCTTGCTAAGCCACTCCATTCCCTGTCCCGAACTCTGCCTTCTTCAGACACTGCCTCCAATTTTCTAGACATTTCCCAAGCCAGAGTTGACAAACCTGACCAGGAATGAAAATATCCATGAAAGGCCAAGTGAAATTGTGCAAGCTTTTAAGCTCATCAGGACTCTTCGTCAGGCCAGATGTTAACAAGATAAAAAAAGTATTAAGAGGGGGGAAGAAGTAGACACTTCAGATCCAGATCTTAAGACATCTATATCGCCAGCATTTCATGTTAAATGCTGACAGGCTTACAATTTTATTGTTGTAAGATTACGGCACTTGTATTCTGGGATCCAATAGAGAATCGTCTCATTTGAAGAAAAGAGAGAGAGAGAGAGAGTCCAGCAAAGTCCAGATGTCACTCAAAAACCTGTGCAAAATGCACAGACTTTTTTGCAGGCTCAGAGCAGAAGCTTTTATTTTAACCAAGCCTGAAAATAAAATGCTTCTATTTGAACTTAATTTTGATGTAATTTTATTCATTTTAATTACAGTGTATTTTTAGTTTCTTTGTACCCAAAAGTGTATAAAAGCATTGCTAATGATGAATGAATGAATAATGTTGCCTTCACTTCCCCCTAAGCTCCTAACTGCTGGGGAAGAGATGCCCATGGGAGAGATCAGTGTGGCTCTATTTTTTCTCCCTATTTGACTAAGATCCCCTTCAGCTTTCTATTCCCTTCAGCAGCAGAGAGCCTTTAAAATTCTATAACAGGCAGAGCTAGGCGGGTTTTTAGGCAGTGATTATAATATGTAGCCCAGTTGTTTGCAGAGCTGAGTGACAGAACTAGACATTAATCCAGAATAACTAGTATACCTTACTTTGCTTGGACAGCTTTTTAATTGTAGTTGGCAGCTGGAGATATTTGATCAAACTATGAATGCTATTAGGGTATCTGATACAATTTTCTTTACAAAAGAAAAGCTTGATGAATAGGGGCTTTTCAACAAAAGGTGGGGTGGGGGGAGAATGCCTGGCATGTTAGTTGCTTATAAAATCATGAATGGAGTGAAGGAAGGAACCTCTCTGTTTCATTCAATTAAATTCATAGGTAAACAGCACTGAGATAAAGGAAAGGAAGAACTTCCCTCAAAGGTTTAGGTGTCAAGATAAACAGCAACCAACCACAGAAGCCCCTTCTCCAAAAAGGAAATATTTAAGGCTGGTTAGTAGTTGCTTATATAATGTGGGTCCAGGGAGAGTATGTTCATTAGGGATTTCACAACTTTCTCCTTCAAGGCAGTTGGCCCTATAGTCTCCCTTCAAAAAGCATTCTGTATTTTCTGGACCCAACCAGGCAGTCGGTGGCGTAACTAGGCAGACTGGAGCCCTGGGCAAAATCTGAGTTTGATCCCCCCCCCCCCAGGCGCGTGCCCGGTGCAATGCGCGCACACACTCCACCCCCTTGTAGCTACGCCAAGTGGCATATCTAGGCAAACTGGAGTTTGACGCCCCCCCATGGGCAGCTGCCCTCCCCCACTGTGACCAAGCAATGATTTTTTACACCAAGTAGTTTCAAAGTCACCATCACATTATAGAACATGCCCCAACTCACAAATCTGAACACAGCGATAGGCCATGCCACACAGCAGAAATAATTTTTTTGAAAACATTTTCAAAATGCTTTCAAAATGTTTTATAACTGCTATGAAAACATTTTATGGTGTTGTATCCAGGGGAAACAGCATCGCTTTCAGTATTATTTAAACTGGGAACCCCAGATTCTCCCTTTAAGGTGGATTTAAAAGGAGAATCTGGGTTCCCTAGTTTAAACAAGTGATGCTGGAATCCACCCCCAAACAACATCTTCTTAAATGGTGTTTAAACTAGGGAGCCCAGATTCTCGTTTTAAATCTACGTTAAAGGGAGAATCTGGGCTCCCCAGTTAAAACAACATTGAAAGTGATGCTGTTTTGGGGTGGATTATCCCCCACCCTGAAACAGCATCACTTTCAAAGTTTAAATTGGGGACCTCAGATTCTCCCTTTAAATCCATGCCAAAGGGGGGGATTTAAAAGGAAAATTTGGGGAAATTTGGGGGGTACCTGCTGTCAGGGGGTGCAATTGTTAAGCTAGCAGCACCAAAATTTCAGGGTATCTTTAGGAGACTCTCCTGATGATATCACCCAGGTTTGGTGAAGTTTGGTTCAGGGGGTCCAAGGTTATTGACCCTCAAAAGTGTAGCCCACATCTTCTGTTAGCTCCCATTGGAAACAATGGGGGATGGGGCACCTCCTTTGGGAGCCCATAGCTTCGGACCCCCTGTACCAAACATCACAAAGCCTGGGTGGTATCAGTAAGAGACTCTCCTGATGACACCTCCCAGGTTTGGTGAATTTTGGTTCAGGGGGTCCAAAGTTATGGACCCTCAAAGGTCCCTCCTATTGGAAACAATGGGGCACCCCCTTTGGGAGTCCATAACTTTAGACTCCCTGAATCAAACCTCACCAAACCTGGGTAACAGCATCAGGAGAGACTCCCAAAACATCCCTGAAATTTTGGTGCTGATAGCCTCAGAACTGCACCCTCTGCAGGCCAAAAACTGGAAAACACTGAAAATACAAAAAATCCCACAAACGAACCTGCAGTTTTTGCACCCCCCACAAGGCCGCGCCCTGGGGAACTGCCCACTTTGCCCAATGGGAGGAATGCCTCTGCAGGCAGTCCCTTCCAGCAGGATGTAATAAGCCAAAATGGCCAAGAGTTGAGCATAGACTTGCACGTATATAAGTACAGTCAAGTTGCAAGCAACCTATGATAACACTAGCAAGGGTCTTTCAAAGCAACTAAGAATCAGAGGTAGCATGTCATTGCCTTCCTCTGCTGAGCCATCCTTGGTGGTTTCCCATCCGAGTATCAACCCTACTTAGCTTTCAAGATCTGACAAGATTTGACTTTAACATGGTGCCTTCCACCCCATAGAATCTGCAGGCTACAAGATTCAAAGCAACATGTCTACATCATCAAATGAAATGCATACAAGGAACTATGACTGGTCTGACCTCTGATCATAATTTGAGATTGTCTTGGAGAAATAATTGCATCTAATTCAAAGCCATAGTCATATCATTATAAACCTCATTACTCTGTATGGTGTGAACAATGGGTAATGAAGAAATCTGACAGGAAGAAAGTTGATTCCTTTGAAATGTGGTGCTGGAGAGAGTTTTACAGATACCATGGATCACCACAATGAAAAATAAATAGATCACATCAAGTCTGAACTCTTCCTATAACTTAAAATGATTCAACTAAGGCTATCTTACTTTGGTCACATTATGGGGAGACAAGACTCACTGAGAAAAGACAATAACCCTAGGAAAAGTTGAAGGCAGCAGGAAAAGAGTAAAACCTCAGTCAAAGAAGCCATGACCTTTAGTTTGCAAGACGGAAGCAAGGCTGTTAAAAATATTAAACTTTGGTTGTCATTAATTCATAAGCTTAATAAGTTGGAGGCAACTTAACAGAACTCAGTACACACACGTCAAAGCAGATATGAGTGATTCTAACTGAAAAACTGTTTTTCCACTTGCATGGATTATGCTATGCCCCCCATTTTCAGTCTGAACTGCGGTGGCCCAGGTACAGGTTTATGACCTTTGTGAGAACTATTTCACGCTGAAACTCTTGGTATTATAGCACAGCTTATGTGATGAAGAATCTTCAGAAGTGAGCAGGAATTCTTTGTCAGACTTTTTGGAAACAATTTTAAAATGCTTATTTCAAGTGGATGAGCTCACTCTCATCTCAAGAAATAAATTTACAGAAAATGCAGCTCACCCCATCCTCACTCCCAGTTAAAAAAGGGAAATCTCTTTGGCTGACATTTACTGAAGAGGTGAGTGAGACAAAGATCATAATTTGCTGATTAAAAAACTAATCCTTATTTTAAGGTCAGAAAACATCAATGAAATGCCAGATAATACAAGGAAAGATCATGATGACTTGTCAGTGTTTTCAAACCACAGGCTGATTATACACTGCTTCTTTGGTGCTAAGTGAGGGAACGTCTCCTTTGTGGCAGAGATTTCTGTATACACGTGCTTATATTTACGGCACTACTGATCCCAGAAACTTGACAGTTAGCAAAAGTGGGGAAACCTGATGTTGTCCTGTCGCTTTGGGGTTTCTCTCCTTCTGGGTTGCTCCCCTGTCAAGGCAAGATTGAAGATTGTAGGGTCGTGGGGTTTTTTTTTTGGGAAATGCCAGCCGTTGATCCCTGAAAAGAATGGGCTGTGTGTGTGAGGGGGTGTATGAACTGGCTCTCAACCTATGGGAAGCTCAGATAGAGAAGGACAGTTCACTTTGTTGAGGGGGAATGGCTCACCGCTTTCCTCTTGGATCCGCTTTCTGGAACATTGCGCACACAAGCATCGACTCCAAACATCACATCCTTAAAGCAGTCCAAAGTTTATTCAAGGAGATATTTCAAACCTCCTCATCCAGCAAAAGATAACATTTAAAATGATTAAAAAGAACAAGCCAAAGAAAAATTATAACAGAACCAAATCATGTCTTTAAAAAGGTACAAACCAAGAGAGGAAGAACCAGGATCTGATAAACATACCCTCTCTTGCTTGCTATCTTCTCTTCCAGCTGTTCTTAAGATTTTTTCAAATGTCTAGAATGGTCAGGCCAATCAGAGTTAACTGCTGATTATCATTCTCAGCTGTCATCACTTAAAGAAGAAATTTACTGGGTTGTCACCCTTCAGTTCACTGGAATCAGTTCAACAGATAAAGACAATTTCTTCATACACCCCCTCCCCCCCACACACACATACACAGAAGGCAGATGGACTAAACCACCTGTCTTCTGTGATAAAACCAAGTAATTATAGTACTGTTATGAGATATTATGATTTTTTTAGGGGTGTACATGAACAAAAAAATCAAATTACCCACGAAACCCAAAGGAGGCAAACTAATTACCAACTATAGCAGCTTTATTATAAATCATTATAACACCTTGAAAGCGAGTCTGCCAGGATATTATCTCTCCCTCTTATGTGTGTTACCTCAAAAGACAAGTCCTGTAAGGACAAAGCCCACCTTAGAATTCTGAAATTTGTGTCCTTCATTTTATGAATGAATATTAAGGGACTATGATCTATTTCCAGATAAAAATGCATGCCTCTCAAATAGGTTTTTAGTTTGTTCAGTCCCCAAACTACTTCCAAGGCTCTGTGACACTATACTTCTGTTCCCTGGGAAGTAGTTTACAACTCAGATATACCACAAGGTAAAGGCAACCCTCAGAGTCCTTTAACATTAGGACCATTCCTATGCCAGTCCTGTTTGAATCTTTCTACATAAGTCAGTCAAAACTGATGCCAAACTGCTGAAGTCTCCTATGAATCTTCTATAAAACCTGCAGGCTCCAAGAAAAGTAAAAAAAAATGTGGAGTTTTTTTGTCACGAGAGTGGGCCAGTTGACAACTGCTTCAACCTTTGCAGCATGTGGTGAATTCTTCCCACCCCCAATCTGATTGCCTAAATATATAACAGATGAGTTAGCAACTTGACATTTGGCTGGTTTAATAGTCAAGCCTGCATTCTGTATTCTGCAAAACACAGTTTTAAAATGTTGCAAATGTTCTTGCCAGCTTGAACTAATTATGACAATATAATCCTGATAAGCTACAGCATAGTCTATTCACGGCCTCAGACCTGCATACCTGAAGGACCGCCTCTCCCCATATTGCCCCGTTAGGCCCCTCTGCTCCTCGGAGGAGGACCTATTGGTGATGCCTGGCCCAAAGGCAATCAGGCTGGCCTCTACAAGGGCCAGGGCCTTTACAGCCCTGGCCCCCACCTGGTGGAACAGGCTCCCAAGGGAGATCAGGGCCCTGCGGGACTTGCAGAGTTTCCGCAGGACCTGTAAGACAGACCTGTTCCGCCAGGCATTTGGGCAGCCTGGCTAAGTACATCTGCCACCATTCCATCTGGTCTCCCGTGGGTACAAGGGTGGGAGGGGAAGGGGAGTCCGACACCATCCGATATCAATATTTATATGGTTCCTGTTTTAAATATCAGGGTACTGTGCTGGTTTTAGTGTGTTTTAATGTGGTTGTTCACCGCTCTGAGTCCTTCAGGGAAAGGCGGTCTATAAATTTAATAAAATAAAATAAAAATAAATAATGGGGAGATACTTCCTCTTCTACCGTTTGCTAGGGCCCATTGCAAAGCCCCACAATGGGCTTTGCTGCTAGTCAAATAATAAATGTTAAGTGACTCAGAGTAATACCATTAAACTAATGCCCATGATAGTAGCCCCAAACAACCTTGCCACCTAGTAGTAGGTTCTATCTTTTCCCCTTTTGTAAGACTTTATCATTATGATGCCAGCCTCCATGTGGGACTTGGGGATCCTCTCTAATTACAACTCATTTCCAGGCTTCAGAGATCAGTTTTCCCAAAGAAAATGGATGCTTTAGACTAGAGGGTGGAATGCATGGCATCATATCCCTCTGAGATCCCTGTCCTCCCCAGACTCCATCCCCAAATCTGCAGGAGTTTCCCAACCTGGATCTGGCAGCCTCGATGTGGATTTGGCAACCCTATTTTATCATATGCTGTTGTCTTGCAATTCTTGAGCATTTGCTGGACCATAAGATTGGTATTGCTGTTGAAACCCCAAGGAGAAAGGCAAGAAAAAGAAACTTCCTGTATTTAATTGACCATTAGTTGCTGATGCAGTTTATATATGCAATTCATTTTTTCACAGGTGTGTAAAATGAGAATGGTTAATACTACAATTTTTATTCTGATGATATTTAGGGCTTTCATTACTTGGACATGTATACGCAATACACATATTGCTACTATTTATGTGTTGGAAATTTTTGAACTCATTTGAAAAGGTATTATTAATCCCATATGTACCTAATTTTTTCTTCCTCAAACTCTTTAATTATACAGGTAAATTGATAACCCTGCATTTCTTGTAATTGTACCATAATATCTACCATCTGCTACTAAATGCCAGATTTGAGGGGAGCACAGCTGTATGAAGGACGCTTAACATACAACAGTAAGGTTTTAGAGATACTTAGAACTTCTGCAACAATGAATCTGTAGTAATTAGCACAGGGAGTAAATGTTTATGATGTAGAAAATGACAATGTCTACATTTGACAACTTGTTAATAACTCAATTTCACAGATTTTAGGATTGGAATGGAGTTTTTTAGGGGATATAGCTGGGATGGTTGTCAAACAGTGTCATTAAGTCTGAATTAAAAGGTTTGGGTTAATTTAGGTAAACCAAGTGATCTCTCTGTAACTCTCACTTCTGGAAAATAATATTATTTCCAGCATCAAGGGATAAAGTCATTAAAATAATCAAATGGGCCTTATGCCATGAACACCTGAGGAGAGCAGGGTTTGGAGAAAGACTTCAATGGGGTATAATGTCCCGAGTCTACCTCCCAAAGTGGCCATTTTCTCCAGGTGAACTGATCTCTGTTGCCTGGGTATCAGTTTCAATAGCGGGAGGTCTCCAACCACAACCTGGAAGTTGGCAAGCCTAACCGTACATTGGTTGGGATTTGACAGCACTTTACGCAACTTTTTAGCTCCATTCCTCTTAAAAGTAAATGCGAGTGGTGATGGGCTATCTTCTGATTAATATCTGTGGAGTTTTCGTGAAAATCCAGGTCCAGACATGAATCTATTCTTACATATTCACACATATGTATAGTTAGTGTGTGTGTGTATGAGAGAGAGAGAGAGAGAGAGAGAGAGAGAGAGAGAGAGAGAGGACAGTCATTTTTTTGGTTTCTTTCTTCTCATCCTGGGCAGGCTAATGACTGTTTTCTTCAGGCCTTTCCATTCAGATATACGTGAAATCCAAAGGTTGTTTGCCTAAAGTACTACCTGGGTCACCCTGTGATGGATTTAGGAGCCATTAGAGTTGATGCGGAGAGAAGATGAGATCTATGCCTTCCCTTTCAATGGCTTTCAATTGACCAGTGGTGATTTACTGTCTGCCCTTATCCAGTGGATATCATAAAAGGGAGAATGTGATAAAGACACAATGGCATTTCTTGGCATGATATAATGGTGAACATTTTAATTATTTCTTTATGGTGGAAATATGATTAAAGATGTATCCAGCTGTTGGTAGGGACCATTTATAGAACATTATCTCCCATGAACTTTGCTGTAATGTTATTATTAATCTAAATGGAGTAGCTGGTATTAAAAATCCAATCTTTTATAAAGTTAAAAATGAGAAGGCTAAAAGTAACACTGACCTCTCTTGTTGTTAACAGTTGCATTAAGAATAATGAAGAGACAATGACTCAGCTAGATGTCTGCTCTGGGGACCTGCTCTGGGAACCTGGATCTGTTTCGTGGCTCTGCCCTTACCTTCAAGAATTTGATCAGCTCCTTTGTGCTCAATAAATTTCATTTCTTACTATATTAAATGAGGATAATAGTACTCTATCTCAGTCTCGTTTGGTATATTATGTTGACATGGTATGAATACATGGGTGACAAACTTGGTAACAGGATGGAAAAGATTATCACTTTGACATCACTCACAATTACTTCAGAGACTGAGTGACAGCTTGTATTATTCAGGTTAATGGTACCTCTATGAGTACAAGCACAACCCCACAGCATCAAAGATACTTAGGGCTGGCTTAGAGCAAGGTTTCTTCAGATCCTCCTTACAAACCTCTCTTGCACTTGAGATTTTTAAAAGACATTTTCAACACCTGGAACAATTGCAAAGGCTGCCTTCAAGAGATTCCACCAGAACTCCCATGACTTCTACCTCACAATCATCCTAAGTCTGGGCCAGTCTACACAACAGGTCTATTTGCTGGTCAGGAGTATACAATTACATGACAGACACACCATAGTGTTTTGGGAGAACCCCAGAGCATCCTGTGATATGGGGATATCACTTTTAGTTATGTAACAAGAAAGGATGTTGTGGCATCAGAAAACTGACATTTTACCCCCTCCCACTGCCCCACTGAGTGTGGGGGAATGGTTTTCCCTGCTGATGGCATAGAAATATCAGATCTACACTAAACAGACAAGCAAAACTAAGAAGGTGATGCTACTACCACTTGTAAATAGTTGTTGTAAATAGTCTGTATTTTCCTTGATCATATTTGAATTTTGTATAATTGCATCTCGCCAATTACTTCCTGCATTTCATGGCCTTTGGCTTTGCAGTGTAGAGCTTTTTTTAAATCATAGCCTTGCATGCATATGTCTGCCAAGTGAGAACCCACCTTCTGAATCTGATAAAATGGCATATCTAGACCATGGAAGTTTATTTAGAATAAACATTTTGCAGGCTTTTAAGTATCACAAGTTACCTGCTTATTTTCTAGCAGCTTTATTTTACATGTAGCAGTAAAAATCATGATCAGATTTTAAGCAATGCTGAACCTCCATCATATAAACAGTGACCAGAATACCTAAAGAGCTATGAATATTGAACAAGAACAAGAGATGTAAACAGTGACATCTCTTAGATTTTGACCTGAGTGTACCAGGTAGAGCCCAAGCTTACCTAGCAAGTCTCTGTGGCAGAGAGGGGACTTGAATCTGGGTCTTTTGGATCCTAGTCTGATATCCTAAGCACTATACTGTGTTGCCTCTTAAGGCAGCCTCTCCCTAGAAAAAGTCTTATCAAGACGTAATAGACATGCAGCAGCAAGTCATTCAGGAGAACTGCGTGGTTAGCAGTACTGGGCTTAGAAAGACTGCATAACTACTGTGAAGGCTGCTGTTTGGCTGAGGTCAGGTGAGTTCTGTGACATCAAGTCATCTGGTAGCCACCAAAATGCATGGGTGAGCTTGACTAATTTCATGGTAGGAAGTTGCATGCTGTTTGCTGCTGGACTTAGATTCACTGAGTCCTCCCTCCAGGCTAGGAAGAATGGCAGTAGGGGTGGACTGGGCAGCCAGACTAGCTGTGTTAAGAGCCCTTCTCCTTGCCTTCATTGACAGAAACCAAGGTTTGAGGGCTAAAAATGTTGTGGTTGCCTTACAACTCCCACAATGACCACTGATATTTCAGAAGACATTGAATTCTTAAAGTTGGTCCTTTTATTATTATTGGGGGGGGGGGGTAATTCCAAGATTTCAGATTCCCCCCAAAAAGAATCTGGTGTTTTTTTAATTTGTAGAACGATGTCTTGTCTGGATATAGATATCCACAGATGAGGTCAGGGCAGTGGTGTAGCTACCAGGAGATGAGGTTTGGACTGGTGAACCGGTGGAGCCATTGGGGTCATGTGGGGGTGGAAAATTTTCCGCCTCCACACCCCTCCCCCCTCATCCTGCCCTGCCAGGCCCAGTGGAGGCCGCTGCCAGTCACTCCTACCCAGCCCCACCTCCCTTTGGCACACCAGGGGTGTGGTATTAAAACTGCACATGAAACCCCCTCGGGGGGCAGCAGGGCCTGCCTCTTTCCCTCTCTGCTGGCTAGTAACATGTGGGACACCACACCAGAGCCAGTGGAGGCTGCTGCACATGTCCCTGCCCAGCCCCGCTGCCAGCTAAGACTAATGGGGAGGGGGCGTGGGGATGGGGCACAGGGGCAGGGCGCATGGGGGGGCATGGGGACAGCGCAGGGGCCCATGGGAGGCGGAAAACTCGGAGTCCGCTCTGGGCTCCATTTTCCCCAGCTATGCCTCTGGGTTAGGGTGAGAAATATATGCAGTGACTTGGGTATTTGCTGCTTTAATTCTTTTTCTCAACATTGATTTTGCTTTCTTCAGTGCTGCAGCACATGGAGCCAATATTTTCAGTGCACTTTTCGCTGTAACCCAAACATTTATTTCTTGATAGTCATGGCCAATCTAGACTTCTAGGCAAAATTAAGACATTTTGTTTCAATATACACTATTTTGCATTTTTCTAGATTGAAGATCATCTGTATTTCTGTTGCCCATTTACAGCATCTGGGATTCTTCGATCTATCTAAGATTTGGTGGTGGCTTCAGTATTCCTATCACATATTCAAAGCTCTGTAGAGACTCCACAGAAATCTTCAGAGAAATTCAAACAGTCACTGCAGAATTCCTTAGTTGCTAGCCCTTGTTTTGTTGGCAACGACTTTCTGGGAGAGTTAATTGTTCGAATGGAGACAGATTTTTGAAATAGGCAGCAAAGGATTGGATATTGCCCCCCTCTCTCTTACTCATGCTCACTTTTTTTTTTAAACACAGCTGCTGCATAGATTTACTTTTTGTTTTGGCCACTGTAAGGGACAACAAACCTTGACAAGTTGGATTGATGGGGCTATTTGGAGCTGAAAATCCTAACAATAATGCAAAGCAGCTGGCACAAGCAGTTTTTCAAGGGGTTGTCAGCATGATAAAATGCCCAGATGATCAGCCCCCACTCAGCTCCAGGATGAGACATCAGCTCTGAAAGTCAGCACTTGGAAATGCAGTTCTGTTTCTCTTCTTCAAAATTCAACTCTACTCATGTTTCTCCCCCCCCCCCCCCACATGTCACCTCTGCAACACCTTCCACGGTTCTTTAGTCAGGCAATGCCTTTGAAGCCAGAACCAGAGATTTGTTTTCATTAGGCCAACCTGGCGCAGTTAAGCCGGTGAATTCCTGATGAATACATTACTTTGTGCTGGTACAACGTGGAAAGAGGCATACCCAGAAGAGATTATTTTTCTCACCTGACAGGGACAGAAATGGAAGGATGATTAAGGTTTTGAACATGCAAATCCATCACTTTGGGTGAGCCTTGTGAAAGGAGGAGAAGCAGGAGGTGCCTGTACCATCACTTCTCCTTACACTGTATTTATGGCTACTGATTTAAGCCTCATTCTTAGTTCCTATGAATTACAGGAAGGAAGGAAAACCCTGGAAGATGATGAACTTCATACACAGTTTCAGACTCTACATGAACATATCATTCAGCAGTCAGTTTGCTTCTATTAAATGGGGAAAAAAGTATTTTCGTTCTGTCTTCCCCAGCTTATTATTCTAATTATTTCAATGTCATTAAGAAAAACATAGCAATGGCTGATTACCCACGGCCACCTCAGACCAACCTTTGCCCTGCTGTGGTGCAAAAGTTGTGCCAGAAGTGCTTTTGCTTTCTGTGAGGAAAGTGAGAAGCACAGACAAGGAAGGAGGAAGCACATCAGGACAAGAAACCTTGTCCCAACGCACTTCCTCTCTCAGCATGCTGCAGGAAGGAAGCATGACAGGACAAGATTTTTTGCCCGGATTTGCTTCCCCTCCCAGTGCATGCCAGGGAAAAAGTGTGTCAGGACAAGATTTCTTGCCCTGACATGCTCCAGCTGCCAGTGTACAGCAGCTGCCCCATGGGTAATCAGCCAATGTTTATTGTTTCAGTTCTGTTAATCAACAAGAACGGGACACTATGGATGTCAGTGGCGTTCCACCTATAGGGACAAGAGGTAACCCATGTCCCCAGGCGCATGCCTTTTGGTCATGTGGGGCGGCACTGGCCACAGGGCTATCTCACAATGCCGGCGACCTGGCTGGCGCCTGGTGGCTCTCCCTGTACTGGGGCACCTCTTGGGCACCACACAAGGCCAGGCCCCACCGTGCGACTGGTAGACCTCTCCCCTGCTGGGGGATTGCACCAGCATGTGAGGCCAGGCCCAGATGCACCACAGGAAGGCCTCTCCCTTGCTGGGGGATCACGCTGGCATTGTCCGGGTGTGCTGGCAGTGCCTGGTGCCCACCAGCACAGAGGCCAGGCCCTGTCGGACTGGGAACCCCCCTTCTCCCAAGCCCCATCTACAAGTTGCCTCCTACTGCGGTGCCTATCTGAGCCACTTTCTTCCCTCCCCAGGCCACCAGGTAGGGCTTGGGGGCAGCTTGAGGACAGGCACTGTGGCGGCAGGTCGGCTCCTGGCCCACCGGAAGCCCCCCCTCCAGGATCTGGGGGAGGGCAGGAGGCGGCCTGCAGGGAGACAGGGGATGGCTCAGACAGGCCCCACCCAGAAGCCAGCCTGCTGCTGAAGTGCCTGTCCAAGCTGCCCCTGTCTTTCACCCCTGAGTGTGTAGGTGAGGGGGGGCTCCCAGAGCAGGTGTTGTCCCCAAGTGCCATTTCCCCTTGATATGCCTCTGATGGATGGGAAACAAGTATGCTTTTACATATGCATCTACAGGATATTATCATGTTTGCATAATTTAATCAATGCTAAAGGAGTCAGCACCCATCCCATTCTCTTTGTCATTTTTGGCAGACATGCCTGCCAACCAATTTCTCTTGTGAACGAGCCATTTATATTTGACACTGGCAGTGCATACATGCCAGGAATCAAAAGGACTATGTCCAACTCGTATAGATTCAGTTTTGTAGGAGTTTGGCTTATCTCTGCATTTTAGGTGGCAATTTCCTGTTGGTTTGTTGCAACCCTAAGAGGACTGATCTTGTTCATTTTCAAGAAATAGAATTTTAATTGTGTGAGAAAGAGAATCAAATAATCAATTTTCTACTTCATTTCTAGCACTCATACTCCCAAACATAAACTTAGATAAATCATCTTTATTTCTGTAAACCTAATGCAATTGCTCATTGCTGTTTGGGAGAATTTTTACTCCTTTGCCTTGAAGAGATCACTATAGCATCACTTCTTGCATTCAATATCTTTGCAAAATTGTATTCTAACATGATTAAAGGAAGGCTGAAGTGCTCCTGTTAAGTAACATTTTCCAGGGCTTGATTTCTCTTCCAATATTTCCGCTGTCAATTAGCCAAAGCAATTTCCGCTGACTAATAAAGCAGTTGGTTAAGCTTATTTTCCAATCAAAACTCACTTAATTTCAGCAAATAACAGTTGGGAGGGAAAGAAAGAATTGATCAAAAAGCATTTAAATAGCCAGTCTTCTCTGGTCTACAGGAAAATCAAACTGTCTGAGAGAAAGCAGAATGGCCATTTCAATCAAGAGCTAATCTGCAAGACTCCTCACTTTAATCTAGAAATTAACATTCCTTGTGCTTATTCAATCACTAGATACGCAACACTTACGGACATAATATTATATGTTGTCAGAGATACTGTGCCCAGTAATAGCCACCATAGCCTCGGTATCATATGGAGAAGACAAAAGGCCCACTCTTTTCTACACAGAAAAAAATACTGCAATGTAGGCCTGGTTTATCTACTAAAATGATTGGGTGGTGGTGATAAAATTCACCATACCAATACAGATGGCAGCTGAAGGATTACATTTTTCAAGTTCTTCTATATTAATAATTTCCTTTAATGGGTGGGAGGCAGGGACGTTGGGAAGCACTGCCAACTGTTGGATCAGAGTGGTGGCAGGAAACAAGAGGTGGCGGGGAGGGGGGAATCCCTACCTCCCACTAGGCGGCAACCTTACCTTTGACTGAAAAACTAGCATCAGGTGTGAAGGGCTTTCTCCTTTTTCATTATTTTTTATTTATTACAACTTTTAAAAAGACATATAATACCAATGATAGACAAAATCACACTATGTCAGAATAAACATAAAACACTTCCAATTTCTTCTGCACTAAATATAGCTGATTTCAAGGTTTACCATCTGTTCCTTAAATCTAACCAATTAAAGCATTAAATCTTAATTGCTAACCTTGAAAAGTTCACACCTTTCCCTAAAATAGCTAACTCCTTAATCTTCTACTCCTCAAAACTGCAAATGATCAGTTCATTTTTTTTCCTCTGGCTTATGCAAAAAATCCACCAAGGGCTTCCAATTGTCCATACATTTAGATTTGATTCTTTAATCAAAGAAGTGAGTTTTGCCATCTCCACCAATTCCAACAGCTTCACAAATGAATCTTCTACTGTAGGTATAGATGAGTTTTTCCACTTTCATGCATACACTATTTTTGCATATAATATTCTTGCTGCTGATATCATATATAAATGCAAAGTTCTGGATTAATGTATGAATTTGTATTCAGAAGTTTTTAGCTTCCTTGCAAGTCCACTAAAGATGATAAAATGACCTTTCATGGTGTTCGCATTTCCAACATGGATTTAAAACATTTTTGTACATTTTTGCCAATTTCTCCAGTGATAGATACCAATGATACATCACTTTACAGGAATTCTTTTTGAGGCTAAAACTAAAAGTAAATCTGAAATTTTTTAAACCACATATTCATATTCCCAGATCATCACTTGAACCACACTGGTCTCAACCACAAATGGCTCCAGGATACTTAGTCCAGCATCTTGTCTCTGAATATCGTAGAGTAGGTGGGTAAGATTACATGACAGTGCAATATTTTAATCCATCTTTTATTTTTCTTTGCCAGTTTTTTCCAACAATCTTGCTCATAAGTGTGACTTTCTTCTAAGAAGTATCTGCTGCGCAGTCATGGGTTCTTGAAGTGTGCAGCATGCCAAAGAAATTAACAGTGAATCACTAGTTAACTTTTCTATATTGCTTTCTGCAGAGACTTTTGCGTTTGTTTTCTGTGGCCCTCCAGATCCTAAGAAGACAGCTAAAAGCCAAACTTGGAAAATCTGCAGTTAGGATCTTTCCCTTTAACAAAAGGTTAAAAACAGCTCAAGCAGGGTGAAGCCAACCAAGTGGATCCCAACATGGGAACTCCCAAACATGTTATGCATGAACTTAACTGAAGTTAAGTTCAGTTTCTCCAGGGCTTTGAGTGCATGCAAGCACTGGAGTTCCAGTTCCTGTAAAATTCCAGCAGGCTTAGGTACTCCTCCATATGAAGAGGGAAGGAGTCCACTTTGCAGAGATCTACTTGAAGAAAATCTTATTAATTTCCTCCCCACTTATGATTCCAAAGGTATCTCATTGAATTGTACTAATAGTAGTTGTAATGCACAAAAAGATCTGCCAGGTAATTACCCTTAACATAGGCTCATTCCGCACATGCAGAATAATGCACTTTCAAACTGCTTTCAGTGCTCTTTGAAGCTGTGCGGAATAGTAAAATCCACTTGCAAACAGTTGTGAAAGTGGTTTGAAAACGCATTATTTTGCGTGTGCGGAAGGGGCCATAGATTCACCAACCACCCTAAACACAGCTGTCAGGAACACCCAGTATATTGTCCACCCAAATCATCAAGTTAAACTATCACTTCAGCACTTACAGTTTCTCACCAGTACACTTATAATTTGGCCTCCAATGCTTATAAATCTCCAAACTACCCAATAAAATCCAATCTTAGAGGATGACAACCCCCCAAATGTTGGGATTATCAACATATAAAAGCAGCCATGACCTCCTGGTAACTCATCAGCAGGATCACCCCACCAATTTTCCCAGTTTCACCACACAGGATCCTTCAAAGAGAGTTTTAGCAGTCTCTGCATCGTCTCTTTTTTTCAGCTTCTGCACCCCAGTCTTGAACTGAGTTCATCCACAATGTTGCTACCTGTTATTCTTCTCCTCTTCCCAAGACTCTCCTGGATCTTAACTTTCACCAGGATTCTGATTCCCCAGAACTAATTCCTAGTACTTTAGGGAAAGATGGTAATGTACCACTCTGAATCAAGCCCGCTTGCTGCTTTTAACTAAACATGCTCATACAAAGGTTCTCCTAACCATAAATATCTTTAGCCATTAAAAGGTATATACTCCAAATGTCCTTCTTTATGGAGGATAGGCCAGCCTATCCCTGTTTCCAGGCTAAAATAATGTGTACAAGATTAACTCACTAATTAAAAGCCTGGATGAACAGAAACAGTTTGGCTGGAGCTGGACAAGGCTTAAGGGGCAGGGGGCATTCCACAAGTGAGGTGCCCCTTCTGAAAAAGCTCTTTCTCTGGTTGCCAACCCCTCTCCTCTGGAGGCTGGGGCACTGATGGCAGGTCTTGTGAGGTAGATCTTAACTGTTAGCCTAGACAATATGGAAAGAGGTAATCCTTCAAGTATCCTGAACCTAAGCCATTTAGGGCTTTAAAGGTAAACTTTTAATTGTGCACTTTCAATTTTGCCTAGAAACAAATGGGCTGCCATTGCACATCTTTCAGCACTGGGATGATCTGATTCTTGTATCCTGTCCTGGAAATAGCTTGGTTGCTGCCTTTTGGATGAGCTGAAGTTTCCAGGTTATTTTTCAAAGGCAGCCCACATAAACTGCACTACAGTAATTTAAGCCAGCTATATGGATCACTATGCTACAGCATATGAACAAAAGACAATGTGTAGTGGAATCTGTGTTGGTTATTGGTTCTGCCACTCTGTCATTTGGACCAGAGTATCCTCTGGACCCCCAAAAAGGTTCATATTTTGTCATTATTGTTGCTGCTTTGAGTCAGATGGCAGAAAAACAAGAGCAAAGTCATTGCCCCCCACAAGCCATAAACAATGAGTTCATGTGCTTAGCTCTGTCCCTGGGCTCCATCTCCAGATGCAGGAGAGGGTAACCAACATGATTAAGGGATTGGGGAACTTTTCCTAGGAAGGAAGACTCAAGAGTTTGGGTTCTTCTGTTTAGAAAAAGATAGCTGGGGGTACATGATAGAAATGTGTTATGCATGGAGTGGAGAAAGTGGATAGATAAAGCCTTTCCTTCTTTTCTCACTACACTTGAGCTCAGGGCTGTTATGAATAAAAGCAGGAGAAACCATTTCATCTTGGGAAAGGTTGACATTTGTGGAAATGAACTGGTGGGATGAAGACAGCCAGGCCAAGAAGATATCATTGGCCTGTGATCAATATGTTTCTCATCCTATGGGGAAAATAATTACTTCCTCTCATGTTAGTAACATCAATCCATTGGCTGCTGTATTCTGGTTGGCTCCTGGAACCAGCATTCCAGAGCCCTGGCTGGCCCAGCCACCTTGAATACACCCAGGAAGGAGACATTTAAAAGGAGCTGTTCTCTCTCTGGCCACCAATTTCACTTACAGGGCCATATATGGCACCTAGGGTTGGCAAAGCTTGCCGTCCCCAGGGAGGCCGGTTACGCTGGCCGGCACTGCTAAAAGCTTGCAGCAATGGCGCCGACCTGGCTCCCCCTCCCACCACCCCCCCTCAGGGGGGGCCGGTGTCAGGCCACCTCAAAAAAACCTCCCTCCCTGAGGTTTTTTTTGGAAAACAGCAGCGTTCCATGGTAGCAGTGCTTGGCTTGGAACAGCACCGAGAGGGAACAAGCTGTTTTCCCCATCCCTCTCCCACTCACCTCGTCGCCTTCGTCGCTGAGACCCTCCCTCGCTGAGACCCTCCCTCACTGTCCTCTGACCCCTGGAGGTCGGAGGGCAGTGTGGGCGGGTCTTAGGAGTCCAGCAGAGGAACTGGCAGAAGGCTGATGAGGTGAGGGGACAGGAAAGAAGGTGGCTCCACGTCGCGGGCGGGTCTCCTCGCCTGACGCTCACCCGGGGGGGGCCGTTCGCACGCTCCTGCCGCTGCAGGGGCGCCCTTTCTGCTGTGCGGAAAGGGCCTCTATTTCTGTGTGTATAACAGCCAGAGAACTTCCTTCATGCATGCATCCAGCCAGAGAGCTTCCTTCATGCATGCATCCATTTGCTCCAGTCTATGATTGGTGGTGGGGGGGAGTGAATGCCAGATGATGGTCATTCTCAAGTTAGATTAGAAACCTTGCTCTGTTTTACTTTATTTCTTAGAACCCGCACCATAATTCCATAGCAGTATACTTTCAAGAGTTACTGGTAGTGGAACAAAGCTCTGTGTTGTTTAAGGAGTAAAAAGACTGCATTGATCTACTCACAGGCCTTGCTGTGCTCACTAAACAGCCCTCTGTGGTGTTCCTCCTGGCATCTCACTGGCAAAAGGAGCATCACTCAAGAGGTGATGGCAACTATGAGAGAAAAGCCCCTCCCCAAACTAATAAAGATGCTGCTCCAAATGGACCATTAGTTTAATTTAGAAGGCACTTCTTACGTTCACTCTGGGCTCTGCTCATTTGGACCCAGAGTGCTCTCACCCTGGGTCTCAGCAGCAATCAGAATTTTTCATTTCATGAATATTTATCCAGCATGTTTTTGATCTTTAATTGGCCCAGTTAAAGGCTCCATCTTTGAACGAAGTGGATTTCAAACCCTTTCTCTGGATACTTTGTCATCAGAAATTGTGGCTTTTGCTGAGACTACAGTGATACAGCACCAATTGTTGGGCATTCCATGAGAAACACCTAACCACAAATAGATATGTTGGGAAATTACCTTCTAATAGAGAAAGTAAACATTCTTCAGAGGGAAGCAGCTTCTTTAAAGTTTGTTTAAATGGATTTATACAATGGAAGACCTGTCCCACCAGAAAATCTCATTTGTGTTCAACTCTATATGATACTTTGGAGTGAGGAGAAAAATAGATTGTTGGATTTTGACTTGTTTTGTGTAATTGTTCCAACAGCTTTAGGAAAATCTGTGAATTCAGCTGAAAAAGCCCAGAAAAGTATGCTGACTGGGATATTAAATTTGCCAGCTGAATTAAGATAAGCAGTTGCTGAAATGTCAGGAGAACCAGATTGCACAAGACTGGTTGCCACACATAAAAGAGAACCCCCTGACTGTTTGCATAAATAATTATGCTATACAAGAATATTTGTTTCCCGAACCCCAGCCTTAAACTCCTTGTCGGAGGTTTCCAGAATGTGTGGCTCATTTCTGAGAAAACAAAAAGTCTCCAGAACGCAGGGCTGAGCCTGAAACTCTGACAAACAAGAAGACCACTTCCATGAGCCATGAGAAGAGAAAAGGACCATACCAGCAATTAATTGTTTAAGCAGCATTGGTAGATTTGCCTTCCCCAGGGCACTTGTCCTAGTGGAGGAGTGGATCCTCTGCTGTGCTGCTCCCTGGTGTGGGATGCTACTCTGGATGCCACAGGCCCTTGCTGCCACTGCTGTAGTGGGGGCGTGATTCAGGGGAAGCATGATTTGGAGGCGTGATTCGGGGGAGGAGCCAACATTAGTCAGTTCCTCCCAGCCATTGCCCTCATTATGCTGGACCTAGACATACGCCACTAAAATGATGGCATACAAGGGAAGGGAGCGGGGAGGGGAGGGAGTGAAGGGTGGAATGCAAGGGAGGGGAGGGAGGGGGCCCGGCATCTGGACATGGCCCACCCACCCTAGCGGAAGGAGGGGGATGGGGAGGGGTGGCGTGCAAGGGAAGGGAGCGGGGAGGGGAGGGGAGGGAGGGAGGGGTGGCATGCAAGGGAGGGAGGGGCATAAGTCCATTCCCCTCTATGTGGGCTTCTCAGTGACAGGGAGGCTTTTTCACTTTTTGAGCCTCCCCATGCTGCCAGGAAGCCTTCATAGGAGTGGAGTAGCCTGGTGCAGCTGCACTGCTGTAGCCAAGAGTGCAGCCTCTTGAATGGGGCTGCCTGACTAGCAAAAACAAACATAAGACTTGCTCCCACTACTTCTATTCAGATGCCTCACCTATTGACCTTGCTATCTCCATTGTTACTCACATGCTACACTTCATTGTTACTCACTTGCCAGGCCACTCCTATTCAGATGCCCTCACCTATTGACCTTTACTCACAGGTATATATACTCCACTTGCTTTCCTTTCCAACTATCAGATCCTCTGAAGATGCCAGCCACAGATGCAGGCGAAATGTCAGGAGAGAATGCTGCTAGAACATGGCCATACAGCCCGGAAACCACACAGCACCCCACTTGCTCCCACGTTTGCAAACTTTAATTGCAAATGTATTCACAATAGCAAGTGTTTTATGGTTCATCTCTTTGTTCTTTGTGTTTTCTCTACCAGGAACAGATTTAGAATGGTACCATAGACTTGTGTCTTATTTGTTTATGCTTAAGGACAGTCTGTTTATGTATCCCTTATGATTTGTAGTAGTTTATCTCTTTCTGATGGATTTGCATTCAATCTTTTTCACGTACATTCATGCATATGATTCGGTTTGTGGTGCATTATGCAACAGTGTCTCTTAAGAAAGTGTTTAGTTCATGTAAATTACACTTTGGAGTCAGTGTCTTTCAACTCAACTGTGGCCTCCTGCTGAAAGATAAAGGTAGTCCCCTGTGCAAGTGCGAGGTCATTATTGACTCAGGATAAGGGGACTGAATTAGCAATGACCTGACAACCTATCCTGTCATTCAGGATGGAAAGTAACTGGCTTGCCAGGAAAGATCTTTCATCTATTACTGCTTTGGTGTAATTGGTTTATTCACAATAGTTATCCCCTGTTGATTCAACTTCAGAGTGGAGAAAATATTTTCATTATTTAAAAAATACCCCTGCTGCTGTAAGTTTTCCAGTATAATTGACATTGGCGAGCATTTGTTGATTCCAAGGCAGTGATCATTAACACCAGCAAACAAAGGTGCTGAAAGTCATCTGATAGATCTATATCTGTTTTCTCCTCAAAACAGCTCACTTGGAATGTTATTCTAACCAGTGATGGACAGTGCATGAATGCTCTGAATTAAAAGCAAGGTGTTTTTACAATTATTTTTGCAGCGCATAGCAGTTCAAGTTATGATTTTCCATTTCCTTAAGCTGAGCAATTCTAGAAGTATAACCAGCACAATCAACAAGCAAATAACACAATATGAATCAGAGTCAACTGTAAAAGAATGAGGCATCTCCCATGATAGAATGCATTTGAAGTATCTTAGGTTAGCCTTTTACACAGTTCCCAGAACCTTTGTAGCTTCTGCTCTGGTGTATTCCGGTGATTTATCTTTTTATGGCCCTGATGATTTAGGGTCCAGAACATTTTATGGTATGCATTATATTGATTTTAACTGCAGTTTTCACAAATTTTACAATCCATCTTTAAGTCTCAGAAAAAAAAACATGAGCTATAATTGAAATGAAAATAAAAAATGAGAAATCCTGATCTGGAAATAATCTAGTCTGGCCCTTTCAGTTTCAGAGACATTTATGTTGCATTCATTTCCAAAGGTTTTGTCCTTTTTATTCTGTAGGATTTATAGGCCCAGTTCCAATGCCAATGCCTCAATTCATGTAATAGACAAGTTAGCACAGGGGTCCCCAACCTTTTCTTGGCTGCTGGCATATTTCACATTTTGACACAGCATAGTGGACACAGTAACAAAATGGCTGCCGCAAAATGGCTACTGTAGGAGGCAGAGCTGAACACAAGATGATCGTCACAATTTAACTTCAGTAACACAGTATAGATCCTTGTACTGTAGCTCCTTTAGCAGTAGCTGCCATAGCAATATTTTTTAAAAAAATCTGCACAGCTAATGAAATCTCCAGTAATCATTCAGAAGGCTTGCCAGGCAGAAGTTTTATCTGGCTGCACCAACACCTGCCAAAGTGGTGTAGTGATTAAGATAGGTGGTAATCTGGAGAACTGGGTTTGATTCCCCACTCTTCCATATGAACAGAGGACTCTGATCTGGTAAGCTAGATTTGTTTCCCTGATCCTCCACAAGAAACCTGCTGGGTGATTTTGGGCTAGTCATGGTTCTTCAGAACTCTCTCAGCCCCATTTACCCCACAAGGTGTCTGTTGTGGGGAAAGGAACGGAAGGAGTTTATGAACTGCTTTGAGTCTTCCAACAGTTGAGAAAAGTGAAGTATGAATCCAAACTTTTCTTTTTCAGAAAAGAAGTGGTGGGCACCATAGCACCCATAGGCATTATGTTGGGGATTCCAGAGCTAACACATACCTTCTCCCCATAACTGGGATGCCCTGAACAATATGTCCTGATGAGAGACTATTTCTCCCCACCCCCCTCATTCACTCCTGGAGCACCTCTGCTTTTACATTTACTAAGAGGCTTGACAGGTGTCTCTTGAATTTACATTTACTATAATGGAGGGAAGGGTTGGAGCAGATGGATTGAATGAGACCTACAGTCATTTTTAATATTCATTAAAGCCACTACAATGTAATTTTTTCTTCACTTATTTTTTCAGGGTCAGAATTTCTTTTGAATGGGTTGCCATTTGTAAAAATTAGATTTATGATGCTCCGAGAAACAAGTATTAGATGAGCTTCTAAGGATGCCATCTTTCTGCATTTCAAGATGTGATCATTTGTAAACCAGACAGCCTTTTAACCCCCCAAATCCAATTTAAACATGTTACCACAAAAATGAGACCTATTTGTATGATGAATCAGAGATAACATTTTGTGTCCAATCCTGGGTCAATAGGCAAGAATTGCTTCTGTAGAACACCATCTGACTGCTGCACACAGAGAGATTATCACTACAAATCTTTCATTCTGCACTGCCACCAAGGCCATTAGTAAAACAGCGTTACTCGCAAACATACACCCTGATTCCTCCTGCTAGGGGACTTACTGTGTGGTTGATGCTTGTTTTCTTTATTGGTTATTGATTATCAAAGTACATTACCTTATGCTGAATATCCCGCTCAGGGACAAAAAGGAAAAAAAAGAACAAATGATTTATTTCTTCACAGTAATTATGTTGCTTTTTTCCCCTCCACAGTGATGGATTCTAATTATTCCCTCACACAATATATGACAGGAAGAGTGAAAGGGACATTTGAAACAATGCCTGTAATTGGCTCAATGAAGCATATTGAAAGACCTTTCAAGACTAATAATGGACTTAAAGAAGTTCTTGTTGGAAAACATAACCCTCGTGATTCATTTTCTTGTTTGAAATTTTTATGACTTTTCGTGGCTTTATTTCCTTGTTGTTTGCATTTAAATGGCCGGGTTTAATGTGTTCTGGCCATCCATTTTTTAAAAATCTTGGGCACTTGAAATCTTTCCTTAAGGCCACTATTAATTTGACATTTTGTGCTCAGAGAAGAGCCTTTACAGAGCACCTGCTTTGCATATAGAAGATCCCTGATTCAGCTCTGGCATGTCTAGTTAAAGGACCTTGGGGAAGAGGACTGGGGGAAAAACTCTGGTTGAGCACATAGAAGAAGCACTGTCAGATCAGAGGGAACAAGATAGACTGCTGGAATGCTACAGTATAATGGAATTTCATATTTACAGCTATCTGAGTCTAACATGCATGTGCCTATTTTGAGTTCTAGGTTATTTAAAGTACTACCTTTTTCTTGAACAACACATGAACATTGGGAACAAGAGTTTGATCTGATGTCAGCCCCGGTGTATTTTCTGAACGAAAATAGAAAGATAAACTCCTGCACTGATTTAGAACATTTTGCACTTGGATGTCTATCCCAAAGACAAAATATCATGAAAAAAGCAACCTTAAAAACTGGAAATATTAAATGGATGTTTAAAGAAATTAATGTACACAAGTGAGTGATGGCCAGGATTTGTTTCTCTTTTTGACGAGAAGTAATGCCGGCATTGCACAAATCACTTTTAAGAGATCTGTGTACAACTTGACTAGGTACCATTCAGAGTCAGTCTTCTGTATGCCAAATTCAGTTTGAATACTGACTTCGAATGTCAATATTCCAATCACTGCTCCGCTGCCTAGCTGATTCTCCAATGGTTTGTAAAAAGACTTCAAAGGAAAACTTCAGACCAGGAATCTTACTTGCCATCTGAATTTTTTTTAACCTTGAAAACATAGCTCTAAAGACAGTGCTTCTGAATGCTAATGAGGGTCTGGAAAGAAAACAGAGGCAGAAGTTAGAACTGCTGGTGAGGAGAAATTCTCTCATTAATTCTTTGAAACAGCCCTAAAGGACAAATAAACTTAATGAAGGGGTTAGAAGTGTAAAAGCTAATCCACAAGAGAAGTTCAGATGTATGCAGTGACCTGAGTTTGAAATTTCATGAGAGATTCCTATGTGGGATTAAGATCTTCAAATGAGGAATATAAATTGAATTAGGTGATTCAAGGAAGATCAAAAGCAGGTGATCAAATATTCCACATCTGCCTTTTTGAAAAATACCTTCCAGAAGATCAGAGTCCTCTTTTCCATCCTGATCTCATTGAGAACCTTTGTTTATTTTATTTTGCAAGAACAGGATTTTTATCCATTTGGAAAATGCAAGCCAGAAAAGCCAAATCATCATTAGTAGCAGGTCGCAAATATACAGCCCTCCAAAGGGTTGTCAGCTCTGTTTTGGGCAATTTCTGTTGATTTAGGGTGTAGACATCAAGAAGGGTGGAGTTGAGGTCGGACAAAACCTTACTAAGGTATACTTCCATGGAGTCTACCTTCTAGAGCAGCCATTTTCTCCAGGGGATCTGTTGTCTAGGAATCAGTTGGAATAGTGGGAGATCTCCAGGACCACCTGGAGGTCAGCAATTTTAAATAACTCCTACTTTGTGTCATTGAGACTTGCCTTGAAGTAAATGTACATGCGATTGAAGCTTAAGTGCACCTTGGGACCAATGGTGCTTCTGTTCTGGTTTTGCATCTAAACTAGATGGGGAGCAGTGTCTTGGAGCATCCAAATGACATCATCTGTAATCATCCACTTTTCGGTGTTTTTCTCTGCTTTGCAGTGATCTCTCCCCAATTTGGCTTGATATTCTTTCTATGCCAGCTGCATCCTTTCCTGATTCCTGCATACTTGGTACAGGGATGGGTCTATGATTAGAGTTGTGCAAATCATTTAGTTTGTTTTCATGTTGTTTTTATGGAGTAGTAGCCCCATGGAGGCCAGGCATCAGCTCCACACTGCTTACAGCCTACCTGAAATTAAACATGGCTTGGTCAAAATGCTATGCCAGAGCAGTAGGGCAAGAGTCACCCCCACACCACCACTGGGTATAAAAGCACAGCACAAGAGATAGAAGAGGGGAAGAACAGACCAGTCTCAGCACTAACAGACCAAACCAAGCTCCTAGCAACCTTCCTCTACCAGGTAGGAGCAAGTCAGGCTTCTAATTTATTATATTACATATTGTGGTACATAAGCTTTATTATCCTTGTCTATATGCTGAAGTGTGAGTCTTTCTACTCGTTTTGTCATCTGGGTTTGTCTGTGGGGGGTTATAATTTAGAACATTGCAGTTGGCGTGACTGGCACTTAGCTAATGTTCTTTGCTTTCTGTTTTCAAAGAGCTGCTTGAGCATTTGCTCCTATGCTTCTGTGGTACAATAAGGGAACACTCATGCTAAAAATAGACTGAGCATGGAGGAGAAGCAGAAGAACCATCTTGTTTGTCACCCATGGGGTCGTAAACACTGCCTAATAGTGTCACCTTTGAGATGAACGCAATCATAGTCCAGACTGCTCACTCACATCTAGCAAGGGCAAGAAGAGATGCCATGAAAGAGTGGTTGCTAGTAAAAGTGGCTTGGTCTGGATGAGTGACTGTTCACTATATTACTGAAAAAGCTCCCAAAGATTTCTTATGTTACAATTCCAATTTAAACTATGTTGTGCAAACAGCAGCCCTCGAACATGCTGCTAAATCTGGGCCAGAGAGAATAGTCTGAGGACACACAAACCAGGATTCAGACAAATATTTCCATGGAGCATGATTTTCCTGCCCTTCTTTGCTTATCATGGCAGCCAACAATGCCCCTCCCCCCCACCCTGTTCTTGTTCAGCAGGAAAAGGATTTGTGGGCTGCCATGGGAGGGAGAGAGGGGAAATCATACTCCATGCACCCATGGAAATATCACTCTGGATCTAACCCACAGTGCTCTTGCACTATTAAAGCTATGGAAGCTACACATCGTTGAGTGTTTTGATGAGAAGCACTCTGAACATCTTTAAGGAAATGTAGAATATTAATGCAATAGAGAATAAATCAGTCCAAGCAGGGGTCCAAGCCCCCTTGTCTGGTGGCATGCAGTGTGTTAACTGTATACCTATAACCACTGTACGTAGCATTGGGAACTTGAGATTGATGATAAAGCTATTAAAATAAAAGTGACTTAATCCTAAGTGGGCTCAGTACCATAAGTTAACTCACTGATTCTTGGGGGAAACAAAATCTGTCAAGTTCAAAAGAATTTTTGTCCTACAGCAGCTATCATCAAAAGGTTAAACACACCACAGGACCTTGTTAAGTCATTTTAAACTCTGGCAAAGTTTACTAACTCTCTGAAGCACAGTCAGATTGCTACTCCCAGGGCCATAAAAATGATTGCTAAACAAAGGAAATACTCCTGGTTAGTTTTCTGCGCAGTAGGATAAGAGGAAAGGCACCGTTTGCCTGGCTAGAACAACAGGGGGCTCATTCTCATTTCTTTTCTCATGGATTAATGTGTTTTGTGCCTTTCTGTAGTTCCATGCTGTCTTCAAATGAGTAAGACTGATGATTCAATCTTCTCAAAGAACATGTTTGAAAAACCAAACTGCCCTTGACTGTGTTTGTTCACATGGAAGTGCATTAACAATCTGTTTGCAATTCAAAACGAGCAGTATTTCAAGTGTATTTACATTGGGGCAGTTTGTGGCATTCAGAATGGCAGGTGATCAGGTTACAGTTATTCCATATGGTCAATACGTGGATTGTGTACCTCTCAGAGTCGCTAATGGCCAATATTGTGCTGCCTCCAAGTAGAGCTAAACTATAGCCTCAGTTGGAATACTGCGTACACTTTTCTCAGAATTACAACTGATCCCCAGACAACAGGGACCAGCTCCCCTGAAGAAAATGGCAGTTGCAGTGAGTGTACTCTATGGCACCACATCTCTGCTGATCTCCCTCCCCTCCCCAAACCCTGCCTTCCTGAGGTTTTGCCCCCAAATCTTCAAGAACTTCCCAACTTCAAGTTGACAATCTTAACCTTTTTGTACACTGGGCTTTGTGGTTTAGTTACTAAAAAGACTCTAAAGTGTAGGGTTACTCTCTCCAGATTGGGAAAATCCTGGAGATTTTTGGGAGAGAATGTGGGGAGGGAGAGGTTGGTGAGGGGCCTCAGCAAGATTTAATACCATAGAGTTTACCCTCAAAAATGGCCTTTCTCTGCAGTGGAACAGATCTGTTGTCTGGCAATCAGCTGTAATTCCAGGAGATCTCAACCCAACTACAAAGGCCCAATATCCTTTACTAGAGTTTTTTTCCCACAGGGGAAAAAGAATAACTTCCTTATACCTCTGACCAATTTTACCCCTAGGACTGCTACTTTCCACTGCTTACAATAGGACACCAGTATCCATGAAGCAGTGATCCCATACTACATAAGTGCATGTATCTGGATCTAACAGACGGACGCTCCAAGCATTAAGGACCCTACATATGGACCTCATTTAGGTAATAATGGGATAGGTTGCCAAGTTTCAGAAGGGGCTTTGAGATTTCCCAGAAATACAATTGATGTCTACACTACGGAGATCAGTTCCCCTGGGGGAAAATGGCTGCTTTGAAGGGTGGACTCTATGGTGTTATAATTATACCACGCTGAGGTCTCTCCCCTCTCCATACCCCACCTCCTCAGGCTCTGCCCCCAAATCTCCAGGAATTTTCCTCCCTGCAGTTGGCCTTAACTTATTCTCACTGTTCTTTTATGAAATGCCTAAAATACAGCAGAGTTAAAAAGTTAAAATAACAGACCTTGTGTTGATACTGTACAGAGTGAAGGGCAATGATTTAAAGCCCTTCCCAAGGTACCTCAGCCCCCAAGCCTATAGCAGATTTGGTACCAGAGACTGGAACAATGTCATGTTAGCTGAGGTTCTGTCTGTACATTTCCACCTTTAGTCAAAGGTGGGAACTAAAGTTCTTCTGAGCTCTCTCAGCCCCACCTACCTCACAGGGTGTTTGTTGTGAGGCAGGAAGGGAAAGGAGGTTATAAGCCCCTTTGAGTTTCCTACAGGAGAGAAAGGGGGAATATAAACCCAAACTCTTCTTCTTCTTCTAAAGGGAACCCAGTTAGATCAGCACAGAGTTGACCTGTCAACCACAGGACATAATAGATTGTGCAGTGCACTTTGACTGCTATAAAAACTTCTGAGTCAGATTCTGGGGCACCGATCTGAAGAGCAAGAGGATGTAGCTGTTGCATTCTCTGAGAGACATAAGGTTGCTAGTTCCGTTTTGGGGAATTTCTGGAGATTTGGGTGTAGAGCATGGGCAGGATGAAGCTGCATAGGGAGTTTAGCAGGGGTGTCATAGAGTTAACACTGAAGAGGCTATAGTCTCTAAGATAACTGATCACAGATCACAGAATCAGAAGAGGGCATACAGGGCATTTAGTCCAACTGCCTGCTCAATGCAGGATCACCCAAGAATATTCCTAACAAGTGTTCATTCAGCTGCTGTTTGAAGTCTGCCAGTGAAGGGAAGCTTACCAACTCCCGAGGCAGCTAATTCCACTGCTGAACTGCTCATATTGTAAAAAAAAAAAATTCCTAACATCCAGCCAGTACCTTTTCACCCATATTTTAATCCCATTATTGCAAGTCCTATCCTTAGTTGCCCATAGGAAAATCATCCTGTCCTCCTCTAAGGGACAGACCTTCAGATACTTAAAGAGAACAATCATGTCTTCCCCCACATACCCCCCCTCCTATTTTCCAGTCTAAACATTCCCAAGTCCCTCAGCCTTTCCTCACAGGGCTTAGTCTCCAGGCTACTGATCATCCCTGTCACTGTCCTCTTCATCTGCTCTATTCTGCCCCACTCACCTCACAGGGTGTTTGTTGTGAGGGGGGAAGGGAAAGGAGATTGTCAGCCCCTTTGAGTCTCCTACAGGAGAGAAAGGGGGCATATAAATCCAAACTCTTCTTCTCTTCTTTATAAAGTGCAGCCTCTAGAATTGTACACAATACTCCAGGTGTGGCCTGACCAATGGAGTGCTCAGCAGGACCATGACATCTTGCGATTTGGATGTTAATCCTCTGTTGATACATGCAAAGACTGTATTAGCCCTTTCTGTTGCTACATCAAACTAATTGCTGATACTGGACTTATGGTCCCATGACCTTGCTGTCACACACTGCTACCCAGAAGCATGTGCCCCATGGAGTATGGTATTCCTCATTTTTGTTACCCAGACATAGAACTTGGTTCCTGTACAGAGAAGAATCTCCAAGTTTCAAGAACATTCTGTCAGGGAGTTCAGTTCTATGGAATGCCAAAGAAAATGTCCCACCATCCTCTATTGTTTATGATGGGGGAAAACATCCTTTTTTGTCTCCAGGGGGAAAACAGAGAGGCATGCCCACACTGGCCAATGTGTCACATGCCAAGAACCAACACAAGTCCAACAGAACCGAAACAGAGCCTAGGAATCCTAGCAGAAGCACAAGCCAATGTGGCAAGCCCAACAAAACAAATGCCAAACCAGCAAATCGCAGCAATTTTTAAAGAACCAAGAGCAATCCACAGAAGTTCTGCATAACAATTTTAAGCATGGAGGGGGAGCCCTTTTGCTAGCACAGCAGAACCAAAGGCAATATACAGAAGCCCTGCTCAATAATCTCAAGCATGAGGAGCCACTTTTGAAGTCCTGCAGTTCCACTGTAAAACCAGAGAATCCCAGCAGAGGGGTTCTGCATTTTTTTAAATGCAGAACCAAGGACAGTTAACAGAAGCTCAACAGAACCATCATAAATTCAAAGGAAAATCCACTGATGCATATATAACCATCACTTTGCCAAGGAAGGCTTCAGAAAGTGAGTGGGAGGAGGTTGTATGTACCCTGATTCTCCTCTCTCAGCCGTCAACTGTCTAAAGTTATTTATCTACCTACTTATTTGCAGTCATCTGCCCAACTTTTTACAGAATATGCTGAAAGTATCTGGCAAATATATCATTAGTTAAAGGTGGTAACCCATGGAGTCATTCCTCATTTATTCCAGTGCCCTTTTAGCATGCTAAATCAAAAACCCTTTGAATATTTTGATGTTATTGAAGGTCATGCTGATGGTGTTCTTCATAATAAGGAAAATAAATGCAGAGCAATCCTGGTGTAAAGAAAAGAAGCCACACTGCATGTGAATCTATTGCTAGATGATTTTGGATGTTGTATAAATAATGTAAATAACCTTCAATTTGCATTTCATCCCTTTGTGGATGGTACAAGTTCCTTCACCCTCGGTCATGATTCACAAAACATCCTCTGCTGACCCAGTAAAAGGATCAGTGACTAGTAGATAGCATTGCATCTCTGTTTTTAACCTGGAGACATATTCCAGGGACAATATTTTAACATATTTTTTATCCTTACTTTGCATATCATTTCAAGAAATAATTGTCACTGTAGGGCTCTCCAGTTTTCCACTGGCTTTTGGTTTCTGAAGTGCTTTTCATAGCAAATTATAGAGAGGGCAACAAAACTTTTACTGAAATAGTATTATAAAGCATCTTCAAATGTGATTTTTAAGACCTTAAGCTTCCCCCTTTCCCCAAAAAATTACCAGTATTGATAATGGAATGTTGAAAATACAATATGCATTCATACTTAGAAAAAAAATCCAGTTTATGAGATTATTAAACACATTTTGCCCCCAGTTAGCTCTACAAAACTGAAGATAAATGAAGGAGCAGGAGGGCAGTTGTATGTATCAGCCTTTGTGTTCTTGGCACTGGGAACAAAATCAGGTAAGATATTATTGTTCTCTTGGGACATGTTCACCAGATGCTAAAGGGCTCTTTGAGTCTAGTGGCATGATAATCTGATACAGAAACACAGGCAAAGCATTTAAGCCTCTCTTGTTTTTGGAGCCAGCGATGGGAGAAAAGAAACCTTTTACTGGCATTTCTTGCAATGTCATTTTCTAAAAATAAGTGACAAAAATTACTATTTTACTCAAGGGAATTGTGCAGGCCTCACACACAGGGAAATCAAATTAGAGTCTGCAGCCTATCCCCTTAGCCTAATAAATGAATTTTGTGACATTTATTGAAATAGGGAAAGTGAGAGGGAGAGACTTTCCAGAATTAATGCTGATTATTCACTACAAAAGAACAATGAGCTTCATGGCAATCAAAGGATTAGCAAATTCACACCATAATCCCCTTTACAAGTGCACATGCAAGGCATTTTTCTCTTGCCAGTGAACAAAGGAGCAATAATCTCCAAGGCTGTTTTGTGTAATAGATGACACAGACACATTTGCATTTGTCATCTCCTAGAACACCTTTAATGCTGGTCTATTATTATAATGGCTCACATGAGTTGCCCAGCAAACCTCGTCATCTACTTTTCAAGCTAGCATCTGGTTAAAGAAAAGGAACATGGCAAGAGTCAGGAAATGGCAAGGAGTAAAGAGGCAAATTTAGGTTGGGGAGCTGCATTCTGAATCCTTTCCTTCCTGAACATGTCATGTACCTGTTCTGGATGGCTCTTGCCAGGCCTGATTCTTGTATACATACCTAAGGCATCTGGTTTGTTTTTTCTGTATGAGATAATTTATCTCTTAATAAGAGGGACACCCTGCATTGCATTTGATTTATTGTCAGTATAGTATTTGCTAGATGATATTTGCCTCCATCTTATACTTTATTAAAATGTAACTATTTACATCTTTACAATTAACTAACTTGAAGGAGATGATAATATATTAATTTTACCCAGATAGTTATCAAACAAGGAGAGTAGTTATAAGTCCATTAAATGTCTTACCTAAAAGCGAGCAGGATCACAAGGCAAGGAGCTTACCCCAAGAAGAAATTGTCTGCCCAGTTTAGATTACCATATTTTTAGGCTTTCAGAATTATCTATAGCACTAGGAAACTGTCCTGCTTGATGGGGTTCACAATCCAGGCTAATCATTCTCATATATACTAAAAGCCAAGATTGCCAAATCTGAGGATACTTAAATCCAGTGACTGGAGCTGTGAACAGGCAATACGTCTTTCTACAAACCTGAACAATGTCCCAGACTTGAAGAAAAATGTGAAATGTAATATATAGATTTATTCTCTCTCTCTCTCTCTCTCTCTCTCTCTCTCTCTCTCTCTCTCTCTCTCACACACACACACACACACACACACACACACACACACACACACACACACACCAGGGGCGTAACGAGGCAGCCCTGGGCAAACTGTAGCCCTGGGCAAAACCTGAGTTGGATGCCCCCCCCATGGGCGGCCACTCCACCACGACCAAATTTTTTTTGCACCAGGACATTGGTGCCTGCAGGGGGTGCATTTTTAGACATATCAACACAAATATTTCAGCATATCATCAGGAGACTGTCCTTATGCTACTCCCCAAGTTTGGTGAGGTTTGGTTCAAGGAGTCCAACGTTATGGACTCCCAAAGGGGGTGCCCCATCCCCCATTGTTTCCAATGGGAGCTAATAGGAGATGGGGGCTACAGTTTTGAGGGTCCATAACTTTGCCCCCCTGAACCAAACTGCACCAAACTTGGGGAGTGCCATCATATCCAGATGATACCCTGAAATTTTGATGCCGATACATCCAAAAATGCACCCCCTGCAGGAACATCCTAGAAATTTGCCCAAGAATCTTTGTTCTGCATTGAGTTTTCTGCATTGCTGTCAATGGGGGTTGCAGGCTGGGGGGGGCACATTTCTGAAGGCACAGTCTCAAAACTTTCAGGGTCTCATCAGGAGACTGCCCTAATGATATCCCTCAAGTTTGGTGCAGTTTGGTTCAGGGAGGCCAAAGTTATGGACCCTCAAAACTGTAGCCCCCCATTCTATTAGCTCCCTATTGGAAACAATGGGCCTGGGATAGAGAACCCCTTTGGGAGTCCATAACTTTGGACTCCCCTGAACCAAACCTCTACCAAATTTGAGGGGTAGCATAAGGACAGATCTTCTGATGACTATACTGAAATTACAGTGCCGCTTCAGATCTAAAAAACTGCGCCCCCTGCAGGCCAAAAATGGAAAACCACTAAAATACCCAAAAACGAACCCAGCATTTTGATGCCCCCCACAAGGTGATGCCCTGGGCAGCTGCCCACCTTGCCCAATGGGCATTATGCCAGTGACACACACACACACACACACACTTTGAGTGTTGGAAAAAAGGCTGAAATAATAAAAGGAGTACTGTGGCCTTAAGAAACAGATTTCTTCAGTGGCCATTGTTAGGCAACTACAACGTTCCAAGCTTGAGGTTTCAGTGGGAAGGGCAAGCTGTTTTAACCTTTGAGTCCTTGGAGACAAGCCTGGGGCTAGGGTAGCCTGCTCCACGGCAGAAAATTCCTGGAGATTTTGGTGTGGAGTATAATGCCATAGAACCCATTTCCTCAGGGTGATAGATGTCTATTATCTGGAGATCAATTGTAATTTTGGAAGATCTCCAGTCCCTACCTGGAAGTTGGCAACTTTAGGTCTGGCAGCAACCACTTGGTGACTTGATATCGCCTGATTTGCATGATGTAACTAGGCCTAGCTGCTAACTAATGTTCATCAGCAGACACCCTATGAAAGCCAGTGTGGTGTAGCAGTTACAACTGCAGAGTAACTTCTGGGGGACTTAGATTAAAATCCCAAACTGGTTATAGAGGCTCATTGGGTATTTGGGTCAGCTACATAGTTTCATCCTAACATACTGAACAGGGTTATTGAGAAGATAAAAAGGAGGAGAGAAGAATAATGCAAGCTGCTTTTGTCCCCACTGTGGAGAAAGGGGGTGTAAATGAACGAAATCAATAACAAATATAGCAAATATAGCTGAAGATAGGAGAAAAATAATAGGTAGGTTGGTGAATCATGGAGGCGAGAATGAGACTGGAATCCTTGAGAGGATATGGATGCTGCCAGGGGTAGGAGGAGGGAAAGGAAATAGCATGGGGAGGAGATACAGGGGAAAGTGAGGTACCATAGCACAAGTCCTTGAGGGTCTCCTACCGTGCAAGTGAGCTGACACTACACTGGCTGACACTACAAAACTGTGCCAGAGGTTTCCAAGGTAGAGACTGTGGGCGGGGCGGGGGGGAGCGCAGTGAGAGGGAAAGCTTAAGGCAAAGAGGCAAATAAAGGTAAACTTTCTGGTAGGAAGAAGATGTTTCCAACTCCAGGTTAGGAAATTCCTGGAGATTTGGAGAGGGTGGAGTTTGAGGAGGGGAGTGACCTCAGAGGTCCAAAGGAAATCTAGTAACAAATAAGGACACTTGATGATTAGTTTCCTAGACCCTTCACTAAATTTCACTGAATTGCGTTCAACACTATTCTGCAATTCACTGAAGTTTTAGTTCTGGGAGAGTTGTTAGTTCTCCCTGAGGAAAGAAGAACCCCACAGCCACTGCCTATTTCACAGTTACTCAGATAAGTGGTTGCTTTTATACCTTTCATCAGACTGGAATCCTTACATTACAATCCAGTTGCCTGGTGTTTCCTAGCTGTTATCAGAATCTGTGGGTTGGCTGTGAATTATCATGAATAATTTTCTTTTATTTCTATTTTGTTTAAGTTTATTAGCACTCATTAGCACACTTTCTGATGTGTATATTTGTGCTAACTGGCTATGTAGTATTTTAGATAGTCAATGTCTGTAACAAACGTCTAATAAAGGTTTTGTTGATGATCTTATTATGTTGTATTTCAGATGTACAAAATTTGCTTCTATTGAAGTAACTTTGACTGGTCTTTGACCATAATAAAATCTGATCTGTTCATGTACAGAAAAAGTGTCTACATTGATCTGGAGTATCCCCATAATACATCATTCTCAATTGTGAGCACATTTAATTTTTATTTTGTGTTGTAATGGCTTTTGGGTAAATATAAATGTTACTACAACTACTCTCCCCCAGTCTATAATTATGCACAAGAGAGCACAAGAGAGTCACCGATCCCATAACTGCCATTCCAAGAGAATTCCAATTGTCTAGTCCAGCTCTTATCTCGTTTATGCAGCACTTAAATCGCTTATTGCCAAGTCTTGATCTTGTTAATTCCTGTGGGCACTGGGGAGAAAGGGATGGTTTCTCTTCTGGTCCCACTGGTGATCTTCACTGGAAGATCTTATCTTGGGATGCAATCCTCAAAAATGGAGGGGGCTCGAAGTTTGAATGAAATGGAACTGCTAGAACCCACTCATTCCTCCTTAGGATTGCAATTCAGTCTTCATGCTGCTACCAAATAACTTGACTTCCCAGAGACAAAAGAAAGACTCCAAGAGACAAATGGATACAGGTAAATGATTTAGCTTTATTGAATTATACTAACAGAGGCAGCTCTAAGATACTGTTATGGCCCCTGACACCCCCAGAATATTATTTATATATATTTCTGCTTTAAAATCATATTGGCAAAAGCCAGTTGCCAAAAAGCACTCCTCTGGGTGTAGGTAGCCACATGATCACTTGGCCACAAGCTAAAAGTCAAAACTACTTTAACAAAAGCTGAATTAAGATAATGAGTTACTCCTGGTAACCTGGAGGTCTCATTTGAGTTACTAGCATGCTTGATTACCACATCTTGCTATAGAAACTGTTAAAGACAAAAGATATGGAAAGTCACCCTGCCAGCAGATACTGTATTCTTTATTTCTCTTGGAAACACAGGTCAGCAGCAAATACTTACTGCTCTGCATTTCCCCTCCTTTTGTAATGATTCTCCTAAAAGCCTTTACCTCTCCCAAGTCTAAAGGTCTCAGCCAAAATCTGAATATCCTGGGCAGTGACCCTGCAGGGTTAATCTGCATTGCAGCCCTCCCTCATTTAGCTTAACAATGTAATTCTGGCCCTATTGTCATGGGGTTAGCAGTAGGTGAGCTGTCTCATCGAAGTCAGCACCCCAAATCCAGCACAGATGCTGCAGAAGCAAAACTTACTCTGGTTCCTTTCCCCACCAAGGAACGATCTACCCTATAAAAGTTTAGTTCACGTGGAGCACAGTGCTCATTGCCACTTGTTCCTCCCTTGGTCTTGTTGGTGTTGAGACATGATATCGTCTTCACCGGGTTTCTGTACTGGCGTGGAATCCCTGCCTTCTACTTCGTCTACTCTCAAGAATCGTTAGGTAACGTATTACGCTGCAAAACCCCATTCCTTCTCTATCCTCCCATCTATCTTTCAAACCTTTTTATATACTAGAACTTGAATGTATGTGCTCTTGTACCTTACTGTATGTGCGTATTTTTGAACTAAATTCATATAAAATGTTTAAACTCAATTTGGACTCTTGCGCTTCTCTGTGGAATATTCTTTGCCAGAATCCCTTCCCCGTAGACATAGTCTCAAAGATCCCCTCGGCCAACCTCTCGCTGCCAATGTGAGTTTTTATTCCCCTGTGCTACTTAGAAACCTAAAGGTGTGCTGCTACACTCTTAGCAGCTGGTGGAGAATCCCTTTCCTAAAACCCCTTCCCCTGTTAAGGCCGTAACAATACCCATATGTTCTCATTTGGTTTTACCACATAGGAAGTGGTTTCCCGATCTGCTCTGGGTCCTGTGGGGCCCGAGGACCCGGGGCAAACCTGGAAAAGGTGTCCTGTGTAGGCAAGTCCTAAGTTGCTTCCAATAAAGTCAGTGCAGAGAAGGCAAAAAACTTACGTCCACTGGGGTCAATCTGGGCACACAGGGAAAAATTCCTTCTCAGCTCCAATTCAGGCAACCAGCTATAAGCCTACACTGCCCAGTAAGCATGGTGGGTGCGGCACCTCCCAATTAAATCTGCCCTCACCACCTCTTCCTCTTGCTTCCAATAAAGGCAGTTCAGAGAAGGCAAAAAAACATGTGTTACCAGGACTAATCTGGGGACACAAGGAGAGCCAGTGTGGTGTAGTGGTTAAGAGCAGGTGGACTCTCATCTGGAGAACCGGGTTTGATTTCCTGCTCTTTACCTGAGTGATGGATTCTTCTGTGGTGAACCAGATTGAATTTCCCATTCCTACATGCATCCTCGAAGTCTGCTCGAAGTCTGCTCTGACCAGTGGACCTATGTCTTTTCTTGGATGGGGAAGGGGGAAAGATAGGAATGGCTGGGAGAGAGGGAAGAGGGAATTAAGGAAAAGCAAAAGAAAGGGAGACATTTGGGGAAGAGGGACAGGACATTGCCCCTCCTAAGGGGGAATGTTTGCATCAGCCTCTCCGAAAAGGAGACGTTATAGGATGCCTCCTGCTTGATGGTCAGAGCAGATGTGGTGGCCTTCTCAGAGTGGCAGATTTTATAGGACTAAGAAGACAAACTGATCATTGTGAGGTCAGGGATGAGGCTGGGCTTCATTGTGACTGGGCAAAGAGGGGGGCAACCCTCTGGTCTCATTTGCATAGGCAGATTTCCTGCCTGTTGATGACCACATATGGTCAAAAATGGGAGAAGAGAAATCTGGGAGGGGGTGGAGATAAAGAAAGAAGGTGATTGGTCCCCCTGCCCCGAATTTCATACATGCTGATCCCAAATTGAGTCCCATCAATTGCAATGGGACTGAAGCTCCAACTGAGTGTTCAGAGGACTGCAGCCTCATAGCTAGAACACCCCCCCAAAAAAAAAGTGATTGTGCCCCCTCTCATTAAGGGAGGCTCTAGTTGAGGCCAGCCAGGTCTGTCATCTGCCTGCAAATTGTCCACATTTATATGGTCTGCTCCTATTGCTTTGCATTTGATACTTGTACATATAATTATTCCATAGGATAGCTGCCACAGGACCTCTAAGTCTTATTGAATAAAATATGGCTGTAAACTGATTAGCTCTGACTGCATTGTGAAAAGAAGAAATTGTGTGACATAAAGTTTCTCCATTGTAATTTCTTCAGTAGTATTTCTGACAGAAAATGGATGAATTCTGTGATTCAGGAGCACTGCTAGACACTTGAGTAAGTAGGATGATCTCTGGTTAGCATAGGCAGCAAAAAGCCATGGCCAGTGAGCCCTGCTTTGATCTTTCTTGCATTGTCTAACTTAGTCAAGAAGTTTTATTTGACTTCATGGATCCAGTGGCAAAGGTAAAAGAAATGCCACAAGAAACTTCTTTTTTCACTTCATCAGCTGCTTCAGCAAATTAAACCTTGTCAGAATATATTACCTTGAGAAAAACAAGCCCTGGAAGCAAATGCAGGGCAGGATAGTAAATGTTCACAACGGCAAGAAAGGAAATTGCCCATTATGCAGTAAAAATCAGCATGACTTTGTGCTCCAAGAAGGAAACCAAGAGAGCAATTAAATTACATTTCTGTGCCCACAAATACAGTTGCAGTTCCCCCAAATCCAAAGCAAACTAATAAAAAATGTGTTATGTTGAAGTCTGTAAAGTGAGAGCTGAAAGATTCTCTGCTTTGATTGCAGACTTCTAGTAAATTTGGGTTGCTGAAAGTGCAACTGCAGAAAATATTTTGCAGAACTGGTCATCACTGCAAATTATCAGTTCATCACACTTATAATATGTGAGCCAGCATAGCATAGCCCATACCAGTTAAGAGCAGAGAACTGTAATCTGAAGAACAGAGTTTGATACCCTGTTCCTCTGTATGAATGGTGGACCCTAAGCTGGAGAACCAGGTTTGGACATTCATGCATGTAGTGCTTACCTTGTGACTGTATGCTTTGCAGGGGAGTTTTCCTATAATTTTTTGTTTAAATGGGAAAAAAACCACGGTGATGTTGTCCCAAACTGCTCCCCCCCCCCCCAACACACACACCACTTCCTTGTTAAATTTGTATGGGAGGAACTGCCCTTCTGTGGACAGGGAAAGCTGGGAGGAGAGAGAAAACCCAAAGAAAGGGAAACACATCTTTGCTTTCCCTGAAAGCTTTCTGAAACTGCAGACATTCTCAGATCTGAGAGCATGGTGAGTTCCAAAGAGGGAAAATGTGCATAACCGAGAATCCAACTCACATTTTCAATGTGAAAAAGAAAACAAGAGCATAAAAGCCCCTTGATCCCCCATGCCTCCACATGAGCGGCAGACTCTGATCTGGTGAACCAGTTTTTTTCCCACATGAAACCAGCTGGGTAACCTTGGACTAGGCACAGTTTTCTCAGAATCCCTCAACCCCACCTACCTCACAAGGTGCCTATTGTGTGGAAGGGGAAGGGAAGGTGATTGTAAGCTGCTTTGGGACTCCTTATAAAAGAGAAAGGTGGGGTATAAAAACTAACTCTTAATCTAATAAAGTTCTGACCCCTGTGCCTGTTATGAAAACAAAAATCCAGAATACTCACATATGACACTGACAGAGCAATCCAGAACAGAGTTGCTCCTGTCTAAGACCAGTGACTTCAGTCTAAGCCCACTGACTGTTCTGGATCACATTGTGAGGGTCTTTTCATGTTGGTGAACTGCACAGGGTGCTCTAAGAAATTTGATTTTGAAGGCAAAGGGGGAGGGGAGAAACAAAATGGCTTGATGAAGACTCACTGTGCTCCAGGAGTACAGAAAGTTGAAAACATTTGACAATCAGTAGCCCTGTTCACATGTTATAGTACATCCTGCCTGTACATGCTTACATTTATTTGTAAGAAACAGCCAGTGCATAGTCACTTTGCATATTAAACTACAGATCAATTAACTGCAATGGAAGAATTCCTCAATACACATATTAAAAACACTGTACACAGTTTGGATGTGCATTTATTGTAACTTGTGAACAGGTCTAATGCAAGGAAGGAAAACTGGCATGGGAAAATCAGTCTGCTCTGTCACTAGAGTTTATAGTGATGAGGGTAAGAGTTTGTGGCTAGGGTGATTTCAAGCCCTCACCCCTTCCAAAATTCTTAGCAGGCCATTGGCTTTTTATTGGGTAATTCCAGAAAAGGCATAAGAGAGGTAGGACCCCTATTCTAATTCACATACCACTTTTCTACCAAGAAGTTTGACAAAGAAATGCCCCCTGTTATTATAAATCATTTTGAAACTTTAATCCTATGCCTGAAGGTTAAGATGTTGGCATTCTGTAGTAGCAACAAAACTCTGTTATGGTATCAGTAGGAAACTAATTTGAAAGGGAACAAGATGAGAAATAAAGAATTTTGTCCTCAGTATATCTTTGCTTAGCTAATGCACTTTTCAAATAGGAAAAGGATTTGGCATGCTTGTTCTTGTAAAAAGCAGGAAACGTTCACAAGCAAAGCCACAAACTTAAACTGCATGATGCCAACATGCAATGCAGAGTGTAAAACTTTACAAGCATAGAGTTGAGTGATTTACAGAATGCGAGGAATTTCCTGCAATGCAATAAGTACTGAGACACAGCTAAAACCATGCTGCTGCACAGCAAGTCCTACACAAGAATCGTTCAGTAGTTTGCCTTCATTTGCTTAAGTCAGTTAATGATATTAAGACTCCAGTTGCCACTCAATTTGGTTGTTTCCAGAAGATAATCTTTAGAGCATGGCCAGGTTAAGTCAAATCACAAGAGCCTTCCAATAGTCTACATTTTATTGCCAGCCTACAAAATCACATATCCTAGATTAGTAATGCAGAATTTGAAGATTAGGTAAGTTATGATTCTCTCTAGCATTAGGTACTGTGGTGGGATTCAGCAGGTTTGCATCAATTCGGCAGAACCGGTTGTTAAAATGGTGCTTGTAAGCAATCAGTTGTTAAATAATTTGAATCCCACCACTGATTAGGTACCTCCTGAAAGCCCACCCTTTCCAGGCTCCAATCTCAGATTCCCAGGAACTTTCTAAGTAGGAGCGGGAGGAAAATATCCCACAGGTATCACTAGGAGAACCGTGAATTTCTCTGTAAGGAAGGTAGACGTTCAAACTTAAAACACATTACAGAATGTGGTAAGTGGATCTGCTGATGTAATTGGTTGCCTGTTTTCTCAGTAAGCATCTCTTAGAGGCTGTTTGCCACCTCACAGTAATGGTGCTGCTTGCAAGCTGTACCAGCATGTACTGTTGCCTTATTTTCTGCATGCACAGTACACTACCTACACATGTTTCGCCTGCTTTTTTGCACTGATGGGGTTAAATTGCAAACAGAATGGGATGTGGCTTCTACCTTATACCCAGTATGAATTGTTGTCTTTCAGTAGACCAGTGTCTACTGAAATAGGTTTTTGCTCATTGCTCAGTATTTGCCTTCTTTTATTTACCTTCTCCTCCATTTACATTTTTTCTGCCCTCTCCCAAAATATTTAGAATGGAAGAGAATTTCTAGCTAGTTGTGTCAATGTTTCATATTTTTCCACAGTTTGGAGATATAATGTTTCTTCCTTGCAAATGAAAATGGAACCAACACCTTGGAAAAGAACACTTCTCATTACAGTCCTCTTCCATAGTAAAATGTCTGCTGATTGGTAAATTTGCCTGTCAGTTACATATTGCTAATCAGTTTCCTGATTCCACCCATCTCTGTGATCTCTAAACTAAGCAGTTGGCTGAAAGAATAATGATCAGATCCATAGATTAAAAAAAAAATTCGGATAATGCCTATGTTACAGAACTGCATTTTGTTGTTTTTTATTACTTGAATGCACATTCCTAATAGACCATTACCATTTTCCTCTGCTTATAAGCCTTCCTTTTATTTTCACAGCTTTATAATTAGCACTGTGAAATAGTCACTTGCCCATAGCCACTGGATGGCTTCAGAGGCAGGGGCGTAACGAGAAAAACTGGAGCCCTGGGCAAAACCTGAGTTTGATGCCCCCCATGGGCAGTGGAAGGAGGCGGAGCTTCCCCATCCTCCTCCCCTGGTGGCTTGTGGCTTCCCCCCTCCCTGCCACCTGAACTTAGGTGCTCCCCTTACCGGCGAAAGGGCGTGAGATGCGGGGGGCGGATGGGCAGTGGCTGGCAGCATTGGTGGCATCCAGGGGAGAGGGGCATGGTCAGTGGGTCATTCAGGTGCACATGCACCCCTGACTGCTAGTCCTGCCACCCCACAAAGATCCATCCGAGGACGCAGCAGGGCTGACAAGAGGCGGAGTACAGGCAGCAAGGCTTGGCAGTTCAGCTTGGCCCAATCCGTGGATCAGGCCGAGCTAAGCCGGTTCGGAGGCACTTGGAGGGCAAAGGGCCCGAGCCCGCCCCCTCCGAACTCTGCGCAATCCGAACTTGTGGCAACATCTGAGATTCTCGGATGCGTTTTTATTTTTTGGTGTTCATTTTTAGAGATATTGGCACCAAAATTTCAGGGTATCATTGCTCCAGCACATGGAGCCTGCTGGCTTCCACAAAAAAACAGCATTTTTAAAGCTAGTGACACCACAATTTCAGGATATCTTCAGGAGACCGTCCTGATGACCCCCCCCAAGTTTGGTGAAGTTTGATTTGGGGGGGGGCAAAGTTAATGGACTCCCAAAAGGGGTGCCCCATCCCTCACTGTTTCTAATGGGAGCTAATAGAAGATAGAGGTTGCCCCTTTGAGGGTCCATAACTTTAGCCCCCCTGAACCAAACTTCACCAAACTTGGGGGGGGGGGTGTCATCAGGACAATCTCCTGAAGATACCCTGAATGTTCTGTGACTGTGCCTTCAGAAATGTGCACCCCACAGGCTGCACCAGAAATTCCCCATTGACATCAATGGAAAAAAATCAATGCAGAAGTAAGATTCTTGGGCAAATTTCTGGGAGCGCCTGTCAGGGGTGCAATTATTAAGCTAGTGACACCAAAATTTCAGGATATCATCAGGAGACTGTCATTATGACACCCCCAAGTTTTGTGAAGCTTGTTTCAGGGGGGGAAAAGTTATGGACCCTCAAATGTGCAGCCCCCATCTTCTTAGCTCCCTTTGGAAACAATGGGGGATGGGGCAACCCGTTTGGGGGTCCATAACTTTGGACCCCCTGGACCAAACTGCCCCAAACTTGGGGGGTGTCATCAGAATAGTCTTCTTATGACACCCTGAAATTTTGGTGCCTATATCTCTACAAATGCTCCTCCTGCAGGCCAAAATGTATAAAACACCAAAAAATAAAAACATTGGAGCATGCCCTGCAAAATTCCTGAGCCCTGGGCAGCGGCCCACATTGCCCAATGGACATTACGCCACCATTCAGAGGTTAGCAGGGACTTCCAGACCCAGTCTTTCGAGCTGCTTGCTCTCAATTGGTGGGTTGTTTTTAAGAAAGGTGGGGTGCAGGTTGCATGCTGGCACTTTCCACTGTTTGCAAATGTTAAGGGCACTATCACACATCAGGCCTGCCCCTTAGCCATGCATGTACTTGAGTAATACCAGCAACTGTCCTGGTTTCTTCAAGGTCACTTATAGCAGGTGTCAGTAGCAGTAACCACTGGACAAAAAGGGCATGTAGTATTCTCTAGGGTCTGTTATGCCGGAGTATGCTTACCTATCCTGCAAGCGCTTTGGCCGCACGCCCACCCCCTGGAAGAAAGCGATGACAGTCCTCTCCCACAAAAAAGGTGACCCAGCAGACCCCGGCAACTGGAGGCCCATCTCCCTGTGCAGCACCATCTACAAGATGTACGCCAGCTGCCTCGCCGCCCGCATCGCTGACTGGGCCATCGCAGGAGATCTCATCAGTGCTCAACAGAAAGGCTTCATGTCCTGCGAGGGCTGCCATGAACACAACTTCGTCCTACAAAGTGTGCTTGACACCTGCCGACGTTCCAGAAGACAATGCGCTCTAGCATGGTTGGACCTCTCCAACGCCTTTGGGTCCATACCACACGAACACATCTTTGCCACACTGGCAGAAATGGGCATGCCAGAGGTCTTCCTAGCCCTAGTGAGGGAGATCTACGACAGCTGCACCATCACCATCAGAGCCACAGAGGGGGAAACGGCTGAGATCCCCATCCGCCGCGGTGTCAAGCAGGGCTGCCCCCTGAGCCCCATCGTCTTCAACCTGGCCATGGAACCCCTCCTCCGCCACATCTCCAAAGGCCCAGGGGGTTTCCACCTACACAACAAGAAGGTGACCGTCCTCGCCTACGCCGATGACCTGTTGCTGATTGCCGAGAGCCCCGAAGAGCTCCAACAGATGCTTGACGCTGCCACCTCTGCTGCCAACTGGATAGGCCTGCGCTTCAACGCCAGCAAGTGCGCCTCTCTCCATGTCCACGGAGCCCAAAAGGACCGGGTTCTACCCTCTACCTTCACCATCCAGGGCCAGCCAATGGTCCACCTGGCTGACGGGGAGGCCTACTGCCACCTGGGGACACCTACCGGGTTCAGAGCCACACAGACACCTAAAGCCACCATCCAGAGCATCATCTCCGATGCCCAAAAACTGGACTCCTCGCTGCTGGCCCCCTGGCAAAAGATCGAGGCCCTGAACACCTTCCTGCTGCCCCGGATCTCCTTTGTCCTAAGGAGCTCAGCCGTGCCAAAGGTGCCACTGAACAAAGCTGACCATACCATCACCGCCCTACTAAAGAAGTGGCTCAACCTCCCCAAGAGAGCCACAAACGACATCCTTCGCGTGCCCCATCGCCAGGGAGGTGCCGGAACACCAAGGATGGGGGACCTGTGTGACATCTCTGTGGTCACCCACGCCTTCCGCCTGCTGACCTGCCCAGACTCAACGGTTGCAGCCATCGCAGACGGAGCCCTCTGAACAGTCGCCCGGAAGAGACTAGCAAGAGACCCCACCAACGGAGACCTCGCCACCTACCTCAACGGCTGCATAGAGGGTGAGTTTGGCCGGGACGGGGGAGACTTTGCTTCGCTATGGACCCGTGCCAGGAACGCCACCACGCCCGTCTCAACAAGAAGATTGGCTGCCAGTGGGCCTGGGACCAGAACTCAAACAGCCCCGCAGTGGCCCTCCGTCGCGGCAACCCCCCTGTACTAACCATCGTCCAAAAAGTCCAGAGGAAATCTCTGGAGCGGCACCTGAAGGACTCCACCAGAGAGAAGTATGCTGCGGACCTGCAGCATAAACCAGACCAAGGCAAGGTGTTTGAGGTCACCTCGCAGTGGGACGCCAGCAACCACTTCCTGTCCCGAGATTACACCCGCTTTGCCGACTGGCGCTTCATCCACAGGGCCCGCCTCAACGTTGTCCCCCTCAGCGGAGCAGTCAGGCACGGGGCGAGACAAGCGCTGCCGCCGCTGCCAAGGCTACTCCCAACGAGACTCTACCCCACGTCCTTCTGCGGATGCCCCCCGCACTCCGCCGCCTGGCAGCTCCGGCATGATGCCGTGGTACACCGCCCTGGCCAAAGCCATCCCACCTCCAAGGGCACTGTGACCCTGAATAGATCGGGTGCCAGAGTTTGGAGGCCGGCTACGGCCAGACATGCGTCATCCGAGATGAGGAAGGGAAGAAGGTCACCATGGTGGACCTCACCCTCCCATTCGAGAACCGGGGGGCAGCCCAGCCGCCGGCTAGAGAGAGGAAACACCAAAAATACGCCCCACTGGCAGAAGAACTCAAGGCTAAGAGTGCGACACCTCAATCCATGCTCTACTAGTGGGAGCCCTCGTGGATGGGACCCCAAGAACGAGCCTGTACTGAGAGCCTGTGGGGTCGGGAAGAAATATGCCAAGCTGATGCCCCGATTGATGGTGTCTGACACCATTCGATGGTCAGGAGACATCTACGTCGAACATATCTCTGGCCACCGTCAGTATGTGACCCCAGCCCGTCCTCCCAACCACCGGGGACGGGAGCCACTCCGGCCTGCCCCTATCCCAGAGGGGAGACCACCCGGCTGACCTGCCCTCCTACCCCAGTGGAGGGAGGTCGCAATGCCCTGATTACCTGCCGCACCGGTGGGGGTGAACCTGAGACCAGCCCTCTCCCAAACCAACGGGAGAGGGCCCAGGCCGCCTCGACCCCCGAGGCGGTCCACAGTTGCGGACAAGCCCAGAGAGATTGGAAGCCGGACAAGCCCAGATAGACAGAGACCAGGACCAGACGGAGGCCAACACCGTGGACCTCCAGACTCGCCATCAGTGTGTCCAGGAGCACCGCCGAGAACCCTGGAGGGACCAGCGACCCCACCGTGACTGCCAGAGGGGAACCACCGGGCCCACAGGTGAGACCGCCTAAGTGCCGCCGTCTGCTGCTGCAGAGAGGCCTGCTCCCCCACCATGGACTGTGATCTTGCAGGCCTGGACCATGTGTTCTCTCCTGCTATGAACTAGTTGCTTATGGCCCTTCAGTGTGTGCCATCCCAATGTGGACTATTTGCCTATGGACCTTAAATGCAAACCCCAACAATCGCTGTCTATGGCCCTTCAATGTGTGCCATCCCAATGTGGACTATTTGCCTATGGACCTTAAATGTGCACCCCAGTGACCGGACTCCCAGTGCATGCTGATATATTCCTGCTTTGTATTACCCACTCCTTGATTTATGCTTTGCATTCACCCGCATTTCCGGGAACTGTCTGTATTTGCTCCGTATACATTTCCTTTGATGACGTGTTATAAATATTCTCTAAATAAAGTCATTCTCTAGGGTCTGTTATGCCAGAGTATGCTTACCTATCCAGTTAGCACACAGGAGACTGTGGTGGCTACAGCAACAGGCCTCTTTATTGTTTCCTGCACACTTAGAACTACAGCCTATACATACAGAAGTAGAACTAAGTGGGACTCCTCCCATATAGGCCCTGATGGGGAAAACAGATACTAGTCTGTGAGGGGTCATTTAAAGCCATACATATGCACACACATATATACATCAAGGACATATCAATCAGCAGGCTAATATGCATTGAATGTTTCATTCTATAAAAGTGCCTTTTCACTCAATGAACACTAGCTAATAGTAATACCACTACTTGTTCTAGTCACCACTACTAAATAGTTAACAATTTTATGGTCTCCAGATCAAAATTTTTGCCCATTGCAATGATGTTTGCTTTCTGTTTTTCCTCCCCCATTCCCCACTTTAGTGTGGATAGATAATGTTTGCTGCATCTCCATTTTCTATTTCATTTTCTTTCTTTTCCAAGTATCCAGAAAGAAACAGAATCTCTGGCTAATGGTGTCAAGGTTCAATATTCTCCACAGCACAGACACATAATGTTTCTTCCTTGTAAACTCACAACTCTAGTCCTATTAAACTGAAATTCTTGGGGGGATTTTATTGTGAAAGAATAAAACGAGAGCTGTACCAATTAAGGTTTTCATTGTGTGCTGAGCCAAACTCTAGGAGGATGGGTGAGGATGGAAGTGTTCTAAAGCCCCCCTTTTTATGAATTTATGAAAAACCACATAGGATTTGATTATAAATCACATGGAAACATTATCTGCTCAAAATGGAGGAAACAATACCGTCTGGCTTCACTACCTGTTATTTTTACTATCCTAAAGTTAGTGAAAAGATCATCAGTGTGCACCACCCCCTACCCCCAGCTACAGGCTGTTTTGCTGCCAATTTAGACAATCCCTTTGGTGAAAAAACACATATAAAATATCCAATGGTGGCAACCCATGGGTTATCTTATCACTGACTAGGTGTGCAACTATTAGCTCCATAAGAAAGAAAAGATGAATGGGAAGTGGGCCTCACATTCTGTGGAGCTATACTGGCTTATGTCATCCTTCTGAACAGTGATGGGTTGATGGAGAGACCACTGGTATGTCCTCCTGAATAGATAGGCTGCAATACACACAAATAACATACAAGGCAGAAGGAGAAAAAACACTTTGCCAGCAAGGTCTAACTATCACCTGCCAGCAAGGTATAACTATCACCCCAATTGATATTATTGTGATTTGATTTTTTCACTTTCTGCCAATTATTGTTCTGGCATTCAAATAATTTTGTGATTCTATATAACCACAGAGCCTGGTTGCCATAACTCTTTCATTGTCTGGGACTCCATGTGTACAAGGTGGGCAATATAATATTTTCATTATATCCACTAGCAGTATTGCCAGCTCTGGGCTGGGAAATACCTGGAGATTTTAAGGGCAGAGTCTGGGGAGGACAGGATTTGGGAAGGGGCGGGACCTCAGCAGAACAGAAGAAAATACTTTGCTTGTACCAGCTGGCAGGCAGGACTGTGAGATGAAAGGGCCACTCCCAGCCAGTGTAAAGCCTGCTTATCTCTGCAAACAGACTGGGAAGGGATTTGTTTATTCAGTTATTGCCCCATATGTTCCTTACTCTCAGTGAATTTTTTGAAGCAGGCAGGTTTCACACACAAAGGGAGAATAAAAACAAATACAGCAGGCCAGACAAGATGCAAGAGACCAGTGGAGATGAAGGATATGATTATCTCTGTGTGAGAAATCAGTCACCTTAAGATGTGAGAAATTTCTGTATCTGCAATCACATGTAAAAGCTTTAAACATCCTTACAGTTCTCATGATACAAATCCGGTTTACTTGCTGTTATCATCAGTATGGCGTAAAGGCACCCAATTCCATTCACATGGAAAGCAAGCAGGATTTTCTAGCCCCCCCCCCCAAAAAAAAAGGCTCAGGAAAGGGTGTTCACCCCTATTGAACACCAGGACTGAAAGAAGACAGAAAGGTGGAGGTTAGCCCTACTTACCTTTTTTTTTGTAACATACCAGACCAAATTTTGTAAAAACCAGACCCAGCATGCACATGTACACAGCTTGAGGAACCTGGGAAAGATAGAAAAGCTGAAACTCACTTAACATACTAAATCATGCTTGCTTGCTCTCATAATAAACGTTAGAAATTGAACTGCTTATACATTTGGTATGCTTTGCTAGAAATTTGGGAGGGAGGCTGGTGACCATTGTCATCTGTGAAAATTTCACCTCAGATTTGTGTGCATGTGGGTGAGGGAGGTGAAATCACACTCATGTGTCTTTCTCATTTAAACGAATGGAAACAAATATCAGATGGTTGCCCTAATATGAGTAGTTGCACTTCTGATACTGAAGAATCCAACTCACGGCTTTAAAACATGTAATCCAAATCTGAATCAAGCTCTTCTTTTATCACTTAATTCCTTATGCAAATATGTTGATGCTCTAGAGACAGTGGAAAGTCTAGTGGTTTTCTACCAGAGTAATTTTTGTGGTTTATAGTATGGAACAGTATCAGGCAGTTATTGAGGAAATGATCACATTTTATGTATCAAGGGTCTGCTGTTGTTTTAGACCAAAGTTCACAGAAGAAAATTATGGGATATTCCTGGGAAACATAGACAAGTAATAGTGATGCTCCTTCTGTAAAGGATAAGCTGCTCACACTAAATCATTTCCTTACATATTTACCACTTATGTGAATGTGTACGTTCCACATATATGCCGTGAGGAATGAATGCATAGCTTATGTGCCATATGGCAAATGGTGATAATTGCTGTCTTTTGTGAACTTCCCATACATGAGCTTGAAGTTCTCACATTCTCAGCTTTGTTTTTGAAGTATATAATTAGAAGTGTGAAGCAAAAGCAGATATTGGGAAAGAGGAGTTTCTTATGCCATGCTGAACATTCTCATGTGAATTGCCTAAGTCTGCCATGTGAATAAGAGGACTGGATAGATGCATCCAAGATTTTCTGTTCAAACACAGCCTCAGAATAAGACATGTTTACCAAGGAGCCAGAAATGATAATAAAGCCAAGCTGATATACTATGGTGGGGTGGGGGATAGAAATCTTTGCTCTCTACAGGCTGATATTTGCCTTCTTTTTTCATCCAGGGGATCCTGGGATGCCTTTTTCTCTATAAGTATATGAAAACATGGTGAGTGAGGGGAAAGATATGTAGGCTATAACTACCAGCCTTCCCACTCTGCAATATGTAGGTACAGAAGGACATTAGGTGTGTTCTGTGCTGTATCCTCATTCACAAGGGCCACAGTAATATCTTGAATTCATCCTAAAATGTTTTGCAGTGTGCACATAGACATACATTGCAGACCCCGAAAATTCCATTTCTGCAGTTTAGTATCAGGTCACTTTTCAGATCTGGCACCTTTTCTTATATTGTTACTTGCAAATGGTCTGAAGTGACAATACCTGTGAAACTTTCTTCTTAAATATAGTTTGACTCAGCCAGTTGCTGAAAGGATTTGTAAACTGATGTTGTCATTTTGTATTGTTTCAAAAGAGACTTTTCAAAATGCATCAGTATTGGCCAAGGCCTGTTCCTTTCCAGAGAATATCTTTGTGAATCCAGAATGTAAGGCACAATTTTCAAAGCAGCTCTTTGATTGCCCTGTTATTGCTCAATCACAAGAAGAAGAGTGCATGAGAGATAAATGAGATGTTCCCAGCTTCTTGTGTTTCTCAGTTTATTTCACGGGGCACATTTTTCACCTCTTTTCCCAGACAGCACTTTATCACAGCCATTTCCACCCCCTCCTCAATTACACCTTGCCCATTTTTCAATGTCCCCTCTTTGTTTCATACATGTATTTTCAACGATGATTAAAAATGTAATTGACAAACTTTCTGTACATATTCATCGTCAGCTTCAAAGAACAGAGATGTGATACCAGCCAACATAACTGATGTGTCACATTATCAGCTACTTTCAAGCAAACTGCCCTGAAAACTGCTGTAAATGTTAAAATACAATCCTAACTTTTAGGATAAGGGAGTCTGAATTCTGTGCTGCAAAATATCTGCCTGTTGCTATTGAAATGCTTTATACAAACCAATCATAGCCACAGATACTTAATTTATGTGCACAGTTTATTCATGTTGCACAGTTGCCCTCTGAGGTCATTTTTTTCACCCACAATGCTTAATTTTCCCCAGTATTGCCTCCAGTGTACACATGAAACTGCCTTACACTTATATATTTATTTATTTACAATTTTAGTCACCACTTACCCAAAGGATCTCATAGCACTTACAATACTAAAACAATATGGGATATTCTGGAACAAAAAATTAATCTTTGGTAGTACATTTGTTTTAATTGCTGCAATTCTTCCAAATAGAAAGAGTTTCAAATTTGACAATCTTTCTAGATGCTTCTTAATATTCTTCCATATCAGATCAGTTATTTTGAAACCATAATGAACTATATTTTGTTACATTAATTCCTAAATATTTTTTAATTTTTTGGTCCTACTGTAATTATATTTGTACTCAATTCTTCTAGTCTCTGTGTCAAAATAAATGTTATTATTTTGTTTTTCTGCTTGTTAATTTTCATTCCAACTACTTTCCTTTTTCCTCTATACTTTCTTTTAGTATCTGCAGAGATACTGTTTGTTGTTCTAACATGAATACCATATCATTTGCAAACAGTTATATAGTTTGTACTCCTCTTTGTTTACTTTAATTCCATGTAAAATTTTATTCTCTTTTAATTTTCTTGCCAACACCTCTAAAGCTGGAATGAATAATAAGGGTAATAGAAGACATCCCTGTCTAGTCCCCTTCACTATTTCAATTGGTTGAGATAATAAATAGTTTCTATCAATTTCAGAAAATTTTCTCCACATTCTGCACATTTTTATTACTTTAGTCATAAACTCCCAATGTATATTATTGAAAGCCTTTTCTGCATCTAAAAAGACTAAAACTGCTTGCTTTTCAATGGGTTTATTTAAGCATTCCATAATATTTACCTTACATTGTCCCTCAATGGGAGAAATACATTGTCCCTCAATTGGGAGAAAACCACACAGTTCTTTCGATATCATTCAACACCATTTTAAACCTGTTTGCAATAGCTGCACTGTATCAGATCAGTGGTTCATCTAGAACAGCACCATGTTTCCTACGATGGCTTGCCAGATGTCCCAAAAGGCTCACATTAAGATCAAGATTTTTTGCCCTGCAGTATCTACTTTTTATTTTATTTTATTTTATTGACTGCTGTTGTGATTCTGTTGATGTTCACATTGTATTGCATTTTGCCACTAAGTGTTTGCTGTAAATTACTTTGGGAGTTATGGGTAGAAAGGCAGGATATAAGTGCTTTAGACAAACAAAGAACTAAAAAAAATAACCCATAGTGAATAGATTGTTTTCTCCTCCAAGGTTGGCTGATCGGGAAACCATTGTAACAGGAAAATTAAATTGCTTTTCTATTGAATAGTGTGGGTACCAGGATACCAGCATTCTCTTCATTGAATTCAACGGCCTGCAGTGTCATTTGCACCCTTTTGAAGATACCCAGTTGCCTCCAAGAGAGCAAAGGAAAGCATCTGGCAATCTTACTGCAAGCTGACTCTCCTCCCAAGTTCAATAAATCTCTGATTCCTTTCCACTGCTTTCTCTACCTGTCAAAACCATTTTGGAAGGTACTTACTTCCACAGGGACCTAACCGCTAATTGCTTAGGGAACTCTTGATTTTATCTGCTGTGAGTGGAATTCTATAAAAAGAGCCCTGACCTTTTCTGAGCTCAACCCTCTGCACTATCCTGAACTGAAGTCCACAATCTCACAATGCTGATTACTCTGCACTTAACTAATGAAGAATGTGACATATAGAGAAACAGCAAGAAAATGCCAGCCTGTGTAAAGAAGAAATCATGTAGGCCATAATTCTCCCAAAGGCTTTGTGTTCAGGATTTAAATTGCAGCTAAAGTTCTCTCCTTTTTTCCTTACCTCATTTCCATTAGGAATACTTTGTCCTGACTGAGTGTTTCCTGCTCTCAACGGTGAAGGTAGTCTCCTCTGCAAGCACTGGCTTCTTACTGACCCGTGGGGTGACATCACATCTCTTGACAGACTATGTTTACAGGGTGCCTTGCCAATGACTTCCCCAGTCACCTGTACTTTACCCTCAGCAATCTGGGGTACTCATTTGACCAATCTTGGAAGGATGGAAGGCTGAGTCAACCTTGAATCGACTACCTAAAACTGACTTTTGTCGGAATCTAACTCACGTAGGGGGCAGAGCTTGGATTGTAATACTGCAGCTAACTGTTCTGTACCACAGGACTTCTATTCCGATTCCTGCTTATCCCCCAAAATATATTCTCAGTAAATTAAAACGCACACCTGACTGATAATTTGCTTGTTCAAATCTGTGCATTCCTTCTTTTGACACCCCTTCTTTACTTCATGATGCAAAGAGACTCCCTATGCGTAGCTGATTATATTATTAGCTTATATGCAGAAATTCCCCCTCGCGCGCGCGTGTGTGTGTGTTGTTTAGGATTTGAGGAGTATGGGTGTGCATATGCACTTATGAGACAGTGCTCTCAACTTATCATGAAGTGTAGTTGCACAAATGCATTCTGGTTAAATAAACTGATCTGCATACAAATTGCTCTAAATCATTTCGCTGGTCATGAGAATTTTGAAAAGAGTTTTAGTTTGAGACAAAGCCACAGATGCCACATTAGAAGTTCATTTGGTTGAGGAACTTCTGCTCAAATAGATTTTTCCCCCCAGAAAGAGCAACTTTGAAACACAGGTTTGGGTTTTGAATTTTAAACATCTGCTTGTAAATACCAACTGGAGCACTGGAGGAGCATAATCTATAGCAAATATTCCTTCCATGCTGGCTTCAAAGGGTACTTTAGGAGAAGCATTTTGAAATACTGCACTTTGAGCTGAAACATGGTCAGAACTATCATGAATTACAAAACAGAATATCCTTTCCCATTCCCAACAGATGTTTCAAAGGACTGGGAAAGACTCTTTCCCAGTTAAACATTAAGGCTACCAAGTACAGAACACTTGATTTTCAAAGCTGCAGCGTTAGACACACAAAAGAGCCACTGAATGGACCTCTGGGCTCTTCTATACTGTATACTGCAACAGTCCAGGGCTTGTCACTCAACACAGAGCAGCTGTCAGTTTTGGCTTTCTATTCAGAGGCATATTGAGTGACATGCTCCTCGCATCCCCAAGTAAGAAGAAATGGGAAGTTCTAGGAACAGCACTTTGCTGGTCAGGTTTCATTTGGAGGAGAGAATGTGGGAAATGTGGCATCTGCTTTACTTACAGATATAAATATAATGGGGAAAGAAAGAAATGTTCACATACAGGGGAATTTATGATTGTCAGTTTTCAGGTGGCAGAGGGCTGTCCCCCACCACAGTACCCAATTGTCCAGTGCTTATCAATGTAGCAGTGGGAGGGGAATGTGGCACTTCCCCTTCCCTCCCCGGGCCTTCAGGTGTGGGCTCCTTCCCTCCCTCCCTTTCCTGGGGGCTGACTTCCCCAGAGGTGTTCTCTTCCTGTTGGCCCGGAGGGCCAAGAAACAGTTTTGCCCACAGGGCACCTCGTGACGTAGGCTGCCCCGCCCTGGTACCCAAACCTCACCACCCAGGTCCCCGGTGGCTTCCCTCCCTTGGACTGGCTGTAGTTCCTTCACTAGCAGCCAGTTGTAGTTAGGCCTGCAGTCTCACCCTGGCCAGTTGCTTCACTGAGCCTTTGACTGCTTCTCCACGGCAAGTCAGCTCCCTGGCTTGCCCGCTCGTCCTCCTCCCTTCCTGAGATTTCTCTCTCATTAGACAGTCCCTCTTCCCTTCCTGAGATTCCTCTCTCACTAAACCGTCCCTCTTCCCTCCCTTCAACAGCCCGCTGCAGCGGCAGCTCCTGAGCTCTTGGGCTCCCTTCCTTAAATAATCTTTCTTGCTCCAAGGTCCTCCCCCTCCCCAGCTGCCGCCTCTCTGAGCTGAGCCAAGCCGGCTCAGCTGTGTTTCGGGCGCGGCCAGGTCTCTGCTCTTTCCCCACTTCCACATTCCTGGCTGCTGGCTGGATGCAAGGTCTCCCCCATGGCGACGCGTCTCTTTCCCGATCGCTGGTAAGTCTGGGTGCGGGGAGGGAGGGGGCGGGCGTCGCAAATGCCGGGACTTCGCCCGCACCCGGACAGGGAAAATATAATGACATCATTTCTCAGCAAAATCTAGATAGTGATGTCACAGACTACCATGATGTGTAGGAATTTCACTTATACCATAGAGATCTGTGGAATTCCTAGAGAATCACAGTAGCATGTGATGTCACTCAGAAATGACATTGTGACTTGGTAGTGCTGTTTTTTTTCCCCTGGAAAGCTCCCAAGGGTTGCAAGAACAGGCTGGCAACCTTAATTACTATGGGCAGCAGATCTGGCATGGGAGGGGAGAGAGAGAGAGAGAGAGAAAGAACTTTCACACAGGGCCAAGGAGGATTCAGGAGGACAATTGGTCTGGGCTTCAAGCTGAAAGGGGGGACTCACATTGGGACACTTGTTAATTTATTGGCATTTAATGAATTTTACAACTTGTTTTCATGCACATCATGTGTTATATCTTATTTTATTGAGAGTTTTCAAAAGCAAGAGTTAAACAGAACTTCTCTGTACCTCCAAGAGATAGGTCCAAGAGATTTCCCAACTTCAGCTTCTGTTTCCTATTTCTGCTCCAGTGGTCAATGGGAGAAAAATAATGTAATAAAGCATCAACAGGAGATGGCATGACATCATTTCCAGGGGAAACCCAGAAGTGACATCACTCTGCTCTACTAATCGTTTTACCATAGAGTTTCTGGTGATTTGTAGAAAGACATTACATCACTTCTGGGTTTTTCCCTGAAACACCATCATACAATCACCCTCTCATCTACTCCTTCCCAAGCTTCTGCTCTTTGCCAGCTGATCGTTAGCAGCCATACTGAGAGGGGCCTGGTTTCACTTTCAGACAACTCGTTACTCGCTCTCAGTCTGCATATCTCTCTGCATTCCATCTCTCACTCTATCAATACTAAACTCAAAGTAGTCTTGCTGAATAAGAATAGAGTGAGTCCATGAAGCAAGTGTATGCATACATTGTCCCTTCCTTCAGAGGACCTTCTGCAAGGTCTGATGGGTACTTAAACAGAATTGCTAGGAGAACATGCCCTGTCCATTAGCCTGTACTGAGGAGAGCAAGGAATATTAAATATTTATATTTTTTATTTAAAACATGGCAGTGAAATATAAAAACATTAAAACATAATTAAGCAACGAATAAATATATAACAAACAACAAATAAATATATAACAACATAAAAACACAAGTAAGCACATGAACAGGAAGAAGGGGCAATGAGAGAACTCCAGACCAAAAAAAAACCTTCTGTACCCACTGGCAGAAGACAAAGGTAGAAGGAGACTGGGGAATCTCTCCAGGGAGGCAGGTCCAAAGTTTTGTTACTCTGACTGAGAAAGCTTTTTGTTGGATTGCCATCCATCCAGCCTCAAATTCTGGGGGGGGGGGGGCACCCAAAGCAGGGCTTAAGATATTCCATCCCCAAGTCATACAGGCTTTAACTTGGGCCCAAAATTGGGTCCAGAAGCAAACGGGGAACCTGTGGTGAAACAAGCCTGGAGTGACAGGGTCCCCCAACCCCCTAGCCAACATCCTGGCTACAGCATTTTGCACCATTTTGTACCAATTGTAGCTTCTGTTCAGGGACAGGAATCGAATGCAGATGTTACCAAGAGTTGCTTCACTATGGAAAGGGTTTTTTTCCCCACAGGAAAGTTTGCAGTTGACTCACTAGCTGAAGTTGATGAAAGGTGCTTGTGGCCAGCATTGCCAACTACTTTTCCAGCAGGAGGCCCAGGTACAGCTATCACTTGTTCAATCACCTTTAATTATCATTATCATTATTATTTAGATTTTTATACCGCCCCTTTCTGTCTGGACTTGGGCAGTTCACAGAAGTATGCAAACAAATAAAACACAATACTACAAACCATAAAAGCAATAACTCAATTAAAAAAAACCTATAGTGCAACTAATTCAGATGGTAACTAGTACTGTCAGTGAGCTCAAAAATATCATAAAGGAGAAGATGGAACAATTCCTCCTAATTGAGGGGGTGGCAGGGTAATGGTGGATGGTGAGGGTGGAAGTCTGGTGGAACAGCTCTGTCTTGCAGGCCCTGCGTAACTGTACTGGTCTCATTAGACAGAGCATTCCACGAGATTGGGGCCATGGCTGAAGATGCCCTGGCCCTGGTTGAGGCCAGTCAGACTTTCTTTGGTCCAATGACCACAAGTAAATTGTTGCTCAATGACTGGAGCATTCATGGGGGGCTCTGGCAGGAGAAACTGTCTTGAAGGTACATTGGTCCCAAACTGTTTAGGGCTTTGAATGTCAGAACCAACATGTTAAACCTGATCTGGTACTTATGGATCCAGTGCAGCTGGTGGAGCACAGGTTGAATATGTGTCTGCCATGAGGTTCTAGTTAGCACCCTCGCTGCTGCATTAATCTAGATCAGCTGGAGCTTCTGGAGCAAGTTCAAGGTAGTCTTGAGTAAAGTGAGTTGCAGTAATCCAGCCTGGAGGTGACTGCTGCATGGATCACTGTGGCTAAGACAGTCTGAGACAGGTAGGGTGCCAGCTGTCTTGTTTGGCAAAGATGATAAAATGCTATGTGAGTAGCATTATTCACCTGGACCTCCATTGATAAGAAGGTATCCAGGTAAACACCTAAACTCCTGACCAATGACACAGCAACAAGCTGCACCCTGTCAAGGAATGGAAGCAGGGAATACCCTCCCTGCCTTCTCCAACTCAATCACAGGACCTTTGTCTTTGCTGGATTCAATTTCAACCTGCTCTTTTTCATCCAGTGGGGGCAGATGACCCAGGCACCACTTTCAATTGTCACTTGGGGGGCATTTATCTGGTCCCCACATGCTCCCCCAGAAGCAAACAGACCCTGACTTTGGCTAGGCTCAGGGTTCCCCCAGCAGCAGCGTGTGCTGAATGCTGAGCAGGGGGGCCCGGGGCCCATGTGCTGGGTGCAAGTGCGTGACCTCGTGACTGCCCATGCTCACTCCAAGGACAGCAACAACTGTGCTCAGCAACTGAGCGGCTGCCAAACCAGAGACAGAGGGGGAGAACCCTCCCCTCCAGGAGCAATCACTCCAGGGCCCAGTGGAGCAGAAGAAGAAGAAGAAGAGTTTGGATTTATATCCCCCCTTTCTCTCCTGTAGGAGATTCAAAGGGGCTGACAATCTCTTTTCCCTTCCCCCCTCACAACAAACACCCTGTGAGGTGGGTGGGGCTGAGAGAGCTCCAAAAAGCTGTGACTAGCCCAAGGTCACCCAGCTGGCATGTGTGGGAGTTCACAGGCTAATCTGAATTCCCAAGATAAGCCTCCACAACTCAAGCGGCAGAGCTGGGAATCAAACCCGGTTCCTCCAGATCAGTGTGCACCTGCTCTTAGCCACTACGCCTCTGCTGCTCCTCCTCCTGCTTGGCCCTCCTGCTTGGCCCAGCAGGTGCAGCAGCTCAGCCCTCACCCCCCAGGAGCAAGTATGGGACTGCCATGTTGTCCCTGGCCCATGCACCAAATTGCCCCGGCTCACTCATCCGCTGCTCACTTGGCCTACCCACCTGCTCACTTGGTCTCCCTGCCCACTCAGCCTCAACACCCTCCCTTTCTTTTCTGAATTCCTCATTTGCTGAGAGGTCATGAGGCTGAGTTACCAGGTTTGCCCTCTTCCTGGGCACTGCTTCTCCCCCCTCCCCCCAAGAATCCTCTGGGGCTGCCATCCTCTCCAAAGCCCCTCTCTATGCTTGAGGGCATTGTGGAAAAAGAATGGGCTCACTGAAACAGGAGCAGAAGTTGGGGTTTTGCGCAGTGCCAGGGGTTTTAAATACTCAGCAACATAGGGGAGGGGGCAGCCAGTGGAGGTAGGTGCTGGCCTGGGCCTGAAACTTTATGTGTGTTGCTCCAACTTTCTCCAAGTGGCCTTTAATGTGGAACCTGCTCAGCCTCACTGCCTGTCGGAGAGGTAGGCAAGAGGCGGTGCAATTTTTAGGAAAGGGAGCATGTGAGAGGAAGGCATCCTCTCAGTACTTGTCCCAGTCACCAATTACTGATTGTACACCACTGCACATTGATGAGTAGCTGGTCAGAATGTCATGGTCGAACAAGTTGGATTCTGCAGTAAGATCTAATCGCACCAGCAGCACCAACCTGTGATTCTGGCTTAAAATGGCTTTCTAGGTCCTTGTGCACAGAATATCTTTCTCAGTATCTGCTAACTCAACTTTAGCTGGAGATTATACCTGGGACCTTATGGAGCTTTTTTCATTGTGAATCAAGAGGTATGGATTTTATCTGTTTTTAAATGAAAGCTGGGAATTCAGGGGAAGTAGCTGATCGTGTCAATAGATCATTAAACTATTACTGTGCTATATGATCTAACAACTGCTATTTTTTAAAGTTTCAAACAAACAAACCTCCAGTAACGCAATAGGGGGGACTAATATGCGAATGCTTCATTACCAGTACAAATGCCTCTGATTAACTGTGACATCCTAAGCAGAGATGTGGCAATGTAAAGTGCCCTCAAGTCATAGCTGACCTAATAGCATCCCCATAGGGATTTCAAGGAAAGAGACATTTGAAGGTGGTTTGCCATTGCCCACTCCCACATGAATGGGGAGTGTTCTGAGAGAACTGTGACAGCCCCAAGGTCACCCAGCAGGCTTCATGTGGAGGAATGGGGAACTGAGCCAAATTCTCCAGATCAGAATCCATAGCTCATAAACACTGCACCTCACTGGCTCTTCTAAGGAGGCAGCAATACGATGCAGATATTGCTTAAGCTAGGAACTTCTTTCGGGATAAAATAAGGACAGGATCCTGTAAGTATGTCAAGCCACGGCTGATTCATGGCGATCCTTAAAAGGGTTTTCAAGGCAAGAGGTGCTCAGTGTTGGTTTGTCATTGCCTGCCTCTGCCTGGGCTGTGAGAGTTCTGAGAGAACTGTGATTGGCCAAGGCTACCTGACAGGCATCATGCGGAAGAGTGGATAATCAAACCTGGTTCTCCAGATTAGAGTCCACCACTGTTAACCACTACACCACACTGGCAGAGATACACCCTTCTAAATCTACTGAAATCAGTGTTGAGTGTAGAACAGTTATAGCAATTGTTACACCAATTGCAACTAATTTCAGAAATTGGGATTGCATAACTCTTGAATCCTTCATTTGAAGACAAGCCCAGATGCTAGTCCAATACCAGACAACACACATTTTATTTGCTGGATTTTTGGCACCATAATATTGTGACTGGGGCTTGTGCTATTAATGAGGTATTTTAAATGATTTTGGGTTAAATTTTGATGCTTAAAATCCAGTAATGAAAGCTATTGTATTCATTGACTTATTCTTGTAATGCCTCCTCTCCACAGATATCAACACACAGGGCTTGATCTCAAATGAAGAATTTGCTCAGACTTTATTGAACAGTTACACAATCCCAGTTTCTGAAGTTCCTTGCAACTGTTATAACAATCCAGGCAATAAGGCTTATTTGCATTTCTATGCCACCCTCCTTTCAATCCCTGCAAAGCTGTCTGCAAGTGTTAATGAACGAATTGCTCTTCACACATCAGTTTTACAGCTGGGTCTGCTTTTGTTTTGCTTAAACTGTTGAGAGATTAACAGGAACTCAGATGAAGGATTGTTGGGCAGATGGCTACTGCCTGATGGAAACTTTTCTTCTTAAACTTTTGGCACAAGGAACTTTTCTAATGACAAATTGACTCTGGCCCCTTCTGCGCATGCAGAATAATGCACATTCAGTTCACTTTCACAATGGTTTGAAAGTGGATTTTGCTATTCCACACAATAAAATCCAGCTTCAAAGTGGATTGAAAGTGGATTGAAAGTGCATTATTCTGCATGTGCGGAAGGGGCCTTTCTAAATGCTACAATTGCTGTAGACTGAGGCTTCTTCCAGGTCATTTATGAATAGGTTAAATAGCACTAGTCCCAAAATGGATCCTTGGGGAACTCCACTCCCTACATCTCTCCATTGTGAGAACTTCCCATTTACATCCACCCTTTGCTTCCTGTTTCTCAACCAGTTTTTAATCCATAAGAGGACTTCCCCTCTTATTCCTTGATTGCTGAATTTTCTCAATGGTCTCTGGTGAGGAACTTTGTCAAAAGCCTTTTGGAAATCCAAGTGGACAATGTCCACTGGTTCTACCTTATCCACATGCCTGTTTACACCCTCAAAGAACTCTAGTAAGTTTGTAAGGCAGGATTTGCCTTTGCAAAAGCCATGCTGACTCTTTCTCAGCAGGTCTTGCTTTTCTACATGTTTTATACTTTTTTCTTTAACAATAGATTCTACTAATTTACCAGGAACTGATGTCAAACTGGCTGACCTGTAATTTCCTGGGTCTCTCCCCCCCCCCCCCAGATCCTTTCTTAAAGATTGGTGTGACATTAGCCATCTTCCAGTCTTCAAGAATGGTGACTGATTTCAGAGATAAGTTGCATATTAAAATGAGAAGATCAGCAATTTCATGTTTGAGCTCTTTAAGAACTCTTAGGTGAATGCAATCTGGGCCAGGGGATTTGGTAGCATTTAGTTTATCAATGGCTGCCAGAACTTCTTCCTTGTCCACCATTATCTTCTCTAGTTCCTCGGATTCGCCTACTAAGAAGCTTGGTTCAGGTGTAGGAATTTTCCTCACCTCCTCTTGGGTGAAGACAGATGTAAAGAAGTCATTCAGCTTCTCTGCTATCTTCCTGTCACCCTTTAGCAATCCTTAGTATTGATTATATCTGTTATTTTGTCTTTTCCTCTCTGCTTGATTCTTTTTTTAAAAAAATAAATTTTATTGGCATATTTGGACTGGTTTCTTACAAACATATTACCAACTTTATGTTTCATCCAAATTATGCATTTCCCCCCTTTTTTCCCTCCCTCCCCATGAGTTTCTTTCTTCATTTCTTAGGTAAGCAGCAGCAGGTTCATTCTTTCTAGCCTCTTCTCCCATCTTTCTTCTATAACTCTGACCTCTCTCATCCAATCTGAAAGTTCAGTCCATATCTTCATCGTTTCGATTTGTCTATCTTGCCATAGTTGGTTTTGAGACATTATTTCAAATATTTCTAACTGTACTTGTTCCTAAACATATTCTAATTTCTGCATTGTCCATATCTTCTTATCTTCCCATCCCAGCGCAATAACTGCATGAACAGCTCTTATCATTATTTTGTACAACAATCTTTTCCTTTTTTCTATTCTGCTATTTTCTCTCTGCTTGATTCCCATCAATTTGTTATGGCATAGAAGCATGAGGCATATTATGGGTTTGTGTACTTGTGTACTTGTGTACATATGTGTACATGGGTTTGTGTACATATGGGTTTGTGTACTTGATTTTATTGCTATATGTTATAAAGTTGTGAGCTGCCCTGAGTCCATTATCAGGGAAGGGCATATAAATCAAGCAAATTAATAATAATAATAATGGTATTTTGACTTACTGGGGAATAATATCCTTACTGGTGTTGTCTTTATTCCTTCTGGTCAAGAAATAATTTTATTCCTAAATTACTTCTGAACTGGGCCTTCTTTGCTCAGTCTAAACTGACATGCCAAAAGAAGTCACTGTCACAGCACTGCTCTGCCAGGCCTGACTAGGACCCTAATGTTTATGATAGGAGTCAATGCTGTCATTAACCCACATTAACATGTTATTGCCAGTAAAGGGTAGGGGGACTTTATTGACTCTCTCCAAAGCATTGTAAAAGGGTGGTGACCCTTCCCCTTCCTCAAGTGTATCTTTCCCCAAATCTCCCTAAGGTTGCCAAGTCTAGATTCGGAAATTCTTGGAGATTTGGGAATAAAGCCTGGAGATGTCAGGGTTTGAGTTGGGGAGGGCCTCAGCAGGATATACACCATACAGCCCACCCTTCAAAGCTGCCATTATCTCCAGGGAAACTCATCTCTGTAGTCTGCAGATCTATTGTAATTTCAGGAGATCAGAAGGTCCCACTTGAAGGTTGACAATCCTATGACAGGTCATTCAACAATTATCTCATTAAAAAAATCAATAGCATCTATTGCCCATATATCCATCAGTTGGCTTTCACGTTAAGGAAGAAACTGTTTTTTTTAAAGTAGAGATGAGCCTGGGAATTTCCTTGCATTGGTATCTCATCTTGGGTATTGACCCTACTATTGAATGAGAAGTCAATTTCCTGCCATTTTTACCATCATGTGCAGAGATACTATAAGGTAATCTATGGCCAGTTATGCATGAAACCCTCTTCTCTGTGCAATGGGCTCATGGCTCTCCTCACCTTTTTCTGTTTACACATAAGGGGGCAGCCCACAGCCTGCAGCACAGTTTGTCTGCCTGACCTTTGGTTCCAGTCTCTCCATTTGGATAGTAGGCTAATCTGTGCATGGGAAGCAAAGGGGGGAGATGGGGGCACAGGGAGATGGATCCAAAGCCTTGAGTTGAAAGGACAAACAAAATCCCAGATTGAGAAGACTGGCTGACAGGGAACTCTTTCTTTTTGCAAGGAATGAATGAAAACTGGGAAAGAGCAGTCCAAACCAGGGAAGGACTGGGGGCTGCAGGGGGTCTCAGCTCTGGAACTAGCAAAACCCAGCTTGAAAAGACATTTTGGTGCATTGAGGGTAGGGAGGTTGAGAGAGTGTCTTGTTTCTCAAACTGCACTTGCTGTTGGATAAAACATAGCTGGAGAGTTCGGTGGTGTTCATTTTAATGGTCCTTTGTTGTCTTTCTCTTCCAGCACACAGTGCACTCACCTTTATTGGCATACCCACCAACAAACCAATGTGCCTCCCAGAACAGAAGTTCACCAATCAAGACAGGAAAAGCTTGCACTGTTCCTTGCAAAAGGGCTTTCTGTTAGTATATCAAGAGATCCATCTCTTGATATTAGCACTTAGAGAAACAGGAAGGAGCGAGCAACATGGAAGGGGAGCAGGGGAGAAGACATTCAAAGCAGCTGCCTGGGGGCAGAAGGAAGATCTCCAGGGCAAAGCTGTGTACACTGGCAGATCTCCCTGCTCTGGCAGTGAAGCAAAATTAAAATCATGCTAGAAGTGGTCTTGCTTGCTGCGGGGAGAATGAAAAGTGAAAGCAGAGTTTGAAGAAATATGTCTGTACCAGAAATCTTGCTGCAACAGATATTTGCCCCCACCATGCAGCAAATACCTTGTGCATAATCAGCCTACATGTATTTTACCTGAAATTACCTTCTTTTATGTAGATGTTGTATGAGACTAAATTCAAATCTGGTTTTAAATCTGGTCTGTAAAATGTATGTCTATAGAGTGGTAGATATCTTCTCTTGCATCCAGATGTGCAGATGCTTATCTGGTAAATCACCGCAAGACACGTCTTGGAATTGAGTGGTCACAATCCTTTTTATTAATAACATCCTTAACAGAAGTTGGGCATCAAGAGGAGCACATCCATTCTGCGGCCGGTCAGCACCCCTGGCTGACCCCGGCACCAACCCCAATCCCTATTGGGGAGGACAGAGAGGTATATAGCCACCAGGGTGGCTGCCCTTTGTGGCCCTCTAACTGCTGGGGTGTCAGGCTCAACTTGCAGATGCCTCCAGGGCATGCCCATGAACCCACCCCACCCCAAGCCTCTTAAGGAGGCCCCCAACCATGAGTAGGTCTGTCGTGTAAGCTTGGCCTCCCCACAAGGATGTGCTCCTCGCCCAAACCACCAGGGCTGTGACAAATAAAGCAGCCTACTCAACCCTTAAATTTAGGGAGGGCAGGTGGGTCAGTTTTGCTCCAGGTGTTGAAAGAGGCCGGAGCAACTGCGTGCTTCCTAATATATGGGGAGCGTGCTCCACCCTTTTCACACGTGCACATCATGCGATCAGGGCCGGGTGTGGTTCAGCCACCCAGCCAGCCCAGGGAACACATGCTCCCCGCTCCAGAGCTCTCTTTGTGCCCTGCCCCCTGTCGCAATTGCGGCCCAGTTGATTCTAGTGCCATTATTTAGGTAAACTTTGCTGATTTAAAAGGAAGCCATGACAACAACAGGCTTCTAAATTACACAAAGGGAAGGCAGGGGATGTCAGGGAGAGGACAGAGTAGAGGTCAGAGCTCTTAACAATTAACTAGAGGATGGCAACCTTTCCTTGCTCCAAAGGTCTTAGCAGGGTTGGTTGCTATGGCATTCAAACCATATCAGAGACACTCTGCTGCAGCCATGCCCTATTTTTGGGGGGTGGGGGACATATATCTTTTATATGTCCACTCTCAGGAGATACATACCTAGTACAGTTTTACAGCACTGATTATCTTGTCTGTCATTTTTACCTGATTGTAGGCACTAACTGTAACATTTCTGCTGTTGTTGCCAACTGGTCTGTGCCAAGGGATTGTCAATTTTGGCTGTTTTTTCATTCATTAATTTATTCTTCCTGTCATTCATAAAAGGGGTATGTTGATAAACTCTGCCTTTGTTTTCACTATGTGCCATTACCTTGAATAGCTGAGTTCTAAAACAGTTATTGTGAGCTCATGTACAAGCTTCCATCTGTCATGTAAACAGCTTTTGCAACAGAATTTCTTACTTAGGAAGAACAAAATGCTTCTGGACATAGTGCTAGACTTTCCCAAATACTCTTTTGTTTAGTGTTCTTCCACCTGCACAGCATAACTCAAGAAATTTGGTAAAAAAGAGTGCACTGAATTGTCATGATGCTAGCTAAAAATGATAGAGGATGGATCTTATTTCTAGTGAACAGATTAATATCCAGCAAAACATCAAGAAAGAATAGCTAAATGCGTACTTAGCAGATATCCCTTATTTTGATAGAATGTTTTTATTCACAAATACATAGAACAGATCTCCTCATTTGAAGAAGATTTATATAGGCATGAAACTTTATAAAATTGATACCTGAAGATTTACTTAGTCCCTTCCTTTTGAAATTTCCTTCTTTGAAAACTTCCAGTTGTGGTATTCTCAAATTATTACACTTGTTTAGTTAAATTTAAATTATATTGATAATCCTTTTTTTAAGCAGCAGCAAGCCTTTATTGGCACAGACAACAGTACAACAATAGTAAAAAACTGATTAAAAAACCATATACAGTACAGGAAACAAATGTTAAGTGGAGGGAAATCTACTGGCATTTAGTAATTTCCATGATAATCCTTTTTAAAGTTACAGTTTACAATTGAAAATACGAAAGACATTTCTGAAAATCATTCCCCCTTTGTGATATTCATCTTGTCCCCAAATGGCTTTCTTGTGTCTTTTGTTCTCTTCCTTCAAAAGGAAAGAGGAGAAAACCAACTATACTTGTTGATATCTGCATAATAATGCATGTTAAGTGTTTTGAGACCCATTCTCTAATCCGCAAACTCTTGTACTAGTACCTGTACCCAGTGGTGGGATTTAGCCTATTTGCACCTATTTGGTAGCTAATTTTTTGTCTAGTTCACAGAGCTGGTTGTAATCCCACCACTGAGTCCTTTCGGAACCGGTTGTTGAATTATTTGAATCCTACCACTGCCTGTACTGCTTAATTTGCATCCAAGTTGCAGTTGATATTAACAACAACAAATGGAACAAGAAAAAGACTGGAATACCTATTCAGAGTTGTGCACTGAAAATAATTTCTTCTCTCATTATTCTTTTCATTCACACAATGACTTGCTACGCTGGACAATAAACTGACCATGTTCCAGGTTAGTGATAAGACCCCAGGCCAGGGCAAGTGACAAATACAAGTATTAATCTGCATTGTGGAGTGTAAAGGATTTTTTAAAAACAATTCTCTTGAGCCCCGAAGGACTTATCCCATAAATCTTTTCCAGGTTTCTAAAGGAAGTTGTAGAAACTACTACTTTAAAAGGAGAACTGCACACAAAGATAATTAGGTAGTCTTATTCCTGCAAACAGTTTGGAATCAAAACTCCACAGGAATTCCTACAGATATTCTAATCACTGCAGGGCACATTCATGGGAAACCATCACAGAATTGTTGAGGTAGATTCATGAGATAGAAAATAAGTGAACTGTTATATTACATGTCTGTACTGGACTGCTATATTGTATGTCTGCACTGAAGTAAGAAACAAAAGGATCCCTGCATTTTCTGCTGGTTTTTTTTTTAGAAGCTTACTATGCACAATGTAGTACCACCAGCTTGTTCAGCAGAAGCTGTAGTTCCTACAAATCAATTTATTCCTAACACCACTCAAGCTTGACTTAAGCAGATGTCAATGCTCATGAGCAGGTAGAAGCCTGACCGCAATTTAAGAATTTTTGGCAACTCTTCTACAGAGCAAACAGTATAAGAATTTTGGCTGTTACCCCCACATGTATGTATATAGCATGAACACAAAACATTATGGCATGTGTGATCTTGTGTTCACAGACTGGGGAGTCACAACTGCTCATTGCCATACGTCACATTGTATTAAATTTCATCAGTGCCGGGTACAAGCTCATCACAAGAATGTGTATTTCACAATTGTGTGGAGACCAAAACAACTGCAACCAGTTATGGCTTCCTGACAAGTGCACCTGTAAAAAACATGCTTGTTGTGTACTGGACTTTTTGTCTAAAAATGTGCAAGTGGACTGAGATAACCACCAATAGATTTTTATTCATTTATTTAGATTATTTTAAAATGTAAATATTTAATATATCTTGCTTGGAAACTTTTAAATTCATTCGAAGCCATCCTGTGTTTTTACACTCTGCCTGGGCCTTTAATGCTAGATTTGAATTAATAACTGTTAATGATTTATTGGGAGAGAAAGTGGTCAGATCTCAAACACTATGCAGGTAAAACTTTGATGAGAGACCAAGGAAAACTGCAGAGGAAAGCAACGGCAGACCATTTCTGCCTCTCTCTTGCCTTGAAAGCAGTTTGATGGCTCGTTACATCCAGTGTTTTATTCTTTTGTCATGTTTTATTTTATGAGTGGCCATGGGCAGTTTTCCTTGGAGAAGAAGCATAAAAATGTTCTAAATAAAAAAAATATTAAATTTCACAAGAAAGAATTCACTGGGCAACTCTCTGTGACCTCTTCTCTTTCCTTTCTTCTGAAGTGCGCATGCAGGGCATTGGGAAGAAAAGTAGCTTGGGGGTGAGCCTAATCTGAGGGTTAGAGTTTAAGTGACTGTTTTTTTCCTCCTGCTGCTCCAATCGTAGAATCATAAAATCATACAGTTCAAAGGGGCCATTCAGGCCAATGCAGGATCAGCCCCAAGCATTCCTGACAAGTGTTTGTCCAGCCACTGTATACAGACTGCCAGTGAGGGGAAGCTCATTGCCTCCTTAGGCAGCTAATTCTTCTGCTGGATGACTGTTAAATGGAAGACAAAAAAATCCTTACTGCCCAGCAAATAATTTTCCACTTGTAATTTATACCTAGTACTGTGAGTCCTATCCTTTGCTGCCAATGGGAACAGCTCCCTGCCTTTCAAATACTGACAGTCTTTCAAATACTTTGAGAGAGCAGTCATGTCCCCCTCAACCTCCTGTTCTCTAGACTGAACATTCCTAAGTCCCTTAGCCTTTCCTCATAGGGCTTGGACTCCAGGCTCCTAATCATCTTCAATAGTAAACAAAGCAACCCACTGTATCCAAGCTGCCAGATACATAAACATATAACCTTAAAGTGCTTGATGTAATGTTGTGAAAAGTGCAAGTGCAGTAAACTGACACACTTGATTGATTCATACAGCATACTCATCAATTTCACCGGGAGTGTTGTATGTAGTGGAACAGGACGGGTTTCTGACTTGAACCAAGAGACTGAAAGAACATGAAAGTCTATCACATCTCTGCATTTGACTGTAAAACTTAGTGCTCATCCGAGGCTTTTTCTTGGATACATGGGAAGCTTCAGCAAGAACTTGGCTTATAGGATATGGGACAGCTTATCCATCATTCTCTCAGATTTATTTCTGTCCACATTTGTTGATTAATTTATTCCTATGCTGCTCTGTGCTTTTGTTTGCAATTGTTTACATGTTTGTCATAGAAATATTGAATTTAGTTTATTGCATTAATTGCTTTGATAGAATTTTAATTTGAGCAATGTTTGCACTTTTGGAACATTAAATCAAGCACTTTAAGGTTGCATAGCTTTATATTTGGTCACTTGGAGGTTGCTTTGGAAAACACAGAGTGCGCACCGGGCACACTCTGGCCCAGCTACACCTCTGGGATTATGACTTCTTGTGATTTGGATGATATTTGGATGCAATCAGAATTGAAGCTCCCTGCAATTACATTTCAGTTTTTAAGAAAGCCATTGGCAGAGTGATCACATGACTCCCAGTACCCCACCTACTTTGGTCCTGATAATGGTCCAGATAATGGACAGTTATTTGGCTGTCAGCAAGATGAGCAATGCTATAGAAAGATCTGCTTGACATTCTAACTATGCTCCTTCTAAACCTGAACTGAACAGTCTGGGGAAGGGAACAACAATGCTTTTTGAGTAAACCACAAAGTCTATAATTAAAATTGCTTTTGGAAAGAGAAGCTTCTTAAATCTTGTTTTACCAAACTAGGGATGTGTGTTATTTGCAAGGAGAAAGAAGAGAAGAACAGTTTGGATTGATATACTATTTTCAACCATAAGGAGTCTCTAAGTAGCTTACAAATGCCTTCCTTTATCTCCCCACAACAGGCACCTTGTGAGGAAGGTGGGGTTGAGAGAGTTCAGAGAGAACTGTGACTAGCCCAAGGTCACCCAGATGACTTCATGTATAGGAGCAGGGAAACAAATGCAGTTCACCAGATAAGAGTCTGCTGCTCATGTGGAAGAGTGGGAAATCTGGTTGTCCAGTTTAGAGTCTGCTGCTCTTAACCACTACATCACACTGGCCTTCACTCTGCCTTTACTGCCAAACACATGTAATTAGAGAAATGTTCAGTTGGAAAACTCTATTCTTTAATGATCAGACAATGAGATTATGTTCCTTGTAAGATCTAGAACTCAATTCCCTTGTATGATTTTAATTGCAGAAGGTTGCCAGGTGAAGTATACAGGCAAATCAGTAAATATTTGCTCTAGGAATGTGGTTTAATAATGGGGAAGTACAATCACAGAGGTGCACTATCCATCCTGTTAATATACGAGTATAATAGTTCTAGTCGGACTTGATACATTGTTGTTAATATAACTAGAATTCCTATCTGAACAGATAATGATCTCTCACTTATCATGCAGAAATTTAGCCTTTGGATTCTTAAGATAATTGTATCTTTAATTAATGTTACATCAGATAGTGGCATTACTTTCGTTGTCTGATTGATTAGAGAAGGAATGTAACTTTCAAGCATATAAAGCTGGAAGCCCTTTATCCATAATATAGTGGGGGTGGGGGTGGGGGTGGGGGTGGGGGTGGGGGGTGGGGGGGAGGAAATGACGAGAAACCTTCAAAGAAACCAGTCCTTCCAGGAGAGTGATTTTATCCTCTCAAGTAATTTCAGCAAGGTGGCAAATTAGCCAATGATCACTTGTATTGGCAACAAAGCAAGGAGTACCTTGGCTATCACTAACCTGTGAAGTAAGAACAAGAACATCTTTAAAAAAAAGAAAAGCAATTGGTTCAGCAGAAAAAAAAAGTTTCTATAAATTTATGCCTAAACTTGTGAGGATAAAATGCTGAACAAAATGAGCCATTTTGGATCCCCATTGTACTTAAATCTGAACTATAGTTGATAGCCCCTTCACTTCCCACCCCTGCATGCCACCCCTCACTCCCTCCCCTTCCCTTGTATGCCACCCCTCCCTCCCCTCCCACTCCCTCCACTAGGGTGGGCAGGGCAGGTCCAGATGCTGGGCCCCCTTTCCTTCCCTCCCCTCCCTTGCATGCCACCCTCCTTCCCCTTCTCTCCCCTCCCTCCTTCCCCTTCCATTGTATGCCACCCCTCCCCCTCCCTCCTCTCCCCCTCCCTCCACTAGGTGGGCCATGTCCAGATGGACCCCCATTGTACTTAAATCTGAGCTATAGTTGATAGGTTTGCCCTTCCCCTTGGATTCCCATGCCTATAACAACTTTGAGATGCATAGCAATTTATCAGGAGCAAGTTTTGTCATCATTGCATTTACTTATTGTGGGGTGGGAAATAACTTCTACTTGTTGAACTTTGGTGGGGACGGGAAATAACTTCTTACCTGTTGAACTTTGGCTTGCAGGAGCCCAAACAGAATATAAGTAGCAACTCAGTCTTGTAGTTTTCCCACCATTGTACTTTGCCTCAACATACACTGGAGGATAATTGAACACTAACTTCAGAGAGGTAGCTGCATTAGTCTTCAGCAGCAAAATAAAGCAGGTGTTTAGTGGCACCTTAAAGACTAATGAATGTTATTCCAGCATAAGTTGTCATGATGGTGGTGCTAGACATTCCTGGGCACACTGAAGAGAAACTTATGCCTGGGAGAAGGGCATTGGTAAAGGGTTAGCCCTGTCCTATATCTATGGGCCCATCAGGGCATCACAATCAATTGCTGGTTTGAATGTGCCTGATTGTGTTAGAAATGATGCCTGTTTTTCATGTTTCACACATTCACTATGGAAAATGCTAGTGCAACATTAGTGTAGCTGTCCTGTTTTGCATGTGATGATTGGAATGGCTTTGAGTTAATATTTACATTGCACCCTAATGCCTCTGGGGTCCAAGTAAGAGGAAAAGGAGCAAAATGCCAGTTTTTATTAACATTAGTCTTCATCTCAAATGAGAAAACAATCAAAGTCTTTGCTGCTCTGGGCTGACTTCAGATTAAGCAGATTTGATGGGAATCAATCAGTTGTGATGGAGCAAAATCAAGAAATATTTTAGTTCCTATTTTTTTTCTATGGAAGGAAAGGAAATGCCGGCAGTCGTCTTTCTTTCCTGACACAGAACAATTAGAGAGGAAATGTTAACTGTCCCACTTGGGCTTCAGGCTATTTCAATTCCCTCTTTTACTTGGGCAAGGTCCCTCCCCACACTGTTACCGGATTATGATAGAGGAGATTTACTGAGCAATTGATTATAAAATATTAATAGTGGAGCCTGACAGGAGTGAGAATTGTTTTGCAACACTAATTATAATAAAAATAGCACTCCATTTCTGAGGAAATGTTCAAGCCAATGCATGGAAGTCACAAATAATTTTTGAAATTGTAAAGTCTTCCCACAAGCTTAATGCAGAAAATGAGCTACTGAGCTAGACGGGCATAAACCAAGGAAACTGAGGTAGGGCCATGAGGGGTCAGTGGCAGAGTATCTGTTCTGTTTTGCATGTCATCTTGATGTTCAGTTTTTATCCTGCTTTAGCACTTTCTGCTCTAACCTTCATCAGTAGCCATTGCAAGTCTTCACTCTTTTCTGTCAGTAAGATCGTGCCATCGGCATATCTCAAATGGTTAATGTTCCTTACACAAATTACTCCACCTTCTTCTAAATCGGTTTTCCTTAAGACATGTTGTTTATACAGAACGAAGAGATAGGGAGATAAAATACTTTCTTTTCTGACACCTTTGCCAATTGGAAACCATTAGGTTTCTCCACATTCTGTCCTAACAGGAGTCTCTTCTCCAGAGCATAGGTTGTGTATCAAAACAATCAGATGAGTGGTGGGATTCAGCAGGTTCGCACCGCTTCGGCAGAACTGGTTGTTAAAGTAGTGCTTGTAAACAACCAGTGGTTAAATTATTTGAATATCTCACCACCAGAACCGGTTGTTAAATTATTTGAGTCCCACCACTGAGCGCGCATCCATTTCTTTTAAAACTAACCATAGTTTTTCATGATCCACAATCAAAAGCTTTGCCACAATCTATGAAACACAAGCTGATTTTCTTCTTAAATTCTCTAGTATGCTCTAGTAACCAACGTGAATTTGCATCATGGCCCTTATGGTCCTCTTCCGTTTCTGAATCCAGATTGAATATCAGGTATTTCTCATTCCATATATGGGAAAAGTCTAGTTGGAAAATTTTGAGCATTACTTTACTTGAATGAGTATTAATGCAATGGTCTGATAGTTACTGCAATCTTCAGAATTAGAATGTCAGTTGAGAGTTTCCAGTGTGTAGGCCACTGCTGTGTTTTCCATAGTTGTTGGCATATTCTCATTAAGATTTTGATAGTCTCTGTTTCTGTGGCTTGGATTTGTTTCTCCCAGTTGTATTCGCTTCAACTTTCTAAAATTGCCAGTTCTTCTTCAAAATATTCTTCTTGGATGCAATCTGTCATTCTTTCATCTTTTTTGCATAGTTCTTCAGGGCATTGTTCCTATTTTTTCCTGTATTTTTTCCTGTTCAGTTAGTGTATTTCCATGTTGAGATTTTAGTTCAGTTCAGAATTCATTATTTGCTATTAAGTATTAGCTGAACTACCTAAGCTTAAATGCAAGAAAACAGTAATCTACCATCTGGATCATTAGCAGGTATATCACTAAGGGATTGTTATCTGCTGGCAGTTTTTGAAGGATGAGGTTTCATGTACTCAGCAAACAGCCTTAATTTGCACTGCTCTGGTTCTCTGATATAAGTGTGCATCCGTTATATCATGGAATAAAAAGAGCTTTAGAACAACAACAAAGAAGCATTGCATTAGGGTAGTTCTGACATGAAAAGAGATAATTTTGCATAAGCACATAAGTTACTTACATAGTGGATACAAAGAAGAAATACCTGCATGTACAAGTGGGCTGTGTACTACTGTGTACTACTGTGTACTACTACCATTTCTGCTGATTCGAGGGTCATGTATCCGTATCAAACGGCAGATATTTACATGCTGTTGGCATAAGAAATGATTAATAATGTACTTCACTATTAACACATGTTTCAGCATCTGAAAGTGGAACCCAACACAATTTTATTCACATGGATGGTTGATCTTTCCATGTGCTGATCTGTAGAGTAGCCTTCCTCTCAACCTCTCCCTACCCCAATCCTTCTTAGGGGTATTCAGTGTTGCTTTATATTTCTTACCATATTATTTGAAGCTGTTCAAAAACCTATTTCCTGTGAATGGAAGACACTTTCTAATTATGAAAGAACACCTTTGGATACAATTCACACAATGGAATTTCTAATCTGAGCAATCATATTTGTTTCACCAGATTTAGAGTGATAAACAGTGATGTGTGGAAAAAAGTGTTCTGGGAAATTTTGGCTGCTTTATTTTTCCCTTGAAAATTTTCTACCCCACATACATAAATAATAGTCTGTCTATTATTGCCATGGCTATCATGGCACAAGTCAATCATATTAGGTGGATTAAATATGGAATGCAAAGCAGTGGCTGTAACTGGTCCAGGCTTATACATGGTGAATTTGCCTTGTTTGTTAATATTATTTAAATTTAGCTAACTTCGCAGAAATGTTTAAATTATTTATTTAAATTTGACTCAGATTTTTTTTCCTGGAAAACCCACTGAACTGCTGATAAAATTACACTTTTATCACTCTGCTTGTACTTGCCAAATTTAACTGATTTGAAATCCAGATACAAATTCATTGAAATTTGTTGAAACTTCATAGCTATTAATCAAGCATCTAACTGATTTTATATGCATAGCTGTTGTTCAAGCATCTAACTGATTTTATATGTCTTTAAGTCATGCTTGCCACCTTGAGTCTTTGAAATAGTCCATTGCACTCATTCCAAATTGTTTAGGGGCTAGGTGAGAGAAGAGGGGGCAGGAATGAAGGGGAATGACATTATGCTAACAATGTTATGTCATTTGCACCCAGATGTGCAGAGGTTTCATCTGGTGAATAACCACAGGACATGTCTTGGAATTAAAATGGGCCACAGCCCTTTTTATTATTTTTAAGGCAGAAGCAAACAGAGGAGCACATCCGGTCAGCAGCTGGTCAGCACCCCTGGCTCACCCCGGCAACAACCCCAATCCCTATTGAGGAGGACAGAGAGGTGCTGGGCCATTGGGGCGCCTGTCCTTTGTGGCCCCCTAACTGCTGGGGTGTCAGGCTCGAATTGCAGAGGCCTCTGTGGCATGTGCCATGAGCCCACCCCACCCGAAGCCTCTTAAGGAGGCCCCCAACCGCGGGGAGGTCCTGCGTGCAAGCTCGGCCTCCCCACAAGGATGCGCTCCTCTGCCCAAATCTCCAGGGCTGCAACAAATTACAGCAGCCAACCCAACCCTTTAAAATAGGGAGGGAGGGTGGATGGGTCAGTTTGCTCCAGGAGTCATTCTCCTCTCCATTTTATCTTCACAAGAATCCTGTAAGGTAGTTAGGCTGAGAGTCTGTTACCGACCCAAAGTCACCCAGCAAGCACCCAGCATGACTCAGGTCTCCCAGGTCTTGCCTGAGTGTTGCATCAGTGGTTGGGTGCCCTACAGCTCTATGGTGGGAAAACCCAGAAGTGGGTGCTGCTGCAGAGCAACACTGGCATCTGATTGGATGTAGCTTCAAGAGGCAGTCTGGGGTGTTCCTGTGGGTGGATCCAACTTTGATCAGCTTGCACTCAGACTTCAGAGCCAGGAACCATGAAAAAGGGCGTCAGACTTAGGCCACCCAGATTGATGGCATAATTCTGTTTAGTCCCATGGAGGGCTTTCAGGTGGCCGGGGGGTGGGGTGGGTGGTGGTGTTTGTTTTTCATGCTTCCCCATGCTGCCTGAGAATCTTCTGGATTTTCCCCAGCTGCTAGGGGCTGGTGGATTGGGCTGTCCAAGTATCTCCCTATTTTGGGCCCAATTCAAATGCCTGATTATGACCATTAAATTAAAGGCTTGGTTTACAGTGACACCTGAATGCAGTTCCTAATAAAGAAAAGTCAGTTCTGCTTACTGCAATGTCATGTTTCAGCGTGAATGAATGAACAAAATATGGGGAACAAATTTCACGAACAAGATCAAATACTTGCTTCTAGGATTGCACAATCTCTTTTGGTGGGCTTACAGCAGGAAAAAAAAGGCCACTTTCTTACTGGTACTCCATACTGGCCAGTACCATTTTACTTTCACCTGTAGTTCTGGTTGCCTAAATTGTAATAAAACAGTACATTTTAAGAGCATTTATTGCTGCTGTTTTGTACCTTGTGCTCTTGAAGTATAATTCTATGTGATCTTAAATGTTGGGTGTAAGGTGAATGTCCCTTCCTGAATGATGATCTTGCTCAACTGTGATCCAAATTTATTCCTGACTTTAATGTAATCTGTGATTTTTCTTTAATCCATTGCAAACCAATGTAAGTACAATTTGGGTAAATACATGTAATATTCTGCTTTGGTGTCCAGAGGAGATACCTGCCCTTAAAGTCTGCAGGCAAACATTTGCAAGTGGCATGAACATGAATAATATTACAAATGGACTTGGTGATATTTTGGTATATGCAGAAGTGAAAAACTGGAGCATTGTCTCTCACTTCGTTGCACTTCTGGCCCCATCTATCATAGTCCTTTTAAAATGGCAACTCTTCTGGTCTGATTGACATGGGATAGATTTCCTGCCATGAAGTTTTGAGGTCACTCCATCACTTATGTGAGATTGACCTCCAAGATTTAAAAAGTGTACACCTGGGGGTATTCCTTAGAATGCCCTTGATACTGGGTCAACACTATTTGACATGCTGCATACAGGGTACCTGGAAATTGTCACCAATTATAACAACAAATATCATGAGACTTTTAATGAATTTTCCATCATAAAGATTTTGTGATTAAATATATTCAGCTTTTTCCAAGGACCAATCTGTACAACCAAATGTGGAGCCTTACCTTTTCTTCCCAACTTGAACTGAATTGGGAACAAATGAAGCGGGTATCTTGGTGCTTCCTTATTGATCCAGATGTTAACTTAAAAGCACCAATTGCTCATTTTAAAGTTTTACAGTGACACACTAAAAACACTGAAAAATTCAGTCCCTCTTCTTAAATTACATTGTGACAAGGGACATACTGAAATATGTCTCATTCCTGCGGTTCATCGATTAGCTGAGAAGCCCAGGACAATACAGGGGAACCCACAGACCAATTCTTCTCAGATTCACCCCCTCTCTTTGGAAAATGGAGCAAAATTAAAATAGAGTTGGCCAACGAGCTTTTCCTTCATGACCCAGGATTTCACATGTCTTCCAAGAAGCAGAAAAAGATGCCTGTCAACTTGCAGAGGCACATCCGATTTGCTCATTTTGTTTAGATTCTACTGCAAGTTAATGTATCAGTAAAACTTTGCAAAAAGTGTTGCGGTTGCAAACAGCTTGATATTGTATTTCCTGGAGACAAAGAGAGGTACTGTAATTGAGTGAAACAAAGTGTTTTCAGGGCATCCTTTTAAACCACGTACACTTGATTCCTGATACAGCCACTCTAAGACGTGCCTTTCTGTGCGAGGGCTTGGAGTTTTCAATTGGATTGTATGTCTGGTTTTTCAGCAGACAGTGAGGCAGGCAGCAGGTCCCTGAGTGGCAGCTACATTGCTTTTCTGTCATATATGTCTGATAGCCATTGATCAGTACTGCAAGTCACTAGGGAGAAATCAAGCCGAAGGAATATCTGCAGAATATTATACAACCTACTTTACAAGTGTTGGGTTAAAGTAGATATTGAGCTCAAAGAAGCCATCAGCCGACATTCCCTTCTGCCTCATTAGTGAGATGCTTTGTATGAATGTTCAAGTGGAATTGGATGGTTTGCCAGTGCGAACACTTAAAATTTCTTGGGCTATTTCAGGCCTTGTAGGATAACACAGCTGGGAAGGATGGCTGGAAAATGCTACAACGAGTAAAGGAAGAAAATATTAATGAAAATGGTGTGCTGAAAGTGGATGAGAAGCAGCATGTAGAATCATAGAACTGTAAAAGACCACAAGGGCCATCCAGTCCAACCCCCTGCAATGCAGGAATACACAATCAAAGCACTCCTGACAGATGGCCACCCAGCCTCTGTTTAAAAGCCTCCAAAGGAGACTCCAGCACACTCAGTGTATTCCACTGTTGAAGAGCTCTTATGGTCAGGAAATTCTTCCTAATGTTTAGGTGAAATCTCTTTTCCTGTACCTTAACTCAATTACTCCTTGTCCTAGTCTCTGAAGCAGCAGAAAATAAGCTTGCTCACTTTTCAACAGGACACCTTTTCAAAAATTTAAACATAGGAACTATTGCGTCCCTCAGTCTAGATAGACACTATACTCCTATTGATGCACCCCGGGATTGCATTGGCTTTCTTGGCTGCCATATCACACTGTTGACTCATGTTCAGTTTGTGGTCTCTAAGATTCCCAGATCACTTTCACATGTATTGTAGTCAAGTCAGGTATAACCCATCCTATATCTGTGCATTTCATTTTTCTCTGCCTAAGTGTATCTGACATTTGTCTCTGCTGAAATTCATTTTGTTACTTTTGGCCCAGCTCCAGGGGCTTTACTGACAGAGCCACCCATTTGATCACGGGGGGGCACAAAATTGCCCCTACACATCCCTCAAGTGAAGAGGCACTCTGTCCAGCGCTCCCTCCCCCTTTGGCCATGGCAGCCCTGTCCTGGGACCAAGATGGTCATGGGTGCACCCATCCGAAGCTGCAACCCCCCCGACTTCTGATGAATGAGGCAGGGAGGCGGCTGCTGATGAGGTGGAGCCAGGGGGGCCAGCAGCAGCCAGTGAGTCATGGCAAGCTGTGGGCTGGGCCAGAAGCCTGCTGTGGGCCTGCTGGGTGCCCCTTGGCCTGGCCCCACCAGACCTGCCCAGGACCACTGCTGCCCTCCTCCACCAGGCTGCCTTCAGCTGTTTCAGCCACTGGCTGAAGGAACACTCCGACCCCCATCTCAAATGGCCCGGCTGGGGGTCTGTGCCACGGTGGGGTGGAGGAGAGTATGCCCCCTGAAGACACTTGCCAGCTTGGTAAGGTTAGCTGGAGTCCAGGAGGGGCACCAGGAGGAGCCGATCAAGACAAAATGGAGCCCGGGCAGGGAGGGGCACAAAACTCATTTCTTGCCTCAGGTGCCATTTTGTTTCAATATGCCTATGCCCAGCTCTCTAATATGTCCAGGTCATTTTGACCCTGTCCTCTCAGGTATTAGCTACCTTTCTTAATTTGGTGTCATCTGCAAATTTGATTAGCATGCCCTTTATTCCATCATCCATGTCATTGATAAAAATATTGGACAGCACTGCACCCAGGACAGAACCCGGTGGCATCCCACTATTCACTTCTCTCCAGTATGAAGATGAGTCATTGATGAGTACCCTTTGGGTCCCATCAGTCAACCAATTACAAATCCATATAACAGTAGCTTTGTCTAGCCCACATTTTACTATCTTGCTTGCAAGAATGTAATGGGAAACCTTGTCAAAAGCCTTATTGAAATCAAGATATGATACATCCACAGCATTTCCTTTGTTTACTAAGTTTTTCACTCTATCAAAAAAAATGATAACATTAGTCTAGCATCTTTAAATGCTTGCAGACTGACAGTCTAATGATTTGCTCTAGAACCTTTCCTGTTATTGATGTCAGGTTGACTGGGTGGTAATTGTTTGGGTCCTCTTTTTTCCCTTTTGAAAATGGGGGCAATATTAGCCCTCCTCCAGTTTGCTGTGTCTTGTCCTGTTCTCCAGGAATTCTCCAAGATTATTGCAAGTGGTTCTGAGATTACTTCTGCTAGTTCTTTTAGTACCCTGGGATGTAGTTCATCAGGTCCAGGAGATTTGAACTCATTTTGAGTAGTAAGATATTCCTGTACTACATCTTTACTTATTCTGTGCTGAAATTCTCCAACTGTATCTTCTGTTTCATTTTTCCCTGGTTAGGTATTGTTTTCCTTTTGGGAAAAGACCAAAGCAATGAAGGTGTTGAGTAATTTTGCCCTTTCTCTGTCCCGTTAGCATTTTGTCATTTTCTTCATGTGGTGACCCTATAATATCCTTCTTCTTTTTGCTACAGACATAACCAAAAAAGCATTTTTATTGTTTTTATCTGGCAAGCCTGAGCTTATTCTGAGCTCTAGCTTTTCTGGCTTTCTCCCTAAACATCTTGACTATTTGTTTGAATTCTTCTTTGGTGATTTCCCCCTTTTCCCATTTCTAGTACATGCCCATTTTAAATTTCAGCTCAGTTGAAAGTTCTCAGTTGAAAGAATGTCGTACAGCCGAGAGGTGCTTTCTTGTTTAATTTTTGCTTTAAATTTTATTACATCACAAAAGAAAAATAATTGAATATAATAGTAGAATAAATGAACTTTGAAATACCAGCACAAAGTTACCTTAAGAATATAAGAACATCTTGATGCAAAACAGATCAATAAAAATGTTTCTAGGTACACTTTGACCAAGTTTTCTATTCTGAAACTTCATATAGATTATAGCTATCAATATTGATGATTCAGGGCTTCTTCTTTTCTTTTCTTTTTCCAAATGAGAAGTTTGAAAATCTTGTACCCCATTTCATGATGCCTGTTTTCTCTTGATTCAAGCACCATGTGCGGTTGCATTGATTATTGGTTTTCATTTTCAAAGAGTATATTTGCAGCTATGCAGCTATCTCAACATGGTGGCCAGCCAGATAGCCCCTAGTGATGCAAACTGCAGTTCACTGGCTATTTTGAATTGCAGGTGGCCAAGGTAATTGTGGGCAGATCAAATCATCATCATTTGAAGTCAGCTATATTTTGAGTAAATATTTTGCTTTTGCATCTGTCATTTATCACGTTGGCCAGAATTTATCAACCTGAATTGCAGAACCCAGATCACACTGTACGCATGCACAAAAATATTCTCAGAGCACTTAGTTAACATAGCTGCATTCAGCTTGGGAGATTTAGACTAAATGGACAAGGCTGGAACACTAGAAAGCTGCACTGTTCACTCTTTCATCCCTCACCCCTTAGCAGAATTGTGACAACCCTGGAAAGGTCCTCTTTTTAAAAACAAAATTGTCAGTCAAGTAGGTGTGCGGAGGGAAGACAGCTGTGGAAAAGCAGTGCAAGAATTTGCATGCACAAAACATAATGCATTCTCTAGCACTCAAGAAAAGGTGATTTTTTCCAAGTATTTGAAGGTATTGCAAGCAATTTGCAATCAAATTGTAATTAGAACAGAAGAATATTTACATATCACTGGTAAGCAGTAGAAATATTCTGTGGTTTTTCCTTACTCTTCAAATCTGATTAAATACATACATTTTACTATAGATGCATAAAGTTCTCTATTCCACATCCTTCCTAGGAAATAAGTCTTTCATTTTCCATGCAAATGCCTTCTCAGTGGAAGCCTCCATTAGCAAATCAGTTACCATTTCTCTATTTTCCTTTCAAACATGGTTCTTAATATAACCTTAAAACACAATTAAGATGTTCACTAGGAGCTCTTATCCTATTATCATCTGACACTGCAATCACTGCCTATCAAATACTAGAAACATGTGTTTGAGTTTGTCTATTCTCCAATTCTTTACAGTACATTCTTCTTTGAATAAAAAATACTGTATACTATCATTTTTAAAAGGTAATTTTCTCTTAATTGTGACTGCTTAGGAATTATTTAGTTATATGTATTTTTAGCCCACTCTATACCTGAAGGTCTCAGACAGAGTTAAAACATAAAAGTCATAAAAATATTAATAAACCTAGAAACGCTTACACATTGTAACAATGCAACAATAAAACTTATTTAAAATTCACAAAACTTATTAAAACCTATCAATATTCATAAATCTTATCAGAATTCATAAAAGCCATTTAAAATTCATAAAACCTATTTAAAAATCCATATTACTAGAAGGGGGAAATCATTTCTTCAGCCAAAGACGAAGAAAAATAAGTGCATCTTTACTAGTTTTCTGAATGCATATAAAGAAGATGATTGATGCACCTCAGAGGGGAGATCGTTCCACAGTCTTGGGGTCACCACTTAAAAAGTCCTGTCTTGGGTCTCCACCTTTTTTTTTACCATTGAAGGTGATGGTACCACAAAAAGGTTTCCATGCTGATCTTAGAGCATGGGCAGGTCTGTATGGGAGAAGGTGTTCCTTTAGATACCTGGGGTCAAAGCCATTAGAGCTTTGTAAGTCAGACACCTTGAATTGGGCTCAGTAGTGATTTGGCAGCCAGTGCAGTTCTTCTAAGACCAGCATGATATGAATCCAGCCAGAAGTACATGTTAGCAGCCTTGCCACTGCATTCTTGCTGCACCTTCCAAACTGTCTTCAAGGGCAGCCCTATGTAAAGTGCATACTGACGGCATCTTACTGCAAACCTTGCCTGGTGGCTTCACACAGATTTTAAAAAGAATGGGAGACAAAATTGATCTTTGAGGGACCCCACAATCCAGCCATTACATGAACTATCCACCTGATAAAAGGGATGACAGATTTTTTGGATTACAGTCAGTCTCCCTCCTCTCCCCACAGGTCTGGAACAGTACTGTACTGAGTAATCGGGGGGGGGGGGGGGGGGGGCGCAAAGGTTGAAGGCCATAGGCAGGATGAGATGTTAATTATCACAATCTGTAATTTGTAAGCCACCCCAAATTCACCCCAAGGGTATGAAAGAAAGAAAATTCACCCCAAGGATATGAAAGAAAGAAAGAAAGAAAGAAAGAAAGAAAGAAAGAAAGAAAGAAAGAAAGAAAGAAAGAAAGAAAGAAAGAAAGAAAGAAAGAAAGAAAGAAAGAAAGAAAGAAAGCTGGGCAAGATTAGGTCCTCCCAGTTCCCAGTAATACACACCAGGTCACTTCCTTCATCCAGGATCAAGTTATGAATGAGAGATTTTTTATTATGGATTGAACTGTTGTTCAATAGCAGCACCACCAGAGCAGTAGGCCAGCTAACAGACATCCCAAATACTGCTGTGTGGGAGGCAGACCAAAAGGGATGATAGGTTTTAATACATCTCATACTCCTTCTTTTAATCAGTCTCCTCTGCCTCCCAATGCAATATCTTCCCCTACCCATTGCCACAGTAATGTTGACTCCCTACGCCCATACCATACCATAATGTTGACTCCCTACTCCCCCCCCCCATCTAGGGACAATATTTCTCCTCCAAAAGAAAAAAACCTCTATATAAAACACCACAGAAACCTACAAACTCTAAATAAGCTAAAAAAACAAACACTCAAATAGCAACCTACCCAGTCCAAACCCCACCACCACCTAAGAAACTGGACGCGATAGGGTGGCCCTCATTCTCTGTTGCTCCTCCAGTGATGATCTCTCCGGCGGTGGGCCACCACAGGCAGCCCAGCTATGAAGCCCTAGCAACAGCTGAGTTGTGAGGACAGGTATTAATTGCAGAGCTGCCTTAAAGGGCCCTTTCCTGTAGTTAACAAAGAATACCTATTCTCTTGCAGCCAGCAATTCCAGTGGTGCTGAGGAAAAGCAAGAGCAGGAGCCAGGAAAGGGGGGGGCAAACACAATCCTAAGCGAAGTTACCCCATATTAAGCCCATGGGCTTTTAAAGATATAATGCTGCAAAGGATGGCACTGACAGACCATTTATGTTCTTCAACATATCTTCATCATCCTTCTTCAATATATCTTAAATCATCCTCCAGTTAATAGCACTTTCCCATTCAGGACTTTGATACCTGCTCTACCATATATCTTAATATAAAAAAATCTGACCTTTTATCCAGACCTCTGACTGATAAGTTTTTCAGTTTGTCAGCCTCCTATGAAACCATTTTTTCTCACATTCTCTGCAGCAAAAGGCAGGAATTGGAAAAGCTGATGCAGGTTTTCTACTGCTTTTGCAGTTTCCAGAAATATCAAGAGATACCCAACAGTACAAAGAGAAAAGGTGTTAAGAAGGCAAACAGTGATGACCTCACTTGCATACACTACATTTTCAAAGCAGTGAAGCCTTCTCTGCCTCAGTCCCACTCTTTAGCAATAATAGAAAAATCAGAATAAGAACGGGAAAAAATGCACAATGTCCCGTTATTCCACAGACTCAGGCTTTGAGGGTTTTTTTAAACAGCCTGAGCATAGGATGGATGTCATATTTGGAAAGGAACACATAACAACCCTCCTCAGGCCACTATTGTGCTGTGAAAAGAACTACAATTGCCTTGCTAAGACATTTCTCAACTTCCGCTCAAGAACAGACCTGAAATGAAGTAAGCTTAACTGGTAACAATGGCATATCAGAACAAGAAGCAAAAGCAAAACAGGTTTGCTAGGTCTCCCTGCAACCTTCTCTTCCCTCTGACTATTTAAGGTTTGATAAAGTTAAAGTTAACAAATATTTCAAAAATCATTACATTAGATGTGCCATCCTGAAAACATGAGACAAGTTTAAACCTAGACTATGTCACAAAACCTGAGACCTGTAGCCTGAAATGATAACAGTATGAGTCAGGTACTGGGACTCAGACAACAGCACATCCTAATCTTAGCAATTTGGCCACCTGTCTTTAGAATGTTAAATTCTGTCAAATTTCCCATCATTACAAATCTAAACACACAAATTTGCTCAAATCCAATTGGATCATCTGGCCACGACCTTTAATCTTAATCACAAGGCCTCTCTCAATTTGTTTTGAGGTCTCTATGGATTTAAGAGACTTTGATCCTTTTTGAAGCACTGATGCTGTCCTTGCACTCCTTGGCAAAAGCCAGAAGAATAGAGTCAGCAAACTATAATGAGGAAAGCTGCACTGCCAGTATTTTAGGCCAGTCTGAGACAGAGGAAGCAAGAAGAGATCAGGAAAGCTGAGAAATAGACTTCTCAGGTGGTTAAACAACAAAACAGAAACAACCAGAAACCAGTGACTGGGATTTTAATCCCCTGCTGTAAGAACTGAAGTGCATCAATCAGATAATGGGGGAAGATTACACAGGGCTCTGGCAGCTTGCTAACAAGCACAGGTAAGGAGGCAGGCTGGCTGCATAGAAGCAACGCAGCAGCAGTTCTACTAATTACATCTTTTGCAAATGCTGTACAGTGTGAATTTTTTTAAAAAAAGCCCTTGGGGGGGATTTTAAACTGCTTTATTTTCTCCCAAATGAAAAATGAATGTTCTTTGTTCCTCCCTTGCTTTTGTGGCAGCAGGAAGACGTTGTAATCTATGCCTTGGAAATGAGCACAGTGTAATTAATACCTCTCCTTAGTCTCAGACACAAAAGAGGTCCCCAAGATGAACGGCATTCAGAACAGAGCAAAGCGCATCGCTGTGGCAATTAGTGCTTTATTAGAGCTCTGAGCTCACGATTCTCACCCATGTGGCCTCTTAAACTAATGCACAGAGCACGTCACATGCACACTAATAACTCTTCTTAAAGAGAATGTTTCAGCCACGCATCTGCGGCTGACACAGGGTTTTCCAAGGCTGGAAAGCTTCTGTATGGCAATGTTGAGCCTTGCTGGTTACCTCCATGCCAGCAAAATAGTTGCTACATTTTGTAGTCCTAGAAGACCTAGATAGTCAACTTCTGGCAGACTTGATCATGGGATAGCACGCATCATGGTTAAAGGGGATGTGTTTAGGATTAAGGGATATGAGAACATAAGACTCTTTTATGAGCAGTCAAGAGAACTAGCAAGAGGCCTGAGTCTTACCACCAGAGTACTTATATTGCAAAAAGAGACAGTCCATAACCTATGGTGGCTATAAGCTGACAGTTCCACTGCTCAATAAGAACATTACCTGAAACAACTCTTCTATTTCAGTTTAATGGCTTCACAAACAGTATACTTGCTTCTGATGATAGTAACTCTCCAGGAATAGGTGTTCTAAATGGAATCTCCTCCTCCAATCAGTCTTGAAAGTTGGGCAGATGCAGGGGAGAAGAGGTAAAAGAGCACCAGTTCTTGTGGTATCTGGAATTTCTATTCCAGTTTCGCCTAGTAAAGTGGGAGTTATTTTTGTGTGATGTGCCTTTTGTCATTTTGGCTTTTGGAGGAGCAAAAGAGCCAGTAGAACTAGATTCATTCAGAATCAGAGCACTGTGGATTTACAAAGTAGCATATATCATTGATATAGCTAATCCTCAACATGGCCCCATGCATGGATACTTAAATCCAGCAATATGTCATTGACAGGAATCTTTCTGAAAAACTGAGAAAAGCCCTAGGTTTACAGAAAAATCTGAAATCTTAAAAAAATCACTGAAGGTGGGGTTAAGTCTTGATCACATGATATAAAGACCACCTGTAGTTTGAAAAAGGGGTACCTTCAGTGACAGTTGCTGTGCAACAACAGCAATATTGCCATCCTTTAAGACTTGGTTTCTGTCCAGTCCAATCCAAGGCCTTTATTGGCATCTAGTCTATAAAATATTTCATAATATACAAAAATGTAAAATATATGGCGATTTAAAATAGATAAAAGACATCATACAATACAACACTGCACAGAGTTTAAAAGTAAAGAGTTAATATAATCACAAAAAGGACCAGAATAAAAATTAGCACCCTTCCTTTGGAAGATGGAGCATAATGGCTTCCTGCAGAAATGTAGCTACACTCTTGCACATTTCTAAGATGGGGCTATTTAGCAGGAAGTTCAGCTTGGATCTATCAGAAAACTCAGCCCTCTGTCCTAAAATGGGGTTTATATACTTCACTCGAATGTCATCCAAGAACAGGCAATAGAAGAAAGTGTGCTGTACGGTTTTGGGGCAGACCAGCTTACAGGGGCAGAATCTTTCTACATAAGCAACATTTTGGAATCTTCCATAGAGGAGAGCAGATGGCAAGGCATTGAATCTGACCAGTGGAAAGACTCCTCGGTGATTTGGATTTTGAAAAAGAAAAAACATTCAGCTGTTTGGCCAAGTTTAATTGGGATCTCCAAGCCCAATGGAGAACTTGGTTTCTGTCAGAAAAAGCTGCAAGATGGAGGAGTAGGGTCCCTTCCAGGGCTGTTTTGGCCTTTGAGGGTGGACTCATTGGAGCCAGACCCTGCAACAACCACCAGTTAAATTGCCACCTCTGCCATGAAAGCTCGCTGGGTGACTTGGATCAGTCACACACTCGTAGCCCCAACTCTCAAAGAATTTCCAAAGCCATAGCTTATAACCCTAGCTTTGAAGTCTGCACTGGTTAGATATGACAGAATCAAGGCCTAGATGGCAAAGGCTAGTGATGCATCTTTTTGAGAACACTTTCATCTCAAATAGAGGCCAGAGAGATGCAAAGGATTTGGCGGAGGGTGGGGAGGGATTACTGTGGCCCTAGCAACAGTAATGTTTGCTGCTATCAGCACCTGCTCCTTTCTTTCTTTTGCCCAAAAGATGCAAAACCCCATTTGATTTGGCTTCATACATCATCATATAGTCAAATCTTACTATGTGGTGAAGCAATGAAACCCCAACACAGGAACCTTTCCCTTTGGCACTTTCTGTGTACAGGGAAAAGAATGGCACCCAAAAGCTACCAGGAGCTCAATGGCCATGGCTCCTCTCACAATAGGCAAAAGGGGTCCATTTGCAGCCTGTTCATAGGGCAACAAAATTGGAAAGATCTTTTTAGATGTTTTTAGCCAAGCACTTGCTTAGGGCCTACATGACTGAGGGACAGAGACTGAAACACAGGATTAAAATCCTTATATTTGAAACTTTTGCTAATTCTTCTTCATATTCAGATAAAAAATGGAGCAGAGAAAACAGTTTGTGTACCCCTGAGCTACGAAAAGCTAAAACCAAAAATAGGCAACTCATTCACGGCAAACAAATTCTCTCTCTCTGTGCTGACGCCAGGCATACTTTCTGTGCAGAGAGCACGGGTCTGCTTTCTGTTTTTCTAATGGCAGGGAACATAGAGCCTTGAAGTCGTTCCTATTGAAACGCTGTGAGAGTCAGCTTCATAAGAAAAGCAAGCGCCCACCTTATTGCACACACTGTGCTGTAGCACTGCCTCCTAAAAACCAGGTTCAATGATACGTTATTTGGTTACTATAACAGATCGCAGCAATTATTTGGAGGGGAGGTTAAAAGAGACCCTTGTTTAACTCAAGGAAAGTAAATGATGGATAGGCTTTATTGTCATAAGGGGGTATACTGTGTGGGTTGATGGATAAGGAATTTGATTGGGGTTTGCTGCTACCCTCCCTCAGCCATATGAATCTGAACACTTCAGTTGTTAAAACACTCCAGTTGACTTTTTGTGTACACATACTGTCAGAGGAGTTAAAGTATAGCAAATAGAGCATTCCTCCAAGCCTATGAGCAAATTAAACATGAGGAAGCATGTGTACCATAACCATCACAGGTGGAGGTAGCTCATATGTTTAGTTATGCACAGTCCAGAGATGAGACAAAGACTGGTGTCCATTTACTTATTAGTTTGCTCAGCTTTCTAATTCTGTTACTCTTCACAATGTTCTTAACTGCAAAAGCAGCAACCACAATAAAACAATATAAAAAGTGTGAAATAATGAAAGTAAAACTGAAGAAGACAGTGTGCAGTAAAAGAACAAAGATTAAATAGCTGAGGGGAAGAAACCTTATTAACTGAAAAACAAAGGGAAAGATTTGCTGTTTGAATGAAGTAGCTAATAACCCTCCTGAATATTATGACTAAATTACACAACCACAACAACATCATTTTAGGGTGGTAAAAAAGGTTGGCCATAGCCTTTTACTAAAATTATTGGTTCAAGGTAAACGAAGCATAAGGAGCAGCATGGGGGTCTGATCTGCGTGCTGAGCAGCCCAAGTGCTGTCCCCCAGTCACCTAAATTTTCCTACAGCCCGCCTGCTGAGGAAGATTACCACACGTTGGAGCAGCTTCTGATATTCCAGATGGACGGTTGCCACTTCCTGAAGACTCCTTGCTGCCAGGGGCACAAGCCATAGAAGCCCAGGTCTGGGCCTGTCCCCTTTTGTCCTGTTCTACCCCAAACCTCTTAAGGAGGTTCCCTTTTGTCCTGTTCTACCCCAAACCTCTTAAGGAGGTTCCATCATAGCAGGTATCTCCCTACTGTCTCCAAGCTAAAGGTCAGTCCCCCATGCTCAACACACCAACAGCTATGACAAAACAAAGCATGCATTAACAAATAAAAAAACTAGGGAGAGGTGTGTGGGAAACGCATCCGGCTCCGAAAAGTGGGGGAGGAGAAAGGCCGAGCCTGGCCTTATATAGGCCACCCAGCCCGGCCTCCCTTGATGATGTCAGGGGAATCCTGGTGTCAGTGTCCCCTGCCTTGCTGCCTGCCACGCTTGTGCAGCAGGCAGGATAAAGCCTCACGAGCCCTCAGGAGCTCGCGAGGTCGGGAAGGAGGCAGCCACACCAGGAGGCTGTGCCTTCCCCACCAGCAATGGTGGCCATGGTAAGTCGTGGCTGCTCCTTTGCTTGATTCCAAAGATGGGAGCTTGATTCCAAAGATTCTTCCTCTCCCACAAGATGGAATCTAAAGTAGAGCAACTCCAGCTGATTTTAAACATGTTCATCTTCAAGAGACCCTTGTTTAACTCAAGGAAAGTAAATGATGAGAGAGCACATTACGATATTCTAATATAGAGGTTATTAAGGTACAGCTGATGATAACAAGATCCCAGTCTTCTTGCAGCAGATACAACTGGAAAACTAATCAAATCTGGCAAAGGACATTATGATTCTAGGAGAGAGGCAGGCTCCATTGGCACCCAGTATTTTCACAAGTGGTCAGGTGCTTGTAAGGTCAGAATCCACATGTTATGCTGAATGGAGAACCTGGAAATAACAGTTAGATCCTATGGGACATTTATTCTAATGACAGGAACCTTCCACCAGTGCAAGAGACTCATCCACTAGTGCCAAACTCTTTGTGCTGGAGGAAAACCACTATTTGTAGGGAACTTCCATAGGAACCACTAACCCAATGTGTGGTTGAGGTTTAATAATAATGCCCCCCAGTAAAATGCTTGCATCAACTTTAGAAGAACTAGAAAAATCCCATGAATTGTAGAGGTGCACCCATAGTCCTGATGTTCATAGGTAATCTCTCTGACCTAATCATGTATATCATTACTGGAGACTGGCAGATAGATTCTATTCTGAAGTCCTATATATTTCATGTTCTGGATTGTGCTAAACATCTCCAACAAATTCCACTGATTATCAGTACTCATCGACTTCATGTTCTGTCAAAACAGAACTCCAGATCAAAACATGACCCATACCTTGGAGCTAGAATTTCATTACTCAGACCCTGCCATAATCACTGAATCATTTCATATCATTTGTCTCCCTCTTCCTATCTGCATGTTTAAAAATGCCAGGCTCCAAAATGCCAAGTTAAGCCATGCTGCAGATTTCAGACAATGGCCTAATGAGCTATTGCCTGGACACACAAATGAGTGACAGGTTTACTCTACGGACAGTATATTTTCTGGTTCTTCAGCTGAAGGGGGTTATTTATTTATCTATATATTTGTTTGATTTCTAACCTAGCCTCTCCTGACCAGGCCAGATTCAGAGGGGCTTACATCATAAAATTACCATTAAAATAATATATTGCATATATTATAACCTTGCAGAGCAATGTTCTAATGGCACAATAAAACATAACAAAATAAGAGCCAATTGGGGGTGGGGGGAAGCAGGAAGAAAAGGGAAAAGGAAGGAAAGAAAAGTGTTAATCAAATAGTCAGCCACCTCTAGTCTGCAGTTTAATACACCTTCCCTACATTCGAAGAGCATTCTATTAGTAATTTTATGAACCCTGGAACTTAAGGGTATATTAAAGAGATTGATAACATTGTCTTATACCCCAGATTTTTAGTTTCTGATCTCTTGACCAATAAAATACTGCAGCTTAAATGCACTATGCATCTCCCTCCCATTTATTCAGGCTTGAGAGGGTCAGGATTTCCTGTTTTTGTTTTTTATCCTGAAAGTCACCAGAGTAAATTCCCAGTAGTAGTTGAGATGCTGGACATCAGAATGACTGGAAGAGTGACAAGTGATCAAACATACTTCTGACCAACAGAAAGAGATCTGGCTCATTTCTACTGCCTTGTGAGTTATGTTAATTTAAGGTTATCACAGAATGCCTTTCATACTAAAAAATGAAAAAGGACACGGGAAGATTAAGTTCCCCCCCCCCCCCCCCCCCATGCTCATGGTATGCTCAGGGCCAACTTTATTTGGCAGCTAACAGAGTTCGTATATTTGAAGGTTATGCAGAATTTTTCTTGTAGAATATATTGCTAGATTACATTGTACATTACCTACTGCTTCTGGCCCTGATGAAAAATGCCAAATGCTGGTGGAACTTTGTTTCTCTGTTGGCCTGTACAGTGCTCTGTTCAGCAACTAGGTTCTCTGGAATACCTATGAAGAAGAATGAGTAAAAGTAGTAATAGCCGTCATAAACTAGCCCTGGGTTTATTTGTGCTGACATGCATGCAGCACCAGCATGGTGTAGTGGTTGAGAGTGGTAGACTTTTATCTGGAGAAGTGGGTTTGATTCCCTACTCCTCCACATGAAGCCTGCTGGGTGACCATGGGCTAGTCACAGTTATCTCAGAACTGTAGGGTGGTGAGAACCACAAAGGATTGCAAAGAGCTCCAAGCGGACCTTGATAAATTAGGTGAGTGGGCTCAGAAATGGCAAATGCAGTTCAATGTAGCAAAATGTAAAGTGATGCACATAGGGGCAAAAAATCCAAACTTCACATTAACATCAGCCTAAGCAGGGGTCAGTGCTATCAGTCACAGACCAGGAAAGGGATTTAGGCGTCTTAGTTGATAGTTCCATGGGAATGTCAACTCAATGCATGGCAGCTGTGAAAAAGGCAAACTCTATGCTGGGGATCATTAGAAAAGGAATTGATAATAAAACTGCAAAGATTGTCATGCCCTTATATAAAGCAGTGGTGCGGACCGGCGATCTTCTGAGTACTCGTGTCCAGTCTCCTAATGGCCGCCAGATCTCAAAAAAGGATATTGAGGAGATAGAAAAAGTGCAGAGAAGGGCAACAAGGATGATTGAGGGACTGGAGCACCTTCCCTAAGTGAGGAGAGGCTGCATGCCTTTGGGACTCTTTAGTTTGGAGAGGAGACGTCTGAGGGGAGATATGATTGAAGCCCATAAAATTATGCATGGGGTAGAAAATGTTGACAGAGAGACATTTTTCTCTCTTTCTCACAATACTAGAACCAGGGCATAGCTACTGAAAATGCTGGGGAAGAATTAGGACTAATAAAAGGAAACACTTCTTCACGCAACGTGTGATTGGTGTTTGGAATATGCTGCCACAGGAGGTGGGTGTGGGATGGGCACTTCCAATCCTGGATAGCTCTTTTAAAAGGGGCTTGGACAGATTTTATGGAGGAGAAGTCGATTTTATGGCTACCAATCTTAGTGATCCTCTTTGATCCTCAGGATTGCAAATGCCTTAAAGCAGACTCCAGGTGCCTCGGGAGCAACAGCCGCAGAAGGCCACAATTGCCTGGCTACACATCTCCATACATGTGAGCTCCCAAAGGCACCTGGTGGGCCACTGCGAGTAGCAGAGAGCTGGACTAGATGGACTTTGGTCTGATCCAGCTGGCTTGTTCTTATGTTCTTATGTTCTTATGTTCTAACTTTCTCAGCTCCACCTATCCTCACAGTGTCTTTTGTGGGGAGGGGGAGGTGATTGTATGAACAACCCAACTGTTAAGGAGTAGGTTCTAATAATGCATCTTTATCTGATGATTCTACTCTGTTAAACCTTTTCAGGTTTAAGAAAATTGTTTGCTGGTTTTGACATTTTGCCTGCAGTTGCCACTATCAATATTTCTTTCCCAGTAATGTCACTGTTTGTGAAGTGTCTTTGCCCTACTCCATATTCCTTTAGTAGCTGATAGCCATACATTTAGTCTTTGCCTTATTGATGAATAAATCCTTTGCTTTGCTGCGTCGGCAGGATCTTTTCTCCCAATGAGCAATGTGTTAAACTAAGCAGGGCAATATCAGCAGAATTGAGGTCATCCAATTGTGTTTTATCATTTTGTCTCTGGGAACAAAATCATTTATTTGAGATGCTCAGCTACCTTTTCCTCTTCACAAATTCTCCCAACTTGGCAAATAGTTTTCTTAAGTTATGTTCATGATTTTCAGTGCACTGTTATATATTCTTGTTCATGCTTAGAAGCATGACGTTAAAAATGGTTTTATATGACTTTTCATCTCTGTTTATTATTTTTTATTGTAAAGCTGCAGCATCCAAAACAGAGCCTTTGTTCTTTGAATAGATAACATAAGCCTTAAATATTCATTTTTTATATTCTACAAATGATCTTGCCACAAATACCTGTGAGATTTAAAGTGTGGATGAGAGACATGCTGGTTGATGTTCTGTAGTGGTACAACTAGGATAAATGTCTTGGCCAGAAGAAAACACATCTGACCAAAAGCAATGTGACATCTTTAGTAATGAAGCACAGATGCCCTGAGTCATGTTCTCAGAGACTTCCTGAACAGGAAGAAAACAACTAGATGATCCAGATGAGAAGCTGAGAGACAGCGGCAGAAGTAACATGGTGAAATTACACTTTGAGGAATGACTCCTCTTTGACTAAAGAATCCCAGCGTGAAGAGCTGTGATCAGGCATTTGGGAATTCATCAGCGAGAAGGTGAGTTTGTGGTTCTTCTCTGTGGCAAGACTGGGCAAGGAAAAGTTCCTACAGAACTATAGGATCTACTGAATCAATAGGCTTGAGTCAGATTCTAAATGCCAAAAAACAAACAAGATTAATTTGAAAAATATATTTTAGTTCTATATAAAAATCTCAGACCCTGAGGTGATAGCAATACAGTGGTGCCATATCACAGGTGGGAAAACCCTCCTAAGATAGTGAGGGCTCTAATGATGGTGAGGTGAATTATTACACACTATTCTCTGTTACAAGACTCTTCTGTGCAAATCCTTGGGCTAATATATTTCAGGATGTCATCAAGAAAATCATTCATTATATCTACAGGCTCTTGAAAGTAATTGGCTTTTCTTGAACTGAGTAGCTAAGTTTAAAAGGAAAGCAAACATGTGAAATATGTCTCTTGGTTTGGCCATGCATAATTAGGGATGGTATCCAATTTTGCAGCCTTGGTGGTTTGATTCAAATAGTCCTGTTGCTTCTCTATTGTACAAATTCATCCTGTGAGAATTTGCTGTGCCATTGTCTGTTTACTTGTGATGATTTTTTGCCCATAAAATGTACACATTTCTCCACATTATTCATTTGGTAATAAACTCATATTCGTAAATGACATACATTGTATGTATAAATACCACATAAATTGCATAAAGGAGTACAAAATAAACAAACCAATGCCAAACAACATAAATAGGTGGACCAAAACCGTTCATGAAGACAATGAATGGGAACAAAAAGAACTGGAAAAGGGGATATTCATCTATCCTTGCATAATTTAGGCAACAGAAACATTTCCCATCATGCCACAAAATATAAATCTCATAATGTACATTAAGCAGAGCTGTTGATTAGTGTTGTTGTTCACTGGCTACTCGACTCTGTCTGAGCAATATTAGCAATTATCCAAAAGTGAGGATACAAAGGTTAAGGGTACTGGCATGTATCCAATGAAATGTCAGTCGTGTTGTTGTTGTTATTTGGATTTATTTCCCACCCTTTACTACAGTATCAGGGCAATTACAACCTCCAGTTAAGTGATGTTCCATTAATGCAAGGCACATTGTTCAAGCAGTAGCACTGGACAAGTCAAGATTCTTGTGCAATGATGAGTGCTTGTCTTGTCCAGCTTATTCATTGTTACAACACGTGTATGAGAACTTTCTCTGTATATGCAAACATAATTTTAGACTATCTTTCTAGCAGTAGCATTTTAATAATAGCTTCACACTAGTGGAACTGGACGACAGGATGTATGCTATTAAGTCTGGGAGTATTCCCTTCTTGAAATGATGGTGAAGGCAAAAATAGTCTGAGCTGAACACATAAATATACTCCCTCTGTTTATTTTCCCATCCATGCCACAACTTTAAACCAAAGAGTAAGTATGGAACAAGATGGTCAATAATTAATGAGTACATAAATTCATGATGAAGGAATATAAACCTTTCACTATTTTTCAACAACCTCTACTGTGGCCTGTGCACATGGAGAATGAAGAATCTCCTTGTAGAACAGGACTTGAACAAATGACACTATGATGCTATGTGCTCTTGATCATCTCATCCAGTATGTCCCCTAAGGGTGCTGAGTTCAGCAAACAACAAACTGCTGGTGCTCTCTCACCTGAAAGGTTTCTGGCTGGCCTCAACCAATGTCAAAGTTTTTTCAGATCTGGCCCCAACCTGGTGGAACATTCTGTCCAATGAGACCAAGGCTCCATTGGACATTGTGCAATTTTACAGGGCCTGTAAGACACAGCTATTCAACCAGGCTTATGGTTGAGGCAGTTACAGTTTAACATCACTCAAATGCCCTTCCTCTTTCCCACTCTCCTTCTCCTCCTCTTTTTTTGTACGTTTTGTACGTTGTACGTTATTAGCATAGGAAATTACTTAAATGTGTCAGCTGCCATCCATTGCACAGCCTGGACTGTTTTATTATACTATATGTATTGTATTACATGTTTGAAGCTGCCCTGAGCCTGTTAGGGGCAGGGTGGCATAAAATAAAATAAATAAATAAGTTAAAATAAAGAAGCCATCTCAGAAATTCCATTTGGTGCAGATTGCCACAGATTGGTTACAATTGGGAGCTACACCAAGCATGCATATTACACCCATCCTGCAGTCTCTCCATTGGTTACAAGCTACTGGGTTAAATTCAAGGTAATGGTTATCTACAGGACTGACTTTTCTGCTATGCTCGTCTGTGATGTGGCAGCATTTTGGAAAATGTATATTATTATTATTATTTGCTTATGTATAGCTAATATTTAATAGCCAGAGTTTATTATAGTAAGAAGAAATGAACCTTGACATACTTTCTCTTTCTCCAGTAACAGAAGATACCAACAAACAGCTACTGCACTAAGACTGTATCTATTGCTGCCTGAGAAAAGTAGCTAATACCCTCCTACCTTTTGAGAGAAATTGTAAATACAACAAATATTTGTGTGTGGTAAAAAACATTTTATTAACAAAATTGGTACAAGGTAAAAAAAGTGTAAGGTGCAGCATGGGGACAAATGGGGAGGTGGGAAGGCTGGGCCCTGGCATAAATAGGTCACCCGGCCCCACCTCCCCCTGGTGACGTCAGGGCGCCCAGCATCACTGCTTGGCGCCCTGAGGCTTGCCCGGCCCATGCTGCAGGTTGTGGGAAGGAGGCAGCTTATGGAGGCTGTCCCTTCCCCACCAGCAATGGCCATTGTAGTAAGTCGCGGCTGCTCTTCATGGCAAATGTGCTGAATGGGCAATAGCGAAGGGGGAAGAAGAGAGTGCATTAATCATAACTTCTGGAGGATATTTTGGGAACATTTGGATATGCTGTTTTCTCTCCTCCCTACCCTTCTCTTAGAGCCATTGATAAAGAGAGAAGAATGGTACATAATGTGAATTATTATTCTTTGTGGTTACTGGTTTGGCATATCAGACAACAGCATGAAATACATGGGATAAGACTAAGCCAGGTTACTTACAGTTCTCATAAAATTCTCCCCCTTCTTTGCTTAAAGTCCAACCTCTTTTTAATCATGCATTGTATGATCTGGATTTTACATGTTTTGTATGAACTGGAAAGAGTCCAAAATGATGTTATCAATGATGTATTGTTGCCTTTCTGTAAATTACTATACATGTTTTTGCTTATTACTTCTGCGCTTCTGAATTGCTAAAGTTCAGTTATTTTGCTGCAGCTAAAAAACCCTATATTCATTCATAACTCTTGAATCTGAAATTTTTATTGGCAACAGAACTTTGGGTTCTAATATCTGATACTACAAACGTGCTATATCAATGACAATTTTGACCATGGCATCTCAGCAAACCTTTCTGAAGGTGCCATCTTGCAAATGGGCATGATTATTATTATTTAACTTTGTTTAATATCACAGCTGCCAGTTCTTTGGCTGGTTGTTGGCCTTTCATTACAATTCAAGCCTCACCCAGAGGCCTGATCATTGCAATGTATTGATTCATGCAGATTTCAGCAGATATCAGCAGTTCTTGCAGCTTCATCATGAATATACCGACACACTTGCTCTAGCCATCTAAACTCCCATTTTATCAGCCGTAGCTCCTCAATATACCAATGAGCCACTCTGACATGGGGGCAGAGAGGGCATTGGGATGTGATAGACTCAGCCAGGCATTCCAGTCCTCCACCAGCTCATTGAGAGAACCACTGGTAAGCTTTGAACCCTCAGACAATTAACAGATGTCTGTTCCTTAGCTTTCTCTGTTGTGGCTCCCCCTTTGTGGAATGGCCTGCCTGAACAATGTCTGCAGAATGTGAAATGCAGAAATGTTCAAGAGTGTGTTTCTAACAAAGAAATAGGATTGCAGTATAATGGAATGGTTCAAGATGACATTTTTATAAAGGAAATGGGATTGTAGTATATTGTACTTTATTGTATGTATGATCTTACTGTTATTAAATCGTCTTCTACCTTTGTAATCCATACTCTGCATTATTTATGGTATGGCATATACTTTTTCCTGTTTACATTGTTTTCTAATTTTCTAACTGTAGTCCTAATATATTGTTTATTGGGTGTTTTAAACTGTCTAATTGCATTGTTTTTATATTTTATGACATATGGACTCAAGATGACCCCGGAGCAGTTCATTAAGGAGAAGCTCCAGTTATTTTTCTTTTTCAAACCTTTAAAGTTAGTTAAATTAGATGGAAACCCCTTTTCAGCAAATTAGATAGGAATTTCTTGTTAGTGGCAGTTAGTGGCACCTTTTGTGGCAGTGCAGTGTGGCGGTGAGTGAGTGTGGGGGTGCAGAGCTCAGAATGCAGTGCTGTGAAATCAACATGATTCTGACTCCCATTTTGTTGAGCCACTGTGCCACTGTGCTGTTGCTGAAAGATGGCAAGAGACCAAGACTGGGGGGAGGCTGGTGGCAGGAGCCCCCGCCCCGGTGGATTGAATGGTGGGGAGCAAGTGGCAGGAGCTTCCCCAAGACGGCAGGCGCAAGGATCCAATGGCAGCAGTTTTCTCGCAAGTTGGACGAGGGAGAGCTGGTGGCAGAGACCCCCCTGCAGCAAAGAGGGCGAGGTTCACCACAGTGGCAAGGATAGGTACAAGCGGGTGGTAGGACTATCTTACTATATGAGTAGCCAGGAGTTGAATGGCAAGGAATCAATGGCAGAGATTTTCCCACAGCGGCAGACTAAGATTTCTAATAAGAGCAAACATGGATTCTGCTGAACTGGCCTGTACTGCCTGTGAGCAAGAACTGGCTTCAAGTCTTTGCACTGATTATCAACAGACCAGCAGCTATGGACTAAGCGATGGGCGTTGGTGGCAGAAACCCCCAGTAGACTGGTTGAGGGAAAGGAGGCACTGGCCTTATTCATTCCTGAGCTTTTGCACCATTGCTCTTTTTTTGCCCTGCTTAATGTAGTTACTGTATATACTCACCTATAAGCCGAGTTTTTCAGCCCTGTTTTAAGGCTGAAAAATGCCCCCTCGGCTTATACACGAGTCACTGCTTACCAGCCGGCTCTTCAGGCCTCTGCTGAGGCTGGGGGCATGGCCAGGACGACCTCCCTGCGGCTGCACAAGCCGCTTGTTGCTGCCCTCCTGGGAGGGTGAAGGGGAACCCTGGCTGGCTGGGCTTCCTCAAACCCTGGGAGGCAGAGGGAGCTCCTTATTTGGGCAGTGACTCCCCCTGATGTCATTGCCCAAATAAGGAGCTCCCTCCACCTTCTGATTGCCTGGGCTTCCTCAAACCCAGCCGGGAGGTGGAGGGAGCTCCTTATTTGGGCAATGACATCAGGGGGAATCACTGCCCAAATAAGGAGCTCCCTCTGCCTCCCGGCTTCCCACCTTCGGCTTATATGCAAGGTTTTGGTAGTAACCTTTGCCCAGGTTTTGGTAGTAAAATTAGGTGCCTCGGCTTATACATGAGTCGGTTTATACACGAGTTTATACGGTAGTTAGGAGTGTGGGCTACTAGGAGCAGTTGCTCCTTATGTATTTTGTTAGCTAGTTAGCTTTCCTCTTATATATGTATACGGTTAGGGAATGTAGTTAGCTTTTTCTTTTCATTGTTAGGAGCGTACGTTAGATGGATGTAGCCAACCCCTTTGGAGTAACCAGGTTTACAATCTATTAGGTTGTTTTGTGCAGCAGTTATAGTTTATTGTAGAGTAGTCATAGTATTTATTAAGGTTGTAGCATTTGTTTTATTGTTAATGTTATAGAGTTAAGTATTACTGTTAATATTATGGAATTATGTATTGATAATGCTAATATTATGTGGTATGTATTGATACATTGGAAACGTATGTTGTGAATGTATTGATATATTACTATTTGGTACTGTTTATATATTGATGTTCTGATATGCTATTCTGATGACTATGCTGTTATTACTATACTGTTAATATACTGTTTTTGAGGTTAATGTATTTGATGGTCTAGATCAGGGGTAGGGAACCTGTGGCTCTCCAGATGTTCAGGAACTACAATTCCCATCAGCCCCTACCAGCATGGCCAATTGGCCATGCTGACAGAGGCTGATGGGAATTGTAGTTCCTGAACATCTGGAGAGCCGCAGGTTCCCTACCCCTGGTCTAGATCTAATTTGATGTATATTGTGTATTAATATAGTGCTGCTGTTGTTACTATTAGTATATTGTTAGGTTTGTAGTGTTAAGTCACCATCTGAAATTTGACTTTATTTTAGTATTATGTATTTACTAGTCATGATGATGATGATGATGTTGATGATGATGATGATGATGATGATGATGATGATGATGATTTGTACTCTTGAACCCCAGTGAGAAAGGTGGGCAAGTAATCAATCAGTCATTCAATCAATATTGTGAAGCTATTCAACAAATCTGCTATTCTGGAATCAGTTGATGACAAGTTTTGTACTATGTGAAAGCAGGGAACCTGCCATTCTCTGTGTATTCCAAAGTATGCTGCAGGTCTATTATAATTAAGCAACAAATGAAGTGACTTCTAAAGAACAAACTACGTGCAAAGGTCACATTATGTCTGGATGTTGTGTTCATGGGAGCTTACAATCAAGAACTTCTGAGATGATGCAAAAGATGCCACTGTCAATTTAAAAAACAACAACAGAACAGCTTTTAATTCAACAGCAAAAAAATTTCAGGCCAATTGAAATTCTCCAAGTCTTCTTCAGGGAATAGCTCAAGGCTGCCAGTTCCTGAGCGCTTTTCACTTTCTGTTTATCATGAAATAATTTCCCAGTGCTGTGTTTTCTAAACTGCATTGAGAGAAACAAAGCAACGGGTCTGAGGGTTGGTTTCAACAGACGGCAGCCTGGCGGAATTGCAGGTTTGACCTCATTTTATCCTCTGAGTATTTAGAGATTGCTTTCATGCCCAGCAACCATATGAGAAGAATATAGATTCTTTCCTGAGTACATTGAACTTGGAAACAATAAGTGACCTCTAATGTTGAATTCTACAGCTGCAAGAATAGAGAAATTATTATTTCTCCCCTCCTTTCAGAAGTGATGGAAACAAGTTTTATATCGACACAAAGAATGAACAGCTGTTCAACTAAAAATAACCAATAAAGTGGAAATAGAAAAAGCTATTTTCAAATTATACCCCTTTGAAGAAATCATTATGCTTCTCTGTGCTTCCTTTATTCCACCCTTCTCTCTGCCACAATCTTAGAGCAGAAGCAGAAGAACATAAGGGATTTGACAGAGAGGTGATAAGAAACTATCTGTTGTTTCTTTGCAAACATTTTCTTGCAAAATTGCAGTTCATATACCAACTCTGACTTCATGAAAATTCAGCACAGAAAGACAGGAAAGGGAAAAGTGTTCTTACTATTACTGCCAGCCTCAGTTAATATTGTTTAGTACACACTGTGGTTTAAGTACTGCTCATTATATATGTCCTAGGTTCAGGGTCAGACACTCTCTGCCTAAGAATCTTAAAGGTTTGTATTCCAGCAAAAAGTGTTTAAAATGTCAGTGCAGCACCAACACAGTCACAAAATATTATGTTAGGATTCATGATGCAGTCCTAGATGTAAACTCAAATGTTTGGTCTAGGGATGTTAGTTTAGTGCTAAGTCAGTTTTTGGAATGTTGATGAAACTTGTCACTAGAAAATAATCTGAGAGAAAATTGGTATCATATGATAAAATCATAGTTAATGAATATTATTTTAGTTTTGTTTAATATGTCCCCAATAAGTGTTATGTGGCTGTGTTGTTGTGTTGTTGTGTTGTTGTATTTATATGTTTTATTGAATTGTTTAAATATTTATATATTCTTTATTTTAAATGTTGTTTTTAATGTTTCAAATGGTTCAATGTTGAAATATTCTGATGTTTTGAATGTTGCTATCTTTGGGCCTTATATGGGTAAAATTGTATCATAGCAATGTTTAAAATAAATAATTTAAAAGATAAATAAATTGTATTACTTGATGAAGGTTACAGTGAGAAATAATATGACTAATAATTTGAAGCAGTGTGTTCATGGAAAGTCAGGTGTACTAAGATAAAGAGGGCAGTTTACTGGTTGCACTTGAAATTTTCCAACATAAGACCACTACTTCAGGCTCTCAAGTTAAAGAGTGTTTAGTAGCTGTGCTGTTTAATCTCTGCATCCATGGTTGATGGTCTTGGGTTAAACAAATGATTGGCTTAAGTTACTATAGTGCTGGCTGAAGGAGCTGAGCACACAGACCATGTCCTGGCAGGATAGGTACTGAGTTTGGAAAAAGTACTGGGCATGAGACACAGAAAGGACAATCAGGGGTAGAGTCAATAACAAGCCAAGGTCTGAAAAGCCTATCTGAAGGGGAAAGGGAGCTGTAATAAGGTTATAGATAAAGAAAACACAAATAAAATAAGAGATTGATATATTGTCCCAATATATGACAAATTATTGAAAGAAAATTGATATAAGCCTGCTATGCCAAGGTTTTATTGTATCTCAATCAGAAGATACCAGTTGTAAGGCACGTTTCTGCATGGCCTAGGGATGGTAAAAACAGGGGCACTGTTCACACAGCTGGCACTGCTGCATTGCAGCAGCGCCGTGCTCACCCTCCCCAACAGCGCAAAAACACTGCTTTTGAAACTTGCTCTCTGAGCTATTTTTTCAAAAGCAGCGTCTTCCTTCCAGCTGTCCAGAGCTGTGCAGGGAGGAGAGGTAGGTGAACGGGATGACCCACAGGCGTCTCCATGCAGAGCTGCCTCTGTGGGTCTCAGCAGCCTCGACACTGCCTGCATGAGACTGTGTGAACATGCAGAAATGGCCTAAGTCTGGAGCAAATAGTATAAGATAAAATAGAGATTAGATGTTTTAGTTTTGACCACTAAGGAAGGCTGTTGTGCCAGGGTTGAAAATTTTCTAGATGTACCTCTTTGGTCATGTTTGTGTAGATGAATATTTGTAATTTTGGATATAAGGGCCATTAGGGTGCCACCTCTAGAAGACTTCCTGATGGCACAAGGAGGCAGCTACAGGAAATCTCCACCCCAGTCACCTAGAAACCCTCCATAAAGCTTAATAGAGTTATGCCAAATGAAAGCTCTGGCCAAGGTGTTTGCATCATTACTGGCTCTAAAAGCTGTGTGAAAGCTGACTGAATTCAGAAGCATGCCTGGGAATGACCTGACCTGCTCCTCCTGCACCACCATCTGATGGAATGCCAGTATTGCCCTGTGGCAGCCCCAACTTCCAGGTTTCACCACCGTGGAGCTATGACATGCTCGGCCACTGGTGTCTTTGCCCTCTCCACTGGTGGGAGTGCCCCCTATGCTGGCAGAGGGGGCAAATGTGTTGGAGGACACTCTGCCTATTGCAAAGCCCATTTGGCCTCCCCATCTGGATTGGGTTGCCCATTTGTTACAGACAAACAGACACACACACACACACACATTTTTAAAATAATCTTGCAATTAGTGGCCCTTTGTATTTTGTTGACCTTCAGGTACTTAATTCCATTGCTATAGGGTTACATTTTGTTCCCCTTCTTTGTTTGTACAAGGTTGCAGGTGTTTAGTAAATACAAGGATTAGCTAGCAGATGGGGAAACAAGCTCATGGAAATTGGGATAGAACAGGTGTAGTCAAAGGCATCTGGAAAAGATTAATAAATCACACAAGCAAGGACACATTTTGGCTGATGGCCAGGCAACCAAATCTTAACTTGGAAGATTTATATCCAAGAAAGATCAGAAAGGACTACTGAAACTTGTGTGTATGTACATAGCCATTTGAAAACAGGAAGCTCCAAGTTCAAACCTCAGTTATTACAACAATATTGGTTAATTATCAAGATATCTGGTAAAATAACCTGAAAATGAATATTTTGTATATTGTTTTACTTTCTTAAACTTCTCATCTAAGTGAAAATTTTCCAGCTGAAGGCCACAAGCAGACAATTTATTCAGATAAATGTTTAATGTTTCCAAAGTATGATAAAACAAGTAGGGGAGATTTGGAAAGACTTGCTTCTTTTTTTCACTTCCCATACTATTACCTAATTCCCCGAAAGCCCCTAATTAGGATCAGCATGGTGTAGTGGTTAAGAATGGTAGACTTTAATCCTGAAGAACATAGTTTGATTTCTTGCTCTTCCACATAAACAGCAGACTCCAATATGTAGAACCAGGTTTGATTCCCAACTGCTTCACGTGAAGTGACCATGGGCTAGTTATAATTCTCACAGAACTCTCTCAGCCCCATCTACCTCATAAGGTGCCTGTTTATAGTGAAAAGAGAAGGTGATAATAAGCTACTTCGAGATTTCTTACAATAGAGAAAAGCAGGGTATAAAAACCAACTTTTCTTCCCTTTTCCTGCTTTTTTCTCTCCTTCCCACCCATCAGCTAACCTCCCTTTATCTGATGTCCGTCATCTTCACCATTTCTTCCATCCATTCTCCTGGCAGACTTTTCCCAGGAAATCTCTCACTGAATTTTGCAGTGCCTGTTACTAGACTAGACTGTGCTCAATTGCATGGTGCTGGCAGTGTTCAGTTGCATGATGAGGAACATGGAAGCACTTGAAGAGGACATGTCACTTTTCCCTATAACCCCCTAATCACACTATTTCCTTTTTTCTTCCTCCTGGCTGCTCTTATATCCACAATTTTCACTGCTTCCTTCTCTCCGTCCCACTCATGAACCATCTTTTATCTGCACCCTGTTTTCAGCAATATTTATTATTTATCTACTTAATTTATACCCTGCCTTTACCTACAATTGGGACCCAAAGTTGCTTATATGATTCTCCTCTCCCCCATTTTATCCTCATAACAGCTCTGTGAGCTGGGGTAGACTGAGTGTGTGTGACAGGCCAAAAGGCATTCAGTAAGCTTCCATGGGAGAGTAGGGTTTCAAACCTGGGTCTTCCAGTTCTTATTCTGAAACGCTTAATATTACACCTCACTGGCTTTGCTGTTGAACAGTAGTGTTGAAAAGTAGCACACAGAGAAGCCTGGTTGAGTCATGCAAATCATTTGCTTGACGGTTGACCCTAATGAGTCTTCCCGCTAAGGTTAAATCATCCTGGGAAAGAGTCTTGCCCCCTTCCCCACCCTCTCCACTGCCATTTACTGGCAGAAGCCAAGACTTGAAGGCTAGCAATGCTATTGTGGTTGCTTAGCCATGGTCATTGAGGGTATTTGTTTTTTAAAGCTAAATATGTTGCTTGATTCTATCATTTTAGATGATTTTTAACTTTCATTTTTCCCAAGCCCGGGGGGGGGGGGGGGGGGGGGGGGATGCAGATTTGTCAGGTTTATTTGTTTAATGTTTGTTTTATTTTTTAAAAATAGAAAAAAAACAAGGAAAAGTCCTTAAAATCTAAATAGGATTTTTAAAGGGAAAAAGTACACACAAAGTACTGAAAAAATATATATAACAGTGTTGGCAAATCTACACATACGTTTCTATTAAAGTTTTCCAAATATCTAAAAATAAGTCCATATGCAATTGTTGTCTATTTGCCATGTGTTCAAATATTGATAGAGTTATATTTAAGGCACTCAATCCATTGATTTACTGGAGGTGGGCATTTATCTTTTCAATGTTGTAATATGAGTCTGTTAGTTGTAGTAAGGGCAAGGAGGGTTTATTTTTATTGCCGTTGGTTAGCCTTCAAGGGATGGGTAGATAGTTTAAATGTCCATAAACATCCTTAAAAATTAATGACCATTCTAGTAGAAAGTTAATAGGAGTAATAATTTCTTCCAGAAAAACAGAATGACTGGACATTCCCAAAGGATATGTTTAAGGGATGCATCCTATGAGTTACAACACCAACAATTAGAACTTTACTTAAAGAGTCACTGTGGTGTCCGTTGTATCTTTAACATAATTTTTTGCCGAATAAGTTACACTTTAAGATCCATTGAGACACTGGATTTAAACTTTAAGGCCATATCCCATTGGTTGGCAAAACAGGGTGCTCTAGCTTCTTATTCCAATAGTTCCCAAAACTCTTTTGCAGCTTTGTAGTAAAATCTCTCTGTTCATGATTCTAGTCTCTGTATTTTTGTATCCACCGATGAGACAATTTGGAGAATTAGATATATCAGTTCCTTGTCATTTGAGTTACGCTGACGTTTCTAGACTTTAATGATTACAGCTCTCATGAAAATTCAAATTTGGTGCAGTTTTATTCCCCTCCATTGTATACTCACATTTTTATTCTCCTATTCATCATATTCTTACAACAAAGTTGTGAGGTAGGTTAGGCTGAAATAGAGTGACTAGTCCAAGGTCATATTAAGTTTCATAGAAAGTTAGGTTGTGTATGTTGGTGTTCCTGGTTCTAGTCCAACTTTCTAACCATTATGCCACATTTTAATCACTGTACCCAAATCACAGATTGCATTGTCATTAGTTAAACTAAGATAGCAAGGGGATGGGAACTAAAGCAAATGATAACCTATAATGAAGCTTGTTGTTGGAATTATGAAAATACTTTACAGGAAAATATGTATAGTGATGAACAGTTTCATTATTGTTCATACTATCGGTAATTTAGAAATTGAAATGATACAAATTGGTGTTCGGCAGAGACAGTATTGTTGATGTACATTTTGTCAGGCATGTGATTTTTCTTGTTTCTGTCCATGGTCCTGAAAACAAGCTGAAAGACTTTGTAAACCAAAGCCATTTATTTCCAAGACCAGCATTGCTATGGCAAAATTGAGTTCACATAATGTTCTTGGGAGTGGCAGAGTACAGGCAAAAAGGCATAAACATATGGTTTTTCACATGCTCAGGAGTTGTGTCAAATGTAGGAATAATTGACCAAATTAGATATAAATTGTGAATATGAGTATGTATTTGTCTTAAATACTTCAGCAATAGAAATGAGAAATTGCATTACCTGCAAACCCCAGTAACCTAGTGAGACCATTTTAGTTACATCCCTTAAGTGTTACAACTTTAGACAGTTGGACCCATCATTTTGCTCAAAGACAGAGCATGGACATTTTTCTCCATCTTCACATGTGCATAGCTCCACAATACATTTTTTTCTATACATTTGTTTTATTGGATATATGGCCACTTTGAAAAATATAAAGACTTACTGAACTTAATGAATTCATGGATCATCTGGTACAATTTTCACTCAGGTAATGCCCTCAGGAGAAAAGCCATAGTAGTTCAAGCTCTTGCTGCTCTCTTCTCTCAAACTCTTCCTTTTTGCATGGGGGCGGGGGCTGCCTTAAAATCCATTCTGAGTGAAACAGACATACCATTACATTTTATGTTGTGCTCCCCTTACTTGCCACCCTGGCAACTGGTACACAGGTGGGGGGGGGGGGAGGTTCCAGCAGAAACTTAATCAGACTTGTCACCAAGAGAAACCTGCTCTCTTATATCATCATCACACAATGAGCACTTAACTAATTATTAGAATTGTGTAATTTGTCCATATTAATTTGTGATGAAGTGCATTTTGCTAGACACATGGGTATGTTCTATGGTTGAAGACAAGCAGGTATAGTTTGGTAAGCTGCCTGAAAATGAAAGTGCCTGGGGAACATATGTAAACTGTGCTGTGATCTTTAGAGGAAGAACTGCAACCCCAAGAACACGTTCCTGAGAATAAGCTCCATTAAATAGACCTGAGCAGGATTTTGAGCAGACCTGCTTAAAATTGCTCTCTAAATCAAAATAGTGGATTGGGTTCAGCAGAGCTCTAGCACATCCATAAAGGATGTACATTTTGAATTCCCTCCCCTCCATGCATAGCTGCATTCCCCTGTGTTGTATCAAATCCCCATAGGAATGGCTGTTCAGAAAACATTGTAGGCTGCTGCAGAAGGGAGGAAAGCCCCATTCCATGAGTGACTGTTGCTCAGATTCCTAGGAGTCAAGCCACAATATCATCATACAATAAAATCAGCATATTCAGGGGCTCCAGCTATAGTACTATGTATTCTTTTTCTAAAAGGGAGAAAACCTAATACCTGCCCTATGGTAAAACAGTTGCGTCCAACACATGTGTTCATAATTTCACCCTGAAATGGAATTTCAGTCTCTGTACTCTTTCCAATTTGTTAAAAAAATGTTTGACACTTTAAAGAAGGCAAAATCAGAAAGGGGCAGAATTTTTAGGGACTCATCTCTTTCCTTCCTTTTTTCTTATTCACTCTCTTGCATTTCCCCCCTGCTGATGTTCCCACACACTGAAAGCTGGATTTTCTTGGGTCATGACATTGGTTAAACTTTTCAGTTTCTGGTGACTTCATTAAGCAGCACACAATTCAGTGACTGTCTCCCTGTTATACATATGCCCAGTCATTATTTCTTTAATAGGCATACATTGTGAGACTTTCTATTCACACTACATTTCAATGACATTAATATGTATAGGGGAAGATGCCTGTAAATGTGCTATGAAAAATCAAATGAAAAGTCTTAGCTTATTAAACATAATTGACACAAACCCATCTGTCAATGAAATTTACAAAACTCCAGTTGATGTCCGCCGAACCAGAATTTCATGAGAACAAGAAGTCTGGTTCATAGCAATGGATCTTTAGCACCAGATATTTTTGGGAAAATGCATAAAATTTATGAGTAGATAATTCAACCTGCCATTCAGCTTCCAATTAAAGATGGTCCCAAAGGCTTAATTCCAAGAGAATTCGAGCCTTAAGTTGTCTCTATTCATCAACCATGAATACATTTAATTTCCTTCTGAAGTAATTTATGCCACTTTTATTCGCAATTCCATGTAAAACCACCACACCTAGGGTAATGCTGCCTATGACAACTCTAGGTTTATTTGTACATGAAGAAATGGTAGAAATTACCAACATAAATATAAATATTCCATTCATTAATATTTCATTGACAAATCAACTTTATTAATCAAAATCCTCCAGCAATTCAGCTCAGTCAAAACAACCAGTCTCGCAGTGCAATCATAAGCCCATTGAGTTTAATGGATTTAGAAGGGTCTAACTCTGCTTAGGACTGCACTGTAAATTTGCATGATTCATTGTAAGCTGGGACACATTCATACATTTCACTGACCATTCTTCTTCATCTACCTAGCCCTAGGGCCATTTCCACGGTATTGACGTAGTCACTGGATTTTGTTCTAATGATTTAAAAGCAACATAATGACTATAATATCTATTTCATAAACATATGGAGCTTTAAGTTAATTATTCCTTACTCTTAAGGTTATTTCCCCCATCCCTTTTGATATTCCTTAACTCAGGATATACATTGTCAACCTGCATAATGTACTAGTGTGTATTCTCTATAAACGTTTGTCTCTTTTACTCTAATTCTAATTTAAACTGTTTCAATAAATGTTTTAAATCAGATCTTGAAGCCAGGTTCTGATATCAAAAAGTTGACCATACAGTCAAACTAGATAAGAGGTTGGAGATCCATGACTGGCTCTGTCATGCCCTTAAGGTTCCAAAAATAACATGTAGAGGTAACAGTTTGGATAGGCATCCTGATGCTGAATGAGGAAATCACTGGGAATCCTTCCCTGGAGTTTGTTGCAACAAATAAAAATGGAAGTTGGGGGTTGGAGGAGAAATCTTGTACCTCCAGGAACCAAATTACATTAGGATATGCATATCTGTAAAGAGAAGGTTAACCAACCCCTCTCCCACCACCATGATCCTGATAGAAGTCTGGTCCTGCAGTTTATTTATTAGAATTTCTTTAAACTTCTCTATAAAGGATAGCTGATCGCAGCTGTTCACAGAACTCTAACATCTCCAATTGAGTTCTTATATGTTATGAAAAAAAATTGAAATTCACCTCTTTTGATTGGCTGAATAAATGAGGTGAAGTTCATTTAAGCATCATACAATTCTGTGGTGGAAAGTCAGCTGTCAGGGAGGTGGGTCGCTTCCCAGTTAATATGAAGATGAGGGATGGGGAGGAAAGAGGAGACCTCAGTCTTCGACATTTTAAGTATTTTGGACTTTTGACCTATCTTATGAAGTGTTTGCAGTTCCTCCCAGTTTCATATCATAGTCAAATGTGATGAGTACACTTTTCAGGCCTTTCATATGAATATGTTAAAATGACATCAGTTTGTAGAAAACTGCATCAGGCACCCAGTTTGAAATATCTTTCTAGCCTGATTAGTAATCCATTAATTCTACTGCCTTTCATATTCATTATTAATGTCACCTTTAAAAATTATACATCTAAACTCATTTTAATTGACATCTATACTATTATACAGTCCCAAAGTGCACAGGAGGAGCACTATACTCAAAGAGCTTCTTGTCTCCTCCTGCAATACAAAATGGTCAAAATTACCTGTTTGGATAGCACTGATAGCTGGAAGGGAAGAGGACTGCTGGAATGAGCCACATAAGAACCTAAGAACTAGCCTGCTGGATCAGACCAGAGTCCATCTATTCCAGCACTCTGCTACTAGCAGTGGCCCACCAGGTGCCTTTGGAAACTCACATGCAGGATGTGAAAGCAATGGCCTTCTGCTGCTGCTGCTGCTCCCGAACACCTGGCCTGCTAATGCATTTGCAATCTCAGATCAAGGAGGATGAAGATTGGTAGCCAGAGATCGACTTCTCCTCCATAAATCTGTCCAAGCCCTTTTTAAAGTTATCCAGGTTAGTGGCCATCACCACCTCCTGTGGCAGCATATTCCAAACACCAATCACACGTTGCATGAAGAAGTGTTTCCTTTTATTATTTCTAATTCTTTTCCCCAGCATTTTCAATTAATGCCCCTTGGTTCTAGTATTGTGAGAAAGAGAGAAAAATAGTCTTCCAACTCCCATACCCCAAGAAGTAGTGGGTGCTGTGAGGCTGATAGGAATGATAATGTTAGGAACAGGATGCCAGAATGTTCATGATAAACAACCTCTGGGTCCCCCCCCCCCAACACAAAACAGCTTCTTGAGCATCTACAGCTGCAAGACAACTGAATCAGGGTGTTTGAAACTTTAAAGGTTTATTACTCATATCATGGTGTAGCCATTTCAATATTTTTTTCCTGCTCTCCACTGGTAAAATTTTGAATGAGAGGGCTGACCTGACAAGTATCACTGAGACTTGGTTAGTGAAGGGGGAAGGTGTTAGCCTTTCTCAACTATGCCCTCAGGGGTACTCAGTGATGCAACAGTATAGGCATGGTTGATGTGGGAAATAGTGTCACTGTGGTCTGCTGGGATTCTGTCCCCTTACTGAATGTCCTGGCTGGGACTCTGATGGGCTTGAGAAAGTGTATCTCATGGTGGGAGTGCAACACAGGATAGGGATTCTGTGGGTGTACCAGCCACCCCGCTGCCCAACTGTCTGCCTACCCGGCTGTCTAAAAGTTTAGGACTAAGTAGAGTTTCACCACCCTTTTGTGTGGTGTAAGTCAAAGGTCCTGGCTGCAACATTACACCTCTGGAAATGCCCTGCGTCCCCCTGCCCCTGCACTGGTGTTCGCTTGGACACCACCATAGCTCCACAGTGGCACTCTCTCTGGGTTTCACCCCCATGGAGCTGTGGGGCAGCCAGATGCCAGCACATTTGCTTCTGCAGTGGTGGGGGTGCCTCTTATGCTGGCAGAGGGGGCAAATTCACCAGTGCAGCACTGCAGCACCTCCATTGGCCCATCTCCCCCCAAAGGATTGGGCTGTTAGCCTTTTACATTTTATAGAATGGGCTTCATTTATAAATCTTCCAGCAAACACGCCTGGCTACCAGGTTTAGTTTAGCATTCTAGTACTGTATTCTTCTCCTCCCAAGAAAACCAAGGCCTTCCAATATGTCCACCCACAATTGATTTACACATTTGAACAATCCCATTTGTCCAAAAACTGCCACTAAATGAGAAACCTTTCAGTTGCTCACCTGATTCCTCCCCCCAACACCTATGAATCACCAAGGCTGGAATGGGGGCAGAGCATTGGAAAGGCAGAAAACTCACTACAGCCTTCTTAGAAGAGCCACCAGAAGATGTCATAGTCGTTCCCATTCATATTCTTCAAACACCAGGCAGGCAGTAGTTAACTTCACTACTTAAAATAAAGAACTTAATTAAGTTCATGCACTATTGGAAACCCTTGATAGAATATCTAGATAGAACAGAAAACAAAAACAAATTGATGACTAGTGGCTTTGAAAAATGAAGATCCGATAGAGAAGAGTGGGACTTTTTATTAGTAATGATGCTAAATATTTAATTTCATTATGATGCTTAATGACCAAGTGCTAAAAGTTTAGGGTTAAAGGGTTAATATTCCATTTAGAAGAAACTGGAAGTCTATGTGAAATAGGTACTTTATAATTTGGTGAATTTCAGTTCTTGTGTATGTTTTGGACTTTGATTTTCAAGTACAGATTTTAAAAAATTGAGAGGACAAAAAGCACTAAGCAGGCAGTGAGTTGTCAGACTTCACTTCTTTTAAAGAGCCTGCAGAACGACTGTAAACACAGCTAATCTTTAAGGGGCTCTGATTTTTCCTTCTGCCTGGCCAGCTGCACGCAACTCCAGAACCACAGGTTGCTGACTCCTGGACTAGAGACAGGAAGCTGACAGAGTTGCAACTCAGCTAGATCTCACCTCCATAATAGATCAAAGTTCTATTGCTTAAAGAAGTAGGTGATAATTACTGAATTTTTTTGCATCTAGTCTGAGCAGTTCTGGGGAAGGTCTCAGGTAAGAACCATTTGAAAAACCCCAGGGATGTCACTCTGTGTCTGCTCAATTCTTAAAGCCTTATTTTGACAAAACTGTTATATTTGGCAAGAGTGGCAGTTAAGTGAGCCACGATGTCTTAAATCCTAGCATTCACCTTAACTAACGTGGGAACTGTGTAGAGATAGGTGTCTCAGAGCCCAGTCCAAGGGATGGAGGGCAAATCTGTTCATGGAAGTGGTACACTGCCATGCCAGCAGATTCACCCTCCCCAGGGCACTAACCCCAGCAGAGGGGCAATTCCCCAGGCTCTGGAATGCAGTGCTGGATACTTCTTGAGCATCCCAGGGCACCTGCTGCCACTATTGGCATAGCAGGGGTGGGCCAGGGGTGTCATGCCCTCCTGGCCTTTGCCAGCATTATGCCAGCATCTTATACCTTGAACTTAAGCTGCCCTTTTGGGCAGGGTAAGTCTATTGGGACCCATAGAGGCTTCTCAGCTATGGGGAGGCTGTTTGACTTTTCCATCCTCCTCATGCTGCTGGGAAGCCTCTTTGGGGATGGGTGTAGCCAGTTGTGACTGTGGTGTTGTAGCTGGGCACTGAGCTCTTAGATAGAGCTGCCCTTGGAGTCCATGGTCCCAGCTGATGGATTTTTGAATTGTGAGCAGTACTTTCTATAAAGATAGCATGCCAACTGTCTTGAAATCACTTGGTCTGTGGCAGCCTCTGAAAGGATTGCCCATTTAAACTATGAATGTACAGCAAGCAAATGTTCAAATCTACATGATCTCCTGTAGTCACTGAGTCAGCCTAGTGGTTCTCCTGTTCTCCTGAATTGGTCTTGGTAGAATCTGATTTATCTGAATCACTGCTTGGCCAGGGGTTCTTTTCCACTTTACTGGCATTTACAGCAAAGCCTTACCACTGTGTTTAATTCCAGGGACTTTTCCTTCTTTAGGCTGAGCCTGAATTGGTTTCTAAGATTTTAGCTTAAATGATAGGATGGCAGAGAGAGAGACCAATTTCATGAAAACACCATCTCTCTAGAGAATCACAAATTACAAATAGGATTACAGTCCCAAAGTGATACTACCACTCTAATACACATTAAACAGTGTGAGATGCAGCTATTTGACTTCCCTTCAGTCCCAAAATATAGCAAATAAAATACACTTATATGCTGTGTTCTTTGCAGATCCTGTTTTCTCATACAGAAAAATGCAGTTCCTCTTGGAAGTGGTCAGATCTAATACACAGAAACTGCACAGCATATAGCCCATGGGGCAATTTTTCATGGCCTTTGAAATCATGAATTTTTTTTGTTTTCTATATGTGTGGCAACATGGTGCAAAAGATGGTGTGGCATTTGTGACTGAAGGGTTCCTCAGGGCTTTGGTGTCAAAGCTAACTGAAAGACCATACTGCCTAGATCAGGGGTAGGGAACCTGCGGCTCTCCAGATGTTCAGGAACTACAATTCCCATCAGCCCCTACCAGCATGGCCAATTGGCCATGCTGACAGAGGCTGATGGGAATTGTAGTTCTTGAACATCTGGAGAGCCGCAGGTTCCCTACCCCTGGCCTAGATAGATCTTCCTAAGTGAAGGGACTAAGGTGAGAAATCACTTTGCTGATAAGGAAGCTGAGTATGTCAATTATGTAAGGCAACAAGGCACTCATGAAGCTGCTTTGTACTGAATCATACCATTAGTTAATCAGGAATAAGTATTGTCTACTCAGACTGGCTATTGCTCTCCAGGGTCGCAGGTCAATGACTTTCTCATCACCTCTTCTTGATCCCTATAACTGCAGATGCAGCAAATTGAACCTGGGATCTTTTTCATGCCAACCAGACTCTTTCACTGAGCCATGAGCCTTCCCTAAAAGACCTAACAGAATCCATTTGACCTCTGAGTTATGGGCCCAGCAGCCTTCTCCTGAGGGCTGACAGATCTGTGTGGAGCTTAGGAACAGGGAACAAGATGTCAGTAAAGGTTGCCCCTAACTGTGGCCAGTGTGGTGTCTGTTTTTTACCATGGACTGTGGTCCTGACAAGGAGATTAGGCACCAGGGTGCCCAGAGCTTGAAAGGACCACTGAAAGCAAATATTCTGGTTCCTCCTGTTGCAAAGTCATTGGTCTACAAAGGACTATGGAAGGGAGGTTCTGAGGAGCATCTCTTCCCCATTGGCCAGTGAAGACCAGTGAAGATGTCCTGTCTGCCTCCCATGCCTCTTGTGATCCTACCTATTCCAATTGCTATGGACTGTTGAGGGCTGACCCACCCTGTAGTTTTTAAATGACCCAGCGTTTGTGCCCCTGCACTGATGTTAATGCTACTTGTGCTGAGGTCACATTGCTTCCATAGCGCTTTTGCCCCATGCCCTTTCTGGATTGCTATGTAAGACTGCATATGTGTTTAAAGTATTCCAAGCCTGAAGGATACAGGGTAGGACTTTGCCTTCCTCTCTCTATTCAGTTTATTAATGCTCACTGATCTATTTGTCATAAACAAATAAAAAAGAGCAAAATACAAAAATATACATTTTTTACATTATAAGATATTATATGAAATGTCATCTCAATATCTGCTCTGCAGTCCACTGCTTGACTTCTGCTCTCCAAGCAAACTACCACAAGGTCCTTTTACTGCCTACCTGCCCAGATGTTTTATGGCACTGAATGCCAGTGGTAAGGGCCTACTAGTGCCATGGGTCTACCTGCTGACACGTTTTCAGATGAGGAGATGGAAGAAGATGACCCCAGTCCTCAGGTGCTGTAGGAAGACCTACTGAACAAGGAAGAGACTTGAGTAAGGTGTTTTCAATTTAGATTTACCAGTCTCTAATAAGAATGGTTTCAGGTTGGAGTGCTGGGAAGGGTCCCTGTAAAAGATAAGGCCCTGAACCATTTGCTATCACTTAGCTGATAATATGTGGGCTACAGCCTGCATAATGGATTGTGTGAATGAACCTCCATCCCCAGTAAAGAATGTGATTTCAAACCTATCATGGCTCATTATCAGTGTTTCTCTACCCCTTCTTTGTAACTGGCCACAGCTGATTCCCCCAGCATCATCTGCTCCGGCAGCATGTCAATGGCAATTTTATTCCCCATCCATTTAATCAGGACTGACATGTGTATCCTAAAAGAAAAGAAACTTTCTGCTGTGTCTGAGGATGGGCTTCCATAAAGTGGGTGAAAAAGCAAAGCACAGATGGAATGAGTACCGAAAAGACAATCAATCTCCACTTCAGCTTTCAGTGGTTGCTCTGTAATGCAACATCACAATCACCTGCTGAGAACAACAAGCAACCCTCTCTGGATTCAGCATGCATTGCTTTCTTCTGCAGGCACATGCTAGTCTCCCTGTATCTTCATGTAGTCCAATCCTATTCATGCTTATTAATAACCAATTGCATATGGATAGGATTACGCCTCTAACCTTCCCTGTCAAACATCTACAGAGGTTTTAGCTAGCATCTAATACTATTTCTTACCCTTCATAAAACCTTCTTTGTTACCAAATCCCCTGGCCCAGATTGCATTCACCCAAGAGTTCTTAAAGAGCTCAAGCATGAAATTGCTGATCTTCTCACTTTAATATGCAACTTATCCCTGAAATCAGGCTCCATCCCTGAAGACTGGAAGATGGCCAATGTCACACCAATCTTTAAGAAAGGATCTAGGGGGGACCTGGGAAATTACAGGCCAGTCAGTTTGACATCTGTTCCTGGTAAATTAGTAGAATCTATCATTAAAGATAAAATTATAAAACATGTAGAAAAGCAAGACCTGCTGAGAAAGAGTCAGCATGGCTTTTGCCGAGGCAAATCCTGTCTTACAAACTTACTAGAGTTCTTTGAGGGTGTAAACAGGCATGTGGACAGGGGTGAACCGGTGGACATTGTCTACTTGGATTTCCAAAAGGCTTTTGACAAAGTTCCTCACCAGAGACTGTTGAGAAAACTCAGCAATGAAGGAATAAGAGGGGAAGTCCTCCTATGGATTAAAAACTGGTTGAGAAACAGGAAACAAAGAGTGGGTGTAAATGGGAAGTTCTCCCAATGGAGAGATGTCGGGAGTGGTGTCCCCCAAGGATCCGTTTTGGGACCAGTGCTCTTTAACCTATTCATAAATGACCTGGAAGTAGGGGTGGGTAGTGTGGTGGCCAAGTTTGCAGATGATACCAAATTAAGTACAGTAGTGAGAACCACAAAGGATTGCGAAGAGCTCCAAGCGGACCTTGATAAATTAGGTGAGTGGGCTCAGAAATGGCAAATGCAGTTCAATGAAGCAAAATGTAAAGTGATGCACATAGGGGCAAAAAATCCAAACTTCACATACACGCTACAGGGGTCAGTGCTATCAGTCACAGACCAGGAAAGGGATTTAGGTGTCTTAGTTGATAGTTCCATGGGAATGTCAACTCAATGCATGGCAGCTGTGAAAAAGGCAAACTCTATGCTGGGGATCATTAGGAAAGGAATTGATAATAAAACTGCAAAGATTGTCATGCCCTTATATAAAGCAGTGGTGCGACCGCACTTGGAGTACTGTGTCCAGTTCTGGTCGCCGCATCTCAAAAAGGATATTGAGGAGATAGAAAAAGTGCAGAGAAGGGCAACAAGGATGATTGAGGGACTGGAGCACCTTCCCTATGAGGAGAGGCTGCAGCGTTTGGGACTCTTTAGTTTGGAGAGGAGGCGGCTGAGGGGGGATATGATTGAAGTCTATAAAATTATGCATGGGGTAGAAAATGTTGACAGAGAGAAATTTTTCTCTCTTTCTTACAATACTAGAACCAGGGGGCATTCATTGAAAATGCTGGGGGGAAGAATTAGGACTAATAAAAGGAAACACTTCTTCACGCAACGTGTGATTGGTGTTTGGAATATGCTGCCACGGGAGGTGGTGATGGCCACTAACCTGGATAGCTTTAAAAGGGGCTTGGACAGATTTATGGAAGAGAAGTCGATTTATGGCTACCAATCTTGATCCTCTTTGATCTGAGATTGCAAATGCCTTAACAGACCAGGTGATCGGGAGCAACAGCCGCAGAAGGCCATTGCGTTCACATCCTACATGTGAGCTCCCAAAGGCACCTGGTGGGCCACTGCGAGTAGCAGAGAGCTGGACTAAATGGACTTTGGTCTTATCCAGCTGGCTTGTTCTTATGTTCTTATGTTCTTATGTTCTTGTCTAAGGTCCTAGCTCTATTTATCAAAATATTTATATCATGCTTCCCAACTTGCAGGGTTTTTGAGGTAGATTAAAGTATTTTGAAAGTAAAACAACAAAACAGTCCCAAACAGCATAAGAAACCAAACAGCTTCAGTATCCCGATTCTCCTACAAAATTTACTGCATGACCAATCACTCACTCTTGCTTTACTCTATCTTTCTGATGATAGTTGGGTGAGGTGAATATGTATGCTGACCAAAGGTTCTTGACAGACGGTTCAGATAAAAATGAATGAGTAAATATATAATTTCCAAAGAGATAATCCACGGGTATAACTGAATAACAGTTAATCAAATTAAGGCTAGTTATTTCAGTGGATTTAGCACTGTGTTAAAATATGACTTTACTTCAGCTCCATCTTTAATTTTTAGAACAATTCACCAGTACTGTGTGTCATTAGGTTTGTCAGTCTGAGAGCTGTAAAGTTGAGAGCACAGAGCCCTGATTACTCAGGTGACTAAAATCAATAGCCCGTCACCAGTGGTGGCATTCAAATAATTTAACAACTGATTAACAACCAGTTCTGCTGAAGTGGTGCAAACCTGTTGAATCCCACCACTGCCCATCACTAATTCTCCATGTTTAAGCAGACACCTGAGGCAAGAGCCAGTGAACATAGTCCTAACACAGTCCAGGGTCAAAGCACAGATATTCATAAGTTTAAGCAACAAAAAAAGCACAAGCTAGGTCATAGTCTAGAACAGGGATGTCAAACATGTGGCCTGAGGTCAGATGCCACCCCTTGAGAGGTATTTTCAGGCCCATGAGCCAGGTGAGGCACCCCCTCCCTCCCCATCTGGCATGGTGAGCCCACTCAGATTCAAAAGTCCCATTCTCCCATTCTGGCCTGATAAACCCCCCACCCACCCTCAAGACCCAGCCCAACCAAGTTACATTTATGTCATATCTGGGTCTCATAACAAATCACTTTGACACCCCTTGTCTAGAAGGTCAAACACACTGACATCTAGAGTATGCATAGACAACCAGACACACAAAAGTTGTAGACACATTGCTCCCATGCATGCCCTTTTCAGGCTGCTTGTATTAGGAAAATCCTGCTGAGTCATCTGGGGCCGGTACAACGCATCAATGGCTGAGTAACTGTGGAGGAAGGGGGTGCAGTCAGCCTTGATCTTGTGGTAACTCAAACTCACAGGCAAAAGCTGATCACTGCTGAACTGCTGAGCTGCATGCTCTGGCACCAGTCCTGCACTTCTCTCTAGGTCTGCCATCTCCAGTGTCTCAAAGGCTCTAGTGACCCCAGAGGTGGTGTTGGTGGCTGCAGGACTTGTGCTTCTGGTCCTGGCTTTCAGGACTGAGAACTTGGCATTCTGGCTCAGTCTGAGACTCTCCCTCTGCACCAGATGAAGTATCTTTCTTGTTCAGTAGGTTTTCCTACAGCACCTGAGGACTGGGGTCATCTTCTTCCATCTCCTCATCTGAAAATGAGTCAGCAGGCAGACCCATGGCACTAGTAGGCTGTGGTGCTTCCCCTCCCCGCGCAGGGTTCTCGGGCTGTGGTTCCTTCCCTCCCTCCCTTTCCTGGGGTTTTTCCTCCCCAGAGGTGTCTTTTTCCAATTGGCCAGAGGGGCCAAGAAATAGTTTAGCCCACAGGGTGCCTGATGTAGGAGGTAGCCCGTCCCTGGTTTCCCCATCCTTCCCTTCCCCCAAACCCTCTGCGTGACAGCCAAGGTCCTACTGCAGTTGCCTCACTGTCAGCTGGAGCCGCCCACCAAGCTACAGCTCGCCCTGCCCAGTTGCCTCACTGGGCTCCAGCTAGTTCTCCTGCCTGAGCTGCTTGTAGCCTGCCCACGCGGCTTAGCCCTCTCACGCCCTTGCTCCTTTCTCTGTCTCCCAGAATCACCCTCCCGTCACCTGGCTGCAGCAGCAGCTCCTGAGCCTCGGAGTTTCCCTCCTTAAATGCTCTTCCGGCTCTCAAAAGCCTCCCCCTCCCCAGCTGGCGTGACTCTGAGCCATACCGACCAGGCTCAGCTGTGCTTTGGGTGCCACCCAGGCTGTGGTTCTGCGCCGTTTCCTTCCGCCCGGCCGCCCCCTTGCCCGGTTTCCCCGTCGTTCCCTCGACACGATCCCACCTCGCCCGGCCGACCGTTCCTCCCAGTGTCGCGTCGCCCCGTCAACCGGCCGGCGCTGTTTCCTCCGGCCCGCCCGCCCGCCCCAGTCCGGGCACAGGGGTGGCCAGAGTGGCCGGAGTCCCGGCCGCCAGAGCTCCGCCCGCGCCCGGACATAGGCCCTTACCACTGGCATTCAGTCACTAAGATTTGTGCAGGGAAAGGCTCTATGTTGTTGCACCCTCGGGAAGATATGGATTAATCCTCAGGGTTCAAGGCAGTTTACACATTGACACTTAAAACATGCAACATTCAATAACTCCCCAAGTATTGTGTAGTGTTTCTTCCAGCAGGGAGTTGTTTGCTGCTCCCTCAGTTGGTCTTGCTGTCAGTCAAGATGATAATCACTGGAATGTACAGGTCTGAAGGGGACACATGCATTTACGGTAGTGTGCGAGCAGCCCCAAAGATCTGCCAAACCGTAGAGGCAGCCCCGCATGGAGCCGCCTTCGGTTTGGCCCCTCCACTGACCTTCCCATCCAACGCTGCTCTAGAGAGCTGAAGGGACATGCCCATGCTGTTCTCCAAACTCCAGGGGTCAGTGGGCAGCATGGGCGTGTCCCTCCAGTCCTCCAGAGCAGCACTGGATGGGAAGGTCAGTGGAGGGGATGGGAAAAGCAGCATCTTCCCGCCAGTGTTGTTCGCACTGCGCCAGCAGGATGACGCCACTTTTTAAAAACCTCACTCACTGAGCGAGGTTTGAAAACGGCGCCTTCGTGCCACTTGGGGCCAGCCAGGACAGCGCTGCTGCATAGTACCCCAGGGATGGCGAATAGCACCCCAGGGACAATGTTTTCACCATCCCTAGGGCGCTGTTATTTGCCTGTGTGGAAACAGCCTAAGAGTGCGGTGAGTGTTGAAGAGGGGGAAAAGAGGTGTGTGTGAACAAGAATCAAACTCAAAGGGAATGTACACTCAAAGTGAAAGGGACCACACATGCATAAATGGTATGAGACTTAGCCTCAGTGGGAAAAATGAATGATAAATGAAATAAATAAAATAATGAAATAATTGTCCAAATGATGGAAAAAGGCAGAAGACATTTCACAAAGTTGAAATTCTGGGTGTAGTATAAGATGGAAAACAGGTAATTATATGGTGTTTCAAACTTTATAAGGCTTATTGGGGTTACAACACATTAGCTATTCATTATTTTCTCTACAAATCTATCTATACACACACATATTTCCACTAAGATGCACAACAGCCTTGATCTATGTTCTTCTGACCATGGCTGGCATTCTGTTTCCTGTGAGCAATGCATTCTGCATCATACCAGATATTTGTTTTCCTTGATTGGCTGGATATAATCTTCCTTGGCAGCAGTGGTGTTTCATAGTACAGAAATAAGCTAAAGAAAACATTTCAAAGCTAGGCCATTATCTAGCTCACTATTTAAACAGCTGTTTCTTGGAAGACTTAACAGTATCAGTGACGTATTGCACAATTACATTACCACACAATAATGTCAGGCATTGTATGCTTGTATCAGTTACTGTGAATGACAGAAAAAAGGCTACCACAGAATGGTTTCAAACCCAGATATCTCATGACTGGTTGCATAGGCTTGGACTTGGCTGTGACACAGATCATTACTTTGTCATTCTGTTCCAAGCTTTGAATCATTCCCAAGCTACATGAATAAAAATGTCAAGAATTACAGCTAATTTCCAACAGTGAAAGCCAAATTCAGGGTTTAAAACAGATGCACTAATGGTCACTCCTCCAAAGAGAATATTATGCTCTTATTGTGTTCTCTAGTTTCCAGAGAAATCTGGACTCTCAATATTATGCTGCAGGAGAGAGTCTAACCCATTAAAATTCCAGAGGCATAAGAAAACAGGTTGTCTGCCTCAAGAATTTCAGTGATAATGTTTTCTCAGTCTATACACCGAGATTTACCATTAAGCATCTTTCCCTAATCTTACAGACTCTCTCTTCCTTTTCAAACAGAGTTGTTCTCTTTAACCTTTATATAGCACATCAGATTGTAACTTTCCAGATGACACTTGCCTCTGAACCTTGCACAACAGACAGACAGTGGACTCAATTGACTTAAATGAAGAATCTAAGGGCTGTCCAAATACAACCAGGAACTGTATGGCAATTTATCCTTTCCCAAACATGTGTGTGACTTGTCACAAACCTAGTCATTTCTTAAATGTCTTGCAGATACTTTCTCCCTCAGAAAAGGGAAAAGCTTTATTTAGTGAGGCTGTTATTTTACAGGAGAGTGGATTAGTATTCTAACATACAGCTAATCCGTCAAAAGCAGGAGTGTGTCATTTGTTCAGCCTTTTTTCTAATTATGACAATAGTAAGCAATTAATACAAGGTAAGATGTCCTTCAGAAGTCCTTTGTATGAGTAATAATTCAAAGGGAGCTTCTCAATCCAGATCTGCTTTCTATGTCAAGAGATTGTGTGAGAAGCCTGCGGGCTGCTACTTTGGGCACTGGTGCCTGGCTGAGGCTACAGGCCAAGAAAGCAAACAGGAACTTAAAGGGCATATCAAAGAGGAAATAGTTTAACACAAAGGCTGTTCCAGGCCATTCCATAATTGCTAGCGTTGAGCCTGGGGACAAAGGGATATTTCTTCATGACCTGTGTGGGATCAGAAGAGGGACTACACACTGTATTTAGTTATGTGCTCACTTTAAGGGTCTTTTTAAAAATATGGCTTCCACTAGGGATGTGATTTTCAGTGGCAAACAAGAAAATCTTAGCCTCCAATTTGTTTTTTTCCCTCCCACCAGGCAAAATGCACAAGTAGCTGAGGTTGTTCCCCAGAGAGGTCAAATCAGCCTGGAAGGGGGTAAAGATTCAGCTATATAGTTGGGATATTTCTCATCAGGTCAAAGCTTGGTCTCACTTCCCTTTGAAAGAGCTTGCCAGAAAAGAAGCTGCATGGCTATGTCAAAGTTTCACACCATAAAACTGGAAATAAGCATTTTGACCTTGGAATATAGTGATAAGACTTATAATGATGACTTCTTCCCCATTTGCATTTTCCATATTTTGGTGGTTTCAGTTGCCTAACATTATATGATGGCAAGAGATTACAATACAGCAAAGAGCCCTTTGGGGATGGGGTAGTATATTAATGATGAATGAATGAATGAATGAATGAATGAATGAATGAATGAATAAATAAATAAATAAATAAATAAATAAATATATTAATGATGAATGAATAAATAAATAAAATATAAAGCAGCATGTGCAAACTAGGAAGCATTTGTGTTCCTAAAACCTCAGGGAAGAAAGATACAATAATGGTCAAACTGTCCTCTTTTAAAATGCAATTTGATTGCAAAGTAACACCTGAAAAAAAGTTTGGCTTTTATTGAACCCTCAGAATTGTTCTAAATTGCACTGGACATGTCTTGTGCATGAATGCCCTTGCACTGCTTTGCTACAGCTGTCACCTTATCCTGGGCTTTTCTAGACAGGTTTTTGTTCCACTCAGTTTCTTAACCACATTATTCCCACCTTACCCCCCACTCTATACACAAACAGTATCAGCCAACCATTACTCTCTCAATTTTTTATTTTATGAAGTCTTTCTCTTGTTTCTTCAGTCCTCCACAAATGTAGCCTAAAAAGGGGAGGGGGGCAGATTCAAAGAAAAACTGGGAGAGCAACAATCAGCAAATAAGAGAGGAAAACATTCTGAACACTCATCCACATCAAGAATGATGCCCACTACTGACGATCCTCGGAGGCCGAGTCCAAATTAGTTGCAGACTGCACCATGTCCCCAGATGTACCACAGCCCGGCCCAGTCGACGCCAACAGTGGGGCCGCTAAGCTGGAAAGCACTGGTGCCATGACTGGCAGGGGAGCAGAAGGACCCACAGTTGGAGATCTCCTGCCCGGTTCCCGGCTCTCCGAATCCGGAGCTACTTCTCCATAAAAGGCGGAGGAGGGTTCCAGGGCTGGAAGAGCCCCGCGCCCTGAAAACAGACAACCAAGCTGGGACCAGGACCTTCTCCCAGGCCGCGTGGCCAAGTCTCCTCTCTCCACAGAATGTAATCTGAAAGTGAGAGGTATAGACAGAACTTCCTGCTCATGCACCTTTTCAGCACTTAAACAAACCCACATTGAAACTGGGTCTGCTGGAACTCTAAATGAGGACTAGGCATACCTGGTCTCTCACTATAGTGGGAGACTACCTACCTTACTCTCACTTTGCCCTCTGCCACTTAGTTGTGGTGGGGGGGGATGAGAAAGAAATAATGTGCAACTTTATTCTACCCATTTCCCTCCCTCTGCTGCTGGCTGTCAGCCAAAGGCTGGCAACCCTAAAATGCACACAAATTATATTCCTTCATTTTTCTAGCAAAAAGTATACAGAAATCACACACTTTGCATTATTCAGTGGCACATCTGCCCATATGGCCATTTGAAATACAGATCTTCAGGGGAATGGCTTTGATCAGTTTAGCCACACAATCAATGGGTAAATTATTTGCGATGATTACAAGTGTTCCTGTGCAGCCATGGGAATTTTCTTGAATGCAGTGTTTGTTCCAAGACATCTGGGGCTTGTTAATGCCATTCTGCTCCATTTAACTGCATACTTTCCCAAACATTTACCTGGGAAACTCAGGGCACATAGCAATTGCTTGCAATCTACTAAATTATGCACGTTAACTGCTATCTACGTTCCTTAACAAGGAAGAGTGCTTGGGATTTTATTATGTCATTTCCTTACCCCTCCTGTTTTTTCACCATCATCTGCTAGTAAGCAGATGCTATATATTTCATTCCCAGGTACAAGGTCCAGGAAGTCATTTTGGTTTTTGTAGGAAAGAATACTAACTTCTAGCTGCAGTGTTCCTGGGGAGGAAGGGTTCCAAGAAACTTCCCCTTCCCTCTCACATTTCACATAAAAGATGAATTGGAGAGATGACAGCTATTCGATCTATATCATGGGTCTACTAACCTCTTATCCAGTCCAGTAAAGCATCTGACCCACCAAGCTGAACGTTGCTCACCAGCCATAAAGTATAGCCTGCCATGCAATTGACAGCTCCTTTGTTTTGTTGCCTGTCATGGATTTAAACAAAATATTGAGCCCAGAGTAAGCTGCCATACATATTGGTAGGTTGCCTTATATCACGCGTGCACATGGGCCTGATCTAACCAGAGTGCAGTTTAGGAATAGATTAGGAATAGATTTCCTAGTCAGAAGCCTGCAGGAAACAGTATTGGCATGACTGTTACCTGTTTTGTTCTTCCTCTAGTCCTCCTCCTGCCCACCTCCACTCTCTGGTGAAGTTCTGTTCTATAACAGTTAAGCTAGACCAACAGTCTCATTCAAAGAAGAGGGGGCGAGTCTGCCAGTGGAAGAGCCGCAGGACCTCACCTGTGGATTTACCTCCCTAGGGCACTTGTCCCTGTGGAGGGGCAAATCTGCCTCTGGGTGGCCAAAGTAGCCTTCCCTGGTGGTGGGATGTGGTGCTGGCCACTGTGCCAGCATCCCTGCACCAGCCACCACTGGTGACGTAGTGGGAGGGTTTCAAGGCCATGGGCAGGGCTTCCCTCCCGGCCATTTCCCCCATTGTGCTGGCAGTGGGGGCTTCAGAGTTATGTCACAAAAAGTTTTGTTAAGTCAATTAAGTCCAATGAAGCTTATCAACAGCAGGAAGGCTTTTTTCCCATTTTCAGCCTCCCCATGCTACCAGGAGGCCTCCTCAGGGGTGGTTGTCCAGTGTGACTGGGGCGCCATGGCAAGACACCCAGCCTGTTGGATGGGGCTGCCCACATCACTGAATATAATGGCTCTTACTTTTGAGTATACCTACTTATGATTGCTCCCTAAGTAACAGAACAAGGGGAAGTACGGTGCAGGAGAAGCTGTGATTGCATTGTAGTCGTGCAGCTTTAAAGTGAAACAACTTTTGCAAGGTGTATCCTGGGAACCTGACATTATTCACATTGTAAGGTGTCCACAATGAGACATACTTCTAATCGTTTTTAAGCCTTCTCCTGACATATTCTGCTGGTGTACAAATTTCCCTTTTTACTCACCTGTCTGCATCCTATTCACAACAGGGAGCAAGTCCCATTGAACTGTGTTGAATTTACCTCTGAGTAAACATATAGAAATTTTGGGTTTTATCCCTTCCACAGGGGAATGTACTCCCCAAGTTATAATAAAAGCTAGTGTGGTGTAATGGTCAGAGTGTCTATGATTAGGGAGATTAGTTCAAATATTCTTGTGCCATGAAGCACAGAGCTCATCTCTCTCTCTCTCTCTCTCTCTCTGCATTATTGACCACACCAATATATTGTAATGATGCAATGGTATAGGAGATAATGTGCACTCTCCTGAGTTTGAAGAATTGTTGAGGTAACAAATTAATAAATAAACTAGCACCCATTTAAGTTGCAAAAATATTTTACAAACCTATGGATGCTGTAAATGTATCAACAGTCAAATTTACCATGTTTGAAGACAGTAACCATTATTGTAACTAGGGAATGCTTAGATGAATGCCCAAGAGGATGATTTTACTGAAACTCAGCATTTATTTATGATTTATTTATATGATTTGTGACTAGTTTAGTTGTCTATTCAAACAATTGTCTGCTGAATGGAACAGTCATTCAGCTAGAATGTGGAGAAGAGAGAACAACTTAATCAAGTTGCATGAGAATGTACATGCACAAAAAAGCCATTTACACTGTGCTGGTTAGGAGGGAATACGATGAAATAATCTGCCAAATATCCATGAATGGATTGGCAAACTATAAAATTAATCATAAAAAAGTGGCTTGTTCTAAACCAGCAAACAAGATGTGAGCCAAATTGGGAGGTCTTCAAGCATCTTTTTTTAAAAAAGAAGAAAGTTCAATAGGACTATTGTTCTTCTCCTCTGAGAGACACTGTGCCAAAGCAAGTCTTCACTTAGTGAGCCACTTATTTTGGGACACGGCAACCCAAGACCCTTGTTGGGTACAAAGAAAGGCAGTCAGACTACAGTGCCTATGCTCCCTGAAAACTAACCTTGCGAATTTAACCTTCAATTCTTCTTCAGGCTGGAGGCTTCAAGCCAGGTTATGATATATTTTTAGAAGGCCATGGGAAACAAGTTTGACCAAGAGCAAACCATTCAATTTTCTATTTAAAAAAACAGCTTTTATAACCTAGTGCAGATATGCTATTTCTTTCTGGAGTGATTGGAAGCTATAGTTACACAGCATTCTGAGTAACTAACTAGGACCTTGTGTGGTCTACTAGTGGTTAAGCATGCCAGTGGCTGAGGCTTGTAACAAACAAGGACTTTCACTGCCATCCCCCCCCCGGAGGCATTTTAACAAAGCAGTTAAAATATTCACTTTTACTAGATTTTACTCTAGAGCCACTGTAAGTCTCTCTCCAGTTTAATTTTTAAACTGTTTCCATATTTCAACTAGTAGATACTTTTAGTCATAATAGACTTGAGATTATTTGTCAAATATTGAATAGTTCTCATATTCCTCAATGACAAGAACAGAAATGGTGTGTGAAAGGAAATCAAAAGAAAGTAAAAATGGTAAACTTTGTGGCATAGAGTTATGCTTGCTTTGGCCGTTTCCGCACAGCCTTTTTATGGCGCCCTGGGAACGGTAAAAACTCCGTTCCCAGGGAGCCATTCGCTCCCCCTCCCCCAGGGCGGCGTCAGGGTTTACTTCCAGAAAACAACCCTTTTAAAGGGTTGCTTTTTTCCCGACCAACAAATGCCGCGAAATTCCCGGCGGCTGATGGTGCGCTTAACAGCACCGCCTGAACATTGCGCTGTTTCTCTTCGCCCGCCCGACATCATAGTGTCTCGTCAGCCGGGCCTGTTGGTTATCGAAGTCCCGCCTTCACCCGTTCGTCTCCGAGGTCGGAGTGCAGCGTGGGCGGGGCTTTGACGGCCAGCAGGCCGATGACGGGGACACGGTGAGTCAGACAGGGAAGGGGGCAGAGGCGGCTCCATGCCTCCGCCTCCACGCCGGCAGAATTCTTGCCGGTGTGGAGGCGCATCGACGGCCGTGCGGAAACGGCCTTTGATTGTTCTCCCATTTTTTTCCCTGGCAAAGTCTGCTTGAGGAACTGAATTTTTTTCTTCTCATTTCTGCTTGATTAGATGCTCTTGAAATGTTGTGATTGCCATATAAACCATTTTAAGCGGCATTCATGCTAATTCTGTTTTTAGTTAAGCTATATCTGATATCAAGAGGTTGTGTCAGTTCTTCGGAAGCTTATCTTAATTAATTAGCCAAGCCAATCATGCCAGCTCCTCTAGAACAAGAAAGCAGGGGCATAACAAGAGTGGGGCAAGGGAGGACTCTTGCCCCAGGTGTCAATTGTCTGGAGGTGCACAGGTTGCCGCCTTCTTCCCCTGCCAAAAACCCCTTGGGCTGCTTTAAAATTAAGATTACCTTATTTATAAGTAAGATACACTGTGACCAGGAAGAGACTGGGAGCAGGAACAGGTGAAGGAATGAGTGCCCTCCCTGGCCTGTCCCCACCTCCAGTCTCCTGGCTGTAGTTAATCTTAATTTTGAAGCAGCCAAAGGTTTTGTGTGTTGTTGTTTTTTGCAGCAGCAGCCAGGGGGCAACTGGGGAACATGGGCAATTTCCCCCCTGCCCCTCACTGCCATTGAAGCTCTTTCTTCCTCCATGTCTCTCCCTTTCCACGTTTACCTTTTCAAATTTATCTCTCCCCCCTTTTTCTCCCCCCCTTTTTTCTGGATAAAGGGTATACTGTTGAGTAGTAGTGTGAGAACTAAATCTTGGGATACGGGTGGACAGTAAGCAGTGGCATACCACCCATAGGGACATGAGGTAACCCATGTCCCCGGGTGCATGCCTTTTGGTCACGTAGGGGGGCACTGGGCACTGGTCAGGTCCCTGTGCCCATCCTCTCCCATGGCGCGATGACCTGGCTGGCGCCTGGTGGCTCCCCCCATACCAGGGCGCCACGCACCAGAGCACAAGGTGGGGCCCAGCCGTGCAGCAGGGAGGACTCTCCACCACCAGGGGACCGTGTCGGCATGCAAGACCAGGCCTAGCTGCACAGCCAGGAGTCCTCTCCCCAACTAGGGGTTCACGTTGGTGCGCAAGACTGACCCAGCCATGTGGCGGGGAGGCCTCTCTACTGTTGGGTGATCATGCTGGCACACAAGGCCAGGCTCAGCTGCTTGGTTGGGAGGCCTCTTCCCCACTGGGGATTGTGCTGGCATTGTCTGACTGTGCCAGCAGTGCCTGGTGCCTGACTGGCACTGAGGTCAGTCCCCACGTGTGGCTGGAAGCCCCCCCTGCAAAGGACTCTGGGCTCCTACCCTCCCCGGCTTCCCTGCTGATGGGGAGGGCAGGAGCCAGCTTGACTCTGTGGCACCCACTTGAACTGAGCCTCCGCCTGACCCTCCACCATAAATGGGGCATGGGGGGGCAAGGGGGCAATTGGCTAGGTGTTGCCCCCATGTGCCATTTTCCTCTGATACACCTTGACAGTAAGTTAAATATGAGCAGTTGGTATGATGCAGTGACAAAAAAGGATAATACAATCTGGGGGTGAGTCAGTGCAGGCATAACATCCACATTGCAAGAAGTTTGAGAGCTTGCCCCAGAAACCATTTTCTGAAGATATGCCCCTACAAGAGAGCCAGTGTGATGTAGTGGTTAAGAACAGTGGACTCTGATCTGGAGAACTGGGTTTGATTCCTCACTTCTCCACATGAGTGACGAACTATTATCTGGTGAACCAGGTTTGTTTCCCCACTCTTGCACATGAAGCCTGTTTAGTGACCTTGGGCTAGTCACAGTTCTCTGTGAAGTCTCTCAGCCCCACCTGTCTCACAAGGTGTCTTTTGTGGGGAAGGAAAGGAGTTTGTAAGGGACTTTGAGACTCCTTACAGGAGATATAAATCAAAACTATTGACATCGTAATAAAGAAAGACTTTTTTACTGGGTAAAGTTCTTGCACAGAGTCTTAACTTTCATACAGATCTTTGGGTTCAAGGAAGAAAGCAAGAAAGTTCCAAAGCTTGTACATTAGCAGAAGTTGGCTCAATAAAAAGGACACCATCTAAAATTATTTTGCTCCTGATTTTCTGTGACAAATATAGCAATAATAAACAATAAAGTAAATATGGACAGAGTTGGAAGGAAATCTCAGTTCCTATTCCAACTCTACTATGATTTTTGTTATGTAGTGATGCTGCTGAAGAAATGCTGCCAGGCAAACATACAATCATGTCTGCTTCCAGTTAATGGTACTTTTACTGTTGAAAAGGAAATATGTTTCTCACCCTGTAGCTACTTGTGCATGTTCCTCATATGAAAACAGCACACACAGTGCTGAGGCCACAGGGAAGAATTTTGAGTTCCTCTCTGTACGCAACAAGAAGCCCTGCATTCAACAAGCAGCGCTCCCTCCAGGGCACCTAAAGCTTCTCTTAAAATATTATCTCCTCCTTTATATTCTTTAAGAGCAATGCACTGAACAATCCTCATATCAAGTCCAAAGAGCAAGGACACAAGGTTTTGCAGTCTGGATGCCCAATCATTGTGGAACTTTTTTCATTCAATGCAAATTAAGCTTGAGCATTTTTTTAAGCACTGCAAAAGCTTCAGTAGTTTTAATGGACATTGTCACGCACATAAGAAAGTGTTAACTAGTTTGATCTTCCCCAGGTCATGGATCCAACAAGATTCATTCAAAAATCCAAATTCACACTCTGAACTTCTCAGGGCAGCTGTTGACAGTAAATTTGGCAGGTAGAGGCTGCCATGGGAGGAGGAAGCTGGAGCTGGAAGAAATCTGACATAATCCTGCGTGCATCTTTATTTTCTACTTCTACACCATGTCAAAAGTAAATATCACACAAAATATGATGAGGTTTCTGGAAATCAGTGGCTTTTAACAGAAAGCCCACCAAAGCCCAGGCTTCTAATCTGCTATCTGGTGAGGGTTGAGGGTGGGAGACTTGGAGAAGAAAGTGTGTGCAGGGGAAGTGCAGGAGAAAATGCAGGGGAAATAACGTTCAGTCCAGGTCTACAATCACCTAGATAGTGGCTAGGATTGCCAGGTCCCCCCTAGCCACTGGAGGGGAATGGAGGGAGGGGTAGGGTTGCCAGATACAGGTTGGAAAACTCCTGTAGATTTGGGGATGGACAGGGACAGGATGCTCAGTAGGGTACAATGCTACAGAATTAAGATCCAAAGCATGCATTTTCTCTAGGGGAACTGTTCTATGTAGTTTGGAGATTAGCTGTATTTCCTGGGGATTCCCAGATCCCACCTGGAGACTGGCATAATACTGAAAGTGGAAGGAGGGAAAGCAGGTCATGGAGGAGAAAGTCTCTTACCCCTACCTTTTGCTGGCCAGTTCTAGTTAGGTGTCTGTTGAGATCTCAAAATTTTTCTAAAGTGTTGTTCAAATTCCCCCTGGGGGGTGAGGGGTGAATACCCATTCTTGTTTTGGTTGTATTTTTTCTGTACACATGGGAGTTTGCTGGAAAACAAACCACCATATCTGTGCATTACTCCATTATGCAGATTTTTGAGCCATACTCTGGGGCCATGTTCAAATTAGATATATAAATTAGAAGACCTGGTAAATAATGACTTCGCAATATGCAATGCAAGTAATATCATGTGAAGTATGGATGCATGCTCTAGCATTATATACCTTGAACATTCATTAACTTAGGGATTATTGTCATCTATCAATCAATCAATCAATCAGTCATCTGGTTTATATATTGCTTTCCCCACAAAGAGGCTTGCCATATTGTTTACCTTGTCCCAATATTTGCACCCACAATGGTATCCTATTATTCCAAAATGAAGCTGATAAAAATACTTTGCCCCCTGAATTCATGCTAAGGTGGCTGTTAAAGGCAGAAGGGCAGGACCAGGGGAAATGGCAAGTTGGCAAGATGGAAGAAGCCCTCTCTCTATAGCTCTGATTACCCAAGCCATCTCCTCTGGGTATATGCCAAGGACGTTTTATTTTAAATAAACCTCTTACTACATATTTACAGGAAAGGAAACAGCTTTTGTGTTTTTTGCTTTCTTTGCTTTGCTAACAAATGGATTGTCCCCAGATATTGTAATTAATTTGTTCAAAGTGGAAATAAATGTCTTCAGACTTCCTTTGTCGTTTCCAATCTCCTTTTTAACTCCCATCTGCTTTCCTCATGGTTTGTGAACTTAAAAAAAAAGAAGCAATTGATTTGAATTCTTCTTACTGAAGGCAGTTACCATAGTTGGGCTCTGGGGATCCCAGGGAAAGGTTGCCTGAGCCTCCACTGAAGTATAAACAGCTGTGAGAAATGCCCTTTACTTATAGACACCAAATGGAGGGCATTAATAATCTAGTGTTTCATTAGATATCAGTAGGCATTAAATCCAGCACACTGAGGGAATAGCAGTGGCTCAGACTGCAAAATCAGAGTTCAAACTTGAGCACTTTGGAAAGTTGGTTTAGGCTTACCAATAATCTCAGTTTCTCTAAAACGCTTACTTTTGAAACCTGAGAGCATTCCACAACAGTTCTGAAATCTCTATTAATATCAAGCATCCCAGTTTTAATAACAAATGCCAAACATAGCTGCTTGTAAATAAAATTCTCAGCACAGTGTGTGTCTTGATGAATGGCAGGACAATCTTCTCAGTTTAAACAAGTTTATATGCCACTAATAACAAGAACAATTAGAACAATCAACAATTACAGAAACTCTCAGTCTGAATTCTCTTAATTCCAGGCTTTGCTTTTCCCAGTTCTCTGAACTCCACCCATCAGCTCAAACTTAAAGGCACACATCTCATCACATCCTCCCCCCTTTTGAATACATAACTGTTGGTGTAAAAATATAAAATAGTTAGCAGAGTAAATAATCCCAGGCACTGCCGGTTGGCTTAAATAAACTTTACTAAGAAAAATGGAAAGGAAAAATAACATGGCAGAAAACAATAAAACAGTCCAATCTAATTGAGCTACTTGCTGCTTCTACATTGTGAGAAGGTGTGAGTCCAACTGACTGAGAACAAAGTTTACAACTTCCTCTCACATGTGTATGTGTTTAGAAAATATCAGTTATGACAATAATTGTTAGCCAATGGTAATCAATGGATCACTTTATTAATACAGGTAGCTGATTAGTTGATGCCCCATTGGCTGAGCTCATCTAGCTAATGTTACTAACAAACAGCATCGTTAACTCTTTTATGACTGAAGAGCTGACACTTGCAAATACCAACACTCCTTTTCAAGTATCTGCCACTGAAGTCAGAAAGGTGTGGCTTCTTGCACAGTTCTTGAACTTTCCTCTGGTCAGTGGCTTGGTAAGTATGTCAGCAACCATGTCTTCTGATGGACAGTACTTGATATCGGTGATTCCTTCCCGCTGCATCTTTCTCACAGAAGAATACTTGTCAACGATATGCTTGTCTTGATTGGATGCTTTCAGTCTTCAATAAAGTGATACATGGCTGGCTGTCTTCAAACAATGTTATTGGCTTAGGTTCATCTATGCCATTAGTAGCTGGGCAGTCTATTTAAGCTCGCTGCATGCATTTACAGCAGAGATGTATTCAGCTTCAATTGTTGATAGGGCAACTTGTGATTGCTTTTTACTAGTCCAGCTGACCATGAAAAAGAACAGGTTTCCGCTTGTTGACTTGTAATCAGTTTCATCTTCACCCCAGTCAGAGTCCATGTATCCAATCTGTTGTGGGTTGTCACAAGAAGAGATCTTTAGTTTCAAATTAGCTGTTTGCTTGAGGTATCTAGTCAGCCTTTTTACAGCTTTCTAATCATGGTGAATCCATTTTTCTGCTTAAGATTTGAACAGCTGCATAAATGTCAGGTCTTGTCACTGTGCTCAGGCACAGAAGTCTGTCAATTGCTTCTTTGTACTGTTGATTGTTCTCAAGTAATGTTCTGTTCTCAAGTTTAAGCTAAGCTGGTTCAAGTGGAGTGTTTACACCTTTGGCATCTTTCAGAGCCATAAACTCAACACAGTCCATAAATTGTGTGTTTCTGGTTTAAGAGAAAACTTCCATCTTTAGACCTTTCAATTTGTATTCCAAGATCATGGTTCTTGCCTCCCAGTTGTTTGACTTCCACTGTTTGGCTCAAGCCTTGAGCAATTTCTTTTGTATGTTTTTCGCTTTGACAGCACAACAGTAAATCATTCTCAGAAGATAGCATATACTGCTACTGATCATTTTTCTTTCTTTTGAATAGGGAGGGCCCTGCCTTTCCTTGTTGAAAACCTTGACATTGTAGTAGTCTAGTCATCTTTTCATTCCATGTTCTGGCTGCATGTTTAGGCCCATAATTGTTCTGACATCCACATATCCAACATACATTCTTCTCAATGCTTCTATACTCAGAAGAATTGTAATAGAAATGTAATAGAAATGTACTTCACAACATGTGCAAAGTTTTCAGCAAAATCAATTGCAATTTTGTCTCCATCATCTGCAGGCAGTTCAGTTGTCTCCTCCCTACTTGAGGGTTCAAGTTCATGTTGTACATTCAAATAAACGAAAAATCTGTGTGGTGGGGTTTTTTTGTTCCATGACTGATTGTCTCACAGTGCTCTCTGCTTTCTCTGGCCCAGCCTCTCCATCCCCACTTCTGGTTGAAAGGTCTTTTGTCGAACAACAGTCTTGGCAGGTACCCATCCAACCAGGTTAGTAAAAGAGACTTCTCCAGTCTCATGGCTGATCTGCACTTTAGACTCAATTTGTTTGTTAGCTTGGAGTGTATTGCTTTCATCTGTGTGCACCACAGTGTATATTTTGACCAAAAATGTCTTAGGGTCCATAATTTTGTAACCTTTCCCATTTGGAGCATAGTCAACAAGGATTCTCTTCTGAGCTCTGGGGTTCAGCTTACCCCTTCTGTCCTTGGGAACGTGGACATATGTTTTAGACCCAAATGCTTCAAATGTTTTAGGCCTGGCTTCTTCTTTCCATACTACAGTTCGAATGGAATTTTCCCTGTAGCCTTGCAGGGGTTCCTATTATAAAGATAAATAGCTGTATTTACATCCTTCACCCAAAAGGGGTCAGGCAAACCAGCTTGAAAGAGCAGGTAGCATGCCATTTTTTGGAAGGTTCAGTTGAGGTGCTCGATAGCACCGTTTTCCTGAGACAAGCATGCTACACTCTTATGGTACTCTATTTCCACTTGTTCAAGGAACCTTTGGAACTCATTGCTACAGTACTCAGTTCCATTGTCCATAAACAAAACTTTTCTTTGGAACTTTACTCAGTATTTCTTTTCCCATTTTTGCCACAAGTCTGTTGGAGTTTTACATTCATTTACCAGAAAGCATTCAGCATCATTAATTGAGCGCAAAATTATAAAGCATGCCTTGCAATCTGTTTTCATAAATGTACTTTTCTCTGGGTCTGACTAGGGCACATCTTTTACAATAATGTTCAAAACCTCTTGCATTTCCAAGAAACACAGAACCCTGTTTTGCCACTCTGTTGGTTTAGTCATAGAACTTACAGGATATAAGAATTATTTTGAATTACAGACTGTTGTGGTATGCTGCTGCTGCTGCTGGCTGGTGTAGATATATTTCTAGCTTCAGGCACACAGTTCAAAACTCCTCCTTTGGAATGCTTGCATTTCCTTTTCTCTCTTGGCATAAATTGTAGCAAACTCCTTTTCCCCCTGTTCCACAAGGCTGGTTGGGCCTAGTGAAGAAGTGTCTTGCATGATTCGTCCAGAGGGTTTCGCAAGTAAAATTAGCATCAACAGGAAAAAAATAGATCCTTTTTAAAATCGTCTAACTCTGCCTAAGCTAACACACAGCAGAAAAGTGTTTGGGCCACCATAACTTTTTGTTGGGGTAAAAATATGAAATAGCTGAGTAAATAACCACAGGCTCTGATGGTTAGCTTAAATAAACTTTACTAAGAAAAGAAGAGAAGGTTAACATGGTAAAAAAAACTATAACAATCCTCTCTAATCTGAGCTACATTGTGAGAGTCCAATTAAGTTTATAACTTCCTCTCATGTGCTTAGAAACACATACCGTAGTTTATGGCAGTAAATTGATTAGCCAATGACAATCAATTGATCACTTCATTTATGCAGGTAACTAATTAGTTGATGTCCCATTGGCTATTCTCATCTAGCTAATTTTTACCAACAAATAGTTAATTATTTGGAGTGGGAGCCTGTTGGGATTTCTAGTAGCTGATGTCTGTGGCTGCGGCATCTTCAGAGGATCCTCTGAAGATGCCAGCCACAGACGCAGGCGAAACGTCAGGAGAGAATGCTGCTAGAACACGGCCATACAGCCCGGAAACCACACAGCACCCAAGTGATTCCGGCCATGAAAGCCTTCGACAATACATTAAACAGCACCATTAATTCTTTCATGACTGAAGAGCTGACATTTGCATTTACCAACAATAATTTGACGTTATGAGTATCATACACCCCAATAGCACCTGGGGATTATTCTGCCCCTTGTTAGGCTGCTATTGCTAACTATGTATACTAGTCTCTATAAAGTGCAGGTTGTTTCCTGAATGAAGAGATTACTTTTCAGCAATGGGAATCATTATGAACTAAAAATATTAAATTCACAATATGCCAGCCATGAAAGGAAAACTGGTATTAAAAAGTTGTTTTAAGCAACATTTAACCCTGAAAGACATTAGGACAAATGATAAAAAGTAAAAGGACACATGTTGGAGATGCAAAGAAAAAACTGGATTGTTCTTTTATATGTGGTGAACCTGTAAAAAGGTGAAAAAAACTGGACAGCAATTCATACAGAAATGCAAAAAAAATTGAAGATTATTGCTTTCAGGCATCTTTCTCAAAATAACTTACCAACAAAATTATAAGAACTATTTTTATATTTATTAACAGCAGCCAGAGTTCTAATTGTATTCACTTGGAAAATGGAGAAATTTCCTGATCAAGAAAACTGGGAAGATAAAATGAGAGCATATTTTAGCACGGTAGAATTGACGAATCTAATAAACAGAAGACCAGAACATGAATTTAAAGAGAAATAGAACACAATTATATGATGGAAAGATTTACTAATGCATCTATTTGATTATTTAGAATGTTACTATTTGTATTCTCAACAATATTTAATATTTCATCACAAACATGCACACATTGTAAGCCAAGCATATATAACATTCTAATAACCAAACTTGAGCAAAGACTTCTTATGCTGTTGTAATAGTTGTTTTTTTAATGTATATATAACTACATGTACTTGTCTATTAATTTAATTAGATACAATAAAATTGCAGTTAAAATCAGTTAAACTGCCTAACAACATTAATGATTACAGTTGTTTTTACCCAGTTTACCAATTAATGTTAGAGTATTCTTAGTAATAAGATTATAAATGCAATCCATTTCATACTTAATTTTGATAAAGATTATATTAGATTCCAATTATATAAGATTATACGTTCATTATAATTACTCTTTTCAGTTGCAAAGATTGATATGACTGTTATGTTTACTTACTTTCAATTCTTAATTCTTTTTTTACTGTATTTATTTGGTATGCAACAAAGGTTTTTTTTTCCTTTGAGAAGGTTTATGTCTGACAAAATTCATACTTTTGTATGGAAGATGTAATCTCTTGGCTAATTTGTGGCCATCACACTGAAAGTAGTACACATTTTCTGCATTTGGTATACCTTGATGTCCAGTGTGAAGTTGGCATTATATGTACCACCCTGTGGCGGTACCACCTGTACCACCTATGGCAGCAGTGGCATAGTGGCAGGTGTACTCTAATCTGGAGGAGCCAGGTTTGATTCCCCGCTCTGCCACCTGAGCTGTGGAGGCTTGTCTGGGGAATTCAGATTAGTCTGTACACTCCAACACACACCAGCTGGGTGACCTTGGGCTAGTCACAGTTCTTCTGAGCTCTCTCAGCCCCACCTACCTCACAGGGTGTTTGTTGTGAGGGGGGAAGGGTAAGGAGTTTGTAAGCCTCTTTGAGTCTCCTATAGGAGAAAAAGGGGGATATAAATCCAACTCTTCTTCTCCTTGTTCTTGTTCTCGTTCTCGTTCTCGTTCTCGTTCTCGTTCTCGTTCTCGTTCTCGTTCTCCTCCTCCTCCTCCTCCTCCTCCTCCTCCTCCTCCTCCTCCTCCTCCTCCTCCTCCTCCTCTTCGCAGTGGGAATACTCTCACAATGGAAAATGAGTCCATGTGACACATCAAGATGTCCACAATCTGTGAAATAAGGACTAACATCTCTTGGTAAATAGCATGCATGTTCTGACTATCCTTTAAACATGTAGTTCATAACTTTTTGCAACTCTGCAACAGAAGTAGTGAGGGTTTGTAAATGATGAAGAAGAGACTTTGAAATTGAATTTAAGTTACACGAAGTGGCTTCATAACATGCAATTTCTTCAATATAAGCGATAGAGTCAGCATCAATAATCATCAGTGGATGCAGTGACAATGTATCTGCAATAACTAGCATTTTACCTAGACGGTACTCTGCTTGAGGGTTATTCTCATCATATGTAGGAGTCTTTGGCCCATTATGCATGAAATGCTTTCCTCAGGGTTCCTAGCCCCACAGTCCCTTCTGCAGTGGAGTCTTCTCACATTTCCCTGTTTAATAGGCTCTCTGCATGGGGGAGCACCAGTGTATGTGGTCTTTCACATCTTATTGGAACTTTATCTAAGTCTTTGCTGTTTATTAGTGATACTAGAGGTTTGTTAAAAAGAAGATAAACCAAAAGATATTTGGTATAATGTTCACAAGTCCAAACTGCTGCTAAACATTTTTTTCTATCTGAGCATATCAAAGGCCGTTTCCTCACTTTTAAAATGACGTCGGTTTCGTCTGGTCCAGGACCTTTTTAGCACTAGGGTCGTGTTCCCCGGGTTTCCCCACTGCCATCGTCGAAAGGCGCCATTTTGAGCAGAGCCAGAATGACCAGCACTGAGGGGGTGCAAGAGCTGCAGAGTCGGGGCAGCCGCGTTGTCACTGCCCCTGTAGTGGGGAGTGCAGTTGGACCCCGTGCTACTTGGCAAGAGTAGCGCGCAGCAAATGGTGAGTGGGGAAAGGGCCAAAGTCTTGCATCAGTGAGAGTTCTGGAGCAAAATGCAACTGGTTTCATTTCACCATCATGCTCTTGGGGAAGTATTCCACCAAGGTTATGGCTACTTGCATCAGCATAGACAACAGTAGGATAATCGACATCATAGTATACTAGTGCAGGTATGTTGGTTAATAGTTGCTTCCCTTTTGCAAATGGCTCTACTTGATGTGAATCCCAATGCCAGACTACATCAGACTTTAGCAAGATATTCAAAGGAATCTGCCAAGCTTGGCAAGAACAAGCCTAACAAGAGTTTAAGTTTTGTAGTGTTAGAAGGAGGATCAAATTCTATGATGGCTTCTGTTGTCTTCAAGTCAGGCATAATACCATGTTTATCTATGTGATGTCCTAAATAGGTGAGAGACTTTTGGTGTAGAATGCTCTAAGTTTATTCAGCTGTAGACCTGCCTTTTGCAAGGTGTGAAGGTCTTTGTTTAATAGAGCATCGCACTCTTTTTCTGTATGGCCATAGACCAAAATGTCATCCATATAAATTTACACGTCTTCTCAGTGCTGTAACAGGTGAGTCATCTCTTTCTGAAATAACACTGGAGCACTTGAAATTCCAAATGGCAGTCTATGAAAGAAATATTAACCAAAAGGAGTAATGAAAGTGTTTTACCTTGTGAGATGAGTTCGGCTGAGGGTGTATGACTAGCCAAACTCACCCAGTGAGCTTGCACAGCAGAACAAAGATTCCAGTTTTGGTCTCCCAGATTCTGGTCTGGAATTCTAACCACTGTGTCTCACTAGATTTTGAACAACAGGAAGCAGTCAGGCCAGGGTAAGTTATGCAGTTCAGATGGTAGGAAGTTCCAATGGTTTCTGCTGATCTTGGCTTCACTGTCTATTACCAATAGAAACCAAGGCTGGAACTGGTTGGCAGTACTAGCAATGACCCATTGAGGGCATCGGTTTCTTAAAGCTGCAGGTGCTTTTTATCATTTGGATTTTTTAAAATGTCTTTTTCAGATTTTTTTTTCAGATCAGCTTTATCTGAATGCACAGCCCTAAAGGAAATCCAAGCATATTTCATTGTGTGTACTTTAATTCAGGCAAATTTACTAGCTGGATCTCAGAGAATTACATAAACTGCCTGGCTGCTTTGTAGTTATCCAAGATGAATATTTTACTATGTTTTTGCAGCAGTTGAGCTTGACTGTGTGAGAGAAGACTTGGGGCTAATGTTATTCATTTGAGTGATGTTAGAAGTGCATCAGTGTGCTAAGAAAACAAGACTTTGGAGTGGGTTCATGCTTGCAAATTTGAAATGTAACACTAGAAGTGACCTGGCATTTATCAAGGCATTAATTTATTTTTACACATTGTGTCTCATTTACTTGCATCCACTAACCATACTCAGGAAAAAAATGATTTGCTAACCCTCTTCCTCATTACAATGATGAGTGGTACTAGATCGCATCAGTGAACATCTGCCACCAAGCTAATACTTCACCAGGAGCAAAATATGTTCTAAACATAGCAGAAGATAAAATATTGCAAAAAAAGTGGGTCAGGAAACAGTGTTTACAGCCATTTTTCAAAATTTGATTCCAACAATCCCCAATCCATCCATCAGCTGATACATTAGCATAGCCCCAGTTTATCTGTATTTAATATCAATACACGGAAATACTACTACTACTACTAGCAATACACATAAATAAAATATTAAGTGCAGCTGCTATTTTTGGGTACAGTCAAGCCCATCATATATAGCTGTGCTCAGGCTGTCCTCATGGAGAATAAGCATGGTCAAGACGAAAGAGTAATAGGTCACTAAACGGGAATTTATCATAGTCAGGCACACTGCAATGTACCCAGTAATCTCGAGTACCAGTTATTTCTATTTTCTTTTTTGTGGATTTTTTTGGTGGATTTTCTTTTTTGTGGATTTCTGAAGATGTTAGTATTTTAGGTGTGACCCTTGTGCTGTGGTCTCAGACCAGGAGCTGGCCCTTTAAACCTGAGCTCCATTCCTCAGGGTGTCCACTTCGGCATTTGCACTGGGCTCCCTTCCCAGGCCTTCTCATTTGTTCCACCTCTTAGACCTCAGTGCTCCAGGCTGCCTGTGGCTGCCTCAGCTTTTCTGGGTGAGTTCCGTCACCTTCTGTGACCAGTATTGTCTTCCCTTTCCCTTCTCAGGGCTTTTCCTGCTGTACTGGCACCTGTCCAACAGCAGACAGCTGCTTCTCTGATGCCAGCTGTTTCTCAGCTCTTCCAGTCACATGCAGAATCCTGAGTGTTTCCAGCTACCGTCTCCCAGCCCCCACTCATCTGTTCATTGTCTTTTTAAAAAATGTGCAGCTCACCCACACAGGTTCGGCTCCCCTGTTGGCATCGACTGACCTTTGATAAACTGGTTGACTTGTCTTCCAGTTAGACTGTCTGAAGTTTCTTTACTCTGCTCAACAGTGATGCCAGCCTCCAGGTGGGACCTGGAGATTCCCTGGAATTACAACTCATCTCCAGACTGCAGAAATCAGTACCCCTGGAGAAAATGGGGGTCGAAGGGCAGCGTGGGCGTGCCTTCCCATCCCTGCGAAGCTCCATAGGGAGAAAAGGTAAGTCTGGGGGAAGATGGAGGAGCCTAAAAGTGGTGCCTCCAAACCAGCGCCATTTGTACAACAGGAAAAGGGAAACACTGTTTCCAAAAATGTTTCCCCGGAAAAAACATGGTGCTGTCTCATTTGTGAGGCAGCCATATGAACAGCATCCCAGGGACGGTGTTTTTACCATCCCTGGGGCACTGTTTATGGCTTGTGTGGACTCTGCCTGAGTCTCTTGCCTTGAAAACCTTATGGGGTCAGATGTGATTTGATGGCACCCCCCCCCCCACCACCACCACCATTCTTTGGCAAATAATAGTTTTGACCTGGAGTGATTTGCTTATGTATTATTATTATTATTATTATTATTTATTAAGCTTCTATACCTCCCTCCCTGGAGGGCTCAGGGTGGTGCACAACACAAATATATAAGTAGAGCACAGTTAACCTAACCAATCAATTGAATAAATAAATAGGCTCTATACTTATTAAAACTATTCCTGTTAAAATACAGCATTCTAATACAACTTACAAAACTTACAGAAAGCAGCAGATAGCATCCAACAACTTAACCCCCCCCCCTCCGAAGGGAGGGCAACAGGGTCCCCTGATGTTATAGAAAGAGGGGGAGGGGCGCACGTCAGCAGCTGGCCTCCCCAAAAGCCCGGTGGAACAGCTCAGTCTTATGGGTCCTATGGAACTCATTAAGGTCCCGCAGGGCCCGGACAGCTGGTGTGAGAGCATTCCACCGTGCAGGAGCCAGTGTGTAGTATGTTCGATTAAACTTCTCTCCACATGAAACATGTGGCAATACAGTTTTCAATACATGGGAAGTCTTTGTTCTGCACATCTGAGTTAGCCATAATAATCAGAACTGCAGAGCTAAGCCTTATGGAGGAAAATGTGTTAGGAAATATAGAGCTCTATTGAGAATAAAAGTGTGCAGTAAAATGGCCAAGATATTTAAGTTAAAGAGCGAGTGAGCCATTGCAGTCAGCTGCTGATTTTCATGCCTTTTTATATGGTGTATTAGCAGAGTAACAAACCTTGTTACAGTTTAATAAACCTTATTTCTGCCTCAACCACCTTGTTTCAGTGCTGGCTGATGTTCAAGAAATGGGACAGGTGGCTTGTTACAGTCAAGAGGCCAAGGGAGAGCCCTGAAACCCATCAATTTTTTCTATAGTTCAGTATATAACTCAGTGCATGCATGCACATGATCCATGAACCCTTGTGGTTTAATGGGCTTAGAAACAAAGCAAAGTACTAAGGATGCAAGATTTGCCTTCCTGATTCAGGCTTAAGTTCATCTAGCTCAGCCTTCTGCAACTCCTCATACACATCTGGGATGCTTATGAGCTGGGGATGATACCAATAAAGTACCACCACCCCTTCCAAAACATTCCATTTACATCCAAACTGCATGCTGTTTTTTAGGGGCAATTTTAGAAAATCATTTCATGGAGTAAAGGAATGATAAAGATTCAGAGAGCAAGATTCTTGCTTTGCATATTAAATTTGTATCTTGTGGAAATAAATAAAAAATTGCATCCATCATCTCTCAGCTAGCTTCCTCTTTAAAGTGCCTTCCCTTAAGCCTGTCCATACAGTTACAAGAACATGGGATTTTCCCATGGTGGGTCCAGTCCACTGGAATGGTTGGGTGCATTCACACATTCAGCCCTTCCCTCCTAGAGTATTTGGTGGAAGATAATTGGTTTTCATCAGATCTGACCTTGTGTTTTTGTTTATCCTATATAGAATTGGATGACCCAGGTTTGAATCCTCACTGTGCTATGAAAATTTGCTGATGACCTTGGACAAGTCACACACTCTCAACCTCAACAAGTATTTGGATGGGAGACCTCCAAGAAATACTGGTGGTATGACATGGAGGCTGGTGATAGCAAACCATCTCTGAACATCTCTTGACTTGAAAACCCAACAGGGTTGCCATATGTCAGCTCTGTCTTAACAATAAAATTTGTGTATTATAATCTTGTTAATTAAATTATTTATAATTTGTTTCCTCATAACTCAGCAGCTGCATTGTTAGCTGCCTTGAATCTGAGAAGCTAAGGTAGAAGTTGTTTTAAATAAATAAATTCATGATAGTGTTTGGGGACCAAACACCTTAGTCCCCAAACACCTTAGTGTTTGGGGACTGAGTATTTAGGGGATGAAATGAACAGAGAGAAATATTCATTACTCCTTGATATCCTTTGACATGGTATCTCCAAACCATCTCTTCTCAGTTTGTTTGTAAGGCAAATAAGTATTGCTTGTTTCCTCCAAAACTGAACCCAGCAGCAGCCTAGATTCTCTTTGATGTGAAAAGTCCTGTCCTGATGTCACCAATTAGTCAAGCACTACAAAATAATCATTCCCTGACTAGGTTCACTTCTCTCCAGTACAAAGAAGACACTGCTCCAAGGGCTGGGCAAGATGACATCATGACATGAGGGGGAAAAGAGGCTTAAGTGCTGTTCCATTTCAGTTCCCTGAGACTGTTCAAAGTTAAGGCAATATTTACAAATTAAATGCCTGTATAAAAGCAACACAGAGAGGCTAATGGCCTTGGGTTTAGCCCTTGATTAAATTGCTAGGCAGGCCATCTGATTCCTTTCTACTCTCTGTGACCTTTTTTGTTGCTTTTATTCCTGGCAAAATGAATTTATATGCCATGCAATTATAGAAAGAAAATAGTTTTGACCTCAGTTCCATCCTCCCTGTCTTAATGTGCATAATTGTTTTGCCAGCCATTCATTACTGTCAACATTTCCAGTCAGGTGCAGCTGAGAGTGCCAGAAGGAGGGGCAAGTGGACAGGGAGGTCATAAGGTGCAAAGTACTAGAAAGCTGTTTACCAATCATGTATTAATTATAAATATGGGGCCAGATCAGCTACAACTAGACCCCAAATGCTTAATGCTGTGTAAACACCAAGAAGACAAATGCTACTCATTCTGCCCTCAGAGATCCCAAAACACTTGCAGTTATAAACCAGGTCACACACATGGCTGCTGTGTGAGGTAGGAATGACTTTTTCATGTCTTAAAATAGCACACAGGGTTCTTTGTTATTTGTTGATATTTATCAAGTGTGATTGTGTGGTAAGCTGACACCAATTGCGTGGGTGAGCTTGTATGTAGGCTAAGGATGCTCAGACACTAGCTGATTAGGCTCATTTCCTGTTCACCAGTGGTGATTAGGCAATCAGTTAATTGACAGGCTGTTCAGTTGTTCACAACCTGTTCATATCAAGATGGGTGACACCTAGCTTGACTACAGTACATGTGAAAAGGATCTGGGTGTCTTAGTAGACCACAAACTGAATATGAGTCAGCAGTGTGATGCAGCAACCAAGAAAGCCAGTGCAATTCTAGGCAGCATCAATAGGAATATAGTGTCTAGATTGAAGGATGTAATAGTACTATTCTATTCTCATTGGTCAGACCTCAAGGTACAGGAAAAGAGATTTTCAGAACTTCCTGATGGTAAGAGCTGTGCGACAGTGGGATACATCACCTTGGAGGATGGTGGAGCCTTCTTCTTTGGAGGCTTTTAAGCAGTCTGGATGGCCATCTGTCAAAGCTGGAGTAATGTGTGGTTTCCGGGCTGTATGGCCGTGTTCTAGTAGCGTTTTCTCCTGGGAGCATCCACTTGCAAATGGTCTCTGAAGTGGATTGAAAGTGTGATATTCTGCATGTGTGAAAGCTCCAGAATTGTCAATTACGATTGGCAGCAGAAGGGATTTGAGCTGTAGCTGAAGGTTTAAATTGTTGATTCAGTTCATATGGCACCATGCTAGTTTTTGCTGTTTTTGTTGTTTGTTTGTTTTGTTTTTGCTCTCTTATGAGAGAAAAATGAGGCAGCTGGATTGCTTGTTTTCTTGCGTGCTCCAGGCAACCAGGGTCCTGGGAATTTTGTACTTCTAGTCCTCCCTTTCAGTTGTTATAAAAGAAAGAGATGATTGTGGTGTACCAACCTCAACTGATACCAAGGATCAGGTGAGTCTCACGCAAAAAAATTATGAAAGAAAATAGAACTGTTTCAATAAATAAATAAATCTTGAATTGCTTCAATAATACATTTATTGGTTCTCGATGGGACAGATTGAGTTCCAAAAGTTAAAATAAGAAAGTAAGATTGCAGTTCCAAGCACCATGTGAAAATAACAACCACTGAAGTCCATGGAACCTTGTTCTCAGTAAACATGAATAGGATCACACAGTTATACTGCCAGCCAATGGTGGGATTCAGCAGGTTTGCACCGCTTCAGCAGAACTGGTTGTTAAAATGGTGCTTGTAAACAACCAGTTGTTAAATTATTTGAATCCCACCACCAGAACTGGTTGTTAAATTATTTGAATCCCACCACAGCTGCCAGCACATTGGCTTTGATCGAATGAGCCCCTAGCAATTCCACTTCTTGACAAGACAGACTTTGGAAATGATGCTGATTCGCTCCTGTCTCCCAGCTGCAGACCCCCTTTGGCCACAAAACAATTTTTCAGAAGGTGCAGGAGGCTGCAGTGGGAAGGCAGCATGAATAAACTCTAATGGATAAGTTAAACTCTAGTCAATGTTCCTTGGAATATGAACTAGCTTTTAAAGAATGCAGATGTTTTGAAAACACAACACAGCATGCAGGAAAGATGGAGTTCACATTCACAAAGAGATCATTCCAGGGAGACATAATAGAAGACTGTGCTTTAATCCCACAGGTTTCTCTTTCACAGATAATACTTCGATGTTATCTGTAAAATTGACAAAAAACTTTTCCTCTTTGAATTCAAAGGAGAAGGGTATTGATCAGATGCAAAGTATCAGTTATCCAACAACACTAGGCCTTGAAGCAGTAAATAACAATTATTTATTTCCTTGGTTAAGACACCACTCTTCAAAAATGACAGTAATGATACACAAAACCAAAAACAGCGGAGTAAAACTGTGTGAAAACTGTGTAAATCCTTTCACACTTTTTAATACCATTGTCACACCGTTTTCACACCGCTGTTTTTGGCCCATGGGGAATACACCTTCCTTACTATTTTTTAAAAGACCAGCAAGGCATCAAAAATTAATAGTTTCACAGAACACCATTTAAGGATTCTGAGAAAACTCTTAATGTTTAATAAATAAAATCACTGCAAACGGTTTCAGTTATTGCAATTCCATTCTAATTAAATTTACTTGGAAGCAAGTCCTACTGAGTCCAATGAGATTTACTTCCTTCTATGTTTAGCATTCTAGCCATGAAGTCCAATCCTATGCACACTTTCTCAGAAGTTAATTCCATTGAATTTAAGGCACATGAAATAATAAACCTACCTAGGAATGAAGATTTTGACAAGTAACTGTGTCCTATGACCATACATCTGGCTATCTTAAAATGAGAACAGAATGAAGCAGTGTTTTTCAAATGCAAGTCTTTGTTTTTATTGACAGTGCTCAGACTCGCTTCAGTTGAGTCACTTCAGCTTTATTTAATTCATGGTGACAATGTTAATTCACTTTAGCTTCATTTCCTCGAAATTGCCAACTCCAACTTCAATTGAAGCAGACACTTTCCTTCCAATGTGGTGATATGCACAAAGGCATGGAAGTGTTCAACCTGAAACAGGAAAATCATGATTTCACACACCTCTGCATGATTTGTTGTAATTTCTATTTTTCTAAACATTATTAGAAGATAGAAGGAGATATGGGGTTCTCCAGTGGTGATATGCTACTCAAACCATAGCCCTTTTCACAAGTTACAGTAAATGTATATATAATCCATGTAGACTATAGATTTGATTTTTCTTCATAAGTGCAATGAATAATTTTCTTGTTTCATTCAATACATGTACTGTTGAATGAGTGGCATTTATCTTGGGGTGGACCCTGGTTTCATTTAAAAACTGAATGCATGTTAACTATCACAAACAGGGGTGTGTGCTGAGAATTTTTTTTTTATAATTTCAGATATAGGATTCTGGTTTACACTGATTGTTGGTTTTCAGATAGGATGTTAAAGGTTTGGGATTAAAGTCCATGGGAGGGTTGTGGGGGAGGGGGGGTCCAGAGTTTGGGATCAATATTTTCAATGGGAAACCAGTTTGAGAATGTGGCACAATGCTTTTAAAGACAATGGCACCATATTTGCAAAGAACACAGTTCTTCCTCTAATGTAAATACCCTTTAAGTTTCAAGAAAAATAGACACAGGCTTTAATTTGTGAACTATAAAGTAGGTAGTTTCCAGCAAAGGCACCCTCTTCTCCACCAGTTCTTACGGATGGTGGAATGGTGCCAACTACTGACATTCGCAAAAATCCTTCCTGCATCCATTTTTATATAATCTTATAGTAACCAACTGATTTTTTTAAAAAAGGCTTTCCACTGGAAACTGCATTTGGTATCCCTTGTTTTGGTCCATTGATTCTTTTCACAAGGTAAAGGGGCTTCATTTGAAGATCACTTGTGTCCCATTCCTGTAATATTTGAAAATAGGGTTTTTTTAAGTGTTTGTGTGTGTAATTGCATGTGAAGAGTCAATGATCCAGTTAGTAAATAGTTCTACTACTATTAAAGGGGTTCCAGGGGGAGAAGGAGGAAATGTCAGTGAAAAGCTGTGGCATGGCAGTTTGAGGGCTAAGCTGTATGGTTTTAATGAGTTTTCTTTTGGTTCACACTACTATGATCCAGTACAATGTACCAGCTTCAAGGCTGTCACTAATAGCCACAAATCTGAGTGAAGGACAAGGGTCTTTCTTCCTCCCCAGTCTTTTCCCTGATCCTAAATTTGGAGCTGCTGAGCACTCACAGCTTGATGCAGACTCTTCAAGACTCTGGGATTTGTCACCAGATTGGCTGAGAGCACACAGGAAATGACAGAACATTGTGGTAGAATGCATCCAATTGTCAGAACTTAACCATACTTGCTTGCTTGCTTGTTTTTTTAAACCTTCTTTGTGTGCACATGCATGTATATGGGGAGGCTGATGTGTTGCATTTGTGGTTCAGGAGCTGGAAAGGACATTAAGTTAGTCACATATACATGTTGAAAGACCATCCTTAAATATTCAACATATGTAATTATAAGATGTGATTAGCCCCTTAGTTGTTAGATGGTGGTTCTGTGATTATGAGGTTCTTCATGGATATAACTTCTCTCACTTTTGACAGCATGATACTGTTGCATCCAGAAAACATCACTGGTAAGCAGTGCTAGTAGCTATTATTTTATCTAGTCTGATTTGCTGCACCCCCAGTCTTACAGGTGCAGATGGGATAACTGGATTCATCTATTTTTCTAGTATACCATCAACTGTACTTCCTTGATCCTTCACCTGTTTGTTTAGAGCAAACTCTATTTATTTTCAATTTTGCTTAAGTGTACTTCTCTTTTTCCTACCGAAATGGAAGTAATTTCCTGTAGAAATGCATTAAGCTAATCTCATTTGAAGATACATTTGAATTCAATTTGCAAGAGTGGGAGGTGAAGGGGAGTAATAATTAAGTTTCTATAAAATTTCATGAGCAGCGTGCAAGAATCTCATTGGTTATGACAGAAGAGGATATGAAAAATGCATGCACTTTGGGGTGGGCTTCAGACCCTGTAATTAAAGAAATGGCTAGGGTTCTGGTTCTGCTGCACAGTTCTTCTGCCTTCATTGTTTGCAGTCACTAAAACTGTCATCCTGGATTGCTGGAACCCCAGAGTTTTTCAGGAGATTACAAGGTGCTGAACAGATCCTACAAAATATGCTGGCTCCTCTTGCCATGGTCTGAAAATGAGCTGAAACTCTGGGCTTATCTATAAAGAGAGATTGTGAACAAACTCCATTGCAAAGACGTAAAAGGTCAAAAATATCCATTTGTGCTAATGGGAGGTCAGGAGTGAAGCTCAGACAATGCTGCGCTGATGCTGTGAATCCACTGCTCCTGCTTTGTCTTGTGTAAAATCTTCTCATTGTACAGTGCTGCAAAGTGAATATGTCTAAGCCTAATGAGCTATTGATTTGCAGTTGATAGGAGTGGCTTTGCTCCTAATGACTTGGTTGTTTACTGGTCTCAAACAACTTCTGCTATGCTAATTATTGCAAATATGTTCTCTTTAAATTTATACTTTGTACATCAAGGACGGTGTTGATATAGTTTTGAAGATAATAAAACAGTTATGGAATAGCATAGCCTGCAAACAAAAATGCCTGCGGGTGTTATTTTATAAACCAGTGAAAAAAGATTCTCCGAAACTCTTTTCCCAAGGGATCTGCTTTTTTTTTGCCATAAATACCAGTTGAAGATTGTATTTTGTTCATACTGCTTATTCTGCTCCATAAGAAGAAAGCTCCTACTTCCTTTTGTATGCCTTTCATTATGATGCTTGTGCTTTATTTGCCTGACCAGAGTCCTTTCCGCAAAAGTCATATTCAACATTTCCAGAATGTGTTCAATTCCCCACTTTACTATGACTTTTGTCTGCATTTTCCTCCTCCAATTGTTTCATGGCCTCTGTGAGGGTTTAAAAAAAATTGTTAGCTTGTTTGTTGAAACTGTGCTTCATCGATTCACTCCTTCAATGCTTTGTAGCTCTGTTTAATCAAAGCTTCATAGATTCAGAACAGAACCCCCCCCCCCCCACACACACACACACACAGATGAAAATGGGAGGCAGGGGAGGAAAACCTGAGATTAGGGACATGAAAAAAAAATGGCACCGAGAGGGAAGTTGGGCGATGGCACAGAGGCATGGAAAATATCAGTAGGAAAGATAAAAATATGACCGCACTGAGAGCGAAGTTGGTTCAGAAATGTTTCAGACAAAATAACTGTTTTTAAATACTTTTTTTTAATGGAGAAAAAGCTGCTTGGAAATGTTTTCAGAACCAAAGAGGGAAAAACTCCATGGATGTGGAGTTCCATTGTGGAACTCCATGAATGAAATGTTTTATTTCCTGCCTGAAAATGTTTTAAATGGTATGTGTAGAAAAGCCCCAGGTTTCCTGCTGTGTGATCATGGGATCTGCTTATACAGTTTAGGAATATGAAGGAGTTCAGATGCACGATCCATGTAATGGCCATCATTGTTCAAAAAAAATCCATGCTTGCTGATGGTAGGATGGCTGTGAATCCAGGGGCTCTATCCCAAGCACCTTGAGGTGTGCGTCAGCTCGACCCTGGAGAGATGCCTGGAGAAGAGCAACCCCAACCAGCCTTACCTTCCTCTTGCCATGGGCATCAGGGCCCCCCCTTTGATTAAATAAATAACTTAATAAATATGCCCAGCATTACTTTTCAACTGAGGTTTGGGATATGATTCCTCAACCTTATGGATATCATCTAACAATGAGAAATAAAATAATGTACCATCTCTGTTTCAGACTTCACTAGTCTCTCTTATAGATCCAAGTCCATAAGCCAAGGGCTCATACCCCAACTAGAGAGAAAGTGAAATTCTCCATTTATTCATCTCAAATGTATAAGAAAGATTAGTCAGTTCAGAGTAAACAAGGGCATGTAAGTTTCTTACATCTCTCCCCAACATTTTACACCATTTTAGAACCTCAGGGAATTTTCATGATTGTCCCTTTCGCAGTTTTAGAGTTTATGGGGCTGAGTTCTTAATGTAAGGTATTTATTGGTTATTATTTACTCGCCCCTCTTGTTATTGTATTTTATGTTGATGTTGTACAACGCCCAGAGCCCTCTGGGGATGGGGCCAATGGTGGGATCCAAAAATTTTAATAACAAGTTCCAATGGTGGTGGGATTAGAACAGTGGCACCGCTGCACACATGCACCTCCAGTCCCTATTGGGCAGGGAGGTTGCTTTAGTAACCCCTTCTTGGCACTCAGAAAAAAATAGTAACCACTTCTAGAGAAGTGGTGAGAACTGGTTGGATCCCACCTCTGGATGGGGCGGTATACCAAATTGAATTAATAATAATAATAATAATAATAATAATAATAATAATAATAATAATAATAATAATAATAATAATAATAATAATAATAATACACATTTTTCCAGAATCAAACATAAAATAAGTACTGGATTGCTTATCAGAGAGGTGCTGGATACTGCTTATTTTTGATAATTTAATTCAATATTAGGTATCTTTCTAAAGAAGTTGTGTAACTTAGAAAGCCACATTGCCACAAACATTGATTTTCTAAATCAGCACGTAATGTTATAGTTCCACCATCTTCAATGCCACAATGGACTAATATATTAAAACAATCTGAATTCCTGTATATGGAACTGAATAACTTGGCTGTAGAAATGTAATAACCCTATGACAAAATATTCAAATGACCACTGCTTGAATGTATGTATGTGTGTGTGTATGTATGTATGTATTATTTTATGTTTTATAGAACCCACCTTTCTCATTGAACATCAAGACAGATTATACTATGCAATTCACTGCAATCCATAGGAGAATACATTGAACAATTAATGTAACAGAATCTGGAGCTGCAGAAACATTGAAACAGATCTGTCTTCTGAAGTTGAAATATTGCACTTTAAATATTGTGAGCATAAGGTAACTGCCCAGAACTACATGGTATAGCTCCCTCTGATACCAGGAGGCTCTTTTCTATTGGCAGAACTTGTTGCCCTGATCCAAGCATTCCCATAGGTCCTCTCCATGCTCAGAAGAAGGTGGACTGCCACCATAACCAAGGGAATTTTGCAGACACCCTTCTAGAACAGTGTGCATAAACCTCCAAGACTGACCAGAGGCCTTGTATTTGCCCTGGAATTGAAGTTTCTTGGTCATCCCTACCAAAATGTCACTTTCTGCAAGTCTTCATCCAGTGAAACCTTACTTAAACGGAGGAAGTCTCCTTAGGCTGGAGGAGGGCTTCAAAGGATGTAGGCTAGCATGTGATAAATCCATGATCAGATTTAGTGATTTATTTTTGTTATTAAAACACAGCAGGGATAGGCATGGTATAGGAGCATGGTATAGAATAGCATGGTGTAGGAGGAGAGGGTTAACTCTTTTCTGTCACATCATTTTCCAGCTAAGCAGCCCCATCCTTTGAACTGCTATTAGCTCAGATAGGGATAAAAGAAAAGTCCAATATGGTTGCCTGTCTTTTTAAATCTGAGGTCACAGAGAGGTAGGAATATCTCCCTGTACCAGTTTTTTTCTTCACTGCCATGGTCCCACTCAACTGCTGGGGTCTCAGCTCCTTTCGAATTAATTTTCCAATTGAGAGATGTGATCACAGATTTCTCGCTTAACATGTAGCTCACGTCAAAGATTGCATTTTTTCATTGCTTCATGTTTAGCATTTATTTGTTATGAAGGCAATTATCATGTTATAACCATAAATCAGAAACCATTCCATATGGTGGTAATTAAAGATGCACATACCATGCCATAGGTGTGAAATAGCCATAGCTCTGTTTGTCTTGGAAGCTAAAGTTATTTGTTTCCCTTTTCACTTTATGGCAATCAAAGCTGATTACCAGTTTATCCCTGGCAATTAAAAAGGGGAGGGGGGGGAGAAGATATCTATAATTATCTCTCATTTTTATATCTCTCAAAGGAAAAAGGCAGGTTCCTGCAATCCAAATTATTTTCAGGCCCTTTGCTACACTCTCACATTGGGTGGAAGACTACATGCAATTCAGTTTGTAAAAACCTATTAAAAGTGACACTCAAAGAGTCAATAAACCGATAGCTTCACTTTGATTGCTTTATCAGTATTGATTCAGCTCATAATTATTTATCTTAATCCTGGTTCTGTGGAGCTGCCTGATTTAACCCTTTGCATAAATATCTTGGTCCATTTTCTGCTTGTCAGCTTGCCTCTAAAGTCCCCAGATGCCAAAAGCTCTGTACTCTGCTTTTAATGAAATTCCTGGAAAATTTTATGCTTGCAGTAGGAAAGGTGGCTGCAGCTGATGATCAATAGGAAGCAAAGATAAACATTGAAATAAGCAGCCTTTTAGTGGAAAGTGGAAGAATGGGGCGGGGGATTTTTCAGTAGGAATAGAGTATGTTGTGTGCGTATAATAAGTTGTCCTCTTGGTAATTCCATTGCTAGACAATTGTGTTCACAGATAGCAAGGCTAGAAAGGGCATAACCAGTTGCTCTGCCTTATATTCACTTTATTTTCAAGGGTCAATTCTTTTCCTTTCCTAGATATTTTATGATTTTTCCCCTTCACAAAGGCTCTGTGTAATTTTATCAAATAGCTTTCCTGACATGGAGAGGCAGCTGCTGAAATCTGCTAATTTGGCATCTGTGTAGGCCCAGAGATTCTGTCAGGATAGGGCTGGTGTCAGCATACCCTGAGGCAGAGGAACTGCCAGGAGTTTCTGGTGGGTCAACTGCCACCAGCTCCCACATGCATACCTCCTCTGCTACCTGCCTGAGGGCCTTTTCCTCAACCACTTGATTGCAAACATTCCACCTCCAGAGCTTCTAGCTACTTGGGCAGTTCATTGCCAGGGAAGAGTGTGTGGCCAGGGATGGTCACAGTAGGCACTGCCAGCCTCACACCCATTGCTACTGCCATTGAGGAAAGGGCCTGCAAGATACTGATCATGTTGGGGAAGGCTGCATAGGCAGATGGAGGCTATGTGGGGGGCATGAAGGGAGGAGCAAGCAGGGGTCCTGGAGGTCAACATAGAAGGGGAGAATGTGCCTGAGTGCTGTCTGACAGGTCCCATTAAAACCTGGAAGTGGCCTTGCATCAGGGGGAAATGTTGCAGCTTAGTAGAGGATGTGTGGCTGACAGTAATGATTCACAAAACCAGGAAGTTCAAAAAAGCTAGTGGTCTATGTGATAATGAATGCCACCAACTGGGATCTTGAAATGTACTTTAAATTTTTTGAGCATAAGGTTGTCTTAAGAGGTGGTCTCGGAGAAACTACTAAAAAGACATTAGGTGGCGGTGGTGGCGGCGGCGGTGGCGGTGGCTACCGCTGCAGGGATGAAGAGTTTGAAGAGTTTTTGATTTATACCCCATCCCAGAGGTGTACTAAATGGCACCCTGGGCAACCCCGCACACTCTTTGTCCAGGTGAGGGGCCAGCAGCAGCTGGCGCCGGGCCATGAGCCTGCAGAGGCTCCTGACTTGGTGCCGGCTGCGCCAGCTACTGCTGCCTGCCACCACCACCCCCCCCCCGTGATGGGGGATGTGGGGGGGTGGCAGGTAGGCAGGGCGCAGCGGCACCAAAGTCAGAGCCTCTGCAACTCATGGCTGGCGCCAGCACTAACCTGATCGGAGACCATGCCTGCCTCACATAAGGGCCTCAAGGCAGGCATGGCCTCTGATTGAGGTGGGGGTAGCCAGCAGGCAGCAGGAGCCTGCCACAGGCCCATCAAGGGGCTTTCTGTGACCCAGGGCTGGCTGCTGCTGCCTGGAGTGTCAATATCTGCCAGAGGGACATGCAGGCTCCCAACCCTTAACCAGGGTTTGGCTTCCTCTGTATATTCTTTGTTGAAAAAAGTTAACATACATTTTATGCATGCTCAGGACTGCTTGTTTTGTTCATAGGGCTTAACCAGGGCTTGATCACGCAGGGGGTGTGATTTTGTGCCCCCATGTGATCAAATAGGTGGCGCCCGGGGACATGTGACCGCCACATGTGACTCCCCTGCCCTTCCCTCACACCTCCTCTCCTCACAACAGAACTTTGTGAGATAGGTGTGGTTGAGACAGTGCTAACAGAACTGTGACTGGCCCAAGGACATCCAGCAGGCTTCATGTGGAAGAGTGAGGATCAAGGTCTGTTCTCCAGATTAGAGTCTACTGCTCTTAACCACTACATCACACCAGCTCTCTATTCCGTTCTGGCACACTGAATGGATGGATGTGCATGTGGGATAAATAGGCTATGGTTGCCAGTTCCATCCTGGGAAATTCCTGAAGACTGTATGGTGGTACCTGGAAATGAAGGATTCTGGGGCAGAGCTTAGTGAGGATCTGATCTCTGATCTCTGTAGTCTGGAGAGGAGCTGTAATCATGGGGAATCCCCAGGTCCCACCCATAGGCTGGCAACCCTATGCACTGTGCAACCCTATGCATAAGTGCACTGTGAATGAGTCTGGTACTTGCTGGTGATGGCTCTGTCAGCTGAAAAGAACAGCCTGATGCTTGAGTGAAACCGTACCAAAGAAGTGATAGATATTTTCTGGCCAAACATTTCTTTACCATGTAGTCAGTGTTAGGTGGCTTACCAAAGAACTGCTAGCCTATGAGCTTCAAATAACTAGCAGGGGTTTCTACATCAATGCACTTCTGACATCAATGCCAGGGAACTTATCCTAGTGGGTTATAACAAGAGAAAGACAATGATTTAGAATGTTCTCCTTTGTTGACAACACAGGTACTCAAGGAATGTCCTCACACATCCATTCTATTTTTAAGAAATAAAAAGGGCAAATGGGTTCTACATTTTTAATGGCAGTATGTGGCCTAAATGGAGGACATTTTTCTAACCTGTTACCTGTGTTTAACAAAGGCCTCAAGTGACCTAGTTTCTGGAAAACAAACCTCTGCAGCAAAGAATGGCACAGAGAGAGAGAGAAGTACCGCTGTCTATTTCTACTATGAGATGAGCTCTCTGGGATACACTGAAAGCTTCTCAGCTTGTACCCCTTCTGTATTTCATCACTGTGTTTATGTTTTGTGGGTTTTTCCCCCTCTTTAGCAAAGGTTCTACTCATGCACATTACTAAACTGAACTTTATCCTATCACTTTAAAGGAGGTAATCCTGAGGACTATGTAATGATGTACTCAGCTTTTGGTTCCCATTAAGGAGAAAGGTAGAGTATACATGAATAAATTATCCTACACATTTTTTTTTCAGAACACTGTCCACTTAGCGAATATCTATGTGATTCATGAGCAAAAAGTAATTTATTGTCACAAATCCTCCCACAGGTAAACAGTGCTGTATAATATTTGTTTAGTAAATGTGCACCTGTGTGGAAGTGACAGGTAAACAACAATATTGTGTTCTATCTCAAACAGTCCACACTTCACAAATGGCAAAACCATTGAAAACTTCACTGTTTTCTACCTTTAGTCAGATAACTTTATGATCCCCCCACCCCCCCCAAGAGCATCTGTAAACAGTTTATCCTTCTATATGGTCTCAGAACAGGGTTTGGCTTCTCCTGTTTGTATTTGTTGAAAAATGTGAACATACATTTTATGCATGCTCAGGACTGCTTGTTTTGTTCATAGAAAGAGTTTGGTTCCTTTAATATTGTTATGGCTTATGTCGAGAAATGTTTTTATACTGAGGGATATTTACAAGGTTTTCAATGGGAAAAAATGGTTACCCATAGTTTTATTATTATTTCTCAACCAACTGAGGAACTATTCTCTGGATTTATTCCCCTCAGATTCCCATTTCCAAACTTCAGGCAGAAAGAAGAAACAAAATTATAAAACAATGAATAAGCTTTCAAGTTCCCCAGAATTCTTCATCAGGCTGATGGTTCAGAAAAAAGAAACAATTGCCCCCTACTAAAGAAAAGCACAGGGGAGGGTGGGGAGAGAGACAAGTTTCAGAACATGATGAAGTGATTTACTGTTGTTTGCAGTTTGTAGAATCTTAAAATGGAGTGCATGATGTGCTTTATGTGTAAGTCAATTAAGATAGTCTTGAGTACATATCAGATTTCAAGAGGGACCAAAGGGGACATAGATGCAGAAATGCAGCTTTTGGGAATATAAAAGTCTCCAAATGTTTTTTTTTTGTCAGTGTGTTGATAGGTGGGACAAATTCAACCTCACACAGTACAGGACTACAACCAATGGCTGTCAACGTCACCTGATGATGCATTTCTGCTGACAAATGGAGCTTTAAACATGATTGCTTATTTAGTTTTCCCAGCCAAATGTTGGTAGTGAGGGTGACAGTTGTTTGATTTATAATACGCCTACTTACCTGGACATGTATTCCATATCAAAAGGACCATGCTCAGACTGAGAACTAATAAACCCCACTGTGACTTGAAGTGATAACCTCCTGGGCTCAGGAGAGAGGCCTCAAGCAGAGAACAGCAGCTAAATTTGCTACTGCATTGCTTTGACACTGATAGCACGGTGAGTGAAGAGGGATAGATTTACTGTACTCTTTTCGTTTATATTTGTATAGCCTACCATCAAAGTCTTGTATATCAAAGTAGTGCTGTAGTTCCCTGGAGTTACAGTACTGTTTTGATGTCCAGCTATTCGTAAGCTGGAATTGTCACTGCTCTGACCTTCAGTGATATACTGTAGGATTCTATTTGGTTATTCTCACACTTTTATTTATTTTATTTTACAACTTTGTATGTACCCTGCCATTCTCCCCAATGGGGATCCAAAGCAGCTTACATCATTCTTTTTTCCTCCATTGTGTCCTCACAACAACCCTATGAGTTAGGTTACGCTTAAGTGAGTAAGTGACTGGCCCAAGGTCACCCAGCAAGCTTCCAGGGCACACGTGGGGATTCTAGCCTGGGTCTGCCAGATCATTGTCTGACACTCTTAACCACCACACCATGCTAGCTTTTGATCTGTACATCCAGAAAAATCATTGGCTATCAATTCCAGAGGGTAACTGAGGACTTTTCCCCCCCAGTTCGCTGTTTTTTTCTCTCTGCACACAGAAACCCCTAGCAAATGGTGGGAGATAAAGTATTTCCCCCTGCAATGGACTTTACTGGAGACATAGGCCCCTTTCTGCTCCCAGAGTGATATTTCCCACCTATCTGGTCCAGAGTCTGTGGCATGTGGGTGAGAGAGGTCAGAAAGTTGTGGCTTAGGGTAGGTGGCTTGGGGTGGGGGAGGGTTAGGGTAAGAGGTGGGGGAGGGTGAAAAGGTGAGACTTGGGCCCCTTCCGCACATGCAAAATAATGCGTTTTCAAACCACTTTCACAACTGTTTGCAAGTGGATTTTGTCATTCCACACAGCTTCAAAGAGCACTGAATCTTCGGAGCAGTTTGAAGGTATTATTCTGCTTAAAAGTCTTGGAATAGTTTACTAAGGCTCCCCGAAAGTAGGGAGGCAGGAAGTGTTTGTCAGACCAGCCGAGCAGTGGCTGCCAAGGCAAGATAGTATCTTGGGGGTGGAGGAAGGAAGTGGGAAGGCTTTTGCTGGACCAGCAGAGCACTGGGTGCCAGAGTGCTGCTGCTCCGCCACTGGAATGTGCTGATGGGGGTTGTGGATGGGGGTCAGAGTGTGCTTGGGGGGGGCACCAGAAGCTGGGTTTGCAGTAACCTTCAGCTTCGTGGGTTCCCTGTGGGGCAGTACTTGGAAGAGAGTGGGGCAGTACTTCGGGAAGGAACAGAACCATTTAAACAAAAACAAAGTTTACTTCTCTTTACAAAATAACATTAAACATCAACATTTTAACATTTCGGCAATTGGCATAGGTCCTCGGGTTCAGGGTTGTGGGCATCTTTAAGTCCCTTCTAGTTACAGTCTACTGATACTGCCAAGTTGTCCAATTTCTTCTTTTGCAAGTGGGTTGGCTCCTAGAAGACTCAAGGGCTTTGAATGAACAGGATGCAAATAAGTGATGAAGGTTTCCAGGAGAATTCTCTCACCCATTACAAATCCACAAAAAGAAACTCCCTCGAAACAATAAACTCCCAACATTTACAACATAGCAAAAGAAACAAACCTTCACCTTCCTCAGAAGTTCCCCATTAATATTGCAGCGTTTCACCTTAACAAGGTGTTAGGGCACTTTATAGAAATCAAGGTCCGAAGTCTGGTAGCTGTGTCTTCTCAAGAAAGTTCTCGCAGCTCTTTGCCTGCTGCTCTGAGCCTCCCACCCCTTACTGGTTCAACCCATTCTGGGCATGGGGGGTTGGCACATTTCTTCCCTTCATCTAAAATTCTGTCGTCTACGACAGTAATTACTATGCAAATTAAGACAGAGGGGTCCTGTGGCTGGGCCATAGGAAAGGTCCGTGTCCCGATTCGGCCTCGGCCTGCCTACAATTCTTGTGGCGCAGACGTTAAAATTAACTTCTCCCTGGCCTCTGCCAAGAACTGGGGCAACCTGAATCCATTCTTTATCATTGGTGGTTCATAAGGGTCACCCAGACAGCCCAGGCAGCTTTTACCATCTAAGGCGACGAGCGGCAGCTGGCCTCCGTGATATCTCTGCCGTTCTGATCTGTCACCACGTGATCTCATGCCACGGTCACCTCTGCAGATTTAGACTACTGCTTAGACTTCACGCTCGCGGAACACCTTTGGCCATGATCCGGAAACTTTGTAAAACTTCGTACAGAATCGGCAGCCAGACTCCTTTCGGAGCAATAATGAAGCAAGGGACCGGATTACTCGGTCCTATACCAACTTCGGGCACTGGCTGCCGCCGCATTGAAAGTACGGGTCATGGTTTAAAAGTGCCTTTGGCTCCTGACCTTTAAAGCCATTCGCGGCCTCTCGGGCCCTGCATTATCTAAGGACCGCCTCTCCCTATATATCGCCCTTCTAGGCCCCTCCATTCGATCCCGAGGCCGGACCTACTGGTGGATCCCTGGCCCCAAAGAAGCGCCATCCGGCTAGCTCATACAAGGCCAGGGCTTTGAATTTCACCGGCTCTGGCCCCTACCTGGTGGAACAGGATTCCAGGTGAGGATCAGGGCTCCTGCGGTTTCACAAAGTTTCCGCCAGGGCCTGTAAAGCAGACTCAGTTCCGCAGGCGTTTGGCTCCAGTCAGGGGATGATATAAATCAACTGCAATAAAAAAGCAAACATCTCGGCCTCCGTGGGTTCATAAGTGGGGAATAGAATAGCTGAAGCCATCTCTTGAGTCTCTAATATTTTATATGTGGATTTTACTAACTTAGCTTATATATATGATGTTTTAAATTTTTTATTTTGTTGGAAACCTTTCCCCTGAGCCGAGCTCGGGAGGCATGGTATTACAAACAGCACACAAAAAATAAATGCAAATAGCCAATAAATAAAATAAATAAAATAAATAAAATAAGCCAAATAAATAATAAATAGAAATAAATAAATAAGCTCTTGAAATTCGGTCAAACAATGATTTCCCAGTAGTATTCCTGTACTTGGAGTGAACCATTTTGTGCATCTGGAATGCAATGAACATTGTCTTTCCTTAAGCTTTTCAGCCTGCATCTGGTGCAGCTTCGCAAAACTCTTTACAGCAATTGTTGCAATTCAATAGCCAAGCAGTTTGCAGAAGGGATGGGGATTACAGCACAAAGTCCCTGGAATCCTTCTTTAAATCCTTCAAAGTCAGTGTTCTTCTAAATCTATTTCACTGTTAACAACTTCCTGTCGAACTTAGTCATCAAATAAAAAAAAAAAACAAAGTTATATAAGGGAATCAAACCCCTCAATCTCATACGCTGCACACCTTCCATTGCAAGCAATCTTCTATATATTTGCAATCTCACCTTCAAGCCCCACACTGGTTGAAGCCAATACTTGTAACCTCAGCTTGTGGGGTACTGTGGGGCAGTACTTGGAAGGAGTTGCAAAGAACCATATTTAAACAAAACAGTTTACTTCTCTTTACAAATAACATTAAACATCAACATTTAACATTTGCAATTCAAGGTTGGTCTCGTTCAGGGTTGCGATTTTAAAGTCCTCTCTAGTTACAATCTACCTGATGCTGCCAAGGTAAATTCTTCTTTGCAGTGGGTTCGGCTCCTCGAAGACTCAAGTGGGCTTCGATGAACAGGATGCAACATGATGAAGGCTTTCAGGAGAATCTCTCACCATTTACAACCATTGTTAAAAGAAACCTGGAAGCAATAATAAGCTCCAACATTTTACAATATCATAGCAAAAACAAACAACTACCTTCCCAGTAGTTCCCAATAATATTGCAGTTTACCTTAACAAGGTGTTAAGGGCTTATAGAACCAAGGTCCGAGTCTGGTAGCCTTGTCTTCTCCAAAGAGCTCTGCAGCCTTTCTGCTGCTCTGAGTCTCCACCCCCTTACTGGTTCAACCCATTCTGGGCATGGGGGTTACACTTGCTCTTGGGTGAGAGGAAGGTGAGCAGGGGTGGAGATGGACTGTTGCACACATGCCAGATGTAAACCTAGGAGTGGGAATATGTACATTTTAAAATTAATGTATAGAGACTGGAATACGTCAGATTTTTTAAAAAAATAATAAATTATGATGCTCCACAGCTCAGAAAGTCTCAAATTGTCATACTGCATTCTTTAATTATTTAGTATGTTTTCTAGTTAAGAAAGTCGACAAACATCTCAAGCAAAACTCTCAGCCACCCAATTTGATCAGTAATGCTTGTACTGACGTCATCTTTCTTTCAGTGACATTCTTGTCCTATTAATATTAGCACCTCTCTCTCTTCTCTCCATTCCCTTTATTCCCACAGAAATGTCCTACTATTTTTTCTCCTAATGCCTTTCCTAAAGCCATAACCTGCTTTGTCTGCTATTTAATAGGAAATCAATATTGTTGTAATACAATGAAATTAACATTGATTTATTTCATTGTAACTGGCAGCTAAACCAATAAGGTATTAGTCAATTTGTTCACAGTGGGGTCCAACTGGTCTCTCTAAAGCTGATATATTTCTTTTTGCTTATAATTCATTATAAAATCTGGCATGCAGTTTGCAGAAGAGGGTGAACACAGAATTTGAACTGCCAGACTTTTTTGGACTTCATAAAAAATGTATGATGAAATTAAATTGTACCACCATGTTTAGTATATAATATCTGCTGTATGTAATTTCTGCTATGTATGTAATTTCTACTATGCAATTTCTGCATTATTTAATATGTCATGTGAGTACTTATGCTTTCTTTCAACTTTGTCTCAGATTTCTGCTTGGTTTCAGCTTTTTGTAATCCTAATCCTATTACTTTGTTTATTGAATGTCCCATCCTGTTGACTGATTTGTCTTACACTATGTAATCTACCTAGCATCTCAGTGGGAGACTAAAAACTATGAATAACGTTAAATATATTTCAGGGTAGGCATGTTATCAGCAGAGCCTTGTTTCTCTTGGAGAAGTGAGCTGGCTGGGTAGAAAAGTGGCAAAAAATGTAAAAGTGTTGTTATTATGAGGCTAAGAGGAAGATTACGAGTGCAATCCTAAACACAGCTATATGCGAGTTCAGTAGCACTTTAGAGACCAAGAAGACTTTTATGGGTATGAGATTTCAGGACTCTCAAAGCTCCCTTCCTCAAATCCAGTGAAAGGAGCAGCAGTGGCGTAGGAGGTTAAGAGCTTGTGTATCTTATCTGGAGGAACCGGGTTTGATTCCCAGCTCTGCCGCCTGAGCTGTGGAGGCTTATCTGGGGAATTCAGATTAGCCTGTACACTCCCACACACACCAGCTGGGTGACCTTGGGCTAGTCACAGCTTCTTGGAGCTCTCTCAGCCCCACCTACCTCACAGGGTGTTTGTTGTGAGGGGGGAAGGGCAAGGAGATTGTCAGCCCCTTTGAGTCTCCTGCAGGAGAGAAAGGGGGGATATAAATCCAAACTCTTCTTCTTCTTCTTCTCAAACATTCATATTCCCCAAAATCTTGTTGGTCACTGAGGTGCTACTGAACTCAAGTCTGGATGCAGACCCACATGGCTACCCTTAAGAAAAATCCAGTTATACCTTGCTAAATCCTGTTTAGGATTGCATTATAACATTGCTAACCTCTCCATTACAACTTTACAGTACCATCCTAATTATTTCACCCTTCTGATCCCACTGACTTCAATTTACTTAAAAAGGTATAACTCTGCCTAGGATCACAGTGTTAGTATGCCTAACTTTGCAGATTCCCACAGTGACCTTGGCAAAATCACTCTAGTTTCATTTTCCATTGCTGTAAATGGGATGCTTATTATTTATTAAATTACTGGTTTATAAAATGTCTAAACTGACCATGCCAGGCACTGTATGAAAATTGAAAATAAAACCAATTCAGTTCCAGAGTTTATCACATAGACAAAGCACATTAGGGAAGAGTGCAGAAGAGAGGAGAATCAATTAGGAAAATTTAGAGTGTATTTTAAGAAAGTATCTGAATGCAATAACTGAGAAATTGGACAAAGAGTTGAAAGTTATATGGAAGGACATCCCAGAAGTACAAGCTAGGGGTGAAATTCTCATCCAACAAATCCCTTTTTGATTTAACTTCATCCTTATGCAACAAACTAATGATATTTTATGCCATTTCTGTTGTCCCAGAAGATGTATGCATTCTTCAATGTTATTTTTGCATCAGTAAATCAGAACCATAGACTATACCTGTATTATAGATGTAAGTAACATACACCAGGGCAGATCCTACCCCTAGTGTATCACTCCACTGAATAACATTTGGAATCTTCCTTCAGCCTAATTCCTTTAACTTAAGTGGCTCTTCCGTTAGACCAAAACCCATGTAAGTCATAAGAAAACTTTTTTGGCTGGAGGAAGGCTCCTTGGGGGATAGTTAGATCCACCCCAGAGTAAATACCATATATACTCGCATATAAGTCAAATTTTTCAGCACATTTTTTGTGCTGAAAAAGCCCCCCTCGACTTATACGCGAATCAGGTGTATTTTAAAAAATATTTTAGAATTTTTATTTTGTCGGTTACCAGGGGGTGCAGTTTTTAGGCTAGAGGCACCAAAAGTTCAGGGATTTTTCAAGAGACTCTCCTGATGATACCACCCAGGTTTGGTAAATTTTGGTTCAGGGGGTCCAAAGTTATGGATCCCCAAAGGGGTGTCCTATCCCCCATTGTTTCCAATAGGAGCTAATAGTAGATGGGGCTATATTTTGAGGGTCCATAACTTTGGATCCCTTGAACCAAACTTCACCAAACCTGGGTAGTATCATCAGGAGGATCTCCTAAAGATACTCTGAAATGTTGGTATTGCTAACATAAACATTCCTTCCCTGACCAAAAATCCAGTTTTGAAGGATTTTAACTCTTGTGTTTTAGCTTGGTTGCTGGTTGAGCTAAGGTTTTTGTACTTTTAAAGTTATTGTTGAGACCATATTGTTTTTGTTGACCCTCTTTTCCACTTACAGAGCTAGTTTACTGTTTTTCTTTGATATATTCAAAAACATTTAGCCTACTGATGCCTCAATTAATGTAATTTTATTGGTATCTATTTTTATTTTTGAAATTTACCAGTAGCTGCTGCATTTCCCACCCTCGACTTATACGCGAGTCAATAAGTGTTCCCAGTTTTTTGTGGTAAAATTCGGTGCCTCAACTTATATGCGGGTTGACTTATACATGAGTATATACGGGAAATACTATACATGTGGTATATAAAAATTGTACATGTATGTATGTGCACACAATGTCAATTCATTTGCAAAAATAGAAAAAAGGCAGGACAAAATTATAAATTATTATGAACCCCTAGCTGGGAACTCTAAGGGATAATTGATGTAGGCAAGAAAAAGCAAAGGTAATCTTAGAAGTTTGATTTAAACATAGATACATTGTGTGTTACACACACGACATTCTGTTCAGGATAGTATTAAGGATAATAAGATTAAAAGCCCTGCAGCTTGTGTTGTTATCCTACTTGAGGCCATATTCAAATATCTCACTTACACCCGCAACTGTTCCTTAATATATCATTTATAATTTAAATCTATTTCCCATTCCCATTCCTTTGTTGCCCAGACAGGGGATAGCACAGACTCTCTGATTGGGAGGCATCTCCCAGAGCCACAGGTAGTATTTGGTGCTTCTTCTGTTTCTGTAAATCATTATGTACGATGCTCTGTCATTAATCTCAAACCCACCCTATCCCGGTAACTGCTAAGTGACAATGAAATGATGAGTTGGAATGACTCTTAAGCAGCCATTTATCCTCTCTTCTCAAGGTCATTACATCATGACAACCTAGCAATTAAATGAACTTATCTATACACAAAATCTATTCAACAGGATAGAGAGATAAATTATACTTGATATCAACATATTTGTAAATCAGTGGAGCCTTAACTAAAAGCACGGAAACCTTCCCTCTTTGATGGGGAATAATCCCAAATCTACACAGAGCACCTCCATCTGAGCTGCAGGGGGACAGGCCCAGTTTTCCATCATCCCCAGCAAATATCTGATTATACCACTGAAGGTACTTTCTTATTTAGTAGAATAACATGGCTCACTTGCTAGTCATGCCCTTTACCCCTGAAGTCATCCTCTTTTATCCCAGGTGAGTGGAGCTACTTCTGGCCCTCTGGTGAAGGAATGATTCTATGCCTGTTCTAAATCATTTCTTTTTTTTTTACTGTTCTCATGGTGAGCTCTGGGGCTGGTTCCTGCCTCAAATTAAAGAAGTTAATTCAGTTCCTGTAGTTAAGCAAAGGTTACAATTCAAGTAAAATCCAAACTGTTTTGTTGCCTCTTTTCCAGAGACCTAATTGGCTGTGACAGTCTCTTGCGATCAAATAGACAGACAAGACAGGGAGAGTGAGCCATAGGAGTGTAATCAGCTATTTCCCAATAAAAGCATCACAGGAATAGTTCCTAGGTAGCCCCACTTTAATAATATTATCCACTAGTTTAAAATGAGCCTAATCATCAAGGCCAGAGGAGATGAATTTGATTTGGCCTCAATAATTAGATGCATTCAAAAAATCAAACCTGAATGTTGACCATGAAAGGTTTAAAGGCAGCCAATATTTAAAGATGGGAGACATTTCACGAGATAAGTCACCAGCAATTACAAATCTCAGGGTGGCTGCTGCTATTTTTTTACATTATGTATGTGTGTGTACCTGTGCACCTTAATAAAATTATACACACACACACACACGTATATGTATATATGTATATATATTTTAGGAACATGTGTCATATAATGGCCCAGTGATCCAAATGCAGAGCACACACCACCACTTGTATGTTTAGTTCCTTGCATACCATTCCAGACTAATAGAACTTCTAACTATAGTTGAAAAGCAAAAGATCTGAACATTATTTTTTACCCTTTCATAAGCATACTGGACAGTCAAAATCATGCATCTGATTAATTTTTCTTTTGTTTCTCATGAAATTATGTCTTTGATATGCAAAGCTTTGAACCAAAGAAATGAAGTATAATTTTCTGTTGCACATTAATAAAGAGGGTGAACCAGAGCTTTTCTGAGATATCCCAGACCTCTTCCTGAAGCCTTGGTGAGCCACTGCCGGTCAAGTAAACAATTATGGGCTAGATAAAACTCTATAGAAGCTCAATAAGAGGCAGCATCAAATGCTCATACTCAAGCTGAAACCATGCATTTACACTTTCTGTTATATCGAAGTGAACCACACTGTATCATAATGCAAAACCACAAGAGAAACTACTTACATATGGGTTTTCAAAGTACATTATTAAATTCAGCAGCTGTGATGTGAAGCCTCTGAACACAATGAATAATAAGGTGCTACCATGCAGACTGACCACCAGAAAATAAATTACACTTGCATTTTGTTCCCAAAACAAATATTGTGCAAATTAAAGATACGATTGTTCAGGATTCTCACAAAAAACCCTGCTTAGATAAAGCTTTCTGCAGTTGAGGGGATAACCAGTCAAATGGATATGCATGAATAGGCCTAGACTCCTGCATTCTATTTGGTTAACAGAGGTCATAAGTTCTTTCCTCCGGGACCCATCTTGCAGAACAGTTCTTAGGCTAGTTCTTGATTTGATCCCACACCATGAAATTCTCACTAAAATCAGTGTTCCCTGACTTAACCTAAATACCTTCTTCCAACATATCCTGACTCCAGAATGGAACTAAGGAATTATAACATGGAAATAAAGCACAGTAATAGCTGCCCCATCAGGCAGCAGGACATGGCACCTATGTGGCACTACCTTGCCACCTCCAAAAGGGCTTTTCAATGGCAAGGGGAGCAGGGAGAAGTCCTGAAACTTCCCTGCCACTGAAAAGCCCATACGGCTGACAGGACATATGCTGCCAAAAGACTGGTGTAAGGGCTGGTGCACCATGCTACTGACCCTCAATACTGGGAGGGAGCTGAGTGAAGTTGGCTCCACCCCCAGGGACCCCCCAGGCTGCCCCCTCCCATGCTGGCATCTGAGCAGGACTCCAACACAGCCCCACTGCAACCCAGATGCCCGCGTTCTGCAGTGTGAATGGTGGCTTGCCAGTCACCAGTTGCTTTCCCAAAGAAATGTTGAGGTCAAAAAGCATGGGTGGGGGGCTGGTCTTTGTGCCGCACTAAACTTGCTCAGCTTGGCATGAAGATCCCCCCCCCCCTTTTACTGGCTCTGAAATCCATGTGGCTTGGGAAATACTAGGGGGATTTAAAAAGCTTTTTTGGCCTCCGGTGTATTTTGCTTTTCAAATACACCTGGGGTTTTTTATTGGTAAAAGAAAAAGCTGGGAAAAAGCAGATATGGCTTTTGGGGGGGTTTCTGTGATTTCGGTTTACTGAATCACCAGGCCTCATTTCAATGCATGTGAGTCATTGCAGAAACTAGAGTGAGGTGAGGCAGTGGGGATGAGGAGCAGTTTATAGTATCTGGTGGCTTGTTGAATGGTGTCTGAAAAGTCTCCTGGGTTTTGGTTAGTACCAGTTGACAAGTTTTCAGACTCTTTTCCTTTTAATTGAAACTGTCTTGGTGTTTGTAGATTTCAGTGGCTTCCCTCTGTAGCCTGACATAGTACCTGTCGGAGTTGTCAAAAATGTTTGTGCCATCAAATAAGATCCTTTGTCTGGTTTGGGTTAGAGCATGTTCAAATACTGCTGACTTCTCAGGTGGGTTTAGTTGGCAATGCCTTTTGTGTTCCTTTTATTCTTGTCAGCATGATGTGTTTTGTAGTCCCTATGTATACTTGTCCACAGCTGCAGAAAATGCAGCAGGCTCATGCGTAGGTAAGAGATCTCTCTTGTCCTTTGCTGATTGTAGCATTTGTTGTATTTTTCTGGTGGGTCTGAAGACTGTTTGAAGGCCACACTGGGCAAGCTCAGGTTGGGTTGAGTTCTGTCCCCTGCTGATGCTTTCCATGCCCTCTGGGGCTTCAAAATCAACAGCGGGGGAAGGAGAAAGAGCATGAAGTTCTCTCCCCTGTTTCCCAGACCCAAGAGTGCTTGGGAAAATGAGGGGGAGGGGGAGAGAGAACTAAAAAAATAGGGGTTGATTTTTAACCTCAAAATTTTTAGTAACAGAACATTTCCAGGTTAAAAAACCCAAACCTGAAATTTACCAATAAAAAATATTAGTGCTCATGCTTAACACAGACCTTTGATGCCAGCCTTCTGGTGATTTCCAGCAGAGTTCCAAACAAGCCCCTACCCTACTTCCCAAAAGCTTATGCTGGAATTTATTTATTTACTTGATTTCTAGGTTAACCTTCCCCTTCCAAGCTCAAGACAGCTTGACACAAACAATTCACAATAATTCAACAATCAGTTACAGAAACTGTGGTGCCCTGAATAAATGTCACATTAAGGATGGATTTAACAATATAAACAAAACCTCAACAGTAATCAAAAAATAAGAGGGGAAGAAGGGAGGCCAGCCAGATGGATACTGTTGCTGTTCTCAGCCAAAGACCTGGCCGAACAACTCTGGCCCGCTTTCCGGCGATGGCTAGCCAAAAGCGGCGGCCTGATACAGGGGCGGTAAAACATCACCGCCCCCAGGCCGCCCGGTTCACACTGGCATGGCGCTTGCTGTGCCAACGCAGCAGCCAGCCCGACCTGGATCATGCGCTTCCCTTCCCCAGAGGCGGTGTCAGGCAGCCCTAAACAACAACCACTTTAAAGGGTTGTTGTTGGGGGGAAAGCGTCTTTCCGGCGGCGCGGTGCGAACCGCGCAGCCGGGAACACGTTGTCTCCCTGGCCCGTCCCACTCACCTTGTCCCCGTCATCGCCTGCTGGCCGTCGAAGCCCCGCCCACGCTGTCCTCCGACCCCCGTTTGCTGGCCTCTGCTGCGGCCGCTCGCATGCGTGCATGCGAACAGCCTTCGCCTCCACACCGGCGGAATTCTCACCGGCGTGGAGGCGACAGGGAGGCCGTGCGGAAACGGCCTCTGTTTTATAGGCCCTGAAGAACTGTGATTAATCCTGCAGGTCCTGTGTCTCATTTGACAGAGCATTCCACCAAGCTAAGGGCAGAGCCAAAAAACCTCTGGCCCTTGTTGAGAACAGCCAGGTGACTTTGGGGCCAGGGCCCATCAAGTTATTATTTGAAGAGTGTCATTCTCTCTGGGAGGTATATCTGCAGAGGCAGTCCTGAAGATACAAAAGTCCCAGACTGTTTAGGGCTTTGAACCATAACCAGTGATGGGATTCAAATTATTTAACAACTGGTTGTTTACAAGCACCATTTTAACAACCGGTTCTGCTGAAGTGGTGCGAACCTGCTGAATCCCACCACTGACCATAACCCTGAATCTGATTCAGTACTCCACTGGAAGCCTCTAGATCACTGGATGTATATGCGCTCACCATGGTGTCCATGTAAGGACCCATGGAACCATATTTTGCACCAGTTAGAGTTTCCAGATCAGCCCACAAAGGTAGCCCTGCATAGACTAAGTTGCATGGATTACTGTAGCTAGGTTGGGACAGGATAAATAGGGGTCCAGTAACCTGGCCTGGTGGAGATGAAAAAAAATGCCATCTTGGTCACCTTTGTGATCTGATCCTCAATCAACAAGGGGGCATCAGAGGCCATACCTAAACTTTTGACAGCTGACACAAGTGCTAGTTGAAAGGCTTGAAATGAGACCAACTGCGCTAGCCTTTATGGTGTCACAAAAGTCCTATTTTTTCTCATGCAACAGGTTTTCTTTTTTAAAGCCAGCCAACAAGTTGTTAATGCAGTGTTTTGATTTGTGAGCATCTGAGCATTGTTGCATGCTGGGAGCCTTCTGGAATATTACATTTTCAAGTTCTATGCCTGAAACAGCCCGTTTAAATGTTTTAAATTCTAACAAATTACATTTCCTAGTGTCCAGGAGATCACAGTAACACACAATGAATGCATTTCCATACTCTTCAGGTATGGAATTAAATAGCAGAAATATGATTGTTTGTTGGAAGAAGGCAGTTCAGGACAGAGTTGCATATTATACATTACCATGTTATACATGATGGTTTTGCACTGCAGTCCTCTGAGATTGTAATGAATAAAATCTTGACAACATTCTTTCCTGCATTAATCATTTTAAGCTGATCCTACAGGATACAAGGGCAAATTAAATTCTATTTGCAATTTCATGCATGGAGCACAGGAGCGGGCGACTCCTGAGCTAGCAGTTTTTCAGTAAGACAAGCGTGTAAGTTGCAATTATGCAGCTACTTTCTCCCATGTGCCAGCTCTCTTATTACTGCCAAATTTGTAAATGAAAATATATGAATGGTATTAAATTCACCTTCAAAAAGGGAGCAAATTAAAATGAATAACATCAGACCTTGTTTGTAAGGGAAAAACCCATGCTTCTTTGAATGCTGAAAATGACAAATGGGGAAGGCCCTTGTTATCTTGAAGTGGTTTCTTTAGGCTGATCATTCTTGGTTGACCTTACACAACCTGCCAGAAAGGGAAAGGAGGGAATACAACAAAACCCATTTTCTTCACTATGAGCTGAGCTGCCTTCCATTCTGAATGAAGTCCAAAATGGCTCACTTGATTTGAGCCCTTGTTTAGAATTATACTGTGTAGCAGGTTTACCATGGGATTTTTGAAAAGAATTTGCCAAATTGGTGATTTTTTAAAATCCCTGGATGAGGGAAATATTGTGGGATAAACCCGCTTTAGGACTAGGAACCATGTTAACTTCTTGGCCAAACCAGGATATTTCCCTTGCTCAACCTGGGATGTTTGAACTGTGCAGAAATGACCAAAAATATGCTGTTTAACTCTTTTATGTTTCTCTCTTCCCTGAATAGTAGAAATTTCCAGACTATTACAGGACCAGTTATGAGACAAGCGTACCTGCAATGTATGGTGTATTCTTAATATCTTGTCACTTTTACAAGCTGAACACAGGGAAACTGGGAAGCACTCACACCTGTTAGCCTGTAAGGCAGCATAGTTGCCACACAGCTAACAGCAAACTTTTGCCAAGTGGCTACAAAATTCAGACATTTGTTTCTTTTGATGACTTCATTTCAACTGTCAACGTGTGCTCCCAACCCATACTAAATCAGATAGGGTGGGACCAATAGATAGTAGCTGGCAGTCAGCACAAGCCACCAGTGTTCACTTTAACAGACATCATTCAGATACCAGTTTCAGTTAAGGAAACATCTTTAGCCATTAGCCTACAGATGGTTCTCTCTTTATTTGTCACAACACAATGGCATCCCTGTTAGTATTATTAAGCAGCTTATATTATACCAGCTTATATTATACCAGGCAGAACTAGCTGGCTATGCTGGATTCCCCCAAACACACTTTTTTTCTGTATTAAAAGTGGCTGGCCTTGCTTAGAATAATCCATAATCAAAAAACCCATGAGATGACTGGATGGGCCACTACCTCTGCTCCATTTCAGAAAGAACAGTGAAATGAAATGTTCCTTGCATGATACATCTATGCAGCAGGGATGACTATCAAAGGCTCTGCTGCTTCCCTCAAGAGTTCAGGCTTCAGCCTCTCTTCAAGGATGCTACAAATTTTGCCATGGAAGTGTTAAGTGATTGAATTTGCTGTGTTCAAAGGTATCAAATATGTGAGCCTATCACCCAGTCTGTCCTGTAATAGCCATAGAACTATCAAACTGCCATAGAACTATCAAACTGCCATAGAACTATCAAATAGGGCTGTATCAGGTTTCTGCATATGTAAATGCAATGCATAGTCAAACCACTGGCAGCCATTTGTATCACTAACAGCCCCATCCAAGGAGGGGCCTTACAGGGTTCCAGGGAGCAGTGCAGCCTTGTAGTGGCATGCTAGTCCTCCCTGGGGCACTTACATCAGTGGAGGACCAGAAGCGCCGGGGGCTAACATCCCCACAGCTCTGCTGCCACAAAACCTGGAAGTTCGGGCTGTGGCAGGGCCATGCTGGCATCCCACTCAGACATCAGCATGGGAGGGGAAGGTCAAGGCATTCGTGAGGGTGGAGTTTACTTTAGTTGGCTCTCTACTGGGGTTGACTTTTAGATGTTGCAAGATTGGAAGTAACTAGCCAGCAACTTCTCTAGAATCTGTTTTGCAACCACCCTAAGCTTTGCTACTTGGCAAAACTCACAAAACACACCCCTTTAGTGATGATTCTTGGTTGACAATAAGAGAGAGGGGGACATATTTAACTCTAAGGTAGTGACATGGTATCAGAGGGCAAACAGAGGGGAGCAATAAATGACTTTCTGCCCCATCTTCCCAAATGGTTTCCAAGCTGGAAGGGGGAGTCTGAAGACAAAGTACCCTTGCATTTACAGGGCAATAAAACTGGTCCACCCTGACCTGGATAGCCTAGATCTCTGAATCTAAGCAGGAACCGCCTTGACCACTACTTGGATGGGAGACCAAGGAATACCAGGGCCACAACACAGAGACAGGCAATGGAAATCCATCACTGAACATCTCTTGCCTTGAGAACCCTGTGGCTTGGCAGCAGAGGCCCAAAATATATCAGAGTACCAGACTGTCACACACTTTCAATCCATTGTTTACTGATTGCTTTTACATTAAAACAAGATGAGCCCTCTTTTGAAGAAAGTGAAATATCAAAAAAGAAGAAGAAGAAACAGGGGAGATTCTCAAAAGAATGTTTTCTTTTTTTCTCCCCCAGGAAAACACAAGGGATGAATTGACCACTGTTTATTTTAAGGGAATTGATGTTCAAAATCCTGAGTAAATGTCTTTTGCATGTAAAGTCACACAGCGTCTTAAGACAGCATGCAAGAAAAGGAAAACAGTTACTGGTTTATGTAGGAATGATTTCCAGCAGAGGAGTTTTCACTGTCTCTTCTAGGCAAACTCTGCAGCCAGTAAGGTCTTTGAGCAAGGCCTTAATGCTTCAGCACCTCATGGCTAAACCAGGCTCTCCAACAGAGATTTACAGTCACCATCTGACCTATTAAGGCAACAATCTGTCACATCTCTGAGATTAACTGTATCTGTCCTGGCTGACAGGGACTCATGCTGCTAATTTTCTATGATCTACTGTTCTGATGGCACTTTCCATTTGTGGAGGAGCTATGTGTGTCAGCTAAAGCACTGGGACATCATGCAAGCATTTAGAAGTGTTCAATGCTATTTATTTACCAAGGTGCACCACAACTTCCTGGATCAAGTCTCACCTTAGCAACAGGTTCGCAGGGAGGGTGGGGGTGGGGGTGGGGGTGTTCCTTTGACAGCTTTCTGCTATATAATAGAAACAACAGTATGCTGTTCCATAGGGTTATTAAACACTTTACAGACTAATTTTTATATTTACTGTTTAGATCTGGCTTTTCTCCTCAGTAGGGCTTCAAAGCAGTTTCCAGCATTCTCCCCTTCTCCAGTTTATCCTGACAAACATCCTGTGAGGCTAAAAGAGAGCGACTGACCCAAGGTCACCCAGTGAGGTTCCATGGCACAGTGGGAATTTGAACCCGAGTCTTCCAGCTCCTGGTACAGCAGTAACCACTATACCATGCTGGCTATCCAAAGTAGTTTACAATTAGTACTTTAGAAATAAAAATGCAAAGGCTGTAATGCAGTCTCTCTCACACTGTTATTCTCTCTTTCTCTAAAATTACATGCACAAATGTGTCATTTAGCTACCAAAATGCGTGTACTGCCATTGTTAGGGCATGGACCCATGCTCCTGCTTACAACACTGATTACTACATAAAATATTGACGCTGTTTGTTCTTCACACATTGGAATAAAAATTAGCTTCATATAATTGGTGCCAGCAACCAACAACCTCTTACCTAGTTAACATAACATCAAAACCATTGTGAGGTCAAAGCTGCTTCCAAATGATATTTAGACAGAGCCAATTGATGTCTTCTGTTGATCTAGGGTTCCCTTTTCTATGAATGGTTATTGCTAGTAGTACAATAGATACCATCAATCTCATGACTTCAGAAACTGTGCCTCTCCCCATTGGAATGTTTAGAGTTGGACAAATCCTTTCCATTGCAAGCAACAGAAAATATATTTCCTTTCATTGCTCACTATACATAATTAGTAAAGAGCTAATGAGGTCAGTTTCCTACCACTTTCATGCCACAAACATGCAAAAGGCATATCAAAATTTAAAATGGAGAACTCTGAACTACTCCCCAACCAATGAGAAAACAGTAAAATATGTCTGTGAGGATCACAGCTTTGCATTAAAATCATTTCTCCCTAGGAAATTTTTTTTGGATATCTCAGACTTGAGGGTGCTGTTCAGGACAGCTTATACATCATTCACACACATTTTCTAGTGCCATGCCAACTCTATTCTTTTCCACACTCTTGATCATTCCCCAGATTATAAATGAAGCAGAGAGACAGAGCACCCACTTCTAAGCCAATTAAAGGCACCTTGTCAAACCTCCAGTATCAGCTTTTGTGATCTGATATTGATTCAGAGTTCTCAGCTGCAAAGCTCTGTCCAAGAACACTCACTAGAAATTATAACACTAGACATAACAGCAAGGAGCCAGTAAATTTGTTGGGCGTTTTGTAAAGACAGTTGCAGTCTTTGTGTGCTAATAATAATTGGTGAGGGTCCCAGTCACACAAAAGAGCCATCTTGTTGAATGCAATAGATCGATACCTGTCACTATTTTCCAGATCAACATCTAACTCATTCCTTGATAGACAGTTGCACTTGCATTGCTAAATAAGAGCTGGGACAAACTCCTCTTTCTCCTCCTTACATGCAATCATTTTTCCAAAATTATAGATAGTTATGGGTGCACTAAGTTTTTTTGCCCCAGTATCCCAAATAAAGACACAGCATTATGTGTTTAACTAGTTTATTTAAATCAGCTGATTTACATAATCAATTAAATTACACAACTGTTTTAATTGAGAGCAGGCTGTCATAGGCAGCCTGCCAATGGGGATCCATTGTAGAACCCCTTGGCATGCTGATCCACTTTAGACCAGTGAATCAATAGCCTAGTCTCTTCCTTGAAAAAGCCCACATCCTCCAACTAGAGCAGTTTGCAAAACATTCCATTGCAAATCTACCAGCAACTTTCTTATCCTTAAAGTTACATGAAATGCCATCTGAGCTGCAGCATCCATGTTTCAGTACTTCCCCTACAATGGGTATTTTAAGCCTGCATTAAGAACAATAACTTCAGTGCAACCCATCATTGGGAACTCATCACCTGAGACCCTTCCCTAAACCATACACCTAACTCTGAAATCACCACTAGAATCCCAAAGACTCTCTGGTGTAGCATAAATTCTCAAGCAGCCAAATAACCTTTTACACATTAAAAGGCCTTTCTTTTTCAACGCTACCCAAAACCTCGGCACATGAGCCACCAGCAGTGGTCCCTCCTACCTTAAACCTATTTGCTCCTCAAAAAGAAAAAAAAAACCCTTAAACTGCTTCTCATATGCTACTCTTGTGCCAGGTACTAAAGATGTCATTATTACACATCTCACCTCCATTTCCCATGGTATACAAATTGGCTGGCGTCAGTGTTGGCACTAGCTCTGTGTCTGGTGCCAACTGGCAAAAACAGAGCCCCTGAAAATGAGAAAGAAAACAAAACCTTAACTGGCATCATGGCCCTGGGATTTTTAGAGGTCAGTCTATTGACAACCTGCTTGGTTGTCACACCAGAATAAGATCACCAAGTCCCCAAAGCAATATCTCCGAATATGCACAACTATGATGGGGAAAAGTTCTAGAAACTATCCTTCTCTGACTCACCAGATCATTGCTGTGTACACCAATGACCCTGAAAATAAATTCCAAAGCCATGGCTCCTGTTGCACCTGCAAATATTATCCATGGGGCCCCATCATTGCCTCATAAGCACAGCTTTGTCGAAATATTAAAGACCTTCAATTCTGAAACACTGGACGTGTCTTCCTCATCTGACAACTCCTGCACTGGTGACTTTCTGGGTGGTGACCTTTTTGCCTTGCTGCCCTTCTTCTGGTGTGCCTTCTTCAGCACCATCCTGCCAATCTCCAAACACAGCCTGCCAAAGCCACAAACCTATTAAAATGGAAGGCTTAGTTGCCTGACTAGTCACTATTCTAAACACACTCAGTGCCTTAACCCTAACTTTAAAAAATATCACAACTTTGAATAACTATATAACCAATATCACTAGACTTGTAGCTTAATGAAACCTATCTAATTACCAGTATATTTATGTAGAAAAAGAGTTGGTTTTATATCCTACTTTTCTCTACCTTTAAGGAATCTTAGTGGCTTACAAAGTCATTCCCTTTCTGTTTTCAGAACAGGCACCTTGTCAGGTAGGTGAGGCTGAGAAAGTTCTAAGAGAATTGTGACTAGCCCAAGGTCACCCAGCAGGCTGCATTTAAAGGAGTGGGGAAACAAATCCAGTTCACCAGATTAGAGTCTACTAGTCATGTAGAAAAGCAGGGATTCAAACCTGGTTCTCCAGATGGGAATCTGCTGCTCTTTACTGCTATACTACACTGACTCTTAATTTATTTCAAAAGAATAGAAATTTATCTAGCTATGACCCTAATGTAAACCTTTTAAAAATATCCAGACCCCAAACCCCTTAATAAAAGTGTGCTACTAATAAACTATCATTTAATTTACTTTTTAAAAAAGAAAAATGACAAAACAATAATATACATAGAGAACTCTCAGTCAAGTTGCTGAAACTAATGCAGATGCCGACAAAATGGCCTGACTAATTGAAAATCCTAAAATGGCCGATTTAAAATAATATTCCTAAAATGGCTGCTTGCAAACTCTAAGCAAGGGGGGGGGGGCGGAAACTGCTCTAAAATTCCCTCTGGCACCCTTCGTGCAACTAGTAGCAATTTTCTAACACCATTCTCAAAAGTAAGAAAGTTTTTTTTAAAAAAAAAGAACTAGAAAGAGCAACTAACAACAACCTTGCATTCAGCCAGATGAGAGCATAGAGAGCTCAACCCAAATGGCCCCAGCTGTATCTCCCCACAAAATCTAACAATGAGCAGATTTTAAAATTTTTAAAAAGAACTTAAAGATGGCAAGAGAAAGAATGCAATATACAGCCCAAGCTGCACTCAGCCCTGCCTTTCTTACACAAAAGGAGGCAATTATAACTATGGGCCTCTCTGAACCCCTTCAGACTGCCACCGCAAAATAAAATTGAAGCTGCTGTTGCTTCCAGTCACAATGTTATTGAAGGCAAAATAACCGCATTGCACAGTTACCACCTCCCAAGGCGATTAAAAAAAACTTATTTCTGGAATCCTGGGCCAACCTCCCCCCCCCCCATTTGCTTAAGTCACAAACCAACACATCTTCTGTCTTTCTCAACATACACTAAACATTCAAGTCAAGCAAATATTATCAAAAACTTGAAAGCAGCCACACAAAAATCATGCTCTTCCATGCAATCAAAAGGAGCAGAATGCTAAAGGTTCACTATCCAGCCAAATCATCTTGAAGGCAAACCCCCACACAGCACTAGAACGCTTTGAAACTCTCAGTAGCAGGCAGCAAGAAGCTGTTTCAAGAGGACAAGGTGGCAATTAAATAGCCCCTCTATGCTACTTCCTCATTAGATGGTTCTTTCCTTCTTCGGCTAATCAGGCCTCAAACTTCATTTGAAGGTGGATTGGGGCAAATCAGTTTATGGCTCAATGGTCATGAATGCCTTTTTTTGAAAAAAAATGTTGGCTGATGGTATTTTCGTAGGCAAATTAATGAAATACACTTTTCAAAGGTGAAATGCATTGGGGCTTGAAAGGGGCTTTCCAGTGGGATATGGTTATTTTATCCTTCATCAGTAGCTCACTACATTGGCTTGAAATAATATACATTCATCTTATGTCATATTGATCCTGGCAGCTGTTTTACTGATTTTTCCTTTTGCCGAAGAACTGGATGCATGTATTCTGGTTGCTTGAATTACTGCGGCTTTTCATACGGACAGTCTAGCAATGGATTGCTACCTTCCAGATTACTGCATGGAAAAATACATGGTTATATGATGTTTAAGGAAGGAAGCATGGAATACAGAAAGAAAGAAAGAAAGAAAGGTCATGGTGAGTTACGTCCATATTCACATCCTAACATTTTTCAGAGGGCCATAATTATGTAGGCATAGTGTCAGCACTCATCAGGACCCCAGGTAGGTTGAACTTGTAAAACTACCAAGTCAAAGCCCTTCTAATTCAGTCTTGTCATTTATGACTAACATCTGAGAGGTCTAATCCTGATGTAGATCTTCTGCCAACATCTGCAACCTGAGAGCTTTTACTAGTGATACCAGAGGCTTAACTTGCAACTCTCTACAAGTAAATATTTGCTTTATTCTGGAGCATCACCTTTAACCTAAGCTTGTCCAACTCCAGGTATCACCTGGTGATCTTCTGCAATTACAATTGATCCAGCATAGGGTGGAGCTTCCACGGGCAAGGTGGGGATAAATGCCCCAGGCAGGCTCCTGCTCGGTCACGTGGGGGGTGGAAAATTGCCCTCCATGGCCACACCCCTCCTCCTTCCCCCCCCCCTCAGCCTGGCCTTCCTTGCCTCGCTGCTGCTTCAGCTGATGGAGGTTCCACCAGCAGCCTAGCAAGGCCACTGCATGTTGCCCCTTGGTCCAGCCCGCCAGGTTCGGCAAAGGCCACAGCTGAGCATCCATCGGCCCCGCCCTGCCAGACCCCACCAGGCTGCCCAGGATCACTGCCAGCTCAGATCAGCTTCGTGGGCGTTCCCTGCCTCCTCCCACCCCCATAAGCAAGCCCAGGCCTGTGGAGCAGCTCAGCAGGTTCTTCCCTGCCTCCCCCAACCGCCACGAGCAAGCCCAGGTCTGCCTTCCCTTCCCCCCACAAGCAAGTCTGGGCCCATGGACCAGCTCTGCAGGCCCTTCCCTGCTTCTTCCCACCCCTGCAAGCAAGCCTGGGCCTTGCCACCCCACCCTAATCTACAGCTTCCCATCCTCCCCCATGAAAGCCTCATTTTCTAACCTTCCCCCACCCCTACCCACACTTTGTCTCCCTCCCCCCACTGCAATACTAGATCCCAAACCTCCCTACCCTCATATTCATTTACCAACTCCCAGCCACTTTCCACCATCCCCACCCCAATCCTAGTCTTTCCACCCTCCTCCCCACCACAAGCCTTACCTTCTCATGCTCCCTTGCCCCAAGCCTTACCTTGCCAACCCTCCCATGCCCAGCCCTCATCTTGCCACTCTCCCACACCCCAATACTAACCTGCCAACCCTCCCCACCTTCATACTCACCTACCAACCTCCCCTCCCCTAGTCACACCTTCCAACTCTCCCACTACCCAAAGCCTTACCTCTCATCCCTCCCTCACCCCAACTCTCACTTTGCCACCCTGCCCTACCCCAACATTAAGCTGCTAACACTACCCACCCTCATGCTCTCATACAACCATCTCTCACCCCTAGCCACACCTTCCACCGCCACCACCTAAGCTTCCCACATGCCTCACCTTGCCACTCTGCCCCACCAGAAACCTCACCTTTCTGACCTCCCCCACCTGAAGCCTCCACCCTTTCCCAATCTGCCACCCCAACCCTGCCATTTCAACCCTCCCACCACCCCAAATCACTCTGTTCCATCCTCCTCCACTCCAGCCCTCACTTTGCCACACTCCCCCACCTCTCTCCTGTCCTCTCCACCATGCACCTCTCCTCTCCTCTCCTCTCCTCACCTTCCTTCCTACCTCAAGCCACACTCTTCAACCTACCTCAAGCCACACTCTTCAATCAAGCCACAGATGCACACCCAGGTAAATGTCACACCTTGAGCAAGGGTGGAGTGGGGACTACAACACCCCCCACTAAAGCCTATTGCTGGGGAGGTCCTACCCTTTTCTAGGGTCCATTGCATCTCCCCAGCAATGGGCTTTGATGCTAGTAGATGGTGGGGGAGGACGGCTGCCCAGACCGGGGGGAGGAGGGCTCAGATTTTACCCCGGGGCTCCATTCTCCCTAGCTATGCCTCTGATCTCCAGACAACCAAGATCAATTCCCCTGGAGACAATGGCTGCTTTGGAGAGTTGAATCCATGGCATTATACCTTGCTGAGATTCCTTCCCTCCCCAAACTCCACCCTCCCTAATCTCCACTCCTGTCCCACATCTCCAGGTATTTTCCAATCGAAAACTAGCAATACTTTTGCACTCCCTCCCTACTGATGGGCTGGCCCTGACCTACCAAAACTCATGTTACAAAATACTTTAAGGTATTTAGGCTCTAGCAGTATATGCTGGCGGTATCTAATGGTTTTATCCAGGTATCATTTCTTTAAAAGATATCATGTTACACAGGAGCAGGATCAAAATTTCAGCATACAGAGGAGAGAAGTAATTTGTTTAAGACATTATAGATGAGCCAGGTATTAGAAAAGCCAGAAACAGAATAATGTCTTGCTGAATGCAGCAACATAATGCTTACTAAGATTGGACTATAACTACTTGGATGGATTATTGCTGTATTTTTGCTTCGCAGCCAGAGCAGGCAGAGTTGCCAAAAAGCACAGTTTTGCCCAGGTCTTCTTTCCTCCACCCACAGCCAGTCTGCCTAGTCCCATGGTGGCGAACCTTTGGCACTCCAGATGTTATGGACTACAATTCCCATCAGCCCCTGCCAGCATGGCCAATTGGGGCTGATGGGAATTGTAGTCCATAACATCTGGAGTGCCAAAGGTTCGCCAACACTGGCCTAGTCTGACCCTCCCTACCCTCCTGCACTGCTTTGCACACTACCCTGTACACCTCTCTAAATGCTTGTATCGCTAGGAACAACACAAACAAAGTCTCTTTCTGGCTCTACCCCACCTTTCCTGCTCCTGATGATCGGGAGGATTCTTTACGACTTTATTTCAAACAAGACTATTTTAAAACACTTTTCCTGACTGCAGCAGCAACAGCAGCAGGAACAGAGAGAGAGAGAGAGAGAGAGAGAGAGAGAGAGAGAGAGAGAGAGAGAGAGAACATGGCCCCCTTCTTTAGCAGCATGTGGTCCAGGGAATGCCTTTGCCTTTGGGGGGGGGGGGTTATATTAGGAAAGGGTCTATAATATTGATATACTTGCTATCACAGGTTTATCAATATAAATGCAATTTAAAGGCTTGAACAAAGCCTTTTATCTTGCAATTATGGGTTTAATTAGATCTGTGCCTTTAAGAGTAGTTGATGGGTAGAATTAAGAAACCAGGAAAAGTTGCAGAGGCCCATTGAGACCAATAAGATAGCTTCAGGACAGGCAGATAATGGCTTCTCCTATGTTAGCAGAAAAATGCAAGGAGACCCCACTACAAGCCCATTGTGTACTGAAGAACCCCAAGGTGAGCGTTCTACGCATAATGGGCCCTGGATTTCCCAATATCTGATCTGATCTGATCAGTATTGGAGTGGGAACCGATCTGATCTGTATTGCTCTGAATTAGAGATTATGTATGTGGAATAATAGTAGATGCCTTCATTGAATGCCTTAGTTTCAGTTTAAATCACATGCTCAATAATTCATTAATTGAATGAACATGAATGAATTGAATGAGGTGATATTTGCTGATTCAGTGGACTTTTAAAAAAGAATAGACAAATTCATGGAAGCGGGAAGGTCTTTGAGTGGCCATTACCTATGATGACCAAATAGAAAGTTCATGATCAGGACAAAATACTTTTGAATGCTAGTTGTGGGGAGGGTAGCCTTTGACATGGCTATTGCCTTTATTCCCTGCTGATGGGTTTTCCAAAAGCATCTGGCTAGCTAGTATGAGAAATAGTACAGTGGACTGCAAAAATAAACCTCTGATGTGATCCAATAAGCTTCTTATTTTATTCTTATGAAAAGTACAGGGGAAGTTGTTATCCTATCCTCATTTTTATAGGGAGCTTTTGCAGTGATCCCACTGCTTTCTCTGCATCTTTAAGAATCCTACTGAATTATTGAAGTGTGTGGGAAGAAAGCAGTTTTGCAGCTTTTTAATGTTGAAGAAAAGATATTCTGTGGATGCCCAGAAATATTTTTCTTCCAGAACTCAGCCTGTGCTGAAAATAAACTCTTAGGCTAAGTCCTAGTGTAATCTTTGCACAAACTGAGTTACTAGAAAAGATGGATTCTAGAGGGGTATCCATGTTAGTCTGCTGTGGCAAAACCAAAAAGAATTTTGGGCCACTATATAAAAATAACATGTATTGCAGTTCCAGGTTTCATGGTTAGAATCTGTTTCATCAAATGCATGAAATGAATTCCCGGTCTACAGGTATTGCTACGCATATGGAAAAATGTTTGTCAGTAGGGAAGAAAAACAATTGTAGTTTCCATTAAAATGCATGCTATGTGTCAAAGAATTTTTAAGCCTGGAAATCCTCCTTAAAAGTCATGAGTTAGTTAAGACAAAACCAGAAGAGCTGAAGTGTGAATCCACACACCCCACAGTAATGCTGCCATCACCACCATCTAGACATCAGAGCTTCCAGCTCTCCTGGGTCTAAATTCAAAATGTTAATCCTGCAAAGTAGGTCATTTCCAAGTTGAATCCCTGAAAGCAAGTTATTCAGGTAGCTGTAACCAATGTCAGCTGAAGTACTAGATTCAGACTGAAGTCCCAAAACCCAAGAGCACCACAAAATATAATTAAAGGTATTTATTAAAATAATGTGAAGGAACATACAATAAAAGAGCTGTAAACAGTAAGGATAAAGAACAAAGCTAAATATCTTACCTAAGTGCTTGTATAAACATTGGTTCTAAATCCAGATGTTTTCTGGCAAGACTAAGTTCAATAGACTTTCAGAGTCTAAGTTCAATCAAGTGCTCCACCTGTCCCCCGCCCCCACAAGAAATTAAGAAGTGTCCCAAAGTTAGATGCAATCCAGACAAAGGGCAACAATTAGATTAACAGTCCAATTAGAGAGAGAGAGAGAGAGAGAGAGAGAGAGAGAGAAGATGGCTGGAGGATCTTGGTGGCACAGCAAGCTGCAATAAAAACTAAACTTGCCTGCCATGCTGAAAGAGCCCTATCCAGTCCAGTAGGTTATTCCTGCCTTTATGCTGGTGTAAGTTGATGCCAGCAAAAGAGGACATTCCCAGGCTGGAAGCCCTGAGAAAACCAACTAAAGTTGGCTCTGTCCCAGGAATGCCCCCATCAGCACCTGCATGGGCCCCTGCAATGGAGAAATGTCAGCCCAGGGGCAGTAGAACAGAACAGAACAGAAAGCCTTTATTGGCATATTAAAAAAACACAATAGCTACAAAACAAACCAATACAGCAAAACACATCCAATGCAAATCCGCATGACATATCGATCCATGTTCACATCTTCAACAAAAAGAAGGCCCCCAGTTTCCCAGGGGCAGTATTTGCAGCTGGGCTACATGGAGCATCACAGATCCCTGACACTGGCATCAGTGCCTCCCAGACTAGGATTTGGAAGATACAAGTTTGAATCTCTTGTCTGCCATGAAAGCTTGCTGCATGACTCTCAGCCAAACTTACTTCATAGGGTTGCTGTGAGGATAAAGTGGTAAAGGGAAGAATGATATAAGTTGTTTTGGGTCTCCATTGTGCAGAAAGTCAGGATATAAATGCAATAAATGAATCAATAAATAAGTTCCAAAGAACAGGTGGCTGTCTGTCGTCTTTTAAGGTAGTCTCTTAACTTCAGTTTTAAAAAGACTACTTGGAAGTAGTTTTTGGCCTCCCTAGTGCTTTGCCCTGTGCTGAAACAATTCAGCCTTCAGTACAACAACAATGGGACCAGATATTTTGCAAGGAAAGCAGAGTTAAAGCAATAGGTAGCTACTGCTAGAGGCTTTTACATGGATGTTTATCACACCATTAGCTCTGGCTGACTAAAGATAGATTAAAAATTCAGCATGGCTTAAAATGGGAACAGGTCTGCGTGCATTTGAATTGAAATCGGGCTTTACCTGAGCTTTAGTGAGATTTTGGATAGCATGAAATAAGAGTTTTAGGAGTGGAAGAGGGAAGCTCACTGTACTAAGAAATCTTGAGAATTCCCTGATGTTCCTGAGGTAATGTCACCAGCTGCATAATCCACTGAAAACATATGCCCTATTGTTATGCGTGGGAGTTCTGCAATCTTCCACAATGCCCATTAATTTCAATGAGCTTCCCACAAGAGAAGTACCCACTGCAGTACACCTAATATTTCTAGTTCTTTAGCATTTTTATGTTTCATTGTTAATTCTAAATGGATATTTATATGCTACACAAAGTTATATCACTAGCCAGTACACAAAGCCACTGCATTAGGTTGACAGGAGTCCTTTCAGACCTTGTTGACATAATCTTCTTGTGATTTTAATGATGGGATTCTTCTGAAAAAGTGTGGGGGAGAAGTTCCAACATTGGAACTGGATGCCAGAATTTAAGGAATTGAAATTATCGAAAGCCATTACTGCCTTTCCAGAAAAGAATTGTCTTTCAAAGGAATAACTTCTGTGGGAGGAAAAAAGAATCAAGTAACTGGTTACTCTCAAACCTTGCTACAAAAGCCATTAATAACTATTACAGGTTGTAAAATAATTATCTTTTAAAGTCAAAGACTAATAAAATGTGGGAAGGGCAGACAGCATGGTATAACTGATTTTATCTCAGAAGTTAAGCAGGGTTCCTTGCTGGATGGGAAGACTGCAGAGGAAGGCAATAGCGAACCACCTCTGCATCTCACTTCCCTTGAATGCCCCTTGCTGCTGTCACCATAAAGTTGGTTGCAACTTGACAATACATGTATGCATAATAACAGGTGGGCAACTGAGAAAGGAGTTGGGAATGAATGACATATTACCATTTTGCCCAAGGCATCTATGGAAGTTGCTACTATGGTTGCTACAAACACCCACTAGTCATGAATAAGGATTTTTCAGTTTAGGATGTACTGTTTACATGTTAAATGGATCATTTCAGGCTGTTTGGAAAGTTGCTTCAATATATTCTGCCTTAACTGATCAGTAAATCTTTTTTCACTGCATATCTGAAATTAGGAGTTTACAGGATTTTTGTCAAATGAAATTCAAAGTTAGAGTAAAAATTTCAACAGAAAAATCATGCAGTGGGGCATGGGATGTTGCCACAGGAAAAGGGAAGTGGCATAAATGGCTCTCTGCTTCAGAAACTTAAGTTTCTTTCTGCTTGCACAAGGACAGGTTTGGAATGGAATCTCTACTTCTAATTAATTTTAGTTACTGATTAACAACTTGTCATCACTGCCTTGTAAACAACCAGGTATCTCTAATACATTTAACCACAATGAACTGGGATAATCACATTAAAAAGATGTTAAGATTGCCATGGATCTTGTCTAAAGCACCATGATGCGTCATGCATCATTGGGGTGTATTTCTTGTTGTTTAAAGGAGAACAATGGTAAAAAATTGGGAAAATTAGACAATTGATATCTAGATTACTGTCATGATCTACCCAGTTCTGGTTTGATCCTGCCATGTCTCCCAGCAGGGGCGTAGGATCCTTTCCCCTTTCCCTGTTATCTGCTCATTGCTTTAGTTTCATTTTCCAGGTGAGGCCTGATCTGCTCATTAGACACCTGCTGGCTTTTGCACTTCAAAACGTTGAGGAGTGCAGGTTGTTTGACTGAGTGAAGGCCAGGCTATCCTCATCCCATGAGACTGTTCTCCCCCTTGGTCATTGGTACCGAGAGGTGGTATTATGTGACATGGATGGAGTGTGGGGGCTTGGTGAGGGGTATAATGGTGGCTGTTTTGGCACTTAAACTTTACTTCTGGCAATAGAAGTCTAAATGCCTTTTCCTGATGTGGTTTTCAATTTAAAAAATCATCTTATAGAGTTTCATTATTGGATAGCCCAAGATCATGACAGTTTGCCAGAACTACTCAGTGCCCATCCTGCGGGAGTACATGATCCAGGTGACAGCCATGACCAGTGATCCCAACACTGAGGGGGGCACCCTCCATTACTCATCAAAGAGGGGCACAAGGAGCCCTGGGATGAGGAGGGAGAGAGGCCTTCTAATCCTTCCAAACAAGATGTGGGAGTGTGGGTAATGGTGGTACCTACTCCAACAAGACCTGGAGATGTTGATCTGAGCCACCTTCCATGGCTTGGCACTTTTGCATTGCTGTCTGACCTGTTGTGGAGCTCATGGTTTAATGGTCTTGGAATGAAGCTGAATTCATAGAGTTCCAGGAGTCTCACTGGTCAGCTATTATGGATCAGAACCTGGGGGGCATGGAGGCCAAAAATGAATCTCTGAAAGAGATGGTTGAGATACAGAGAGGGTTCCAAGAGGTGATAAAGCAACTTGAAGCACTGTGAATCTAACCCCCAGTGCCAGGATCTGCAGCAGGCAGGGGTGCAATCTGGGGCCAAAGACCAGCTGGCAGTACAACTGACTCCTGGTTTGGAGCCAGGCCAACCAGCTCCTGGTTCCTGCTGGTGGTCTCCATGCTGCAAACTCCTGCACCACCTGTGGGCCTTCCCCCGGCACTGGGGGCTCCCTGCAGAGTGGTGGGATGAGAGTTGAAGGCTTCTTTCGATGGAGCTGCTGAGAAGCTACTGTATTTCAAGACTGAGGTAACAGCTTTCATGCACAACTGGGCAGGTTTGTTTACATCCGAGGAGAGCTGCATGGACTACATGCGAGCTCTATCAGAAGGAGAAGTAATTGCCTGATTTGTGGGCATTTTCAAAATGGCCGTAGCTGAGATGGGAAACTTTGGTCATTTTAAACTTGCCTTGCATGATTGTTTTGAAGAGCCATTCCAGGAGGATAAGGCTCATGCACAACTGCAGCACCTGGGACAGGGGACCTAATCTGTCATTGAGTCTGCCTCTGTGTTCAGATGTATCTATACCTGGCCTGAAACCATCTTCATGAATTTCTTCAAAGACGAGCTGGATGCAAAAATACTACAGTGATCCCTGATGCAAGGGAGCCCTGGGGCAATCATGGGATAGATCTGATTGGCAGGAGATGCAACAGGTTGCCTGTAGGCAGTGAAGTGGTCCAAACACTGTCAAGGAACCCCTAGCTGCCCCAGATGAATAGTGATTCCAGGAAAAGGGGAGGCAAGAAGTCCAGGCAGGACACGGAGCAGGTCCATTGCAGCCACTTGGGGTTGTGTCTCCACTGTGAGGTGATGGCTATATGAGTGTTTCCTGTTCCCAGACTGTGCCCAGGGTTCCTGTGCTGACCAGTGAGGGAGTTAAAAGGAATAAGTCCTTGGCTAAGCAGATCAAGAGAAGTACACCACTTGCCTGCAGATTCTGTGCTAGAGAGTAAGATCTCAACCAAGAATTTGACAAGATGAGGAGATGACTGCCCCATGGATGCAGGGAAATAAGGCCAACCTTGGCTAGATGGTGCTGAAGGCCAGGTTAGGAGACAAAGTGCCGCACCACAGGTGAATGGACCCTTATAGCTCAAATTAAATTTACAGAGTGTACAAAAAGAGAATACAAAAACTACAGACTTTACCGACTATAGTTGACCTGGGTGTGGGTTCTGCTTCATTAACCCTGCAGTAACCACTGAATTTATTTATTTATTTATTTATTTATTTATTTATTTATTTATTTATTTATTTATTTCGATTTATAAACCGCCCCATCCCCGAGGGGCTCTGGGCGGTGCACAACATTAATATATACACAATTAAATAGGGTTCACAATAGTGACCACACAACAATCAATATAATAACTTAAATCCATTAAAAACTATTAAAACAGCGGTTGACACATCAGTGACAGGCGTCCTATAGCCCAGTTCATTAAAATCTCCCCAAAAAGAAGAAGGAGAGGCCAGACTCCTCTCTAGGAGGGTAACATAGATGGAACCAAAATTAAGATGGTAAATGAATGCATAAAGCATGGAAGCCACTCAGCTTAACTGGACACTCCAAAGAGCCCAGGCGGAACAGCTCATTGATCTTACAGGCCCCTGTGGAGACTCACCAAAGGTCCTCAAGCTTGGGGAGGCCTGGACAGCTGGAGGAAGAGTGTTCCATTGAGGTTGTGACTTCTGAACTTGAAGCACCCAATCTTATTTGAACAGATTAATAGGCAGGCAATGGCTACCCCCACCCCCATCCCCTGTGCATCACAAGTGACTGAACATGTACTGCTGGGGATAGGCTTCCACTGGAATGGATCCAGTTTATTGTGGCACCAGTGGTGAACTATCCCTTGGTTATGGGACTGACTTGGTTGGGAAGACATGATCCAGGCATCAAATGGAGTCAGGAGATTGTTTCCTTTAATTCTTTTCTTTTGGGGGTGTGAAACCCATTGCTAGAAAACTCTGATGGGGGGATCTGGCCCCAGCCCAGACATCGATGTTGGCAGGGTTAACTTCAGAGGTGTTTGAAACTGCCTGAACTCATCACCCGAGTGCCAGAGGGCTTTCGAGGAGTTGAAGAAACTGTTTACCTCAAAGCCCATATTGTGGCATACTGACCCTTCCAAGACTTCTGATATGCAAGTAGACACCAGTGATGTGGCAATGAGGGGAGCCTTCCTCCAGTGCGGGGAGGTTGGCCATTGATATCCACGTGCCTAACTGCCCCATAAGTTCTCTGAGACTGAACACAATTGGGCTGTGTGGGAAAAAGAGGTTGGGGCCAATAAACTGGCACTGACTGTAGAGCACCATTGGCTTTTGAAGTATGGACTGAGCATAAGAAATTGGAAGCACTGCAGACATCTCAAAAGCTTACTGCTAAACAACTACAGTGGACAGAGTTCTTTTCAAAGTTTAATTACACTCTGAAATAGCTTCCAGGAAAGAGTAGCTTCCTGGCTGATGCTTTGCCCCATCTTCTTCAGCGTGCCAGTAAATGGGACAAAGTGGTGGATTCTGAAACAGTTGGGTTTGGGGGTGGTGACCTGTGGCCAGTTTCAAGCCCAAAAAGCTATTGCCCAACCCATGGTGGTAATTATGTTAAGTCAGCAATGTTGGAGGGGTCCTTAGCCCACCTAATCCAGGATGCCTTCCAGGTAATAGGGAGGCTGAGCTGTTCAAGGGTTTGTTAGTAGGGAAGGATGGACTGTCACAGTTGGGGTCCCAGATCTACATTCCTAAAGCCCACCACAAGCAAGTACTCTCAGTTTGCCATGACTCAAAGACTGCTGGACACTTTGGCTTTGTTACAACTTTGCATTTGGCCTCCAGACAGTTTTGGTGGAAATCTCTCCACAAGGATATAGAAACCTATATTTGCCCTGTGTGTGCCATGGGTAAACAAATCCTGGGGAAGACTCAGGGGCTCCTTTGGAGGCCCCCAGAAGCCTTGGACAGGGATTGCTATGGATTTTATTATAGATTTTCCCCTCAGTCAAGGAAACAGAGTTATCAGAGTAGTGGTGGGCACCTTTTCCAAACAGCATCTTTGGTATGGGAAGCTAACTTGGGCCTCCATAACAGAGTGTGCATCTCATGGTCAGGCCACTGATGAATGCAATGGGGTGCACTCCTCCCTGTCATAGCAATGGACGTTTTCCAGCATGGCCCTTCTCATGGAGTAATAATTTATCTCAAAAAGAATGACCTGCCTGTGGTGAAATGCATTGTGTCTTGACTCAAAAAATGATGGATGATTTCCAGTTACTAATCCAGAGTTATTCTGGTTATTCTGACCAAGGCAGATACTCTGGGCTCACCCAGAGGATGATGCTGTGTCTGATGATCATGACCTTACACTGCAATCCTGAAAAAAAAACTATCAAAAAATCACTTTCTAAGCATACTAAGTCAGGCCAAATGCAGGATTTATAGACAGAAGAACACCAGCACATGATGACAATAATTTTGCTGGGAGAGCAGTCAGCCTGGGTTGTGAGCATGGTGCCCCCAATTCTGAAGGAATTAATGCCAAAGTTGCCGGGGGGGGGGGCAATTTAGTAATGCAGGCATGGAAAGCACTCAAAAACTGGTAATGCGAGAGGTATGAGCCATTCATGCTCATCAACAAAGGACCCATGTTTGAGAGTGGGGGCTGAATTGTAAGTACTTGGCTTTGTAATGGACTGGACATGGTTTTCCCGGTGGGGCAGTTTGGAGGCTGATCAAGCACCCTTAGATAGCTGGTTGGTCTTAGACCTAAATACCCATATGTGTAGTGTGGGGACACTGATGGACATGTCCTGCCTGGCAAAGGCCTGGCAGCTAGTGTTGCTGTGTAAAGGAGCTAGCAGTTCACTACTCCTGAAAGTGCTGAAAAAAGGCTAAAAAAAGGCCTGTCCACAGTACAGACCAAAAATGGCCTGAGGAACTACAGTTCCCATCAGGCCATTTTTAAGCCTGAACTGTGAATAGGCCTTTTTTCAGCCTTAAAAAGTTCTAGGAAAAGGAAAGGAACTAAGGTAAGTGTGGGAAGGGGGGAAGGGGGGGAAGGGGGGCAGAAAATATAGACTGCGCACCGGGTACAGTTTGGCCCAGCTACCCCTCTGTTTCCAAGCAAGAAAAGAGCTGTTGGGATCCAGAAAGCCCTGGGCTTTGGAATAGTTGAAATGGTTGAAAGATGAATGCCCATGATTATGAGTTTGATCCCATGCTCCCAGAAGGATGCTAAATAAAACAGCAGCATAACTTCGCAGACAGAAAACAGGTAACCAGGGTAGCTGGTAAGGGGTAACTCAGTTCAGGGAAGCTGAAAAGGAGATGAAGGTTTAGATAGCCCACTCATAAACCTGTTGTGTGAAAGAGGCTAGAGACCTTGTGACCCCCTGAGCTATTGTGAATTGCCAGGATTCCGCAGGTGTTGAGGGAAGGCATCCAGGTATTAGTTCACACTGAAAGCAAGGGTCCAGAATCTCATTTTGTTTTGGGTTTTTTGTAACAAGAGAGTTAGCCTTGGGTGCAGAGTGGATTGTTTTGCTTCCCAATCTGGATATGTGGAATATATCAGCTACCAAAATACAGAATAGCCCTTCATCCAGTTAAGAAAGTTTCACTCTGAACTAGCTTTCTTGCCTTTCTTAGCAGGCTTAGAGCCATGCCCCCACCCCTACCCCCCACCCCTCAGGTTTCAGCAGTGAAAATATGTCCACGTAATCCCCATCTAGGACCCTCTCTTGCAGTTTATGTGGAAAGTAGGACCTGGGAGGGCGGTTTATAAACCCAATAATAATAATAATAATAATAATAATAATAATAATAATAATAATAATAATAATAATAATAATAATAATAATAATAATAATAATAATAATAATAATACATCATCTATCCCAGATGGCAATGATTCTGCACATCGGGTCACCACTTCAAACACTGCCCTGCCTGTCTTTCCCTTCCTCCTTATGCCTGCACAACCATGAGGGGAGGTCCACAATGTGTGCCCCCTTTTTCCAGTATTTTCCATCCCAATGGACAGTGTCCTCATCAGATGAAGACTTACTGGAATATGAGCTTCTGGCATTGTTAGCCCTGGCTGACAGGTTTGTCCTCCTTTCCTTGCCCTCCCCATTCCTTCCCTTCCCCTAAAGTGTGTGGGCCTTGACCAGATGAGGTACCCCTTCCCCCTCCCCCCAGGGCGGGTGGGCCACAGCCGCCTCCTTCCTTCCCCTTCCAGTAGCAATCACCAGCTGCAGGTAAGTCTGTGCCACATTTCTGAGGATAAGGTTATGAAATATTTGAGACAAGTGTATATTTAAATCATAGAATTATTTTAATAGTGACCTATTCCCTGTATGTGTGTGGACAGCCAGGGCATTCTCCTGGTACCATATCATGGCATGTCCTATGGTTCCGGGGCTGTATTTATCTGGTAGATTTCCCTTGATTTCTACAGAGAAAGAAATAAAACCCTTAAGTGTATTCTGGCTCTTTGCCATGGAGCTTTCAGAGGCTTTTTCAGCCTCTAACACTACACAGCTGCTGTTTGATTTGTCAGTACTAATTAAGCACAGTGCATTCTTACAGGATTAAGTGTTTTACTTATTATGAATAGGTAATTTATAGACCAACAAAAAAGGCCACAGACTATTAGCATAATGTTGGTAATGTTGCAAATAAAACACAGCATGTGCTTTTTTTTAAAAAAAAAAAAAAAAGAGGTTCCTCCTTGGGGTCCCATCGCCTAAATTGCAAGAAGTCTCCCATTGTGCAGGCAGAAAACATCTCATAAAATTATTAAATGTTTGGAGCAGCACTCCAGGTCAGTTAAAATGCTGATTCATTTCACAACTTCAGCAGAAGGATTTTTCAAGCATTCCAATGAATTAAAAGCGGGGCGGGGTGGGGGGGACTCCATAGCAGTTCAGCTCAGAATGACTGTTTTTATGAAGCTGGTTTACACTGGTGCAGACTGTTGTTTATCAGGATTCTCTGTCCTGATGGGTAGTGACACTCCAGGGTTTCAGGGCTTAATAGGTAGACACAGGGTAGTAGTAGGTAGACACAGTAGGTAAACCTTTTCCCTGGAAATCCCTGGGATTGATCCTCGGATCTTCTGCATGCAAAACAGCTGATCTACCATAGAGCCAGAGTTCCACTCCATCTTTTGACCCATGGGTTTCACGTCAAGTTCACCATGTGCTGGAAGCATCTGACTTGACCACTTCATCAGAATCAACATCCAAATGCATGCAACATTCTGAAAGCCCAGGTGATTTGCCTTTGCAGCATTATCAGAAACTTGTGCTGTTTAAATGGTTTTGGTGTTTGAAATCACAGTTCGCCAGATTCATCGTCATGGCCTTTGTGCAGTCTCACATGGGACCGTGCCTTTGCAGGCCAACCGTGGAATATTTCAGTTGACATTTTGACAGCTTTCAGTTGTTAATTGAATGCTCCCCTCCTGCAGTCATAAGCTTGGCTCCTGGTCCAGGATCATGTAACTAGGGAGGAGGGGCACACCCATTCCCTTCAGATCTCCCTTGACCACTGCAGGGAGCAGAGGTGCTTTTTGCTAACTGTTAGCAGAACTTGGTTGTTGGTCTAGGGAAGTAATTTTTTGAACCACTGTCCTAGCTGCTTCTATGCTTTTAAATCATAAGTGGACCTTAATAACATATGCAGAGCAGCTATGCACTTCACTTTGACTTTCATCAGGATTTGCACTGTGGACATTCAGGCTAGGGCTGACATGAATGTGGGTCAAGCTGTATTTCAATCTGTGGTTTACTGACAAGTCACACTCATCTCCACGGTATATAAGCTTGCCATTCTCCCATGAGGGACTGCACAGAAGTCACGATGATGAAAAACAATGTTGCTTACCATCACTGTTTGTTCATCTAGTGGTCCCTGCTGTGGGCTGTCATCTAGCAGCATGTCTCCCCATGGTGGCAAAGGAAGATCTGGAGGGAATAGGTGTGCCCCTCCTCCCTGGTCACATGATCCTGGATGGGGAGATGAGCTAGCCCAGGCTTGTGACTGGAGGAAGGGAACACTCAATTAACAACTAAAAGCTTTTAAAGTGCTAACTAAAACGTTCCATTGCTGACCTGCACAAGCACAGTCCCACATGTGCCTGAACAGAGGACCACTAGATAAACAAACAGCTATGGTAAGCAACACTGTTTTTCTTTGACACAACTCCACTGCCATTTTTTTACATATTCAGACGTACATTATAAGATACCTTGTACTGTTCCTAACAGATTATGTGACTCCTCCCATGGAGGATACACTCCCATGGATTGCAGGGTCCTCTGCATCGAGAAACGGTAGAACTAGGAGACATCATCAGGGGAGGGCTGTGTAGATACAGTAGAACTAGGAGACATCATTAGGGGAAGGTTTCTGTGCTCTGTTGTTGGCACTGGAAGCTACTGGTTGGCCGCTGAAGCAGGATGCTGAATTAGATGGGCTGTTAGGCTCATCCAGAAGCCTCTTCTTGTGTTATTTAGTTCTTAATAAGATGCAGAATGCATAGTTTGCTTATCAGCAGGAAGACTTGATCACTTTTTTGTGACTTATGAAGGTTCATAGGAGGAAAGTTGAACAGCTTGTGTTCTAAGCTAATTTAGAGCAACTAGGGCAAAACAGTGGCACATGGGAAAGCCAAATCAGGCAGCCAGCTGCATCCCAATTGCCAGCTATGTGTATGAAACCTCCAGTTTTATGCTGATCTCATGGTTGCCCTTTCACTCTGCAAACATTTCTGTAATTTGAACTCTTCCATAAAGACATGCTTGCCTCCTACTCTTTTGTTTGCCAGCCTGTTTTCAATTTGCTTTGTCACTTTAGTGCATTTTAAAAGCTCCTCTCCAGGTTTGAGTCACTTGACAAATGCATTTGAGAAATATAACCTCTTATACACAAATATTCTATTCACAGTTATGCCATAGGAGCAGGTGGTAATTCTACCAACAGCAGATTTGAAGGAGAGAAAAAAAAACACCAGTGCTAATAACTTACAGAAGGCATTTGGCTCATTTGTACATGATGGTGGTTTGTTGCCACTCTAGAAAGGTGATTTGATTAAAATAGACATCAAGAGCATCAGGAAAGGGACACTGAAATAACCACAATATAATAACTGCATTTAAAATACCATTTAGCACATTCACCTCTCAGCAATATAGCTGGTAGAAGATACATTGTGCCATATCCGTTGTAGTGCTCAGACACTGTGTTGATGAATCTGATATAAGTACTTTTTGAAGAGGCAGATGTTCTTTCTGTTAACTATAGCAAAAACCCCATAATTCAGAAATTGGTCTCACTCTATCTTTGGATGCTTTCTGAGTGTATCTCGATGCTGTTCATCTTGGCATTTGTGTATAATCTTTTATAGGGTCACAGACGCTCGATTTGGATACGATGAACATGGATATAATTATGCATACAGTTCCAACTAGTTGCCATTTTGCATGTTTCATTCCCTTAATGCACAGAGCATGAGTGGAGCCTTCCTGATTTAATAAGCCTTTAATCAATCTCCAGTTTTTCATAATGTCCAAATACAGAAGCCTGAAAAAAAACTATCAAGAGTGATAACAGAATTATGCTTTTATTTTACATGGCAGTTTAGCCCCCACATTCAGTTTGCTGAGGGTTAAATCCAGTGGTGGGATTCAAATAATTTAACAACTGGTTTTTTACAAGCACCATTTTAACAACCAGTTCTGCCGAAGTAATGTGAACCTGCTGAATCCCCCCACTGGTTGGATTCTATTGTGTAATTTTGCATCATGAAATGGGTCATATTAACATTTATCCCTTGATTCAGTTCTGTTTTTCAGACTTCTAAAATCCCCGGCCTCCCCAAGCCCTGCTTTCAGCCAAGTGGGTGGGATAGACAGTGGTGGCGATGGCAAGTTGCACTTGGGATGTGGCGAGCACACCTCCTTCCCAGCCCCCTTCCTTCCTTCCTTCCTCCCTTCCTTCCTCCCTCCCTCCCCCCTCCCTCTGGGATCCTTTCCTCTCCTTCCCAGGCGCCAGATGAGGGAAGGAGGGGAAAGGACACCGGAGGAGGAAGAAAGGAAGGAGGGGGCGGTGAAGGAGGTGCGCTCGCTGTGTCCCAAGTGCAACTTGCCATTATTGCCATCACTACTGCAGAGCCACAGTACGAGGACGAAAGAGCCGCATGCGGCTCTGGAGCTGCAGGTTGCCGACCCCTGATCTAGAAGAAGTAGTTAGATACAAATGCATTTATTGGCATTAGATGAGTTAAGATTATTAAGTGTTAATAGAAGTAAAAGTTGTACTAAGAGTAACCTGTGGCAGATTATGCCTATGAAACAATTTCAATGTAATTTATTAAAGGCAAGAGCAGTGGCTAAAAGGCTTTTTCAGTAAGCCTTACCTCCATTACTTTAGGTTTCTCCAGTGGACGAGGCATCCTTCAAGACAAGGACAGCACAGTCCCCTCCCAAGTCAAGTAACATGTAAGTATTTCATTGAAGCAGCTAATCAAATCATATTTTATTTTGCCAATTTTACATTTAATACATTTGCAAATGGACTTTTCAGAGCTTGTTATAAATATTGCTTGAAATTATTCAACTTTCTTCCATCCAGAATCCAAAATGGCACTGCATACCTCAAGCTGGCATGGTAGTTTATGGAATAAAGCATAGTACCAATATTAAGTGGATTAAATACACACTTTTCTCACAAGCTAGATTTTTAAAAAGGCTAGTAGGAAACAGCTCCAGCACAGCATGTTTTCTCAATTGCAATGTAGGTAAAAATTCACAAGACTGGATTCTCCCAAAACTACATATTCAGGTCATTAATTTCAAACATGTGAAAAATCAAAGGTGAAGATTTATTTTCAGAGGTGAACATCATACCAATAGATCATCTCGGCTGTGCAATGCAGAATTGCATGGGTCCATGTTTGTAGAGAAGGACAAGATGGGTTTTGTTCACTTGGTTTGAGAACAGGATTGACGTTTGACGACTTTCTCTTTTGCAGATCCCTGAAATGCTGCTGCAGAAGTAAACATTTTGTTATTCATCTCATGGTCCTTGAGTTATCAAGGACAGAGCAGTAATAATTACTGAGACTGAGACTAGAATCAGCCAATGTCAACCTGATTCATTTGATGTGGAAGAAAAGAGGGCTGTGTTTTGGGTGTCAGGTAAACCTGAAGAAATCATGCAGGGGCCAATTTTTCTGTGGTGTAAGGGGACACAATTCCCTTTGAAGTCAGTTTCTGTCAGTGGCGAATGTGAATACTCATTGGTTGTAGCTGAAAAGGGAAAGTTCACAGAGTAAAAGAAGCTCACTTTTCTCTCTCAGCTTATGTGTGTACACACACACACACACACACACACTGAAATAAAGGCTGATATTAAATTATTAACGAAATGATTTGGCACAAGAAGAACATTCCTGTCCATAATCTGTGGATCATTCAGCACAGCTGAAATAAAACATCCTGAGGATGCAAAAAAGGCCTGCACTCTGTACAGCCTTTTCCCCAAGATGTCCTTTGGACACCTTATTTCTGCTCATGACATCTTTTTTAAAAAACACTTCAAAGTGCACATTTTTCTCCTAAGCCACCAGCAAGACCTCTCCAGTCTGGTTGTGCAGATGGCTGAGCTCAGGTGTCCGGGCTCGGCCGCAGTGCCCGGACTTGCCCCGCTGGGTCACGCATGGGCTGGCACTGTGGGAGATGGGAAGGCTGCAGAGGAGCCTCTTGCAGGGACGGTGGAGGCCTTAGAAACCTTGTTCAAAGAGGAAGGCGGGGAAGAGAGGAGTTTTAGGCCCAGCAGGATCCCCCCACAGCTGAGCTGGATGTGGGAGATGGGCTGGAGAAGCAGCTTAGACCAGGTAGGCCCGCCCGCCCACAGCTGAGGCGGATGTAGGAGATGGGCTGGGGAAGCAGCTGGGATGAGGGAGAGAAATGAGAGGGCAGAAGGGATATAAGGAAGTGGGAAAGGGAGAGTTAGGAGCTGCCGCAGCAGTAGGAAATGTGGGTGGTGGTGTGAACAGACAAGGGAAAGGGACAGCTCAATGGTGGGAAGTGGGAAGGAGGGAAGAGGACCCTGGAGCCCAGACCCCCTACCAGAATCTAGAGCATGGTTTAGGCTGGTCCCATCCCTGTGCAGTAACAAGGTGGGAGTCTTCTGAGCTTCTGAGCTTCTATTACTGGTCTGAGCTTCTATTACTGGTTCCCAATAGAGGGATTTTGGTCCTGATAACACAAACCTTAGCTACATCGTGAAACATGTTCTGAGTGCATATGCTTGCTTTTGTTTTCCAGTTTATTTTTATACTATAATTAGATATAGTTTTGTACATTACACAAGAACACCACCTGGTATATATATTTGTAGTCTAACTAGAGGGAGAAGCCAGATTCCTTCCAGCATCAGTGGGAAATTTCTAAATGTTAGATACTGAAAACAAAATTAGCTGTTCACAGGACTCCTAATCTAACTAGTATATGAAGTATTCCATTTGAAAGGGGATTGGTGGTTTCAGTCAGAGGTAGGACTTTGCTGAAAATGGAGTTGCAAATATGAAGTAAATGGCTTAAATGTTTTTAAAAATGTGAGGTATAAAAATATGTGATTATTGAAGATACCTTGATGCATGTCCTGCACAAAATGACCCTGGAACATATGTAATCCCAACAAGCCAGTAAACTGAGAATATATGCCAACAGCTGCTGCCCAGCCAGCTGTCATGCAGAAGGCTGCCAACTGTGTAGACAGAAAACCATTCAAATACTGAATCTTTTGAATTGTGAACAATGGAAAGGTATGGTGTACTCAACTCAAGGAAATGAGCACTACAGGCAAAATAAGTCTGATTTAAGAACATTATAAGCTCTGTGCATGGGTTTCTGGTCATGCAGAGAAGCCTACACACACCATTTGTTTCTGCTCTAGACAAAACAGTCTTTAAAAGCCGTAAAGGCATAAAAAACCTGTATAAAATTTTATATTCTAATAGTGAAGTTGGCCAAGTCTTTGGATATTTAAATCCTGTGACTTGAGCTGTGAACGAGAAAGATGGATTTTTCTACAAACCTTAAAAGGGCCTCATGTTTGCAGAAAAATCTGAAAGCTAAAACAATATACCTGTGGGCTTGATAAAAGGACTGATGAGGATAGAAGGGAAGAGTAGGAAGGCAGGATCTTGACAAGGTGGGAAGTTTCAACCAAGTGGCCATGATGACAGCTTTGAGCATAGAAAACTGATGTTTGATGGGGGGATGGGAGCTCCAGCTGAGGGACTGGGTGAGCAGTGGGACAGGACTGGCTCTGCTTGACCTCACTGGTCACTGCCACTCCAGTCTCAGAGGGTGGAGGAGGTGACCCCCCGCTTAATCAACTCTCAGCAGCAAAGAGTGGGGAATAGTGTAAATGGATTCTGTGAGTGAGGAGAAAGGAACCACCCAGCAGTGTTCTTTAGAGCATGCTGACAGGGTCAGTGACACTTGCTGTTTCTCTCTCTGCTCTTGCTGCTTCATTCCTCAGACCTGTTTTAACCTGGAAAAGAGGTCTCCCTTGACTCTTTCCCCATGCTTTGAACTGGCTGCAGAATTCTTGCAATATATAAAATTGGGGGAGGGGTGCGTCCTGCTGTTGTTGGGTCCCACATTCAATTTTCAAGCTTGTAAATTTAATCAGAGCAACCCTTCACCTTGCTTCATACACAGTCCACCAGATTTCCTCTCTGGTGGTAGCAATGAAGAGTGGGGAGTACCCTGTGGAAGTGGTTGTTCCCTTCGGGTCCTTGGGTGCTTATCCTAGCTCAGGGATGAAGACTCAAAAAGCTGATCTGGGCTGGTGAGCCTGCTGCAGACTTGACAGCCAAGGCGGTTCCCCCCACCCAGTGCTGGTGTGAGCTGACAAACTTGCTGGGGGCTCATCAGCTGAAGCAGCAGGCCCAACCCAGCCAAGTCACATTCATATCATATCTGGCTCTCATAACAAATCACCCCTGCTTTAGCACTCTTTTCTTTGCTCTGTCATAGCAGGTGATAGCCAAGACTCCTTAATTCTCATATACACTTGAGTATGATTCTTCTCTCCGGTTTTTGCTTTTTGAAACTTGATCCATTCACTTCTGTTTTACATGCTGAAACACACCTCATTTTCCTTTTTCTACCTTTACCCATTTTTTCTTGTTCTTTCTGCTCTAGATTGGCTTCCATTCCCTAAATGATGCAATTTAAACTTTTGCTTTATTTAGCTTATTCTTGCTCTTATTTCTTCTTATCTTTCTATTCTCTTATCTCTTTATACTCTTTGTTTAGTGGTACTTTGCTTCTTGTCATACCCCCAATCTAATCTGTTATCTCTCATTTGTGCCTTTTTTCTTGTGTTACTCCTTATTTTCAGAATGCCCTGTTGGTGAAACATCTCCATTACTTTTGCTTTTAAAACAATATTTGAAGACAAATTTATTTTTCCTTGGCCTTTATCTATTAGTTAATTATCCTTTTCTCCCCTTTCTATTGTGCACCTTCTGTTTCGCTATCTTTCTTTGTCCATTAGATCGGAAGCCTGTGAAACAGGCCTTTCTTTCATTTTATTTCTTGGACAACACTTTGTTTTAAATGATGCTGCTGGTGGTAGATCTTACAATATGCAAGCAGGGTTGTTAGAATAGCAGAATCACAATTCAGCAGATGACCCCTCATAATTTTATAGACTTCTATCATCTCTCCTTACTCATAGTCCTAAGTCTTTTAACCACTCTTCATCCAGCAGTTGCTTTAGCTCCCTGATAATTTTGGTTGGGTTTTTTTCTGCATCTTCTCAAGCTCTGCAGTATCTTTTTTAGGTGTGGTGACCAGAACTGTACACAGCATTCCAAGTGTGGTCTCACCATCAATTTGTATAAGGGCAATATGATAGCATCAGTTTTATTTCATTACTATTCCTTCTCCGTGTCTTTCAGTGAAATCCTGAGCAGTGGCATACCAGGCCTAAATGGCACCCGGGAGCATGATTGGCTCCCCCCACCCCCCACCTATGCTCCACTTTGGGGAGCCAGTAGGGAGGGAGGGGCTCAATGATGGGGCTCAGGGATGGCTCGGATGGGCACCACAGCAGCAGGCTGACTCTTGTACTCCTGGGCCAGCCTGCCACCGAGCCCTCCCCCCAGCCTCCCTGCAGGATGGTTTCTGTCCTCCCCAGAAGCTTGTCTGCAGGAAGGCCAGGGGCGGGGCTCATTGGTGCCTGCAGGGAGCAGGTGAAGTGCATCTGGGGGTGGGTCTGAACCACCCATCAGCAGTGTCCACCTGAACCACCCATCACCGAGCCCCCCATCCCCCGGCCTCCCTGCTTGCCGGCTCCTGGTCTTCAGCCTCTTCCTGTTGCAAGGCCGGGCCATGGAAGGCTTCGGTCTGTGCGGGGAGATTTTACACCCCCACATGGCCAGATAGGTGGTGCCCAGGGATATGGGTTATCCCATGTCCCTTTGGCAGGTATGCCCTGATCCTGAGGGCTGGCAGCACCTCAGCAGCTGGCCACAGCACAACTACATTAGTCTATTCTCTATTAGGATGTTCACGCAGAGGCCAGCTGGAAAATGGAGTACAGCTGTGACAGTGTCCCCAGAAACCATGTGGCATCAGCTCATTGCAGCATGGAAAGGTGACAGTGGGGTTCTGGTGGGTAGGACAGCTGCATCCAATCAGGGGCCAAAAGGCATGGGGACCAAGTGTCCACAGCCCAGGGCCAGAGAGAGGCAGGGCCACAGAGCCTAGCTACCTGTCTTCATCACAATTCCCACCCCATTAAGGGGGTACATAAGCTAGTACAAGAGCAAATCTGACGCAGAAGGTGCCTTGCCACCCAGGGCACCTCAGTGGCAGAAAACAACAGAGACGGGACTTAGCACTACAGGTTGAGCACTTTGCACAAACACCCAACTAGGAGAGCAAGGTCCACACTGTGGCTGACCTCTTCTAGTTCTGAACACTTACAGGTACCCCATCTCCTCAGATTGCCTGAGCAGAAGCACTGAAAAATTATTTAGCATAGTATACAGAGTCTCTGAATGAAGCTTGATAAAAAGATGATACTTTGGCAAGCCAAATGAAACAACAAGACAAAAGTTTCTAATGTAGACATCTATTTATTGGTTTATTTGAGACATCTCTACACTGTCTTAGCCATGCTTAAAGCAGTTTCAAATAAAACAACCATATTACATGGATCTAACAAGAGGACATATTTAGGATATAGATATTCATGCAGATGCATCTGGCAGAGGGTAGTAAATGTTGACACTGCCTAGCTTTGTAACTGGTTTTCTAACTAGTATTTTTTTCCAACCACTACCCCCTGGTAGCTGTATTTGGTAGTTTTATTTTATTTTCAATTTGTTTGTATTGTAGATTACTTTCATAATCTTTTTGAAGATGGAAAAAACAACACCCTAAATAAATAAATGAAAACTCATAACCAAATCATGAGAGCATTGTAAAGTAATTGCATTCTAAAGTGATGTTTTTCACATTTAATATGATACTCAGTTCTGTTTGTTTCAACAGCTGAAAAAATGCTTGTTGTTTCCAGCAAGGTTGTGCATTTTGGTTAAAAAAATTTGGTTTCATTGAACTAGTCTATATTTTTATGGCCCCCAATGACTGTTTTCGTTGATCAAGATCAGGCTTTAATAATGAGATTGATTGCACATCACAGATCAATATGCTAATAATTGATATACTGATCTACTTTTTGTTTACATCAGATCAAAGAGCTATGATGTTTTCCTTGTGCCAATGCATGAACACTGTTAGGGATGGATAAACAAGAACAGAATAAAATTAATTCTAGACAAGGCAGTAGTCATGCTTGTTGGTAGTACTTAGGACTGGTGTTGTTTCTTTTCTGATGTGGAATAATTTTTTCCCCCTGGATGTAGTTTGGAAATGTCAGATAGTGCATAACTCTTTTGCACATCTGTTATTCTGGACTGGTCCCAGAAAGTATCTTTCTCCCCTTCTTACTCTGTTTTTATATAACAGCACTATGCAAGGAATTTAAAGCTCTAAAGGGCCCTTCATGCCTTTCTCATATATGCATCCTTATTTTTTGAGCTGATCTGATAAAGCCTTACTCTCCTTCTTTTTGCTGTCAAGTCACATTTGACTTAAGGCAACCCCAGGTGAGGTTTTCAAGGCAAGAAGGGTTCAGAGTTGCTTTACCATTGCTTGCCTTAGTCACAATCCTGATACCGTAAATACTCGCGTATAAGCCGAGTTTTTCAGCCCTGTTTTAAGGCTGAAAAATGCCCCCTCGGCTTATACATGAGTCACTGCTTACCAGCCAGCTCTTCAGGCCTCTGCCGAGGCTGGGCGCGTGACCCAGATGACCTCCCTGCGGCTGCACAAGCCACTTGTTGCTGCCCTCCTCTGAGGGTGAAGGGGAACCCTGGCTGGCTGGGTTTCCTCAAACCCTGGGAGACAGCGGGAGCTCCTTATTTGGGCAGTGACTCCCCCTGATGTTGTTGCCCAAATAAGGAGCTCCCTCCACCTCCAGGCTGGGTTTGAGGAAGCCCAGCCTGCAGGGGAGGTGGAGGGAGCTCCTTATTTGGGCAATGACATCAGGGGGAGTCACTGCCCAAATAAGGAGCTCCCTCTGCCTCCCAGCTTCCCACCTTCGGCTTCTAGGCGAGTCAATCAATTTTCCCAGGTTTTGGTAGTAAAATTAGGTGCCTCGGCTTATACACGAGTCGGCTTATACACGAGTTTATACAGTATTTCTTACAGGTCTCCCATCCATATATTTGCCAGGATCTATCCTGCTTGGCTTCTGAGATGTGATGAGATCAGGCTATCCAGTGCTATTCAGGTCAGGGCTGTTCTACAGACAAGTGCTTGGTGCCTTGCTAATAAACACCTGAACTAAAAACATGGGTTGGTCTGGAGAAGGGGTTTTGATATACCAACAACCCCAGGTCTGCATTATAGTCCCAGGAAATCATTGTACTGAATTGACCCAGTAATTTCCATGTTTATCTCTAGCTCAGGAACTTAATTATGCATACCCTTAATAGTGTATCTTTCTTGTACACACTGTATGTCTTTTTCCAGGAATGTCTAATTCCTCAGTATGAACATCAGATACCTAGAAACCTACATATCCTCATGCTCCAAGTATCTAGAACACTGCACCACTGAAGGGACTGGTGAAGGCATCAGAGAGAGGGTATGGGCTCCAGGGAGACTTCCCCGATGATGTTGCCAGTAGCAGCACAAATGAAAGTGAGGGAGAGAGGCCAGGAGGATATCTTCTTTATTGCTCATTATGATTTTACCTGGAGAAAAACCCTTTAGCCTATTGTGCTTTCATGAAATTGAAACTGAGCATTATTCAAAAGCCATAAAGTCAGCCTTTGAGTTATGAACTTTGTGGCATAACCAGTACTGGGTTCCATGGGTCAATGATATGAGGTGAAAATCACAGGTTTTACTAACACTTCCTTGTGCTATAAGAAGGGATTCCTCACCTTTCAACTGAAAATTGGTGAACAGCTTCATCCAGGGGCGTAACGAGGCAGCCCTGGGCAAACTGTAGCCCTGGGCAAAACCTGAGTTGGATGCCCCCCGCCCCCATGGGCGGCCACTCCACCACAACCACATTTTTTGCACCAGGACATTGGTGCCTGCAGGGGGTGCATTTTTAGACATATCAGCACCAAATTTTCAGCGTATCATCAGGATACTGTCCTTATGGTACTCCCCAAGTCTGGTGAGGTTTGGTTCAAGGAGTCCAAAGTTATGGAATCCCAAAGGGGGTGCCCCATCCTCCATTGTTTCCAATGGGATCTAATAGAAGGGGGCTACACCTTTGAGGGTCCTTAACTTTGGCCCTCCTGAATCAAACTGCACCAAATCTGGGGGGTATCATCAGGGCAGTCTCCTGATAAGACCCTGAAAGTTTTGAGACTGTGCCTTCAGAAATCCACCCCCCCCCCCGCCTGCAACCCCCATGGACAGCAATACAGAAAACTCAATGCAGAACAAAGATTCTTGGGCAAATTTCTGGGATGTTCCTGCAGGGGGCGCATTTTTGCATGTATCGGCACCAAAATTTCAGGGTCTCATAAGGAGACTGCCCTAATGATACCCCCCAAGTTTGGTGCAGTTTGGTTCAGGAGGGCCAAAGTTATGGACCCTCAAACTGTAGCCCCCATCTCCTATTGGCTCCCATTGGAAACAATGGGGGATAGGGGCACCCCTTTTGGGGGTCCATAACTTTGGACTTCCTAAACCAAACCTCACCAAACTTGGGGGGTAGCATAAGGACAGTCTCCTGATGATACCCTGAAATTTTGGTGCCGCTAGCCTATAAACTGCGCCCCCTGCAGGCTGAAAAATGGAAAACCACTAAAATACCCAAAAACGAACCCAGCATTTTGATGCCCCCCACAAGGTGATGCCCTGGGCAGCTGCCCACCTTGCCCAATGGGCATTACGCCAGTGGCTTCATCAGAGCTTCTTAATCAAGGTTCAGTCTCTGATTGTCTTTCTGTGCCAATGCACCCATATATATCAATTGACTGTAGTTTTAAACAATTACATGGGCCCGTACATGCTAAAGGCCCACGTCATTTTGCTGAGAAAAAGGGAAGAGTATTTGTTTATCCAGTGTGGATAATATTTATTTTAGGATGGTAGCCTCCTGTTCCATTGACTGGAGGAATGATTTTACTCCCCCTCAGAACAGTCTACCGATCTCTGCGTTTTTTCCCAGGAGGGTGTTGCAAGAAGATGGGTCAAAAGTAGCTGCTGGAAGGAGGTAGGATCTGCTTCCACCCACAGAATAACAATGAATGGGCAATTAGAAAAAAGTGGAGACTGCCTCACTTTCTTACTAATATAATAGATCCTATGGAAACTGTAGAGAAGCAGATCAGCTTCATTTGAGTCATTATCTAATATTTATTTTGTGTGTGTGTGTGTGTGTGTGTGTGTGTGTGTGTGTGTGTGTGTGTGTCTTTTTTAAAAAAATAATCTTGGGCTGTTCTCCGGATTATTTTACAGGAGCTGAAACACAAATAATTGTCAATATTCATGTTATATGGGAGAGGGGCTGCCAGGCTGGTGTTTGCAACATGGAAGCACTTTGCCCAAGCCAGAGGGGACTTTAGGGAATGAGAGCTTTCTACAAGCAGCTTCTAGTAAAATCCACCTTGGGCAGATGCATTGGTTTAAATTCTGGGTTCTGCTTCACATTTTTTAGCCTCCCAGTGATAATGTGATTCGTTCCATGCTCTCTCTTTTTATCAATGTCATTCTGATGTGTGTAAAAATAAGTAATTCAATGATAACATTAACCGCTTCAGTTTGCACTAATGGAATCTCTAACTGGGGTCAGTAATTGAACATCAATGAAAGAGGAGACGGAGAGCTTTGTGTGAAGTTGCCAGCACAGAAATTATTAGTGGCAGATCAGCCAGTCCTGGCTTCTGCATCAGAAACAGTTTGCACTGCCATTGTGAAAAATGTAAGAGAAATATTATAGGAAGCATCAAAGGGGATCATAGAAAAGTATTGTTAACCCACATCAAAGATGGAGACCTGTGCAAGTAGCTTGGCAATGTGAGTTAGAAGCAGTGTAGTAAGATCAAACAGAATAAAATACAAGGGTGAGCGATACTCCTTCATCAGCTGCAGAGCTAAATAAAGGAGCTTCAAAGTCATCCCCTGCATCGGTGACTGACAGGTAAATAAATAAATAAGACAGCTGATTCCTTGGGAGTCTAGCGTCAAGGAGGTGGGGAGCAATCAAGTGCAGCAAGGCCAGTCGATTCCAAGCAGGCAAAAATAATAAACAAGTGGCAATCTTCCCTTCCCACCAGCATCCCAAGAACCCTTTCTCATATTCCTTTTTACATTTATTTCTTCTACACTGCTGCTGAGGCTGTATATTAATCCATAAAGAGAGACATGTGAATCCTATGCTTCCATACCAGCTGAAGGTGCAGAATTCATCATATTGAGAAGCCATTATTATTATGGTTGATTTCATAGCTGCCAGTTCTTTAGCTGGTTGTTGGACTTTCATTACAATTCAAGCCTCACCCAGAGGCCTAGGAAGCAGTGGCATAGCTACCACACAGTGGGGTGGAGACAAATGCACCCCTCCCCCTTATTCCTGTGGCTGGGCCCGGCCCTGCCAGGCCACTCCTTCAACCAGTGGAGGCTGAAGGAGCAGCATAGCAGGGCTGCCACAGGGCACCCCTCAGCCCAGCCCCGCCCCAGCAGACCCGGCGGAGGCCGCAACCGAGTACCCCTCGGCCCTGCGCTGCCAGGGCCCGCCAGGCTGCCCAGGACTGCCACCAGCTCAGGTAAGTGGGGCATGGGGGGTGTAGCTACCACAGGGTGCGGGAGTTGGGGGGCACCATTTTGCCCCAGGCACCATTTTCCCCTGCTACGCCTCTTCTAGGAAGTTGTAACGTATCAGCGTAGTATTCGTGCGGATCCCAGAAAGGCTGCCTTCTGAATCTGACAGATTATATTAATATGCAAAATTAATATACTCAAAATTAATATACACTGCAAATCTCAGAATCCAAAAACCAATGTGAAGCATGCAGCAATGGTTGCATCTTAGATGGCCTCCCTACCCTATTCCCCATAAGTGTTTGTGAAGAACCTAAAGCACCAGCTGAAGTTTTACAAACACCTCCACGGGGCACAGAGAGCCCACGGGCTCTACCCTATCCCTTTCCCCTCTTTCATCTTCTCAGTTGTTCTTCATTCCTCCTTCTCTTTCCAAATTCCTTGTAACTGGAAAAAACAAAAATGCTAGGAAACATTGAAAGCCACAGGAAAAAAGAAAGATGCAGCATGAGATGGATTGACTCAATCAAGGAAACCACAGTTCTCAGTTTATAAGACCTAAATGTGGCTGTTAATGACAGGATATTTTGGAGATCATTAATTCATAGGGTCACCATAAGTCAGAAGAGACTTGGCAGCACTAAACACACAAATACACAACACTGACAAAGTTATGCAGATTATGTGGTAGGTGGACAGCATGGAAAAATCAGAGTCATTCCTATCCAGAGGATTTTGTGCTATAGATTTGTGGGTCAAGATGGAGAAAGATCAAAAGACTGGCAGGAAAAGCAGGAGACAAGTTAAGCTGGAGAGTCAAATAGCATCAAGGTAGCTGTTACGATAAGGTTATGATAAGAACAAGAAGAGTAATTAAAATGCATTTATTGAGAAGGGCCCTAAAAAGTCCCTGTTTTTCTGGACAATGCAGAGAAGGAGAGAAGGCTGGTGGCACACGGATGAGGCTGGGAGAAAAGAGACAAAGAGCTTTAGAATTCTGAAGAGGTATGCAGATCCAGGAGACTACAGGCTCTACTGAACAATTGAGTTGATACCACACACAGCTGCATTAGCCAAGTTTAAGCTCAAACACTGTATAAACTGTCAGTTGACTCCAGAGTCCTTAAAAGACATGGCAATAAGCCTGCAATGGACTGCAGAGAATTCACATATTAAAGTAATAAAACTGTACATCTCTTTTCATTATTCCTAAGCTGCAATGTGTGCAATTGCAGTGTGTAGGCTGGACTGGAGGATTTCACACTGAAATTCTCTCAAGCTGAGATTTTTTTTCATTATTTCACATACATTGGAGGAAGGGAGGGGAAGGAAGGTGGCAATAACCTGAGATGGACCACAGAATGATTACTTGTCTGAAAACACTGTAAAGAAGTTTTCCCATAACTAACAAAAATGATGGGAAATGATGAATATGATTGACAGGCAGTGCATAACCAAACAGCTTCAAAGCAGGTATGGCATATCAATATGTACAGCTATCATGAGGATTTTAAAAAACAAGAGAAAGGGTGACTCTGCAGAGATAACACAGGAGATAATAACCACTGCTGCATCTGAAAAGCATTTTGATTAGTTAAGAGCCAAAAGAAGAGGTTGGTTTGGCTGAAGCTTTCATTGGTTGTTTTATTTATTTATCTATTCATTTTACTTCAAAGAAAGCCCAGTGTGTACTTCCTTTGGTCATCAGAGGTGAAAGTGCCAGCTCACTTAGGACCAATGAATAAAGGCGGGAAGTGTTGCACCCACTCAGAATGAATTTTGTGATGTTCTCACTTAGCCCAGTCTAGTTCTGCTCATGCTTTCCCATAGTGAATTTGGAGATTGGAAAGTGGGTCTTGGAAAGTGGGTAGACATGTGACTTCTTCACTATGCACAAAACAGTTGCGCTGCCATAGTGACATCCTTGGGTGTTTGCCTGTCAAGGGAGTATGGCCTGCTTCCTCCACGGAGGCTGAAGCGGGCTGGTGCGGGCGCATTTCGCCACGCCGAGACTCCGACGACGCTGGGAGCCGGCCCGGCATGATAACTGTCTCCAGAAAGAGCCGGGATGACGGCGCCGCAGAGCGCCGTCGCCCGGCCGACCCGGCATGTCCCCAGGCCTCTGGCACATCGCTGAGGCCTGAGGACATGCCCCCCAGGCCTCTCAAGCGCCACTTCGCTCCAGCTGCCGCAGGGTGGGGAAGCGTGTCCTTGCAGGCCTCAGCTACAGCGCTGGAGGCCCGAGGGGACGAGTAAGTGTAAGTGCACGGGGAGGGAGTGGGGGGGAGGCGCCTTTGAAGCTTGCATGGCATGAAGCTGAAGCCGGCGTTCCCTGGCGCGCTTCCCAGCGCACTCCGGAAACGCAGCGGGCTTCACACCGTCGAGATGGCGCTGCTGCATGGTGCAGCTGTGTCCCCTGTATGTAGAATGGCAGCCTGTGGGATGCATGCGTGATTGCTTGTCGTCCCCAGGCCGCCATATTCCGCCCGTGTTTGCAGGAAGGGATTTGAAATCCATTCAGGAGAAGTTCAAGGAGGGTATTAGTTACATGGCTCCAACCATTGCACAGTCCTCCATGCAGTGGTTGGTGCTTTGTTTCATAAGTTCTTTCCTCTGTTTTGATACGTAGGTGATGATGTCAGGTTATGCTGGTGTCAATATCCACTGGCTGATTGTTTCCACATATGGAGGCATCATTGCATGGACCCTAGTGCATTTATTATGCTCTCACCTCCTTAGATAAAATTTCACCATTTATTTTCAGTACTGCAAACAATAGCATAATTATTACTTTGCCAGCAATGTGCTAGTGTCAGTGATGTGCAAGCATCTAGGGCTTAGGACCAACCTGTAAGGACCGGTTTTTTAAAAAATTAGGCAGTAAAAAGCCTAATTTAATGCCCTAGTAAAAAGCCTTCAGTTGCATGCATTCATCTTGCACTTCATGTGTCCTGTTAATGGGTAGCATTTAGCCCTAAAAAACACATTTAGCACTAAAAACTACCAGAAATAAAAGGGAAAGTGATTTTTTTCTTTTCAGAAAGAAGGGTCCCTTTGTAATAACTATTACACAATAGTTGTTACATAATATTAATAAGTAATACATTTGTTCTCGTTGCCTTTTTTGTAATATAAATATATGACTGCTGGAGTGAAGGTAACTTATGAAGCAATTCTAAACTGAGTTACAATTTTTCCAAATCTATTGAAATCAATGAGTTTAAAAAGATATACCTCTACTTAGGTTTGCAGTGTTGAATTCTGTAGTAATGCACTGCTGACCCAGCAGCACCGTGGTAGAACGTTGGCACACCAACGGACCTACGGCCTTCTGGTCGCTGCTCACCAACCCATTATGAGTCATAGGTCATAGACTATCAGAAACAGTCGCGTCCCCGAGACAAAGGGATGATCTGCCCCCAGGTGAGGATTAGGCCCGGGCGCTTGCAGCTCTTCTCCGCGCGTAGCGGCCAGGTAGGATCATGCGTCACGCAGTGATCTCCGGCTCTCCGGCTCGGACTCTCCACATCCCGCCCCTCTGCGCCCATTAGAATCATAATAAAAGGTGCCAGGAACCAATACGCGGAAGATTCGCTTCGGAACAGCGGACCTCCAGCGGCTCCCGCTGCTGGCGATCTCCACCAGATATTATCTCAGCGTCTTTCGTCTACGTTCTTGCGCTACGTGGAGTGGGCTACAGGCTGGTGCCGAGAACCGGGGAATCCTCGAACCTCCACCCTGCTCACCGTCGCCTGGGAAAGGGCCGCGATATCGAAGTCAAAGCTGGATGCATCCAGGGACCACTGCGTTTCGGTATCGCCTGTCACTCTGGATCGGCGCGTCAAGAGACTGCACGCGTCCTAGGACACGCTCTCGTCCGACGTAACGTTTTGGATGAAGTCGCCGGGCTTAAAGAAACTGGGGCTTATGACAAACACGTTAATGAACTGATTGCGATAGCATGAGAATGCGGCAGGAGTCCCCGTAAAGAGACTGCTTAAGGTTGGTTAGCGGGAGATTGAAGCTCCGGTATTCATGGTACCCAGAGGACGGTGAATCGCCAAGGACTGGGAAAACATCAGGCGTACTCTTACAGGGCTTCAGCAGCGCCGATATCACTACTACTGTGGAGACAATGCTATGTAAACCATCCAACCTACAGACAACCACAACCAGCCCTTAACGCCAGGCCGCCCTCCTTTTCGATCTTTCGCCTTGGTTTCAACCCCGGAATTTTCTCTATCCGCTAAGTTGAACTGTCATCCATACCTTGCTCCTCCGCTTACATTTCGAATTCTCCCACAGCTCAGCCTTCCCTCTATGCTCCGCGCCATTTTCCGAAGCCACCGCACTTTTTATCGTCAAGCTAATGCGGGTTTCAAGACCCTCTTGGAAGCTATTAATCCGCGATCATAAAAAAGGAAAACCTGTGAAGAGCGATGCTGATATCCTCGCATTAATGCCCCGTCCACTGCACAGATCACGGAGGAATTTGTAAGCATGGATTAATGAGGTTATCGAAATTTGTATGAGCTATAATATCCTCCGCGAGGGCTCCGCCAAAGCCATGTGGGATGCTTAAAGATCACTACTTCATTGAGAGGGCGTACCGGCAATCGTGAGGAATCATCTAATGGTTCCGGATACTTTCAAACCACCTTTTCGCATGCTCTGGCGACCTGCACAATTTGTGATCTGGGAAAGCGGAAGTTCCGCCAGCAATGCATCAACAGGGGAGCCGCTTCCGGTGGCGCCTACACCAACCGCTCAGCTTTCACGGTTTCGATGCTTCCGTAGCCCCAGCGATCAGGTTGTCCTGCCTGGGGCCGCCGCTACGGTGCTGGCATCCTGGAGTGCATCTATGAGGCGTTATCCAAAGTCCCCAATGCCGGTAGCCAGCTGAGTTTCCTCACCATCCGGCAAAAACCCCAAGAACCCTATATGCAGAGTTTGTAGAACAGGCTGGGAAGCTCTCAAAAGTCAGATGGATGGCGAAGAGGCCAGTGGGCTCACTCATTCGCCTCGCTAAAGAGAGCGCCTCCACTACAGGTTGCACTTAAGGGCAATCACTTGGGCCTGGGCAAGGATCTGGAACTGGCCGAAATGCTTAAAGCTTGCCCAGGACATCGGATCCTCATCAAGCTAGCGCCCTCGCCGCTTAGCACTCTCCACCACCAGGGGACGGCCCCAGGAGGATTTAACTGCGGCAGATCAGGACACTTCCGGAGGGAGTGCAGGCAGGCCGGCGGGGGAACTTACAACCCCGATGGAGGAGGGTCCTCCCCCGGGAGGAAGAGGTACACCTAAAACCCGGTGCCCGCGATGCCAGAAAGGCTACCGGAGAAATGACTACCCGTCGGGAAACTCCCGCCCGGGCATCTCTGGCCAGGGACGGGAAATTACTAGGGCAGATTTGGGCGCAGGGGCTCCTGCCAGCCGTTTTACGTGATGGCATCTCGCTCGCATGCACCCAGCCTATCTCCTTTAAGTTTCCCCACGGGTTTCTTGTATGGCCCCAAGCAGTACTTCAGGCCCATCCCTGCTGGGACTATTGGGCTGGAGTGCTGCCAAAGGCCTCTGCGGCTGAACGAGGACTATTCATCGTCCCCGGAGTGATCGACTCCGCGCACCAAGGACCCATGTGTCGCCAGGTCTGGACAAACGTCCCACAGGAATTTGCCGAGATTGGCTGCACTCAGTTGATTCTCTTGCTTCCTTCGTTGCCGACCCAAGGCAGGCTACAAGCCCTGGCAGCCAACGTAGGCGTACTACCATGTGCAGCGGTGGAAGCGCCTATCGAATCCGCCCGCCACCTGGATTTCGCCATAGAAGGATGTCTTAATGTTCCAGATTTTACCAGGTGGACGCCGGAGCTGATATTACGCGTCATCAAGAGCGGCCGGGTAAAGCTGACCAGTGGCCGACCCAGGGCTTGCCCGCTATCTAGAAGTGGGGGAGATGACAGCGAAAGGGCAGACATCCATGCTCCGCGGTCAGCAGCCCCGGGACTTTCGGCGGCTCACGAGTCAACCCCATTGTTTAACGAACATCCATGTCAGTCTGGGAAGGGACTACTCATGAGTCAGGTCAAAGCGACTTTAGTCTGGGATGGGTAAAACATCACAGATCGGTAATCCCAATTAATAGCCTTCCAGAAATTTAAAAGCGCAAAGATTTCCGTGAAACTGGCCCTCTCCCCTTCTCTTCTCCTTCTGTCTTTTCGGTAGTAAATTTGGGAGGTAGTTGGATGACTAATACACTCCCTGGATTAAAATCTGGGCCCGCGTCCTGATACCGCAGCACTGCCAGGACCGGGCCCCAGTTTAAAAAGGAGAATGCCGCGCAAATTCACCCTGGAACCCGGCAGAGCACTCCGGTGGTGATGGTATCATAGCACCATCATCACTTCACAAAACTGGCCGAAACCGCCCCTTAAGGAGTGGATTTGGTGGTAGCTGTCCCAAGATAGTGGGATCCCACCAAAATTGTATCAGCCTTCCGCCATTAGCCACCAAAGGTCCGCGGTAAATTACAACTCCCTTGCAAAGAAACCCCCCCCCTTTTGTGTAATGCGAGGAATCTGCCTCTAATCGCCTGATTGCTTCATTCCCCGGATGCACCCATCCCCAAAGGCGCCTCCAAAAGCCCCTTTTGTGTTGCTGATTAAGCATGCATGCCACAATCCCCCCAGGACCCGCCTGTCCCCTCCCTCGAGGCTCGGACCCTGCGCCTTGGCGCTTTTTCCCTGATGGCGGCTCTGAAGCCAGATTTCCACCAGGGTCGCCTACACTCCTGCCCTCCCCTGTCAAACAATTAAAGAAGGATGCATTTGGTAGGATTGCATTAAAAGCAACCTTCACGCGGGGCTGCCAAGAGCAAAGCCTTCTTATGACTTAAACTCTAAACCCCAACTCAAACAAAACTTCGATCTTGATCTCCATGCATCCGGCTCTAGAACCCGGGCCTGGCCGGGATAAACCTCCCATAACCTGGGGAAGGGGTGTTTCGATCCTTCTTCCCTACGGAGTCCCTGCTGGACTCCGACTTCGCCATGACAGGCCAGCCCATGGAATGGCGCCAGAACCAACCCCATCCCGGAGATGGAACTACATCTCTCTAAAGGATCCCGTAAGCCAGCGGTCTCAGCAAAGGCACGCGGTAAGCCAGCGCCCAAAGACTCGAATGACGCAGGGGAGACGTCAAAGCGACCGCCAATAGACTCAAGAGCTGCTGCGCCAGCAAGCCGTGCCTAGGACACCCGAGAACCTCTGCTCTCTTTGCAATCATGCACTGCCAACTCAGCGGCCGCGATGCCTACGCGTACTCATACCAGCGGCAATCAAACACCCACAATGAGCTTTTGCCAGTTCAACGTATCTAGAACGAATTGCGCCGCCGCTACCAGCGTCTCGTCCTTTTACCTGGGCCAGTGCCTAGGAGGCCGGGGCTTACTAAGCTCCACCGATCTTACCGACCGGAGACTTTACTAAGAGTCGTTAAGCCCCTTCGCCAGATACCTCATCCATCAAGATTGCTCTATGACTAGGGACCCGTCGTCCAAACCACTCCCGGCTGGCTCTCTCCCGCTTATCGCCGAGACTTCGCCAGCTAACCACGGATCCAGCACCAACATCACCGGCGCAATAAGCGGGGAACCGACCCGGGCCCATTCGATATTTCGGCCAATTGGAACTGCGCATGGAGGACGTGTTCGGAAACATCCTGCTCCCCAGGGGCTGGTTCTGGACCATCACCCAGGAGAGAGCGTTCTTAATTACATTCCCGCCCGACTCTCTGCCGGGACTCTTTATTGCATCAATCGCTACCTCACCGTCACTACCCCAGGCTCCACACCCCAGGAGCCCGGCCGCCGCCGCCGCCGCTCCGCTCTGCCTTTTCGATCCCTCCTGCGCCGGAGCGACGCAGTACGCCCTACTCCAAAGAGGTTTTCTCTCCCTTGCCGACTTCCGCCAGTGGGATTCCACGGACTTCGCCTCCTACTTCGCTTCGAACTTCGTCCGGCCGGCTGGCCTGCGCCGCTGGCGAAATCCTATCCAGCTCTACCTCCACGACTCTGGATGCTGTGGCCTCCGAGCAGCAGGAACTTCGTCAAGCGACCTTAGATAATGGGTAAGCTGTGTGTAGTGATTTACTTGCTGTTGTTGCATCGCAAAGGTTGTGAAAATGTACATAACATGTGTTGCTTTAACCGCCTCTGGCAATTACCAGTTAGTTATTATGAGAGAAGTACGTGAGCTGCAAAGAAGTTATATCTAATCTGAAATATGATCATTTTGCCCCCATTGGTAGTCCAGCCCTCTCTGGAGCTGGCTGCCCGGGGAGGATAGTTGAGTGCTATTAAATGCAGCTCTGCGTTAGTTTAATTGTATGCCTCGTTAACCGGATCTTGTTACGTTCGAGTGTATGGCGTTGCCTGTAGCATTAGCCAGAAGCCCCTTGAATTTCCCTTACCCCGCAGCCAGGATTCTAATGTTACAGAAGCGGCACCGGTCGAAACCCATTATTGAACAATGGAGGAGATAAGCGTCCCTTTAAATCACCCCCTAACATTTCGGTCCCCCTTCTAAAATGCACCAAAGGAGGAGATGTAGTAATGCGCTGCTGATTTAGCGTTTGCGTGGTAGAACGTTAGCACCGGACCTCTGACCTTCTGGTCGCGCACGCTTCCTCAACCCCGTATAGGTCGCCGGTCGCGAACTATATAGCTCAGTCACCGGAAATCCCCAGACAAAGGGACGTGATCTGCCCCCAGCAGGTAGAGGATTGGGCCCAGGCGCTTAAATGCTCTTATCCGCCGCGTAGCAGTAGGTGAGATCATACGTCACGTTTTGATGATCGCTCTCCCGGACTCTCCCATCCAGCCCCTCTACACGCCCGTACAGAATCGAAAATTGCCGGGAACCAGCACGCGGGAGATTAAACAGGGAACAACGGACCTCCGCGCTCCCGCTGCTGGCGATCTCCACCAGATGTTATCTCCGCGTCTCGTCTCGTTCTTGCGCTGACCACGTGGGTCGACTACAGAATTCCTTGCTGGTTCTGTTGCTCCTGAGGGACTCAAAGCAAAAGAAGGGAGTTGTGGCTGCTTTCTGTCTTACTAGTAATCCTTAGTGGCCAGAATCAGGTTACTTCCACATCAAGGTAAGGAGTACCGGTAGCTAGTGGCAGCCAAAAGAGGGCCTTAAACATTTATATCTTTTATTTCTCTCATTCCTCCCCACCCAGCTTTCTTCCAAGGAGTTCATGAAGGCATATTTCACCCCTCCTCTATTTATCTTCACACCACTTCTGCAAGATAAGTAAGACTGAGGCAGATGGCTGGCCCAACATCACTGGCTAAGTTTTGACAATAAAAGGAGATTTGAACCCAAGTCTGCTCACTCTTCATCCAATGGGTATGAAAGGTCTGCACTACTCTATTTCTTGGTTCTCTGGGGCTCCTGCTTCTGAAGGAAAACATAATTATTTTGAACCTCAGAAGCAATACTGACCTTTACAACAGCAAACTTTTAAAGGGATCATTTCTTTGGAACAGGATAATTTGAGCTGTGTTCACATCTTATACCACCTCATTTCCCTGCTCATTATCAGAATTTGCTGTTTAGACAGCAGAACTGCTGGCTTTGTTCAAATTACATTTCTGGACTTAGGAAACTTCGTTGAAATTTCTGCAGCAGCAGAGGTGGGGGAGAGGAGGATAAATACAGAAAAACACTCGAGATTTTTCTTATGCAATGACCAGAAGTGGGTGGTTCCTGTTAATCAAACCTGTAATTTTACTTACTCTCTGTGCTCTGTTCGGAGGTTATTTATTTTTTACATGCAAGGAAAGTATTACAGAGAAGGCATAAAAACTGGGGTGAAAATTGCACACAGCCTAAACACATATGCATACTTTGATTGAGTATTCTCCTACCATTTGGGGTGGGAGCAGAACTCATCTGTCTTTCCCACATACAGTCCAGCCTAGGTAACCTGCAAGCATGAAAGAACAAAAGAACATAAGAACAAGCCAGCTGGATCAGATCAGAGTCCATCTAGTCCAGCTCTCTGCTACTCGCAGTGGCCCACCAGGTGCCTTTGGGAGCTCACATGCAGGATGTGAAAGCAATGGCCTTCTGTGGCTGTTGCTCCCGAGCACCTGGTCTGTTAAGGCATTTGCAATCTCAGATCAAAGAGGATCAAGATTGGTAGCCATTGATCGACTTCTCCTCCATAAATCTGTCCAAGCCCCTTTTAAAGCTATCCAGGTTAGTGGCCATCACCACCTTCTGTGGCAGCATATTCCAAACACCAATCACACGTTGTGTGAAGAAGTGTTTCCTTTTATTAGTCCTAATTCTTCCCCCCAGCATTTTCAATTAATGCCCCTTGGTTCTAGTATTGTGAGAAAGAGAGAAAAATTTCTCTCTGTCAACATTTTCTACCCCATGCATTTTCTACCCCAAGCATAATTTTATAGACTTCAATCATATCCCCCCTCAGACGTCTCCTCTCCAAACTAAAGAGTCCCAAACGCTGCAGCCTCTCCTCATAGGGAAGGTGCTCCAGTCCCTCAATCATCCTTGTTGCCCTTCTCTGCACTTTTTCTATCTCCTCAATATCCTTTTTTTGAGATGCGGGCACTCAGAGACTGGACACAAGTGCAGTCAGCATCTACAGCTTTATATAAGGGCATGACAATCTTTGCAGTTTTATTCTCAATTCCTTTCCTAATGATCCCACAGCATAGAGTTTGCCTTTTTCACAGCTGCCATGCATAGAGTTGACATTCCCTGTCGATTAATTACAACAAATCCAAAGTGCTGATTTTTTCGAATTCAAAAAAACTCAGCACGTGGAAAATAAACGGTACATTGATTGAACAGGTCCATTCATACAGATATTTAGGAATCCACCTTCCACCATATTCCTTTTAACCCTGGACCTTCCCATATCCACCAGACTCTCAATACAAGTAAAACCAAAGTGCTGGCAATATCCAGATTTTTTCACACCAGAGGCGGTCAATTTTTTCCTGTCGCCCAATGGAAGTTTTTTTCAGTTAAAAGAACTACTGCCACAATTACTTCTACGGAGCTCCAATCTGGGGAGCAAAACCGCTGAGAAATTAGAGAGTGTTCAATCTTTGTTTTATCTCGCCGTTTATTGGGTCTTCCCAACTCAGTCAATCGATACCAAGTTCTTTGTTTTAGAAACCCGGAGCCAAAGACTTGATTTTTTTTTCCCCGGTTTGGCTTTCTTTGTTTAAATACTGGCTTCGCCTTCATTTTTTAGAGCCACTCCCGGGCAGTCTCGACATATCTCCAGTTAGCGTCTAATTCACTTTCACTCCACCCATGGCAACACCAAAAATTATCAATCAAATAAACTTAAGCATAGAGTGTATCTTTTGACCAACTCCTACTGATGGACTTTAAAGACAGGCTTTTCTCGGAGTTTTGGAAACAACGTACTCTTGACATCGAAGGTCAGCGTCTCACAGCTGGAGCCTGCAGAACTTGCTCTGTCCACATTTTATGGCATTTCACCACCATTGCCGGGTTTTGTGGCTAAATATCTGGAGTAATTTAATCAATCCACATCTCCGTGGATATTTTATGCTTTTTGCTCTCGGGCTTAATGTGCTGCTGACTGCCCAAACAAGAGGCAGGTATCATGGCATCCCGCAGTGAGAACAGGACTTGTTCCTGCGCAGATGGCCTACCCGAAACAACTGAACACGTGCTCCTTCATTGTAAAGATTTGGCAGTTCTATCCGGTTGCTTTTTTCTCGAGGCCATCTTGAAGAAATTTTCAGTGAGATCAGACAAGGAAATAGTTTCATACTTGCTTAGTGACCATCATCCCCACACTACTGAATCAGTTGCCAGGTTTTTAACAAAGGCACTTGGATCAAGGGTGAAACCTTTGTGTAAATTTTAGTCAATTGGTTTTAACATAATTTGCATTTTACCACTTTTTATATGCCATTAAAGGTATTGTATTTGTATTTGTATTTGTATTTGTATTTGAGTTGACATTCCCATGGAACTATCAACTAAGATGCCCAAATCCCTTTCCTGGTCTGTGACTGATAGCACTGACCCTTGTAGCTTGTATGTGAAGTTTGGATTTTTTGCCCCTATGTGCATCACTTTGCATTTAGCTACATTGAACTGCATTTGCCATTTCTGAGCCCACTCATTTAATTTATCAAGGTCCGCTTGGAGCTCTTCGCAATCCTTTGTGGTTCTCACCACCCTACATAATTTGGTATCATCTGCAAACTTGGCCACCAAGCTACCCACCCCTACTTCCAGGTCATTTATGAATAGGTTAAAGAGCACTGGTCCCAAAACGGATCCTTGGGGGACACCACTCCCTACATCTCTCCATTGTGAGAACTTCCCATTTACACCCACTCTTTGCTTCTTGTTTCTCAACCAGTTTTTAATTCATAGGAGGACTTTCCCTCTTATGAGGAAGAGGGAAGGCTGAGGGGCTGGGCCCCTGAATTGGCTTTAACTCAAAGTTGAGAACAGTTATACTCACCCTCCTCCTCTCAGAAAACTGGTGGGGGCATTTTCTTTTTGGCTTCTTGGTTCAACTTATCTCCTGGTTCTGAAAGAAAACCCAATATTATTGTGTAATGCAGTAGGGACAGAACTTTCCAGCATTCTAGTAGAACTGATGGGACCAAGCCAGTGGATCAGGCTTGTTTTCAGAAGTCACTGCCAGGAGCCTATATGCAAAAACAGAGGCCAATTATGTGCAGCACAAAGACATCCTGAGGTTGAGAAAGAGGAGTCTTGGGGATGAACTCCGCACAGCTTTTTTCCTCAATATCTCCCCAGGACGCCTTATTTCTGCTCAAGTCATCTTTTTTTGAAGTCACTAAAAAGTCAACTTTTTCCCCCAGAAGTTGTCTTCAAGATATCTTCTCTTCTGTGCGGAGCTCAGGAGTTCAGGTGATGTCTTATTTCCCCTGCCTGACTTTTAAAACAGTCTGGTCAATTTCCTCTGCCACTCGCACCTGATATTTTGTGGTGCTACAGGGATTCTCCATGCCTGTAGTTTTTCGGTTAAGGTTTTCTCAGGACATTTGCTCTGCAGGCTCTGCTGCTGGGTGCCTTTCCAACCAGGTACATGGTTGTACTCTGCTCATCCTATCAAGTCTGACAATATATAGTTTTCCTTTTTAAAATTTTCGATGAACTGTCTTTGAAGATACACAGACCTGACATGAAAATTGGCATGGATTCTGAAATCATGTCTGTATATCTGTGTATGAGAGGCATTCCTTAAGCAAAAAGCTGCAAGTATGGAGAATCCCTGTAGCACCACAAATTGTCAGACATGAGAGCTTTAAACTCAAGCAGGAGGAAATAGCCGTTGTGGCGGGGAGGGAGCATCTTTCTCAATGGTAGGATTCAAATAATTTAACAACCAGTTCTGAAAGGACTCAGTGATGGGATTACAGCCATTCTCTGAACTGGACAAAAAATTAGCGACCGGTTCTACCAAATAGGTGCAAATAGGTTTAATTCCACCACTGATCTTTCTCCTCTGATGCTATTTTTGTCTGTGCTGTCCAAACAAAAAATGAGGAGGCAGCTGTGCATAATTGGCCACAGTTTACATTCATTGAGAGCTCAAATATGCTCTATCACAGATAAGATCAAGATTACATGTGAAAGAAATTTAGGGTTCCAAATCATTGGAAAGCAAAGATAGTCCAATAGTGCAATTCTATGCAGTTACATCCTTGTGAATCTATTGACTTCAAATGGTGTATGATTGTATGGTAAGTCTTTGACTAAAAGAACAGAAATGCATTTGATTTTTTTTTCTGCACAAAGCTGAAGACATACCCCTGGAATATTATAATTCACTAAATTATTTCTTCTGGATTCCTCCCTGCATCTGAAACTTTGAGTTATGTATTTTGAAAAAAACATATCTATGGAAAATAGTGTTTCCAGGTCACAAAAGTTGGCTATAAGTCTCAAAATCTTAGGGTTTTCTACCCTTAATACCCAGATTTCCATAAATATATGTAGCAATTTTAAAAATTCTTTGTGTAGGACCTGAAATTTGGGGAATACACTACTTCAATTGTTATGTTATGACTTTTCAGTTCCCAGTTTAACTACTCATAGAAAACCATTGATTAAATGAACACTGGCTAAATGCTTTATTTTTAGACTAAGTATGGGCATCTCCAAGTTATAGAACAAAGTTTGCTTTGGAAAAGATGAGTTGCGTAGCTGGAATAACAGCACCTGTTAATTAGTTCTCTGTGCTGGAGCTGATGCCTGTCAGCTTTTGTAAGAGTGTGAAAACTTGCACTTCTCAAAAATCTTTTAATAGTCTTATTTATGTGACAAAAGTGGAGAGGATTTATACAACAAATCATAAGCGATTTCAAAGAGAATTTTTAAAAATACTGATAAACAAATGGGGGAGGCACAGCAAGTAAATTTTGCAAAAGAAAAAAAGGAAGAATGTTACAAGAACAACATCACATTGGACGAGGCGAGCCCTGTTGAATCAGACAGCATCCTGTTTCTAGCAATGCTGTTTACTCCTGGGAAAGTCACAGGAAGCCCATGAGAGCTATGACCCTTCCCTGCCTATATCCTCATCCCTTGCCCCTGAATGTGGAAGTTCCACTTAGCTAACTTTTGTTCAGGCTATGAATTTGTCCAATCCCCTTTCAAGCCATCTAAATCAGTGACTATTTCATATCTAGTAGCAGCAGTTTGGGAGAGTTCAAGTCTTAAAGAAATTTAGCATTTATGTCTTCTAATATGAAACTTGCTGACATCTCCTCCAGTCTGATCTGCACAGTCTGTGTTAAATCTCCCTGAATTAGGCACATTTCTTTGCTGTCATTTCATGGAGTGAATATTCATAGCTTGAATGGTAAAACTCAGTTAAATTCACTTTTAATGAGATTGCACAGTAACTTATCCATTACATCATTTTTATTGAACTTATTTATGTCTATTATACTTTACAGTTTCTATTAGTGGCAGAGAAATTGCTAATAAGATCACATTTCTTCCCTGCTGCCTGGTATACATTTTATACATGGAGCTACACAAAACAGAGAAGACTGAAAATAATGTGACAGAAGATGGTCCAAGTTCATGACATTCTGGGATCTATTAATTACACATGTGCACATTCTTGCTGGGTTTATGGTGCCACGCACCTACTACTAAAAAACAATGAATAAGCATCTTTAGCATCAAAAATATTTATCTGAGCCAGTAAAGCAGTGTGATGTACTAAGACTGCAACACGGGGGCACACAACTAATAATTAAGGCCAGAGCTTTTCAGAATCAAAAACATGCCAAATGTCATAACACCTCTCTCCCCCCCCCCCCCCCCCATGATATTTTGGCACAGGGACCCAATGAATTGCCTCTGAGCTAGCATATTAAGAAGTCTCATCAGCTCCCTGGTGCAAATATTCTCCTATCAAACATGCTTAGGCAAAGTGTTGATATCAGCATGGAATAATTCAAATACTGTTTAAAGAGAAGCACATTTCCCCCATCTCAGTTTACACAGTGCATTGCAATTCCCAGATCTGCCTTTCCTAGAAATGGCTTTTTCATTCTCTTCCCCCCTCCCCCTTTTTTTGTTTCCATGTAAGTGTGGCCATCATTCAATCTTATAATTGTAATATAAGGTTGTCAAAAAGCTTCCAAACAAGCCAGTGTGATATGGCACAGGCAGTTAACCCACATCAATTCTCTGAGGAAATACCACACTGGTCTCTATAATACATTCTCTTCACAATTATTCAGTGCAAAAGGCATTGCTGCACTGCAGGGAAAAGGCAGCACCTAAACCAAATGAGAATAATACTGGAAAACAGGGGAAAGGGGAGTGAAACATGCACACGCACGCACACACACACGTACAGAAATTCAGATGAGCTCATTGCAGAGGTTATTTTTTTAAAAAAAATCCAAGGGACTCATGTTGATTCAAAGAGGAATGTATTTAATTTAAAACAGCTCACTTTGGAGAACTGGAATAAATGTGGTAAATAATTGATCAGCTGAAGACTAGCAGAGAAGAGGTGGAAGGGGGTTGGTGGGGAAGAGTGAGAAAGCGGAGGAAAATATGAGACTTTAGAGAAAACACTCCAAGATTTGAACATTCTGCATTCTGCCTGTCATCTCTACTGGTTTCACTTGCCTCAAGCAGGGGTTAATTCTACAAATTAATTAACGTGCACTGAGGGAGAGGCCCAGAATGGCAAACTACATATAATGACCTACAATAACTTGTCAGATAAGGTGATACATGACCAGAATGCTGCAAACTGCTGCATGAGCAAACCTGGTCCTCATAAGATGTTTTATTCTCCAGTCAGTACCATCCTCCCCCAGATTTTCATTGGATGAACTTTCCTTCCTGTTCTTGAGAAAAGTTCTCTCTTTTATGTGAAAAATAAACCTAAAGGACAGGTTTATTATCCTAGAGCTACCAAGCATTTCCTCTCCACTCTAGAAGGACCACCAGAGTGCCAGGACTTGGTGCAGATACAGAATGCAGCTGTACATCTGGGATTAGGAGATATCATAACTGAGTGGGGGGACTTGGAAGGTACTGCCCACCCCCCCAACATTATCCATGGCCTATGAGAGCTGTTTCCAGCAGTTTGCTGTAGAGGATTCTTATGAAGGCTAGTGGTAGGATGAAACCCAACCCTGCAAAAATCTGCATCAAAGCAGATTTCTGTTAAAAATAAATTTAACATATAAAGGGACATTCTTTGCAGAGATGTGCTATACCTTGTTGCACAGAAAGATCGAAGCTCAGTTGTGATCAAATACCCCTCTTCTTCCTGTAGAATGCTCCGCTGTGGGTGTGGCTCTTTAGCAGCAGACCTACAAGTGGAGTATTCAACAGGAAGAAGAGGGGTATTTGATCATAATTGAGCTTTGATCTTTCTGTGTGACAAAGTATAGCAAAGAACAAACATATGAGTAAAAGAAAATGCTGCAATAGGGAACTCTTCCATCCATTAAAAAGGAATTGTATTCAAGATTATGGATCAATGTGTGCAAAAGTTGAGAATGTGTAGCAAACGATAGCCACATAATGTCCTATGAGAGCTGTGCATGTTGTCTGCACAGCAAGATTTCCAGGGTATCAGGTTGCAAATGTCAAAGCTGCCTTCCTCTTATATAAACAGGAAAGGACCTTTTACTCTAAAAAACCTATACCCTGGAAATCTTGCTAATAATTAATGTGTTACTGAATTTGGATCATGCTCTTCTACTGCAGACCAACACAGCTACCCATTGGAATTATAATGAGGTGTTCCAGATGACTATACTGGCTGCCGATTGAGTTCCGGATCATTTTCAAAGTATTGGTATTGACCATTGATCATTTTCAAAGTATTGGTATTGACCTTCAAGTGGTGGTGGATTTGCATATCTTCGGGACCGCATCTCCCCATATTGCCCTACAAAGCCCCCCATTTGTCGAAGGGGAACCTCCTAGTGATCCTTGGCCCAAGGGACATCTGGCTGGCTTCCATGAGAGCCAGGGCTTTTACGGCCCTGACTTCAACCTGGTGGAACAAATTGCCTGATGATGTCAGAGCCCTACGGGAGTTATGTCAATTCCGCAGGGCCTGCAAGACATGGCTGTTCCATCAGGCCTTTTCCAACTGTCTGAACGTAACAATATCTTTTTGGGCTCCAGGGGGCGAGGGGATGGATGGATGGTTTGAAGGATAATTCTATGTCATCAGTTATATCATTACGGCATTTATTTTAAACTATTTTATATTTTAAATTGTTAATTGGTTAATTTTAAAATGAGGATTTATATTTTAATATTTATGGATTGTTTCAATTATATTGTAACCTGACCAGAGCCCTTCGGGGATAGGGTGGGATATAAATCCAAACATAAATGAAATAAATAAATAAATGTCTTCATCAGTCTGCTATTCTTCCTCATGTTTCTATTTTATTCTGTTGTATTTTGTTTTGCTTTTGTGTGAAATAAAAGCCCAATCTCTGTGGTGTGTAGATAGCACTAGTATTTTTGCCATGTTCTTAGGTTGATGTTTTAGTGCTAGTTGGAAAGAATTTTCCTGTCTCTCAACTTCTGAATTGTTTGCTGTGAAGGTTTTTTTAAAGGGTGTTATTGCACAAGTGAATAGGTGCTATTTCCATTTCTTCCAATAATTGATATTCTTGTTATTGTGTTATAAGAAAGCCAATGTGGTGCAGTAGTTTGGTGAATTCTAATCTGGTGAACCAGGTTTGCTTCCCCACTCCTTCACATGAAGCCTGCTAGGTGACTTTGGGCCAGTATAGTTCTCTCAGATTTCTCTCAGCCCCATCTACCTCACAAATTGTCTATTGTAGGGTGGGGAAAGGAAGATGATTGTAAACCACTCTGAGACTTCTTAGTGGTAGAGAAAAGTGGGGTATTAAAAAACCAACTGTTCTCTCTCTTCTCTCTAATCAGCTCAAACAGAAAAAAATGCAGATATATGCCTCTGTAGATGTCCGTAAACAGAGGACTGTGAATTCATTATCATAATGGAACAGACCCCTCAGATGGAAAAATTTTGATGGAAATTCAGATAGATGGAAAACTCCAGGAGGTGAATTATTTCAAACGTGAAATAACCATTGTTGTGGGTATCCTGCTCTTCAATTTCACATGGAGCTAATACTGAAACAGATACAACTTGATTGTGGAGAAGGGTCCCAGTGCAGGACCACTCCTAAATGGAGTGCCATGGCTTGCTGGCTGAAGACAGTCATCTTTGCAAATCAGACATGGATGAAGGGGTCCATACATTATCAACTTTTGCCTCATTCAAATGCAGTTTAATGACATATTTTGGACTGCGTTGCAAGGTTCCCCACGCATGCTTTGGAAATACGTTGCACACAAATCTCAGTTATCTTGACCCCATTGATTTATCTGTATCAGAGGCATACACCTAGAGACAAAGCCTTCTCCGGGCCCCCCCCCCCCCCGGGAGTCCCCCCCCCACTGCAGTGAGCCCAGGAGGGCGGAACGCCCCAGCCCCTCCTACAGACTTTACAGAGTTGGACCCAGAGGTGGGATTCAGCAGGTTTGCACCACTTCGGCAGAACCAGTTAAAATGGTGCTTGTAAACAACCAGCTGTTAAATTATTTGAATCCCACCACCGGAACCAGTTGTTAAATTGTTTGAATGCCACCACTGGTCGGGCTTCCCTCAGTCCCACCCCCTGGTCTGCCTGGAAATCAGGGATGTGGCCCCATCCTCCTGCTTTTAGCAGGCCCAGTCCTGCCTTGAACTATCGTTTCAAGTTATGGTGAGCATTTCAACAATAACTTGAAAAGATAGTCAAAGGCAGGACTGGGTCTGCTAAAAGCAGGGGGACGGGGCCACATCCCTGATATCCAAGGTCAGTCCCTTGGACTATGTTTTCAAGTTATGGTGATCATTTCAACAACATACCCATGAGCCTTTGCTAAATATGCAAATAGGCTGAGTCTCTGGTTACATGGGGGGCTGATTTTGCACACACCCCATGTGACCAGATGGTGTGCGCCTGGAGACATGGGTTACTCCATGTCCCCAGGCAGATATGCCCCTGATCTGTATATTACTTTATTTTTAAAATTGGTATGCCATCTCTCGGCAATCAGGCTGCTGGGGAAGCTAACAACAAATCTATAAAAATGTCAATAAAATGGGTGATTACAATTACAATTGAATTGTACAATTACAATTGAATTGTGGCTCAATGACTTGGCATGCAGAAGGTCCCAGGTTCAATCTCTGACCCCTCCAGTTAAAGAGATCAGGTAGCAGGTGATATAAAATACATCTGCCTGGAACACACTGGAAAATCATTACCAGACTGATCTTGATGGACCAAGGGCCCGATTCAGTATATGGCAGCTTCATGTGTTCATAGTACTATTTTCAAACCAACAACTTTTAAAGCAGCAAAAACAGATCAGAATAAAATTATTAAACCATTAAGAGTGAGAAAGGGAAGAGTAAATTAAAGCACCCAATAATCAAATCAGTCAAATACTCAGGTAATTAAAAATAATAATTGTACTCTACAAGCAAAGTAAAGCAGACACTGGGTAGACAGCTGGAGATAAAGAGTTTCATAAATAAAAAGCTACTCCAGACAATGCACTATTTCTGGCAGCTACTCTCCATGTTTCCAAAGGTGGACTAATGCAGAAAAGGTAGTATGTCAAATTTACTGGGGGGCAGGGCTCCTTAGGACAATCTGGTTCCAGTTAAGGGGTTGCATTATAAAATGGTCCCCTATTTAAGGAAGAGATTTATCATTTCCAACAGGGTGTGCCATACCTCATTGCCACCAGCTTTAACCAGCTATGATGGGCATGGATCAAGAGGACAGGTGGTCAGCTTCATAGTTGTAAGTCTGTTGGCCAAGGAGAATGGACTGAAATGGTTCAATATGGGACCAGGAGGCTGCAGTTCACTTACTGTATGAATAGTTTCCAGGAGGTCATGTTGGAGCATCAAGACTTTATCCATGAAGAAGCTCACAAATGCCTCATAGTCAAGAACTGAATCACTAGTACTTTTGCTTCCTGTAGAAAGGGATGTAAAGAACCTAATTACTTTAAATAATTGTGCTGGGAGTGAGATGGCAGATACTATTCTGTTGAAATAGTCCAGTCTAGATATGATCAGTGCTTGGATAATAGTGGCCAGACCTTGTCAATCAAGAAGTTGCTACATTACCAATGAATAGCCCTTTGGATTTTAGATCCTCATCCACTGCCTATTGAAATCACTGCAGAATATTCCCTCCATAGCCTCATCTGACTTTTTTTGAAAAGATGAGGTAGATCTTTGTGTCTTCAGCACAGCTTTGCCATTTTCACTGAATTTCTGGATGACCTTTCCCAGGGAATTTGTGTAGGCATTATATGGCTAAGGAGGCAAAATGGAACTCTATGGGGTTCCATAGCACAAACACCAGGGCTCTGAGCAGCTATCTCCCTGCTGAAACAGAACCATGAGTACCTTCCCCTGCCTTTATTTCTATGTCCCTTGAGTTAAAATAAAATTGAAGTGCTTGTACTAAGTGTTAAATCTATGTGGAGTTGTAGATCTTATAAGTTCTTGACAAGCAGAGATTTGAGATGTCCCACTTGTCAGCAGAAAATGTACAAAGGGGCTCTGGCAATGTTATTCGTTGACAATTTATTCTTAGATTTTACAAGACACAAAGAACAAAAAAAAGGCCTTTACTTTTAGATAACAATTTTGCCCTTTCTCCAAAAGAGAAAAAAGAATACTCCTACGTAAACTTCAAAACATCTGTTTCTTGCTTGAAAACACTCTTTATGTTGCAGTTTAAGACCCTCCTGTCATGATGTCTGATTCAACTATGTCTAAAGACTTCTTCTGCCTTGGTCCTAGGGCTTGAACTCAAAGGTTCTGGGAATCAGCCCTCCATGAGGCCTGATTCAAATTAGGCTTTTCAAAGGAAGTCTGCAATGCAACAGGTTGGTGTAAATGAACTTGGAATTTCTTTCAAGGTTTCTATGAAGTGTGGCTCTCAATGTCCTGACCCAACAGAATCAAATCAGTTTGCCTGGGGTGATAGCAGCAGGAATCCAGGCTGGTTTTTTTCCCCTTCAATAAATTATGTTTCTGTCTGGAGATTGCTTTTTATCACTTTCCCTAGTCCCCGTGAATGGCAGCCTATTTCACTGCCCTGACAAGGGTTTGTACAAAGAACAGAAGATAGAATAAACTAAGTCTTTGTGGCAACAGACAGAGATAACAACTGGGACTGGTAACAAACCAATCCATCCTGCCTTTGTAATGTGTCAGACTCATAGTCCTTCCTGTGCCTCAGACCAAGGTCAAGAGAATTCTAGATGTTCTGTGATAGCCAATTACACCTACCATGGATGAGATTAAACTCCTGTTCCACATAATAAGGTATCTTTAGAACAACATATTGTATCCTCCTCATGCTTACCAGATCCTGCAAAGTTATTAGAATTGAAAATTTTGCTTCTCGCTGAGATGAAGACAAAGCTATTTGTATGAGAGAAAGCAAGGCTATAGATTTAATGTTACAGTATCAGACTGTTTTCTTCTAATTTGCTCTCTGTTGACTTCACAAGCACACTGTCTGACATTTGGAAAATGGCATTAAGAATGGCAAAATCCCTGCTGAAGTCATGCGTGTAGTTTTTATATACATAGGTATATACAGGTGAAATTCTTGTCACAACTGTTCAGTACATTCCAAGGGCCACTGAAGATGCACATGAACTTTCCTGCCATTTTATACTCAATTCCAGAGATGAGGACATGACAAACTATCCAGTGCACTATCACAGAAGAGAGAAGACAATATATCTGCTGCAAATTCTGTATTTGTTAAAGGAAGTAAGAACAAAACAGTGAAAGATGTTCATGTAAGATGTAAAAAGTCCAAACTATTTTTTTTTACCTCTTCATTCATACGTTTAAGTGCAATTCTTTTTAACTTGGTTCTTACATACACTTTACCAAGGAAAGGCAGAGAAGATACACCAAACACCAGAGAAGAAAAACAAAGGTCAAGTTAAAAAAAGATGTGATTAAAAATTTAAGATAAAATGTTCTTGCTTTAGTCAGAAGTATGTTGTACAATTCCCAGAACATTTGAGATTAACTAGTTATGCAAGAAGGCACAACTCCTTTGCTCACTGGAAGGAGAAGTGACATGATCCTGTGTTTAAAACTCCCCTGAGAAAGATCTTCAAACCTCACTGGGAATTTTGAAACATACTTCTAACTAGAAAGGAAGAAGATGTATTCAACTCTCTTTTTTTAAGCTTGGCTTTTGCCTTTTTCTCACATGTTGCTTTATTTTTCCTTGCTGATGACTGGCAGCTGAATGTGAATGTAGACTCAGATAAAAGAAGGATTGTGCATGAAATAAGAAGTAGCGATGTGTGTATTCAGATATACATGGTCTGAATATAAATCCAAAAAGTATATATTTAGATGGCATGGATGTTTTTGGGATACTGGGAAATGAGTCTCCCAAAATCCTGGAAATATTAAAGAATAACTGGGAATATTGGTATCTAGTGTTTTGATACTCTTGTGACACCCCCTCCCCCCTTTAATTTTACTGTTTCTTTGTCTTCCCAGGGCTTGGTATAAGCTTGCCATGTTGTTTGGGCTTTGTGTCCTTTGAAATGGTTTTTGTTGGTCTTGCAATATTGTATTCTTCGTTTAAGTTGCTTTGTGTCAGTGTTGTGGAGTCTCATGTTCAACATTGCATTTGATTCATCGGTTGTATATTGACTGGATTCTGAGTTTACATGTGTTGGGCTTGCAACAGTAACCCTATGTTTGTCTTGGGAGACTCACTGCTTTGACTTTGATTTGGATTCTTTGTTTTGACGGTTGTTGTGTTAGCTTTGCCACATTGCCCTATGCTTCTGCTAGCATTCTGTGGTTCTGCATTGGTTTTTTGAGCTCATTGGTTCTGTTTCCATTGGCCAGTGGGTGCTTTGCTTGCCTCTGAGTGTTTAGTTATTGTTCACCCTGGAGAAAGCTTGGCACTTTACTCTCTCCACAGAAAACAGTAGCAAATAACTGGGACCCATTGCTCAGGTGCACATAGAATTTGATCTCTTGGTCCAGTTCCCTTGAAACTTTGTGTTGGTATTTGGCAAGTACCAGTCACACAATCCAGTAATGAAGGAGTTAATGTTGTGTATGCTAATTAGTTAGTGAGGTCAGAAGTTAGAGACCAAGTAATTGACCCCATTGGTCAAGCAGGTCTACATGCAGGCCTGTACACAGGCAATAGGTATACATTCTTTGTTCTCTCTCTGCACATACTCTCCACTAGCTTATTAGCCATGTAATAGCCAAACAGAGGCTGGCTAATAGAATTAGCCAGTTAGAAAGATATTGTTTTGCATCCAAGTTTACCCTCCCCTTCTTTTATACCCAGTAAACTTTATTTTCAGTAAGCAACTGCCTCTGTCTCTTTATTGCACAAACTCTGCATTTGTAAGAAGTGTGATATAATTATCACAACTAAGAATCACAACATTTTGGGAATATTTAGTTGGCATTGTGATTTTGGTGCCACTAGCTTTTTACAAAACTCCTCTAGCACCCCACCCCCTTTCCCGAAAAATAACACGTATGGGGATAACATCAAAATCCTCAGGGGAAAAACAGATCTGAATACCAAACCTGTATCTGGAATCCAGTATTTTGGCTCCCTGATATCTGCATCCAAAAAATGCCAACTTCTGTTTTTGAGGTGCACATCATAAGAACATAAGAACATAAGAACTAGCCTGCTGGATCAGACCAGAGTCCATCTAGTCCAGCATTCTGCTACTTGCAGTGGCCCACCAGGTGCCTTTGGGAGCTCACATGCAGGATGTGAAAGCAATGGCCTTCTGCTTCTGCTGCTGCTCCTGAGCACCTGGTCTGCTAAGGCATTTGCAATCTGAGATCAAGGAGGATCAAGATTGGTAGCCATAAATTGACTTCTCCTCCATAAATCTGTCCAAGCCCTTTTTAAAGCTATCCAGGTTAGTGGCCATCACCACCTCCTGTGGCAGCATATTCCAAACACCAATCACACGTTGCGTGAAGAAGTGTTTCCTTTTATTAGTCCTAATTCTTCCCCCCAGCATTTTCAATGAATGCCCCCTGGTTCTAGTATTGTGAGAAAGAGAGAAAAATTTCTCTCTGTCAACATTTTCTACCCCTGCATAATTTTATAGACTTCAATCATATCCCCCCCTCAGACGTCTCCTCTCCAAACTAAAGAGTCCCAAACGCTGCAGCCTCTCCTCATAGGGAAGGTGCTCCAATCCTTCAATCATCCTCGTTGCCCTTCTCTGCACTTTTTCTATCTCTTCGACATCCTTTTTGAGATGTGGCGACCAGAACTGAACACAGTACTCCAAGTGCGGTCGCACCACTGCTTTATATAAGGGCATGACAATCCTTGCAGTTTTATTATCAACTCCTTTCCTAATGATCCCCAGCATAGAGTTTGCCTTTTTTCACAGCTGCCATGCATTGAGTTGACATTCCATGGAACTATCAACTAAGACTTCAAATCCCTTTCCTGGTCTGTGACTGATAGCACTGACCTGTAGCGTGTATGTGAAGTTTGGCTTTTTTGCCCCTATGTGCATCACTTTACGTTTTGCTACATTGAACTGCATTTGCCATTTCTTAGCCCACTCACCTAATTTATCAAGGTCCACTTAGAGCTCTTCGCAATCCTTTGTGGTTCTTACTCTAATCCCTCACATAATTTGGTATCATATGCAAACTTAGCCACCACATTCACCACCCCTACTACCAGATAATTTATGAATAAGATTAAAGAGCACTGGTCCCAAAACGGATCCTTGGGGGACACCTTAACTCCTTACATTTCTCCATTGGTGAGAACTTCCCTATTTTATAACCCACCCTTTGTTTCCTGTTCCTCAACCAGTTTCTTTAAATCCATAGGGAGGACTTCCCCTCTTATTCCTTCATTGGGCTGAGTTTTCTCAACAGTCTCTGGTGAGGGAACTTTGTCAAAAAAAAAAGCTCTTTTGGAAATCCAAGTAGACACAATGTCCACTGGTTCCCCCTTATCCACATGTCTGTTTACACCCTCAAAGAACTCTAGTAAGTTTGTAAGACAGGACTAAATGCCTCTACAAAAGCCATGCCCTGACTCTTTCCTCAGCAGGTCTCTGCTTTTCTGCTGCTTTAATAATTTTATCTTTAATGATAGATTCTACTTAGATTCTACCAGGAAACAGATGTCAAACTGACTGGCTCTGTAATTTCCCTGGTCCCTCCCTAGATCCAGCTTTCTTAAAGATTGGTGTGACATTGGCCATCTTCCAGTCTCTCAGGGATGGAGCCTGATTTCAGGGATAAGTTGCATATTAATGTGAGAACATCAGCAATTTCATGCTTTGAGCTCTTTTAAGAACCTCTTGGATGAATGCAATCTGGGCCAAGAGGATTTTGGTAGCATTTAGTTTATCAATGGCTGCCAGAACTTCTTCCTTGTCTACCACTCATCTTCGCTAGTTCCTCTGGATTCACCTCCTAAGAAGCTTGGTTCAGGTGCAGGAATTTTCCTCACACCTCCTCTTGGGTGAAGCACAGATGCAAAGAATTCATTCAGCTTCTCTGCAATCTCCCCTGTCATCTTTTTAGCTTTACTGTACCTTTTTGTTCCTTCATATCATCTAACTGGAATTTCCTACTCACTTCCTAGCTGGCTTCCTTGCTTTTGATGTAAAATTTTGAAGAACTTGTTTGTTGCTAGTCTTGATGTTCGCAGCCATGCGTTCCTCATAATCCTTTTTTTTTGCCTCCCCTTACAGCTAACTCTTGGCTTCTCTTTTGCCACCATTTGTGTTCTCTCTGGTATCTCTTCTAATCAGTTAAGTTGGACTTCCATTTTTCTAAAAAGACATCTTTTTTTTCCTAATAATTTCCTCCAACCTCCCTTTGTTAACCATGGTGGCTTTCTTTTTTTGGACTGGTAGCTGCCTTTCCTAACTCTATGGAACACATTCCAGCTGAGCTTTTAAAGACTGTGTTTTTAAATAACCTCAAAGCATCCTGGGACATTTTTTTGACTCTCTTGATTTTCCCTTTCAGATTCCTGCGCACTAACTTTGAGAAATTTCCCTTTTTGAAGGCGAATGTAACTACATTAGTAGTTGTCACTTGTTCGCATGCAGAGATACTGAATCTGACAGCATTGTGGTCGCTGTTCCCTATCGGCTCAACAACACTGACTTCCTGCACCAGGTCCTGGGTCCCACATAGAATTAGATCTAGGATCACCTCTCCCCTGGTTGGTTCTACAACCATCTGCTCTAAACCACAGTCATTTAGCATATCCAGGAATGTTCTCTCCTTACTATGACCTGAACATGCATTTTTCCAGTTTATGTGGGGATAGTTAAAATCGCCCATTACCACGACATTTTTGCTTTTGTTGGCCTCTCTAATTTCTTTTCCATCTCAGAATCCTCTTGTGCACTTTGGTCAGGGGGACGATAATATATTCCTACTGTTAAACTATGCTTCACCCCTGGTATTGATATCCACAGTGCTTCTGTAGAGGAATCAGCTCCCCTTGCATTGTCTATTTTATGTGACACTATGCTCTCTTTGATGTAGAGGGCCACCCCACCCCCCAATACGCCCTGTCCTATCCTTCCTGTAGAGCCTGTAACCTGGGATAACAGCATCCCACTGGTTCTCCTCATTCCACCATGTCTCTGTGATGCCCACTATATCAATGTCCTCCTTCAAAACTCTGTACTCCCGCTCCCCCATTTTAGGTCGAATGCTTCTACTATTAGCATAGAGACACTTGTATACTCTGTCTCTGTCCCTAACCTGGGATTTATGTGATTTGCCCTCTAGCCTTTTGTAGACACTATCACTTATCACATTGCTATGCTTTTCGCTTGTATGTGGTTGATTTAGAAAAACCTCCCTCTCTGTCTGCATCCCCATGGACTCTGTATTCCGAACCGAAGTCACCTCAACTCCTGTCGGCTTTCCCCCAAGGATCAGTTTAAAAGCTGTTCTGCCACCTTTTTAACGTTGAGAGCCAGCAGCCTGGTTCCTCTTTGGTTAAGATGAAGCCCGTCCCTTTTGTACAGGCCTGCCTTATCCCAAAAGGTTCCCCAGTTCCTGACAAAGCTGAAACCCTCTGCTTTACACCACCTTCTCATCCACGCATTGAGACCCTGTATCTCCGCTTGCCTAGCTTCACTCTTGGCGTGGAACAGGTAGCATTTCGGAGAATGCCACCTTGGGGGTCCTGGATTTTAACCTTTTTTCCTAGCAGCCTAAATTTAGCTTCCAGAACCTCCCGGCTACATTTCCCAATGTCATTGGTACCAATGTGGACCACAACTGCTGACTCCACCCCAGCACTGTCTAACAGCCTATCTAGACAGGCGTGACATCCGCAACCTTCGCACCAGGCAGGCAAGTCACCATGCGGTCATCACGCCTCTCACAAACCCAACTCTCTATATTCCTAATGATCGAATCACCCACTACAACCTCCCCGAGGGGTATCCTCAGTGCAAGAGGATATCTGACCACCAGCTAAGGAAGGGGTCCCATCTAAGGGAGCATCTTCCACCACCTCAGACTGGCACCCTCCGTCACCCAGACTCTCATTCTCCATGACATCTGAAGAGATGTCACCTTGGGAGTGGGACCTGGCTGCTAGGTCCCTGAAAGCCTTGTTTGTTGCCCTCTCTGCCTCTCTCAGCTTCTCCAGGTCTGCCACCTTGGCTTCAAGAGAACGCACACGTTCCTTGAGTGCCAGGAGCTCATTGCAGCGAGGGCACACCCATGACTTCTGCCCTAGTGGCAGATAGTCATACATGTGACACTCAGTGCAAAACACTGGAAAGCCCCCATCCCCCTGCTGGCTTCCTGCCTTCATATCTAATTTTGTTTAGATATTCAAATATTGATTTTAATTAGTGCCTCCCTGTTAAGGTTTCTATACCTTCTACTATCCCTTAAAATATGTTCTTATTTAGTAAAACACCTATGCGCGCCATTAGGCGCGCGCCGCTGGTTCCAGAGACTAACTGAAAAGATTTACAAATGTGAGAAGCCCCACCCCTTCAGCACTAACTGAAAAGATTTACAAATGTGAGAAGCCCCACCCCTTCAGCAGCCTCTCCCAATCAGCAGCCCTAGGACAAGGAGAAAAGAAAGAGAAACCTCCTGTTTAAAATACACTGTTTAAAAGATGTGGCTTTGAGAAAAGCCCTCTGTAAAGAAAAATCAGAGCTCCTCAGCCCTTTCTGGCCCACTTCTCAGCCCTTTCTGGCCCACTGCTGTTCTCCACTGCTCCTCTTCTCTGCTGGTTCCAGAGACTAACATCGCTAGAAGAAAGTTCTGTCTGCAGTTTCAATCTGGAATCTAATATGATTCATTCATCCATCCAAGGCATCACTTTACACTGCAGTCATTAAGTGATGGTCAAGCATTGTCTGGTTGTAGGAATTAGCCTTTTCTTTGAGTACCTCCAGAGCACTCTAAAAAAGGGACATGCGACCATAGCTCAGTGGCAGAGCACTTGGTTTATACTCTGAAGGTCCCAAATTTATTCTTTGCCATCTCCAGCTTTAACAGAATTCTTAGACACTCACTGCCAGTCAGAATAGGCAACACTCACCTTTTAACCAATGGTTTGATCCATTATAAGGAAGCTTTATATGTAGGGACAACATATTTCCAATATTTTGTAAATACAACCTGTGTTCTTGGTGTCCTACCTAAACAGGAGGAATTTATGGTTGTGTTGGAATGCAGATTGTATCTGAAGAGACCATCCAAGAAATCACCAATTGCAAATCCATCATAAGCATAATGGTCTGTCAAGTAGGTAGGTGGGTGGGGGTGGGGGGGTGGAAGGAAGGAAGGAAAAGAAAAAGAATAACTTGTGAGTATGTATGCAGAATAACCAGTTTCCTAGCCTGATGATTATATTTAGAAATTGCAGAGGAATCAATTTGATGTTGCAGAAGGGGATGCAGTTCTGAGGAACATTTTGAAACAAGAAGAAAAGGCCCACAAAAGTAGCCATTATCCTTCTCATTTTGTAAGAGCAGTGCAATATTTAGGTAAAGCATCTTTGTTTCTTGATCCTTGTCTTCAGTGTGCACAATTTAAATAGCTTGTAGCAGCAACTGTAAAAGTGATGAGGTCATTTATTTCGATGGACTGCATTGTCATTCTGAACCAGGCAAGATGGCAGCAGTGACATGCTAGTGTCAATGGAAGTCCCCCAGGACATCACTGAGCTGTCTTGGTTATGTCAAAGGAAGACTCTTTATGTGAGCAAAGGCGAAACAAAGTCAATGCAGGTCTACAAAGACAAGCTGATGGATGCAATGAGATGTGGGTCATTTGAAAGTCAGTATTGTACATGCATGGACTGTAGCCATAATTGCTACCAAATACCAGTTGAGTAGCCTGGATTTTACAGGGTGTCAATTATTCAGGGGGCAGGAATGTTTGTTATAGAACTGCATGAAGAGAAAGTAGGGTATTCTTTAAAGGACTGAGCAATGCAATAAAAACTATTTTTATAGTCCTGTAAAATAATAGGGATTTGTATTTCGTTTCACACTGCATTCAGAATCACTACATTTCAGTGTTATTGCAGTTAGAGTGAAGCTTCTTTTCTTGGATAAAGAGAAATGATGAGAAGAAGAAGAAGAAGAGTTTTGGATTTATATCCCCCCTTTCTCTCCTGCAGGAGACTCGAAGGGGCTTACAATCTCCTTGCCCTTCCCCCCTCACAACAAACACCCTGTGAGGTAGGTGGGGCTGAGAGAGCTCCGAGAAGCTGTGACTAGCCCAAGGTCACCCAGCTGGCGTGTGTGGGAGTGTACAGGCTAATCTGAATTCCCCAGAGAAGCCTCCACAGCTCAGGCGGCAGAGCAGGGAATCAAACCCGGTTCCTCCAGATTAGATACACGAGCTCTTAACCTCCTACGATGAAAAGATTTTATTCCTTTCTCATGACATCTCAAAATAATGTAAAAAAATTCTACTTCATTTCTCTTCTTAAAGAAATAACATTTGGGATGAATGTTTTACATATGCTTGGAAGAAGGTTATTCCAATCCAAATAGCTGTGGTTTTTTTAGTGTATTGTCAAAGGCTTTCATGGCCGGATTCAACTGGTTGTTGTGGGGTTTTGGGCTGTGTGGCCGTGGTCTGGTAGATCTTGTTCCTAGCATTTTGCCTGCATCTGTGGCTGTGAATATCCTGTGTTTGGGTGGAGTCCATTGTCCATGAATTTAGCATGCCCTTGGCCCTTGATTCTGGTGTTTTAAGAGACTGTCCTGATTCTGGTGTTTTAAGAGACTGTCCTGATGATACCCCCTGATTCTGGTGAAGTTTGGTTCCAGGGAGCCAAAGTTATGGACCCTCAAAGGGGTAGTCCCCATCTCCTGTTATCTCCCTTTGGAAACAATGAGGGATAGGTGCACCCATTTTGGGGGTCCATAACTTTGGACCCCATGAACCAAACTTCACTAAATTTGAATGGTATCATCAGGACAATCTTTGGGTGATACCCTGAAATTTTGGGGCTGCTAGCTTTAAAAATGTAAAACATGAAAACACCCAAAATACCCAAAAAAGCCCGAATACCTTGCATTCGGATTTGTTCATATTCAGGCAGGACATATTCGGGCTGATTTTGGCCCGAATATACCCTAATTTGCCCAGATTTGGGCCAAATCCGGTATCTGTTGCACCCGAATTGCCAAGCCTAATTTGCAATCACCAATACTGCTGCTGCTGCTGTGAATGCAAATGCAACTACAAGTGTAAATGGACTGATAACCCCACCTGCAATACAATGTACTCAACCACACCTTTGCATAGCAAGTTCCACCCACACACTTACTGACACAGTGTGTAACAGACTTCCCTCTGTGATACACCTCTGAAGATGCCAGCCACAGATGCAGGCAAAATGTCAGGAACAAGATCCATCAGACCACAGCTACACAGCCTGGAAAACCCACAACCATTTTTTTTAGCTCTTCTGAAACAGCATTGAGAAACAATCTTCATTTACCTAAACAGAATTACACACTTCTAAGCCCACTGGCTTCACTGGATTTAGGGAATATTTAGGGTGCCTTTAGTAGAACCAAACCTGTCATATACAACCCAGTGGCCTTTGTGGTTTGGGAATGATGAGTCCATCACAAAATAGCTCCAGGTTATGAAACATCTGACAAGTTAAAATCTATCCAATCATTTCCAGTTCCAGAATTATTTCAAGTGGTGGTCCAGGCTTTTGATAGCTGTGGAAAGTGGGGCTGTGATAGCAGCAACAAAGCAGTGAGGGTGATCCTTAACCTCTTCCCAAAGTGTGGGCAGGGGAGCAGAAAGTCAAACTTAGATCAAGGCAGTAGGAAGAAGGAACAAAGTGAGCAAGGGCAATTAGGGAGAGACAGAAGGAATAACTGGCTCTACAATCCAGCTGTTGTGGCTACCCTGCGGCAGACCACATCCAAAGCATTATGATTCTTTTCTCTTCGCTGCTGAAGTTTTTTTTTACATAGGTACCCTTTACCCAGCAGCAAGGCAAAGGGAGATTGTCTGCTGGAACCAATGAACCTTTGTGCTGGTAAACAGGAATAAGGGATTCCCTTTTGCTACCAAGAAAAGATCATGTGGCCAGCATGTGCAAAAGCCATTTGACAGGGACTATTGACTGGAGAGGAATTAGGAGAGATTGAGTAGAAAAGATTGGCTGGATCCAAACCAATACTATCAGCATGTGTGGTGAAGTAAGCCTGCTCTGCAATCGTTAAATATTGGTCTTCATAGGAATATATTAACAGCTGTTGTTGATATTCTTTCTGCCTCACATGGAGGCCAGCACAGCCCCTTCAGTCACAGACAGATATTGAAGCCATGAAAGAGACTTCAAAATGCAATCTTAATCTACAAGATTATGGTGACTGTATTTCAATGTTATTTGAGACTGCAAAGTCAGAACTGTGCTGCACTATATGAGAAATATAATTCCCCACCACACTGAGACATTTCTCACAGTACTTTTTAAAAAATCCCCACGAGCAGCCCAGATTTCCATGGGCATGTGCACCCACAGACAAGTGAGACAAGTGATCTGGGCAAACATTGCCATATTACTAGTCACAGGAGTAGCTGAAAGTCATTTCAGTTATTTGTCTGGTATTTACATTATATTTGTCTCTGCAAGTTGAAAGAGGGAACAAAGTCTACTGCATGAGAAAATACTTAAAAGTATTGCCTAGTACTCTTTTTCATCTGAAAACAGTTTCATGAGGGGAAGAAGGGAGATAGGGAAGTGTCTGGAAAATAATCAGATGGATCTTAGGTGGATTCTGCATGGGCCAAAAACAGCAGTGTGAAAACAGTGCAAAATGGTTTAAAATGGTGTACAAGGGTTTACACCGTTTTTACACTGCTAGTTTTGGCCAATGCGGAATCTGCCTAAGCTAAGACCTAGTCTGCACTGGGACTAGATATCAACAGCATGGATGATATGTCAGAGCAGACTAAACTGTCCACACATTACAAAATAAACAAGGTGGATCTGGACTTATTCGCTTGTGATGGATATAAAAGTCAGATATGAGTTGCAGGTTTTCCTCAAAGCCTATGTATGGAGTATTCAATTTAGTTTAGGGTTGCCAATTCCCCCTGGCCACTAGCAAGGAATGGGAGGGTAGTGTTGTCAGATCCAGGTTGATAGAGCCTGGGGAGGACACAGATCTCAGTGGCGCACAGTGCTACTTTATCTCTAAGAAACTAACAGGAGTCTGGGCACAGAATTTTGGGAAAGCACACATGGAGTAATCCTTTCCATAGAAAAGAGAGAAATGCAATATCAGCAGTACAATACTAGAAAGATTGTTCTAAATATAATCACAAGTTACTATATAAACATCTAACTCTTCTAAATAAATAAACTGAAAATGGTTAATACACATATCTAGCCCCAAGCACTACAAGGATGTGAAGAACAACTCTTGGATTCTGTGCATGACCGTACTTTTCCCAGGAGCAGAGCCCTCCTGTGGCTTAGAATTATATTGTAGGATGTAGCCTCAATACTTTACAGAAGAAAGTATGTTACAGTGGAGAAAGGTCTGCTACAGGGCGCTCTCACATCTAATTTATAACACGAGTTATATTGATCCACATTGCAACCAGACAGCAAAGTGCTAGAAGAGTTATGCGCATACAGTTGCCGCAAGTACATTATCCCTCTCATGTCAATGGGTAATTTGTGTTTTGTCAGCTTGGCCCATTGAAGTGAATGGAATAATGTTCTAGGGAGAGATGTATGCACGTGGCTATATCTGTGCTTTAGTGTCAGGTTACTGTGTATGCCAGTTGACCTGCAATGCCATTGCAGATGCTTTGTAAAAAATAATCAGAAACTGGGAACAATTCTGAATCTACTATATTTCTACACAGTTTAGGGTGATAGTTATTCAAATCATATCATATATGGGAAAAAAAGGATGCAATTAAAATTGAATTAAATTTCTATAATATTTCTGGCTTTAATGGATAGTCACCTACATGATTTGAATATGTGAATTTGCTCCTCATCCTGAAATGATGACAATCAGTACAGGTGCTTGCAATAAAAGTGTAAGGTCAGCGTGCCAGCTGGGTAAAAATGTGTTCAGGGCTGATGCACAGTGATGTTACAGCAAAACTAAAGGATGGGAACTGAGATGCTAAGACGTTCAGCGTGAATGTGACTGTCTTTCAAAAATTTACATATAAGTTGAGTTCCCTCACCTCATCGGCTCAGTATTTTTGCTCAAAGTTCAATTCAAATGCCAGGATGAGCAGCTTTTCATCTACCAAGTAGCAGACTATGGTACAAGACCATTGTGAGCTCATGTTTTGGCAAACAAGCTACAATTGGAACTTATGTATTATAGCTTGCAGCGGGTCTTGTGCAGTCAGTGGATGAAATCTTTTTGATCACTGAGAAAACAGGCACATATTCCCCATGGTCATGGCTGGGTCACTAAAGTGACCTACTTGCCAAGCACAGTGTCACTTGCAGTTCACGCTCTCCTTACACCTGGACTGGATGCAAAATTCAATTCAGTGACTCAGTCATTTAACAGTGTATGCACATATTGATTGCCATTGTAACATTTCAGCTGCCTTTCCTAAGGCAAACATTGTAGTGAAACAAGCCCTGAGACAAATCTTTCATTAGTCACATAAGTTTTAAAAACAAGTTTTTGTAGATGTGTCTTGGGTGGGGGGAAAACATGGTTCTTATGAGGCAGTATAAGAATATACATGCACAGGTTCATCTGGATCTAGACTGTTCAGCAGCCATTCAAGAACACTATTCATAAAAGAACATTGGTATTGTCACCTCGCTAGCCACAAAACGTGAAATTTTATTTTATTTTGCTTTTATTATCAAGGTGGGCAGCCGAAGGAGAGGCAGTTTCAGACATGCTGGCTGGGAGAGAAGGGAGCTGTGACAAAGCAGTACATGACCAGACAACATGTGAATAGTTTGAACAGAGATGAATTATATGTCAAAATGATGGCAACATAATCAAATTGTGTGACAAGTCAGCAGGGGATTCAGCATTCCTGAATGTGGAATACTAAAGGGAGGACTGCTAGCAGTGAGGGAATTCCATTTACCACAATCCCTTTATCAGCTTCCAGTCCCTGCAGACTTCTCCCACCTCCCAGACACTTCATTCTTCCTACATTGGATTTCTTTTTCCTTTCCTCTTTCCCACTTGGATCTACTTTTTCCTGCTCTATCACCACTGGATCAGCTCCTCTCTTCTCCTTCTATTCCAGTGGCAACCCAAAATGCTTCCAATCCTGGCTTTTAAGAAATTTATTGTTCTTGCTTCTGTTGCTATTGTATGCCACCCTTTCCCAACTACTGCTGGGCTCAGAGCAGCTAGCAGTTTAATATACAAGCAGTTAAAAACACCTAATATACCCAATACAGTTGAAAATCGATTCATTTTTACATTCTTAAAATCCTATGCAGCACCCATAACATTTGAAGAAGCACTCACCAAATAGACTAGTACATGTACTGAAATGCTCAAATGTTGCCACCCCTACAGGGGGATTTACTCCCAAATGAAATTATTTCAAGTCAAGGGTTACTAAATCATAACTTCAGCTGGCCTTTGTAAGAATTTGCCTGTTGATGCAGGCGACTCTCCATCACAGACAGCCTTATAACAGAAATTAGGATATTGTTTGAATTTTCATTAGTTAATTTGCATCCTTAAAAACGAACGGAAAAAGAACCAAAAAGTTCCCTTGTGCAGAGAGCTGGGGAAGATTGAATATACAAAGAGACAAAATAACTAATCAAATCTTTGGCTGCAGGTCTCAAGTCAAAATAAATTATGTATCTCAAGTCAGTTAAATTATTAAAATAGGCAATTTTTTCTTGAATAGGGAATAAGGCTTTATGTAGCACACAATTTGGAATTGTTTTAAGTAGAGTGCACAGGGCACTCTCAGTCTGTATCATCATTTTGACGGAAGGCTGATGAATGGGCAACATTCTGTAAGTCATGACATGTCAAATCCTCTAAGTTGTATGGGACTTGAAAAATGGAAATTTCTTTCTTTTTTCCCCCAAATATGGCTTTCTTTTTATATTCTTTGTTATTATTATTTGTATATACTGTGTGATCTACAATGAGGGACATGTCATTTTACTTAATGTGAATCTGAAAGAGGAGGGATGGTATAGAAATTTATTAAATAATAATGATGAATCATGTGCCATTTAATTAATTAATTGATTGATCACAGCTAATTATACTGTGCTTCTTATTCTCTGCTGCTGACTTTCTCATGACATTATGTATTAAAGGTGGTCCAAGTAGCAAATGTTTTTCAAACCTGTGAGGACTTCAAAGCAACCATTCAATATCTTTTTTAAAAAATGCTAACTGTCTGATTTACAAGAACCCCTAGTGCACAGACTTGTATATTTCTTTCATAATTAATTACAATAATTACAAAAATGGAGTGTTTTCCTAACAAGGGATCAGATGTCTTCCTTAACTGTGTGTGTGTTTTGGGGGGGCAGCTTCTGGGATTTCTTAATTGATTGCAAGCTATAGCTGCTAGAATTGCATACATGTGGGATGTACCAATCTTGAAGGATTTGTGGTAGCATTTTGCTTTAGTCTCTCCTTTCACTTTCTGTCCTGTTGTGCCAAATTCTCCTTTGCTGTCTGCACTCTGCTGCTTGCCTGCTACCCTCCAGACTTTATCCTTCATCCATGCAAATCTACCTCAGGGTTCTCTCCCTGCAGCTTCCAGATGCCTATCTCTCCTGTGCCACCCAAATCCCTTGCCTTGATAGTCTTCCTCTTCTTCGGGCTAGTCAGTCAGGCAGTAAAACCTTCATTGGCATAATAAAATAGACATAAATAAAATTTATAAAATAATTTTTTAATTTTTTTTACATTTCCCCTCTGGCCAGCTGCCAAATATCTTGCTACTATGTCGGTTGCATTAGAGTTCTTATCAGCCAAGAGGGCCTTAGTTTGAATATCTTTGTTATACTTGTTAAGACCCAACTTTTGTAGATACTTTGTTAGTGGAGCACGTTGGTAAGCAAAATGGTTACAGTTTAGTAAGAGGTGCGTAAGAGAATCCAAAATAACATAATTGTTGCTGGAAGGGAATCTTTTGATTTATCCTCATGGTAAAGTGGGAGGGAAAAATATTAAATCTGGCCATCATGAAGGCACATCAATGCAAGGGAATAACTAGCAAAGCAAAATATTGTGATGGAGTTTTATAGTTATTTGATAAACCAAAAAAGAAGGGAGCACATTTTCTTTTTGTAGATCTACTTAAATTTGTCTTTCTTGATCTTCTAGTCTTTCAATGCTACTGTCCTTCAAGCTAAGTGGCTGTCTACCGAATTCCTTCACCAAATTCTGTAGCACATGCTTTTTTTAAATGATTCCTATTAACTCTCCGACAGACTTTAATATTGAATGTGGGTGCCCATGGACGTAGGCAAGGGGGGATTCTCGGGTTTGAACCCCCACATTCATGTCCAAAGCTCCGCCCACCCGTTTGTGGGTTTTTAAAACATTTTAGTGCTTTTCCGTTTTTGGCCTGCAGGGGGTGCATTGTTTGGGCTAGCAGCACCAAACTTTCAGGGATTGTTTGGGGGGACTCTTCTGATGATACTACCCTGGTTTGGTGATGTTTGGTTCAGGGGGTCCAAAGTTATGGATTCCCAAAGGGGGTGCCCCCATCCTCCATTGTTTCCAATGGGAGCTAATAGAAGATGGGGGCTACACATTTGAGGGTCCATAACTTTGGACCCCCTGAACCAAACGTCACCAAACCTGGGCAGTATCATTAGGAGAGACTCCTAAAGATACCCTGAAAGTTTGGTGCTTCTAGCTTAACAATTGCACCCCTGACAGCAGGCACCCCCCAAATTTCCCCAGATTTTCCTTTAAAATCCACCCCCTTCAGCATGGATTTAAAGGGAGAATCTGAGATCCTCAGTTTAGAAGAAGAAGAAGAAGAGTTTGGATTTATATCCCCCCTTTCTCCCCTATAGGAGACTCAAAGGGGCTTACAATCTCCTTGCCCTTGCTCCTTCACAACAAACACCCTGTGAGGTGGGTGGGGCTGAGAGAGCTCCAAAAAGCTGTGACTAGCCCAAGGTCACCCAGCTGGCATGTGTGGGAGTGCACAGGCTAATCTGAATTCCCCAGATAAGCCTCCACAGCTCAAGTGGCAGAGAAGGGAATCAAACCCGGTTCCTCCAGATTAGAATGCACCTGCTCTTAACCACTACGCCACATTGAAAGTGATGCTGTTTCAAGGTGGGGGATAATCCACCCCAAAAAGCATCACTTTCAATGTTGTTTAACTAGGGACCCTAGATTCTCCCTTTAAGGTGGATTTAAAAGAAGAATTTGGGCACTCTAGTTTAAACACCATTGAAAGTGATGCTGATTGGGGGTGGATTCCAGCATCACAGTGGCTGCCTGGGGGAGGGTGGGCGCAAAATTCAGATTTTGCACCAGGCTCCATTTTCCCTCTATGCCTCTGCCCAGAGGGGAGGGGCAGGGGAGGGCAGGGGAGAGGAGTCTGCCGTCCCCGGCTTTAGAGAGCTGCTTTTACAAGCGCTAGGCCGGGGGGCGGGGCTTGGGGAGGCATGTGGCCCCACCCCCGAACCCCCCCCCCTAAAAAATCTACACCTACGTCCCTGTGGGTGCCTTTCATTGACTTGGAGGGGAGGGAGAGGCTTTAGTCTATCTGTCTGAAATTTGGGACTACATTTGTGGTTTACAACCTCCCTGAAGTCTGACCAATTTTTTTAAACCATGAAGGTACAGAACCAAGGGGGATGTCTTCCACTAAAACAATGGTGAATAATAACAAAATAAAATTATGAAAATAAAACAACAGTAACAAAAAACAGTAACAGAACAACCCAATAACAAAGTAATCCATTTTTATTAACAGAAGCAAAACAAACAAAATAAACTCCCATGCATAAGTCAACAAATGCATTCATCACAACCTTTAGAGATGGAGCTAACTGTCATTTCTCAGCTACAGTTCTCCACCCCACCCCACCCCACCCCCAATGTCTCACCAAAAACAATTGATGCCACCCCAAATTCAAAATTCACTACATTTGAAGCCAGGCTTGAAAATTAATTTTAGAATTAGGATGTTAAGTTATGAATGTGCATGTGAAGTTCACTACTGCATGATGTAGAGATTAAGAGTAGTAGACTCTAATCTGAAAAACTGGGTTTGTTTTTCCCAGTCCCTCACATGAAGCCTGCTGGTTGACCTCAAGCTAGTCACCATTCTCTTAACATTGTCTCAGCCCCACCTACCTCACAAGGGGTCTGCTGTGGGAAGGGAAAGAGAAGGTGATTGTAAGCTGGTTTGAGATTCTTCAAAGGTAGAGAAAATTGGGGTATAAAAACCAACTCCTCTTCTTCTAAAACAATCTTTTCCAAAATGACTAGGCAACATCTTTCTATTTTGACCCATTCTTTCAGTTACTATTAAATGTTATTTCTAATATCATTAATTACCCTTGTTCTCTGCCTCCTTTTCAAGGTAACACCCATTATATCACTGGCTGGACCAATTTAGCTTCAGAACTGGAAATACATCAAATGCCTTCAAAAAATTTTTTCAGAATTAAGCAGAAGCTCAACCCTACTGTCCTAAGAATAGAATTATCATGCTAGATTAGACCACTGGCTTTCCAGATGCTCCCATGAAGTTTACAACTACAATCTGACAGATAAAACATCCCCTGTCATTTATCCAATGCCATCTGGTAATTAGAATTATACTGCCTCTGAATATGACGCTCCCATTCTTAGCTATCATGACTAATAGCCCTAGAGAGATCTAATTTGTATAATCCTTATTTAAGGCAGGCTGAGCTACTGGCAATCACAACATCTTATGGCAATAAATTCCTAAGTTAACATTGCATTATGTAATTAACTGTCAGAATTGTGGACTTCAGCAACTGTATGCCTTGGATAACTGGGATGGGACTTCCATTCAGCTGCCTGATGGAGTGTGCAGAGGGTGCATAATCCGCTTGAGAGTGTATAAAGGTGCTAATTATATAAACCATTGTCTCCACACTGAAATATGGTGATGCTTTTTTTGTGTGCATGTGTGGCACGACATGGAATTGCCACATTGTAGAATCAATCCACCCACTCTGTGTCACAACCCCTACCATGAACTTCCATTGTTCTTGTTGCCACCTGAGGAGGGGAGGAAGCTGTTCAGGGGTGCAGAAGGAGACACAGAAAACCCATTGCGTGGGTAAAATTTGGCCACAGCCGTTTTATTGGTGTGTTGGCAAAAGGAAGCAGAGGCACAGCAAAGGGGAAGGACCCAGCACTGGGCAGCATATCTGCTGTCCCCAGTAATAACTTTCCCCCAGTCCAATGCAAGGGGGAAAACACCAACACCTGGTACAGCAAGATAGTGGGAGCCATCTGGGAGCTGGCCTCTCGATGAACTCCCCTTGATACCAGGGGGTGATAGCCACCAGCAGCCCCGGCCTCAGCATGTGGTTCACAGGTTCACTCCACCCCTAGACCTCTTATGGAGGCCCCCACCAAATGGGGAAGGCCAGCAAGCAGGCTCCTCCTCCCCTGAACAGATCAGTTCCCATGCACAATCTGCCAGGCTGTGACAGATGAAATGCAAATAACAACAATCACTGTAATCAGAATGCCAACAACAAACTCAAACACATGGAGGAGGGGGCAGGAGAAGCCATTGGTGCTCAAGTAAGAAGAGGTGTGGGATGGCCCGGCCTGCCCATATAAGCGTGCAGCCCTGCCTCCTCTAGGCATATCACTCGGCAGCTGGACAGCCCAGCCCCATGCTGGGCTGGCTGCTGGCACTGAGCCTGCTCCTCTCCCTGCCCCACCCCCAGGCAGCAACGGTGACCAAGGTAAATCTCAGTTGCTCTTTCTCACTGGACATCTGAACTGAATATTCATTTCCAGAGAATAGCCATGATGTATTGTCAAAGGCTTTAATGACTGGAATCACTGGAGTGTTGTGGGGTTTCTGGGCTGTTTCCAGTGGCATTTTCTCCTGACATTTTGCCTGCATCTGTGGCTGGCATCTTCAGGAAGATGCCCCATGCTGGGCTGTGGCTTCCTGAAGCTGCCAGCCACAGATGCAGGTGAAATATCAGGAGAAAATGCTGCTGGAACACGACCATACAGCCCAGAAACCCCACAACACCCCAATAGCCATGACCTTTATCTTCCCCTCATATTACTCTTCAGGACTGTAGTTCTCCTGGATTCCACATAGCAGAGGAATCCAATATATTCAGAGGGTGGATAACATTTGAGGGGTTAAAAATATATAGACAAATGTCTTGCTGAATGAAAATAAAGGGACATTTCATGAACTTTGTCTTCTCATGAAGAAATGTATAAATCAAGCTTGGATCTTTTACACCAGGATCTCTCTCATTTGCAACAGTTCATGCTCAACATTGCTTAACTTGTATAACTATTAATTACCTTTTAACATCTGTTAACTGTTTGGTCAGACACTAGCAGTCAGGGTCATGCATAAGAATGTTACAAGAGTGGGATTCCTCACCATTAAGATGCATAATTATGGATAAAGTATAGATTGTAATTGTTAATGATTTTGAGTACAAAGTTATGGAGTGATAATTATTTGGAATTAATAAAATATAGAGGAAAGACATCCAGTGCAATACACTAGGAAGAAACCTCCCCCTTTTATTCCATAAACTAACTGGTTAATTTTCCCTCCAGGTAGATTAGTAAACCAGCTGATTCAATACTACTTTCCATTAAAAAGTTAATGAAGGAGAAAGTATACTTCACTATCCATACCACCATGTGTGAAAACTCAAATGAGAACTGGAGCAGCTTCCAAGCATGCAATTTCAATAAACGTTATCCTAGTTTCACTCATGACATATGCAGACAGTTGTATCCTTCATGAAGAATGCCAGCCATCACTTCTCTAGTTTTTCCTCTCAGTCTCCCAGCCTGGACTCAGAGGTGGGATCCAACCAGAGGTGGGATCCAGCAGGTTCTCACAGGTTCCTGAGAGTAGGTTACTAATTATTTGTGTGTGCCGAGAGGGGGTTATTAATTGGTGATTTTTGCCACATGATTTTTGCCTTAGTTACGCCCCTCCTCTCAGCGGAAGCGCGCAGAACTTGAAGCAGTCTAGCAGGAGGTGCACCGGCGTGTGTGGCAGCCTGTGTCTGCGTGCATTCGTTTCCCATCCAGGACCAGCACAGCGGCTGCGTCCTTGCCACAGCCCTGCCCCAGGAATGCCCCACCCCAGGAATGCCCAGCCACGCCCCCCTCGTGCCCCGCCCAGCCCCATTGGTGCTATGCCACAATTTGAATCCCACCACCATGGGAACCTGTTACTAAAATATTTGGATCCCACCACTAGATCTAACCAATTCTCACCACTTCTCTAGAAGTGGTTACTAAATTTTTCTGAGTGCCTAGAAGGGGTTACTAAAGCAACCTCCCTCCCAGTAGGGACTGGAGGTGCATGTGTACGGCAGTGCCACTATTTGAATCCCACCACCATCAGAACCTGTTATTAAAATTTTTGGATCCCACCACTGCCTAGACCCTTGTTCCAACCGTGAATTTTCATATGAACTTTCTTTTTTTTATTCATCTGGGGTGCGGAGTAATTAAGGGGAAAATATTTTCCACATTTGTTAGCAAGCAAATGTAAGTATGAAATGAAAAAAGACCTGAAACAAAGAAAAAAAGTCAATGGATTGCTGTCATTCATTCATTGCCCCTGTTCTCTGATTCACTCCAGAGTGGTATAGTGGAAAAGAGCAGGTAGATTATAATCTGGAGAATTGGATTTGATTCCCCACTCCTCCACATGAGCAGCAGAGTATTATCTGGTGAACCAGATTTGTTTCCACACTCCTGCATTTCTGCTGGGCTAGTCACAGTTCTTTGGAACTCTCTCAGCAAAGCCTATGTCACAAGGTGTCTGTTGTGGGGAGAGGAGGGAAAGGAGTTTGTAAGCCCCTTTGTGTCTCCTTACAGTAGAGAAAAGGGAGTATAAATCAAAACTGTTTTTCTTCTTTCCCTCCCACCTCCCTATTGTAGTATACGGGTCATGTCTGCGACTCTCGTCAGCCAGCCTTACTGCAATGGCAGACAGACAGGCAGCCTGCAGCAAGTAAAAAACAGGAAAAAATAATCTTTCTTCCAGCTCCTCCATGGTTTATATGATATTTCTAACATGTTAAAGGCTCTGAGCACCAGTGTGTACCATGAGGAATGTAGTTTTCTAGGTCTTGACATTCTTTTCTTCTACTACCTGCCAGCCCGGTAGATGACTCTCACTGCAATTGTTTGAGTATTTTTTTAAATCAAAAGTTTACTGAAGAGTTAAGCAAGGGTTACTGATAACTGCAAACAAGGACTGTCTACCTTCTCTTAAATTGATCTCAAAGATTATAGTGGCAGGATTTCTAATGGATCATTTTCCATAATATTTCAAAGTAATATTCTCCCCCCAAAAAGCTTATGTGCTAAATGAGGCAGACCATGAAACAGACATACAGAAGTAAATATATGGGCATACACTTTAGCTTTGTTTGTGTAAATCTTTCTACACCATTATTACAAGTAGCAAAGGTGATCTTAACATAATCAAATGCTGATTGAATGTCAAGCTATACCCACCAGGGGTAATTGGGTTGTCAGTATAAGCTCTGACCTTGTTCAGTATCCAGGGCACTTTACTGAAGCTGCATAGTACCTTATTAAAGAACAATACCAGGCAAGGAGTCCACTTTTTTCCAGTTTGATTTTTTTGCCTGCGTTCTGCTTCTTTTTCCCCCTGTTTCTACAGTCCTAACAAGACAGCAAAATAGACCTCTTGATACAAATTAAGGATGATATAAATTTGCTCATGGTTCTCACAGTGGTATTTGCAGGTTCAGTTTCTTATGGTCTCAAATCAGCTTCAATGGCCTTCCTTAATGAAAATGGATGGACATGCCATCAATAAATACCACTCTCTGGTCTAAAAATTGTATCAGAACCAATGGGAAGAGAAAAGAACAAGAGAACACTGTATTAGGTCTGTTATCAGATCAGCCACACATTTCATTATTTATTATTTATATAGGATCATCAGTTAGTATCAACCACGCCCCAAGGATCTTACAGTCTAAACTCTTTCATAGCAGAGATGACAAAACAAAGGGAAGGAGATTGAGTCAAGGAGAAGGATATAATGTAGTGTATACTGTATTTCCTTACAGTTACACATGCATAAGGTTTGTTTCACCTTGTTTCATTGGCTTAATATTTTTATGCATTGTTTCCTTAGCAATTCTCAGTGTAATTACAAGTAGGCAGATGGAATACACACGGGTGGTAGTATTCACAATTGTAACAATTTTTAAAATAGACAATTGGATCGAATATAGAGAATATGATGACCTCCACTATATGAAATTAAGAATGTTTTGATTTCTAGACTTCAAACTATAGGATTAGACTTCAAAAACTATTGGTTTTTATAAGCAGAATCCAAGTTGTGAACCCAAAATGAGTTTTCCCTCTTTTGAAAGCAATTTTTTTACTGTGCATTAGTAATATTCCTGAGTCATGGGTTTGTCCAGAAACTCAAACAGTAAATAATAAAATAAAGCTTTACTGAAAGACTGACTTCTGATACAGTCATGACATAAGATGGTTGATCTCGAATTAACAGCTCAAAAGGAGCTGCAAGCCTCCCCAGTTTAAGGAGAGAGCTAGGGGAAGCGCCATAGACTCTCAAGACTGTCTCCCCTGATTAGGATCACACAGGAGGGATGCTTACTGTAGTGATTTGCTGGGGTAAAGAAATTGAGTCAGTGGCACCATTATCATTTTCTGCTGGAGAATTTGCTTTTCCTTCAGAAGACAACATTCTAAGTCATGCACCTCTTATGAAAAAAATGAAGAGAAACTGGAGAGCAAAGTCCAGAATCTTCTGCAAACAGGGCCAGCAAAAATGTCAAGATCTCTCTAAAAGGTATGGACTTCCAATAAACAAAAAGAAAAAGAAAAAATAATAATAAAGAAGTTGCTTCAAAGGAGAGGCCTGGAAATAAAGGCATTAGAAAGTAGCTGCTTTGTAGTTATAAAAATAAAACTGAGCTGGTTTTCTTTGTTCTCTGGAGCTAACTCAGCTAACAGGATGCCAGGCTGAGATTGGTTCAGACTGGAAAGGGAACAATACAAAAGGAGGAAGTTTTGCTGAATCATAGAAAGGGGACAACAGCTTCTGCTATATTCTATCATAAACATGGAGATTTGTTGCACAGCAACATCTAGTGGTTCCAGCTGTTCAATATGGCTACTCCTAGAAAAGATCCTTTCAACTGGATTACCAAGAGTTCTCAGATAATGTTAGAACTTACAAAGTCTACAATTTGAAATGAACTCTCTAAAAAGTAGTGTTCAAAACATACCAGCAACAATGGCCTAACTGTTAAAGGATATTTAAAAAGTCAATAACTATCTTAAGAACTCTGGACAACTGGAGGAGGATGCAGAGGCAGTAAAGGAACAAGTTATATATATATATATAAAATGAGCTGATTCAGTTCAGACAGAATCTAAAATAAACATGAACAAGCCATTCTTCAATTGGAATACCAGACTAAAGAAAAGGCTCTTAGACTGAAAAAAGTTCCAGAAGATCAGGAGAATCTTTCCTTGGTCCTGGCCAAATTTATTACAATACAGGGAGAAGAGATGGCTGGAAAGATTGAATAGATATACAGAATAAAGTCTAAAAATATAGAATCACAGTGACTATATAAAGATATTGTTGTCTTCCTCTATGCTAAAAACAATGCAAATCAAATTATGGATAAGTTAGAGGGTTACGTTAGAGAGATGTACATGCTCTATATGACAAGGATAGAAATTCAAACAGTTTACTTTCTTTTATTTTTTAATTGCTAATCTAGATACCAAAGGTAACAGCATAATATTAAAGATAGATTCTGCAATGGGTTCTGGGAGGGAAGTCAAGTAGGATATTTGATCTGTTTTTCTTCTGGTGTTATTCTAAGCAGCTTTTTAGTGTTAAGGTTGACTAGAGCTGAATGTATTGTTTTAGTTATGATATGCAGATGTTAAAAATTAAAATTATTATAAAAAAGGAAATTCATGAAGGTTCTTAGAACAACAGAATTACAGCTTGGCATAATGAGAATACATAAAAACAAAGAAGCTATCTAAACTTATATATCTCTAAACTTACATATCCCTATCAAATCAAATGTTCAGCGTTGCAAGGTTTCATGGGCATACACAAAGTTCTTTTGCCAATGGAAAGGGGGGGAGGAAAGAGTAATGGAATAGGAGGACCTGTAACTAACTCTCTATAATACATTGATAGAAAATGCAGGCAATGATTTGGTGACCTCTCTGAACCAGTTCTGATGAAATAGTCAAGAGCAGCCAATCCGTCCTAGCCTGAAGCAGCAAAAAAAAAAACCCCACGCTTCAAGAACACATCTCAGCTATGAGAAATCTTCCAATTAACCCAAGCCTGAGAATAGTCCTTGACTAGATAACAAACTCCACAGCTGCATGATGGTACCATTCTAGACAAATACAACCTGTAAACTATTTCTTCACACCGCTTTATGTAAACTCCAAGGATGTATTGAGAGGATTGAAAGCCACATGACAGAAGCTTCAAAATGTACCTGGGAATGCATTTAATTCAATAGATGATGGCCATCTGGAACCCCAGCCCATTGGATAAAGTCTAGCAGTAGCATATTTCTTTTTACTGCATTTTTTCAGCAGCTGATTCTCAACTTCAGCTGGTAGTTTTATCATTTAAATGGCCTTACTTGCTATATTACTTTGCAAGTTGCCAATGAGCAACTAATTAACATGGCTTTTTATCTTTTTTTGGAAACATTTTCAGACATTTTACGGCAATTTAAGATAATCCAGACTTAGATCCTTCATTCTCACAGGGCTTGCCTTTTGGAACTTTATCTCCTTTGTTGGAAAACAATTCAACACATCTGTTTTTCTTCAGTTACAATGCACTAAATACTGAACATGAGAGGAAACTGGCAAAAGTGGTAGAACATCCATGTTGCTGTTTACAAGACACGTGAGAGGAAAACAGACATATGTCTGATTCTGACACTAAATATTTTATTTCTCTAACAATGTACTACAAAGTACATTTGCATTACCTCAGCAAGCCTGAGTGTGAAACCTGCTGCAGGCAGTCTCCTGGGTTCAGGAGCAGAGCTGAGAGAACAAAGCTGAAAGCCAGACAGGGGTCTCCAGCTTTGAAAACAACCACCACCACCACAAAGCTTTGTTTTCAGCTCCTTTTCTCTGCCAGGGCTGGGGCTGCCTTTATGCACCTACTCTCAGGTAGCCCTCAATTTTAGTTCCCATGGCACAAGGAGACATTTGTGTAGTAACACTAAAGTGTCTTCTTGTCCTGGTAACTGGACTCTGTAGTGCAACTCTCTCCTAATTATGTCTGGAGGAAAAACACCAAAAAAAATCATTTCATGTGGGATTAATGCAATTACATCTTTACCGTTGGTTTTGTTTTCAATTTCAGTTTCTTCCCTGTAAAGGAAAAAAATCCTTTGATTTTATTTTTGTTATATTTTTCTTAATTCTGCTTATTTAGTCAATTTGGTTTGATTTGATTTTTAATGGGCAAACCCATTTTACACCTGAAATTTTTCCCTCTCTAATTGCCTGAAATGAAAACTGAGGTGGCTTATCTGTCATCCAAATAATCTCTTCTGCAGTGTTCAGGTAGATCAAAGGAAGTATTTCTCATGTAAGGGCAATTCAAATTTTCACTGGCAGAAAAGACATAGAGAGACCTTTGTCAACCTATGTAAGACATGTTCTAACTTCTGTGTCCATGTTGCTTTGCTAATAGGCTGCTCCTTGGGCATTCTTCATCCCCAAGACCAGAACAGTTACCTACGACAAGCTATACATTTTCTGTATGGGTTTTCTCTGCCAAGTGAGTAGCTCAGGGCTGGTTATGCAGGACTTCCCTGCATCATTGTGATCCAATTGGGACTGGCAAATGTCAGATGGGAGTACCTGTGTGATGCCCCCAAACACAATTCCAAGCTTGTTTATTTATTTATTTGATTTGCTTTCCCAGTAAAACTGCTCAGAGTGGCTTGCAATAGTCATACAAATACTATAAACTCTACATACATTTAAAAATGTAATTCAATCTATATATATAAAAATCTAACAGTGACTTTGTTAGTCATGCCCTAACGCCAAAATGGCTGAACGGATCGCCCCCAAATTTTCACATGACATTCCTCCTTGTTGTGGGCAGGTAATCAGACCTTCAAATTGCCAAAAGTCCATACCTGAGCCAGGTAAAACATCTTTTACCTGGCGCACCAGGCCATGAAACTGGCTGTGTTTAACTGTCACCCTTAGAATGTTTGTGCAGCCTGTCTGTCAGTGGCCTGAGGGCTTGGTATGAGGGCCTAGAATGTTCGTGCAGATGGGCAGAGATGAGCAGTGAAAACAGTATATAGGTAATACTGTTAGGTAATACGAGTGGAAGTGAAACACATACACACTTTGCCGTGTGAGACGTCAGGTGGGGTTCCCCCCCCACACAAGTAACTTTCACTCTCTGTGCCTCACCCACTGCTACCACACAATACACAGCCAGCTCATCCTTACACACCTCACTCTGCCCTCCCTCACATCCAATCACCACTTACCCACCTCCTCACCCGTATTCACCACAGTTCTCTTTTACTAAAAGCGAGCTGGAGTTTGCCTTTGTCTTCTAAGAAAATTCATGGGGTGGGGGAGAACCAACACTACTGGCTCCACTTCTTTTGCACATGGCCCTTTAGGAACCCAGAGAGCTGGCCTCGATCTGAGTGCCTCACCACCCTGCCTCTGCTGCCTGACTGGGATAGCCTCCTTGCCCCAGTTCTGCCTTACCCAAGCCAGGACTGTGCGTGTCAACCAGCCTCATGGACAGCGGAATTCGCACTCTGGACAGTTCCGTTGTGGAATGGAAAGGGTTACATTATACTAAAAAAACAAGACACCACCATATAACAATGTGAATTGAAAAGGGAAAGAGAGATTCCATTTGACCACCCCAAAAGGATATGCTACGGACCATTAGACATGCATGGACATCTGTGTGGGTTGTGGACTGCGATGAGAAGGACAATTGCCACAGCAACGCGTGGCCGGGCCCCGCTAGTCTATTATAAAGTCCTAAATTATATATTTCTCATTTTTTCTTTTTCTGTATTTTCTGTTTATTTAGATTCTTTACAGCCCAATCTAGACCTGGGGGTGGGGGGTGTAATGGCTGTAGAAGGTGGTGTGTGCTTAAGCCAGTGCATTTGCCCTCCTGGCCAATGTAAGTAGCACTCATGCCAATCAGGAGGGTAAACAGGCAGGCAGCTGCTTCCAAAGTCACGTTGACCTAACTTGTATGACAGCCCAGCTGGGGGCATCCCTGGAGGGGTGTTGGTTATTTATAAGTAAGTGTTGGTTATTTATCTCTGTGATTTAATCTATTTACTGTAAATTTGTTTAGTAGGTTAGTTAGATAGGCCTAGTTAGTGGAGGCAGAGCCAACAGATTCCCACTAGGTTTTCACCTCAGGAATGCCAGCAGCAGAGAGGATGGCCTTTTGTGGTGATATAACTCCATTTTCTCATATGGAGGGCTTTTGGGTGGCCAGGGAGGCTTTTTGTTTCTTTTGCTTTCCTGCACCACCTGAAAGGCCTCTGGAGGTGGTGGGGCAGCACACCTGTGCCTTCCCCAGTCACCTCTGGGATCAGGATTGTGCTGTTAATTAGCTCCCTCCCATGTTAGGTTTATGTATAAGTGAAGGGTGCCATAAGGCTAGATTTAACAGGTATTATATGTAGTTGTTTTTATTATATAAATATATGTATGTGAACCACTCATTTTGACAGAGGAGGTCTACAAATTTAATAAAGTAGAGGTAACTGGCTAATATTGTTCAAAAGCCTATGTTTGCTTCCTGTGTGTCTGTCAAAATAGCATATTTCTACATGTAGTCCTACTGTTTGAAAAAGCCCGGGGGAGGGCGGTTTATAAATACAACAATAAATAAATAAATAAATAAATAAATAAATAAATAAATAAATAAATAAATAAATAAATAAATAAATAAAATATGTGCTGAGTCACACTCTCTTGAGCCCTCCCTGGCCTTTATGACAGCCAGGCACCAGAATCAAATAGAGATTTTAAAATATATGACTCCCGCTGGTGTGAGCATCGGAAAGTCATTTTAGTGATATCTTGTCAATATTTTAATGCTGATTATACCTATTAACAGCTCCGACTCTGATCCACTCTGTAGCCGATGATACTGTTAATAGATAGTTATAGTTATAGTTTTGGGGAATCAGTCAGGATTAGTAAGTGTTGGTTATTTATCTCTGTGATTTAATCTATTTACTGTAAATTTGTTTAGTAGGTTAGTTAGATAGGCCTAGTTAGTGGCAAGCCTGAGCCCACTGTAGTGGGGAGCTCTCGCCAGGAAGTTAGTTTGGATAAGGGACGGTAAGGATATGGGGGAGCCACCCATGGGTCTAGGGATCCCAGTGTTGATGGGACGGGGCAAATATGACGGTAGACGGGGGCCATATGAGAGAAGATGGGCGAGATGCAGATATGCTCGCCCACCTTCTGACCTCCGATCTATCCCGAGGAACGTAGGTGGTAGGGTTCAGGGTTACTCTGCTTCGTCACTGGTGTTGATAAACGCCAGGTCCATAAATAATAAGACCGCTGTTCTTCGAGGATATCTTGAAGATCAGCAGATGGACCTGGCTTGTATCACCGAAACCTGGGTGCGAGAAGGGGAGACCGTTGCCTTGGGCGAGGTCTCCCCTCCGGGTTTCGTGTGTCTCCACCGGTCACGAACACAGGGCGGGGTGTGTGTGTGTGGCAATGTTCATCCGAGATACCATTCCCTTTAGGGCTGTTCCTGTCCCAGAGATTACAGGTCTGGAATGTGTTGGCCTGGAGTGGATGGCCTTGGAGAGGTTGGCAGTCCTCCTGGTGTACCGGCCGCCTAGCGCACCAGGGGACAGCCTGCCGCAGCTGCTGGAGGTGGTGGCTGACTGGGCGTTGCGGTTCCCCAAACTTATTGTCTTGGGGGACTTCAACGTCCATGTCGACACCGCCTCGTGTATGGTGGCTGCGGACCTGGTATCATCCATGGCGACGCTGGGTCTCTCCTTAGTAAGTTCGGGCCCCACTCATGAGGCTGGGCATACACTTGACCTGGTCTTTGGGTCAGGAATTGATATGGTCATATCCTCTGCTGATAGAGTGCCATGGTCTGACCATTTTGCCCTGAAGGTTCAGGTGGACGTGCCATGCCATCCCTGTCTAGGCGACGGGCAGATTTATGCCCGCCAGCAGAGACTTATGGATCCTGCTGGATTCCTGAAGATGCTCCATGGGACCCTCTGAATCCTACCGCACCCTCGATTAGGCAGGTGGTGGAAGACTGGAATTTTTTTCCCATCTTTCTGGATGTGCCATCGAGGTTGTTGCTCCCCGACGCCCTCTGGCTCCCGGTCGAAGGGCTAGCTCCCTTGGTATTAATTGAGGAGCCTGCGCTGTATCGAAACGGGGAGCTCAGGACCAGGTTGGAGGCCGAAGTGTGGAGGAAATCTACGTGACGAGGCTACACGCTAACATCTTATAGGACGTTTATGAAGGCCTATGAGATGCAGCAAACGGCTAAGAGAGGCGGCGCAGGACATTCCTTTCTCCTCCTCGCTTGCATCTGCTAGCCTCGCCCCAGCACAATTATTTCCAGATTATTCGGGTCACTCACCTCATTGTCTGAGGGCTCTACAAATCAGCTAAATTGGCTATTAGCTGTGAGGCATTCATGAAGCTTTTTCAAGCAGATAAAGTCAAGCAGTAGCTCCGCCAAGACCTTCCTTCCACCTTTTAGAGACAATAAGTGAACTGGAGGCTCCCTTGCAGATCCCTCTGGCACCCTTGTTTTGGCCCATAGTTCTCCCTGCTCTCTAAGAAGCTGCTGTTGACAGGGTCCTTGGCTGCTGTTAGACCTACTACCTGTCCCTTCTGGATCCGCGTGCCCCTCCTGGCTCATTAAAACATGCCGGCTGCGGAGCTACGACCCACCTGTTGAACATCATCAATAGCTCCCTTTGAACAAGCGAGTTTTTCTCGAGATTGGGTTGAAGGGAGGGCAGTGGTCCACCCACTCTTGAAAAGTTAATCTCATCTTTAGGATCCTGGAGCTGATTCGGGCCAATTACCGCCCTGTTTCGGAATCTTTACGCTTCTGGGGAAGGTAATTGAGAGAGTGGTGTTGGAGCAGCTTCAGGGCTTCCCTGGAGTGGATACATCGGCTTTTGATCCCTTCCAGTCCGCTTCCGTGCTGGGCATGGGATGGAGATCGTGTTCTTGTCGCCGTCACAGACACGCTTCCATATACAACTAGACCGTAGGCTGACTCGGGCGCCAAGCTGGTGTTATTAAATCTCACCGCAGTGTTTGGCAGTGGTCGGACCACGCATCTTTTTTGACCCACTGCCTGGTCAAGCCGTTTTCCGCGGTGCGTAGGCACTGGTCCTTCAGTGGATTGCCTCGTTTCTCCGGGGCCCGACCCAGCAAGTGTGGTGCAGGGACCAAGCCTCCCGAAAGTGCCCATTTCAGTGTGGTGTGCCTCAGGGACCGCTGCTGTCCCCGCTATTATTTAACATCTATATGCGACCCCTTGCTCAGTTGGTACGGAGCTTTGGGCTGACCTGTCATCAATATGCTGATGACACTCAGCTCATTCTGTTGATGGATGGGGGAACGGTCATCGCCCCTGCAGCACTGTTTGGAGGCGGTAGCTGGGTGGTTGAAACAGAGCAGGTTGAAACTGAATCCATCGAAGACAGAGATCCTCTGGCTGGGTCGGGGTGGGTCTGGCTGGGTCGGGGTGGGTCTGGCTGGGTTGGGGATTTCCAGCCACTGGTGTGGGAGGGGGCTATATTGGCACCGGCCTCCTCCGTTCGCAACCTGGGGGTCCACCTGGATTCGTCTCTTTCGATGGAGACCCAGGTGGCCCATGTAACCCGGGTTGCGTTTTTCCATCTCACGATCCAAGCCCGGCAGACTGGCCCCTTCCTCTCCTTCAAAGCGGATCTAGCCACTGTGATCCATGCAACGGCTCACCTCCAGGTTAGACTGGCCATTGCAACTCTGCTCTTTACGCTGGCCTTCCCTTGTGTCTTCGATTTCTGGAAATTAAAACTCGGTCCAGAATGCGCTGCCTCCGGCTCCCGTCTGCTCCCACAGGAGAGTTCCACCAGGAGACCCCATATTTTAATCCTGTGTTAAGGGCTGCCTGCACTTCGTGGGTTACCCGGTGGAATTCAACTCATTTTCAAGGTGCTGGTATTTTGACCCTTTAAGGCCTTAGCGGGTCCTGGGGACCCTCCTCTGGCATACCTGCAGGACCGGCCTTCTGGCCCCTTGCTATGTCCCAAATCGGAAGCTCTCTAATGCGCTCAGCAGGAGGCTAACTTACCTGGTGATCCCCTGGCCCCTCAGTGATGCGGCTGGCCTCCACCCGGGCCAGAGCCTTTACAGCTCTGGCCCCTGCCTGGTGGAACGCTCTACCCCCAGCTATGTGGGCCCTGCGGGACCTAAATGATTTCCGCAGGGCCTGCAAGACAGAGCTGTTCCGCCGGGCCTTTGGGGAGGCCGGCTGCTGATGGTTCCCCCCTCCTTCTTATGTCATCTATGGTTCATGCCGTCCCTTCCCCTTCTTTCCTTTTCCAAGGGGATTAGTCGATGGAAGCCATTGATATATTGCTGTCAGCACGCTGCATTTTAATGGGGTTGGTTTTAATAATATAGAGCCATTATTTAATGTTTACTGGAATTTGGTTTTTACTGGTTTTAATGTGCTCTACCTATTATCTGTACACCGCCCTGAGCCCTTCGGGGGAGGGCGGTTTTATAAATATAACAATAAATAAACAAACAAACAAACAAACAAATAGATAAATAAATAAATATCAGTTTCAGTTATAAGCAGCTACCTTGAATGTTGTTTCTCACCAAGTGAAAAATGTCCCTATAGCTCATCTTGAACCTAGCTACTGCACTACAGAAAGCTGCATGGAGTGGCAAAATGTCTTAAAAGATTCGTGATAATATTAAACAACTTGACAAGGTTTTATAAAAACTACTGAGGTAACACCTGCAAAATATTTTCAGTTTAGGAAAACAGACTATAGTAAATCAGGTTTTATGGCAACTAAGCTTTCAAACAATCAACCTAGAATTTCTGTCCTGTCCTGTCAATTACTAAAGTCAGCAGTTTCCAAACAGAATCTACACTGTTGATAATGTTTCTGAAATACTTCTAAGTTTCATACCTGAGGTGAAGAAAGTTGGCAAGGATGACCACATCAAGAAGAGGAATTAAGCAAACAAGAGAGATTTTTGTTGTAAAGTGGCAGCTCAGAAAAATCTTGTGGAAAAGACCTCCTGGTAGATTCATGCTGATGCATCAGAAATCATAACAACATACAATGACAGGAAGTAGAATGAATGTGACAACTCTTTATACAGCTAAAGAGAGTGAACCATGAGTGAACCATGGTACAGGAGGATTCAAAGATACACTTGAGGAGGAAAAAAGTCCTTTTCTCAGACAAAGGGACTTCTGACAACTTCCTCTCCATCGCAGCAGAGGCTGGGCTGGCTTCTGGTACATCTCTGATTGCAGGTGGTCCAGTCCTGGCAGCCTGGAGCTGGCAGCATAGCAGAGAGCCATGACACGCTTGGAAAAATGCCGAGAGCTCCTCTGGCTATAGTGGGGCTCTTGGGACCCATGTCAGGCCCAAGGGCTATGGCGGCTATGGTGGGAGCTGCACTGGCCACAGCAACAACATCTGGATCCTTGCTGTGGCTGTGCCAGTGACACCAGGATCTACATTGGGCCCGTGGGCCATGGTGGTGAAGCAAGGTAATTTGATGACTACCACTTTGCCACCTCACAGCATCTCAACGGAGAAGTCTTGTCTGCATATACACAGACAACAGTTTGGTAGGATTTATACCCCTCTTCTCATTTTCTCCCAGGATTTTTTTTTTTTTTGCAAACTGGGGTGCCCCCAAATTTGATGAAAAAAAATCTCCCTCATATCAGTGTGAGGCCAATATGTGGTTATAAATATTCACTGACAGGCATCCACAGATGCATCATGCTAGGCACTTGCAAGTCTGCACAGATATACTCTTCTGATCTTTCAACACTATGCCCAAATTATACCTAACTCTTCTGCAATGCTTGCCTTCTAGAGATTCATCAGAGCCTGAAGTTCATCATCTGACTCCACTAATTTGGGCCTGGGATTGAGGTGGCTATTTGATTTTTGTTCTTTCCAACTGTTTCGATCACCCTTATGTCAGTATTTGACATCTTGTCACATTATAACAAGAAAAATCTAAAATAAAGGAGAAGAAATAGGTCAGAGAAAAAGAAGATGAATGCTTACTTCTTATGAACAAGGTAAAATAAGAAAAATCTGAAGTGAATAAGATCTGTAAAGCTGTGAAGCAGAACAAAAAAAGGCTCACTTTTAACTGAGTTACCACTGACCACCCCACAGGAAAACTTAAGAATGTGTTGAGCCAGTGTTGCATAGCGGTTAGAGTGTCAGACTAGGCTCTGGAGAAACCTGGGTTCAAATCCACACACTTTCTTGGATGCTCGCTGGGAAACTTTGGATACTCTCTTTCAGCCTAGTCTATCTCACAGAGTTGGTGTTGTGAGGTTGTGTAAATACAAGGGAAAACACGGCCATACAGCCTGGAAACCACACAGCACCCCAGTGATTCCGGCCTGAAAGCCTTCGACATTACAAGGGAAAAATATTTGCCAATGTAAATGAATGAACTCACATTACAGTACAATTTTGTGTGAACATTATCAAAATATGCATGCAAGATATCATTAGTAACCACAATGTATCATCCTTCTGGAATATACATACACCGAATGAACAGGCCTCAATATGGATGGGTGATGCTTACAGTACAATCAGATTTCAGAATAATATATCAGACAGATTGTGGACATCAGGAAAGTGACTTCTTGTCCAAAAAAAAATCCAACTGGAAGTATCAGAAGTCACATGAATACATGAAACTGCCCTGAATTAGGTCAGGCCGTTAGTCTGACACAGTAAGTACTGTCTACTCAGACTTCAAGCACCTTTGTAGAGTCTGAGGTGAAAGTCTTTCATATCATCTGCTATGAGTGACAAAGCTTAAAGTTGCATTGACTCCAGCTATCCCCCCACCCTAACAGTGGATTATTCATATATTGACTATAGGTGAATCCATGATTGTTATTTGACATGCTTTAAGCTGACTGTACATTTGCTTTCTTTCATCATCTATCTTATGTTAGAATTAGGGAAGGTGACTGTTTGCACGAGTGGGGGCTCCAAGGGTGACAATTCCAGAACAAAAGAGATCTAGCAAACTTGCCTTGGCCTGCCAGAGAGAAAGATACAAGGAAGAAACACTCAAATTCATCCAGATACAAGGATGAGATAAGGAAAAGCTGCTCATGCTGAAAGGAAAAACAGCTGAAACTGGAAACAACTATGTCTTGTCAGGATTTTGCTAAGTAACAGTAAGCATCTGGATGGTTTGCTGTCCAGTGGCCTGCTCGTCTCCAACTCTCAGAGAAAGAGTTAGTTTTTAAAGAAAATGTCATGATGTGCCAAGGGCTATGAAGGGCAAAGGGTCAGAAAGGTTGAACCAAATCCTGGATGTCTGGGTGCAGCTAACCCACCAGTATGTGTATGTACGTGAATGGAAAACAAAGTAAGGTGCTTCAATGAAACGTGGTATCAGTGGGGGGAAAAAGAAACATGGGGTATCTTTATTCAAGGAATTTTTTGGTGGTTCTCTCTGTCTCCTTCTCTTTTCCTTTGAGGAAACATCCTGTTTGGGATTCAGAAGAGACTTGGGCTGTGATCTGATCAATTTTTCAGCTCATTTATACTAGGCCTGGCTTCATTTTTTGCCTTCTTAAAAAGAAGTCTTTTTAAATTGGAGATACCAGGGACTGGACCCGAGACTTGTTGTAAGGAAAGCAGATGCTCTACCTTCTGAACCATGGTCCTTCCCTTCACCTGTCCCTACTGAAAGCATGAAGTTCTTAGCACAACAATATAAATATGTAGCCTGTAACCCTCTCTGACAGCTGGATTTTCCTGTGTGGACAAAACCACTCTTTTGAGAATGATTGCTACAGCAGCATGATAAACCATAGATGGCCTTCTTGGTCATGACACCAAAGCTCTGGAACTCCCTCACCGGGGAAATTCATCTATTTCTTTCTGTTGCTACCTTTCACCAGCAGGTAAGGACTTTTTTGTTTCATGTGGCATTTCTTCAATGATCCTTCATTCCCAACCAATGTTTTAAATGTTTTGTGTTAACTATTTGTTTTTTATTTTAACTCTGTTTTTTTAATTCTTTAAAATTGTTTTAATTATTTATGTTTTTATTGTAATTGTTTTATAATGTATGGTTTATTATATTGGCTTTATATTATCATCTTAATCATGTCACTTTTAAATTGTTGGCTGCCTTGGCATTTCTTGCAAGGGTAGAAAGGTGGGATATACATTTTGTAAATTAAAATTTGTAAATTAAACATACATTTTGTAAATTAAATAAAACAGATAGAAACATTCAACTTCTCAGTCTGCTTAGGCTTTTGTGAATTAGTCCTCAGTCACAAAAGGTTTTCTGTTTAACCTATAACAGGTGTCTTGATGAGGTCCACTCTTCCAGAGCCATACCAACCTAGGGACATAGGGGTACCCGTGTCCCTGGGTGCATGCCTTTCAGTCACATGGGGGCGCCAGAAGCCCCCCCACGTGACCAAAGACATGCGCCGGCAGACAGCACATCACTCCCCTTCTGCAAGAGCTGGCCTCCAGGGATGTGTGTGGGAGCTCTGCTCCGCCCCCTTCCCCACCCATCCCCCCAAGCCCCGCTCTGCACTCCCACCCTTGGGCCCCCTATCCCTCCCTGTAGTCCAGCTGCTGCTCTCCCCAGAGCCTGGAGAGAGCAGTAGCCAGCCTCCAACAATGTGCTTTTAAAAGCATGGAGGCAGGGGGCAGGGCTTGGGATGGAGCTCATGGGCAGGACCCTGCCCCAAGCCCCCCCAGCCCAGACTCCCTGCAGCCCAGTTGCTGTTCTCCTCAGAGACTGGGGAGAGCAGTTGCCAGCCTCCAGTGATGTACTTTTAAAAGCACTGAGAGCAGGGGGTGGGGCTTGGGGGTGGGCCCCAAGTCCCAGCCCTGCCCCTGGCCTTTATGCTTTTAAATCATGTCGTTGGAGGCCAACAACTGCTCTCCCCAGGCTCTGGAGAGAGCCACAACTGGGCTGCAGGGAGCCAAGTGGGGGTGGGCTTGGCATGGGTCCCCACATCTGAGCTCTGCCCCAAGCCCTGCCCCCACCCCTGAGTGCAGCAGGGGTGCCCAGAGACAAAGTTGTCTCCGGGAGCCACTTTCCCTCCATACGCCTCTGCACTCTTCTGCTAGGAATTGTATTTTTTTCTGGGACTTCTGCTGCTGAAATTGCAGGGCCAAGCACACTTACTTAGAAATGTGTTTCATTCATTATGATGAGATTCATTTCCATGGAAATGTGGCTTGATTTCATGTTCAAAAGCAGACACTTGGGGCTGAATGTGTACTGCGTAGTCTCCCACTTTATGCTGTAAAGTTCAGAACCTTGTTCACTTTGACCGTAATGCAAGCTGAGCTCAAGAACAGCTAACCTGGTGCAGACAGGTTGTAAGCATTAGCCTGAACTAGAGTCTCTTAGGCTGTGTTTCTCTTTTGAATAATCCTGCTCATCAACTAAATGTTCTTATTGCTGCATTTTCAAAAATGAAATTGTGTTGCTGATTTTCTGATTTGTGCCAACACTTTTATCTGTTCATTTCTATATTGCTCATGCTCCATAAGTGTCAGACATTGTCTCACTTGACTGTTTTGCAAATCATTTGTCCCTGTTTTTTCCTTTACCTTGTTCATGTGAAACAAGTGTTCATCTTTGTTTCCTCTGACTCTTTTATCTCTCCTCTTCCTGTTGCAATTTTCTCTCTCTTTAATGTGACAAGATGACACTGGTAAAATAAAGGGGGTGGAGAGCCGTTGCTTCCACTGCCTTTGTCTCTACCTCATAAATAGGCTCCCAATTGTCTGTTGAGTGTGACTAGAAGAAGAGGCTAATGTTTAAGGCCTCCTCTCCAAGTTCACCTCTGATGCTTTTGTGACTATTGCTGATATTCCAGGGATTTTATGCCATTACTTATAGAAGAGTTTTGCTTGAATTGTTAAAAGGCCACATGGAATAGAAAGGGACAAAGGCAGTGGTGGGATTCAGCTGGTTCACACCACTCCAGCAGAACCAGTTGTTAAAATGGTGCTTGTAAACAAACAGTTGTTAAATTACTTGAATCCCACCACCGGAACCAGTTGTTAAATTATTTGAATCCCACCACCGGACAAAGAGGCTATGCAAAAAAAGGAAGTCAGACTCATTCTGATAACAAATAATCCTGAATTCAATGGAAAAGGAGGTGATAGATTAAAAAAAAGTTATGTCCTCATCTGTCCTTCCCTTTAAGGAATCAGACCAGCTGTCTATCATGGACTTTCTGGACAAGTCACCTCAATGTTTTTAAAATGTTTTCGATTCCCCCAAATGTTCACATTTGCCCCCTTGAAACGATTCCTGGGTGCCATTTTTAATTCTCCCTATTTTTTTCCCAGTGCATGGAGAAATCGGTGTTTCTATGCTTCACAACTTTGTGCTGCAATTCCCTGAGTCTTCTGTAGTTGATGCTGTGAAGGTTAAGCCCCTCCAAATCTCAAAAATGCTCTGAAATGCTTCAAAAACAGGGCCAAAACAGGGCTTCTGCAAAATGGTGCCAATGAGGCAGAACAGGGAAGTCAGAGCGGCTGGGAAACATCTTAAAGGGACAGCACGAACAAATGAAGCCTTTTTAAAAATATTTCAGCCAAAAGAATCACTAGAAAAGGTCATTTCCACAGAGTAAAATATATGTCATCCAGACATGATTTCTGTGTAAAAAGTAGATAAATAACATTTGTTTTGCCTAGCAATCCTGCACACGTGTCATTTTTCTTCTTTGTATTTTGAGGGGTATGTCTGCAAAGTTATATCGCAATAAGGAAAAACTGTAGTATGTGCATACTTGTGTTGTCATAGCTTAACAGACATATCCGTCAAAACAAAAAAAGGAAAAATGACTCATGTGCAGAATCACCAAACAAAACAAACTTTATTAATCTACTTTTTACATGGTAATCATGCATGGATGAGCTGCAAGCAGAGGAAACTTCCAACTTTATGAAATGGCAGAGGCAGAGGAATCTCTGCAGCAGCACACAAAATGGCAAGCGCAACTCTGAAATTGACCAACCATCAGTCGGCAGGCAGGGAAAAAGAACCGTTTTGGCTGACAAGCTTGTTTTCTCCATGTTATGGGAACACAAACTGCCAAAACAGATCTTTTTAAAATGTCTGCAGGATGTTTTATTTCTGCTGTCTGGAAATGACCAAAAAGGATACATTTAAAATGTTTTGAGATTGCGAATAAAGTGTTATTTTTCTTGGGAGGTGGGGAGCAGACCATTGGAGGAAATGTTTTATTTCCTGCTCCAAAATGTTTTAAAGTATCTGTGCAGAAAGAGCCATAGCAACTCTTGTCTATTCCAACTGGCAGCAGCTTCCCAGATTTTGGGGTGAGGTCTTTCAGGTCACGTGCAATTTGATCCTTTTAATTTGAGATACTGTGGATTGAATCTGGAATCTTCTATATGCAAAGGAGATGTTTGCTCACTAAGTCATGTCTCTTGAAGCAGCAGACTCCTTGAGTGTTGGGCATGCCCTTTTGCAGCCTCCACATAAGATTATTTACAAATGTCTCAGCCCTCAACACATGCTTTTTAAATCATTCAAAGATGACCTGATTCTGGGTTGGGATTTTGTAGCAGAGCAGCTCCCTCACTGCGATCTATTGAAAGTCAGCTCTCATTACAAATGTATTTTGGAGCCCTTCTGTCTACATTTGGATGAGTATGCAAAGGGAGTTTTTTGACATCACTTTCAAGACAAGACAAGAGCATTTGTTTAACGTAGCCAAATCAAACTGTCAGAATCACCTAGCAAGAATAATTTTTGTCCAAGAAGTAACTTGTTAGTTCAGAATAGTTTTTGGTTATTCAAAAAAAAACATTCTTCTTCATTTTGAATCATTGTTCTAGAAGAGTAGGCTTCTTAGCCTGCTGCAGAAAAGGCAACAGAGTCTTGAGAAACAATTTGTTGTGAGGGCAAGAGACTACTTGATAATACGTATCCTCCAAGATCCTCCAAGCAGGTCTCACAGAACAGGACTTTTCCACTTCTCTCTCCCACTGAACCTCTTTGAAGTGCTGTTCTTAGCCAGAAAAGTTCCTAGTCAGAAAAGAAGAGTCAGAAAAGTTGCCAACTGGCCTAGAGCAAAATATCCTGTCCCTTTAATAATGAGATCCTCATGGACAGCATCAGATGACCTTCAGTGAAAAGGAGGAACTGGCAAAAATCACACACAGAGATATTTCCACTGCTGTAAACAGACTGGAGGATTTTTGTGTGTGTGTTTATACATACAAACTGAAATCTGCACATTTTCCCCTAAATTTGAGAAAGACAAAGGGAAAAACACCTAAGCAGATATTTGCAGAAGTAGGATCTATTTCATTTAATGATACTTGCTCCCAGGAAAGAGTACTTAGGATTGCAACCAGAGAAAGGGTGGGAGGGGAAGAGGGTTTTTTTACATTTTATTTCAAGAGATGATTTTAAAAATTGAGTGACAACATACTGAAATCACATACACAAGGCAATCAGTTCAAGTGAAAAAATTCAATCACATTTTTGCAACTTCAAGAGGTAGATTGGTATTCAAAAGGTTTAACTCATTGTTTTTCTCTGCAAGTTTACAGTGAACAAATTATTTACTGGGCATTTCATCACATTTCAGCTCTTATGAAATCTTTCGTGCCGAGGAAATAAATACCTGGAAAAAAGAAGCAAGTGATCAACGTGGCTGGGCCAGGACCCAGTTAACAAGCTCTGTAAATACATTTTCGTTTTCTGTGCTTTTGACATTTCTCTCTCCCGCAGCCCCTGTCAGTGTCTGTTTTCCAAAGGTCTATTTGTGTCTTTCTGGAAACTCTCAATTCCCTTAACAAACTAATTGTTATAATTAAAGCCAACTGTTTCAATGTAAATTTAATTAAAAACTGTTTTCAGCTGATTGTCAATGTTGAATCAGCTCATTAGGAGTATTAATCTCTTTTTAAACAATCAACAATTACAACGCATGGAACTTATGAGGAGCTTACTGTAAAGGGAATCCATGTTCCAGAATCACACACCAGGTCTCCATAGTCATGCCAGGTGATTAAAGCATTTAATCACGTCAGCTTTTTCCTTTTGCCTGATTGCCAGGGCTGCACTCATGATTTTGGCTGCATTCAAGATTCAGCCAGCCTGAATTAGGCTGTAGGGCTGCTTTCTTTTGTTTCCCAAACAACTATATCCCAGTGTAAGCAACGATCAAAAGAGCCCTGGGCTGAGGAAGACTGGATTCAAAATTACCCTTAGCAGTGGAACATACCTGTACAACACATATCTCTTATTACTACTATTAGAATAAAATAAAGGAGGAAACAACCATTCATGCTTCTCTGATTGTCCAAACCCCCTTGGGAACTGGTGTTCAGGGGTGGTGTTGTGTAATGTTGTGGGGCATGACATATGTAGCCAACCTTACCTGTAGCAGTGTGGAGGGGGAGAGAATGATCTTTCTCCTGGAATGCTGCCCTGTCAGACCTGGCAGAACAGTGCCCTGAACATAGGAGTCTGTTTGAATTCAGAAACTCCTTCTTGGGACTGTATCTGAACTTGTGGGCAAGAATGCGTAAAGGAACTGCCCCCACCCAAAAAAAACCCTTGTGCCTGGCACATACTCCGGAAACAGCATTGGAATATGAACAGCACACCTGGGCGAAACCAGTTCTCTTTTGTCTACATTTGTTAACCTTTTTTCTGACTCATCCTCCTTGTGACCATCTATGTTGCCACACCTATTAAGGGTCATTACCTGTTTTGTCCAACACCTGGCAAAACCCATCAAGATAATGGGTCAGCCATCAGGTCAATTGTCTGATACTCAAGATCATTACATCACCTGGAACAGCAGGAAAAATCCTTTGTTCAATGATTTCCTTTGCCCCAGGACATGTTTTTCCCTATAAAAGCCCACCTCAGACCCCAGTCAGGTGTTCAATATTATCTCACACCACCATGGTGCTCGATAATATTGTTCCAACAGTGCTGATGATCCAGAGCCTATCCATTAGGTCTCTGTTTCCTGGACATCCACCAAAAGACTGGTAAATATAATCTTTGATGCCCCATCCCTTCTCTCTCTCTATATATATATATAAATCCAAAATCCATCTTTCATCTCTAAATTACATCCTAGAAAATCTTGTATGTGTTTGTGTGTTTTTACCCCAGTAACTGAGTGATTGTGAGTGGGAATTTTATTTTCTCTGCTGATTTCTTATAGTGAGCTAAAACCCATATACACAGGCAATATATCAATCAAGTTACCCAATGCTCCTTAAGCCATGCTAAGCGACCTTGTGCTCTGCTAATTTCCCCAACCAAAGAGGGCCGTTGCATCCCACCATTTTGGGTAACCCATAGGGGTATAATGGAAGGTGTTTTGGCATTTAACCTTTAGTTCTGGCAGTAGAAATCTAAATGCTTTCCCCTGATTCTGTTTCATAATAAACAAATCACCTGAATGCAGATTCTCATTATTGAACAGCATAGGGGCATGACACCCAACATCTCCAGCTGAAAATTTCAGATAGTAGATGATGTGAAAGATTTCTGCCCGAGAAGCTACTGCCAGTCATAGTGCATAATACCAATCTTGACAGAGCAAAAGTCTGAAGCAGTATAAGGCAGTTTCATATATTTCTTGTACTCTGTTATTGAGTTAAGACATTCTCTTAAATCATGACCTTGTATCCTGGCCTCTCTCTAAAGAGGTCAGGGCAACTTGCATGTGCTTCCCAGATGGTCTGTCATCCAGAGAGAGTTCTTAGGCAGACCCACTGTGTTTTGCATTAGAAATGTATCTTATGTATCTGTTACCTTTTAAGCACACGAGAGGTTTGTAAAGTAAGTTGGGATAAGTGATCCTGACCACCCAAACAGTTGAGACAAGTCCCACATTTTATAGCACTTTTCAAAATAAATCCAAGCATCCTATGAATACAAAAAGAGTCATTCTAACCCAGACCAATGATCCATCTAGTCCAGAATTCTGATTCTACTGATCAAATGTCACAGGACAGGCCACAAACAAGGCCCATTGACAACACTCCTCAACTATTAACTCCCCTCATCCATTATTTGACTGTAAAAGACAATCTCCATCTGGTTTAACATGGATGTTCCATTCAGCTATCCTGCATAATAGCCACCAATAGATCATGCACTACTAGTCATATAATAGCTTTTTTGGAGACAAACCAAATTATCAGAAAACAACATGCAAGCTTTGGGGCTTTCTAGAACACTTCAGCAGGCTGGATGAACAGAAAACAAAACAGGGGGTGGAAAAAAAGGTGTTTTCTCAGAGCCCATGGGGACATATGGGGTCATATGTCCCCTGGCTGCCACAATTTGGTCAGTGGGGGGTGGAAAATTGCCTCCCCCACCTGGGCTCCTGGCCCCCACTGCTTCAGCACCTGTTGCTGCACTGCCCATCATAGGACTTTGGGGCTCCTTGGAGCAACTCGCCAGTGCTTCAGCTCCAAAACCCAGCTGAGAGGGAGAAGGGGGGAGATGAGTGAAAAAAGCTGCAAGTTCCGCTTTCTGAAAATGGCTGACTTCGGCTGGGTGAGCCTACAGAGGTCGCGAGGCTGCTGAAGAACTGTGGAGCCTTGCAGATGGCTGGCAAGAAGATACAGAGGTTCATACAGAGCCTGCTGCGCCCCAGCTCAGTGCTGGAATTTTGCCACAGTGCAGTGGCCACGACCGCCACTTTCTGTAGCTGCCTCCAGCACAGGGTAAGTTCAAGTCGCCTCTTCTGGCCAGCACGGCAAAGATGCAAAAGGCTGCTGGCAAGTGGATGAGTGTGGAGTCTTGGAGAGGCTGCTGCCTTTCAGGGAGATCCTCTTGGCGGGAAGGGGCATGATGGTGGCTGTGGGCCAGAAGCATGAAGCGCCAAGGGGGCAGGGATGCCTTCTGGGGCAACTGCCATGGAGAAATAATTCAGGGCACATTTGTATCTTGAAAGGGTGCTCTCTCCTTTTAAGCTCTCCCCCCCCCCCCCGGGTCAGTAATGCTTTCGATTTGCATGGGTCTTAAAGACATCTCAGTAAACAGTGGCGTACCTAGGCAAACTGGAGCCCTGGGCAAAACCTGAGTTTGATGCTCCCCGCCCCCCATGGACAGCCACCCTCTCCCACCGTGACCAAACAATGATTTTTTCCACTAGGTTGTTTCAAAGTCACCATCACATTATAGAACATGCCCCAACTCACAAATCTGAACGCAGCAATGGGCCATGACACACAGCAGAAATATTTTTGAAAACATTTTCAAAATGCTTTCAAAATGTTTTATTACTGCTATGAAAACATTTTATGGTGTTGTATCCAGTACCCCCAATTGGGGGAAATAGCATTACTTTCAATGTTTCAAAGGAGAATCTGGGCTCCCTAGTTTAAACAAGTGATGCTGGAATCCACCCCCAAACAGCATCATTTTCAATGGTGTTTAAACTAGGGAGCCCAGATTCTCCTTTTAAATCTACCTTAAAGGGAGAATCTGGGGTTCCCAGTTTAAACAACATTGGAAGTAATGCTATTTTGGGGTTGATTCTCCCCCACCCTGAAACAGCATCACTTGCAATGTTTAAACTGGGGACCTCAGATTCTCCCATTAAAGCCATGTCAAAGGCGGGGGGAATTAAAAGGAAAATCTGGGGAAATTTTGGAGGTGCCTGCTGGCAGGGGTGCAATTGTTAAGCTAGAAGCACCAAACTTTCAAGGTATCTTTAGGAGACTCCCCTAACGATACCGCCCAGGTTTGGTGAAGTTTGGTTCAGGGGGTCCCAAGTTATGGACCTTCAAAGGTGTAGCACCCATCTTCTGTTAGCTCCCATTGGAAACAATGGTTTTAGTAACAGGTTCCTCATGGTGGTGGGATTCAAACTGTGGCGAAGGCCAATGGGGCTGGGCTGGGCACCACAGGCATGGCTGGGCATCTCAGGGTGGGGTATTCCTGGGCAGGGTTGCCAGGCAAGGACGCAGCCATTGCCGGGTCCTTGGGCAGGAAACAATGCACGCTGATGCAGTTGCCACGCATGCCGGTGCACCTCCTGCTAGACTGCTTCAAGTTCTGCGCACTACTGCTGAGAGGAGGGGCGTAACTAAGACAAAAATCATGTGGCAAAATCACCAATTAGTAACCCCCTCTCGGCACACACAAATAATTAGTAACCTACTCTCGGGAACCTGTGAGAACCTGCTGGATCCCACCTCTGGTCTTCCCTCTCAGGCCTTCTCCCTACCCCATGCCCCCTCCTTCCCTGCTATTTCAGCTTCAAGGAAGGCAAGTCCTTAATTGCCACTGGCTTGACTTGCCAGGCCACTTTCTTGCTGAGTTGGATGGAGTGGCTCCAAAGGTTGCAGTTAGTCAACTAAGCCTCTCCAGCACTAAATGAGACACACAGGTCCCTTGTAAGGAAGGGAACAACCCTTCCTTGTGGTGGTCTCCATATTGAAAAATATGAGATTAATGTGTTGTACCAGGTAAAGAGTTAATGGAAACCAAACAGGGTAATATTGCATAGTAGCTGAAGGGTAAACAACTCCTATAAGCAAAGTCCCACTCAAAGATCAACCATCCTCCAGCTGAACCATCCTTCACTTTGACAGCAAAAAATTTGGTAATTCCAATTTTTTTTAAAAAAAAAGTAGCTGCATTGCTCAATAGACAAATTACAGAGAACAAAAGTGGCATCATAAGTGATGAAAAGTTTAATAACTTTAATAACTCAAAGACTTGCACACTGTTTTTGCAATCCACACAGTTTTGTGATAGCTTGGTTGATTGTAATAAAAGGTATTAGATCCCTTTCCTGGTTTGAGAATATGTCTGCAGACCAAGGCTGCTTTGAAATGTTTGTCTTTTCACATTTTCTCTTACTATTCATCACAAAACCATTCATCACAAAACACTGCAAACATTTTAAAAGCCGCTTAAAACAATTACTTATGAATGTCATAAAAGTTTCATATTCGCCATGCTGTTCCCTACCCTTCAGGAAATATTAGCATGCATTAGTCTGGACTTTGCCAGTCTTATGCCCTCTTATAGCTTCCTGCAACAAATGCATTCCTAGGGAGAGGTATTGATTAAGTGAATGCAGACTAATGAGGTGCAAGCAGTAGTGATGAAAGTGGTTAATTGCTTATTGTACTTTCCTTTGCCTTCTCCTCAGTGGTTCTCATTCTCTCTCTCTCTCTCTGTCTCAGACTAATGAATAATTAATCCAGCACCAATGCATAAATAATGGTTCCTTATTTGCATCTAATTATCATTCATTAGAAAACTGAGCTTGTCCATTGGCTAATAGCAGGCCAATTAATATAGTCCAGGTATCACTTCTTCTAGGAAAGCCAGGATCTTTGAAATGTGCGAATGCTGTTTGAGGGATCTGAGGGATGGGGAAATCTTCTCTTACATTGGGGCGTTACCTCTCAGCTTTAGTCTCACCTTTTCATGTTCAAATTTCCAGTCCCTTGCTTATTATTGCTTAGAAAAAAGTATATCATCACAGTACAAAGAAGAGATCCTGTGGGTAGTTTCTGCAGCAGTGTGCAGAGAAGTGTTCAGAGAAGCATAGCTAACTGTTCTGAGTAAATTAAATGTTAAAGCACAGGGAGCTCTTTATATATTTTAATTATGCAAACTGCCAAGTTTGGGAAATATACAAATTAAAAGTTAGGAGGGCCTTGAGTTTTTAGTAAAACTTACAAGGCTTGAAATGTTTGCTTCTAATTTAAAATGAATACGAATTATAAAAATAAATCTAATGGCATATGTTTTATTGTTTCAAGAGGATAGGCTGCGCCACAATTTATATATCTGCATTGGCCAACGTGACAAATTTAGCTCAAATGGTGGCCAGAAACTGTCAGGTTCTGTTAAAGTTGAATGCCTGCATTAGAATCATAGCAGCCATAAGTCACAAATAAACTCTGCTCTCCGAGGGCTGCTTCACATTTTATGATATGTAGCAATCATGTTTGGGCATATCAATGTTTCCTGCAGCAAACAGAGAATGGATTTGAAATGTCTGTACTTACAGCACGCACACACACACACACACACACACACACACACACATACACACGTATCAAAGAACCCTGGCCCAATACAGGCTCCTGAGAACATGTTAACTAGAGTTTTAAACTTGGATCCAGATTAGATATTCCTACGAGTGCAAGGATTTGTACCCATGTAATATAATTCTTCTACCTCCCACTTCACAGTAGCCCAAAATCCCTGCTGATAGATTGGCCCACCCCGTGGCAATTGCCCCAGTGGAGGAATGATTCGCCACAGGTCTCCCTGGCACTGGGACATGGCACTGGATACTGCTTCAGTGTCCCAGGGCCCCTGCCACCAGCATAGGGGCAGTTCAGGGGCGTGGCCAGCGGAGGAGCTGACAATAATTGGTTTGCTTCAGGTCTTTGCCGGCATTATGCCGGAAACCTGGGCCTCAACCTTACACTGCCCGAAGGCAGCATAAGTCCATTCAGCCCAATGGGAGCTTCTTGGTGGTAGGGAAGAATTTTTAATGTTCAGACCTCCCCACACCATTGAGAAGCCACCATGGGAACAGCGAGGTGGTACTGTATCAGCGCCGCAGCTGTCTGACTGAGTTTGGATGGGGTTGGCCAGAGGTGGGATCCAGCAGGTTCTCACAGGTTCCCGAGAGTAGGTTACTAATTATTTGTGTGTGCCGAGAGGGGGTTACTAATTGGTGATTTTGCCACGTGATTTTTGCCTTAGTTATGCCCCTCCTCTCAGCAGCAGCGCGCAGAGCTTGAAGCAGTCTAGCAAGAGGTGCACCATCATGCGTGGCAGCCTGCACCTGCGTGCATTCGTTTCCCGCCCAAGGACTGGCGCAGCAGCTGCGTCCTTGCCACAGCCCCGCCCAGGAATGCCCCGCCCCAGAATGCCCAGTCACGCCCCCGTCGTGCCCCGCCCAGCCCCATTGGCGCTACGCCACAGTTTGAATCCCACCACCATGGGAACCTGTTACTAAAATGTTTGGATCTCACCACTGGGGTTGTCTGGCTTCATGGGTAAAAACAAGTGCATTGAATTGGGTCCCGAAGCAACTAGGAAGTCAATTACAGTCTTTCAGGCTACATTCAACTGCAGCTCTACATAGAGTGAATTGTGTTGCAATAATCTGGTCTGAATGCGATCAGAAAATGGATTACTACAGCTCAATCATTCCTGATGAAGAAAGGCCATATTTGCTGATGAAGAAAGGCCAATCCTGATGAAGAAAGGCCATAGTTTTATAGCTTTTGCATCTGGAGGTGCTGTGAGATCTGCACCTCCTGATATAATTCTAGGTACCCTCAAGTACCTCTAAGCTGAGAACCTGCTTCTTCAGAGGGATGGCAACCCTGTCCATAACAAGCTGTCCCCATATTGCTCCAATTATTTTATTCTTGATCAACAGAACCTCGGCCTTGCCTAGAATGAGCTTCAGTGTACTGGTCTTTATCCCACAAATTACCACAACCTCCAAGTACTGGTCTAGGTATCTCCTGCCTCAGATGCAAATGAAGAAAATAAACACACACTGATACTATATTGCAAATCTCTTGACAAATCTCTTCCTGTGAATGTTAAACAGGGAACAATATGGAATCCTGGCTTCAAAGAGTGAATTATTTTAATGGCTTAAAACCAGCCAGTGGATAGAACTGTCATTCAGAACTACATTTCGAGTTTCAGAGAATGGCATTTGCAGAGGAGAATTTTATATCTCAGTCAATATCCAGCAATTCACAATGGCCACCTGCGGGTAATTGCAAATCCTATTATTATCATCAGAGTGCCCACTCAGTATTTTGGTTTGGAGGCATATTTTTCTATTTGCACCCCAAAAAAATCCTAACAAAAGAGGTGGTAAAATAAGCTGTGTCCTTATAAAAATAGTGAAGTGGAATTAAACTGGAATCTAAATAGTTGATGAATTGTAGCTATTAATACAAGAGGATTGGTTGCTTTTATGCCCAGGCTCCTGTTGGCCTAGGCCCTAGGGCAATAATTGCTCATTGTGTACAAAGGAGAGTACAACAGAGATTAATGAACATCATCACCTTCTCATGTTCTGCTTCCATTCCCCACTGGTATGACTGCCACTAGCACCTCCTTCCACTCTAGGATCATTCCACTCTTACCATTGATGGCCTCTAATGAGATCAAGGAACTGAAAGTGCCAGGGGCATTTGCCTCAGAGTGCTTCAAATACAGACCACTCAACCCTTGTTGTAAAGTTCTGCATCACTGCTCTGTCTGTCAGGGAGGTGTTGTACACGGCTGAGACATCATCCACTTGTCTAACATAATTTGTGCATGACAGGGAACAGACAACACTCCTTCTACCAGATATTCGAAGACTGACGGTCGCTAAGGAAGGAGGGGAGGAAGAAGAGACCACAGGGCTCAAAAAGCAAGTTTGCTACTGATATCATGTTTTCAGCATTCTGAATCACTGACAACTCTGCAGCTCTGATAATCTCATTTAGTGGGGAAAGTTCTGTGTCTAAAATGCCTAGCAAAACCTTTCTAATCCAGTTCTTGTACTTTTATTTATTTCAGCCTGCCACAGTGCAGATGTCAACATTTGCCACATAGCCTTAAGCCAATTTTCAGTTTTGCATTACTTAAAAAAAAGAATTAGTCAAGAGTATCATGCACACATCATCTATATATATAAAAATATATATAAAAATCTAACAGTGTGTTTGTCCCTGATAGTGTCCCTCAGAAGCTGCTGGACGGATCGCCCCCAAATTTTCACAGGACGTCCCTCCCTGTTGCTGGCAGGTACTCGGACCTTCAAACCTTCGGACCTTCAACAGGAGTACTCGGACCTTCAACCTTCAAGGGTTGAGTGGTCTGTATTTGAAGCACTCTGAGGCAAATGCCCCTGGCACTTCAGTTCCTTGATCTCAAACTGAGCCAGGTAAAACGTCTTTTTCCTGGAGCACCAGGCCATGAAGCAGGCTGTGTTTAACTGTCACCTTTAGAATGTCCGTGCAGCCTGTCTGTCTGTGGCCTGAGGGCTTAGAATGTTTGTGCAGATGGGCAGAGATGAGCAGTGAAAACAGTAAATAGGTAATACTGTTAGGTAATACGAGGGGAAGTGAAACACATACACACTTTGCCGTGTGAGACGTCAGGTGGGGTCCCCCCCTCACACGCAGGTAACTTTCACTCTCTGTGCCTCAACCACTGCTACCACACAACACACATCCAGCTCATCCTCACACACCTCACTCTGCCCTCCCTCACATCCAACCACCACTTACCCACTTCCTCATCCATATTCACCACAGCTCTCTTTTACTAAAAGTGAGCTGGAGTTTCCCTTTTTCTTCTAAGAAAATCTGCGGGGTGGGGGCGAACCAATACTACTGGCTCCGCTTCTTTTGCACATGGCCCTTTAAGAACCCAGGGAGTTGGCCTCGATCTGAGCACCTCACCACCCTGCCTCTGCTGCTTGACTGGGATAGCCTCCTTGCCCCAGTTCTGCCTTACTCAAGCCAGGACTGTGCGTGTCAACCAGCCTCATGGACAGCGGGATTCGCACTCTGGACAGTTTTGTTGTGGAATGGGAAGGGTTACTTTATACTAAAAAAAAATACACCACCATATAACAATGTGAATTGAAAAGTGAAAGAGGGATTCCATTTGACCACCCCAAAAGACTGTGCTGGGGATCATTGGACCTTCATGGACATCTGTGTGGGTTGTGGACTGTGATGAGAAGGACAATTGCCACAGCAACGCGTGGCTGGGCCCGCTAGTAATATTCTAAAACTGCCTACTCTTTTGTACTTCCTTTATTGTAGGTAACTGCCATGTTCTTTGGAGGCTGAAAGGTGAATAGTGCTTGTCTACTGCTTAATATAGGTAGTGGTGCTAGGTCCCAGATAGCCGGGGGGCGGGGGGGGGGGGTTGAATGTTCCCAGAATTCAGAATGCCAGTGGCAGGCATATTAATCAGCTCCTCCAAAATAGTGCCATGTGATGTAGTGCGGCGTAGTGCTTAAAGGTACGGTAGTAGTATCTGGGAGACCTGGGTTTGAATCCCCCACTCATGCCATGGAAGCTTGCTGGGTGACCTTGGGCCAGTGATACCCTCATAGCCTATTCTACCTTGCAGAGTGGTTGTGAGTAGGACAAATGGAGGAGAGGAGGATTATGTAAGCTGTCTTGGGAATATTGATCAGTTTTGACAGTTTAAGAGCTGGGACAGGGACCTTTTGCATCTGTGTGCATTCTGATAAACCTTTACGAGGATCTTCTTTTTCTGTAGCACATTGCAGGATCTGACCACTCCTAGCTACCCTAATGATGATAGGCAAACTACCCTGCTATCGATGTGGCTCTCTTCTGCTGCCATTTTAGTCTCTTGATTATCAAGAGAGGTGTGTAAATCAAGACTTTGCTGTAAATTTTCCACCTTGGCTGCAATTTCATTTAGCCGTTGCAATATAACAATCAGAGTTTCTGCAGACAATAGGCAGACCTCATGTAAAGATTGAGAAATATGATTTTGGGGAATACAGACAGCTTGTACTAGATGGCCTTCTTCACTGTCTTCCTGCTCTGGGAAGTAACTTGGACCAGGGCTTAGGAGAGTTGAGAGGAGTCCTGATCCATTATTGGCATCTTTGGGGGGGAGTGGAGCACATTCTAGCTGTAAGACCATTGCTCACATTTTTTGAAATCTTCATGGTGGGAAGAAAGGAGTAAATTGTCATCTGTTTCTCTGCCTTGTTAGATTTATGAGTCCCCATAGCATTACTTGGGCTGTTCTGGGTTCTTTTTTGCCTCTAGGTTGCATTTTTGATCCAGAAGGCTGAGCCAGAAGGGGTAAGACACGTCACAGATCAGGAGCTTTTTTCTGGAGCTGCAGTCCATTGACATCTTGGCTCCTCCCTTCTGTTACAAAAATTAGTCTGCTGCAGCCAGGATGACTCGGAATCTGATAGTACCTCAAGGAATAAAGAATAAAGCCCTATTTATCAGATGCATGAATTTCTGCTATACTATCAAGAGGACAATTAAACATAGACCATTATACAGTGTGTGGGAGAAACAGAGCACCAGCAGATCTAGCCAGATCTCCAACTTTTATTGCTAATGATTCCAGCAGGTACATTACTAAACTTGAAGTACCTAAATATCAGAGAGCTTTTACTCTGGCACAATGCAAACCTATCAGGAGAGACAATTTTCCGTGTAAATCTGGACATATAGGCCATTTCCCCACAACACAAATAAAACATCTTGCAGACATTTTAAAAGGAACCTTTTTTTTTTTTTGCATACCAGTTATTTTACCCACCTCCCTGCTGGGCCACTGGTTGAGCTCTCACTTTCAGTTTCTCTGCAGCATGTGACCACCATTTTCTGTCACTTTGGGATTCTCCATGCTGCCCACCATTTGCAGGGGGTTTACATGGATGTTTCCTCTGCTTGCAGCTCATCCATCTGCTATTTCCTTGTAAAAATACATGAGTAAAGTTTGTTTTCACTGCCAATTCGGGAGATGAGTTATTTTTCCTTTTTTTGTTTTGTTCTGACTGAGAGAGGTGTATTTGAAGCTGCGATGACTCAAAATATGTGCATATTGTGTCTTCTCATAGCTTCGAAGCATGAGGTGTACAGAAACAAAACATTAGAGCTTTTAAGTTTAGCAGGAAAAATAAATCATTTCATTCTTTTTGTACATCAAGCAGGAAATGTCTTCGACTTATTGGGGGGGGGGGGGAAACTGCGTGGAATTCCTTCCCAAAATGCTTCTTTTAATGTTCTCAAGACATTTTATTTGGGCTGTGCAGAAATAGTCATAGAGATTATAGAACATGTTTTTCTCCAACAATAGTATTATAAAAAACATATGTAATAGCCTTATCTCACCGCTGCTATGCAGATTAGCTGGGCACATAAGACAGTTTTCTATTTATGTGCTGCTCACAGATACCTATTTTGATACAATATATAATGTTGCTAGGTTCTGTGCAGCAGCACTGAAATATGCTGTAGGATGGTCCGTGCCATAAAATAGGCTTAGATTTGATAGCTATAGTTACAATACTTTACCTGTCAATTTCAATAACCTCTTGTGCCTATTTTTTTAGCTTTAACATATTTTTAGCTTTAGCATATTTACCTTATCCTTGTTTGTACTAACTAGTCTATGAACCCAATGAAGATTTTGTTTCCGATTCTGCCTTGGGTCTCAATTGGGTATAAATGAAGTAAATTAATAAATAAAGTTGTTTCAGTCAATTATCTTTCTCCTCCAACCCATTTTTAGGCACCCTGTCCACCACTGTACATTCATTCAACTGAAAATTAATTTGTTAAAAAAAATATAATGGGCAGCGTCCTAAAGCCTCCCTCAGCAGCCTACTTCCAACTTAAGTAACTGTTCCATTGGAAGAAAAACCACATAAGTTGAAGTTAGACTCCTTAGGCTTCAAGGAAACTCCAAACTTTACTTAGTAGAGTAGTATGACACAGGCCAGTATCAGTTTTTACCCTGACAATGTTGCTTAGTAAGCTAGTATGATACAGTGGTATGATACAGGCCACTATCTGTTTTTTACCCTGAAAAGCTTGTTGGTCTCTAAGGTCCTACTGGATTCAAAGTTAGTTCAAAACTATCATTAAGGTTACCCAGATAGTGTATCTGAAGGTTGGTGGATATGCATCTGTATAATGCATATAAAGGGCTACTGCAGTCATGGCAACCATTGTGATTGTATGTCAGTGTAATCTGGAAGCAATTTTTCACCAAAAATATTATTCATTTAAAACATATCTTTCCATCCAATTTAAGATCCCCAAGAATCCAACAAATGATACAAAATTATAAGCGTACATGATGTATGTACTAGCAGTTAAGCCTGTTGTGTAGCTGTTTATGAGCTATTTTGCAGATAAAATCGTGTCGCTCCACCAGGACCTCCCTGCCACCTTGGAGACAATTAGTGAACTGGAGGCTCCCTTGCCATCTTTTGGCCCTTGTTTGGCCCAATTTTCCCTGCTCTCCGAAGATGATGTTGACAGAGTCCTGGCTGCTGTTAGACCTACTACTTGCCCTCTGGATCCGTGCCCCTCCTGGCTTATTAAAGCATGCCGGGAGGAGCTACAACCCCACCTGTTGGCTATCATCAATTGCTCCCTTGAGCAAGGAGTTTGTCCGGGTGGGTTGAAGGAGGCAGTGGTCCGCCCACTCTTAAAAAGATCGTCATTAGATCCTAGTGATCCGGCCAATTACTGCCCCGTCTCGAATCTTTCATTTCTGGGGAAGGTAATTGAGAGAGTGGTGTTGGAGCAGCTTCAGGGTTTTCTGGAGGACGCATCGGCCTTCGATCCCTTCCAGTCCGGCTTCCATGCTGGGCATGGGACAGAGACTGTTCTCGTCGCCGTCACAGATACGCTCCGTATGCAGCTTGACCGAGGTGGATCGGCGCTGCTGGTGTTGTTGGATCTCACCACAGCGTTTGATGTGGTCGATCACGATCTTTTGACCCAATCAGCCTGGTCAAGCTCGGGTGCTTGGTATTGTCCCTTCAAATGGATTGCCCTGCTTCTCCGGGACTGGAGTCAGCAAGTGTGGTGCAGGGGACCCAGCTTCCCGGAGGTGCCCCGCCATTATTGCAGTGTGCCCTCAGGGAGTGCTGTTGTCCCCACTGCTGGCTTAACATCTATATGCGACCCCTTTGCCTAGCTTGGTAACGGAGCTTTGGGCTGGAATGTTATCAGTATTCTGATGATACCCAGCTCATTCTGTTGATGGAGGGGGGAGCAGACGCCACCCCTGCAGCTCTACAGCATTGTTTGGAGGCGGTTGCTGGTTGGTTGACGCAAAGCATGTTAAAACTGAATCCAGCAAAGACGGAGATCCTTTAGCTAGGTCGCCGGGGGGGTGGGGGGCTTTCAGCCACCGGTGTGGGAGGAGGTCTCATTGGCACCGGCCCCCTCGGTTCGCAGCCTGGGGGTCCACCTGGATTAGTCTCTTTCTATGGAGACCCAGGTGGGCTCCATGTAACCCGGGTTGCATTTTTCCATCTTCGCCAGGCCTCGGGCGGCTGGTCTCCCTCTCCCAGGCGGATCTGGCCACAGTGATCCATGCAACGGTCAAATTCCAGATTAGACTATTGCACCTCGCCCCACGCTGGTCTACCTCTGAGGCTGGATTCAGAAATTGAAACTGGTCCAGCATGCGGGCGGCTCGCTTTGCTCACGTGGAGGTGCCTCCAGAGATCTCATCAATGCTCGTGGTTAAAATCATGGTAATCTGGCTTTCTCAGTTGAATTCCGAATTGTCTTCAAGCGTACTGGTGTTAACCTCCAAGGCCTTACGCGGTCTGGGACCTTCGTGACTCCTTGTAGGGACCGTCTGGCCCGATTTGTCCCACGTCGGTCTGTGCACTCCGCAGCGGCCAATTTACGGGAGATCCCCGCCCCCTCTATGATGCTGGGTTGGTTTCCACTAGGGCCAGGGCTTCTACGTTCCTGGCCCCTGCCTGGTGGAATGCTCTTCCTCTAATTGTCCAGAGACTCCAAGTGGGACCTTAAATGAATTCCTCGCAGGGCCTGTAAGACCGTAGGCTATTCCGCCGGGCTTTTGGGGAGGCCGGCTGCTGATAGGTGCCCATTACCAACTGAGATCCGCTGTTCCCCTCTCAGAGTTAGAGGAGTTAATGGTTGAACGCCATCTGTTTTAAATATTTATGAATTTGGAGCGCTGCATTGTAACTGGTATTAATTTTTAGCATTTTATCCTGTTTATCCACTTGCCTGTATTTATGTTGTAAACCGCCCTGAGCCCTTTGGGGGAGGGCGGTATAAAAGTGGAATAAATAAATAAAATACATACATACATACATACATACATACATACATACATACATACATACATACAATGAGCTCTAGGAAACTGTTGGAGAGGGTGCTCATAAGTCTCTTGCTGGCCTGGTTGGGATGGGCCACTGAGCAGGTGGCAAGAGCCTCACTGCTGGTAGTGTATTTCCCTCTTTCCCTCATCCTCCATCCCTCCATGATAGTGGAGAGGCCTGGCTGCATGCCTCTGTCCCTTCCCCATTTGCTGTTGGTGGTGCCCGGCCCTCCTCAGGGTAGTCCCATCCCCTGTGCAGAACCAGCGTCATCCTGGGTGATGAAGGGCAGAGAGGCCTGGAGGATGCTACTTCTAATGGTCTCTTTTCAAGCCATGGGGCACCAGAGTGGCGGCTTTGAATGTTCATAATCTAGGTATATTTTTCTGAGTGCATGCATTGTGTTTATAAACACAGGTGTAGGACAGTAAAAACTCCGTTTTGGGGGGGAATGTCACACAGATCGCACCCCTAAAATCAGTCTGCCCCATGTTATTTTCCCCTAACTGAGGTTTTTGAGAATTGCACTATTAGCGAGCCTTTTAAAAAATCCCGGATTACAGCTGCGAGAGAACAACCGTCCGGGTAGGAGGTGCTTTATTCACCACCGTTTTCCCTTTTTTCTATTTCGCAGCTTACATCTGCATAGCTATGCAGGTGCAGATGGTCGTATCGTGAGACATCAGCACAGCTGTGGGAGTTCATTTGTGCATGCCTGCATAGCTACACATGAGTGGGAAGTAATTTTTTAAAAAGAGACACATCTCTGTGCAAAGGCACAACAGCGACCCAGATTGTTTCCATGGGCTCCAATCGCTACCTGCACAGATGCATGTGAATGCAAAAACAGGAAAACTTTACTTTATCCCGACGGCAACCCTTTAGATATTTTCTGTGTGGAAAGGCCTAAGAGACAGCACATGCAGAAGTTAGTAGAATGTCTGGTTTGCTCTCATTATGGGAACAAGGTTTGCTCTCATCATGGGAGCACATCACATATATTCTGTTGTGATTGCTTTGCTTTTAATCGTGCCTTGTTTGCCCTTGTCCACTGGTAGCCAGGTTTTCTATTCTCAAAAGTGTCCCTATTGTGCCCTTCAAAAGAGCAATTCTTTCTTCACGGTTTTTTTAAAACTCTGCTGTGAGATCCTCGAGGAGAGTTGTCCTACTTCTTTTTTTCCAATAGCAGTTTATCACATACCCCATCTGATATCAATATTTCAGTTTTTTGTTCGCCGTCTGTGACTCTGAAAAATCTTTGTCAAAAGGTAGAGGAAAGGCTGATATGCTGTAATGTACTGATCAAAGTTTTTATTATTTCTGAGTTCCAAAGCCTCTCTCATGCAATTGCAACTGTATATGTAAAAGATGACTCCCAGACAACCTGTTTGACAGGCAGGCACCATCTCAGTCCCCGACCTTTAGACATCTTTCAAATCGTAGTCCATTGACTAATCTTTACCTCTGTGTCATTGGATGTTCAAGTCTCCTTTGTAGCACATATATTACTAAAAAAAAAAATTCTGGAAATATATTGCTAGAAATGTTGTAGTGTACTAAGAAAAAAAGAAAATCCACAGAGACTGTAAAATAGAAACTTTATGAGATCAACCACTATTCACAATACTAGCATAAGTTACACAGAATAATTCCTTATGCTGGGGCATTAATAAATAAAAAGGGCTTCTTGGAGAAGACTCAATGCTAAGTCCGGCCTAATGTTTAATTCTGTTTTACTTTGATGCTAACTTTTCCTAATCTGCCCTAGAAGTCACCAATATCCCAAGTTCTGCCCCTTGGGCCACACAAGACTCCGCTTCATGCACATGATAGCTTGGAAGCCACTTCTCCAAGATGTGAGCTCACATTGCTGGGAGTGTGGGTGAATATAACAATGAGTGATTGGAATCTGCTATATTAATCTTTTCTACTTGGCTAGCTCTTCAGAAGAAGTGAGTGTGCCTGGCCAAGAAAGCCCTGTGAAATAACTCTTTCTTCAAATATATTTATACGATTCATAGTGTCATCAGACTTCACTCTGTGTGTGCAGACGTGGGGTGGTGGTGGATCTGATTAGTTTTTTCTTCCTATACTTTCTTCCACTTGGGAAAATGTCCTCTCTCAAGAAAATGTCATCCTTTTTTCTGAGAGAAAATTATTTCTGAGTTCCAAAGCCAATAATTTTATAATTTTATAAAATTATAATTTTATACAGCACCTAGTTCCCGCACATATCTTCCAACTCCCACATCTCAAGTATGTCTGCTTGAGGGGAACCCATATGCAGCTGAGACCTATTAAAGCTGGAGGATCAAGTATCAGTCTTCGTTCTGAACTATATACATGCAAAAACTAAAAATAAGATAGAAATTGGGTTTGGAAAAACGGTTTTAAATGCATGAAAAATTTAGTGCATTGAGTCAAGTAAAATGGTTCTGAATGATAGTTTATTGTATCACTTTCTCTTTCTCTGGCAATGCTGCCGAGACAGCCATGAAATTTCATAACTCATAGCCCTTGCGCTGGAAGCTATTTGGATGTAGGTGGCTTCTTAATGATGGATCTCTTAATAAAAACTCATGATGTTCTCACTCCCTATGTTAGCACTTTAACAGCACTTTAGCTATGTTAGCACTTTAACAAGAAAGCTTAATTTTCTGACTTGAGGACTTTCCAGATTAAAAAAACCCACAATTTTTTATTCTTAGCTCAAGCTTACCATTGTTGTTAACCTAGCACAGCCAGCACAATCTTGAAATCCAAACCGGGGTTCTCAAATTTTGACTAGCCTTGTAGATAGCTGGGCCCCAACTTTCTCTTCTGTCTTTCCTGTCTTCATTTCCAGGACAACCATCTTCCAGGAATAGGGGAATAGAACCCGCTGCTCATGAGCCGTGATGCTGCTCTTCTCCGGGCTGTTCTGCGGCTCCATGGTGCCACAGCCGCTGGCCTGATCGCCACCCGCTTCCCGTAAGGAGCAGGGCGGGCAAGACTCGCCTGGGCGGCCGGTGCTGTACAAGTCGCTGAGATCCTCTTCACCCGTCCTGCAAGGAGCAGGGCGGGCGCTTCATTCACCCAGCGGCCGGCCAGGCCGAGCCACCGGCACCCTCTCCACCCGCCCTGCAAGGAGCAGGGCGGGCGCTTCACTCGCCTGGCGTCAAGTTGTGTCGAGCCGCCTGCACTCTCTTCCACCCGCCCTGCAAGGGAGCAGGGCTGGCGCTTCACTCGCCTCGGGCGTCGCTGGTGGGTCGAGTTACCGGGCTCCATCGGCACGCCTGCCCTGCAGGGGGGGTGAGCGGGCGGTGGGGGCGCAAGCGAGCAAGTGGGCGGGGAAGCGGAGGGGGGCGTGCGAGCGAGGGGGGGAGCGGGGGAGGGTGAGCCAAATGGCTCTTTGAGGGGAAAAGGTTCCCGACCCCTGTTCCAGGACAACCATCTTCCTGGTTTATTAGCCTGCTCTTTTTTTTTCATTTTATGAATTTTAAATTTCTTTCCATTTCTTGAGTAAGTAACAATGACATCTGGTTTCGTAAGTCTTTAAGTTCTCCCATGTCATGTGGGACATGGACAATATACCACACTAAACTTTCCCTTCTCACTTAGACACAGTGAGAAACAGACTTTTCTCTGTGATGCACCTCTGAAGATGCCAGCCACAGATGCAGGAAAAACGCCAGGAACAAAATCCACCAGACCACGGCCACACAGCCCAGAAAACTCTCCAGAACCAGTTGAATCCGGCCGTGAAAGCCTTCGACAATACACAGTCAAATTCAGTCTAGCTTTTAACAAGTAGCTATACCATAAAATAAGCAAACAGGATGAGAAAGCTGGTATCTTTTCTTCTCATTTCGGTAGGCAACAAATGCCCCTTCTTCAGCTTTCTTTATCGCTGATACACACTGTTCCTTGGTGCCCTTGTATTCCAGAGACTACAGACCAACATAACCATCAGTTAACATCATGTCAAACATTCCATTAGTTGTTCCATTCATAAAATAACTTCTATTTTATACAAGCATTAATACAAAAAATCCTTTAAAGCCTCTTATCTTACAAGTTTAAATTACATACAAATATACGTATATTGATATCAAAGACTTACATAGTCACTTACATAATGCATGTTGCAATTCAACAGGTTAGCTGCTCTGTGATCAATGTCTTGTGCTTACAAATGTCAGCTCCATATGCCACTTAAATAGTAAGGAATCTAAAACAGCTGTTCCCTTTAAACAATTGTTGTTCTTTTTTCATTCTAAGTGGCCTTACTCAACTGCAGATGCTGGCAAGGCTTACAGCTATAGAACATGTATTTATATGAAACTTGCATATTCAATATGCACATTTAAACTATTTGACTGTACCCAAAGGCATATGGGGGGGGGGGGGAATGGCCCGGAGACAACACCTTCTCCAGGAGCCCCTGCACCCTCCCAACCCCTCTCTCTATACTCAGGGGTGTGACTTGTGGGTGCCGAGCCCTGCCCTGCCAGCCTACATAGAGGCTGAGGACAGGGCTCAGGGCGCTGCTGCATGGGGACACCTTTACTTCCCTATGTCACTGAGCTCAGTACCATTCAATTGCAAAACACCTTGTTTCAAATGCCCACTTCTTCTTCAATCACCGGCACCTCCGCTTCAGATTAGTTAGTTAAGTGTTATTTCCTTTTTTTGGCTTCCTAGTTGGCTTCATTCATTCAGTAGATCCCAAAATGGCCAAATGTTTTCTTACCCATGCTTGGCAGCTTGCAGCCTTTTTCTTCTGGCATCTTCCAAGTCCCTCTCGTGTGGGCTTTCTCGAGGGGTCTCTTTGGACTTTTCAGGCATGCAAAATAGCACCTGATCTTCTTCCCATTATCTAGAAAGGCTATAATAGATTCCTTAATACTTTGAGGTCCCATAGGATTTTTTAAAAAAACTTCGGGTAATCAAGCTTCATGCTCAGGTGATCAAGCTTCCGGTGATCAAGCTTCATGGCAGCTGTGAAAAAGGCAAACTCTATGCTGGGGATAATTAGGAAAGGAATTGATAATAAAACTGCAAAGATTGTCATGCCCTTATATAAAGCAGTGGTGCGACCACACTTGGAGTACTGTGTTCAGTTCTGGTCGCCGCATCTCAAAAAGGATATCGGAGAGATAGAAAAAATGAAGAGAAGGGCAACGAGGATGATTGAGGGACTGGAACACCTTCCTTCTGAGGAGAGGCTGCAGTGTTTGGGACCTTTTAGTTTGGAGAGGAGATGTCTGAGGGGGGATATGATTGAAGTCTATAAAATTATGCATGGGGTAAAAAATGTTGACACAGAGGCCCTTTCCGCACTGCCGATGGAGGGGTGGGGGCCGTTCGCATGGGAGCGTGCGAGCGGCCCCCGCAGAGGCCGGCGCGGGAGAGGCAGCTCCGCATGGAGCCGCCTCTTCCCCGTCCCCCCTTCACCTCGTCACCTTCGTCGCCCTGCTGGACTCCTAGGACCCGCCCATGCTGCCCTCTGACCTCCAGGTCAGAGGACAGCGAGGGAGGGTCTCAGCAGTCCAGTAGAGCGACGAAGTCGACGAGGTGAGTTGGAGAGGGATGGGGAAAACAGCCTGTTCCCGGTGGTGCCGTTCACACCGCGCCAGCGGGAATGCGCTGTTTTCCAAAAACCTCCCTCCAGGAGGAAGGTTTTTGGAGGCGGCCTGATGCCGCCCTGGGGGTGGTGGAGGGGAGTCAGGTCGGCGCTGCTGCATTTTAGCAGTGCCGCCTGTGCAAACAGCTCCCTGGGGACGGCATTTTTGCCGTCCCCAGGGCGCCATATATGGCCCGTGCAGAAAGGGCCAGAGAAATTTTTCTCTCTTTCTTACAATACTAAAATCAGGTGGCATACATTGAAAACGCTGTGGGGAAGAATAAGGACTAATAAAAGGAAACACTTCTTCACACAACGTGCGATTTGTGTTTGGAATATGCTGCCACAGGAGGTGGTGATGGCCACTAACTGGATAGCTTTAAAAAGGGCTTGGATAGATTTATGGAGGAGAAGTCGATCTATGGCTACCAATCTTGATCCTCCTTGATCTGAGATTGCAAATGCCTTAGCAGACCAGGTGCTCGGCGGCAGCAGCAGCAGCCGAAGGCCATTGCTTTCACATCCTGCATGTGAGCTCCCAAAGGCACCTGGTGGGCCTCTGCGAGTAGCAGAATGCTGGACTAGATGGACTCTGGTCTGATCCAGCAGGCTCTTTCTTATGTTCTTATGTTCGCGGATGTTGCTTGGTCTTTGATCTGTAAGTCAGTGAATTCCTGAAAATCACACAGTGGAGGGGCAGTCTTGTTGTAATGGTGGCTTGTTGCCACCCTTGAATTAATTGCTGGGAAATTCAAGAAATAGACAAAAAGTCAATAGAAAAAGGGGGAAAGCTTCAATTAAATACATTGCATCTACATATTGTGGGAGAGACATTCAAACAACCACATCTAAAGATATAGACTCTCACTACCCAGTATTCCCATTGCATGCCCAACTGGAAGAGCAGAGTAGAAAATCCTGTTAGATGTCTGTATATTTTAAACATCTTTATTAATATACAATTTAACAATTCAGTCTCAACACTTTATATGTTTGTATACTTGAGGTGATGACTTATTAGGGTACTTACAGGGTTTGGTAGAGATAAATGTTAACAATATGTTTCAGTGATCCTTGGCTTTTTGTGTAAAGGAGTTTTTCTCATTGCCAAAGTTCTTCTATAAGAGTTCTCAAGATGTACAAGAACAGGCCAGACAGGTGTAACCCCATGGTAGACTCTGTCATCTGAACTACAGGTGTGCCTGTCCCATACCAGGACCACATACCCAAAGTACATTGTGTGTGTCTGTGTTTAAAGTGCCATCAAGGCACAGCTGACTTAGGGCAACCCAGTAGGATTTTCAAGGCAAAAGACTAACAGAGGTAGTTTCCCATTTCTCTGCATAGTAACTCTGGGATTCCATAGTGGTTTCCTGTCCTACTTACCTGGACAGACCCTGCTTAGCTTCTGAGATCTGGCAAGATCAGGCTTGCCTGGGCTATCCAGGCAGGGCACCCAAAATACAGATGCCTGCTTAAATCTACCACCTTGTTCCAGAACTATTTCTTTGATTTCATTGCTCTGCTGCCACTTTACACAAACAGAGGCAGGAAATTGCCATTACCAAACAGTGTAAGAATAAATGAATATTTTAACATTGATTGCTTGCTGGTAAATTAACATACCGAGAGCCTCAGAGGCAAGCACATACAAATTCTCTGCTACTTTTTATATTACTATAAGATGTAAATTGTTTTTCAGGACATTCACATTGTTCCTTTTCAAAATTGTACAGATGGATTTTTTTTCTCCTAGTTTTGACAATCAGGTTTCAAAATCAATATTTGCTTAGGGAATTATTTTGTAAGATATTTTAAAGCAGGCTTCTGAACCTGATAAAGCATGCCGACGAAGGATTTCCAGTTAACACCTCATATTTTCCCAGCAGAAATCTGTTTTTGCACAACCTGGTGGAATGAAACAAGCATCCATGAAATCAGGGTCAAACATACGCAGAACACATTGTAAAATATATCTTCTACCCAGAGGTGGGATCCAGCAGGTTCTCACCAGTTCCCGAGAGTGGGTTACTAAATATTTGTGTGTGCCGAGAGGGGGTTACTAATTGGGTCTGCTTTTCCATTGGAAATTCCATTAGGTCCAACAATCATGAAGTCCTGTTGTTTCCTATGTGGCTGGTTAGCGTAGAAAACGGGATAATTCTCCCTGTTGGACTGTTTTAAAAACATGTTTTAGAAATATGGTAAAGTTCCTTGTTTAAGGAAAGTCTCCTCCTTTTGATTTCTAGAAACAAAATTAAGTATTTGAAAGTATTAAGTATTTGACAGGCAGTCAATTAGAGGAGAAGTAGCTGTTTCTGTTGGCAGTAGACGATAGGAATTGCTGTAATGAGTTTAAATTATGGCCAGAAAGATGCCAGCTGGAAATTAGGAACTTTTTTTTTACAGTAAAAGTTTTTTACAGTAACAGAGAAATTATTAATGCCCCGCCTTCAGCCGTGTCTGCCAATGCCTGTCAAGCCCTCGCCCAGTCTCTAATACGCTACGCCACTGTTTGAATCCCACCACCATGGGAACCTGTTACTAAAATGTTTGGATCCCACCACTGCTTCTACCCCAGTCTCAACATTGCAGGTTTTTTGGGATCTTGTAGCTTTTGTGATCAAGCTACAGTCACGTTGGAGGCCTCTTAAGAAGCAGCAGCAGCCATGATACTGCAATTGACTCATGGTAACCACATCTATGGGGTGTTCTAGGCAAAAAATTAACAGAGGTGGTTTGCTATTGCCTTCCTCCACACAGCAAACCCTTGTCTTCCTTGGGATCACCCATTCAAGTCCTACCCATAGCTGATCCTGCTTAGTTTCTAATGAACTTGGTCTAAACTAGGTTATTTCTTCTTCCCACTCCCTCGAACACTAGGTTACCCATTATTCCAGGGTTTCTGCAGCCCTTCCACTCAGTGACAGATCCAAAAGTAGCTGGCAGCAATAATGCTACACCTTCCTATGCCTGACCCAGTGCCCTGACCTGCAAAATGCTGTCCTGTATAAATTTCTATCAAGGTCTAACTATAGTTGTAGATCCTGCACAAATATAGTGTATGGAACTTTTCTATTCTGGATCAACCTGGCTAAATTTGTCTGAACAAAGCTAGCACCAGCCACTGTTTTGGCTCAATTATGTTTCACCCATTGGACTGTCATATCACAGTGTCGCTTGTTTCTTAGTGAGAGTTATTCCTTTTACACTGATGTAATACGTCCTGAAGGCAAAGAAACCACTCACTAGCTGTTTTGTTCTTTTAAGCAAGTAATTCTGTTTTACAGAGTCAGTGTGACATCTGTTTTTAAAGGGACTTAGAAAATCTGGGAGAGAATACTTTCCTAATGCAGGCCACCATAACCCTTCTCAGTTTTGTGGCAGCCCCTTTCTTTCCCCAAATACATTTGAATTTGCCTTATACTGACTCTGACTAATGATCTATTTAGCTCAGTAATATCTACTCTGAGTGGCAGCTTTTCTCCAAGGGTTTAGGCAGAGGACCATCTGTTGCCCGAAATCCTTGGGCTGAACAGGAGGTTTTCTGCATGCAGAGCAGATATACTGAGTCCTCTAGAGTCTTGTTCTCAAGGATTTCAATACAACCCAAGTGAAAAATCATTTTGTGACTTTTGGCAATTTACCATCCCTTAAGGATTGACTACTTATCAAACTGGCTCCTTCTCCTCCTCTTTGTTCTGTCTCAGGTAGGGCAATGCATAAGCAACATTTGGGATAAACATGGTTGTACAGAGGCAATGCACACCTTTCCACAACTGTGACTGCCCTTTCTGTATCTATTGTAGTCATGGAAGGAGTTGATAAGTATTCCTTCCTGAGATGTAGATACTCAAAAGACCCACAATTAGACTCATGTTCTTTGCTATTTGAGCAAAGAAAGCCAATTTTTCAATGGTTTGTTCAGCTGTTTGTGAGCAGCACAATTCTATGCATTCAATTGTTTTTCATCTGTTCACATAGTACAGTGCAGTACAATCAGCAGTTTTTCATGCATGCACATTCCTATATAGCCTGATGGTTGTTCTTGAACTCTTTCCCCAACCTGTCATCACTGCTCATCACTGGGTAGCCAATCTATAAATAAACTGTGAACAAATTCAATAACCACCCAGTAAACAGAAAAAAATATATTCTTCAAAAAGTCAAAATGTTTGCAGTACATTTAATATCATTTTTATGTTGGTTCCACCTTTGTTATCAAGGCAGCTCTCAATATGAAAGTTTAAACTGAGGGAAATGCTGCTAACTGCCATTCAAAACACATTTGTGTTGGTCAGCTGTCATAACACAGAAATTTCAACAAGATTTTGACATTTCCCCAATGACTCTTTTGGTACCTACTTAAAGTATATTAGTTATGGAAACAGAAGTAATCATTTAAAAACAAAGTTACTAAGAATTACATTTTGAATCAGATCCATGTTTCCATCTCTCCCTTATATACATATCATTTCAGAGCAGACTGATCCTTATTACCAATGACTTCAATAACCTTCTATCAAGATTTGCCTTTTAAAACTAAAACCAAAAGCCCAATATCCTAGAAGAAAGATTGGAGGAAAAAGTAAAAAGATTTCATTAGGGGCTGCCAGTCCATAAATTTGAAAGAGTAAATAAAAACCAACACCCTGTGGACAATCTGAGTGAACTGGGGAGGAACAATAAATTATAGGGCTCATGGGTCCTTTCGATCAGCCAGCCGCTGTATTATGCAAAATGTCATTCTATGCCCAGCATGTGCAACTGAAATAAGACAAAAATTAATTACTTTTTTTCCAGGTAATTACCATATGTATAAGTTTGCCCACTGTTCCCAGCTCCCTAGGAACACCAGTGTCAAGAATAGGAAAATGTGATGCATAGCAGGAAGCCAGCTCCCTGCCAACTTATTTAGTAAGTCAGCAAGCTACCAAGACCAGCTAATATTTCAGGAGTAACCTTATCTACTATTGGGTTCATTTCAGGATCCATCTGTGGCTTGTTTAAAATCTCAGTGGTGATGCTGAGAAACAACGGACTTCTGCTGAAATGTTTTATTATCACTGAGGTGATATCCCTCGGAACTATCGCCTTTTGGTTAACATGTACATAGCAAATTGTATCAGGTTCAGTTGGGAAAATAATTCAGAACTACCTAATCATTCTGCAAAATATTATTGCATTTCCAGAAATACTCTGTGGACCCAGGTAGGACTGTTAGATGCCTGCTGCAGTGGAAGACAACCTGTCCTGAGCTGCCTTGACCGCTGCAGCTCAACTGTGCAGCAGAAGGAAATTCCCTGGAGAAATGCAGGGCAGGGACATTGCTTCTGGCATGACTCATAAGTAGCATCATCATGTTGAGTGATGCTCTAGCATTCACACAGAAGACCAACACTCCTGGAGCAATGACATAACTTCCAGGTCTTATTGGAAGTTGACAACATTGTGCCATGAAAGCCAATCACCCTCCCTTTCAACTGTAAGTCCCTACCTCCTCCACCTCTTGATGGTTCCCAGGCCATGCCTGGCAACCCTAGTCCACAACTTAATTTGAACAGGAGATGGAGCCTATACCCCAGCTGAAGTGACTGCATTTGGTGACATCGGCCCCTTCCGCACATGCAGAATAATGCACATTCAATCCACTTTCAATGCACTTTGCAGCTGTGTGGAGTAGCAAAATCCACTTGCAAACAGTTGTGAAAATGGATTGAAAGTGCATTTTTCTGTATGTGCGGAAGGGGCCATCATTAGCAATCTAATCCTAATGATGCTTGACATTCTCCCTTCAGAGTTAGCAACCTCAAGGTGAGGTCTGGAGGTCTGGAATTGAACACCTATGACAAACCATACAGTCTGGCTGAATCTGCTTACTTATTGCTAGTATTGCCTAGTATGAGTTGGGAAGGCCCAGTTGGGAAGTTCCTGGATATTTGGCAGTGAATTTGGGGGAGGGCAGGGTTTAGGGAGGAATCTCAATGAGCTACAATGCCATAGAGTCCACCCTCCAAAGCAGCTGTTTTCTCCAGGGGAACTGTTCTCTGGAGTCTGCAGATCAGTTGTAATTCTGTGAGATTCTGGTCTTACTTGGAGGTTGACAATCATACTTTCCACTAAGTGCCAGAGACCAGCTGGGGATTGAGTTGTTGACTGGCATTCCTCTAGGAGTTTTTAATGAGAAAATCCTGAAAAGAATTTAGTATGAGGATGTGGCCTCACATTAGCTGACCTTTCAGCTGATTGTAACATCACAGGATGTGACATTCGAGGACATATCACATCCCAACTGAGTCCCCACTCCCATTCCACTCTGCCTTCACCAAGCCCCACCCTCTGATCTCCAGGAGTGGACAACCCTGTCTTTCTCAGATGGATGACAGGGGACAGAAAGGGCCTTTCCCTCTCACACAGTCTTGTCAGCTGAATTTAACCCCACTGTTTGTTCTTGAAGAATGGATAACAGCTTATTGCTGGGTTTTTTGTTTCATCAGTGAAACTACACAGGAATTAGAGAACTAAACCTCCTCCATCCCACATTTTTTGAACCAAAGCTTGATGGCTTTTCTTTGCATTTTTTAAATGCTAGGAGCATGTGATCTTAATACCCTCAAACTACCCGATGAGGATGTTTTGTCTGACCAGTAAGCATAAATAAATGTTTTACCCTGTTTATGTGCATTATTATTCATAGGTCAACTATGCCTTGACAGCCCAGTCTGCTAAGTCCCTTTGACAACATTTCAGTCAGCAGCAGCCAGGCATGGCCTGCTGAAACAGTTACTTTCAAATGGCAAGAGTCATTTTCCAGCCTGTGCTAATGAAAGAGACTGTTTTACAAAAGGATCCTGAACATATTAGGTTTTAGAGTGAAGGTGTGCATTAGTAAGGTCTTGAGTTGACTCAATTTTATGCTATACATCTAGTTCTCAGGAGAGGAGGTCAAACAATTAAAGGAGCATAGAGCTCATTAATCCACAAAACAGTAAACTCTGAGGTAACTGGTCCACAGAATGCCAGCCTCTTTTGGCTCAGTCTGTACAGATTCAGTTCGTATTGAGCTGTGCAAAAGACCACAGAGATTAGGGTTTCCTGACATAGCTAGCTACTTTGCAGCAATAGTGGACTTCACAGCCAAAGCATACACCAAGGAACCAAGCCGTGAAATCAGACTGTTGTAGTTTTTGTCTTTCATCTAATTCCCTTTGGATTGTGTTTTTGAGTTTACACTTCTGTATGATCACCAGCTGGTAGGGATACCAGCATGAGGTTGGCAACTGGAGGGAGATTCACTAGTGGGGGAGTAGGTCAGAATCCCACCCTGGGTCTGTGTTCTCACATGCATGTTGCATGTTTGCCTGCATTCACTCTTCACACCACCACCCCAAGATATAAAACCCAGCCTCTCAAGTAAACAGCACCTTGGGGTACCTTAGTTCTAACTAAGTACAAAGGGCAGAGCTGCCAACTACTCTAACTCTCTCCATGTGTGTGTGTCCTTAGCATGTAGGAGATCTTCAGAGTGTAAGTAGGATTTCAGACACAGTTTGCTTTCTTAAACAGGAAGGAAGCTTTATTACTAAAGATTAAACTACAGCACATGCATGGAAATAGCAATCATAGTAGAATACAGATTTAAGTAAAAAAGAAAACAACATCTAACTAAGGCCGCTTCAAGATGTAGAGCGATTTAATGGCGGCCTGGAGACGCAAAACGCCGCCTCCAGGTCAGCCATTCGCACAGGGGCACAGCTGCATCGCAGCCGCCGCTTCGCGCCACCCGACCATCGGGTTAAGCTGGGAGCGTTTCCCCAGAGCTTTGAAGCCTGTTGGGAAGCGCCGTCAAGCTGCCGGCTTAACGGCAGCTGCTCAGACTTCCCACCTCGGCACTTACCTTGTCCCCAGGCCTCCGGCGACGCCGAGGCCTGGGGACAGGCTCCCCGTCTCCGTTTCACTGAAGCAGGCGCAGGCCAGGTCCCCAGGCTCCTCGTGACGCCGGAGGCCTGGGACATTGGTCGGCCAAGGCCATTCGCACCAGCTGCCCGTTTTTTCTTGTGGACCGCCCGTATGGACGGTCCGTTGCCGGGTCGAAGTTGACCGCGACTGCCGCTCAAGATTCGCGGCGGAAACGGCCTAAGTTTCATTACAAGAAGTTATCTTAGATGGAGTAAACACATTCCTACCCCTTTGCTGCATCATTGTAGAGGAAGATGAGGCCCTTTGGTCACCACTGTGGAGTGAAGTGTTTGAAGACAAAACAAAGCAAGGTTTCACCTTTTAAAACTTCTGCCTGCTTAGGTGAAACCCTCTCCTCCCCCCTCAATCAAGAGTCAGGGATCCTGCCCCATAAGGGAGGTGCTCTGTTGTTTGCCAATTAGATCCTTTGGCACACATTTCTCTATCTCCAATCAGGTTTTATGATGCACATTCATCCATCCCTTTAGTAGGGAGACCAAATTATCTGGTTTTCCAGCTGGAGTCAAGTTCCTGTTTCCTCTGGCGCTCCTCTCTTGGACAGATAAACAGTTCCCATATGTTCGGGGACCCCAATCATAACAAGAAGCTGCTCCTCACCAGCAGCGAACAGGTATCACCAGATGCAATGATATCACTTTCAACATGACTAGATGTGACATCATCACATACCTACAGTGCTCTTGCACACAGCCCAAACTGTGATTTAACAATAAAGTTTTGACCAGAGCATCACCAGCAATCTCCATCCCCATCCATGCCATTTCTCCCCACCTGCCATATGAATAGCAGTGGGAACTGCTGATGGAGGGTGGAAGGTCTCCTTCCAAAGCTGGAGAGCTGGCATCCCTATTGCCTGGTCATCTTGTAGACTGGGAACAAATTTTGTAAACACACACGCACACACACACGCACACACACACACACATACCGTATATACTCGTGTATAAGCCGACCCGCACATAAGCCGAGGCACCCAATTCTACCTCAAAAAACTGGGAAATTTTATTGACTTGTATATAAGCCGAGGGTGGGAAAGATCCATCAGGAGGCAGGGTGCTGAGCCTGCAAAGGAGTCACAGCTGGAGGAAAGGAGCGCCCCAGAAGCCTTTGGGAGGCTTTTTAAGGAGGGGCAAGGCGACGCGCAGGGGTCCGGGGAGAAGGAAAGTGGCTGAAAGTAGGAGAAAGGGAAGCCGAGAATGCCTCCTCCCCCTCACTAACTCACGCTTTCTTTCTTGCAGGCTCAAAGTTTAAGGCATTGTTTCAGGGAAGCTTTCTAAGCTCGAAGTCTGCAGGGAAGCTGCCTTGAGAGACAGCTTCCCTGAAACAACGCCTTAAACTTTGAGCCTGCAAGAAAGAAAGCATGAGTTAGTGAGGGGGAGGAGGCTTCGCCACTCATAGGTAAGCGCTGCAGCTCTGCGCACGGGTGTGTGTGTGTGTGTGTGTGTGTGTGTGTGTGTGTGTGTGACCCGCGTATAAGCCGAGGGGGGGGGGCATTTTTCAGCCTAAAAAAGGCTGAAAAATTCGGCTTATACGCGCGTTTATATGGTATATCTCAAAACTTAGTTCTTATATCTGTATTTTTAAAATGGTATTTCATTTTGAAAAAGTTTCCTATTAATGGGAATGCATTTCTGATTTTAAAAAACTTTCTGTGTTGATAATCAGCTTTAGCACACGCATACACACAAATGCTAACATAACAGATTCATAAGATAAATTCCATGTGTTGCTGATTAATTTAAAGGCAATAATGCCACCTATCCACTAACGAAATCCAATGCTTTAAATTCTGCTTTCCCATCTAAAACCCTAGATCCTGAAGTATGGTTGCATTTATTTACTTCATTTAATCCCCCACCTGTTTCTTCAGTGGGAACCCAAAATGGCTTCCAGCATTGTTCTTTCCACCATTTTGCGCTCATAGCCATGTTGCAAGGTTGGTTGGACTCAGATATAGCACATGATACTGTAATTTCACTGAGGCTAAGTAAGTCTAGGGCCAGTGCCCAAATGGGAGACATTAGGCTGGATACAGTGATCTGTGAACAGAAAGGAAATGTACTAGTTTGTTTGACTGATTGATTTCTAGGCCACCCTTCCCCTTCTGGGCTTAGGGCAGCTTCCAACAAACTAATTCACAACAGTCCAACAATCAATTACAAAAAAAACATGTTTGTCTCAATTAAAGATGGAATTAACAGCATAAAACAAAGGAACAATAACAAAGAAAAAAAGGAAAGGAAAGGAAAGGAAGCCAGGCAGTGCATTTCTGCTTGTTCGAGCAATAGCAGAAGGACTGCAACCATACACCACACTTCAAAATAGTTTACAATGGAATAATAGTCAGCATGAACAACAGTGACTAGAGATGGTTTGCTTTTCAAAATGTATCAGAAGAAATACTACATGCTATGTCTTGCATACATGGAAAAGATAATGGGAATACAATAACTTGCACTTAGCCCTGTTGGGGATGAGGGTGGGGTTGTTTCAACCCCAGGCACACAGCAAGAAGTAATGTTTGCACTTCTTTTTGCACAAGGATTGTTGCACACATAAAAATAAATGCTATAAATAAGAATATATGACTAGAGTTCTGACAGCAAGTTTGAGTTTTAAAAATCCAAAATGTATCTTATTTCTACTGACTCAACCTCTGAGTTTTCCCTTGTGAAAATAAACCTCATAATCGTCCACAAGGGTCTCATCTGGAGCAGTTTCGCAAAAGAATTTTCAATTTTCTTCTTACATAGGTTGAAAAGAAAAAGCAGGTGGAGGAGTTTAGAGAGGATAGAAGTGGGCCCTTGGGGATATCAAAACACATGGGGTTTCTCTGCCACATTGCAACTATGATTCCTTTCTATTTTTAAAAACCCAATATTAGACAAGCTCGCCTGTGTCTTTCCAGTCCACTTGAGGAACAGGCTGTAAACAAGCCAATGCTTCACTGAACACTGGCGGAGTGATAATATGCAATAACTGTTGCTGACCCACAACCACCCGGTTAAAACACAGCTCCAAGCCTCCCTGCCCCTGCCCTGAAAAAAAAGTCATCTTATTACAAGTATCTGGTCTCACAAAGAAAGCCAAAGAAGAACTGGGGGAGCTATTGGGAAGTGGAGAATTCATTCTATGATTTCACAGTTGAGAGAACAGCCATCACTTCAGAGCTCTGGGATGATAACAAGGACTTGCTCCTTGATATGATAATCCCAGGAGTTTGACATGTGGAGTAATGCTTAATAGGAACATGGCAAGGATTTCAGACATGGGAAGAAAAAAGGGAAGTGTTATGGCAGGTAAACTGTGCAACCTTGAGCTATAAATTCTGAATTAGAAACGCAGTGCAGTGGAGCAGAAAGATGGTGCTGACAGTTGCCCAGAGCACACTAATGAGAACAGCCCCTCCTGACAATTCAGTTGCAGTCTCCACGAAATGCTTCACAGTGTTTAGCTTGAGTCAGGAATCAGTTCCCCAACAAATCAAGGCCATTCCAAATGCAGATAAGTAAGGGGCCAAATGTAGACAGTGGAGGGTCCTGTATAAAATTTTACCAGTATTTTAAAAATGTTGCACAGGGGCCCAACAGACCAGAGCCATATGGATGGGTTGGGGGAAAGAGAGGGAATAACTCTTCATCCTAGCGAAGTTTCTGCCCATTTGTCTGTACTTTTTTTCCTCTGAGGGGTGATAACAACCTGACAGGGGATGTTTATTTTGACTGGCAGAACTACATGAGGGGAAATGTTGTATCTCCTATCCCTGCTCCCCCTGCTTTAGTTTGAATTTGAAAGCCAGTGGGTGGATCCAGTCACAGAGCTTCCAGCATGCCATCTAATATGACTGCTAATCTCAATAGAGTGGAGTAACACTGCCATCTCGGCAGAGGCGTATCTACAAAAAATGGAACCCCGGGCAAAAATCTCAGCCTTCCCCCCTCCCCGGCTGACTATAAATAGCTCCTGTGATGGATGGAAGGAGGGCCGGTTGGTGCAAAGGCATATCTAGATAAAATGTAGCCCAGTGTAAAATCTGTGGCAGTCATTTAGTGTCCAAAAGTGCCCCCAGTCTCAAAAAGTTGGGGATCCTTGCTATAGGGTTTTCTGTGTATCTAGATCCAAGTGTTTGCCTCTTCTGTTGTACTAAGATTATCTTGGAACCCTCTTCAGTTTTTTCTAAAAAATTGTTGAGGAAGCTGTGCATGAAGCAGAATGGAGAGAATTAAGATAAAACTTTGCAGAAGTTATTAAGGGGGAGAGCTGCAGCCCACAAATAAATTGCAGACAATCTCAAATTCAGTCTTCAGCATCCTCCATTAAAAGATTTTCTGTAACAGTCTTGGTAAAAACCCCGGCCTGACGTATTAGACAACAGGGGCCTAACTTTAGAATAGGCAGCTCGATAACAGGAACTGTCCCATCAGCCCCTACCAGCATGGCCAATTGGCCATGCTGACAGAGGCTGATGGGAATTGTAGTTCCTGAACATCTGGAGAGCTGCAGGTTCCCTACCCCTGCCCTAGAAGAACAGTGCTCATATAGGGCTCTCACCTGGGTAGACTCCAGCAGCAATCTTGTGTCAGTCTACATATGCTAGAACTTTTGAATAGGTCTAACTACCAACTACACTGTATATTATACCTATTCCGCCCCCCCCCCCCCGCAAGATTTCTGTTGGTCTGGAGCGATAAACCCAGTGAAATTGACAAGACTGGATGAGTGAAGGAATGCTAGATCAAAGACAGCAAAAAAGGAGGGCAGCAGACAACCTACCCAAATTGAAATTGCATGGAAACAACAAGGAGGCAGGTGGGGAAAATGTCATATTGGCTTAGCTAGGGACCCTTTGTAAACCAAAAAGCAACAAGGAAATCCCACTGTGAAGCAAAATGAGAAAATCCACTGTTGGGTAAGTAGTGCATTTAGAAATGGCCAGTGTCTCCAATACCAACTCCTCATGGATACCACAATTGATGGCATCAAAAGCCACCAAGAGGTCTTGTTCCACCTGACAATCTCCCAATCCAGGTGACCCACCAAAGCCATTAGAGTCTCATGATCAGACCTGAAATCAATTTCATTAGGGAATTCATAAAGTTTACCAGCCACCACTCATTCAATCACCTTGCTCAAGAATTTATGGATTTAAACTTCATGCAAAAGTCAGTGCACATTTTGGATGTTTATGCAACAGGCTCTCTGCAGTTCACTCCTTCAAGAGGTGATCATTAGCAGTGACTGAATACACTTAACCTTGATTCATACAAGCACAAATGTTATAGATCTCCTTCCAACTATAAAAGGTACATTATGCAGGCATGCAGCCCCAATTCAGATAAGTGCCATGAAATGGGGAAAGGCAATTTAACCCTTCAACTCCTGCCCAGTTAGCCAATTGAAAATAAGCTCCCTTTGCTATTGGATTATTAGTAGGATAAAAGACACTTTAAAATCATGTACAGCTTACCATTTATAAACCAATGGAATTTAAAATCATCACATCTATTTCAGCCATCAGGTTGGAACCTTGAGTGCAGCAGAAAAGCAGGGCAAGTCAGAATCACTGGAGGGAAGTGTCTGAGAACTGAAAAGAACAGATACTTATGTAGACAGTTGGTCCAGAAAGAATTAATGATTGATTTGATCAAAATATGGCAAGAGGTCTAAGAAAATTACAGTGCCATTTAAAACTGAGCTAAAATGCTTCAAGGACCATTTAAGTCAGGGAGTAACTCTGCGCAGGATTGCAATGCTCATAGTGTTGCACCCCGTCCTCCCATATCTCATCTGGTGACGTTCTTCAGACAAATTAATCAAGGCAGTTTCTATTTCAAAGAAGGATGCACCATTGAGTTGCAACCAACTCATGGTGACATCATCCTTGGGCTGTTCCCATCAGACATAAGCAAAGATGGTTTGCTATTGCTTTTTTCTGCACAGCAACCCCAGCCTTTCTGGGAGGTTTCCCATCCAAGCAGTGACCCTAGCCAACCCTTCTTAGCTCATGTTGGAAACTAAAAGAAGACCTGGAGTTCCATGGCCACCACTCATCACTCAAAAGATATTTGCTACTGGAAATAGTTGTTACAGTTACTGGTTAAGTGTAAGCATCAAGGGGGGGAAAGAGAAACAGATGAGGGTCACACCAAGCAAAACAAATATATAGCAAAAAGAAGAAGAATGGTGCTTGAGGGGAAATATTTATTGTCTGTACACCCATTTTGGTTCACATGATCTTCATCAGAGGGATGCAACTGGAAAATTAAAAATTTAAATAATTGTAAATACATGGTAATTATGCATAATTTTAAATACTTTAAAATAGAACATTATCCACAGAGCATATTTCTATTTACATTTATTACCCACCCTTTACCACAGTCTCAGAGCAAATTGCAATAAAACATGCAACATTAAAATGAAATTAAAAACACAATACATTAAAAAACCCATTCTAAAAACACAATATTATCCCATTCTAAAACCCCAGACACAATATAACATTTCCCTCAACCCACCCACAAAAAAGGGAGAGGTGTATGGACATCTTGGGGTGGGGATCCCTCCCAGTGGGGGGAGTCAGCCTAGGCAACGAGGACGGTCTTCGCCAGGGATGAAAACTCCCAAGAGAGTGGGCACCCAGCAAATCTCTGGAAGTAGGGCAAAGTGCAGGGGCCACTGTGGAGAAGCCTTCTGGGCTGTCCCCATCCCCCTTACCTTTGACAGGGGTGGGATAGCCAGGTGGGGCCCCCTCTCCAATCTCAGCACCTGGGCAGGAATACATGGGCAGATGTGCTCTCTCAATGACCCAGGATCGAAGCCGTATAAGGCTTTATTAGTTAGCACCAGCATTTTGAATTGAGCCCAGTAGTGCATTGGAAGTCAGTGCAGACTCCTCAGAATCGGGATGATGTGATCCCGGTGTGAAGCACCGATCAGCAGATAAGCTGCTGTATTCTGTACCAATTCAAGTTTCTTTGGGGCTTCAGGGCAGCCCCACATGTAGCTTATTGCAATAATCCAGAGCATAAATAACTGTGGCCAAGTCATCTCATTCCAGCAAAAAGCAGAGCTGGTGCACAAGCCAGATATACTGATGGGCCTTCCTAGTCATTGCTGCCACCTGGGTTTTCAGAGACAATGCCTTATCCAGGATGACTCCAAGATCCTGCAGTTGGTTTTTCTAGAATACAATTACCCCTTCCAGCACCAGGAGTCCCTCAATCTCCCAGACTCAGGAGCTCGGCATACAGAGCACCTCTCTCTTATCAGGATTCAATTTCAATGTATTGATCCTCATCCAATCTATTACAATTACCAGGCAGCAGTCCAGCACTTGGGAAGCCTCACCTTATGCAAACAGAACTGACTCCCCATGCTGTATCCTCTGATGACCACCCCCAGCAGCTTCATATAGATGTGAATAACAGGAGACAGGACCAAGCCTGAGGAACTCCACAAGAGAGCTCTCTGGGAACTGAGCACCTGCCCCTCATCTCTACTTTTTGGAGCCTGCCACTGAGGTAGGATGAGAACCACAGTGTTACAGTGAACCCCAGTCCTAACCTCTCCAGTCACTCAAGAAGGATACCATGTTAATGGTATCAAAGGCCACTGAAAGATTTAGAAGTACCAACAGGGACAACTGATCTCTGTCCCTTTCCCTGAGGAGGTCATCCATCAGTGCAGCCAAGGCTGTCTCTGTCCCCAAACCCCACCTGAAACCCAATTGACATGGATCTAGAAAATCAGATTCCTCCAGGTGTGCCTGCAACTGCACTGCTACCACTTGCTCCAGGGTCTTCTGCTAAAAAAGGATATTGACTAATGGGCAATAGTAGTTGAGATCTTCTGGGTCCAAGGATGACCTCTTCATGAGGGGCCATACCACTACCT